>NC_083609.1:38621739-39871739 GCF_029168945.1 Cannabis sativa | reverse complement strand
TCTTTTCCCC
This sequence comes from Cannabis sativa, assembly GCF_029168945.1. Taxonomy (NCBI): domain Eukaryota; kingdom Viridiplantae; phylum Streptophyta; class Magnoliopsida; order Rosales; family Cannabaceae; genus Cannabis; species Cannabis sativa. The sequence goes on along the minus strand of NC_083609.1, from coordinate 39,871,729 downwards.
TTAGGTATTTAGCCTCCAGGATTTTACAACAAAGCGACTGACTACCATTCAGTAAGCTCCAACCCCACTTAGACAAAAAAGCGAGATTCATTTCTTTGGTTTTCCGAAAACCCAGGCCCCCTAAGGACTTAGGGAGACACAACTTATCCCAGGCCTTGAGATAGAGGCCATGGTTCCCTTTCTCAAAACCCCACCAGAAGTCGCGGATCAAGGCGTCAATTCTAGTAACAAGCCGGCTAGACAACTTGGTGGTTTGCATAGCATAGATGGGCATGGAAAGCCCAACAGATTTAATCAAAGTAGCCCTTCCCGCTTTTGATAAGGTTTTGGCCTTCCATCCCTGGAGCTTAGAAGTGAGATTATCAAGGATGAAGTTAAAATCAGCATCTTTTTGTCTAGATCTGAACATCGGCAAACCCAAATACTTGATTACTCCCTCTAGAGTACCAATACCCAAGGCTTCCTTAATTCCTGTTCTCATACCAGAAGGGGTATTTTTGCTGAAAAAAAATAGATGTTTTAAGCTTGTTTACCGCCTGACCCGACCAAGAGCAGAACTGGTCGAGACAATCCCACAAGGCTTTCGCCTCAACTAGGTTAGCCCGACCTACCAGAATGAGGTCATCAGCAAAGAACAGATGGGATAGCACCGGGCCCCCCCTACTTAGCTTAATTCCATGGATAGCTCCCTTCCCAATAGCTTCTTCTACCAGCCTAGAGAGGACATCCGCTGCACAGATGAACAGGTAGGGAGATAACGGGTCCCCCTGGCGGATACCACACGAGGGTAGGATCTTTCCTACCGGACCACCATTAATACAAATATTGAGGGAAGCGGTGGAGATACACTGAGAGACCCAACTGCAAAACTTTTCAGGGAATCCGAAACAACCAAGGACATGATCGATAAACTTCCAACTTAGCCTATCATAGGCTTTAACCAGGTCAATCTTTATTGCAAAAAAACCCTCTTTTCCTCTTTTCCTATTGAACGAGTGGATGATCTCTTGAACCAACACATTATTATCTTGAATATTCCTACCTGGGACAAAAGCAGCTTGTGTTGGACAAATGAGCGAGGGGAGGATAGGCTTAATTCTATTTGCAATGATTTTGGAAATGACCTTATACATCACATTGCAAAGAGAGATGGGCCTAAATTGATTCGGTCTTTTCGGGTTTTGCACCTTAGGGATCAGGACAACATTCGTGGAATTCACACCCTTGTGCATTCTACCTGTTTCAAAGAAATCAGCGACAGCATCACAGAAATCCTCTCCAACAGACTCCCAATAGTGTTTGAAGAACAGAACAGACATGCCATCAGGTCCAGGGGCTTTATGATTGCTCATAGCGAACAGAGTTCTTTTAATTTCTAGCCGGGAGGGGCATTCCACCACCCTAGCCTTGTCCTCAAGAGAGATCCTTTCCCTAAAAAGGTGACCACAATCCAGCGGCCTATCAAAGTTAGCTCCAGTAAAAATACTCTTAAAGAAATCCAAGAATTCCTGACCTATTAGTTCTCGATCATTTAGCCAGACATTATGTTTGTTCAAGATGCAGTCTATGGAATTCCTTCTTCTTCTAATAGCAGCAGATAGAAAGAAGAATTTGGAGCATTTATCTCCATCCTTGAGCCACTCAGTTCTCACCCTTTGTTTCCAGTAAACAGCTTTTTTGGTTCTTGCTTCATTCAGATTCCGACGGATGTCACACTCTAATTCCCAGTCTCTAGAGCCAGCAGGCAATAACTGAACTCTATCAAGTTTTTCCTCCAAATCTTTTATAACCTCATCAATTTTACCAAATTGCGTTCGCTTCCACTGAAGGAGCGCCACCCTGGTAGCACCAATCTTTTTAAAGACTCGGGCGGGGGCCCAAAGATGGTGCACCGAATCCCAGGCGTTAGCAACCACAAGCTTACTTCTACCATCCCCCGTCCAATTTTCCTCAAACTTGAAGCACCTTTTGAACTTGGGCACAATCCCAACCGTATCAAGAGACAAAGGTCTATGATCAGAAGTACTTGTCTGGATTGAACAGAGAATAGCTTTGGGAAACAAGTGAAGCCAGGCGTCATTCATAATGCCTTTATCCAGGGCCGACTTCACGTGGCTGCCTCCCGAGCGGTGGTTGTCCCACGTCATCATGTCCCCTTGAATGCTCATGTTGATTAGACCACGGGACTCCACCAGATTAGAAATGAACGGGATAAAGGGGTCTCTACCCGACGAAACCTCCCGCTCAGCGGGACTAAGGACAAAATTAGTATCCCCAAAAATCAACCACGGACCTCCAAATCTATCTCCTAAGGTCATGATCTCAGTCCAAAATAACTTCTTGGCATGGTTGTAGGGCGGTCCATACACACACGAGAGAAGCCAAGGGTGGGTAGGGGGGTCTGAGTAGACAATCCCCGAAATATGGTTTTGAGAGCAAGCGATGCATTCAAAACAAAAACCAGTCTTCCAAGCAAGAATGATTCCCCCCGCATTACCAACAGGCGGCACAGAAATATGAAAATAAAAGTGAAAAGCTTTTAGAATACGTACCAAGGGATTGGCATCCACCTTAAGCTCAGACAAGAAAACAAAATCCGGAGAGCGCGATCTGAGCAGGGACTTCAGTTCCCGAACTGTAGAGGTCTGCCCCAACCCTCTACAGTTCCACGCAACACCTCTCATGCCGCCTGTGGAGGAGATTTGACATTCTCCTCCACAGGGTTAGATGAGTGGACAGATAAGCTAGATCCCGACTCTTCAATCACAAAAGAGCCAATCAGATGATCTCGGTTGACTCCAAAGTTGCAGCTGGAGCTCTCACCGGAGGGCTCCTCCGAAGGCTCCTCAGACAAGTCATCAACCTCCGCACGTGTCTCATGGATCCTCTTTTTAGTGTCCCAAGGAAAGTCTCTAACTACACCATGATAAGTTCTCACTAACTTGTGAGGTCTCGAGCAAAGAGAAGCGGAGCCCTCAAATTTCCTCTTTTTAAAAGGTGTAGTACGCTCATTAGTTTCCGAGGAAGGCGGTACTCCAATGTCACCACCCAAACTTTTGATCTCATACAAGTCCAACTTACCAAAATGTTTCAAGTCATGAAGTAACTCTTCTTGAGCTTTAAAAAATTGAGACAAGGCCTTTTTTTCCTCAATATTCTTCTCTGCCTCCTTTCCATTAGACATGGTATTAGTATCCTTCCCACATTCAATTAAATGTGCCTCATTAAAATCAAGCCCATTAAAAACAATTGGCTCATGATTATTAATTGGTCCATTAGATTCATTCGGCCCATCACCAATTCCACTAATCTTTTCCCCAACTGGACCATTAACAACAATCGGCCCATCTATTAAAGCCCCACTCATTCCACGCTCCACGTCAACACCAAGAGATAAACAACCTTTGGCCTTCACATTTAAATTAAGTGGCCCATTACCATTATATCCCATTGCAACTGGCCCACTAGGAGAGACCGGCCCACCCTTTTGCAATGACTCAACATGAGTTCGGCCCATATTGCTTCCTTCGTCAAAAGCCTTATTCAAATGAGGCACATTTATCATCAAACGGTCACTTGTAGGTACAGACATAGGCGTGACTATTTCAGGCAAACCAGCAGGAACCTTTCCAATTGCTCCATCTTCAAAACCGGTCTGCAAACCCAAATTGGCAACCGGCGTGCCATTACCAGCTGGCTTTGGTTTGATGATCCACGCAGCACGCTGGCCCTTACCAGAGATCGGCTCACCACGACTTGTCACTATCCTACCTCGCCTCGATCCACGAGAAGCATTGGAAACTGGCTTCCCATAGCCACCGTCACCGTGGCCATTCCCAACAGCTTTGAGAGGACGACGGAACGGAGCATACAAGGCAAAACCGGGATGATCGCGAGAGGGTTGAAAAGAATTGGCGCTTGAAAAAACATCCAAGTACGAAGACGAAGTGGAGAGCCACGGCCCATACAGAGGAAACGGGATACCACTTTCGCTGGTGACCGTGATCGGTGAAGAAAGCTTGCACCCCCTCCTTTGATGTCCCAAACAACCACAGTAGTAGCAGAATATACCAATTTGTTCATATTTGAATTGGAGCCACTTCCTACCACCCAAATCCAAGTCGAAAAAACATCCCGAGCATAGAGGCATTTTAATATCAAATTCAATCAATATCTTGAGGAATTTACCCCATGAGGATGGGTTATCCTCTTGCAAATGTACATAAACAACACTTCCAGCTTTTCCTCCTAGCAAATGACCATTAGCCTTAGAAAAATACTCATGGGGCAAATTGTGAACCTGCACCCATGTACGCATCAAATCGTTCTTAACAGGGGACAAAATGGTTGGAGACCAAACTTGCAGAAAGAAAGAGTATCCACGGATACACCAGGGGCCGTGATCCAGAGCCCACCAACGATCTTCCTCACGGGCAAAACTAAGCTCAAAACAGTTGGTGAAGCTTGGGCCCTCAGTCAACGCCACTACAGACACAGGGAACTTCCACGCCTTGGCCACAAACTCAACAACATTTGCCTCACACACAGCCATGGGGGCCACAACTTTTCCCAGCAGACAAAAGGTTGATAACACTTTTCGGGATGATTCGCTAGGGGCCAACTTAACCAAAGCCTCATTAACTGAAAGGCATTTACCTCTAAGGGGAGAAGTAGTTGAAGAAGCATTAACGAGCTCCATAAATACCGACAGCAAACGACAACCCACCTACTACCAAAGATAAAAAGGAGAAAGAAACTAAAGAGTAAAAGACACACCTACACACACTCCACTACACACAGCAACTAGACAGGAAACTAACAAACCAAGACTAACCCAACTACCGCAGACAAACGACACTCACACCACTACGAACAGACAAAACTTAAACAGACACACAAAAACTAAGGACTCCTCGTATTTGTGTTCATATTTTATATATTTTTGTATCACGGATGGTGTTCGTCTTGGCGGTTTTTAAAAAAATTTAAGACTTCAATACAATCTGAATAGAACACGCCAAGAGAAATTGTCATCCCAATACAGATGATTGTCATTTTTTTGTCGCAGTCCATTTCACTCTTCCACTAGTATACGCGTTTTCTTTCTGGCTTATTATTCTGACATACTTTTGTGTTAGGCAATCATTTATAATGCAGAACATTTCCTTTGTTCATGTGCAGTTATTTTATATGCAGCTATAAATACACTTTTTCTTTTTTTCTTAAACCGTTTATTTTCTATTTCTTTCACCAATACCTTAAATTATATATATCAAAAAATATTGGGAAATACTTTTTTGAATGCCTAAAATTTTAAAGAAAAGGAAAAAAAAAATAAACACAAAAATAAACACAAAATACAAGACTTTGAAACAAACTAAAGAAACACATTGTAGATATTAATCCTCTAAATTCGCCTATAACTAACTTAACTCATTTAACTAACTCTAACAGTTAGTTAAGTTTTTTTTTTTTTTTTTTGAAGGACAGTTAGTTAAGTTTGTTACAAGAATAGTTGTAACCAATTGCACTTGATTTAGTTGTATAGCTATGATTATAAATAGCTTCACTTCCACTATCTCTGTAGAGTTCGAAGGAGTGATACAGAGAGAGAGTTAGAGAGAATTGTTGTGAGAGCTTAGTAATCAAGTTCTTTGTGTTTAAGAAGTTGAGGGTGTCTCGGGATTGGGTGAGAGAGACTGAAGATTTTCCTCTGTGTGTGTTTCGAGTTCAAAGTTGGTGTATGCTCTTTCATTGGTATTTGTATTCCCAAATCTCCTCCATTAATGAAAGCTTGATGATGTTTCTCAGCTGGAGTATGGTCAGGGATCATATTTGATCTCAAGGACCGAAACCAGGATAAAAATTGGTGTCTTCTTAGGGGTGTTCATCCGATCCAATCCGCACTTTTTTGGTCAAACAACATCCAATCCGCACTAAGTGCGGATTTCATATTTTGGATCCAATCCGATCCGCATAAGAGTTTAAATCCAATCCAATCCTATCCGCAATAGTGCGGATTGGATCGTTTATTTTTTTAATAATAAATTATTTAATATTTTATTGGAAAAATTAAACAAAAAAAACTATTGTTTCTTAATCTCCAATAATAATCTATTTCCATCTCTATTTATATACAAATTAAACCAATATACATATATATATATATATATTAATATATATATACTTATCTTTAGATTTACACTAAAATATATATGTATCTATTACTAAAATAAATAAGCTAATATATATATATATATTTAAACTTTATGTATATGTGTCTATGTAAATAAGAATTATTTTTCTTGTATTTTTTATTACAAAATAAATAAAATGCACCAACTCAATATGTTACTAAAAAAAGATTAAGAAATTAGAAGTTTGTGTCTTTTTTTAATTAATATATATTATAATATATATAATTTTTAAAATATATATATATAATTAAGTGTGGATTAGATTGGATCGGTTACTTTTTGAGGTCAAACAACATCCAATCCGCACAAGTGCGGATTTTAGATTTTTCAATCCAATCCAATCCGCACAATAACAAATATCCGCATTTTGCGGATTAAATTGGATTGGATCGGATACTTTGTGGACACCGCTATGTCTTCTTACTCTCTTGAATTTTGTTCTAGTTATTTGTGATTTGTGTGTGTTTGATTAATTTGCTGCTAGTAAATTCCTTGATTGTGTTGCAGCTTATTGTTGGTGTTGTCAATTTGAATTTACAACAAATCAGAGCTTTGGTTTATGATTTGCATTGAGAAAGGAAAGTTCAAGGTCCAATCAAGAATTCATCTGCAAGATCATGATTGCAATAGCATGGTTTGAACTCGTGACGTTCAATGGAATAAGGGATTTTGGCCTTTTCGAGAGAAAGCTTGAAGGAAATACTTATTCGTCAAAAGGTTGCAAAGGCTTTAAAACCAAAAGAAGAATTGACTAAGAAGTTAAATCAAGAAGAACTCAATGGTATGGAAGAATTGTCCTATTATACTATCATAATGTATCTGTCTAACACAGATACAAGGAAGGTCCAGAGCATGAAGACAGCTCGAGAATCGTGGAATAAACTTGAAGAAATCTACATGAAACCATCTCTAACTAACAAGATTAATTTTTTGGAATCTTTATATGGTTTTGAAAAGATTTCTAATTTGTCTCTAGATGATAATCTTGATGCTTTAATCAAATCATTATAGGTTTGGCAAACATGAAGTACACAGTAGATGAGGAGAGCCAAGCTGTCATTCTCCTTCGATCTATAACAGTAGTATACCAGGAGCATAAACTTGTGATCATGTATGGAAGGGATACTCTCACCCTTGATGATGTCCATGGAGCACTAGCTCGAGGAAGAGAGCATAACAGAGGCGGGATCAATCTAAGAGTCATCACAGATTTTAGTCGAGATCCAAATCCAGAGGGAAATATCACAAAGACAGAAAATGTTACTTTTGTGGAAAAGTTGGACACATCAAGAGATTCTGTATTGAGTTTAAGAATAAACTCAAAGAAGAAAGGGAAAAGAAGCATGATTCAGCTTCAAATGTGGAAGATACAGATCAATTTTCATCTAATGGAGACCTGTATATGGTTTCAGATCAAAGAATCATTGGAGAATGGATTCTTGAATCTGGATGCACATATCATATGTGTCCTACTCTTGAAAACTTTGTTGATTACAAGAAAGTTAACTCTGTGTTATATCCCGATAAGCCTAATGGTAAATAATTAGGGTTTATAATTATTGTTGTCTCGAGTTTCTCTGGGCTAGTGAAGTTGGAGGTGAACGGTCACTTCACATTAAATGGGTGGGGGGATAAAAAAAAAAGAGACAAAACATTCTCTATAAGAAACACCCACTTATTAATAACAGAGACTCGTGGACTACGACTCATTAATGCCCGAACCACATAAAAACTACACGCATCAATTATCCCTAAGCTCTCATTATTACATTAGATATTTGGTTGCAGAAAACCTTGATCAATATTTTGGTGCTTTCATTGAGAGCTGAAGGAAGCATCGTCCAGAGAATTACAATAGAAGATTTAAAGTACCATGGTGGAGACTCGAAATCACACATGTCAGCCTCGTCCCCCCCCCCCCAAGATCCTAAGAATCCAGGGGACGAAGAAGCAGCCTCATGAGTAAACATGTATTCTAAAGTGCGAGACTAAAAAATGACGAGGAGTATGAAGAAAACTAAGAAGGGTATGATGTTTATGACAATGGTAGCTACTGAGTGACTGGCCCTATGGCAAAAGGCAGTTGATCATGAGGCCAAACTTGCCGCGCAAAAGGAACAAAATAGGAGGATGCAAGAGATGTCGCCATGAAAAAGTCCATAGAAACAGCTGGAATTCACGTGCATCCCAAGGCCATGCCTCTGGGACTAGAAGAGACACAGGAAGAGACCTTCCCAAGTACCCAAAAGGCCAAAAATATGGAACCAAGCCCCATACGATATTACTCTGAAGGAAACCCTAAGAGAAATCCTACACCGTTCCCCAAAAAGAACAAAAAAGCCCAAGATCTGCGAAAAGTCTACTCTGATTTCCCAAAAGGGAAAGGTCCGCAAAGGGGCAGACTCCCTCGAAAGAGCACTGGCCCTCAGGATCGAGAGGACCGAAAGAGTGTATCAATGCATCAGGAGCCCGGGGAAAGAGGGAGAAAAAGTCGCAAGCATCCCCCTGCCAACTTAAGACAAAAGCTTAATGATAAGGATGGTGACCTGAGAAAGCACTTGGAGAAAACGAAGCAGGCAATACCTGTGTCGAAGGGTATCATAAATGATGGAATCTTAGCCGAATTGGCAATCCTCCGCAAAGACATCTCTAGGGTCTCGTAGAGACAGAAAGGATATGACTCGAAGTCCGACCGTGAGGTCCGAGAGCCCTATGCCAGGAATATCCTGTAGGCGGAACTCCCTAAAAATTTCAAAATGCCCTAAATGGCAATATACTCAAGAGATACGGATCCCAATGACCATCTATCTCGATTCAATATATTAATGGCTGTCATGAGAGTCAATAATGACGCAAAGTGTTTATGTTTCCCACTAAAATTGAGTGGATCCCCTGAGGAATGGTTCAAGAAGTTAGAACTCGGATTTGTAGACTGTTGGATTAAGCTACATGTTAACTTTTGGTGATAGTTTGTGGTGACGAGGAAGATTAACCTCAAAGTAAGTGCCTTGACCAATATGAAACAACTGCCAATGGAGACCCTGAAGAATTTCATAAAGATGTTTAAGAAGTAGGCTTCAAAAACCAAAAAGGTTGATGACGAACAACAGTTAGCTTTACTCCAAACTGGAATCCGAACTAGGACTCCTTTTTGGAATGAGCTACAACAGGAAGGAGCTACTAGCCTCCAAGACTTTCAAAAGAGGGTCTAGAAGTACATTAATCTCGAAAAAGCGTAGATAGTAGCTTATGGAGGGTATTATCCAACGAGATTGTTAGGGTATGGGATAGGAACACAACTTCTTGGAGTTGCGGTCCCTGTCGCCCTACAGACAAGCGGAATACAATTCTCTGCCATTCCGGGATATACTTAGAATCTTGCCCTGGCTCCAGCACTGTCACACCTGGGGGCCCCAGTAAGCAGTCCCCCTGGGATGAACGTGCAACTTTCAACTCAGTCCGCGCCAGCCACAAGCATCGCAGGAGCAACTCAAAGTTCTTGGAGTAAGAAGTCTTCTAAAGGTAGTACACGATCTGAGGATAATAGGCAAAAGAGAGGGTATACACCCCAATATACGCAGTACACAGAACTCACTGACACTCAAGAACGAGTGTATTTCGTGACTAGGCAAATTATGCATTACCGAAAACCTCCTCCTTTGTACAGAGACAGTTCTCGGAGAGACCCCAGCAAAAGGTGTGACTTGTTTGAAATATTTTACCAGAATCTAGATTTACTAACAAGTATGTTTCATTAACATCCTAATATAAAATTTCTAAAACAATGAAACAAACACATATAAAGTTTAAGAAAACCTTACATTAGGTGCAGCGGAATATAATGACTCTTTCCGTTCAGATCTCTAGCCCTTGATTCCTTTCTGTAGCAGAGCATCACCAAGATCTGAACCTGGATCTCTTTCTCTCCTTCCTTGATGCTGATTCTCCTTCTTGTTGATTAGATTCTTCACAGTCTTACACACTACGATTGAGATACCACTTGATGTCTGTGGGCACTCACTCATTCACTCAAGGTTTAAAAATTGAAGAAGAAAAGGAGAGGGAAAGTGGCAGCTAGAAAAGACAGCTTTGAATTTTCTCTGAAGGAATGATCTCCTTATTAATATAATCAACAAGAAGAAGAATCAACATCAAGGAATTAATATAATCATTTCAATATAATTAGATTTACTTATTAATATAGATCAGAAATAACATTTAATGTTGCATGGTTCACATGATTTATTTCATGATTATATGTACATAATGTATGAATTCATCTGAAACCCTTTTCACATACTTGATCCTGTTTATTGTGTTGTCAACACATTGGAAAGTAAACATGACTATGTGAATAAAGATTCCTAGATTTATCAGACATAGGGTTTTACTGATATGATAATCTACAACAAGAGTTTACTTGCATTTAGAGAAATGCTATGTTCTTTCCAGAGCATTGGTTAAAGTAAAGCTCATGTTGGATGCATGGAGTATGCATTGATAAGGACCGATATTGAACTTTGACTTAGATTTATTAAACTTACCGTAATATCTATTCAAGTCAATATCGCCTAGTTGATCCTAGATCAAATGATCTTAATCCTGTTATGATTTGGCTCAATCTCAAGAGGCTATTCGTGTTCTTTGATTTGTTAGTTAAGCCTACTTTTGGGTTAGGGTGATACGTACATTTTGGGAACACGGTAGTTCAATTGAGTGGGAGCGCTAACATAAACATGGAATCTATAGCTTCTATCTGGCGAATAGTAACTAAAGGATGATCTCCTTTGAGCTTGACCAAACGAAAATAATGTTGGGTTTTATGCCCTAAATAAAACTCATTTCAATATAGATCTGAAATAATATTTAATGTTGCATGGTTCACATGATTTATTTCATGATTAAATGTACATAATGTATAAATTCATCTGAACCCCTTTTCACATACTTGATCCTGTTTATTGTGCCGTCAACACATTGGAAAGTAAACATGACTATGTGAATAAAGTTTCCTAGAATTATCAGACATAGGGTTTTACTGATATGATAATCTACAACAGAGTTTACTTGCATTTGGAGAAATGCTATGTTCTTTCCAGAGCATTGGTTAAAGTAAAGCTCAGGTTGGGTGCATGGAGTATGCATCGGAAGGGACCGATATTGAACTTTGACTTAGATTTATTAAACTTACCGTAATATCTATTCAAGTCAATATCGCCTAGTTGATCCTAGATCAAATGATCCTAATCCTGTTATGATTAGGCTTAATCTCAAGAGGTTATTCGTGTTCTTTGATTTGTTAGTTAAGCCTACTTTTAGGTCAGGGTGATGCGTACATTTTCGGAAAACGGTAGTGCAATTGAATGGGAGCGCTAACATAAACATGGAATCTATAGCTTCTATCTGGCGAATAGTAAGTAAAGGATGATCTCCTTCGAGCTTGACCAAACAAAAATAAATGGTGGAGATCTCATTTCACGTAAGCTGAAATATCATTTATACAGGGTCAAGTGTTTTAAGGATAAAATACATTGTAGGGTGTAACGGTAATCTAATCCCTTTACAGTGTAAATCATTCATATAGAGGATCGTTGATCAAATTAGGATTAAAACAATGGATAACTAATGATGTGTCTATATGGTGGAACATATAGAGCATTCTATATACTGAGAGTGCAATTCTAAGTTCTATGCGTGGATTCAACGAAGAAATAATAAGTTAGTGAATTTTAGTAATAAATTCTTGATTTGCTTATTGGAAGCTCGGTTATATAGACCCATGTTCCCCGCAATAGTTCAGATAATATTACTTGTAAGACTCATATAATTGGTTTTGATTAATCAATTATAATTCTCAATTTAGACTATGTCTATTTGTGAATTTTTCACTAAGTAAGGGCGAAATTGTAAAGAAAGAGTTTTAGGGGCATATTTGTTAATTATGATACTTTGTATGGTTCAATTAATAAATATGATAAATGAAAATATTATTTAATAATTATTTATAGTTATTAAATAGTTAGAATTGCCATTTAAATGGTTGAATTAGAAAATTGGCGTTTTTGAGAAAATCAGATGCATAAAAGATAAAACAGCAAAATTGCAAAAAGTGAGGCCCAAATCCACTTTGTATGGCCGGCCACTTTTGTAGGGAATTTAAACTGATATTTTCATTATTTTAATGCCAAATAATTCAAACCTAACCCTAGTAGAATGCTATAAATAAATAGTGAAGGCTTCAGGAAAATTACACTAAATTTTCACACTTCTGATTCAGAAAAAACTAAGCGTCTCTCTCTCCCTATCTTTACCGCCACTTCCATCTTCTTTTCTTCTTCAATATTTTGAAATTCTTAGTGTGAGAATAGTGCCCACACACAGCAAGTGATACCTCAATCATAGAGAGGAAGATCGTGAAGAAAGACATTCAACAAGAAGGAGTTTCAGCACTAAAGAATCAGAGAAAGAGATCCAGGTTCAGATATTGTTAATGCTCTGCTACAGAAAAGAATCAAGGGCTAGATATCTGAACGGGAGGAGTGATTATATTCCGCTGCACCCAATGTAAGGTTTCCTAAACTTTATATGTGTTTATTTCATCGTTTTAAAAGTTCATATTTAGGGTGTTAATCAACATACTTATGAGTAGATCTAAGATCTGTTGGGTTTTATGCCCTAAATAAAACTCATTTCAATATAATCAGATTTTCTTATTAATATAGCTCAGAAATAACATTTAATGTTGCATGGTTCACATGATTTATTTCATGATTTATTTCATGGTTGAATTAGAAAATTGGCACTTTTGAGAAAATGAGATGCAGAAAAGATAAAACTGCAAAATTGCAAAAAGTGAGGCCCAAATCCACTAAGAAGGGCCGGCCACTTTTGTAGGTTTTTCCCTCTGATATTTTCATTATTTTAATGCCAAATAATTCAAACCTAACCCTAGTGGAATGCTATAAATAGATAGTGAAGGCTTCAGGAAAATTACACTTTTTTCTTCAGACTTTCTGATTTAGAAAACTGAGCCTTCTCTCTCCCTATCTTTAGCTACCACTTCTTCTTTCTTCTTCCTTGATAATTTTGAAATCCTTAGTGATTAGAGTAGTGCCCACACACATCAAGCAATACCTCAATCATAGTGAGGAAGATCGTGAAGAAAGATCATCAGCAAAGGAGTTTCAGCATCAAAGATTCAGAGAAAGAGATCCAGGTTCAGATATTGATTATGCTCTGCTACAGAAAGGAATCAAGGGCTAGATATCTGAACGGAAGGAGTCATTATATTCCGCTGCACCCAATGTAAGGTTTCCTAAACTTTATATGTGTTTATTTATCGTTTTAGAAAGTTCATATTTAGGGTGTTAATAAACATACTTGTGAGTAGATCTAAGATCCTGGTAAAATAATTTCCAACAAGATCCTGGTAAAATAATTTCCAATAACTGGCCTCAGAGCCATGGTAATTGATTTTCTTGCAAGAAATTTGGACTTTAAAACAATTGTTTGATGTTTTGGATGGTATCATGTTGTATTGAGTGTTATTTGATGACTAATTGATGTTTGTGAATTTCGTGAAGCATAATTAAATATCTGTTTCTGGAATTATTTTTATTGGATAGTATGGAAAAAATTAAGCAAGTTACTTTTTTTACAGAACTCAATTTCGATTTAATTTGAATTAGTTATGATTTTTGAAGTTTCGAAAAAATCGGGGTTGAGCTGAATCCCATCTGCGCGCGCAGAGAGGCTGCTAGCAGCCCTTGCGCCTAGGTTTCACGCCCAAGCCAGCCCATGCGCGCCCATGGACAATATGCTTGGCATACTGTCCGTACAGCTCGCAATTTTTTCGTTTTTTCATGCTTTTTCATGGAATTAACTTCCGATTTTTTGTGTAGTTCTGTATTTATACTATTACTATTAATAATTCAACTCTAATTATCATAATGAATTAATTTAATATTTCTTAAATTTAATTCATGATATTAGTGTAATTTGAATTTAAAAATAGTTAGTATCTATCTTTTTTGCTTAATAATCTATCTTATTTTTAAATTTGATTATATCTTATCTTATTTTTTAATTTAAGGTCAGATTTAATATTTTAAATTAAATCTTTTTTTAAATAATTTGACCTTATTTAAATTTAAAATAAGATAACTATAGTCATGTAATTTCAAATAGATGTAAGATATTTTGCTAACTTTTAAATTTTGTTTTTTTATTTATTTAAATTACATTTAAAATCTGTAAAAGATATTCATTTATCTTTTTTAATTTTTTATTTAATTTTTATTTATAAAATAACATTTAATTTTTAAAAGTAGTTAGCAAATTTTGAAATGATATTTAGGTTGGTTGAAACCTAATTTTCCAAAATTGTATGTTTAATTTTAAATTTAATTTTTTTTTTAATTTTCGAAATTTTTTTTATTTTAATTTTTCGAAAATAAATATTTTATTTATTTAATTAATTATTTCGAAATTAATTATTTAATTTAAAATTAAATAAATCCTACATCCAACTATCCAGCTAACCTTGTTGCAGGAGTATGTGTTTTAGCTTGTGTGTAAGTTTTCAAAACCTATTATTACTTGATTGCAAATAGCCATGTTTACTTTTTGCTAGATCTAATGATCTGATGGCTCCCTTGGTCAAGTAAATAATTGCTAACAGGTATATTTACAATCTTCTTTCATCTGTCTATGACCTAGCAACATGATAGGATCAATCCAAAGTGTGCCTGTGTGAGCCTATGTGTTTAATTTCATTATAGATGCATATAGGCTGTTGTTGCTAAATAAATTATCATAGTTCTTGATAGATTTTATTTAGGCCCATTTAGTTTTTAGGCCTATTCAATTAATAACAGTTGTTCATTTTAAGATTAAATCCCTCTCTTTTGGGCCTTGTGTGAGAGTTGGGAGCCATAGTAGTGGGTACGTGTAAAGCCCGCTTAGTTAATTTGAAAATTACCAGTTGTTTATGTTAATTATGAAATTATTTATAGCTATTTAAATAATTTATTACTGTTATTTATGGAATTCAGAAATGCATGATTATGTTATCAGTAGTTTTTATATTTTGCATTTCCGGTGCCCGGTATTTTGGAACTCGGCGTTTGGCTCAGTAGAAATCACAACTTAGTATGTTAGTAGTTTGGGGACGGGTTTTAGACATTGGGAATGTCGGGAATGGCCGGGAATTTAGATTTCCCAAAAATACCCCTTTAGTATGATTTATGTGGTTTTAAGGTGGAGGGGCAAAAGGGTCTTTTTGCCCCATTAGTATTTTGTCTTTTGTGACTTTATGAAATGAAAAATAATTATTTATTTAATGTTTGCTTGGCTGAAATGAAATATGATAAGTGGATATTTATGTTTATTTCTTTCATTTTTATAAAAACACTTAGAAAAGAAAAATTGAATTTTCCAAACACTCTCTTTTCTCTCTCTCTTTTTCGGCTGAAGGCTTGGGGTTCAAGGGCTGGTTTTCTTTCAATTTTCAAGCTAGTTTCATCCTATCTAAGTGTTCTTCTAATCCTTGGTAAAGTCTCTAACCTTTCTTGTTGTAATTTCTTGAAAAAAAAATGATGAAAAATGGTGATGCATGCATGGTGTTTTGGTGTTGTTGCTGCTGGATATTATTGTTGTTGTTTCTGTGATTAAAGTGTTGAATTCAGTAGGTTTAATGTGATGGAATTGCATGCTTGAATCCTTGTTCTAGTTGGTTAAATGTTTATGTGAAAAAGTTATGAATTTTTGAGTGAAATGGTTCATTTTGTTTCTGTGAAGTTGCTGGATGTTCTTGTGTGTTTTCAGAAGCTATTTCAAGCTTATTTGAGTAGAATTAACTAGGTTTGGATGCATGTTAGTGGATTTAACCAAGTTTGAGTTTTGGCACTCAAAGCTTGGTCTTTAATGGTGAATTTTGTCTCTGTGAGTTCTGGGTGAATTGGTTGCCTTTAAATGGTTATTTGGGACATATAGAACAGGTCTTGAAGGTTTGGATTGATTTGGGTTAGAATTGATCAAGTTGGGAATTTTTGAAAAATTCCTGCGAGGAACCTAGGTTGTGCAACCGGAATTCGGATGGGTGTCCCTGTAATTCCCGAACCGGAATTCCGGTTGGGCAACCTGCCTAGGTTGGGGAATTTTCGAAACCCTAGTTTTCCTCGTTTTTATGTTTTTAGGGGTATTGCCATGCTTGTTCTCGATAGGGAAACTTTTAGTTCCTAGTTTTAGTCCCGGAAGTGATTTAGCGTGTCACTTATAGCGTTGTGATTTTTATGGTTTAGGAGCCGCAATGTCCGCCGTCAGCCTTCGGCCCGATCGGGTTGACCGCACACCCGAAATCGGAATCCGGGTAAGATTAGTACAACAAGTATGCATATGTAGATTACATGTTTAGCGTGCATGTAGGAAGCACCTTTAGATTACATTAGTTATGTATTTAGGCTTCGAACCATCCAACCCCGTCACGTCGGTACGAGCCGGAGTATGACCGGCGGCGGAGTATGACCGGCTCGACCGTCAGTCGACATTTGGTTGGTGGTTCGGTGCTATTGACCTATCCCGTCGGTACGAGGCTGGAGTATGACCAAGAATGAGTAGGACCGGTTCGACCGATCAGGAGGATACTTGTCAATAGTACCGTCCCAATGAACGTTCAAAACTCAGTACCATGTTGGACATGGCAGTAGTGGCTCAGTACCATGTTGGACATGGCAGTAGCGGGACTCAGTATCGTGTTGGACACGACAGTTAGTATTATGTATGATATTTTTATGCTTTTCTTACTGAGTCTGTCGACTCACAGTTTATGTTCATGTGTAGGTAAAGGCAAGGCTGTAGCTGATGGACCGTGAGCGAGCTTATGAGATTGTACATGTCGGGGCGGTTAGGCCTGGAGCGTACGATCCTCGGGACAGCAAGGCTGAATTTTTTGTATCTGGTCGTTAGACGACTTTTAATTTTATGTAATAGTTAAACAGTTAAAACTTTTGTAAATGATTTTATAAATCGGGATCCCGAGTCTTTTGTATTATGGTTTATAAGTTTAATTAAAAAGAAAAATTTTAATTAATCACGTTTTTCCATAAACCTCGTTGATTAGCAACGAGCTGCACAGTACGTTTAAAAATCACGTAATACGCCTAAGGTAGTTAGGGTGTTTCAGTACGACATACTGAACCCAGCGCCCCGTCACATGAACCACCCCAATTGTGAAGGCCCATTTGCCTGATTTGAATAACTGTACTAGGTTAATTAAACTCGTTTAACCTAATAAAATTGATTAGCAACATAATTAATTTCATTTATTTTGTAATTAATTTAAGAAAATTATAGTTTAATTTTTTTTTTATTCTAAGCTAAACTATATGTATTTTCTTGTATTTAATTAAATATAGAATTATAACCATCTAGATTCTTTCTGAAGCTTAATTTAAATTTTTCATTACATATTCCTATTTAAGTTGACATTTAGTTATCTCTAACTAATCAACTTAAATCTGAATATCTTTTGGATTTAAAATTTCTAAAATTAAGTTGATGAATTTTAGGCATTGATTATTAAGATATTTTAGATATTTTTTAAGTTAATATCTTTTCGAATATTAACTTAAAATGGAATATTTTAGATATTTTTTAAGTTAATATCTTTTCGAATATTAACTTAAAATGGAATATTTTTTAAATTAAGTGGTTACAACTTAATTTTTGATATTTAATTAAATTTAAATTTGAAAATATTTAAGTTCTAGATTTTTCTAATACAACTTAAATTAGATTTTTTTTCAAATTTTGTGGAAAAGATACTTAGTCAAATAAGATATTTTCTAGATAGTTATTTTTAGACTCTTTATTATTTCTAATATTAAATAGGAAAATATTATACATTGTGAAATTAATTATTTATATAATTAATTTTGGTACAATTTATTTTAAGTATATTTTTTCTAGTATTAAACTAGAGATTAATAATTAAGTCTTCTCTACACTTAATTATTTATTTCTTGAATTTAATATATTTAATTAAATTGAAAATTAAATATCTAAGTTGATTTTCATCATGATACTTAAATATTTCTTTTTCATGACACTTAATTAAATAAAAAATTATTTTTAGTTGAAATTTAATTTTGCAACTAAATTTAAATAATTTTCAAAATTTATTTTTTCTTTATTTTATTAATCAAATTTCGAAATTACATTTCTTAAAGGCTGGAATTTTGAATTTTATTTGAAAAATAGATTGAAGTTGTAAATTATTTATTTTAATTTTGGACCAACTTAAATCAATTATTTTTTCATTAATTGATTAATTTAAAATAAATGAATTAAAATATATTATTAGAAATTGAATTAATTAGTCAAAGAAAAATCTAGATAGGTGATATTTTTACTTGAAGTATTTTTCTAGTGTATTTAATTAAATAGAAAATTAATATTTAAGTTGATTTTCATCATCATACTTAAATATTTGAAATTTTTCTTATACATTTAATTAAATAGGAAAATTATATTTTTTGTTCTAAATTAATTTTATTAATTAATTTTGGGCCAACATTAAATTAGAATAATTTTTTCAGGATTAATTTTTTATTTTAACATCCATTTTCAAAAATTGTATCCTTGAATACTTCAATTTTTCGAAATGCAATATATATTTATAGAAAATTAAATTTGAGTTGTAAATTAATTTAAATTAATTTTGTAACAACTTAAATTGAATATTTTTCTAAATATTTATTGGAAATTATTACTAAGATGGAAATAATTCATGTTATTTTCATATCCATCTAAGTAAAATTTATAAATATTAAATTAAAATTTATATTTAGAATTTTTCATTCTAAATTGGAAATTTTAATTAAATAAATATATATTTAAAATAAATAGATTAAATAAAGAGAATCAAAGAAAATACAACTTACTTTAAATAATGAGCTTTATTATTAAGATATTCGATCTCCATTGTTGGTTTTACATTGCGTTTGTTTTAGTGAATAATCCTCCCTAATGGAGGAACGTTCATTAGCAATTTCGCACCGTTTAATCTCGAAAGATAAGTAGTTTGTAAGTGTCTTGTATGGTATGGATCACCCTAATGGTGGCGACCATATTTGACTTGCAAATTGCGAAACAATGGTAGAAGCTCATAAGATAGAATTGCCTTGACTCTCGCCTAAACGAGACAACGCTGAATTCCAATCTTGATCGAATAAAAGGTTGCTAGAATGTTTAACATTTTAGATGAGCTGACAACTCTATTCAATGGATGGTAGCTTTGACTCTCGCCTAAACAGGACAGTCATATCAGTTTGTTGAAAACCTTGGAAATTATTTAGGATTGTATGTTTTAGTATTTTCACTAGTCATTCTTACTTGCTATATGTTTTTAATTTCTGAATTGTGTATGAATTTATATTGAACCATGTTATTTTCTGTTATTAAGTTGTAGTTTAATTTCGAATCTTCATTGTTGGTCTAACTTGGCTTGTTTATCTAATGAGATAATTCCCTAGTGGATTTTCACCATTAGACATACATAATAGTGTTAGATCTCGAAAGATAAATATTGTATATGCGACATCTAGTGTTCATCAATTGATGACACCTTAGACTAGTATTTTTACGATATGAAACAAGAAGATTATATAAATAAGATTATTTTGACTTTCGCTAATCGAAGGATCGTTGGATTCTTATTTAATAAACGAAATTATCCTAATTCCTCTTAGCTTATTCATTTCGAATTAGCTCAATAACATATCATTGGACAAATGGTCTATAAATCATTTCATGTCATTCTATATTTTCTCTTAAGAAATTAAATGACGCATATGATTATAATCCTGAAATTCTATTCCCAATTGATATAAATCCTCAATCTTAGAAATCTCCTGCTTGTATGGGCAAATCAGACTTAGAATTAAATTAGTAGTGGTGGTCCAAGATAGAATTACTCATTATATTTGGTATAAATTTTAAGTCTTTGACTTTAATTTTAGATTCCAAAAACAAAAATTTTCTTATATTTCTAATTCCAGAATAAAATACAGTTACACTTTCTCAAGTGTTTAGTATCCATCTTCTATTAATGGATTAAAACTGTATGGAATGAGTTAGGTATTCTGTGACCAGGATTCACTAGCAGTATTCTAAGAACTCTTTGATGTAACTAAACCTAAGTCATCAAAAGACACTACCACATTTTTTTTAATATATGGCACTTGTATCTAGTTCATAGTGGATTTGACCAGATCAATCTCTACAAAGAGATAATATGCCTATATCCACTGAAAGTAGTTCATCTCATTCGCAGATGGATGTACATTCAGTGGTGGATATGAGTTTTTCGTTGTATTCTTAAAACCATAACTCTAGATTATACCTTTTAGCAAGAAATTTGAAATATTTAAAAATTTCATTAATTTCTAGCAATGGTTAAAACCATTAAGGTAAGTGGTTAAAGATCTTGCGAACTGATAGGGGTGGAGAAATAGTTAGTAGATATGCAGTTCAAAGATCATTAAATTGATTTTTGAATTATATCCAAACTTACCTCCCCAGAAATTTTGAGTTGCATGTTGATGATTAGTTACTAGTCGTTGCCTAATTCCTACTATGGTAATACAATTTCAGAATAATGTAATGGTTGTATACTTAATGTAAGTCATTACTAGATTCATGGATGACCTAATCAAAATTTTAAGAAAAGCTAGAATTGTTAACCATGGTTTGTTAGCTATTCTAAGTGATTAGGGGTGGACCATCCCATAGTCAATAGATAAGAAAGTGTTTGTTTAAACAAATACTACTTTTCTAAGAAAATGACTAAGTCTGAAAATAAAGTAGCAAATAAAGGAGATATTTAATTCTTGATTCCAAAAGTGTTCTATCATCTTATTTGACATATGATGATCCCACTGCCTCTGTTCTCTTGTCACAGCCAAAGAGGTTAATACCATTTAGTTTTCTTAGACATAATTCACGGTACCTTGTCGTAGTGGGAGAGTTTCTAGGAATTCACCTTCTTATGACTTGGGAGACACTAGTGATTAAAATCCATTGTGAGTTTATACAAGTAATGGATTGTCAAGATAAGAAACTAAGAAGAAAGCCAAAAGAACTATGGTTTAATCCAGTCACAAGGAATAACCTAAAGTTTTCTATTACAAGGACATAAAAGGAAATTTTCGTTTATAAGTCCATTCAATGGACTTAACAAAACTTCCTGTTCCTAGTATTATAGGTTTGAGTTTATCTAAACCTATGGCTTCTGGTATACCTAGTAATTACTTTCTCTAATACAAGCAGCTTACCTTAGTAAGATGCTGAAGCATTTTCTTTCTAAAGGCAATCTATAGAAGCTTCACAACTTCTTAGGCATAGATTTTTTTATCTAAGGAAAAGTCTCAACTATTCTAGAAAAGATAAAGCAGTGAAAGAATTTCTTAAATCAACAGTGAGAAGTCTTAGATATGCTTTTGTATGCCTTAGACCAGACACCTACTGTTGAGTGGGAGTAATGAGTAGGTATCAGACTAATCCAGGAGAAGAACATTGGAAGACAATCAAGTAAATCTTAAGATTAAGAAGAGGAACTATATGTTAGTCTATCAGAGTGTATTTAAAACTCTTAGACTACACCACATCAGATTTCGAAATTTGCCTTTGTGCTAGAAATTCTTTCTGATAAGATGGTGGTTACTCTAGGGGTACAATAGTGATTTTGGAGAAGTGTAAAAACCTATCTGAAGTCTCTAGGTCTACCAAAAAGGGACTGAATATTAAAATTACAGGAAAGGTACTTGTTCAGTATAAGGAAAGTTCTATACATTTTTGGCACCATTCCAATTTGCCTAAACTACTAGTGTTATTTCCCTATTAATCAAAAGTAGTTGCCAAAAGTATACAATCTAGTATCCCAAGAGAGTAGACATATAGAGAGGAATTTCACATTATAAATAATTTTGTGATTAAGGAAGAATAATGGTGGAGAAAAGGTTGTGATTAATTAAACCTTTCAGATCCTATTACGAGGAGTTTACTACTACTACACTTGATTTGTATATCAAGGTGTTGAGATTATTTGAAACGTACTTTTTGTTTTATATTAGTGCAAGTGGGAGTTTGTTGGGTTTTATGCCCTAAATAAAACTCATTTCAATATAATCAGATTTACTTATTAATATAGATCAGAAATAACATTTAATGTTGCACGGTTCACATGATTTATTTCATGATTATATGTACATAATGTATAAATTCATCTGAAACTCTTTTCACATACTTGATCCTGTTTATTGTGTCGTCAACACATTGGAAAGTAAACATGACTATGTGAATAAAGTTTCCTAGATTTATCAGACATCCGGTTTTACTGATATGATAATCTACAACAAGAGTTTACTTACATTTGGAGAAATACTATGTTCTTTCCAGAGCATTGGTTAAAGTAAAGCTTAGGTTGGGTGCATGGAGTATGCATCGGAAGGGACCGATATTGAACTTTCACTTAGATTTATTAAACTAAACGTAATATCTATTCAAGTCAATATCGCCTAGTTGATCCTAGATCAAATGATCTTAATCCTGTTATGATTAGGCTCAATCTCAAGAGGCTATTCGTGTTCTTTGATTTGTTCGTTAAGCCTACTTTTAGGTCAGGGTGATACGCAAATTTTTGGAACACGGTAGTGCAATTGAGTGGGAGCGCTAGCATAAACATGGAATCTATAGCTTCTATCTGGTGAATAGTAAGTGAAGGATGATCTCCTTCGAGCTTGACCCAACGAAAGTAAATGGTGGAGATCTCATTTCACATAAGCTGAAATATCATTTAAACGAGGTCATGTGTTTTAAGGATAAAATACATTGTAGGGTGTAACGGTAATCTAATCCCTTTACAGTGTAGATCATTCATATAGAGGATCATTGATCAAATTAGGATTATAACAATGGATAAGTAATGACGTGTCTATATGGTGGAACTTATAGAGCATTCTATATACTGAGAGTGCAATTCTGAGTTCTATGCGTGGATTCAACGAAGAATTAATAAGTTAGTGAATTTGAGTAATAAATTCTTGATCTGCTTATTGGAAGCTCGGTCATATAGACCCATGGTCCCCGCACTAGTTGAGATAATATTACTTGTAAGACTCATATAATTTGTTTTTATTAATCAATTATAATTCTCAATTTAGACTATGTCTATTTGTGAATTTTTCACTAAGTAAGGGCGAAATTGTAAAGAAAGAGTTTTAGGGGCATATTTGTTAATTATGATACTTTGTATGGTTCAATTAATAAATATGATAAATGACAATATTATTTAATAATTATTTATATTTATTAAATAGTTAGAATTGGCATTTAAATGGTTGAATTAGAAAATTGGGGTTTTTGAGAAAATCAGATGCAGAAAAGATAAAACTGCAAAATTGCAAAAAGTGAGGCCCAAATCCACTTTGTATGACTGGCCACTTTTGTAGGGAATTTAAACTGATATTTTCATTATTTTAATGCCAAATAATTCAAACCTAACCCTAGTAGAATGCTATAAATAAATAGTGAAGGCTTCAGGAAAATTACACTAAATTTTCACACTTCTGTTTTAGAAAAAACTGACCCTCTGTCTCTCCCTATCTTTAGCTGCCACTTCCCTCTTCTTTTCTTCTTCAATATTTCGAAATTCTTAGTGTGAGAATAGTGCCCACACATAGCAAGTGATACCTCAATCATAGTGAGGAAGATCGTGAAGAAAGACATTCAACAAGAAGGAGTTTCAGCACTAAAGAATCAGAGAAAGAGATCCAGGTTCAGATATTGATAATGCTCTGCTACAGAAAGGAATCAAGGGCTAGATATCTTAACGGAAGGAGTCATTATATTCCGCTGCACCCAATGTAAGGTTTCCTAAACTTTATATATGTTTATTTCATCGTTTTAGAAATTTCATATTTAGGGTGTTAATCAACATACTTGTGAGTAGATCTAAGATCTTGGTAAAATAATTTCCAACAAATAAATTGTGGAGATCTCATTTCACATAAGCTGAAATATCATTTATACGGGGTTACGTGTTTTAAGGATACAATACATTGTAGGCTGTAACGGTAATCTAATCCCTTTATAGGGTAGATCATTCATATATAGGATCATTGATAAAATTAGGATTATAACAATGGATAACTAATGATGTGTCTATATGGTGGAACATATAGAGCATTCTATACACTGAGAGTGCAATTCTAAGTTCTATGCGTGGATTCAACGAAGAATTAATAAGTTAGTGAATTTTAGTGCTAAATTCTTGATCCACTTATTGGAAGCTCGGTCATATACACCCATGGTCCCCGCACTAGTTGAGATAATATTGCTTGTAAGACTCATATAATTGATTTTGATTAATCAATTATAATTCTCAATCTAGACTATGTCTATTTGTGAATTTTTCACTAAGTAAGGGCGAAATTGTAAAGAAAGAGTTTTAGGGGCATATTTGTTAATTATAATACTTTGTATGGTTCAATTAATAAATATGATAAATGACAATATTATTTAATAATTATTTATAGTTATTAAATATTTAAAATTGGCATTTAAATGGTTGAATTAGAAAATTGGCGTTTTTGAGAAAATCATATGCAGAAAAGATAAAACTGCAAAATTACAAAAAGTGAGTCCCAAATCCACATTGTATGGCCGGCCACTTTTGTAGGGAATTTAAACTGATATTTTCATTATTTTAATGCCAAATAATTCAAACCTAACCCTAGTGGAATGCTATAAATAGATAGTGAAGGCTTTAGGAAAATAACACTTAAATTTTCTATTTTTCCTTCAGAGAAAAACCTGAGCCTTCTCTCTCCCTATCTTTAGCTGCTACTTCTTCTTTCTCTTCCCTCTTGAATTTCGAAATCCTTAGTGTATGAGTAGTGCCAACACACAGCAAGTGATACCTCAATCATAGTGAGGAAGATCGTGAAGAAAGACATTCAGCAAAAGGATTTTCAACATCAAAGATTCAGAGAAAGAGATCCAGGTTCAGATATTGATAATACTCTGCTACAGAAAGGAATCAAGGGCTAGATATCTGAACGGAAGGAGTCATATTATTCCGCTGCACCCAATGTAAGGTTTCTTAGACTTTATATGTGTTTATTTCATCGTTTTAGAAAGTTCATATTTAGGGTATTAATAGACATACTTGTGAGTAGATCTAAGATCCTGGCAAATAAATTCCAACAACTGGCCTCATAGCCATGGTAATTGATTTGGTTGCAAGAAATTTGGACTTTAAAACGACTGTTTGATGTTTTGGATGGTATCATGTTTATTGAGTGTTATTTGATGATTGATTGATGTTTGTGAATTTTCGTGAAAAATAATTGAATATCTGTTTCTGGAATTATTTTTATTGGATAGTTAGAAAAAATTAAGCAAGTTAATTTTTTACAGAACTCAATTTCGATTTAATTTGAGTTAGTTATGATTTTTTGAAGTTTCGAAAATATAGGGGTGGTGTCGCTGCACCTTGTGCGCGCGCGGAAATCATGCAACCTCCCCCTGCGCCCCGTTTTCACGCCCAAACACCCCCCATGCGCGCACGGACATGTACGCTTAGCATACTGTCGGTACAGCTCGCATATTTTTCGTTTTTCTTCGATTTTTCATGCTTTTTCATGGATTTAACTTCCGATTTTTTGTGTAGTTCTGTATTTATACATTTACTATTCCTAATTCAATTCTAATTATCATAATTAAATGAATTAATATTTTTTAAATTTAATTCATGATATTAGTGTGATTTGAATTTGAAAAATAGTAAATATCTATCTTTTTTGCTTAATTATCTATCTTATTTTTAAATTTGATTATATATTATCTTATTTTTAAATTTAAGGTGAGATATTAAATTTTTTAAATTATTTTTTTTTTTAATAATTTGACCTTATTTAAATTTAAAATAAGATAACTATAATCATGTAATTTTAAATAGATGTAAGATATTTTGCTAACTTTTAAATTTTGTTATTTTATTTATTTAAATTACATTTCAAATCTGAAAAAGATATTCATTTATCTTTTCTAATTTTTTATTTAATTTTTATTTATAAAATAACATTAAATTTTTAAAAGTAGTTAGCAAGTTTTGAAATGATATTTAGGTTGGTTGAAACCTAATTTTTCAAAATTGTAGGTTTAATTTTAAATATTTTTTTAAAAAAATTTCGAAATTTTTTATTTTTTTTAAAATATTCGAAAATAATTTTTTTTATTTAATTAATTATTTTTTTTTTCGAAATTATTTATTTAAAATTAAATAAATCCTACATCCAACTATCCAGCTAACCTTATTGCAGGAGTATGTGTTTAAGCTTGTTTGTAAATTTTTAAAACCTATTATTGCTTGATTGCAAATAGCGATGGTTAACTTTTTGCTAGATCTAATGATCTGATGGCTCTCTTGGTCAAGTAAATAATTTGTAAGAGGTATATTTACAATCTTCTTTCATCTGTGTATGACCTAGCAACATGATAGGACCCATCAAAAGTGTGCCTGTGGGAGCCTATGTGTTTAATTTCATTATAGATGCATATAGGTTGTTGTTGCTAAATAAAATGTCATAGTTCTTGATAGATTTTATTTAGGCCCATTTAATTTTTTGTGCCTATTCAATTAATAAAAGTTGTTCATTTTAAGGTTAAATTCCTCTCTTTTGGGCCTTGTGTGAGAGTTGGGAGCCATAGAAGTGGGTACGACATACTGAACCCAGCACCACCTCACATGAACCACCCCAATTGTGAAAGTCCATTTGCCTGATTTGAATAACTGTACTAGGTTAATTAAACTAATTTAACCTAATAAAAATGATTAGCAACATAATTAATTTCATTTATTTTGAAATTAATTTAAGAAAAAATTATAGTTTAAAGAATTTTTTATTCTAAGCTAAACTATATGTATTTTCTTGTATTTAATTAAATATAGAATTATAACCATCTAGATTCTTTCTGAAGCTTAATTTAAATTTTTCATTAAATATTCCTATTTAAGTTGACCTTTAGTCATCTATAACTAACCAATTTAAATCTGAATATCTTTTGGATTTAAAATTTCAAAATTAAGTTGAGGAATTTTAGGCATTGGTTATTAAGATTCTTTAGATATTTTTTAAGTTAATATCTTTTCGAATATTAACTTATAATGGAATATTTTAGATATTTTTTTAAGTTAATATCTTTTCGAATATTAACTTAAAAAATGGAATATTTTCAAATTAAGTGGTTACAACTTAATTTTTGATATTTAATTAAATTTAAATTTGAAAATATTTAAGTTTTAGATTTTTTCTAATACAACTTAAATTATATATTTTTTCAAATTTTGTGGTAAAGATACTTAGTCAAATAAGATATTTTCTAGATAGTAATTTCTAGACTACTTATTATTTCTAATATTAAATAGGAAAATATTATACATTGTGAAATTAATTATTTAAAATAATTAATTTTGGTTCAATTTATTTTAAGTATATTTTTTTCCTAGTATTAATGTAAAGCCCGCTTAGTTAATTTGGAAATTTGCAGTTATTTATGTTAATCAGGAAATTATTTATAGCTATTTAAATAATTTATCATGGATATTTATGGAATTCAGATATGCATAATTATGTCTTCAGCAGTTTTTATATTTCGCATTTCCGGTGTCCGGTATTTTGGAACTCGGCGTTTGGCTCAGTAGAAATCACAACTTAGTATGTTAGTATTTTGGGGACGGGTTTAGACATTGGGAATGTCGGGAATGGCCGGGAATTTAGAATGTCCCAAAAATACCCCTTTAGTATGATTTTCATGATTTTATGGTGGAGGGGCAAAATGGTCTTTTTGCCCCATTAGTATTTTTGTCTTATGTGATTTATGAAATGGAAAATAAATGTTAAGTGTTTATTTTATTTATTTGTTGGCTGAAAATAAAAGGTGTTATATGGTTTATATTCCCTTTTCCTCACTATTTCAACACTTAGTCAATTTAAAGGAAAATTTCAAAAAAACTCACACACACAACTCTCTCTCTCTCTTTCGGCCAAACCTTGAGCAGCAAGGAGGGGACTTTTCTCCTTGGATTTTGGCTAGTGGTTCATCATCTCTTAGGGTTCATCTCAAGCTAGGTTGGTTCATGTCTCTCCTCCTTTAATTTCTTGAAAAACTATGTGAAAAATGATGATGCATGCATGAGTTTTTAGTATTTGTTGCTGCTGTGATTTTGTTATTTTTCTAGGGTTCAAAGCATGATTATTTTGATGATGATTGAGTTGTTTGAATGCTTGTTAGTTAGGATTGTTCAAGCTCTTAGTTTTTATGTGAAAAAGTATGATTTTTGAAGGAAAATGTGTGAATATGTTGCTGTGAAGTTCTTTGGGTGTTTCTGTATGTTTTCAGAGGTGATTATATGCTTAGTTAAGTAGAATTAACTACACTAGGGTGCATGATAGTGGATTTAACCAATTTTGAGTTCTTGAACTCAAAGCTTGGTCTTTAATGGTGAATTTTGCATGTGTGATTTACGGGTAGGTTTGATGCTCTAGAATTGTTATTTGGGACCTATAGAGGAGGTCCGGAAAGTTTGGGATCAATTGGGTTCGAATTGATCAAGATATGTGAATTTTTGGTTCTTGCTCGCGAGGAACCGGAATTCGGTTGAGCATCCGGAATTCGGATGGGGGTTCGTATTTTCCCGGAACCGGAATTCGGTTGGGCAACCTGTCTTCCGGTTGGGGATTTTTTCGAACCACTAGTTTTCCTCGTTTTTGGGTTTTTAGGGGTATTGCCATGCTTTTTATCGATAGGGAAACTTTTAGTTTCGAGTTTTAGTCCCGGGAAGTGATTTAGCGTGTCACTTATAGCGTTGTGATTTTTATGGTTTAGGAGCCGATGTCCGTCGTTCGGCTTCGGTTCCGGTCGGGTTGGCCAAGACACACGAAATCGGAATCCGGAGTAAGATTAGTATAACGGTATGCATATGTAGTTTACATGTTTAGCGTGCATGTAGGAAGCACATTAGATTACATTAGATATGTATTTAGGCTTCGAACCACCCAACCCCTGTCACGACGGTACGAGTGGAGTATGACCAGACGGCGGAGTATGGCCAGGTTTGACCGATCAGTGACACCGGTTGGTGGTTCGGTGCTATTGACCTATCCCGTCGGTACGGTGGAGTATGACCAGCGGCGGAGTATGACCGGTTCGGCCGATCGGGAGGATACTTGTCAATAGTACCGTCCCCCGAACATTCAAAACTCGGTACCATGTTGGACATGGCGGTAGTGCTCGGTACCATGTTGGACATGGCGATGGCGGGACTCGGTATCGTGTTGGACACGGCGGTCGGTTTTATGTATGATATTATTATGCTTCTCTTGCGAGTCCGTCGACTCACGGTTTATGTTCATGTGTAGGTAAAGGCAAGGCGATTCTTGATGGACCGTGAGCGAGCTTATGAGATTGTACATGTCGGGGCGGTTAGGCACAGGAGCGTACGATCCTCGGGACGACGGGCCGAGATTTTTGTAACGGTCGTTAGATGACCTTATTTTGATGTAAAAGTTGAATAGTAAAAACGTTTGTAAATATTTTTATAAATCGGGATCCCGAGACTTTTTGGTAAAATGGTTTATAAGTTTAATGAAAAAGCAAAATTTTAATTAATCACGTTTTTCCATAAACCTCGTTGATTAGCAACGAGCTGCACAGTACGTTTAAAAATCACGTAATACGCCTAAATTAGTTAGGGTGTTACAACTTGGTATCGTAGCCGCGAGGGTTGTCTTCCGAAGATCGTCACGACATGTACAATCATCATCGGCTAGCTCGGTTCACGGTTCAGTAAGCCTTTATTGCTTTAGTAGTTTATTTTATTCAGTTATGAAAAAGAAAAGCCTGTTAGGAAGCATGTTAGTAGCCTGATAGTAGAATAGGCGCATGTTTCATTTCTAATTTCCAAATTAAGCGGCATTAGTAAGCTCGCCTTGAATACGACCTGATATGCCAACTCTTGGTTTCGCAGGCGGTTCTAACTAGATGGACGCCAGGCGGACTACCAGGAGTCGGGGCAACTCCGTGGGGTCGAATCAGGGAGAGGGAGCTCGGTTTCCCCCACCTGCTCGGGGCGAGGTAGAGGTCCCGAGGCGGGGCTCGTGGTCGGGGTGATGAGAACCCGCCACGGGCTGCCCGAGCTCCCCGGCCGATCGGGGAGCCCCGAACCGGGAGTTACGGTTTGCGGAAATGCAAGTCGGGATCGAAGAGCAAGACCTCGAGATTCGAGAGGTTGAGACGACGGGGTGCTCCTGGGTTCCGGTGCCGGTAGTTCCGGTGGCACACCCCCTGCCGCCCAGGCGAGATGGTAGTGGCGGCCCATAGATTGGAACCGTTGTATGAGAGGTTCGGAAGCAAGCACCTCCGTATTCTGGGAGGTCCGGATGTGTCGAAAGCCGAGCGGTGGCTTACGGTGATCACGAGAATCTTGAACTTTATGGGTGTCACCGCAACGACAGAGTGGTGTGCGCCACATTTCGGTTCCTGGGAGGACGCCACGGTATGGTGGGACCTGGTGTCTCAGATCCATGACGTCACCACCATGACTTTGGAGAGGTTCCAAGAACTCTTCAACGCGAAGTACTACAATGAGGCGGTTAGAAGCGCCAAGAGGAAAGAGTTCGTTCACACGACCCGGCGGGAGAACATGAGCGTCACGCGAGTATACTACTCGGTTTGACGGCTGGCGAGGTTAGCCTCGGGAATTGTGCCAACCGACTTCGGCGAGAAAGGAGAAGTATGCGGACGGGTTGAATCCCAAGATCGAGGCATGACCCGATGATTACCATCGACGACGGCACCACCTACGCTCGGATGGTGGAGAAGGCACGCTGCGAGGCGAGGGCGCGGTGGGATGTATGTCGGATTCGGCCCGGTACTCGGTTGGTGGCGGAGCTCCTACCCCTCTGCATCGGGATTTAGCGGGGAGTAGTGGTTCGGCCATTGATCGAGGAAGAGGGCACCCACGCTTCGGCGGCTCGAGTCGAACAAGAGGTTCGGGGAACCGAACAGAGGGAGTCGTCCTGGTGGTAATGAGACTCGCTTCTCCTATCCCGAGTGCCCTAGCTGCAAGAGGCACCATCGGGGAGAGTGCAAGGGGCAGGGATGCTTTCATTGTGGCATGCCCGGGCACTTCAAGAGGGAATGTCCCCAGCTCCGGCCAGAGGCACCGAGAGCTCCAGCGATGCCCACTCCCGCCCGGGGTATTCGCGATCACGCGAGCGGATGCGGATGCCGGCCCATCGGTTGTTACGGGTCGATTCTTATTAACGACTCGTTTTATTCAGTCGTTTGATTCGGGGCTACACGTTCTTATGTGGCGGCCGAGTCTTTAGTAAGTTGGGTAGACCCTTTGATAGATATGAATCGGGGTTTGGAACCACATTACACAGCGGAGAATTGGTTATCTCCAATAGGTGGATTAGGTCTATGCCGATCAGGATAGATGGTAGAGAGTTAAGCGGCCGATCGATAGAGATGAGCTTAGTCGAATTTGATATTATTTTAGGAATGGATTTCCTATCTAAATATTCGGCGAGCATTGATTGCAAGAGGAAGATGGTGGTCTTCCAACCGGAAAGTGAAGAACCGTTCGTATTTGTGGGTTCGGTTCAGGGATCTCGGATTCCGGTGATCTCGGCTATGTCAGCGAGAGATTTATTGCACGGTGGGTGCTTAGGGTTTCTGGCCGTGGTGGTGGACACCACTCGGCCAGACACCATTCGGCCAGAGGACATCAGTGTGGTTCGGGAATTTTTGGACGTTTTTCCCGAAGAACTTCCAGGGTTACCACCTCAACGGGAGATTGACTTCGTGATTGACTTGGCACCAGGGGTGGATCCGGTTTCTAAAGCCCCGTATAGGATGGCTCCAGCTGAACTTAAGGAATTGAAGATTCAGCTCCAAGGGTTGCTTGACATAGGGTTCATTCGGCCCAGTGCGTCACCCTGGGGAGCCCCGGTTTTGTTCGTGAAGAAGAAGGATGGATCTATGAGGATGTGCATCGACTACAGGGAGTTGAACAAGCTGACGGTGAAGAATAGATATCCATTACCTAGGATCGATGACTTGTTCGATCAGCTTCAGGGGAAGACGGTCTTTTCTAAGATTGATCTCCGTTCGGGTTATCATCAGTTGAGGATCCGAGAGGAGGACATTCCAAAGACGGCTTTCCGCACTAGGTATGGACACTACGAGTTCCTGGTTATGTCATTCGGACTAACCAATGCTCCTGCAGCATTCATGGACCTGATGAATAGAGTATTCAAGGATTTCCTCGATATCTGTGTGATTGTGTTTATCGACGACATCCTCGTGTACTCTCAGTCAGAAGAGGAGCATGAGTTGCATCTTCAGATGGTACTGCAACGACTTCGAGAACATAGACTCTACGCCAAGTTCAAGAAATGTGAGTTCTGGTTGTCTCAGGTGTCCTTCCTAGGACACATTGTGGGTAAGGACGGGATCAAGGTGGATCCCGGGAAGATCGAATCCGTCAGGGATTGGCCGAGACCGAAGACAGTGACAGAGATCAGAAGCTTCTTGGGATTAGCTGGGTATTACCGTAGGTTCGTGGAGGGGTTCTCCAAAATTTCAATGCCCCTAACCGAGCTTACAAAGAATAATCAGCGATTTATCTGGTCAGATAAATGCGAAGCTAGTTTTCAAGAGCTGAAACAGAGATTGATTACTGCTCCGGTACTAGCTTTGCCTTCGGACGAGGAGAAGTTCGTGGTCTACTGTGACGCATCCAAACAGGGTTTGGGGTGCGTATTGATGCAAGCCGATCGGGTTATCGCTTATGCCTCCCGTCAGTTAAAGGATTATGAACAGCGATACCCGACTCATGATTTAGAATTGGCCGCAGTGGTTTTTGCACTGAAGATTTGGCGGCATTACTTGTATGGTGAGAAGTGCGAGATCTATACCGACCATAAAAGTCTCAAGTATTTCTTTACTCAGAAAGATTTGAACATGAGACAAAGGCGTTGGTTGGAATTAGTGAAGGACTACGATTGTGAGATCCTTTACCATCCCGGGAAAGCCAATGTAGTGGCCGATGCCCTGAGCGAAGGGTCCGGGCAAGTAGCTAGCATGGTTCGGATCTCACCTCGGCTAGCCGAGGATATGGTTAGATCCAAAGATTGAGTTTGTGGTAGGTCGGCTTCACAACTTAACGCTGCAATCGATACGGTAGAAAGAATAAAAGTTGCTCAGACGACAGATCCGGAGTTAGTGAAGATCCGAGATGAGGTATTGGCTGGTCAAGCCAAAGACTTTTCAGTGTCAGATAGTGGGATGCTTTTGTATAAAGCCAGGGTTTGTGTCCCGAACAGTGTGGAACTGAGAAACGAGATCTTTGAGGAGGCTCATTCTACCCCGTATTCTCTGCACCCCGGCACCACCAAGATGTACCAAGATTTGAAACCGTACTTCTGGTGGAGCGGTATGAAGAAGAATTTGGTAGAATTCGTATCGAGATGCCTCACGTGTCAGCAGATCAAGGCTGAACATCAGAGACCAGCAGGGTTGTTGCAGCCTCTAACCCTACCAGAGTTGAAATGGGAGGATATTACGATGGATTTTGTGGTCGGGTTACCTAGGACCACGGGTATGTATGATTCCATCTGGGTAGTGGTGGACCGATTTACGAAATCTGCTCATTTTCTGCCGGTTAGAACAACGTTTACAGTGGATCAGTTGGCAGAGTTATACGTCAGGGAAATAGTGAGACTTCACGGGGTACCGAAGTCTATAGTTTCGGACAGGGATCCGAAATTCACCTCCAAATTTTGGCAGAGTTTGCAACGAGCAATGGGTACGAAGCTAAAATTCAGTACAGCATTTCATCCTCAGACAGATGGTCAGTCCGAAAGGACAATTCAGATATTGGAGGATATGCTGAGAGCCTGTGTTATGGACTTTGAGGGTTCATGGAGTAAATATCTACCATTGATAGAGTTCTCGTACAACAACAGTTACCAGAGTACGATAGGGATGGCACCCTACGAACTGTTGTACGGTAGAAAGTGTAGATCCCCTATCCACTGGGATGAGACAGGGGAGAGGAAATACCTAGGTCCGGAATCAGTTCAGCGGACCAACGAGGCAATAGAGAAGATTAAAGCTAGAATGCTTGCCTCACAGAGCAGACAGAAGAGTTACGCAGATCCGAAACGTAGAGATGTTGAGTTCCGAGTAGGGGACCATGTGTTTTTGCGAGTATCTTCGATGAAGGGGATTAAACGTTTCGGGAAAAGAGGCAAGTTATGCCCTAGATTTACAGGACCATTCGAGATTCTCGAGAAGATAGGTCAAGTGGCATATCGGTTAGCATTGCCTCCAGCTTTATCAGCAGTGCACAACGTATTTCATGTCTCAATGTTGAGAAAATACGTTTCAGACCCCTCTCATATACTCAGTTATGAGAGCCTTCAGCTTCGGATCGGATATGTCTTATGAGGAACGACGGTGCGGATCCTGGATAGAAAGGATAAAGTCCTTCGGAATAAGACCATAGCATTGGTCAAGGTTCTCTCGGAGAAACGGTAAGGTGGAAGAAGCCACCGGGAGCTAGAATCGGATATGCGAGCTCAATATCCGAGTTATTCGGAGTTAGATTTCGGGGACGAAATCCTTTTAAGGGGGGGATAGTTGTAAAGCCCGCTTAGTTAATTTGGAAATTTGCAGTTATTTATGTTAATCAGGAAATTATTTATAGCTATTTAAATAATTTATCATGGATATTTATGGAATTCAGATATGCATAATTATGTCTTCAGCAGTTTTTATATTTCGCATTTCCGGTGTCCGGTATTTTGGAACTCGGCGTTTGGCTCAGTAGAAATCACAACTTAGTATGTTAGTATTTTGGGGACGGGTTTAGACATTGGGAATGTCGGGAATGGCCGGGAATTTAGAATGTCCCAAAAATACCCCTTTAGTATGATTTTCATGATTTTATGGTGGAGGGGCAAAATGGTCTTTTTGCCCCATTAGTATTTTTGTCTTATGTGATTTATGAAATG
This sequence comes from Cannabis sativa, assembly GCF_029168945.1. Taxonomy (NCBI): domain Eukaryota; kingdom Viridiplantae; phylum Streptophyta; class Magnoliopsida; order Rosales; family Cannabaceae; genus Cannabis; species Cannabis sativa. Next base: position 39,836,388 of record NC_083609.1, on the reverse strand, counting down.
GAAAATAAATGTTAAGTGTTTATTTTATTTATTTGTTGGCTGAAAATAAAAGGTGTTATATGGTTTATATTCCCTTTTCCTCACTATTTCAACACTTAGTCAATTTAAAGGAAAATTTCAAAAAAACTCACACACACAACTCTCTCTCTCTCTTTCGGCCAAACCTTGAGCAGCAAGGAGGGGACTTTTCTCCTTGGATTTTGGCTAGTGGTTCATCATCTCTTAGGGTTCATCTCAAGCTAGGTTGGTTCATGTCTCTCCTCCTTTAATTTCTTGAAAAACTATGTGAAAAATGATGATGCATGCATGAGTTTTTAGTATTTGTTGCTGCTGTGATTTTGTTATTTTTCTAGGGTTCAAAGCATGATTATTTTGATGATGATTGAGTTGTTTGAATGCTTGTTAGTTAGGATTGTTCAAGCTCTTAGTTTTTATGTGAAAAAGTATGATTTTTGAAGGAAAATGTGTGAATATGTTGCTGTGAAGTTGCTGGGTGTTTCTGTATGTTTTCAGAGGTGATTATATGCTTAGTTAAGTAGAATTAACTAGGCTAGGGTGCATGATAGTGGATTTAACCAAGTTTGAGTTCTTGAACTCAAAGCTTGGTCTTTAATGGTGAATTTTGCATGTGTGATTTCTGGGTAGGTTTGATGCTCTAGAATTGTTATTTGGGACCTATAGAGGAGGTCTGGAAAGTTTGGGATCAATTGGGTTCGAATTGATCAAGATATGTGAATTTTTGGTTCTTTGCGAGGAACCGGAATTCGGTTGAGCATCCGGAATTCGGATGGGGGTTCGTATTTTCCCAGAACCGGAATTCCGGTTGGGCAACCGGTCTTCCGGTTGGGGATTTTTCAGAACCCTAGTTTTCCTCGTTTTTGGGTTTTTAGGGGTATTGCCATGCTTTTTATCGATAGGGAAACTTTTAGTTTCGAGTTTTAGTCCCCGGGAAGTGATTTAGCGTGTCACTTATAGCGTTGTGATTTTTATGGTTTAGGAGCCGATGTCCGTCGTTCGGCTTCGGTTCCGGTCGGGTTGGCCGCACACACGAAATCGGAATCCAGTAAGATTAGTATAACGGTATGCATATGTAGTTTACATGTTTAGCGTGCATGTAGGAAGCCTGTTAGATTACATTAGATATGTATTTAGGCTTCGAACCACCCAACCTGTCACGTCGGTACGAGTGGAGTATGACCGGCGGCGGAGTATGACCGGTTTGACCGATCAGTGACACCGGTTGGTGGTTCGGTGCTATTGACCTATCCCGTCGGTACGAGCTGGAGTATGACCGACGGCGGAGTATGACCGGTTCGACCGATCAGGAGGATACTTGTCAATAGTACCGTCCCCTGAACGTTCAAAACTCAGTACCATGTTGGACATGGCAGTAGTGCTCAGTACCATGTTGGACATGGCAGTAGCGGGACTCAGTATCGTGTTGGACACGGCAGTCAGTTTTATGTATGATATTATTATGCTTTTCTTACTGAGTCTGTCGACTCACAGTTTATGTTCATGTGTAGGTAAAGGCAAGGCAGTTGCTGATGGACCGTGAGCGAGCTTATGAGATTGTACATGTCGGGGCGGTTAGGCCTGGAGCGTACGATCCTCGGGACAGCAGGGCTGAGATTTTTGTAACGGTCGTTAGATGACCTTATTTTGATGTAAAAGTTGAATAGTAAAAACGTTTGTAAATATTTTTATAAATCGGGATCCCGAGACTTTTTGGTAAAATGGTTTATAAGTTTAATGAAAAAGCAAAATTTTAATTAATCACGTTTTTCCATAAACCTCGTTGATTAGCAACGAGCTGCACAGTACGTTTAAAAATCACGTAATACGCCTAAATTAGTTAGGGTGTTACAATTAAACTAGAGATTAATAATTAAGCCTTCTCTACACTTAATTATTTATTTCTTTAATTTAATACATTTAATTAATTTGAAAATTAAATATGTAAGTTGATTTTCATCATGATACTTAAATATTTCTTTTTCATGACACTTAATTAAATAAAAAATTATTTTTAGTTGAAATTTAATTTTTCAACTAAATTTAAATAATTTTCAAAATATATTTTTTCTTTATTTTGTTAATCAAATTTCGAAATTGCATTTCTTAAATACTGGAATTTTAAATTTTATTTGAAAAATATATTTTTGGACCAACTTAAAGCAATAATTTTTTCATTAATTGAAAATAAATGAATTAAAATATATTATTAGAAATTGAATTAATTAGTCAAAGGAAAATCTAGATAGGTGATATTTTTGCTTGAAGTATTTTTCTAGTGTATTTAATTACATAGAAAATTAATATTTAAGTTGATTTTCATCATCATACTTAAATATTTGAAATTTTTCTTATATATTTAATTAAATAGGAAAATTATATTTTTTGTTGTAAATTAATTTTAGAATAATTTTTCCAGGATTTATTTATATGCAATTTCGAAAATTATATTCTTAAATACTTTAATTTTTCGAAATGCAATATATATTTATAGAAAATTAAATTTGAGTTGTAAATTAATTTAAATTAATTTTGTAACAACTTAAATTGAATATTTTTCTAAATGTTTATTGGAAATTATTACTAAGATGGATATAATTCATATTATTTTCATATCCATCTAAGTAAAATTTATAAATATTAAATTAAAATTTATATTTAGAATTTTTCATTCTAAATTAATATTTTAATTAAGTAAATATATATATATTTAAAATAAATAGATTAAATAAAGAGAATCAAAGAAAATACAACTCTCTTTAAATAATGAGCTTTATTATTAAGATATTCGATCTCCATTGTTGGTTTTATATCGCGTTTGTTTTAGCGAGTAATCCTCCCTAATGGAGGAACGTTCATTAGCAATTTCGCACCGTTTAATCTTGAAAGATAAGTAGTTTGTAAGTGTTTTATATGGTATGGATCACCCTAATGGTGGCGACCATATTTGACTTGCAAATTGCGAAACAATGGTGGAAGCTCATAAGATAGAATTGCCTTGACTCTCGCCTAAACGGGACAACACTGAATTCCAATCTTGATCGAATAAAAGGTTGCTAGAATGTTTAACATTTTAGATGAGCTGACAACTCTATTCAGTGGATGATACCTTTGACTCTCGCCTAAACGGGACACTGATATCAGTTTGTTGAAAACCTTAGAAATTATTTAGGATTGTATGTTTTAGTATTTTCACTGGTCATTCCTACTTGCTATATCTTTAATAATTTCTGAATTGTGTGTGAATTTATATTGAACCATGTTATTTTTTGTTATTAAGTTGTAGTTTAATTTCGAATCTTCATTGTTGGTCTAATTTGGTTTGTTTATCTAATGAGATAAATCCCTAGTGGATTTTAACCATTAGACATACATAATAGTGTTAGATTTCGAAAGTTAAATATTGTATATGCGACATCTAGCTGTTCATCAATAGATGGCACCTTAGACTAGTATTTTTACGATATGAAACAAGAAGATTATTTATATAAATAAGATTACTTTGACTTTCGCTAATCGAAGCATCGTTGGATTCTTATTTATAAACAAAATTATCCTAATTCCTCTTAGCTTATTCATTTCGAATTAGCTCAATAACATATCATTGGATGAATGGTCTATATATCATATCATCTCATTCTATATTTTCTCTTAAGAAATTAAATGACGCATATGATTATAATCCCGAAATTCTATTCCCAATTTATATAAATCCTCAATCTTAAAAATCTCCTACTTGTATGTGCAAATCTGACTTAGAGTTTATATTAGTAGTGGTGGTCCATGATAGAATTACTCATTATATTTGGTATAAATTTAAGTCTTTGACTTTAATTTTAGATTCCAAACAGAAATTTTCTTATATTTCTAATTCCAGGATGCAATACAATTACACCTTAACAAGGGTTTAATATCCATCTTATATTAATGGATTCAAACTGTGTGGAATATGAGTTAGGTATTCTCTGACCCGGATCCACTTGCACTATTCTAAGAATTCTTTGATGTAACTAAACCTAAGTCATCAAAAGACACTACCACATTTTTTTTAATCTATGGCATTTGTATCTTGTTCATAGTGGATTTGACAAGATCAATCTCGGCAAAGAGTTAATATGCCTATATCCACTGAAAGTAGTTCATCTCATTCACAGATGGATGTACATTCAGGGGTGGATATGAGTTTTTCGTTGTATTCTTAAAACGATAACTCTAGATTATACCTTTTAGCAAGAAATTTGAAATGTTTGAAAAATTTCATTAATTTCTAGCAATGGTTAAAACCATTAAGGTAAGTGGTTAAAGATCTTGCGAACTGATAGGGGTGGAGAAATAGTTTATAGATATGCAGTTCAAAGATCATTAAATTGATTTTTGAATTATATCCAAAATTACCTCCCCAAAAATTTCGAGTTGCATGTTGATGATTAGTTACTAGTCGTTGCCTTCCATGGTAATACAATTTTAGAATGATGTAATGGTTGTATACTTAATGTAAATCATTACTAGATTCATGGATGACCTAATCAAAATCTTAAGAAAAGCTAGAACTGTTAACCATGGTTTGTTAGCTATTCTAAGTGATTAGGGGTGGACCATCCCATAGTCAATAGATAAGAAAGTATTTATTTAAACAAATACTACTTTTCTAAGATAATGACTAAGTCTGAAAATAAAGGAGATATTTAATTCTTGATTCCAAAAGTGTTCTATCATATTATTTGACATATGATGATCCCACTTCCTCTGTTGTCTTGTCACAACCGAAGAGATCAATACAATTTAGTTTTCTTAGACATAATTCACGGTACCTTGTCGTAGTGGGAGAGTTTCTAGGAACTCACCTTCTTGGAAGACACTAGTTATTAAAATCGATTGTGAGTTTAAACAATTAATGGATTGTCAAGATAAGAAACTAACAAGAAAAGCCAATAGAACTATGGTTTAATCCATTCACATGGAATAACCTAAAGTTTTCTATTACAAGGACATAAAAGGAAATTTTAGTTAATAAGTCTATTCTATGGACTTAACAAACTTCCTGTTCCTAGTATTATAGGTTTGAGTTTATCTAAACCTATGGCTTGTGGTATACCTGGTAATTACTCACTCTAATGCAAGCAACTTACTTTAGTAAGATGCTGAAGCATTTTCTTTCTAATGGCAATCTATAGAAGCTTCACAACTTCTTAGGCATAAATTTTATTTATCTAAGGAAAAGTCTCAACTATTCCAGAAAAGATAAAGCCATGAAAGAATTTCTTAAATCAACAGTGAGAGGTCTTAGTAATGAGTAGGTATAAGAGTGTGTTTAAAACTCTTACACTACCGCACATTAGATTTCGAAATTTTCCTTTGTGCTAGAAAATCTTTCTGATAAGATGGTGATTACTCTAGGGGTGGAATAGTGATTTTGGAGAAGTGTAAAAACCTATCTGAAGTCACTAGGTCTACCAGGAAGGGACTCAATGTTAAGTTACAGGAAATGTACTTATTCAGTCTAAGGAAAGTTCTATACATCTTTGGCACCATTCCAAATTTCCTAAACTACTAGTGTTATTTCCCTATTAACAAAAAGTAGTTGCCAAAAGTATAGAATCAAGTATCCCAAGAGAGTAGACATATAGAGAGGAATTTCACATTATCAATAATTTTGTGATTAAGGAAGAGTAATGGTGGAGAAAAGGTTGTGGTTAATTCAATCTTTCATATCCTATTACGAGGAGTTTACTACTACTACACTTGATTTGTATATCAAGGTGTTGAGATTATTTGAAATGCACATTTTGTTTTATATTAGTGCAAGTGGGAGTTTGTTGGGTTTTATGCCCTAAATAAAACTCATTTCAATATAATCAGATTTCCTTATTAATATAGATCAGAAATAACATTTAATGTTTCATGGTTCACATGATTTATTTCATGATTATATGTACATAATGTATGAATTCATCTGAAACCCTTTTCACATACTTGATCCTGTTTATTGTGTTGTCAACACATTGGAAAGTAAACATGACTATGTGAATCAAGATTCCTAGATTATCAGACATAGGGTTTTACTGATATGATAATCTACAACAAGAGTTTACTTGCATTTTGAGAAATGCTATGTTCTTTCCAGAGCATTGGTTAAAGTAAAGCTCAGGTTGGATGCATGGAGTATGCATCGGAAGTGACCGATATTGAACTTTTACTTAGATTTATTAAACTTATCGTAATATCTATTCAAGTCAATATCGCCTAGTTGATCCTAAATCAAATGATCTTAATCCTGTTATGATTAGGCTCAATCGCAAGATGCTATTCGTGTTCTTCGATTTGTTAGTTAAGCCTACTTTTAGGTCATGGTGATACGTACATTTTGGGAACATGGTAGTGCAATTGAGTGGGAGCTCTAACATAAACATGGAATCTATAGCTTCTATCTGGCGAATAGTAAGTAAAGGATGATCTCCTTCGAGCTTGACCAAATGAAAATAAATGGTGGAGATCTCATTTCTCATAAGCTGAAATATCATTTATACGGGGTTAAGTGTTTTAAGGATAAAATACATTGTAGGGTGTAACGGTAATCTAATCCCTTTACAGTGTAGATCATTCATATAGAGGATCATTGATCAAATTAGGATTAAAACAATGGATAACTAATGATGTGTCTATATGGTGGAACATATAGAGCATTCTATACACTGAGTGCAATTCTAAGTTCTATGCGTGGATTCAACGAAGAATTAATAAGTTAGTGAATTTTAGTGCTAAATTCTTGATCTACTGATTGGAAGCTCGGTTTAGACCCATGGTCCCCGCATTAGTTGAGATAATATTGCTTGTAAGACTCATATAATTGATTTTGATTAATCAATTATAATTCCCAATTTAGACTATGTCTATTTGTCAATTTTTCACTAAGTAAGGGCGAAATTGTAAAGAAAGAGTTTTAGGGGCATATTTGTTAATTATGATACTTTGTATGGTTCAATTAATAAATATGATAAATGACAATATTATTTAATAATTATTTATAGTTATTAAATAGTTAAAATTGGCATTTAAATGGTTGAATTAGAAAATTCGCGTTTTTGAGAAAATCATATGCAGAAAAGATAAAACTGTAAAATTACAAAAAGTGAGGCCCAAATCCACATTGTATGGCCGACCACTTTTGTAGGGAATTTAAAACTGATATTTTCATTATTTTAATGTCAAATAATTTAAACCTAACCCTAGTGGAATGCTATAAATAGATAGTGAAGGCTTCAGGAAATTTACACACTTAAATTTTCTACTTTTTCATTCAGAAAAAACTGAGCCTCTCTCTCTCCCTATCTTTGGCCGACCACTCCCTCTCTCTCTTCTTCCTAAAGATTTCAAAATTCTTAGTGTTAGAGTAGTGCCCACACACAGCAAGTGATACCTCAATCATAGTGAGGAAGATCCTGAAGAAAGACTTTCAACAAGAAGGAGTATCAGCACTAAAGAATCAGAGAAAGAGATCCAGGTTCAGATATTGATAATGCTCTGCTACAGAAAGGAATCAAGGGCTAGATATCTGAACGGAAGGAGTCATATTATTCCGCTGCACCCAATGTAAGGTTTCCTAGACTTTATATGTGTTTATTTCATCGTTTTAGAAAGTTCATATTTAGGGTGTTAATAAACATACTTGTGAGTAGATCTAAGATCCTGGTAAAATAATTCTAACAGTATAATACTCTTGAGATTGAACCTAATCATGTCAGGATTAAGATCATTTGATCTAGGATCAATTAGGTGATATTCAATTGAATAGATATTACGGTAAATTTAACATATCTTATCAAAGTTCAATATCGGTCCCTTCCAATGTATACTCCATACATCCAATACTGATAAACTTTGCTAATGCCCTGGAAAGGACATAACACTTATCCAAGGTGTAAGCATACCTATCGCTAATTACCATGCCAGTCTAAATCCAGTAAACTGAAAAATCAGGGAATTAAACTTTCGAACATATAATCAAGATTATATTCCACCATGCTGACAAAACTATAATCATTAACAAATACATATGTTCTGGACTTAACAGAATTTATAATCATAAAATAAATCATGTGAGCCATGCAACATAAAATGTTATTTCTAATCTTTATTAACTAGTAAATCTAATTATATTGAAATGGGTTTTATTTAGGGCAGAAAACCCAACATGACTATCACAGCGACATTAGTCATACCACAAACGAATGCAAAAATTTGAAGGATGTAACTGAAAGTTTAATCCGATTGGGCCACTTGTATGAGTGGATCAAAAATAGGTTACCACACCTAAATCCAGCCAAACACAGGAGCCCTAGTGCCTCAAGGAGGGCCCACGATAGCACCGGAGGGGCAGTACCTCCTGGAGGGATGCCCCATCAGCAGGCACCCGGACTAGATCCCTAGACTAACGAAAGAATCGCTATGATCTCTGGAGGTGCTCTTATCGAGGGAACCACTAGAAATGAGTTGGAGCCGTACGCCGGGGATCTGGGACATGATAAAGATATATGGGAAGTTACTCAGCTTTCGGCTGAAAGGCCCATGCTCATGGATCAACCCATTACCTTGACTGAGGAAGATGCAAAGCCAGTACGGTTCCCACATCATGATCCCCTTGTCATTGAGACTCCTGTCCCCAACAAAGTCGTGGCAAGAATATTGGTAGACAATGGGATCTCAATAAATTTGCTGTTCAAAGTGCTTTCACAACCAATTGACTCACTACAGAGATCTCTCCCCTAGTGGTTCACAACTCACTGGATTCAACGGGACAACCCTCATCCCTATGGGAAAGGTTAGGCTCCCGGTTACCTTGTGTTCTGACACCCCCAAAGCACGTTCAAATATTGCACCTTTATGGTAGTGGACTGTCCTACAGTTTATAACGCTATTCTTAGTAGGCCGACCATAGTTAACTTCAAAGAAATCACATCTGTCTGACACATGTGCCTTAATTTTCCTACCTTGGAGGCGAGAGTTTGAACGGTTAGTGGTAACTAGGGAGAGGCAAGACAATATTATAACGCTGTAGTACACTTGTCGATCTTAACTGTACAGGGTCTGGACCGCCATTGGGAGCGGAACAGGACGAATTAGACCCACACATTAGTTCTAAGGTAGCATTAGAACCAATGGAAGACATTGAAGAAGTAAGGGTATGTAACCACGACCCATCTAAAGTTATCTGCCGGGGTAAGAACCTAGAATCGGAGGAGCAGATTAAAATCATTGACACCATAAAGGCATCGATGGACGTGTTTTCATGGTGCCATGGGGACATGACCTGGATAAGCCTTTTGAGATTTGTGCCCTAAATAAAACTCTAATTCAATGTAATCTTTTCTATTCAATTGTCAATAAAGAAATAGATTTAATTTTATTACTTATTTAATGTGTTATTTGATTCATGTGATCATTTATTTATTTATTTGATTTATAAATTCATCCAAATCCTTATCACACTAATATTCTTGTTTATTGTGTTGTCAACACAGTGGAAAGTAATCAAGATTGTGTGATTAAATGTAATCCTATGATTTATCAGTACATAGGGTTTAATTGATAGGATAATCTACTATGTAGTTTACTTGCACCTTGGATAAGTGTTATGTCCTTTCTAGGGAATTGGTTAAAGTAAGCTTGGGTTAAATGTATGGAGTATGCATTGGAAGGAACCGATATTGAACTTGAATCAGATATGATAAACTTACCATAATATCTATTCAATTCAAAATCACCTAGTTGATCTTAAATCAAATGATCTCAAGCCTGAGATGGTTAGGTTCTAGTTCAATTGTAATATTTGTTTTCTTCAATCTGTTTGTTAATGTCAACCAATGCATCTTCTTGGGACATATAGATTAAGGGCATGGTAGTTCAATTGGGTGGTAGCGCTAATCATAAATATGGAATCTATAGCTTCTGTTGACCTCGCTTTTAGCCAACGACAATGAGTCTTAATTGTAAGCGGTAGGTGATATAATATGTAAAGATAAATAAAGAACATAGAGTTTTTAAAGAGGTTCGGCCCCGAGTAGTTCGGTAATAGCCTACTCCTCTTGATTTGTATTGACTTAAGAACAAAGAATACAATGATTCTCCTCTTAGAGCTTTTACAATGATATCTATGAGTATGCTTTCTTAGATAACTTTTTCGACCCCTTGCCTAGTGAGAATAGATCACAATTTATAGTGCTTTGTGCTTGAGCGATTGTTTACCTTGTGTTTACAATGTCTATAAACGGTAAGATTACACATTAAATGTATAGAATACACTGATTGAGGGATTTGGGCTGCTTGCCATATCTTTGGGATACAATCCCAGACTTATAGGGATTGTTTTTATCCTTCACGGTGTAAATGATGAAGATGCGAAGTGATGATATGCTGTTCGAATTGTTCACTGCTCGGCTAGGAGGACCTCCCCCGTGAAGGTATATGTGGTGCTCTACTCGGAACACCTTTTTGGGCAGATATGGAGAATCAGTTCCACGTGTCACCAACGTGTGATGCCATGTCAGAGTGCCAAAATTGGGATAGCATTTGCCCCCAAAGTCTGCATGGGGCTTCAGAAGTTGCGTGGAGACTTTATCCGAGCTGCTTTTACATTTGAATGAGTGACACATGGTGCGCGCATCTATTCGTGATTCGATCTGAGTCTAACCAGGTGTCTCTTCGGTTTTTGGCTAATTAAGGCTCTGAATTAATTAGTGCCTCGAAACCCGGTTTCTTTTGCATGCTTTGGCGGTTACACTTGATTATTTTTAATTTCCCAATATTTGGGGGGAAATCGAAGCGTCTAAGGTATTTCAAAATGATTACCTCTTTTCACCAATTGGCCTATAAATAAGGCAGGAAGTCCTTGAGAATTTTACTTTCACCATTTTCTCTACTAAACATACGCAGAGCAATAAGAAGGAATTTTCTCCAAGATTATCATGAGATTTCTATCAGAGCCACCCGAGCAGCTTCGTCTGGACTTTGTTTAGGCTTCAAATAGTGAGTAATTTGTCAATCTTTTCTCTTTTAACTTTGCATGTTTAATTTCTGGGTTTTCATTGTAGAAAATGCCATTATTCTTGACTTGTTGTAGAAGATACATAGAAAATCTAGGCTCAAAACTTTGTTATTTTCTCTGCAATAATTCTTACAACTTCGTGGTTTACAACATTCTACTTTTATTCTCACATTGTTTGACTCTTACCTTGATCATTCGAAGCTTCGTGAAATTTAACCCTTAACCAAAAAATTTCAAACTTCTGATTAACCCTTAACAAAAAAATTTCAAACTTCTGAGTTTTGACTTAATTTTTGTGCATTTTTCGTCCTTTTAATCTGTTGAGTACTCCTTGTCGGCATATTTGCCTGTATATTGTTTGATATCCCATCCAAACACTCATCTCGCGTGTTGTCTTTTGTAGATGAAGCCTGGTGAGTTTTGGGGAGGCAAACACCGAATTGACGAGGATTTGCTTCAACTTTTGTATGAGGATCAACCTCGTCTTCATGCAAGTCCATCCTGTTTGAGTGACGGACTTTCTAACTCAAGCTTTGAAGATTGGGAGGTGAGTAGTGATCGTTCTCCTACTCCAAAAACCATAGTGCAACACCACTATTACTCTGAGCAGATCGCAGGAGGCGTTATCTTCCTTCCAACAAGACATATATTGTGTGGCCACATGTTGCTGATACCCTTCCAGTTGGCCGTCCAAGCCAAGGTAACTTTGGCATCCCAATTGCTATTCTCGCCGTCACTGTTGCACGACATACACATCAGTATCCGTCCAAGAAGAGGATGATGGCCCGCACAAAGTAGATAATGCGGAAGGTCAGTGCATCTCATCCTCACGTGGCCCAGCTCGTCATGCTGCCAAATGCCAAACAAGGTCCGCCCGCTATGGAGGAGCGAGATCATGAGGGGGACATTGAGGTCCAAGAGATTAAGGAGCAGGATGATGTCCGTCCTGGCAGCCCTTCCGAGGCCAAAGAGGAAGGAGTGGCTGAACCTTTAAACTTCGGAGGGTATAATAAGGTCGGGGAGTTAGTGTTCGTAGAGGGTGACGTCTTGGTCGAAGGGGAGGACTACGTAACCAAGGAGCTTACTGAAGCCGTTCCGCAGAAGAGGAAAAGTGCCTTAGGGGCCAGATGGGTGAGCCCTCCGTCTAGTATAAGTGAGGCACATATGAATATCTTGGAGAAGGCTAGGTATTTGGGCGGACTGCAGTAAAAAGGGATGTGTGCTTGGTCGGATGCTCACACTAAACAAGGGGCAATGGTGCCTTTGCACCCGTACTTCAAGAGGGTTGAGGAATATTTTTCGCCTTTCTCGGACTCAGTTCACTGCCAAGGGCATTAAGTACTTGTCTGCGCTGTTCGTCCTCTACGCTATTCGAGGATGGGGTGTGCCGTCGCCACAAGAGGTCAACTGGTTTTTAGACTTGAAGTCTACCCCTAAGCAGTGCAGGTCGGGGTACTTCTATTTCTCTCAACCAGACTTCAAATGGCTGACGGGCACTATGGACAAGGATGTTAGCAAGATCGGGGGTTTTATTGACAAGTACTACTTTGTGGAAGGAATGAATACCACTTATACTAAATTCTAATAGATCCCAATATACTGCCGTCCACCGCTCACTTTGGCACTCAGGGACAAGGCTCATGAGATTGTCCAACTGCTAGATGCTGCTTGGAATATCACTTTGTTGACCTCAGAGGAAAACTTTGTGGAGTACAAGCTCTATTCGGCAGACTTTATACCCCAGCCCATGAAGGGGAAGAAGAAGAAGTCCAGGGCTGACCGGGATGAGAGAGCTGGGCAAGAGAAGGAGCTCATTCCACTTACGCGTGAGGCTAAGTTGAAGGTTGATGCTGGAGCCAAGTATTCTGCTCAGGAATATTTTGAGCAAGGAAGGAGGCTCAAGAATATTTTGAGCAAGAGAGGCCGCTCAAGAGGAAGAAAACCCTCTCGACTGGGCAGAGGCCCATCGAATACTATCCAGATTAGAGAGCCTGATCTACATGCTCAGCCATCGACCCCTATAGAGGGAAAGGGAAAGGCCGTCCTGGAGAAGCGAGAAGACTCTTTTGATGATGATGCCCCATTTGTACTTGTTTGGGCAAATGCTCCTGGCAGCGTGCAGAGTACTTCCTCTTGCATTTATTTTCTTTGATTATCATGCCTTATTTATTTTGTGCTTTCTTCTGACTGCATTATTTTTATTCCGTGAAGAAATGTCTCAGAAGATGATCAAGGCACTGAAAAAAGAGAGTGTGGGGAAGCTCGGGCTTGTCCCCTCCAGCCAAGAAGTCTCAAGGTGGTGAGACTCTGTCCAAAGAGAAGGCCCTAGCTGAAGTGGTCATTGAACTTTCCGAAGAACAAGCTATTGTGGACCCTCCTACCTCGAAAATCATGAAGTCCAAAAATTCCCTAGGATGGAGTTTGGATGGATCTGAGCAGGCAAAAGGTGGACCCGAGCTGATTAGAAGCAGGTCTAAAATGATTAAGGCTCCCACCCCACCTTTAATATTCAACATGGAGAAAAAAAGAGGAAAGACATGCTCAATCAATATGTGAGCAGGTCAGTCCCTGAGGTGAACGAGCAGCTGTCTGGGGTGGACAATGATTTGTCTTTGGAGCTGGTCATGGGAGGAGTCTTGAAAGAACTTTGACGGGTAAGTCTTTTCTAACTTTCTTTCATCCTTCTTTGTGTAGTTCAGATTTTAATGCCTTTTTTTCTACACAGACTTGTTTGAAGATGGCGTGTGCCTATTCCCGAGCTAAGTCGGCTGCTGTCAAGAATCTTGCCACTTCCAACACATTGCAAAGGGATATGGACTTAGGAAGAAAGGAAGCTGCAGATGCGAGGACTCAACTTGAGGCTGTGTGGACGGAACTCGGGGAAGTCAATAAGAAACTCTTAGCTGCTGAGACAAAAGTTGTCGAGCTGACCAGACAGCTGCAGGAGACGCCGTGAACCGAGTAACAAGAAGCTGATATTACTTCTTTGTGTTGGGACGTTACCAGTCTTCAAGACGAAAGAGAGGGTTTCCGAACTTTTCTCCACGGGTTGGAGGATGAGAAGAAAGCCAAGGAGGAAGAACTTGGAGCCGAGGTGGAGAAGTAAAAGATCTGAGATGGTGAGGCCTGAGGAGAAGGTAAATGCCTTAGAGACAGTTGGTCTCGAGATTTTTTATGACTTTTGGAAGGCCAATCCCAAAGCAAACTTTGATTATCTGGGCTTCCAAAGACATGTTTCTCGACTACTACGCTGCTCAGGCGACCTATGGGGATCCCGAAGTGACCATTTCCACCTCTCCTACCGATCAAAATGTTGAGGCTCCTTCCACCTAGAATGATGATCCTCCCGCCCCTTCAAATCCAGCTGACCCGTACAAAGAGCCCGGGACTCTTGCCGTCTAATTGCTTTCTTTTTATTATCTTTTTTTTATATGTCTGCTTGGCCAATAAGACTTCTTTTGAGACAAGGTGACTGACCAAGCGGTCTTTAAACTTGGAATATATTTTTCATTCTCTGAACTACTAGCTGATCGGGCAGCCTTTAATCCCGGACTTAAATGCTTTTGTTATTCTTAATGCATTTCATCCTTTGTTTATTATCATTGTGCAATTGTGTTCGTTTTGTTTTTTACCAAATGCTTTCTACATATATAGGTTCCCCCCAAGTGACCGAGCAGACGTATGACTCTTGGTCACTTTTTTTTTACAAGTATTCTTTTTGTCTGTTCGAGGTTTTGGGTATGACCAAACCTTTTGTATGCACTGGACGGTAAATTGGTAAAATGCTAAAGAACTCGACTCAATTTGAATTTTAATAAACATCTTTATTCATGTATTGGTCGAAGTTATGTCTGTTACCATAGTAACTTACATCAAAGCTAGTATGTTGATCTAGTCTGATCTTTAGCTTAGTATACACAAAACAAATTGCAAAAAAATAAAAAATCGTACTTTCAAAGGTGATCATCCGACCTAAGTACTTGATAATTTTATCTGAAACTTTGGGCATGGTTCGCTCAGAAGGGCATTCACTTAAGAGCAAATGTTCTTTTATTTTGTACTTGAAATGGTCATCCGATCTGGTATTTTTATTGGTAGTATTTTCTTAAGTATTCCTCGTTCAAATACCTTGGTACTAAAACGAGTTGCATCTTTTCGTCATACTTCCCCAATTTGTATGCCCCTGATTCTAGAACTTCGACCACTTGATATGGTCCTTCCCAATTTGGTCCAAGCACACCAGCCGTACTGTCTTTCGTGTTCAAAAATACTCTTCTTAGGACCATATCTCCCACAAAAAATTTCCGTGCTCTCATTTGTTTGTTAAAATACCGAGCTACATTTTGCTGATGGGCTATCAACTTTAGGTTTGCTGCGGTTTGTTTCTCTTCAAGTTCATCAAGTGATTCTTCAAGAAGTACATGATTTACTTCTTGGTTGTACGCTAATCTTCTGTGGGTTTGCGGTTAGAGTTGTACAGGCAGCATAGCTTCATATCCATATGTCATGGAAAATGGAGTTTGTCCGGTCGTTGTTTTCTCAATTGTGTGATATGACCATAATACTTCAGGAAGTTCCTCCGGCTAGTTTCCTTTAGCATCCTCAAGTTTCTTCTTTAGGGTGTCCTTGAGTGTCTTGTTGACTGCTTTAACTTGACCATTTTCTTGGGGATGTGCTACTGCTGAGAAACTTTATATGATCCCATGGTTCGCACAGAAATCAGTGAAGGACCGACTGTCAAATTGTTTGCCATTGTCCGACACTATATTGTATGGTAATCCAAACCGGCAAATTATGTTTTTCACAATGAAGTCTTGCACTTTTTTGGACGTGATGTTCGCCAATGGCTCGGCTTCCATCCACTTGGTAAAATAATCAACTGCAATCACTGCATACTGCACTCCGCCTTTGCCTTTAGGTAACTGTCTGATCAGGTCGATTCCCAAATGGCTAAAGGCCAAGGACTTTGCATCTGAGTTAGTTCGTTGGGTGGTGCACGAGGTATCTTTGAAAATCTCTGGCATTTATCACATTTCTTAATGTAGGCTTTAGAATCTTCAATCATTGTTGGCGAGAAATAACCCTGCCTTAGAATTTTCTTGGATAAACTCTGCCTGGCTGCGTGGTTGCCACAAAATCCATCATGCACTTTTGACAAAAGTCTGCAGCTTCTTCATGTGTGACACACCTGAGTAATGGCATGGAGAACCCTATTCTATACATATCTCCCTCTACAATGATGTACCATGCAACCTTTCTCCTCGTTGTTTGAGCTTCATTTCTATTATCTGGGAGTTACCCAGTGTTGAGGTATGCTGCAATTGGCGTCATACAGTTTGGGGATGTATCAATCATCTCAATCTCTTCCGTGCCGGTGATACAAGGTTTTTCGAGAAATTGGATGAAGATCAGATTTCCTTTATCACTCATGTTGTTGCTCGCAAGTCGGGCTAATGCATCAACAATTGTTTTTTCTTCCCTTAAAATTTGCTTGAGGGCATAGCTTTTGAATTGTGCGAGCAAATAATGTATTTTGTTCAGATATGCTATCATCTTCTCTCCCCGAGCCTCATACTTCCCAGATACATGATTTACCACCAACTGTGAGTCACTGCAGATTTTGACCTGTTCAGCCTTCATCTCCTGAGCAAGTCTTAGACCAGCGATAAGAGCTTCATATTCAGCTTCAATATTGGATAACCAAATTGGACTGCAGCGTGTAGGCGTTGCCCCCAGGTGTTACAAGGGCGATTCCTGCGCCAGATAACTGATCTGTAGCTGACCCGTCCACATGCAGTTTCCAGGTCGGCTTGTCTTCACTATTGCTCGGCTGAGGTACTTGTACTGGCTCTAGGTTACTTTCTGAAGTGCTCTCTTCTTTACCCGTACATTGAAGCACAAAATCTGCTAAGGCCTGACCTTTAATTTCTGTTTGGGGCTGAAAGATAATCTCATACTGGCCCAACTCCACAGCCCATTTGAGCAACCGTCCAGAGGCGTTCGATTTTTACAATACTTGGCGTAATGGTTGGTCAGTGTATACCCGAACAGGATGAGCCTGAAAGTAGGGCCTTAGCTTTCTTGTTGCTAGGATTAGGCAATAAGTGAGCTTTTCTATCAATGGATACTGGCCTTCAGCTTCGATGAGTCTTTTGCTGATGTAGTAGACCGGGTGTTGGATATTGTTCTCTTCTCTGATCAGTACAGCACTTACAGAATGTTCCGTGACAACAAGGTATATCCCTAACTCTTCTCCATCCAGAGGTTTTGCGAGTTGCATTTTAGCTCTTGAAAGGCTTTTTCGCATCCATTCGAATTGCTTATTTCCTCGCAGGGTGTTGAAGAATGGGACACACTTGTCTGTTGATTTTGAAACAAATCTACTGATTGCGGCGATCCGACCAATCAAACTTTGAACTTCCTTAGTTTTTGTTGGTGATTTCATATCCAAGAGGGCTTGAATTTTCTCTGGATTGGCTTCAATTCCTCGGGCATTGACTATAAAGCCCAGAAACTTACCCGAGCTGACTCCTAAGGACCACTTTAAGGGATTGAGTATCATGTTGTATTTCTAGAGCACTTTGAAACATTCGTCCAGGTCATCTATATGCCCCTCAGCCTTCCTAGAGTTGACGAGCATGCCATCCACATACATATTCATATTTCGTCCGATCTGGTCTTTAAACATTTTATTTACCAATCTTTGGTATGTAGCTCCAGTATTTTTGAGACCAAATGGCATGACCTTATAACAGTACAGACCCATATCTGTTCGAAAACTTGTATGTTCTTAGTCCGGTGGATGCATCTTGATTTGATTGTACCCCGAATACTCCAAGCGATGTATCGAGCGTAGGTACAGGCGTTAGTAATATGAAAATTGCCAGGTTATAGCATCGAATGAGATCGTTGTATTGTTTCTTCTCGGCGACGTATTGGACGTAGGTACGGGCGTCAGTGACATATTATAAGTATCAGGCGTAGGTACGGGCTCGTCTAATTAGGCGATGCGATATATTGGTGTCAGGTTGTGGCACGGGCTCACCTGATTAGGTGATGCAATTATGTACTTGACGTAGGTACGGGCTCCTATGATTAGGCGATGCAATATATTGGTGACAGGTTGTGGCACGGACTCACCTGATTAGGTGATGCAATTATATGATATATGGGTGTAGGTTTTTGGCATGGACTCACCTAATTAGGTGATGCAGCTATGCGATATATGGTTGCCATGTTATGGCACGGGCTTGTCTAATTAGGCAATGCAATATAGGATTTTCAGATTAAAGCATTGACTTGCCTGATAAGGCAATGTAATGAAGATGGTTACTTTATGAGGTAACATATATATATAAATTATATTTTTAAATGAATATGATTCATATCTATATATATAAAGGAGAAGTATGAGACGGTGAGGTGGCGATCTAAAATCTCTTCGAAACTATTTTTTTTTCTCCTTAATTCTCTCATTTTTAATATTTTATTAGAGCATAAATTTATAAATTGATATTTCACTATTATTTTAATGAATTTTCTATAAAAATATCCATGAATAATTAATTATTTATATAAGAAAACACATAATAATAAATATGAACTAAATTAATAATAATAAATTAAATAATTTTTAAATTATTTATATGTATACGTATTCATAACTATATATCTATGTGAATATTTTTTTTACGTTACAGAATATAGAAAGAGTATTTTTTTTTTTTATAGAAGGAATTTATTATGAATCAAACATTAGGAATTGAATAACAAAAAAAGTAGTTGTGAGATTATGTAAAAGAAAAAGGTGTGAGATTATGAATCAAACTTTTTCATCATGCATTATTTTTATATCTCGATCATATAAACTTGATGCCATCATTGTAGTTCCTATTGATATCCTTAAATTTTAAACTTTACACCAAATTTAATGTTCTGTTAGTTGATCAATGAAGTGGTACATGTAAATATAGTATTGGCAAAACTAAAAATTCTTTTACAAAAAATAATATAAAAAAATAAAAATTAATTAAAATAAATTCATATTATTCAAAAAAGAAGAAACATTATATACATGATAAATGAAATAAAAATTAATTTTTCCATCTTTTTCAAGCCATATTATCTTTACAGATTAAAAATAAACTTTTTTTTTGTAAAGATATTAAGAATAAACATTGATTCTCGATTCAAATGCTATCTTTCAATTCTATTCTCATATATTTAAAATTACCGTTCCATAAACTTCCTACTAATATTTTTCAATCAATGAAACAAAAAGGAAAATTTTAATTCCCATATATATGAAAAATCAAACTCTCAATCCCAATAATCAATAGAAACAACATCCAATTTCAAGTTCTCAAAATCTATAAAAATAAATAAATAAATAGATCTCATAAAAATAAACTCAAAGAGTAGAACCCCAGTAAAACATTGAAAATACACACAATAAAATTTGAACTCAAAACTTAACACACACATCAGAATAAAAATTAAACAATAAATAAATCAATTCCAAACTCAAATCTATCTACTTCTTATTTTTTGGCTTGGTCTCCATTTAAGACTATTAAAATTTTTAAGTTTAGAAATTTGAGGATTTATGCTACTATTTTTCGAATTCCAGTATTTAATCAGAATAAATTTAATATTTAAGTATTTTATGTCACAAATTTTTTAATAGTAAAGTTAAAATTTTAATATAATTTTACTAAGTAATTATTATTATTTAAAATAAATAATTTGTGTATATATAATTTAAAATATTTTATACATCTGCCGTGAAGCACGGGATGCTTACTAGTTATTAGTATAATAGTTTTGTATTACCAGGTATTTGTATACTGATGCTTATACATCGTAGATGCCAGAAGTGATTTGAATTTCATCTTATGAACAATGAGTAATGGTTTGATTCTGAATTTGTATAAATGATAAAATTCTAATAATAAACTATATGATTATTATTATTACTTTTCATGTTGAGTCCTTGTGACTCACGGGTGCTATGTGCTGCAGGTACGAGCAAGGAAAAGTTAGAGCTGCCATGAGGTGACTGTCTTCTCCAACAATGTACATATTGACCCTACCGGCCTGCGTGCCAAGTTGTCAGGAGTTTTTTTGGGCTGTATCGATTTTGTATTTTGGTTTTATATTTTTGAGGCGTCTTTGTATATAGTTCTTATGTAAAACTTTTCATAACAGGGATCCTCAGAACATGCTTTTTATACCGTTATAATGTCTGTTTTTAGTGTTTTACTTTGGTAAAGTTTTTGATAATATCACAGCTTTTAATAATTAATTAATCTATTGGTATTAAATTAGTTTATAAAATTACACACGTGGCGTCCCTATAGATTAGGGTGTTACAACTTGGTATCAGAGCAGCAATGAGTTTAAAGGTCCAGAAGAATGGTCGAATATGTACATTGACTGCGAAGACACGTCGACTCATCTTATAATAAGTATTTTTGTTATTTGCTATTGCCTTACTTCCTTAGACAATAATAGTGTATGATGGGAAAAAGTAGCATACTCACTATCTGTAACGCCCAAATGCTAAGGCACACTACAATAATTTTTCAATTGTAGTGCAATCTTTGCTAATCAAAGAATTTTCTCGAAAATCGTGACAAATTAAAACTTTTGATATTACTTTGAAACTTTATAAACTTTATTTAAAATATTTACGAATGTCGGGATCCCGTTTCTAAACTTTTACAAAAATATTCCAAAATATATTATGTCAGCTCGCACAGCGACTACAAAATGGAAACCCCAGACGTTCCGAGACCGAACATTCCATGTCGTGCTGCCATGACATGTACAGTCCCATCCCAGCTCAAGCTCACTCCTGTTTTGCTATCTCCTTTCCTTTACCTACACATGAAAGTAGAACTGTGAGTCGACAAACTCAGTAAGAAAAGCATATAACGTACATATAATACCAACTTGTATGTAGGTGCCCATACACCCATTTACAAGGCTTAACAGATGAGTAAGAACGTTCCATACTAGGGTACAGCCACTGTACCACATACACTTCGTACCTCATTGCACGAGTGTTGGTAGGGTTTGTTTGTACCCTGAGTACCATTGAGTGATATACCATACACACCCTATACTATCCCGTACTTGTGCTGGTAACACTATAATATACTCCTTAACAATATACAGTATACCAATTCACTCTGTACCATATCCCTACAAGTGTTGGTAGTGTAACAAACATATAAGCATGCATATACACTCAACATATACATACATTCGCATATTCGTATTACATATTATACACAATTCTTACCTCCTTTCTGAACTCAAGTGAGTTGGCCGACCTGAACAAAAAGTCTCGTGCTGGATGGATGTCCTAATCGCATAACATAACCGGGTAAATCACATGTCAAAACCCTTATCCTGCAACTCAAGGTTCTGTTATTATCACTAGGGAAAAAATTATCCTAGGAAAGAGGAAAACACCCAACTAAGGACTGAAATGGGCAAGAATTGAGAAAACGGGTTATTCGGGGAATCTACCCAAACCGGTTAATTAGTTTTACAGGTACTGGCAAACCGATTAACTGGTTTGCACCAGGTTTCCCCAAAAAAAATCATAACCTTCTCAAAACTCATCCAAATGCTACCAAACCTTCCAGAGTACCTAAAACAAGCTTACACAATATATTCCAACCAATAGAAACCAGAAAAACACACTGAATCAAAATATACCATTGATGACTCAAATTTGAGTTTTCAAACTCAAACGTGGTCATCCACCTCAATAATCACTAAAAATAGCAAGAAGAACTTAAACCCAACTCATTTTAAGCTTAGAAATCGAATCACACAAACTTTAAACCCTAAAAGCCCCTAACTTCCAAAATTGCATATTATAACCAAATAGAACTTAAGGAAATCAATAGACAAGAACTTCTAGGGCTTACCTTCGTTAGAACCTCCTCAAATTCTTGCTGGAAACACCAAAATCTAGTAGCAATTCCCTTGGTTCTTGCTGGGTTCAAAGACAGAGAAGGGAAAGAGGGAGAATTATTTGATTTTTTGGCTTTTCTTTTTTTTTTTCCCTCTAAAAGAAATAAGGGTTAATAAATTAAACCTTTGTTGAAAATAAAATAACTAGGTGTCACACCCCTAGGCAGCCACTGAACCTCTCATTGGGAAATTACTAAAATGCCCTTTTTCTTATAACTTAAGCAAAATAAAGTCTAGGGGTAAAACGGTCAAAAATCATAACCTCGCTCAAACTCGATATTCTATTTCCTCCAATATATATCCCACTAAGAAATAAGATTCTAGATTTACGCATGTGATTAAACTAGCCATCCATCGTATTTTCCGTTGTCCCCGAGTAAAAATTACAAAAATAACATAATTCACATATAATACAAATAATGCACCTAGAGTTTAATAAATTCTTAAGAATTGAAAAATAATAACTCTACTACCTATTTCTAACAATAGGACCCACAAATAATTTAATTCCACAAATACTATAAAAAATACCAATACTTAATGCTAATTGCCTTTACTAATCTATATAATAAAATGCGGTCATTACAACTATCCCACATTAAAAGGATTTAGTCCTCGAAATCTAATCTGAATAGCTATAGATATTGAGTCCTCATGTCTGACACTAACTCTGTAACACTCTAACTAGCATAGGCGTGTTTACGTGATTTTTAAACGTACTGTGCAGCTCGTTGCTAATCAACAAGGTTTATGGAAAATGTGATTGATTAAAATTTTTCTTCTTTAATTAAATACTCATAATATTTCATACAAAATACTTTTGGATCTCCTTTAGAAAATACTTTACAAAAACTTCACTGTCTATTACAAAATTCTTGTCGCCCAGCGACTAACTACAGAAGCCTTGATGTCCCGAGGATCGTACGCTCCAGGCCTAACCGCCCCGACATGTACAATCTTCATCGGCTCGTCCTCACGGTTCCTCAGCTTTGGCCTTGCCATTACCTACACATAAACATAGCACTGTGAGTCGACAAACTCAGTAAGAAAATCATAAATCATGAACATACATAAATCCAGGGTTATGATAAGACGCCCATACCCTTGACCACAACCCTAATCCCCGTGTCCCACACGGTACTGAGTCTCGAACGTTCGTACGACGGTAATTTTGATAGAGTAACAGCCTATACTCGGTACACTGGTCATACTCCAGTCGCTAGTCATACTCTAGCCTTACCGATGTGTTACAGTATCAGCCTATACTCGGTACGCTGGTCATACTCTAGCCTTACCGATGTGATACAACCAAACAGTACAGTACCATCGACCATAATATCAGCTTATACTCGGTACACTAGTCATACTCTAGCCGTACCGATGTGATACTGTCGGATGGTACGAAGCCAACATACATATCTAATGTAATCTAACAGGCTTCCTAACATGCACGCTAAACATGTAAATACATATGCATACTGTTATACTAATCTTACCACAATTCTGAATTCAGGTGTGTCGGTCAACGTGAGTGGAACGAACTGCTCGGCGAATTACAGGCTCTTAAACCATAATAATCACAACACTAATAAGTGACACGATAAATCACTTGCTGAGGACTTAAACTAGAAACTAATAGTTTTTATATCGATAAAAAGCATGGCAATACCCTAAACAACACAAAAATTGGAAGAACTAGGGTTCCCAATTTTGTCCCAACCGGTAGACCGGTTCTACAACCAGAATTTCAGTTCTCGAAAAATTCCTGGAAGCCCCAACCGGTCGACCGGTTGCTAATGGCCTCCTTGAACCAGAATTTCGGTTTAGTGCAGGAATTTTTCAAAATTCCACAACTCGACCAAATCAATCCCAAACCAATTCAAACTTTCCAGACCTGTTCTAAATACCCCAAATAACAATTCCAAAGCAATAAAACAACCCACCATGCACAAAATCAAGAACCACCATTAAAGCTCAAGCTTTGAGTTCAAAACTCAAGCTTGGCTAAATCTAACTAACATGTATCAAACCTGCTCTAATTCACCATAAACAACCATAATATAACACCAGCAAACAAACCCAAGCACAATTAACAATCACAGCAACTAATTTCTCATTTTACCATAAAAATCATAGTTTTGAGTTTAAAGCTTTACACAAGGTTAAATCCTATCAATTAATAACAAAACTAGCTTTAATTTACTCAATTAAACACATCAAAACTTCTGAAAACAACAACAACAACTAACAGCAAGCACAACACCAAAAACTAAGCATGCAACTATTTTCTTACATGATTTTCAAGAAACTAAAGTGAGAAAGAGCAAGAGTTATACCTAGAGCTTTGATTGTACTCAAAATGAATGCAAAACACAGCTTGAAGCATCAAAAATTCAGAACCCTAGTTGGTCCTAGAGGTGGCCGAAAGAGAGAGAGAGCTTGAGAGAAAAAATGGGATTTTTTATTTTCTTTTATTTTCCAAATTTGAATAAAAGATTAAACATGCATAAACCTCTCCTTTAATTCAGCAAGGTAAATCAAATAAACTAATTAATTCCATAACGCTAAGTCCACTAAAGGACAAAATACAAATGGGGCAAAATGACGATTTTGCCCCTCCACAATAAAATAACATAAAAGGGTACTAAGGGGTATTTTGGGAAAACTCTAAATTCCTGACTAATTCCGACATTCCCAATATCTAAATAAACTGTGCCAATATACTAAAATACTAAAATTTTGATTCTATTGAGCCATACGCCGTGTTTCATGTTGCCGGGCACCGAAAATACAAAATTACGAAATTTCACTATATCACATAAAAATGCATTCTAAATTAAAATATAACAACATAAATAATTATTTAAATATCTATAAATAATTTCCATAATTAAATCTTAATTAACTGCTAATTTCTAAATTAAACTAAGCGGTCTTTACAAACTCCCAGGTGGTTTCCTCCAGCTGTTCCTTTAGAGCACCTTGAACAAGGAAATGGTCTTGTTTCGAAGAACTTTTTCCTTTTTATCAAGGATCTTTATAGGCTATTCTTCATAAGATAAGTCTGACTGTAGTTCAAGGGCTTCGTAACTCTAGACATGAGTCGGGACTGAAACATATTTCCTCAACATTGAAATATGAAATACATTATGGACAGTCGATAACGCTGGTGGTAAGGCTAGCCGATACGCTACCTGCCCGACCTTCTCGAGAATCTGAAATGGCCTATTGAACCTAGGGCTTAACTTACCCTTCTTCCCGAAGCGTTTAACACCCTTCACTGGTGAAACCCACAGGAAAACCTATTCCCCTCCCTGAAATGTAATGTCACTACGCTTCGGATTAGCATAACTTTTTTGCCTGCTTTCGGAAGCAAGCATCCCAGCCTTGATCTTATTTATAGCTTCATTGGTCCTCTGAACAAATTCCGAACCTTCGTACTTCCTTTCTCCAGTTTTGTCCCAATAAATTGGGGAGCGACATTTTCTACCATACAACATCTCATAGGGAGCCATCCCTATTCTACTTTGGTAGTTGTTGTTGTAGGAGAATTCAATTAAAGGCAAGTACTTACTCCATGAACCCCCAAGTCCATGATACAAGCTCGTAATAAATCTTCCAGTATCTGAATAGTTCTCTCTGATTGCCCATCAGTCTGAGGGTGAAAAGCTATACTAAACTTGAGCTTTGTACCCATAGCCTTCTGAAGAGTCACCCAAAATTTTGATGTAAATTTTGGATCCCTATCTGAAACAATGGATTTAGGAGCTCCATGGAGACGAACTATCTCCTTTACATACAGTTCAGCGTACTGATCCACTATGTATGTAATTTTTTTGGCAGAAAATGAGCTGACTTTGTGAATGGATCCACTATGACCCATACTCAATAATACATTCCCGTGGTTCTAGGAAAACCAACCAAGAAATCCATTACAATGTCTTCCCACTTCCACTCAGGAAGGGTTAATAGTTGCAATAACTCTGCCGGCCTCTGATGCTCTGAGTTGATTTGTTGGCAAGTTAAAAACTTGGACACGTAATCTATAACATCTCTTTTCATCCCATACCACCAAAAGTAGGGTTTTAAATCCTGATACATTTTGGTGGTTCCTGGATGCAGTGAACAAGGTGTGGGTTGGGCTTCATTGAGGATTTCCTTCTTAAGCTCATAAATGTTAGGAGCACAAACCCGAGCTTTATATAGTAACATTTCATTATTTGAGATTAATAAGTCCTTAGGCCGAGCAGCCATCACTTCATCTTGAATCTTAATTAGTTCAGGATCTTCCAATTGCGCCTTCTGATTCTATCAAGCAAATCAGATTGGAGTGTCAAGTTATGCAACTTTCCGACTACAAACTCAATTCCCGCATTGACCATCTTTGAGGTCAGTTGAGGAGCTATCATAATAGTGGTGAAAACTTGCCCGGGACCTCTTCTACTCAATGCATCTGTCATAACATTGGCATTCACGCAGTGATACAAAATCTTGCAGTCGTAATCCTTAACCAGTTTCAGCGATCTTCTCTGCGTCATATTTAGAACTTTCTGGGTGAAAAAGTACTTGAGACTCTTATTATCAGTGTAAATCTCACATTTTTCACCATAAAGATAGTGTCGCCATATTTTTAGAGCAAATACTATAGCAGTAAGCGCCAAATCATGCATTGGATAGCTCTGCTCGTAATCTTTCAGTTGACGGGAGGCATAAGCTATAACTTTGTCTGCTTGCATCAGAACACATCCCAGAACCTGTCTTGATGTATCACAGTAAACAATGAACTTTTCTAGATCTGATGGTAAAGCTAACACTGGTGCTGTTATTAATCGCTGTTTCAACTCGTAGAAACTTGTTTGACATTTATCGAACCATATGAATCGCTGATTTTTCTTAGTTAACTCGGTTAGTGGCATAGAGATCATAGAGAATAATTCGGTGAAGAGTCGATAATACCCTACTAAATCGAGGAAACTTCGAACTTCCATCACAGATCTTGGCCTCGGCCAATTCTTCACTAATTCAATCTTACTCGGGTAAACCATTATTCCATCTTTCCCTACAATATGCCCCAGTAAAGATAACTCTAACAACCAATTTTCACACTGCTTAACCTTTGCATACAACTTATTATCCCTGAATCACTGTAAAACCATTCGATGATGATGCTCATGCTCCTCTTCTGACTGAGAGTATACGAGGATGTCATCGATAAACACTATGATGCAGTTATCGAGGAAATCCTTGAATACTCTATTCATGAGATCCATAAAGGCCGCTGGAGCATTAGTTAATCCGAATGACATTACCAGAAACTCATACTGCCCATATCTAATTCGAAATTTAGTCTTTAGTATATCTTCTTCCCGAAATTCTGAGCTGATCATAACCAAATCGTAGGTGAATCTTCGAAAACACAGTGTTAGCCTGAAGCTAATCGAACAAATCATCAATTCTTGGCAATGGATACTTGTTCTTAACCGTCAGCTTGCTTAGTTCCCGATAATCAATACACATTCAAAGGGAACCATCCTTCTTTTTCACAAACAGAACTGGAGCTCCCCAGGGCAATACAATGGGTCGGATAAACCCTAAATCAAGCATCCTGTGAAGCTGTATTTTAAGTTCGTCGAGTTCTGCTGGAGCCATCCTATAAGGTGCTTTTGAAACAGGTTCAACTCAAGGTGCCAAGTCAATCAAAAACTCTATTTCTCATTGTGGCGGTAATCTCAGCAACTCCATAGGAAATACGTCGAGAAATTCTCTAACAACCCTGACTACCTCAAGCCCAAATGTTTCGGGTCTGCTAGAGTCAATCACAACAGCTAAAAATCCTACACATCCACTGTGTAGTAAATCTCTAGCCCTTAACATAAAAAGTAGTTGAGATCCAAGACCCCTAAACTGATCCAACGTAAACAAATGGATCTTCACCCTCTGGCTGGAAAGTTACCATTTTCTGCTTGCAATCAATGTTGGCCGAATACTTGGATAGAAAATCCATCCCAAGTATGATGTCAATCTTTGTTAGTTCCAGCTCTATAAGGTTAGCACTCAACTCCCTATCTTTGATCCTAACTGGCATAGACCTAATACGCCTATTGGAGATAACAAACTCCCTGCTAGGCATTAGGGTTCCAAACCCTCTTTCGATAAAATCACATGGTCTACCCAAAAGATCAATTACCCGTGTTGCCACATATGAATGTGTAGCTACTGAGTGAAATAACATAGTATAAAAGGAGTTTTTGACAGGAAGTTGACCTGTCACCACAGAAGGACTGGCTGCAAAATTAGCTTGCGTGATGGCAAACACCCAAGAAGGTAAGGGTTTTGCCTTTGGCTTTTGCTCTACTTTCTTTGTGTGAGGGAAATCTTTCTTGAAATGCCCCACCATGCCACACTGAAAACATGTCTTCCAATTGCACTCACCCGGATGATGTTTCTTACAAAATGGGCACTCAGCGTAAGAGTAACCCTGGCGTCCACCTTTGCCTTGGTTCCCACAGAACCGCTTGCTCTATCCCCAGCCACCAGATGTCGGGTTAGCCTTTCTTTTCTGATTAGTGGTGGAATCACCACCATCCCTACCATAGACAGGAGTAGGAAGAGTGGGGGTCCCACCAACACTCGGACTCACACGGGGCTCCTGATGAAACTTAACTGGACCCTCAACTCGAAGAGCCTTCTCAACCATTTTTGCATAAGATGTCACCTCATTTGTAGTAATCACCAGGTCATGTCTAATTTTTACATTCAGCCATGCGAGATATTTCTCTTTCTTGCTGAAGTCTATAAGCACAATACCCGAGGCTAGCTTGCCCAGACGGTCAAACTTTGTTGTGTACTCAGTTACTGACATACCCTCAGTGTGCACCAACTCAGTGAATTCTTTCCACTTAGCACTACAGACTGCCTCATTAAAATACTTAGCATTGAACAAATCTCAGAACTCTTCCCAAGTCGTTACAGTGATGTCTCGGGTGAGGGACACAAATTCTCACCACACGAGAGCGTCCTCCAAGAATTGAAAAGTGGCGTAGGTCACCCGATCAGTTCCAACTACCCCCATGAAATTCAAAATTCTTTGTATCACTGTGAGCCACTACTAATCCTCCATCACATTTGGACCTCCCAAAAACACCGGAGGTGCTTGCTTGTGAAACCTCTCATATAACGGCTCCATACGGTTGCCATCAACAGGTTGTTCTGCTGGCACTGCTGGAACTACAACGACCTGAGCTTGCAGTAGAGGCACTGTAGGAGGACCCTGCTGCCTTAGTCTCAGAATTTCTTCATCTTGCTATTAGATACTGTTATCCAAATTTTCGCAATCTGACGTGGCATCACATAATGGTGACACGTGGAATAAACTTGGAGTATCTGCTCGGAGGGTACAGTCCAAACCAGATACCTTGCGGGCATGCCCAGAGCAAAGCAATTAGTAATCCGCGCAGAGAACCAACACTTAGCGAATTCAGCTTTCGCATTATGAGTCATCAACGAAATCCCTATAACTTTGCGATTAGATTACAGGGATATGGCATACCCACGATCCCACGATCAGTGTATTCTGCATTTATCCCACGATCTTTGTATTCAACATTAATCCCACGATCTTTCTATTTATATCCATTATAACGAGAAGGGAAACACTTCTTCTCCAAGTTCACAACCCTATAAATAGTGATGCATGTTCACTGGGAAAAAGGTCGCAAATAGTTTAGTTGAGACTTAACCCTAGAGATATTATCTCAGAATTATATTCAGAGATACTGTTGTAAGAGCTATAAGAAAAGGAACCTTTCTCCTTGTTCTTAAGTCAATACAAATAACGAGGATTAGGCTATTACCGAAGTGCTCGGGACTGAACCTCTATAAAATTCTTGTGTCTTTATATTTGCTTTAGTATATATCAATTGCTATATATCACTTATCTCTTACTAAATAAGACTCATTGTCACTGGCTAAAAGCGAGGTCAATATTTCGGTGCTTTCATTGAGAGCAGAATCAAGAATCTCTCTTTATTCAAAATCTAATCGCAAATACGATTGTGGTGTAGACTCGTAGGGGCCTGACTGATCCAGAAAATTCACAGACGGTGGATCGTGCATTGCAGAACCCAAAAAACACAAGGGTTCCGCCAGCTGTTAATCCTCGACAGCCACCAAACGGGGGTAACGGTGTAACGACTCCTATAGATAAAATCACGTGTGGTGTGCAAGAGACCGAAAATAACGGTTCCGCACCCAATCAGGGCATTCATAACACAGCCGTTCCGCCTCGAACCAACACCTAGACGACTATTGGAGATGCTACTAAGTTACAAAATCTCCGTGACGCTCTTGGACTGATGCAGGGTCATAACAATACCCTACATCATGATGAGGAAGAAATCTGCACTGCGGTAAATCTTGCGTTCGAAGAACAAAGGCGTATGTTTACCGAGTGGAGAGACAAAGAGATAGAGCGGTTAAGGGCTCATCATACAGAGATTGAAAATCGTAGTCGACAAAAGGTAGGGGGCGACTCATGACCTAAGGAATGATCTGAACAGTAGGAGAGGAGTAGACGATAAGAATGTCACGAAGATCGTGTAGCTCGGAGCCCGTGCTCAAATTCCCGCTCAGAAAGATGTTGACGTGATTCAAATTGACAAAAATGCCAAGCAGGTTAGCCCAGTTGTACAAGCGCAGCTAGACAAACTGAAAAATATGTTCCATGGCATGGTTGGACAGAGAAACAATGATCTCGAGCTGGACCGAGCACGCAGAACTCCTTTCTCACTTGAGATCAATCTCTTGGCATTGCCCCACAATTTTAAAATTCCAACATGGAAGATGTATACGGGGAGAGAAGATCCCCTTTCCCATCTAAAGTATTTCGAAATGCAATTGGATTTGCAAGGAGTACGTGGAGATGTGGGTTGCAGAATTTTTCCTGCCACTCTGTCGGAAGCCGCTCAGCAATGGTATTTCAAGTTGGCCCCTGGAAAGTTTAATTCATGGAAAGCCTTCTCTTCGAAATTCCATGCACATTTCTCCTCCTCACACCAACTTCCATTGCATCTAGGAGACTTTGTCGAAGTTAAGCAATGACCAGGCGAGCCTCTCCGGGCATACATCAGCAGATTCATGACGGAGGTGACCAAAGTTTCACGGGTAACTGAAGATGGAAAGTTATCAGTGATACTGGGGGGCATCGAAGTCCTCAGCAAACTTTGGAAGGATATAAGGAAGAACGGTCCGGTAGACTCAATGAGTGACTTTCTTGACCATGCTGAAGGATTCATCAAGCTTGAAGAAGCCATTCAACGAGCGGAAGGGGAGCAAAAGCTTGGCACGTAAAAGGCTCCTTCTACTGGAACATCCGCCCAACCCCCCATTACTCAAATAATTCAAGCTCAAGTGGTAAACGTTCCAACAACAACCACAGGCAAGGGAATGGGAAGAAAGGAAAGTTCACCGGTAAATCTGAACAAGCTCCCCGAGAGAATCAAGCCAAGACAAAAGATATAGAAAGTGTTTACATGGCAACTCAGTCGCTGGCCCCATATAAGAAGCCTGAGCCCATGAATAAAGATGTCAAAAAGAGGGACATGACAAAGTTTTGTTGATTTAACGGAGACTACGGCCACGACACTAATGAATGCAACAACTTGAAGCGGGAAATTGAATTCTTGATAAGGAAAAAGAACCCACACCTGCAAAAATATATCAAGACCGATCAGGGTAAAAGGAAAGACAATAACAAAGATTTGCTACCTCGATCGGTGGATGGGCATCTGCAAGTTATCGTTGGAGGCCCGCATATTGCTGGAGATTCGGGCAGAGCTCGGGAGAGGTATGATCGAACAGCGCAGCACGAGCAAGAAGAAGTTATCCTGGCTGTGGAAGAAAGGAAGCCCAAAGTTCCACGAGCAGGAGAGTCGACAATAACCTTCAACGATGAAGATGCTGTCAAAATTAAATTTCTGCACAACGACCCGCTGGTCGTGGAAGTTCAGATAGCCAAAAAAATGGTGGCCACAACCATGATTGATAACGGAGCCTCTTCCAATATCTTGTTCAAAACTGCTTATGAAAAGATAGGAATCCAACTCAAGGATCTAACCCCATGTCTCCAGCCTATCTTTTGTTTCTTCGGTCAAGGAGTTGCACCTCTAGGACAAATTCGTCTACCCCTCACTGTTGGACAGGCTCCGACGAGCATAACTATCATGGCACAATTCTTGATATTAGATGTTCCTTCAATTTTTAATATAATTCTAGGCAGGCCAGCCTTGTATGACTTAAAGGCTGTCATGTCAATATTCTGCTCATGCCTGAAGTTTCCAACAAAGAATTGGGTAGGGTGTCTAAGAGGAAACCAGCAATCTGCTTGGGCATGTTACAACCTTGCAGTGGCCAAGGCTAAGAAGGAAGTATCCTCCAGCAAGAGGACAGACAAGGGGAAAAACATTTGGAAGAGTTAGAAGAGATCGAGATCGATCTAGATATCCCGACCAGAAAGCTAAAGATTGGAAAAGGTTTGTTGCTCGAAGTATTGATAAAATTTTGGAGAGAAAACCTAGACGTTTTTGTTTGGTCACTTGCGGATATGGTTGGAATTGATCCTTCTATCATTTCACATATTTTGAATATTGATCCCAACTTCTGGCCAGTCCAACAAAAGCGAAGACTACTGGATAGAGAAGGAGCAGTAGCCCTGAAGGAAGAAATTGAAAAGCTACGCAACAACAATTTTATAATTGAAGCTTTCTACCCAGCTTGGGTCGCAAATCCCGTATTGGTGCCCAAGCCGGACAAGAAATGGCGAGTCTGTATTGATTTCACAAACCTCAACAAAGTATGCCCCAAAGACTATTTTCCACTTCGAAGGATCGATCAGCTCGTAGATGCAACAGCAGGGCATGAAATATTAAGATTCATGGACGCTTACTCATGATAAAATCAAATCAAAATGCATCCACCAGACCAAGAAAATATAAGTTTCTGAATAGATATGGGTCTATATTGCTACAAAGTAATGTCGTTTGGTCTGAAAAACATTGGAGAAACATACCAAAGATTGGTAAAAAAAATGTTTAAAGACCAGATCAGACGAAATATGGAAGTGTATGAGTGTATGTGGATGATATGCTCGTCAAACCCAGAAAGGCTGGGGGGCACATAGACGACCTGGACGAATGCTTCAAAGTCCTCAGAAAGTAGAATATGAAACTAAATCCCATAAAGTTTTCCTTTGGTGTCAGCTCGGGAAAGTTTCTAGGTTTCATCGTCAATGCCTGAGGAGAGAATAATTGTAAAGTTTGACTAGTCGGATCACCAACTAAAACCAAAGAAGTGCAAAGTTTGACTAGTCGGAGCGCTGCGCTGAGCAGATTTGTTTCAAAATCAACAGATAAGTGTGTCCCATTCTTCAATATACTGCGAGGAAACAAGCAGTTCGTGTGGAAGGAGGAGTGTGACAAAGCTTTCCAAGAGCTAAAAGCACAACTTGCAAAACCTCCCGTACTCTCGAAACCTCCAGACGGAGAAGAACTTGGAATATACTTAGCTGTCACAGAACATGCCGTGAGTGCCGTGCTAATCAGAGAAGAAAACAGCGTACAACACCCAGTCTATTACATCAGTAAAAGACAAATTAAGGCTGAGGGCCGATACCCATTGATAGAGAAACTCGCTTACTTCCTTATTCTAGCAATAAGGAAGTTGAGGCCTTATTTTCAAGCTCATCATGTTCGAGTATACACTGACCAGCCAATACGCCAAATACTGCAAAAGCCGGATGCCTTTGGACGGCTACTCGAGTGGGCGATAGAGTTGGGCCAATACGAAATTACTTTCCAGCCCCGAACAACAATCAAAGGCCAAGGCTTGGCAGACTTTGTGGTAGAATGTACAGGCAAAAAAGAAAGCATACCAGAAAGCAACCCTGAGTCAGTACAAACACCTCAGCCAAGTAACAATGAATATAAGTTGACCTGGAAACTACATGTAGATGGGTCAGCTACATATCAGCTATTTGGTGTAGGAATTGCCTTTGTCATGCCTTGGGGGCAACACCTGCGCGCCGCAGTCAAGTTTGGATTCAAAGCATCTAACAACAAAGCCGAGTACGAAGCTCTAATTGTTGGGCTAAGGCTAGCCCTGGAAATGAAGGCTGAACACATTGAAATCTGCAGCGATTCACAACTGGTGGTAAACCATCTATCCGAAGAATATGAAGCTCAGGGAGAAAAGATGATTGCATATCTGACCAAAATACATGATCTACTCGCACAATTCAGAAGCTACGGTCTGAAACAAATTCTTAGGGAAGAAAACACAACTGCAGACGAGTTAGCTCGATTGGCAAGCAGTAATGTAGGTGACAAGGCGAACCTGGTTCCTATCCAGTTCCTCAAAGATCCTAGCATCACTGGCACGGAAGAAATCGAAATGATTGATACTTCCCCAAACTGGATGACACCAATAGCAGCCTACCTCAACTCTGGGAAACTCCCAGATGATCGAAATAAAGCTCAAAAAATGAGAACGAAAGCTGTACGGTATATCATAGTAGAGGGAATTATGTACAGAAGAGGGTTCTTTATGCCATTGCTCAGATGTGTTACTCAAGAAGAAGCTGCACGACTCCTATCTAAGGTGCACGAAGGATTCTGTGGAAATCATGCTGCCGGGCAAAGCTTATCTAAGAAAATTTTAAGGTAAGGTTACTTCTGGCCAACGATGATTGAAGATTCAAAAGCCTATGTTAAGAAGTGTGACAAATGCCAGAGATTTTCAAAGATACCTCGAGCTCCACCTAACGAGTTAACGCAGATGCAGAGTCTGTGGCCCTTTGCCATTAGGGGAATTGACCTGATCGGACAATTACCCAAAGGTAAAGGACGAGTGCAGTATGCAGTGGTAGCGGTTGATTACTTTACTAAGTGGACAGAAGCCGAACCACTCGCAACCATTACATCAAAGAATGTTCAAGACTTTATTGTGAAGAACATCATCTGTTGATTTGGATTGCCATACAAGATCATTTCAAATAATGGCAAGCAGTTCGACAGCCAATCCTTTACTAACTTTTGTGCGAACCATGGTATCATCAAAAGTTTCTCGGTAATAGCACATCCTCAAGAAAATGGTCAAGTTGAAGTAGTCAAGAGAACCTTGAAGGATACACTAAAGAAAAAACTTGAAGATGCCAAAGGAAATTGGCCAGAAGAGCTTCTTGAAGTTCTACGGTCATATCGGACAACTGAGAAAATGACAACCGGACAGACACCATTCACAATGGCGTACGGATATGAAGCTACGCTGCCTGGAGAACTCGAGCCACCTTCCCACAGAAGATTGATGTACAATTAAGATACCAATCACATACTCCTAGCAGAATCACTTGATGAAATCAAAGAGAGACGAGCCACTGCAAACTTGAAGTTGATGGCCCATCAACAAAAAGTAGCTCAATATTTCAACAAAGAAGTGAAGGATCGGAAATTCTTTGTGGGAGATATGGTCCTGAGAAGGGTGTTCGTAAACACCAAAGACAGTACAGCAAGTGTGTTGGAATTTATTTTACTAGGATCTTAGATCTACTCACAAGTATGTTGTTTAACACCCTAAATATGAACTTTCTAAAACGATAAATAAACACATATAAAGTTAAGAAAACCTTACATTGTTGCAGCGGAATAATGTCTCCTTCCACTCAGATCTCTAACCCTTGTATACTTTCTGTAGCACAGTATTATCAAGATCTGAGCCCGAATGTCCTTCTCTTTGTGTGTGATCCTTCACAGTCTTCCAATCTATGATTGAGGTACCACTTGCTGTGCGTGGGCACTACTCTATCACTGAGGGTCGAAATTTAGAAGAGGAAAAGAGAGAGGGATTGGTTCAGCTATAGAGAGAAAAGTGGAAGGCTCAGTTTTTCTGAAAAGTCAATTTTCTGACAGAAAGCTTGAAAGCTTCTTGAAAACTTGTAATTTGACTTAGCCATCACTTTCTATTTATAGGCAACTACTAGGCTTAGGTTAGTAATTATTTGGCATTAAAATATTGAAAATATCAATTTGAAAAACATGCTTAAGGTGCCAGCAAAGGTGTTTAATGGACCTCACTTGGTTTTTGCAGTTTTCACAATTTTTATTTCTATTTTCTCAAAAATGCCAATTTTTCAATTCTAACCATTTAAATGCCAAAACTAATTATTTAATAACTAAAATAGATTACTAAATAATATTGTCATTTAATTTAATTATTAATTAGACATATAAAGTCTATTAATTAATAAATAAACGTAGAATCTCTTTTCTTTACAATTTCACCCCTGCTTAGTGAAAATTCACAAATTAGACATAGTCTAACTTTAGAATTATAATTTATTAATCACAAATCAATTATTGAGTCTCACAAGTAGTATAGTCTCAACTAGAATGGGGACCATGGATCTATATGCGGAGCTTCCAATAAGTGAACCGAATTTACTAAGTAAATCCCTACTTAATAATTCCTCGTTGAATCCACTCTTAGAACTTAGAATTGCACTCTCAGACTTATATAGAGCATATTATATGTTCCACGATATAGATATGCTATCTCATTTAACCATTTTTATAATCTTATTGTGATCAAAGATCCTCTATATAGATGATTTACACCGAGATGGGATAATTTTACCGTTCTCACCCCTCAACGTATGTTGCCCCTTAAAACACTTAGCTACTTGTAGATGATGTTTAGTGATCTAAGAATTAGTCACTTAAACAAGAGCTCATCCATTTAATTTTATTTAGCTAAGCTCGAAGAGAATAATCACTTGACTTCTATACACCAGTAGAAGCTATAGATTCCATATTTATGTTCAGCACTCCCACTCAATCATACTATCATGTTTACAAAATATACGTATCACCCTGACCCAAAAGTAGGCTTAACTAATAAATAAAAGAACATGAATAGTACTAATGAGTTGAGCCTAAGCATATCAGGATTTAGATTCTTTTAATCTTAAGATCAACTACTGATATTGACTTGGAAAGATATAACGGTAAGTTGATATTATCTTAACTAAGTTCAATATCGGTCCAGTCCAATGTATACTCCATACATTCGAAACTAGTATACTTTACCAATGTCCTGGAAAGAACATAACACTTACTCCAAGTGTAAGTACACATCATCGATGATTATCACATTAGTGTAAATCCAAGACACTGATAAAACAGGGACTTAGTCTTTTGATTAATATAATCACAATCACATTCCACTGTGTTGACAATACTGTAATTGTTAATAAACATATGATCTGGACTTAACAGATTTTGTGTGTAAATGTAATAAACATATTAAACCATTAGCATGTAAAATTCATGCAAACATAAATCAATTCAAATTTCTTATATTGATTACTAATCAGATTGTAAAGGGTTTATTTAGGGCACAAAACCCAACAAACTCCCACTTGCACTAACACAAAACAAAATTGTGCAAATAAATCAATCTATTGTCTTGATCTTCAGATCAAGTGTAGTATATTTTAATCCACCCAAACTTTTGGAAACAAGTTCATAAAAATATTTATGAAACATCCTTTACTATATGCTTTACTCATCAAGGGATACTGAAATCCTTACTGTTTTAAAGTACATCTGAATAAACAGAAGACATATCTCTCATATTTTAAAATATGGAATTGAGATAATACAGCGTAGACTTTTCTTCAGTAAAATAACTTTCTGGTAATTTCGAATTTACAAAGTTATAAATCATCTTTGGTAGAGCTTGAATTATTATAAAATAACTCCTCCACCCCCAGAGTAACCACCATCTCAAAAATTCGAATGAGTTGGGGTAGATACAAGGATAACTGATATACAGTTCCTTAATATCTAACATATAGATCACTTTCATAAATCTTTCTTGAATATCTTCTAACGTTCCTTATTTGATTACATCTCAGATAGCTCCCACTCAATAGTAGATGTCTGGTTAAATAATGCTTTTAACCTCTTTATTGTTTGGAGAGTTATCTAGTTGTGACTTTTTGTATTAGTCTGAAACTTTAAGTTTCTTTTAAGACTAAATCATCAACATAGCAGACTAGTATTTGAAGTGAAAAATACTTGCCAGAGATTAAGTAATCAAAATTAAGATACCATAAAATGTTATGAGGATTAAGAATTCTTGGCTCAAGTCATTCCAATAGACTGAACTAGAGTTCTTTTATCTTATTCTCATAATTCTGATAAGTTATATCTATCCACATGAGTGGTTAGATTTGCTTTTCAGTAGTGTTCTTAAGTTCCTATCACAAGTGTCAACCTAATGAGGATGGGTAAAGAATTTTAAAGTTCTCCAACTTTCAGTAGTGTGATACATTATCAAAGAACATTTACAGGTATCATTTTTACTACAACAGTAAAACTAAATTGGAACATACAATCAAGATTAAGGATTTATACTGATAATAGCTAATTCATTATATTACTTCCATGTTTAAAGAAAATATGTGTTACATAAGGTATTGTGGATAAATTCCACCCCTAAGTATATAGAGATTATGATCCACCCCTAAAGGTTATAAAGATCATGATTCTTTAAGTGTTATAGAGATTATGTGGAGTTGAATACATTCCAGAGTTCATTAGATATAAAAGATCGTTGAACTGCATAGTTTTCTTAACTTTTCTCCATCCCTATCAGATCAAAAGATCCTTTTATTAAACAAATTCTTAATAATTGTATTAGAATAAACAATTTTTAATAAACATGGAAATAATTTCTAGTGTTTATTTAATTTAACTCTATGAAGACTTGTAAATATTATAGAATTTGTATCAATAATAAAACACTTACACATACAAACATATAAATATAACGTGGTAATTGTGGTTTAAGATAAAGCTCAATCTCATAAATTGCAATTTGTTTGATTAGAAAATAAAATATTATTAATAATAAAAAAATGTATTGCGACAAAATGAGAAAACAGGGATAAAAATCCCTAACTAAAATTTGAAATCCAAATTGTCTTTAAACTAAAACAATTAATTCAAAAATAGATAAATGAGCTTGATCTTCATCTTGGACGATCTTCACCCTTTGTCCAGCTTTCTGATCCAACTCACTAAGATAGCATCTGAGTTCAAGTAGCTTGGCCTACAAGAAGAAGAAACAAATAAACAAAGTTAGTCTAGAATCAATAATCCAATTGGATAATAATTCACTAAAACTCTTAAAGTTAATAGAGAGAAATACCTTGTTTCTTTGCAAGAAGTTTAGGACATTGGGGTTTCCAATGACCTTTCTCTTTGCAGTAGAAACACTTTCCTTTTAGAGCATCACCAGAAGCAACAGCCTTTCTGTTTTTCATGGCTTTGGCTCGCTTCTTGGTGTTTTTCCACTTCTTCTTAGATTTAGGTTTTGAAGTAGAGGAAAAATTTGCCTCAGGTTTAACCGTCCCATTACCATTGCCAGAATTTTGAGGTTTACCCCCTTTCTTCTTGGGGCCTCCAATCAAATTTTCATATGTCTGAAGGTCATTGACTAAGTCATGAAAGTGTTGGAAATTATTTTACCAATATCTTAGATCTACTCACAAGTATGTTGATTAACACCCTAAATATGAACTTCTAAAACGATTATGAAATAAACACATATAAAGTATTAGAAACCTTACATTGGGTGCAGCGGAATAATATGACTCCTTCCGTTCAGATATATAGCCCTTGATTCCTTTCTGTAGCAGAGCATTATCAATATCTGAACCTTGATCTCTTTCTCTGATTCTTTAGTGCTGAAAGTCTTTCTTCACGATCTTCCTCACTATGATTGAGGTATCACTTGCTGTGTGTGGGCACTACTCTAACACTAAGTAATTACGAAATCTTAAGGAAGAAGAGAGAGAGAGAGTGGTCGGCCAAGAATAGAGAGAGAGGCTCAGGTTTTTCTGAAGGAAAAAGTAGAAAATTAAGTGTAAATTTCCTGAAGCCTTCACTATCTATTTATAGCATTCCACTAGGGTTAGGTTTGAATTTTTTGGCATTAAAATAATAAAAATATTAGAGGTAAAACCCTACAAAAGTGGCCGGCCCTAGTAATGTGGATTTGGGTCTCACTTTTGCAATTTTGCAGTTTTATCTTTTCTCCATCTGATTTTCTCAAAAATGCCAATTTTCTAATTCAACTATTTAAATGCCAATTCTAAGTATTTTATAACTGTAAATAATTATTAAATAATATTATCATTTATTATATTTATGAATTGAACCATACAAAGTATCATAATTAACAAATATGCCCCTAAAACTCTTTCTTTACAATTTCGCCCTTACTTTGTGAAAAATTCACAAATAGACATAGTCTAATTTGAGAATTATAATTGATTAATCAAAACCAATTATATGAGTCTTACAAGCAATATTATCTCAACTAGTGGGGGGACCATGGGTCTATATAACCGAGCTTCCAATAAGTAGATCAAGAATTTATAACCTAAATTCACTGACTTATTAATTCTTCGTTGAATCCACGCAAAGAACTTAGAATTGCACTCTCAGTATATAGAATGCTCTATATGTTCCACCATATAGACACATCATTAGTTATCCATTGTTATAATCCTAATTTGATCAATGATCCTCTATATGAATGGTCTACACTGTAAAGGGATTAGATTACCGTTACACCCTACGATGTATTTTAACCTTAAAACACTTAACCCCATATAAATGATATTTCAGCGTATGTGAAATGAGTACTCCACCATTTATTTTCGTTTGGTCAAGCTCGAAGGAGATAATCCTTTACTTACTAT
Source organism: Cannabis sativa (assembly GCF_029168945.1). Lineage (NCBI taxonomy): Eukaryota > Viridiplantae > Streptophyta > Magnoliopsida > Rosales > Cannabaceae > Cannabis > Cannabis sativa. The sequence continues at coordinate 39,795,523 of NC_083609.1, read as the reverse complement.
TCGCCAGATAGAAGCTATAGATTACACACATGTGGCGTTACACATATCCACTCCTGAATGTACATCCATCTGCGAATGAGATGAACTACTTTCAGTGGATATAGGCATATTAACTCTTTGCAGAGATTGATCTTGTCAAAACCACTATGAACAAGATACAAATGCCATAGATTAAAAAAAATGTGGTTGTGTCTTTTTGATGACTTAGGTTTAGTTACATCAAAGAGTTCATAGAATAGTGCAAGTGGATCCTGGTCACAGAATACTAAACTCATATTCCATACAGTTTGCATCCATTGATAGAAAATGGTATTAAACACTTGTGAAAGTGTAATTGTATTGTATTCTGGAAATGGAAATATAAGAATATTTCTGTTTGGAATCTAAAATTAAAGTCAAAGACTTAAATTTATACCAAATAAAATGAGTAATTCTTTCTTGGACCACCACTACTAATTTAAACTCTATTAGTCAGATTTGCCATACAAGTAGGAGATTTCTAAGATTGAGTACTTATATCATTTTGGGATAGAATTTCTGGAAAATAATCAAAAATGTCATTCAATTTCTTAAGAGAAAATAGAATGACATGAAATGATATATAAACCATTCATCCAATGATATGTTATTGAGCTAATTCGAAATGAATAAGCTAGGAGGAATTAGGATAATTTCGTTTATAAATAAGAATCCAACGATGCTTCGATTAGCGAGAGTCAAAGTAATCTTATTTATACAATCTTCTTGTTTCATAATGTAAAAATACTAGTCTAAGGTGTGATCAATTGATGAACAGCTAGATGTTGCATATACAATATTTATCTTTCGAGATCTAACACTATTATGTATGTCTAATGGTGAAAATCCACTAGGGATTTATCTCATTAGATAAACAAACCAAGTTAGACCAACAATGAAGATTCAAAATTAAACTACAACTTAATAACAGAAAATAACATGGTTCAATATAAATTCATACACAATTCAGAAATTATTAAACATATAGCAAGTAAGAATGACATGTGAAAATATTAAAACATACAATCCTAAATAATTTCCAAGGTTTTCAACAAACTGATATCAGTGTCCCGTTTAGGCGAGAGTCAAAGCTACCATCCATTGAATAGAGTTGTCAGCTCATCTAAAATATTAAACATTCTAGCAACCTTTTATTCGATCAAGATTGGAATTGAGCGTTGTCCCGTTTAGGCGAGAGTCAAGGCAATTCTATCTTATGAGCTTCCACAATTGTTTCATAATTTGCAAGTCAAATATGGTCGCCACCATTAGGGTGATCCATACCATATAAAACACTTACAAACTACTTATCTTTCAAGATTAAACGGTGCGAAATTGCTAACGAACGTTCCTCCATTAGGGAGGATTACTCACTAAAACAAACGCGATGTAAAACCAACAATGGAGATCGAATATCTTAATAATAAAGCTCATTATTTAGAATGTATTTTCATTGTTATTTATAATAAAATATATTCATTAAATATCGAATTCTAAATTAAAATTTAATGAATATATTTATAAAATTATGCTTAGATGGTGATTAAAATAAATTAAATTATTTCCATCTCAGTAGTAATTTTGATATATAAATATTAAAAAAATTATTTAAGTTGTATTAATTTAAATTAATTAGCAACTCAAAATAAATTTTCATGAGAATATATTGATTGTATTTTGAAAAAGAAAGTATATTAACTTAATTTTCGAAAACACTAAATAAGAAATACTTAAAAAAAAATACTTCAAGTAAAAATATCACTTATCCAGATTTTCCTTTGACTAATTAATTAAATTTCTAATAATATACTTTAATTCATTTATTTTAAATTAATCAATAAATGAAAAAATCATTGATTTAAGTTGGTCGAAGAATTAATCAAAATAAATAATTAATTTAAAACTTAATCTATTTTTCAAGATAAATTCAAAATCATCTTGCATTATGAAATGCAATCTTTTGAATCAAAGTAGGTCGCGTCGTATTTTAGTCGGTCGGGGGAAGCGAAGCTTCTACGACAGCCCTCGTCTTGCTTCTAGCAAAGCGTCTACTTTGCTTCTCTCGCGCTTGCTTGCGCGAAGAAAGGCCATGGGGAGATACCGTTTGTGATCCACGGATCTCCGATCGGGAAACCGTATCCAAGCTCCGTGGCTAGTCTGCGCTCTTTGGAGCTGCTAGTACCAGGTGAACTCATATTGGCCAAAGTGGAAGAGAAGGAAATGGTAGGGAGATTCGGCATGGTGCTCACTGAACCTCCGTAATATCTAACAAGTCGAGTCTTATGTCGGTCATATAGAACACCAACACATAGAAAAAGGGCTGAAGGAACCAGTCCATGACTTAACATCGGTAGAATGCTACCTCCAATTCCCTGTATGTTCGATAGAGCCAAAGATTCCCCCCACTGATCGGCCCCCTGTCGGTTTGAATTTGATGTATAAAATGATTGAAGCCCCGGCCGAAAGACTGCTCAAATACCTGTTTCATTGGCATGATTTCAAAAATTGATTAACAAAATAAAGAAAAAATATATTTTGAAAATTATTTAAATTTAGTTGAAAAAATAAATTTCAACTAAAAGTAATTTTCTATTTAATTAAGTGTCATGAAAAAGAAATATTTAAGTATCATGATGAAAATCAACTTAGATATTTAATTTTCAATTTAATTAAATGTATTAAATTCAAGAAATAAATAATTAAGTGTAGAGAAGGCTTAATATTAGGAAAAAATATACTTAAAATAAATTGTACCAAAATTAATTATTTAAATAATTAATTTCACAATGTATAATATTTTCCTATTTGATATTAGAAATAATAACTAGTCTAGAAATAACTATCTAGAAAATATCTTATTTGACTAAGTATCTTTTCCACAAAATTCGAAAAAAAAAATATCTAATTTAAGTTGTATTAGAAAAAATCTAGAACTTAAATATTTTCAAATTCAAATTTAATTAAATATCAAAAATTAAGTTATAACCACTTAATTTCAAAATATTCCATTTTAAGTTAATATTCGAAAAGATATCAACTTAAAAAATATCTAAAGAATCTTAATAACCAATTCCTAAAATTCCTCAACTTAATTTTGAAATTTTAAATCCAAAAGATATTCAGATTTAAGTTGATTAGTTAGAGATAACTAAATATCAACTTAAATAGGAATATTTAATGAAAAATTTAAATTAAGCTTCAGAAAGAATCTAGATGGTCATAATTCTATATTTAGTTAAATACAAGAAAATACATATAGTTTAGCTTAGAATAAAATTCTTTAAACTATGGTTTTCTTAAATTAATTTCAAAATAAATGAAATTAATTATGTTGCTAATCAATTTTATTAGGTTAAACTAATTTAATTAACCTAGTACCGTTATTCAAATCAGGCAAATGGGCCTTCACAAATGGGGTGGTTCATGTGAGGGGGCTGGGTTCAGTATGTCGTACCCACTACTATGGCTCCCAACTCTCAAACAAGGCCCAAAAGAGAGGATTTTAACCTTAAAATGAACAACTGTTATTAATTGAATAGGCCCAAAACTAAATGGGCCTAAATAAAATCTATCAAAACTATGATATTTTATTTAGCAACAACAACCTATATGCATCTATAATAAAATTAAACATATAGGCTCACATAGGCACACAATTTGGATGGATCCTATCATGTTGCTAGGTCATACACAGATGAAAGAAGATTGTAAATTTACATGTTACAAATTATTTACTTGACAAGGGGAGCCATGAGTTAAAATCAGATCATTAGATCTGTCAACAAGTTAACCATGGCTATTTGCAATCAAGCAATAATAGGGTTTAAAAAACTTACAAACAAGCTAAAAACACATACTCCTGCAACAAGATTAGTTGGATAGTTGGATGTCAGATTTATTTATTTAATTTTAAATAAATAATTTCGAAAAATTAATTAAATAAAAAAAAATAATTTTCGAAATATAATAAAATAAAATTTAAATATTTTCGAAATTAATAAAATAATATTTAAAATTAAACCTACAATTTTGAAAAATTAGGTTTCAACCAACCTAAATATCATTTCAAAATTTGCAAACTACTTTTAAAAATTTAATGTTATTTTATAAATAAAAATTAAATGAAAATTAAAAAAAGATAAATAAATATCTTTTTCAGATTTTATGATTTAATTTAAATAAATAAAATAACAAAATTTAAAAGTTAGCAAAATATCTTACATCTATTTAAAATTTCATGATTATAGTTATCTTATTTTAAATTTAAATAAAGTCAAATTATTTAAAAAAAAATAATTTAAAAAATTTAATATCTGACCTTAAATTTAAAAATAAGATAAGATATAATCAAATTTAAAAATAAGATAGATAATTAAGCAAAAAGATAGATATTTACTATTTTTAAATTCAAATTACAACTTCTTAGGCATAGATTTTATTTATCTAAGGAAAAGTCTCAACTATTCTAGAAAAGATAAAGCCGTGAAAGAATTTCTTATATCAACAGTGAGAGGTCTTAGATATGCTTTTGTATGCCTTAGACCAGACACCTGCTGTTGAGTGGGAGTAATGAGTAGGTATCAAATTAATCCAGGAGAAGAACATTGGAAGACAATCAAGTAAATCTTAAGATTAAGAAGAGGAACTATATGTTAGTCTATAAGGGTGTGTGTAAAACTCTTAGACTACACCATATCAGATTTCGAAATTTGCGTTTGTGCTAGTAAATCTTTCTGATAAGATGGTGGTTACTCTGGGGGTGGAATAGTGATTTTGGAGAAGTGTAAAAACCTATCTGAAGTCTCTAGGTCTACCAGAGAGGGACTGAATGTTAAGGTTGCAGGAAAGGTACTTATTCAGTCTAAGGAAAGTTCTATACATCTTTGGCACCATTCCAAATTTCCTTAAACTACTAGTGTTAATTTCCTGATTAACCAAAAGTAGTTGCCAAAGGTATAGAATCCAGTATCCTAAGAGAGTAGACATATAGAGAGGAATTTCACATTATCAATGATTTTGTGATTAAGGAAGAGTAATAGTGGAGAAAAGGTTGTGTTTAATTCAACCTTTCAGATCCTATTACGAGGAGTTTACTACTACTACACTTGATTTGTATATCAAGGTGTTGAGATTATTTGAAACGCACTTTTTGTTTTATATTAGTGCAAGTGGGAGTTTGTTGGGTTTTATGCCCAAAATAAAACTCATTTCAATATAATCAGATTTACTTATTAATATAGATCAGAAATAACATTTAATGTTGCATGGTTCACATGATTTATTTCATGATTATATGTACATAATGTATAAATTCATCTGAAACCCTTTTCACATACTTGATCCTGTTTATTGTGCTGTCAACACATTGGAAAGTAAACATGACTATGTGAATAAAGTTTCCTAGATTTATCAGACATAGGGTTTTACTGATATGATAATCTACAACAGAGTTTACTTGCATTTGGAGAAGTGCTATGTTCTTTCCAGAGCATTGGTTAAAGTAAAGCTCAGGTTGGATGCATGGAGTATGCATCGGAAGGGACCGATATTGAACTTTGACTTAGATTTATTAAACTTACCATAATATCTATTCAAGTCAATATCACCTAGTTGAACCTAGATCAAATGATCTTAATCCTGATATGATTAGGCTCAATCTTGAAAGGCTATTCGTGTTCTTTGATTTGTTAGTTAAGCCTACTTTTAGGTCAGGGTGATACGTACATTTTGGGAACACGGTAGTCCAATTGAGTGGGAGCGCTAGCATAAACATGGAATCTATAGCTTCTATCTGGCGAATAGTGAGCAAAGGATGATCTCCTTCGAGCTTGACCAAACGAACATAAATGGTGGAGTACTCATTTCACATAAGCTGAAATATCATTTATACGGGGTCAAGTGTTTTAAGGAATATATACATTGTAGGGTGTAACGGTAATCTAATCCCTTTACAGTGTAGATCATTCATATAGAGGATCATTGATCACATTAGGATTATAACAATGGATAACTAATGATGTGTCTATATGGTGGAACATATAGAGCATTCTATATACTGAGAGTGCAATTCTAAGTTCTATGCGTGGATTCAACGAAGAATTAATAAGTTAGTGAATTTTAGTGCTAAATTCTTGATCTACTTATTGGAAGCTCGGTTATATAGACCCATGGTCCCCGCACTAGTTGAGATAATATTGCTTGTAAGAGTCATGTAATTGGTTTTGATTAATCAATTATAATTCTCAAATTAGACTATGTCTATTTGTGAATTTTACACTAAGTAAGGGCGAAATTGTAAAGAAAGAGTTTATAGGGGCATATTTGTTAATTATGATACTTTGTATGGTTCAATTAATAAATATGATAAATGACAATATTATTTAATAATTATTTATAGTTAATAAATAGTTAGAATTGGCATTTAAATGGTTGAATTAGAAAATTGGCGTTTTTGAGAAAATCATATGCAGAAAAGGTAAAACTGCAAAATTGCAAACAGTGAGGCCCAAATCCACTAAGCATGGCCAGCCACTTTTGTAGGCAATTTAAACTCATATTTTCATTATTTTAATGCCAAATAATTCAAACCTAACCCTAGTGGAATGCTATAAATAGATAGTGAAGGCTTCAAGAAAATTACACTTAAATTTTCTATTTTTCCTTCAGAGAAAAACCTGAGCCTTCTCTCTCCCTATCTTTGGCTGAATCCACTCTCTCTCTCTTCCTCATTGAGATTTCGAAATTCTTAGTGTATGAGTAGTGCCCACACAAAGCAAGTGATACCTCAATCATTGTGAGGAAGATCGTGAAGAAAGACTTTCAGCAAGAAGGAGGTTTCAGCATCAAAGATTCAGAGAAAGAGATCCAGGTTCAGATATTGATAATGCTCTACTACAGAAAGGAATCAAGGGCTAGATATCTGAACGGAAGGAGTCATTATATTCCGCTGCAACCAATGTAAGGTTTACTAAACTTTATATGTGTTTATTTCATCGTTTTAGAAAGTTCATATTTAGGGTGTTAATAAACATACTTGTGAGTAGATCTAAGATCTTGGTAAAATAAATTCCAACACTGATTTTCTCAAAAACGCCAATTTTCTAATTCAACCATTTAAATGCCAATTCTAACTATTTAATAACTATAAATAATTCTTAAATAATATTGTCATTTCTCATATTTATTAATTGAACCATACAAAGTATCATAATTATCAAATATGCCCCTAAAACTCTTTCTTTACAATTTCGCCCTTACTTAGTGAAAAATTCACAATAGACATAGTATAATTTGAGAATTATAATTGATTAATCAACACCAATTATATGAGTCTTACAAGCAATATTATCTCAACTAGTGGGGGGACCATGGGTCTATATAACTGAGCTTCCAATAAGCAGATCAAGAATTTATAACCTAAATTCACTAACTTATGAATTCTTCGTTGAATCCACGCATAGAACTTAGAATTGCACTCTCAGTATATAGCATGCTCTATATGTTCCACCATATAGACACATCATTAGTTATCCATTGTTATAATCCTAATTTGATCAATAATCCTCCATATGAATGATCTACACTGTAAAGGGATTACATTACCGTTACACCCTACAATGTATTTTAACCTTAAAACACTTAACCCCGTATAAATGATATTTCAGCTTATGTGAAATGAGTACTCCACCATTTATTTTCGTTTGGTCAAGCTCGAAGGAGATCATCCTTTACTTACTATTCGTCAGATAGAAGCTATAGATTCCATGTTTATGTTAGCGCTCCCACTCAATTGCACTACCGTGTTCCCAAAATGTAAGCATCACCATAACCCAAAAGTAGGCTTAACTAACAAATCAAAGAACACGAATAGCCTCTTCAGATTGAACCTAATCATAACAGGATTAAGATCATTTGATCTAGGATCAACTAGGTGATATTGACTTGAATAGATATTACAGTAAGTTTAATAAATCTAAGTCAAAGTTCAATATCGGTCCCTTTCGATGCATACTACATGCATCCAACCCGAGCTTTACTTTAACCAATGCTCTAGAAAGAACATAGCATTTCTCCAAATGCAAGTAAACTCTCTTGTAGATTATCATATCAGTAAAACCCTATGTCTCATAAATCTAGGAATCTTTATTCACATAGTCATGTTTACTTGCCAATGTGTTGACAGCACAATAAACAGGATCAAGTATGTGAAAAGGGTTTCAGATGAATTCATATATTATGTACATATAATCATGAAATAAATCATGTGAACCATGCAACATTAAATGTTATTTCTGATCTATAAGTAAATCTGATTATTTGAAATGAGTTTTATATAGGGCATAAATCCCAACAGAAAGTCTATGTCCTTTTTATTCATGACATAATTTGATGTAGCAGAAATGATGGAGTCAGACTATTCAAGATAAGGCTTACTTGAGTAGTGTGATCCATTTCCGCACCATGATCCTAGGCTTCTTGGAAATAACTTGCCATGAGGAGAACATGATCATGCACATTTTGATGGGGTTCCATCCGTGCATTGATGTATTTCTTAGTCGCGTCAAAGCGAGACTGAAGAGATGCCCTACCGAATAGCTCAGTTAACTTCGTCATAACTTCAGCAGCCTTTTCGGTTTTAGAAAACCGAGTTTTAAGGGTGTTAACCATGCTGAAAAGCATGAAGTATAGGGCTTTTTCGTTAGCTTTCTGCCAACGGTCATACTTTTCTTTCACATCTTTGGTTGCATTGTCCCCCGGAACTTCAAGAGACGGTCAGTTAACACAAACAACGCACTTTCTCCTATGAGAGCAATATTAATGTTCTCATTCCATTTTGGAAAGTTAGATCCATTTAGCTTATTTTCGGTCAAGAGTGATAACATGGAATTCATCATGGTTATACAGGATACTACAAAATAATAAATAGAAATCAATAATGGTTTAACACAAAATCCAATTTAGAAATTATAAGCACATAGCATGTAGGAATGATAAGAGAAAATACTAAAAAAATACAATCCTAAATAATTTCCAAGGTTTTCAACAAACTGATATCAGTGTCCCGTTTAGGCGAGAGTCAAGGCTACCATCCATTGAATAGAGTTGTCAGCTCATCTAAAATGTTAAACATTCTAGCAACCTTTTATTCGATCAAGATTGGAATCCAGCGTTGTCCCGTTTAGGCGAGAGTCAAGGCTATTCTATCTTATGAGCTTCTACCATTGTTTTATATTTTGCAAGTCAAATACAGTCGCCACCATTAGGGTGATTCATACCATATAAAACACTTACAAAGCTACTTATCTTTCGAGATTAAATGGTGCTAACTTGGTAATGAACGTTCCTCCATTAGGGAGGATTACTCACTAAAACAAAAGCTATGTAAAACCAACAATGGAGATCGAATATCTTAATAATAATAATAAAGCTCATTCTTTAAAATGTATTTTCTTAATTATTTATGATAAAATATATTCATTAAATATCGAATTTAGAATTAAAATTCTAAATTAGAATTTAATTTAATATTTATAAAATTATACTTAGATGGTGATTGAAATAAATTGAATTATTTCCATCTTAGTAGTAATTTTTGTATATAAATATTAAGAAAATTATTTAAGTTGTATTAATTTAAATTAATTTGCAGCTCAAAATAAATTTTCATGAGAATATATTTATTGTATTTTGAAAAAGAAAGTATAAAAACTTTACTATTTTCAAAACACTTAAATAATAATTACTTAGAAAAAATACTTCAAGCAAAAATATCACCTATCTAGATTTTTCTTTGACTAATTAATTCAATTTCTAATAATATACTTTAATTCATTTATTTTAAATTAATCAATAAATCAAAAAAATCATTGATTTAAGTTGGTCCAAGAATTAATTAAAATAAATAATTAATTTACAACTTAATCTATTTTTCAAGATAAATTCAAAATCATCTTGCATAATTAAATGCAATTTCGAAATTGATTAATAAAATAAAGAAAATATATTTTGAAAACTATTTAGATTTAAGTTGAAAAAATAAATTTCAACTAAAAATAATTTTCTATTTAATTAAGTGTCATGAAAAAGAAATATTTAAGTATCCAGATGAAAATCAACTTAGATATTTAATTTTTCAATTTAATTAAATGTATTAAATTCAAGAAATAAATAATTAAGTGTAGAGACGGCTTAATTATTAATTTCTAGTTTAATACTAAGAAAAAAAATATACTTAAAATAAATTGTACCAAAATTAATTATTTAAATAATTAATTTCACAATGTATGATATTTTCCTATTTAATATTAGAAATAATAAGTAGTCTAGAAATAACTATTTAGAAAATATCTTATTTCTCTAAGTATATTTTCAACAAAAAATTTGAAAAAAATATCTAATTTAAGTTGTTATAGAAAAAATGTTGAACTTTAATATTTTAAAATTTAAATTTAGTTAAATATCAAAAATTAAGTTGTAACCACTTAATTTGAAAAATATTCCATTTTAAGTTTAAAATCAACTTCAAAAATATCTTAAGAATCTTTAATAACTAATGTCTAGAATTACTCAACTTAATTTAAATTTAAATAAAATATTCAAATTTAAGTTAGATAAGAAAAATCAGTTAATATAACTAATTTATAACTTAAATAGGAATATTTAATTAAATAAGCTTCAGAAAGAATCTAGTTAGTTAAAATTCTTTATTTAATTAAATACAAGAAAAATACAAATAGTTTGTCTAGAAATAATATCTAAAACTAAGAGTGTTTTTGTTAAAATTAACTTTAAAATATTAAAAAGAAAATATATTTCATATATTTTAAAAGTTAATTATGTTGCTAATCAATTTTATTAGGTTAAACTAATTTAATTAACCTAGCACAGTTATTCAAATCAGGCAAATGAGCCTTCACAATTGGGGTAGTTCATTGGAGGGTGAGCTGGGTTCAGTATGTCGTACCCACTTCTAAGGGCCCCCAACTCTCGCACAAGGCCCAAAAGAGAGGAATTTAACCTTAAAATAAATAACTGTTATTAATTGAGTAGGTCCAAGAACTAAATGGACCTAAATAAAATCTATCATGGTGTGACATTTTATTTAGCAACAACCTATATGCATCTATATAATAAAATAAACATGTAGGCTTACACAGGCACACATTTGGATGGATCCTATCATGTTGCTAGGTCATACACAGATGAAAGAAGATTGCAAAATTTACCTATTACAAATTATTTACTTGACCTATCGTCAATTGAACCATGCGTTAAAATCAGATCATTGGATCTGTCAACAAGTTAACCATGACAATTTACATCAAGAAATAATAGGTTTTATAAAACTTACACATAAGCTAAAACACATACTCCTGTAACAAGGTTAACTGGACAGTTGGATGTAGGATTTATTTAATTTCAAATAATTAAATTTCCAAAAAAAATAATTAAATAAAAAAATGTTAATTTTTGAATTAATAAAATAATAAAGAAAATAATATTTAAAGTTAAACCTACAATTTTGAAAAATTAGGTTTCAACTAACCTAAATATCATTTCAAAATTTGCTAACTACTTTTAAAAAAAAAATAAATAAATATCTTTTTCAGATTTTATGATTTAATTTAAATAAATAAAATAACAAAATCTAAAAGTTAGCAAAATATCTTATTTCTATTCAAAATATCATGATTATAGTTATCTTATTTTAAATTTAAATAAGGTCAAATTTAAAAAAAAAAAATAATTTTTTTAAAAAAATTAATATCTGACCATAAATTTAAAAACAAGATAAGATATAATCAAATTTAAAAATAAGATAAAAAATCAAGCAAAAAAATATAAATTTTTACTTGTTTTCAAATTCAAATTACACTAATATCTAAGATTAATTTTAAAAAATTCAAATTAATTAATTTTTGATATTAGATTTGCAATTTGAAAAATAAAAATCTAAATACAAAACTACACAAAAAATAGGAAGTTAAATCCATGAAATAGCGTGAAAAATCGAAGAAAAACGAAAAAAAATGCGAGCTGTACTGACAGTATGTTGTGCATACTGCCCGCGCTCGCAAGTGGGAGGGCACAGCCGAGAAAACTCGGCGCAGGGGGAATCTGCAGCACGTCTGCGCGCTGAGAAGGGGTTTCAGACACCCCTGGGCGTGTTGCTCGGACAAAACCTTCTCTGAACACGCGTCTGACCGAGGATCACTCGGTTCCGCTCGCGTGGGTGAGTGCATCATCCCGATATTTTTCCGAAACTTCAAAAAATAATAACTAATTCAAAGTAAATCGAAATTGAAATCTGTAAAAAAGTAAATTGCTTAATTTTTTCCATACTATCCAACAAAAATAATTCAAGAAACAGAGTTTCAATTATTTTTCACGAAAATTCACAAACATCAATCAATCATCATATAACACACAACACAACATGAAACCATCCAAATCACAAACAATCGTTTTAAAGTCCAAATTTCTTGCAAGCAAATCAATTACCATGGCTATCATAACAGTTGTTGGAATTTATTTTATTAGGATCTCAGATCTACTGACAAGTATGTTGTTTAACACCCTAATTATGAACTTTCTAAAACGATAAATAAACACATATAAAGTTAAGAAAACATTACATTGGTTGCAGCGGAATAATGTCTCCTTCCACTCAGATCTCTAACCCTTGTATCTTTTCTGTCGCACAGTATTATCAAGATCTGAGCCCGAATGTCCTTCTCTTTGTGTGTGATCCTTCACAGTCTTCCAATCTATGATTGAGGTACCACTTGCTGTGTGTGGGCAGTACTCTATCACTGAGGGTAAAAATTTAGAAGAGGAAAAGAGAGAGGGATTGGTTCGGCTATAGAGAGAGAAGTGGAAGGCTCAGTTTTTCTGAAAAGTCAATTTTCTGACAGAAAGCTTGAAAGCTTGTTGAAAACTTGTTATTTGACTGAGCCATTACTTTCTATTTATAGGCAACTACTAGGTTTAGGTTAGTAATTATTTGTCATTAAAATAATGAAATATCAATTTAAAAAACATGCTTAAGTGGCCGGCCAAGGTTTTTAATGGGCCTCACTTGGTTTTTACAGTTTTCACAATTTTTATTTCTATTTTCTCAAAAATGCCACTTTTCCAATTCTAACCATTTAAATGCTGTTGCCCCTGAAATCGCCCAAAATACGTGGACCAGTCGAAATGGGACACGTGGATCAGATAATTTGTAAATATTTGATAAGTCTTTGTACGCCACAAGGAAGCGCCACGGGGATGGGTCCCGGAGGAGGCACCCGGAATACAAGGTACTCCCGGAAGCTCGCATAGCATGAAGCCTCTCCGGGATGTGTCAGGCCTCTCCTGAGCAATCAAGTCGCATTTAATGCCGCATGGGAGGAAGCGTGTTGGGACTGTAACACGCAATAAAGTCTGACGGCACAACCCCCAAACAAAGAATAGCCCGCTACAAGAATGATCATTTAAGTCTAGCGACGGCTACTCTGCGAAGAGTCATGTAAATCACAAGGTAAAAAGGACATTCCTCATAAAAACCCTACAGCACCTAGGGATTTGACCATGCATCACCCATGGTATATTCATTGGAAATGCCCAACTGTATGGATACTTACAGATACAATGTGTAAGAACAATTCTAGGGATTACCCCACCAAAACACTATAAATACCCCCTCAAAGCTCATTTAATGGGGTAGAGAATCTTGGGTTGCGTAAGAGCAAGAAGAGAAAATACTCACCAAGAACATTCTCTGTATTTATGAGAAAAACATTCTCTCAAGTGTGGAATCTGTATTAAATACATCCATTAATAACAAAGACTCGTGGACTAAGGCTCATTAACGCCCCAACCACGTAAAAATCTTCATCTCACTTTCTTACAGCTCTTTAATATAATTCGATTCTAATAGTTGCCGAAAATCTCGGTCAACAAATGCCAAAACTAATTATTTAATAACTAAAATAGATTATTAAATAATATTTTCATTTAATTTAATTATGAATTAGACATATAAAGTCTATTAATTAATAAATAAACCTAGAATCTCTTTTCTTTACAATTTCACCCCTGCTTAGTGAAAATTCACAAATTAGACATAATCTAACTTTAGAATTATAATTGATTAATCACAAATTAATTATTGAGTCTTACAAGCAGTATAGTCTCAATTAGAATGGGGACCATGGATCTATATACTGAGCTTCCAATAAGTGAACTGAATTTACTAAGTAAATCCCTACTTATTAATTCCTCGTTGAATCCACTCTTAGAACTTAGAATTGCACTCTCAGACTTATATAGAGCATATTATATGTTCCACGATATAGATATGCTATCTCATTTAACCATGGTTATAATCTTATTGTGATCAAAGATCCTCTATATAGATGATTTACACCGAGATGGGATAATTTTACCGTTCTCACCCCTCAATGTATTTTGCCCCTTAAAACACTTAGCTACCTGTAAATGATGTTTAGTGATCTAAGAATTAGTCACTTAAACAAGAGCTCACCCATTTACTTCTATTTAGCTAAGCTCGAAGAGAATCATCACTTGACTTCTATACACCAGTAGAAGCTATAGATTCTATATTTATGTTCAGCACTCCCACTCAATCATACTAGCATGTTCCCAAAATATACGTATCACCCTGACCCAAAAGTAGGCTTAACTAATAAATCAAAGAACATGAATAGTACTCCTGAGTTGAGCCTAAGCATATCAGGATTTAGATTCTTTTAATCTTAAGATCAACTACTAATATTGACTTGTAAAGATATAACGGTAAGTTTATAATATCTTAGCTAAGTTCAATATCGGTCCAGTCCAATGTATACTCCATACATTAGAAACTAGTATACTTTACCAATGTCCTGGAAAGAACATAACACTTACTCCAAGTATAAGTACACATCATCGCTGATTATCACATTAGTGTAAATCCAAGAGACTGATGAAACAGGGACTTAGTCTTTTGATTCATATAATCACAATCACATTCCACTGTGTTGACAATACTGTAATTGTGAATAAACATATGATCTGGACTTAACAAATTTTGTGTGTAAATGTAATAAACATATTAAACCATTAGCATGTAAAATTCATGCAAACATAAATAACTTCAAATTTCTTACATTGATTACTAATCAGATTGTAAAGGGTTTTATTTAGGGCACAAAACCCAACAAGGTGTACTTGGACCTAACTGGGAAGGACCATATCAAGTGGTCGAAGTTCTCGAATCCGGAGCATACAAATTAGGTAAGTATGACAAAAAAATGCAACTCATTCTAGTACCACGTTATTGGAATGGAGAACATTTAAGAAAATACTACCAATAAAGTACCAGGTCGGATGACCAAATTAAGTACTGAATGAACATTTACTTTTAAGTGAATGGCCTGCTGGGCGGACTACGCTCAAAGGTTTCGATAAAAGAAAAAAAGTACTCAG
Source organism: Cannabis sativa (assembly GCF_029168945.1). NCBI lineage: Eukaryota > Viridiplantae > Streptophyta > Magnoliopsida > Rosales > Cannabaceae > Cannabis > Cannabis sativa. The sequence goes on along the minus strand of NC_083609.1, from coordinate 39,780,034 downwards.
GTCAGGTGACCACCATTTAACGTACATTTTCTTATTTTTGCAATTTGTTTTGTTTCATGTTAAGCTAAAAGATGAGATTGGATCATATAGGTGTGATGTAAGTTACTACGGTAACAAATACACTAAAATCAATAAAGATAGTTATTTTAAAATTCAAATTGAGCCGAAATTATCAGCATGTCTCTAATTTACCATCCAGTGCGTACAAAAGGTTTTGTCAAACCAAAAACACCGAATAGATAAACAAATGCTATGTTCGTTCCAGAGCATTGGTTAAAGTAAAGCTCAGGTTGGATGCATGGAGTATGCATCGGAAGGGACTCATATTGAACTTTGACTTAGATTTATTAAACTTACCGTAATATCTATTCAAGTCAATATCGCTTAGTTGATCCTAGATCAAATGATCTTAATCCTGATATAATTAGGCTCAATCTCAAGAGGCTATTCGTGTTCTTTGATTTGTTAGTTAAGTGTACTTTTAGGTCAGGGTGATACGTACATTTTGGGAACACGGTAGTGCAATTGAGTGGGAGTGCTAGCATAAACATGGAATCTATAGCTTCTATCTGGCGAATAGTAAGCAAAGGATGATCTCCTTCGAGCTTGACCAAACTGTTGGAAATTATTTTACCAGGATCTTAGATCTACTCACAAGTATGTTTATTAACACCCTAAATATGAACTTTCTAAAACGATGAAATAAACACTTATAAGGTTTAGGAAACCTTACATTGGGTGCAGCGGAATTAAATGACTCCTTCCGTTCAGATATCTAGCCCTTGATTCCTTTCTGTAGCAGAGCATTATCAATATCTGAACCTGGATCTCTTTCTCTGAATCTTTGATGCTGAAAATCTATTTGCTGAATGTCTTTCTTCACGATCTTCCTCACTATGATTGAGGTATCACTTGCTGTGTGTGGGCACTACTCATACACTAAGGATTTCAAAATTCAAGAGGGAAGAGAAAGAAGAAGTGGCAGCTAAAGATAGGGAGAGAGAAGGCTCAGGTTTTTCTCTGAAGGAAAAATAGAAAATTTAAGTGTTATTTTCCTGAAGCCTTCACTATCTATTTATAGCATTCCACTAGGGTTAGGTTTGAATTATTTGGCATTAAAATAATGAAAATATCAGTTTAAATTTCCTACAAAAGTGGCTGGCCCTATACTAGTGGATTTGGGCCTCACTTTTTGCAATTTTGCAGTTTTACCTTTTCTGCATCTGATTTTCTCAAAAACGCCAATTTTCTAATTCAACCATTTAAATGCCAATTCTAACTATTTAATAACTATAAATTATTATTAAATAATATTGTCATTTATCATATTTATTAATTGAACCATACAAAGTATCATAATTAACAAATATGCCCCTAAAACTGTTTCTTTACAATTTCGCCCTTACTTAGTGAAAAATTCACAAATAGACATAGTCTAATTTGAGAATTATAATTGATTAATCAAAACCAATTATATGAGTCTTACAAGCAATATTATCTCAACTAGTGGGGGGACCATGGGTCTATATAACCGAGCTTCCAATAAGTAGATCAAGAATTTATTACTAAAATTCACTAACTTATTAATTCTTCGTTGAATCCACGCATAGAACTTAGAATTGCACTCTCAGTATATAGAATGCTCTATATGTTCCACCATATAGACACATCATTAGTTATCCATTGTTATAATCCTAATGTGATCAATGATCCTCTATATGAATGATCTACACTGTAAAGGGATTAAATTACCGTTACACCTTACTCTGTATTTTATCCTTAAAACACTTGACCCCGTATAAATGATATTTCAGCTTATGTGAAATGAGTACTCCACCATTTATGTTCGTTTGGTCAAGCTCGAAGGAGATCATCCTTTGCTCACTATTTGCCAGATAGAAGCTATAGATTCCATGTTTATGCTAGCGCTCCCACTCAATTGCACTACTGTGTTCCCAAAATGTACGTATCACCCTGACCTGAAAGTAGGCTTAACTAACAAATCAAAGAACACGAATAGCCTTTTAAGATTGAGCCTAATCATAACAGGATTAAGAACATTTAATCTAGGATCAACTAGGCGATATTGACTTGAATAGATATTACGGTAAGTTTAATAAATCTAAGTCAAAGTTCAATATCGGTCCCTTCCGATGCATACTCCAAGCATCCAACCTGAGCTTTACTTTAACCAATGCTTTGGAAAGAACATAGCATTTCTCCAAATGCAAGTAAACTCTGTTGTAGATTATCATATCTGTAAAACCCTATGTCTGATAAATCTAGGAAACTTTATTCACATAGTCATGTTTACTTTCCAATGTGTTGACGGCACAATAAACAGGATCAAGTATGTGAAAAGGGTTTCAGATGAATTTATACATTATGTACATATAATCATGAAATTAATCATGTGAACCATGCAACATTAAATGTTATTTCTGATCTATATTAATAAGTAAATCTGATTATATTGAAATAAGTTTTATTTAGGGCATAAAACCCAACAAACTCCCACTTGCACTAATATAAAACAAAAAGTGCGTTTCAAATAATCTCAACACCTTGATATGCAAATCAAGTGTAGTAGTAGTAAACTCCTCGTAATAGGATCTGAAAGGTTGAATTAAACACAACCTTTTCTCCACCATTACTCTTCCTTTAATCACAAAATCATTGATAATGTGAAATTCCTCTCTATATGTCTACTCTCTTGGGATACTGGATTCTACACCTTTGGCAACTACTTTTGGTTAATCAGGAAATTAACACTAGTAGTTTAAGGCAATTTTGAATGATGCCAAAAATGTCTAGAACTTTCCTTAGACTGAATAAGTACCTTTCCTGCAACTTTAACATTCAGTCTCTTTCTGGTAGACCTAGAGACTTCAGATAGGTTTTTACACTTCTCCAAAATCACTATTCCACCCCTAGAGTAACCACTATCTTATCCATAAAGATTTACTAGCACAAAGGCAAATTTCGAAATCTGATATGGTGTAGTCCAAGACTTTTAAACACACTCTTACAGACTAAAATATAGTTCCTCTTCTTAATCTTAGGATTTACTTGATTAGCTTCCAATGTTCTTTTCCTGGATTAATCTGATACCTACTCATTACTCACACTCAACAGCAGGTGTCTGGTCTAAGGCATACAAAAGCATATCTAAAACCTCTCACTGTTGATATAAGAAATTCTTTCATGGCTTTATCTTTTCTGGAATAGTTGAGACTTTTCCTTAGATAAATAAAATCTATGTCTAAGAAGTTGTGAAGCTTCTATAGATTGCCATTAGAAATAAAATGCTTCAGCATCTTACTAAAGTAAGTTGCTTGCATTAGAGTAAGTAATTACCAGGTATACCACAAGCCATAGGTTTAGATAAACTCAAACCTATAGTACTAGGAACAGGAAGTTTGTTAAGTCCATTGAATAGACTTATAAACGAAAATTTCCTTTTATGTCCTTGTAATAGAAAACTTTAGCTTATTCCATGTGAATGGATTAAACCATAGTTCTATTGGCTTTCTTCTTAGTTTCTTATCTTGACAATCCATTACTTGTTTAAACTCACAATGGATTTTAATCACTAGTGTCTCCCAAGTCATAAGAAGGTGAGTTCCTAGAAACTCTCCCACTACGACAATGTACCGTGAATTATGTCTAAGAAAACTAAATGGTATTGATCTCTTCGGTTGTGACAAGACAACAGAAGCAATGGGATCATCATATGTTATATAAGATGATAGAACACTTTTGGAATCAAGAAAAATATCTCTTTTATTTGCTACTTGTTTTCAGACTTAGTCATTATCTTAGAAAAGTAGTATTTGTTTGAACAAACACTTTCTTATCTATTGACAATGGGATGGTCCACCCCTAATCACTTAGAACAGCTAACAAAACATGGTTCACAGTTCTAGCTTTTCTTAAGATTTTGATTAGGTCATCCATGAATCTAGTAATGATTTACATTAAGTATACAGCCATTACATCATTCTGAAATTGTATTACCATAGAAGGAATTAGGCAACGACTAGTAACTAATCATCAACATGCAACTCGAAATTTCTGGGGAGGTAAGTTTGGATATAATTCAAAAATCAATTTAATGATCTTTGAACTGCATATCTACTAACTATTTCTCCACCCCTATCAGTTCGCAAGATCTTTAACCACTTACCTTAATGGTTTTAACCATTGCTAGAAATTAATGAAATTTTTAAACATTTCAAATTTCTTGCTAAAAGGTATAATCTAGAGTTTTCGTTTTAAGAATACAACGAAAAACTCATATCCACCCCTGAATGTACATCCATCTGCGAATGAGATGAACTACTTTCAGTGGATATAGGCATATTAACTCTTTGCAGAGATCGATCTTGTCAAATCCACTATGAACAAGATACAAATGCCATAGATTAAAAAAAAGTGTGGTAGTGTCTTTTGATGACTTAGGTTTATAAAAGAATTCTTAGAATAGTGCAAGTGGATCCGGGTCAGAGAATACCTAACTCATATTCCACACAGTTTGAATCCATTAATATAAGATGGATATTAAACCCTTGTTAAGGTGTAATTGTATTGCATCCTGGAATTAGAAATATAAGAAAATTTCTGTTTGGAATCTAAAATTAAAGTCAAAGACTTAAATTTATACCAAATATAATGAGTAATTCTATCATGGACCACCACTACTAATATAAACTCTAAGTCAGATTTGCACATACAAGTAGGAGATTTTTAAGATTGAGGATTTATATAAATTGGGAATAGAATTTCGGGATTATAATCATATGCGTCATATAAAATGACATGAAATAATTTATAGACCATTCATCCAATGATATGTTTTTAAAGCTAATTCGAAATGAATAAGCTAAGAGGAATTAGGATAATTTCGTTTAAAATAAGAATCCAACGATGCTTCCATTAGCGAAAGTCAAAGTAATCTTATTTATACAATCTTCTTGTTTCATATCGTAAAAATACTAGTCTAAGGTGTCATCAATTGATGAATAGCTAGATGTCGCATATACAATATTTATCTTTCGAGATCTAACACTATTATGTATGTCTAATGGTGAAAATCCACTAGGGATTTATCTCATTAGATAAACAAGCCAAGTTAGATCAACAATGAAGATTCGAAATTAAACTACAACTTAATAACAGAAAATAACATGGTTCAATATAAATTCATACACAATTCAGAAATTATAAACATATAGCAAGTAGGAATGACAAGTGAAAATACTAAAACTTACAATCCTAAATAATTTCCAAGGTTTTCAACAAACTGATATCAGTGTCCCGTTTAGGCGAGAGTTAAAGCTACCATTCATTGAATAGAGTTGTCAGCTCGTCTAAAATGTTAAACATTCTAGCAACCTTTTATTCGATCAAGATTGGAATTCAGCGTTGTCCTGTTTTGGCGAGAGTCAAGGCAATTCTATCTTATGAGCTTCCACCATTGTTTCATAATTTGCAAGTCAAGTATGGTCGCCACCATTAGGGTGATCCATACCATACAAAACACTTACAAACTACTTATCATGCGAGGTTAAACGGTGCGAAATTGCTAATCAACGTTCCTCCATTAGGGAGGATTACTCACTAAAACAAACGCGGGGTAAAACCCACAATGGAGATCGAATGTCTCTTGATTAAAAGCTCATTATTTAAAGAGAGTTGTATTTTCTTTGATTTTCTTTATTTATTCTATTTATTTTAAATATATATTTATTTAATTAAAATTTCTAATTTAGAATGAAAAATTCTAAATATAAATTTTAATTTAATATTTATAAATTTTTTACTTAGATGGTTATGAAAATAACATGAATTATTTCCATCTTAGTAATAATTTCCAATAAATATTTAGAAAAATATTCAATTTAAGTTGTTACAAAATTAATTTAAATTAATTTACAACTCAAATTTTATTTTCTATAAATATATATTGCATTTCGAAAAATTAAAGTATTTAAGAATACAATTTTCGAAAAATGCATATTAAAATAAAAAATAAATCTTGGAAAAACTATTCTAATTTAATGTTGGCCCAAAATTAATTAATAAAATTAATTTACAACAAAAAATATAATTTTCCTATTTAATTAAATATATATAAGAAAAATTTCAAATATTTAAGTATGATGATGAAAATCAACTTAAATATTAATTTTCTATTTAATTAAATACACTAGAAAAATACTTTAAGCAAAAATATCACCTATCTAGATTTTCCTTTGACTAATTAATGCAATTTCTAATAATATACTTTAATTCAATTTATTTTAAATTAATCAATAAATGAAAAAATCATTGATTTAAGTTGGTCCAAAAATTAATTAAAATAATTAATTAATTTACAACTTAATCTATTTTTCAAGATAAAATTCGAAATTCCAGCATTTAAGAAATGCAATTTCGAAATTTGATTAATAAAATAAAGAAAAAAAAATATACTTTGAAAATTATTTAAATTTAGTTGAAAAAATAAATTTCAACTAAAAACAATTTTCTATTTAATTAAATGTCATGAAAAAGAAATATTAAAGTATGATGATAAAAATCAACTTAGATATTTAATTTTCAAATTAATTAAATGTATTAAATTCAAGAAATAAATAATTAAGTGTAGAGAAGGCTTAATTATTAATCTCTAGTTTAATACTAGGAAAAATATACTTAAAATAAATTGTACCAAAATTAATTAATAAATAATTAATTTCACAATGTATAATATGTCCTATTTAATATTAGAAATAATAAGTAGTCTAGAAATAATTATCTAGAAAATATCTTATTTCACTAAGTATCTTTTCCACAAAATTTGAAAAAATATCTAATTTAAGTTGTATTAGAAAAAATCTAGAACTTAAATATTTTCAAATTTAAATTTAATTAAATATCAAAAATTAAGTTGTAACCACTTAATTTGAAAATATTCCATTTTAAGTTAATATTCGAAAAGATATTAACTTAAAAAAATATCTAAAGAATCTTAATAACCAATGCCTAAAATTCCTCAACTTAATTTTGAAATTTGAAATTCAAAAGATATTCAGATTTAAGCTGGTTAGTTGTAGATAACTAAATATCAACTTAAATAAGAATATTTAATGAAAAATTTAAATTAAGTTCCAGAAAGAATCTAGATGGTTATAATTCTATATTTAATTAAATACAAGAAAATACATATAGTTTAGCTTAGAATAAAGAATTCTTTAAACTATAATTTTCTTAAATTAATTTTAAAATAAATGAAATTAATTATGTTGCTGTTGACCGAGATTTTCGGCAACTATTAAAATATAATTATAATAATGAGCTGTAAGAAAGTGAGATGAAGACTTTTTACGTGGTTGGGGCGTTAATGAGCCTTAGTCCACGAGCCACTGCTATTAATGGATGTATTTAATACAGATTTTTCACTTGAGAGAATGTTTTTCTCTTAAATACAGAGAATGTTCTTGGTGAGTTTTTCTCTTCTTGCTCTTTTACAACCAAGATTCTCCGACCCCATTAAATGAGCTTTGAGGGGGTATTTATAGTGTTTTGGTGGGGTAATCCCCAGAATTGTTCTTACACATGTGTCTGTAAGTATCCATAAAGTTGGGCATTTCCGATGAATATACCATGGGTGATGCATGGTCAAATCCCTAGGTGCTGTAGGGCTTTTATTGAGAATGTCCTTTTTGTCTTATGATTGACGTGACTCTTCGCAGAGTAGCCGTCGCTAGACTTAAATGATCATTACTGTAGCGCTGCTGTTTGGGGGTTGTGCCGTCAGACTTTATTGCGTGTTACAGTCCCAACACGCTTCCTCCCATGCAGCATTAAATGCGACTTGATTTCTCGAGAGAGACCTGACACATCCCGGAGGGCCTTCACGCTATATTGGCTTCCAGGAGTAACTTATACTCCGGGTGTCCCCTCCGGGACCCATGTTAATAGCGCTTCCTGGTGGCATAAAAGGACTTAGCAAATCTTTCCAAGTTATCTGACCCACGTGTCCCCTCTTGACTGGTCCACGTATTTTGGGCGAATTTTGGAGCAACATTTACCCCCCAAGCCTTGTTTACTTAGCAAAAATAAACCAAGGCTTGTTCGAGTGTCTCCGGTTGACCCCTCGTTTCCCTGGCTCGACCCTCGAGCGCGTGTGGGCACATTAAATGATGTTATTTAATGCAGCAATATGCTTGTTCGCAGGAATATTTCCAGCCGCCTCCTCGGTCTTATGATACGACTTGGGGGCGCGTGAAGGTGTGTCTAATAATGGCATTAAATGCGGCGATTCACTTTTGCAGAGGTCGATTCGTTTCACGCCCCATGATTGATGCGGCGCATTGATGGTGTCAGACGGATTTTACAGGCCAGCAGCTTCTTTTTCAAAGTGACCTTTATGATTTTATTGACTGCTTCCGCCTGGCCATTTGTCTGAGGCCGGGCTACCGCGGAGAAGCTTTTCACTACTCCGTGTTGGTTGCAAAAGTCAGTAAATTCCTCGCAGTCAAATTGCTTTCCATTGTCTGAGACTATTTTGTGAGGCAAGCCGTATCGACACACTATGTTTTTAATAACAAAGTCCAACGCCTTATTGGCAGTTATTGTCTTCATAGGCTCAGCCTCTGTCCACTTGGTGAAGTAGTCCACTGCTACTATTGCATACTTTACCCCTCCTTTTCTCGTAGGTAGAGACCCGATGAGATCTATGCCCCAGACCGCGAAGGGCCAGGGGCTGGTCATCAAAGTGATCTCATTTGGAGGAGCTCTCGGTATGTTCGCGTACCTTTGGCACGAGTCACACTTTTGGACATAGTCTATACAATCTTTTTTCATTGTTGGCCAGAAGTATCCCTGCCTCAATATTTTCTTTGAGAGGCTGGGTCCTCCCGTATGATCTCCACAACCCTTCATGGACCTCCGCATGATTTGTCTAGCTTCAGGGTCCGATACACACCTTAAATAAGGCATGCTGAGTCCTCTCCGGTAGAGAATTTGATCCATCATTACATAACGATGAGCCTGATACTGAATCTTTCGAGACAGCGCCCTCTCTTGGGGCAACTCACCTGTGGTTATGTATTTTATGATGGGGACCATCCAGCCGAGTTCTTGCCCAACCGTTTGTGTGGTCTCTTTTATTTTGATGCTTGGCTCTGCCAAGCGTTCCACTGGTACTACCCCCAGCTCTTCGATTTCGCTGTCCGAGGCTAACTTAGCCAGACAGTCCGCGTGAGCGTTCTTTTCTCGGGGGATTCTTTCTATTTTATAGTCCGTGAACTCGTGGAGCAGTTCTCGGACTATTGTTACGTACGCGGCCATCCTTTCGCCGCGAGTTTGGTATTCTCCGGAAACTTGGTTTACGACCAGCTGAGAATCGCTGTAGACTTCCACCCTCTTGGCTCCTACAGCTTTAGCCAATTTTAGCCCTGCTATCAGGGCCTCATATTCGGCTTCATTATTCGAACCTGTGAAGTTGAATCGGAGTGCTGCCTGGAGCCGCAACCCAGTAGGTGATATCATAGCCACTCCGGCTCCTGAACCGTTTTCATTAGAAGCTCCATCCACAAATACTCTCCAAGTGGGGATAGGTGGCTCCGGTGTATTGGCTGTTGCCTCGGCTTCATTACATTCGGTGATGAAGTCTGCCAAGGCTTGGCCTTTTATGGAAATCCGGGGCACGTAATGTAAGTCGAACTGACTCAGCTCCATTGCCCACTTGAGGAGTCTTCCGGATGCTTCAGGCTTCTGGAGAACTTGCCGGAGTGGATGATTGGTCAAAATTCTGATCGGATGGGCTTGGAAGTATGGTCTCAACTTCCGTGATGCCATCAGGAGGCAGAATACTAACTTTTCAATAACCGGGTACCTTGTCTCGGCCCCTACCATGCGTTTGCTAACATAGTACACGGGGTGCTGAATTTTTTCTTCCTCTCGGACTAGTGCAGCACTGACCGCATGCTTGGAGACGGCCAAGTAAAGGAACAAATCTTCTCCAAGGACGGGTTTTGATAAGATAGGAGGTTTGGCCATGTGGTCTTTTAACCTTTTGAATGCCTCCTCGCATTCATCTGTCCATTCGAACTTTTGGCATTTCTTCAGTATGTTGAAGAAGGGTATGCACTTGTCCGTGGACCGTGAGATAAAGCGGCTTAGTGCGGCTACCTTTCCGGTCAAACTTTGCACGTCCTTATGTTTCTTGGGGGATGGCATGTCCAGGAGAGCTTGGATTTTCTCCGGGTTCGCCTCGATCCCCCTTTGGCTGACTATGAAGCCCAGGAATTTTCCCGACTTGACCCCGAAGGTGCATTTTTTCGGGTTGAGTTTCATGCCGTATCTCCGGACGACATCGAAACATTCCTCTAAGTCGCTTGCATGGCTGTTGCATGCTTTGGATTTGACGAGCATGTCGTCTACATATACTTCCATGTTTCGTCCCAGGAGGCTTTTAAACATCCGGTTAACCATTCTTTGATAGGTTGCTCCGGCGTTTTTCAGTCCGAAAGGCATGACTAGGTAACAGTATACCCCCTTATCGGTCCTGAAGCTAGTGCACTCCTGGTCTGCCGTATGCATTTTTATTTGGTTGTACCCAGCATAGGCATCCATGAAAGATAGCAGCTTAAATCCGGACGTGGCGTCCACCATCTGGTCGATCCTGGGCAGCGGAAAGCAGTCCTTTGGGCAGGCTTTGTTTAGATCTGTGAAATCTATACAAACCCGCCAAGTCCCGTTTGGCTTGGGCACCAGGACCGGATTGGCCAGCCATTCTGGATAGTATACGTCGCGGATCATGCTATTGGACAAAAGTTTATCCACCTCTTTCTCTAAGGCCTCGGCTTTCACCGAGTCGAGCGGGCGTCTCTTTTGCTGTACAGGGGGCATGTCCGGATTGACATTGAGTACGTGGGTGATGACATGAGGGCTGATGCCGGTCATGTCTTCTTGGCGCCATGCAAAAATGTCGATGGCGCCCTTCAGTGTTTTTATTATTTTATCTTTTTCCTCCGGATCTAGGCTTTTACCTATCCGGAGTACTTTAGTGGAGTCGTCGTCGCACACTGGTATTTCTTCGACGTCCTCCATTGGTTCTACGACCCTTTCGGACCCTATGCGAGGATCCAACTCGTCCTCTTCAGCCTTCTCTATCTCAGGGGGCCCCCGGACCATGAGTACTGGCAAGTGGGTGGCAACATTGTAACATTGCCTGGCCTCTCCTTGATTTCCCCTCACCGTTCCGACTCCGGCCTCCTGGGTAGGGAACTTTAGGCATAGGTGTCGGATTGAAGTTATTGCACCAAAGTCGACGAGGGCCGGTCGGCCTAAGATTGCGTTGTAGGCTGTTGGACAGGCTACCACCACGAAGGTGCAATACTTGAAGGTGCTTTGGGGGGTATCCGGGCACAGGGTAACTGGGAGCCTGACTTTTCCCATCGGGATTAGCGTTGTCCCGTTAAACCCTGTGAGCTGCGATCCACTAGGAGAGAGGTCCCGGTCGGTCAACCCTATTGCAGTGAAGGCTTCTTTGAAGAGCAAGTTCACGGAACTTCCATTGTCAATCAGGACCCTAGCCACCACTTTATTTGCTATGGGGGTCTCTATGACCAGCGGGTCGTGATGAGGAAAACGCACCGTCTTGGCGTCTTCTTCCGTGAACGTTATGGGTTGGTCCATTAGCCGAGGCCTTTGAGCTGGGAGTTGAGTGACCTCCCACACCTCACTGTGTCTTGCGGCCTCGGCATATCTCTTTCGCTCCTTTCGAGTGTTTCCTCCGATATGGGGACCTCCGGAGATCATGGCTACCCGTCCATTAGGCCGGGGCGGTAGTCCGGGTATATGCTGGGTGTCACCTGTGGGAGCAGCTGGAGGCAATACTCCTGCTGTACCCCCTGGTGTTCCCGAAGGCATACCCCCTGCCACCTGCCCCGGATTAAGGTGGGGCAACCTATTTTTGATCTACTCGTAGAGGTGGCCCAAACGGATCAGATTCTCAATCTCATCTTTGAGATTTTTACACTCATTGGTGCTGTGGCCAATGTCATTGTGGTACTCGCACCTTTTACTCGGATCTCTCCGGGAGCTGTCTCTGTACAAGGGCTGTGGTCTCCGGTAGTGCGTATTCTGCCTTGTGGCAAAATATACACGTTCCTGAGAGTCCGTGAGCTCTGTGTACTGGGTGTATTGGGGTGTGTACCCCTTCTTTTGGCGCTTCTCTCCCGTTCGGGTGCTGCCCTTGGAAGACCTTTTGCTTCTCGACCCTTGGGTAGGGCCTGTTAAGCTAGCGGTTGGGGCAGCCTGTGAAGGAGTCCGTCCATTCACCCCGGACGGGTTGCCGTAATGGGAAGATGCCGGGGGCAAAGCTTGGCCCTGGCTGTATCCGGGAGTAGCAGAAAACTGTATGCCACTTATCGGAGGGGTCGCGGTCGGGACAGTACCCGAGGGCGATACTCCTGGCATGTATCCTGCTATCCCGGTGGGATAATAGCCTCCGTAAGCCACGATCTGGGCTTCTTCGAGGTTAATATATTTTTGGACTCGCTTCTGGAAGTCCTGAAGGCTAGCAGCGCCTTCTTGCTGTAATTCGTTCCAGAAGGGAGTCCCAGTGCGGATTCCTGCTTGGAGAAGCGCAAGCTGTTGTCCGTCGTCGACCTTCTTGGTCTTCGAGGCTTCCTCTCGGAACCTCTTGATGTAATTCTTCAAGGTCTCGGTGGGCAGTTGCTTGATGTTGGTCAAGGCACTGACCTCCAAATTGACCTTCCTGGCGGCGACAAATTGTCTCCGGAAGTTTGTTTGGAGTTTGTTCCAACATCCCACCGATCCTGGTTCCAATTTCTTGAACCATTCCTCTGCCGATCCGCTCAGAGTGAGGGGGAAGCATAGGCATTTGGCGTCATTGCTGACCCGCATGACTGTCATGACTCGGTTGAATCGTGACAAGTGATCACTGGGGTCGGAGTTCCCAGTATATGCCGCCATCTCGGGCATCTTGAAGTTTTTAGGGAGCTCCGCCTCCAGGATATGTTTGGCACAAGGCTCCCGATCCTCACTGTCCGAGTCGGAGTCATCTCCCTTCTGCCTCCGGGAGACTCGGGCAATATCTTTTCGAAGTATGGCAAGTTCTGCCATAATCCCTTCGTTTACAGTACCCGAGGAGGCTACGGGTCTGTATCTTTTTTGGTCAAGGTGATCCCGGAGGTCACCTTGATTCCCATTGATTTGATTTCTCAGATCAATGGGTGGACATCTCTGTCCTCCTCTTCCTCTACCCCCTGGTTCCTGGTGCACAGAAACGCTTTTCCGGTCCCCTCGATCCTGAGGGCCAAGACTCCCTTTTTGGGGCTTGCCCCTCTGCGGACCTTTCCCTTTAGGGAAATCCGAGCGGACCTTTCGCGGATCCTGTACCCTTTTCTTTCGACCAGGGGCAGAAGTAGGGTTTTTTGTTTGGTTTTTCTCAGCAGGGTGCCTTATAGGGCTAGGTTCCCTAGGCCTTTGCTGCTGGGAATTAGGCAAAGACGTCGCTGGCTCCCCGTCGAGTCCAGCGGCCATCGCCTTGGGATGCACGTGAATACCAGCTGCTTCCATGGCTTTCTGCATGGCTAGCATCACTTCATGCATTTTTTGATTTTGCACTTTCTGAGCTTCGATCTCAGCTTCATGATCGATAGCTTTTTGTCTAAGGAGCACCAGCTCTTGGTAGCTTCCATCATCATAAGCGTACTCGTCGAGGTGTTCCTCGTGGTTTTCATCGGGAACTATTCCTTCTTCTTCTTCCTCGAACTCCTCTGCTGCCCTTGAGGCTACATCTTCCTCATTGGGATCTTGAGCGTCTTCTAGAGGGCGAGGATGACGTGTAGCTCTTGTCTCCACCATTATCGTGAAGTTAAATGCTTGTTGTGAAGCAGCTTTCCTCAGCTCTCAATGAAAGCACCAAAATGTTGACCGAGATTTTCGGCAACTATTAAAATATAATTATAATAATGAGCTGTAAGAAAGTGAGATGAAGACTTTTTACGTGGTTGGGGCGTTAATGAGCCTTAGTCCACGAGCCACTGCTATTAATGGATGTATTTAATACAGATTTTTCACTTGAGAGAATGTTTTTCTCTTAAATACAGAGAATGTTCTTGGTGAGTTTTTCTCTTCTTGCTCTTTTACAACCAAGATTCTCCGACCCCATTAAATGAGCTTTGAGGGGGTATTTATAGTGTTTTGGTGGGGTAATCCCCAGAATTGTTCTTACACATGTGTCTGTAAGTATCCATAAAGTTGGGCATTTCCGATAAATATACCATGGGTGATGCATGGTCAAATCCCTAGGTGTTGTAGGGCTTTTATGGATAATGTCCTTTTTGTCTTATGATTGACGTGACTCTTCGCAGAGTAGCCGTCGCTAGACTTAAATGATCATTACTGTAGCGCTGCTGTTTGGGGGTTGTGCCGTCAGACTTTATTGCGTGTTACAGTCCCAACACGCTTCCTCCCATGCAGCATTAAATGCGACTTGATTTCTCGGGAGAGACCTGACACATCCCGGAGGGCCTTCACGCTATATTGGCTTCCAGGAGTAACTTATACTCCGGGTGTCCCCTCCGGGACCCATGTTAATAGCGCTTCCTGGTGGCATAAAAGGACTTAGCAAATCTTTCAAAGTTATCTGACCCACGTGGCCCCTCTTGACTGGTCCACGTATTTTGGGCGAATTTTGGAGCAACAGTTGCTAATCAATTTTATTAGGTTAAACTAGTTTAATTAACCTAGTACAGTCATTCAAATCAGGCAAATGGGCCTTCACAATTGGGGTGGTTCATGTGAGGGGGTGCTGGGTTCAGTATGTCGTACCCACTTCTATGGCTCCCAACTCTCACGCAAGGCCCAAAAGAGAGGAATTTAACCTTAATAAGAACAACTGTTATTAATTGAATAAGCCCAATAACTAAATGGGCCTAAATAAATTCTATCAAGAACTATGATAATTTATTTTAGCAACAACAACCTATATGTATCTATAATCAAATTAACCACATAGGCTCACACAGGCACACTTTGGATGAGTCCTATCATGTTGCTAGGTCATACACAGATGAAAGAAGATTGTAAATATACCTGTTACAAATTATTAACTTGACCAAGGGAGCCATCAGATCATTAGATCTGACAAAAAGTAACCATGGCTATTTGCAATTAAGTAATAATAGGTTTTGAAAACTTACAAACAAGCTAAAACACATACTCATGTAACAAGGTTAGCTGGATAGTTGTATGTAGGATTTATTTAATTTTAAATTAAATAATTTATTTTGAAAATAATTAATTAAATAAAATAATTTTCGAAAATTTAAAAAAAAATTAAAAAAAAAGAAATTCGAAATTTTGAAAAAAAAATTAAATTTAAAAAAATAAACCTACAATTTTGAAAAATTAGATTTCAACCAACCTAAATATCATTTCAAAATTTGCTAACTACTTTTAAATTTTAAATGTTATTTTATAAATAAAAATTAAATAAAAAATTAGAAAAGATAAATAAATATCTTTTTCAAATTTTAAATGTAATTTAAATAAATAAAATAACAAAATTTAAAAAATTAGCAAAATATCTTATATCATTTAAAAATTACATGATTATAATTATCTTATTTTAAATTTAAAATAAGATAAGATATAATCAAACTTTAAAATAAGATAGATTTTTAAGCAAGAAGATAGATACTAATTCTATTCAAATTCAAATTACACTAATATCTTGAATTAAATTTAAAAAATATTAAATTAATTCAAAATGATAATTAGAATTGAATTAGGAATAGTAATAGTATAAATACAAAACTATACAAAAAATCGAAACTTAATTCCATGAAAAAGCATGAAAAATCGAAGAAAAATGAAAAAATTGTGAACTGTACGGACAGTTTTCGCGATCGCAGGAAAATTTCAGCACAGCTCCGATTTTGTCGAATCTTCAAAAAATCATACTAATTCAAATAAAATCGAAATTGAGTTCTGTAAAAGGCTAACTTGCTTAATTTTTTCCATAATGCCAGAAACAGAATCGCAATTATTTTTCACGAAAATTTACAAACATCAATCAATCATCAAATAACACTCAATACAACATGATACCATCCAAAAACAAACAAACAATCATTTTAAAGTCCAAATTTCTTGCAAGTAAATCAATTACCATGGCTCTGAGGCCAGCTGTTGGAAATTATTTTACCAGGATCTTAGATCTACTCACAAGTATGTTTATTAAAACCCTAAATATGAACTTTCTAAAACGATGAAATAAACACATATAAAGTTCAGGAAACCTTACATTGGGTGCAGCGGAATTAAATGACTCCTTCCGTTCAGATATCTAGCCCTTGATTCCTTTCTGTAGTAGAGCATTATCAATATCTGAACCTGGATCTCTTTCTCTGAATCTTTGATGCTGAAAATCCTTTTCCTGAATGTCTTTCTTCACGATCTTCCTCACTATGATTGAGGTATCACTTGTTGTGTGTGGGCACTACTCATACACTAAGGATTTCGAAATTCAAGAGGGAAGAGAAAGAAGAAGTGGCAGCTAAAGATAGGGAGAGAGAAGGCTCAGGTTTTTCTGTGAAGGAAAAATAGAAAATTTAAGTGTTATTTTCCTGAAGCCTTCACTATCTATTTATAGCATTCCACTAGGGTTAGGTTTGAATTATTTGGCATTAAAATAATGAAAATATCAGTTTAAATTTCCTACAAAAGTGGCTGGCCCTATACTAGTGGATTTGGGCCTCACTTTTTGCAATTTTGCAGTTTTACCTTTTCTGCATCTGATTTTCTCAAAAACGCCAATTTTCTAATTCAACCATTTAAATGCCAATTCTAACTATTTAATAACTATAAATTATTATTAAATAATATTGTCATTTATCATATTTATTAATTGAACCATACAAAGTATCATAATTAACAAATATGCCCCTAAAACTCTTTCTTTACAATTTCGCCCTTACTTTGTGAAAAATTCACAAATAGACATAGTCTAATTTGAGAATTATAATTGATTAATCAAAACCAATTATATGAGTCTTACAAGCAATATTATCTCAACTAGTGGGGGGACCATGGGTCTATATAACCGAGCTTCCAATAAGTAGATCAAGAATTTATTACTAAAATTCACTAACTTATTAATTCTTCGTTGAATCCACGCATAGAACTTAGAATTGCACTCTCAGTATATAGAATGTTGTATATGTTCCACCATATAGACACATCATTAGTTATCCATTGTTATAATCCTAATGTGATCAATGATCCTCTATATGAATGATCTACACTGTAAAGGGATTAAATTATCGTTACACCCTACTATGTATTTTATCCTTAAAACACTTGACCCCGTATAAATGATATTTCAGCTTATGTGAAATGAGTACTCCACCATTTATGTTCGTTTGGTCAAGCTCGAAGGAGATCATCCTTTGCTTACTGTTTGCCAGATAGAAGCTATAGATTCCATGTTTATGCTAGCGCTCCCACTCAATTGCACTACTGTGTTCCCAAAATGTACGTATCACCCTGACCTAAAAGTACGCTTAACTAACAAATCAAAGAACAGGAATAGCCTTTCAAGATTGAGCCTAATCATAACAGGATTAAGAACATTTGATCTAGGATCAACTAGGCGATATTGACTTGAATAGATATTACGGTAAGTTTAATAAATCTAAGTCAAAGTTCAATATCGGTCCCTTCCGATGCATACTCCATGCATCCAACCTTAGCTTTACTCTAGTCAATGCAAGTAAACTCTGTTGTAGATTATCATATCAGTAAAACCCTATGTCTGATAAATCTAGGAAACTTTATTCACATAGTCATGTTTACTTTCCAATGTGTTGACGGCACAATAAACAGGATCAAGTATGTGAAAAGGGTTTCAGATGAATTTATACATTATGTACATATAATCATGAAATAAATCATGTGAACCATGCAACATTAAATGTTATTTCTGATCTATATTAATAAGTAAATCTGATTATATTGAAATGAGTTTTATTTAGGGCATAAAACCCAACACAAACGAACATAAATGGTGGAGTACTCATTTCACATAAGCTGAAATATCATTTATACGGGGTCAAGTATTTTAAGGAATAAATACATAGTAGGGTGTAACGGTAATTTAGTCCCTTTACAGTGTAGATCATTCATATAGAGGATCAGTGATCAAATTTGGATTATAACAATGGATAACTAATGATGCATCTATATAGTGGAACATATAGAGCATTCTATATACTGAGAGTGCAATTCTAAGTTCTATGCGTGGATTCAACGAAGAATTAATAAGTTAGTGAATTTTAGTGCTAAATTCTTGATCTACTTATTGGTAGCTCGGTTCTATAGACCCATGGTCCCCGCACTAGTTGAGATAATATTTCTTGTAAGACTCATATAATTGGTTTTGATTAATCAATTATAATTCTCAATTTAGACTATGTCTATTTGTGAATTTTTCACTAAGTAAAGGCGAAATTGTAAAGAAAGAGTTAATAGGGGCATATTTGTTAATTATGATACTTTGTATGGTTCAATTAATAAATATGATAAATGACCATATTATTTAATAATTATTTATAGTTATTAAATAGTTAGAATTGGCATTTAAATGGTTGAATTAGAAAATTGGCGTTTTTGAGAAAATTAGATGCAGAAAAGATAAAACTGCAAAATT
Source organism: Cannabis sativa (assembly GCF_029168945.1). Classification (NCBI taxonomy): domain Eukaryota; kingdom Viridiplantae; phylum Streptophyta; class Magnoliopsida; order Rosales; family Cannabaceae; genus Cannabis; species Cannabis sativa. The sequence continues at coordinate 39,761,301 of NC_083609.1, read as the reverse complement.
GCAAAAAGTGAGGCCCAAATCCACTAGTATAGGGCCAGCCACTTTTGTAGGAAATTTAAACTGATATTTTCATTATATTAATGGCAAATAATTCAAACCTAACCCAAGTGGAATGCTATAAATAGATAGTGAAGGTTTCAGGAAAATTACACTTAAATTTTATACTTTTTCATTCAGAAAATATTGAGCCTTCTCTCTCCCTATCTTTGGCCGAACCCACTCTCTCTCTCTTCCTCTTGAATTTCGAAATCCTTAGTGTATGAGTAGTGCCCACACACAGCAAGTGATTAGATTACCGTTACACCCTACAATGTATTTTAACCTTAAAACACTTGACCCCGTATAAATGATATTTCAGCTTATGTGAAATGAGTACTCCACCATTTATGTTCGTTTGGTCAAGCTCGAAGGAGATCATCCTTTGCTTACTATTCGCAAGATAGAAGCTATAGATTCCATGTTTATGTTAGCGCTCCGACTCAATTACACTACCGTATTCCCAAAATGTACGTATCACCCTGACCTAAAAGTAGGCTTAACTAACAAATCAAAGAACAGGAATAGCCTCTCGAGATCGAGCCTAATCATAACAGGATTAAGATCATTTGATCTAGGATCAACTAGGCGATATTGACTTGAATAGATATTACGGTAAGTTTAATAAATCTAATTCAAAGTTCAATATCGGTCCCTTCCGATGCATACTCCATGCATCCAACCTGAGCTTTACTTTAACCAATGCTCTGGAAAGAACATAGCACTTCTCCAAATGCAAGTAAACTCTGTTGTAGATTATCATATCAGTAAAACCCTATGTCTGATAAATCTAGGAAACTTTATTCACATAGTCATGTTTACTTTCCAATGTGTTGACAGCACAATAAACAGGATCAAGTATGTGAAAAGGGTTTCAGATGAATTCATACATTATGTACATATAATCATGAAATAAATCATGTGAACCATGCAACATTAAATGTTATTTCTGATCTATATTAATAAGTAAATCTGATTATATTGAAATGAGTTTTATTTTGGGCATAAAACCCAACAAACTCCCACTTGCACTAATATAAAACAAAAAGTGCGTTTCAAATAATCTTAACACCTCGATATACAAATCAAGTGTAGTAGTAGTAAACTCCTCGTAATAGGATCTGAAAAGTTGAATTAACCACAACCTTTTCTCCACCATTACTCTTCCTTAATCAAAAAATTATTGATAATGTGACATTCCTCTCTATATGTCTACTCTCTTGGGATAATGGATTCTATAGTTTTGGCAACTACTTTTGGTTAATCAGGAAATTAACACTAGTAGTTTAGGCAATTTGGAATGGTGCCAAAAATGTATAGAACTTTCCTTAGACTGAATAAGTACCTTTCCTGTAACTTTAACATTCTGTCCCTTCCTGGTAGACCTAGAGACTTCAGATAGGTTTTTACACTTATCCAAAATCACTATTCCACCCCCAGAGTAACCACCATCTTATCAGAAAGATTTACTAGCACAAAGGCAAATTTCGAAATCTGATATGGTGTAGTCTACGAGTTTTAAACACACCCTTATAGACTAACATATAGTTCCTCTTCTTAATCTTAAGATTTACTTTATTGTCTTCCAATGTTCTTCTCCTGGATTAATCTGATACCTACTCATTACTCCCACTCAACAGCAGGTGTTTGGTCTAAGGCATACAAAAGCATATCTAAGACCTCTCACTATTGATATAAGAAATTATTTCATGGCTTTATCTTTTCTCGAATAGTTGAGACTTTTCCTTAGATAAATAAAATCTATGCCTAGGAAGTTGTGAAGCTTCTATAGATTGCCATTAGAAAGAAAATGCTTCAGCATCTTACTGAAGTAAGTTGCTTGCATTAGAGTAAGTAATTACCAGGTATACCATAAGCCATAGGTTTAGATAAACTCAAACGTTTAATACTAGGAACAGGAAGTTTTGTTAAGTCCATTGAATAGACTTATATACGAAATTTCCTTTTATGTCCTTGTAATAGAAAACTTTAGGTTACTCCATGTGAATGGATCAAACTATAGTTCTCTTGGCTTTCTTCTTAGTTTCTTATCTTGACAATCCATTACTTGTTTAAACTCACAATGGATTTTAAAACACTAGTGTCTCCCAAGTCATAAGAAGGTGAGTTCCTAGAAACTCTCCCACTACGACAAGGTACCGTGAATTATGTCTAAGAAAAACTAAATGGTATTTATCTCTTCGGTTGTGACAAGACAACAGAGGCAGTGGGATCATTATATGTCAAATAAGATGATAGAACACTTTTGGAATCAAGAAATAAATATCTCCTTTATTTGCTACTTTATTTTCAGACTTAGTCATTTTCTTAGAAAAGTAGTATTTGTTTGAACAAACACTTTCTTATCTATTGACTATGGGATGGTCCACCCCTAATCACTTAGAATAGCTAACAAACCATGGTTAACAGTTCTAGCTTTTCTTAAGATTTTAATTAGGTCGTCCATGAATCTAGTAATGATTTACATTAAGTATACAACCATTACATCATTCTGAAATTGTATTGCCATAGAAGGAATTAGGCAACGACTAGTAACTAATCATCAATATGCAACTCGAAATTTCTGGAGAGGTAAGTTTGGATATAATTCAAAAATCAATTTAATGATCTTTGAACTGCATATCTACTAACTATTTCTCCACCCCTATCAGTTCGCAAGATCTTTAACCACTTACCTGAATGGTTTTAACCATTGCTAGAAATTAATGAAATTTTTCAAACATTTCAAACCCCTGAACAAGATAAAATGCCATAGATTAAAAAAATGGTAGTGTCTTTTGATGACATAAGTTTAGTTACATCAAAGAGTTCTGAGAATACTGCAAGTGGATCCTGGTCACAGAATACCTAACTCATATTCCATACAGTTTTAATCCATTAATAGAAGATGGATATTAAACACTTGAGAAAGTGTAACTGTATTGTATTCTGGAATTAGAAATATAAGAAAATTTCTATTTGGAATCTAAAATTAAAGTCAAAGACTTAAATTTATACCAAATATAAGGAGTAATTCTATCTTGGACCACCACTACTAATTTAACTCTAAGTCTAATTTGCCAATACAAGTAGGAGATTTCTAAGATTGAGGATTTATATCAATTGGGAATAGAGTTTCGGGATTATAATCATATGCGTCATTTAATTTCTTAAGAGAAAATGTAGAATGACATGAAATGATTTATAGACCATTCATCCAATGATATGTTATTGAGCTTTTAGAAATGAATAAGCTAAGAGGAATTAGGATAATTTCGTTGTTTAAATAAGAATCTAACGATGCTTCGATTAGCGAAAGACAAAGTAATCTTATTTATATAATCTTCTTGTTTCATATCATAAAAATACTAGTCTAAGTTGTCATTAATTGATGAATAGCTAGATGTCGCATATACAATATTTATCTTTTGAGATCTAACACTATTATGTATGTCTAATGGTGAAAATCCACTAGGGATTTATCTCATTAGATAAACAAAACAAGTCACACCAACAATGAAGATTCGAAATTAAACTACAACTTAATAACAGAAAATAACATGGTTCAATATAAATTCATACACAATTCAGAAATTATTAAACATATAGCAAGTAGGAATGACCAGTGAAAATACTAAAACATACAATCCTAAATAATTTCCAAGGTTTTCAACAAATTGATATCAGTGTCCCGGTAGGCGAGAGTCAAAGTTTCATTCATTGAATAGAGTTGTCAGCTCATCTAAAATGCAAACCATTCTAGCAACCTTTATTCGATCAAAATAAGAATCCAACGTTGTCCGGGTAGGCGAGAGTCAAGGTTATTCTCATTTTATGAGCTTCCACCATTTTTCATGTTTCATAAGTTTATCTCTAAGTAGTCACCGTAGGGGAGAGTCTAATAGAGACGAAAACTTACAAAACACTTATCAAATGAGATCTTACGGTGTTAAATGCGTTCAAGGAATAACCATCCATAGGGGGACGAAGTCTAGCGTCTCGAGGTTATATTGAAAACATTTAACTATTGTAAGACCAACAATGGAGATCGGATATCTTAATAATAATAAAGCTCATTATTTAAAGTGAGTTGTATTTTCTTTGATTCTCTTTATTTAATCTATTTATTTTAAATATATATTTATTAATTAAAATTTCCAATTTAGAATAAAAAATTCTAAATGTAAATTTTAATTTAATATTTATAAATTTTACTTAGATGGATATGAAAATAATATGAATTATTTCCATCTTAGTAATAATTTCCAATAAATATTTAGAAAAATATTCAATTTAAGTTGTTACAAAATTAATTTAAATTAATTTACAACTCAAATTTAATTTTCTATAAATATATATTGCATTTCAAAAAATTAAAGTATTTAAGAATACAATTTTTGAAATCGCATATTAAAATGCCAAAATAAATCTTGGAAAAATTATTCTAATTTAATGTTGGCCCAAAATTAATTAATAAAATTAATTTACAACAAAAAAAATATAATTTTTCTATTTAATTTAATATATAAGAAAAATTTCAAATATTTAAGTATAATGATGAAAATCAACATAAATATTAATTTTCTATTTAATTAAATACACAAGAAAAATACTTTAATCAAAAATATCACCTATCTAGATTTTCTTTTGACTAATTAATTCAATTTCTAATAATATTCTTTAATTCAATTTATTTTAAATTAATCAATAAATTAAAAAATCATTGATTTAAGTTGGTCCAAAAATTAATTAAAATAAATAATTAATTTACAACTTAATCTATTTTTCAAGATAAAATTCGAAATTCCAGCATTTAAGAAATGCAATTTCGAAAATTGATTAATAAAATAAAGAAAAATATGTTTTACTTCATTTATTTTAATTAATCATTAAATGAAAAAATCATTGATTTAAGTTCGTGAAAAATTAAAATAAATAATTTAAACTTTAATCTATTTTTCAAATAAAATTCGAAATTCCAGCATTTAAGAAATGCAATTTCGAAATTTGATTAATAAAATAAAAAAAAATATATTTTGAAAATTATTTAAATTTAGTTGAAAAAATAAATTTCAACTAAAAATAATTTTCTATTTAATTAAGTTTCATGAAAAAGAAATAATTAAGTATTATGATGAAAATCAACTTAGATATTAAATTTCAAATTAATTAAATGTATTAAATTCAAGAAATAAATAATTAAGTGTAGAGAAGGGTTAATTATTAATCTCTAGTTTAATACTAGGAAAAAATATACTTAAAATAAATTGTACAAAAATTAATTATTTAAATAATTAAGTTCACAATGTATAATATTTTCCTATTTAATATTAGAAATAATAAGTAGTCTAGACATAACTATCTAGAAAATATCTTATTTGACTAAGTATCTTTTCCACAAAATTTGAAAAAATATCTAATTTAAGTTGTATTAGAAAAAATCTAGAACTTAAATATTTTTAAATTTAAATTTAATTAAATATCAAAAATTAAGTTGTAACCACTTAATTTGAAAATATTCCATTTTAAGTTAATATTCGAAAAGATATTAACTTAAAAAATATCTAAAATATTCCGTTTTAAGTTAATATTAGAAAAGATATTAACTTAAAAAATATCTAAAATATTCCGTTTTAAGTTAATATTCGAAAAGATATTAACTTAAAAAAAATATCTAAAGAATCTTAATAACCAATGCCTAAAATTTCTCAACTTAATTTTGAAATTTTAAATCCAAAAGATATTCAGATTTAAGTTGGTTAGTTGTAGATAACTAAATATCAACTTAAATAGGAACATTTAATGAAAAATTTAAATTAAGCTTCAGAAAGAATCTAGATAGTTATAATTCTATATTTAATTAAATACAAGAAAATACACATAGTTTAGCTTAGAATAAAATTCTTTAAACTATGATTTTCTTAAATTAATTTCAAAATAAATGAAATTAATTATGTTGCTAATCAATTTTATTAGGTTAAACTAGTTTAATTAACCTAGTACAGTTATTCAAATCAGGCAAATGGGCCTTCACAATTGGGGTGGTTCATGTCAGGGGGTGCTGGGTTCAGTATGTCGTACCCACTACTATGGCTCACAACTCTCACACAAGGCCCAAAAGAGAGGAATTTAACCTTAAATAGAATCTATCAATGACTATGACATTTTATTTAGCAACAACAACCAATGAAAGAAGATTGTAAATATACTTGTTAGAAATTATTTACTTGACCAAGGGAGCCATCAGATCATTAGATCTGCCAAAAAGTACCCATGGCTATTTGCAATCAAGTAATAATAGGTTTTGAAAACTTACACACAAGCTAAAACACATACTCCTGGAACAAGGTTTGCTGGATAGTTTGATGTAGGATTTATTTAATTTTAAATTAAATAATTAATTTCGAAATAATTAATTAATTAAAAAAAATCTGAAATAAAAAATTTCGAAATTAAATTAAAAATTTAAATTTGAAATTAAACCTACAATTTTGAAAAATTAGGTTTCAACCAACCTAAATATCATTTCAAAATTTGCTAACTACTTTTAAAAAATTACATGTAATTTTATAAATAAAAATTAAATAAAAAATTAAAAAAGGTAAATGAATATCTTTTTTCAGATTTTAAATGTAATTTAAATAAATAAAATAACAAAATTTAAAAGTTAGCAAAATATCTTACATCTTTTTAAAATTACATGATTATAGTTATCTTATTTTAAATTTAAATAAGGTCACATTATTTAAAAAAACATTTAATTTAAAAATTTAAAATCTGATCTTAAATTTAAAATTAAGATAAGATATAATCAAATTTAAAAATAACATAGATTATTAAACAAAGAAGATAGATACTAACTATTTTCAAATTCAAATTACACTAATATCTTGAATTAAATTTAAAAAATATTAAATTAATTCATAATGATAATTAGATTTGAATTAGGAATAGTAATAGTATAAATGCAGAAGTACACAAAAAATCAGAATTTAATTCCATGAAAAAGCATGAAAAATCGAAGAAAAACGAAAAAAATGCGAGTTGTACGAACATTTTTCGCGCGCGCATGAGAATTTCAGCACAACTCCGTTTTTTTCGAATCTTCAAAAAATCATAACTAATTCAAATTAAATCGAAATTGAGTTCTGTAAAAAAATAACTTGCTTAATTTTTTCCATACTATTCAATAAAAATAATTTCAGAAACAGATATTAAATTATTTTTAACGAAAATTCACAAACACCAATCAATCATCAAATAACACTCAATACAACATGATACCATCCAAAAACAAACAAACAATCGTTTTAAAGTCCAAATTTCTTGCAATTAAATCAATTACCATGGCTCTGATACCAGTTGTTGGAAATTTATTTTACCAGGATCTTAGATCTACTCACAAGTATGTTTATTAACACCCTAAATATGAACTTTCTAAAACGATGAAATAAACACGTATAAAATTTAAGAAACCTTACATTGGGTGCAGCGGAATATAATGACTCCTTCCGTTCAGATATCTAGCCCTTGATTCCTTTCTGTAGCAGAGCATTATCATTATCTGAACCTGGATCTCTTTCTCTGAATCTTTGATGCTGAAACATCCTTCTTGCTGAAAGTCTTTCTTCACGACCTTCCTCACTATGATTGAGGTATCATGTAAAGCCCGCTTAGTTTAATTTGGAAATTAGCAGTTAATTATGATTAATTATGAAAAATATTTATAGCTATTTAAATAATTTATTATACTGTTATTTATGGAATTCAGTGATGCATTTTTATGTCATTCAGTAGTTTTCATATTTTGCATTTCCGGTGCCCGGTATTTTGGAACTCGGCGTTTGGCTCAGTAGAAATCACAACTTAGTATGTTAGTTATTTGGGACGGTTTATTAGACATTGAGAATGTCGGGAATGGCTGGGAATTTAAAATTTCCCAAAATTACCCCCCTTTAGTGATTTTTATGTGGTTTTAGTGTGGAGGGGCAAATTGGTCTTTTTGCCCCATTGTTGTTTTGTCTTTTAGTGAGTTTATTATTGAAAAATAAATATTTATTTTATTGTTTATTTGGCTGAAATGGTTATATGCTAGGTGTCTTTTATTCATTATTCCATTTTATCAAAAAAATTACAATGTAAAGAAAAGAAGAAAATTAAAAAAAAAGAAAAAACTCTCATTCTCTCTCTATTTTCGGCCAAGTCTTGGGCTGCTAGGGCTGGGTGTTTTTGCTCAAATTCTTGTGATTTTCATCTCCTCTTTGTGTAATCCAAATCAAGGTTTGATCTCTTATAACTTCTCTTTGTGTTTTCTTGTGTTTTAAGAAAGGATCGTATGATGCATGCATGAATTTGTGGCTGTAGTTACTGCTGCGTTTTATTGTTAATTTCTGTGATGTAAGCATGTTAATTTGAGATTAATTAAGCTGTTAGAAATGCATGTAAATTACCTTGTTTCAAGTTTGGAAATTCTAGCTCAAATATGTGATTTTTGAAGAAAATGTTGTGAATCTGTTGGTGTGTTGTTATTAATGTTTTTAATTGTTTTCAGAGGCTTAGTTATGCTTGTTTAAGTAGATTCAAGCTAGTTTGAATGCATGTTAGGTGGTTTTGCTCAAGTTTGAGTTTAGAACTCAAAGCTTGAGCTCCAATGGCATTTTTCGTATCTATGATTTCTGGGTTGTTTTAATGCTTTGGAAATGCTCTAGGGGAGGTACAGAATGTTGGGTTTTATGCCCTAAATAAAACTCATTTCAATATAATCAAATTTACTTATTAATATAGATCAGAAACAACATTTAATGTTGCATGGTTCACATGATTTATTTCTTGATTATATGTACATAATGTATAAATTAATCTGAAACCCTTTTCACATACTTGATCCTGTTTATTGTGCCATCAACACATTGGAAAGTAAACATGACTATGTGAATAAAGTTTCCTAGATTTATCAGACACAGGGTTTTACTGATATGATAATCTACAACAAGAGTTTACTTGTATTTGGAGAAATACTATGTTCTTTCCAGAACATTGTTTAAAGTAAAGCTCAGGTTGGATGCATGGAGTATGCATCGGAAGGGACCGATATGGAACTTTGACTTAGATTTATTAAACTTACCGTAATATCTATTCAAGTCAATATCGCCTAGTTGATCCTAGATCAAATGATCTTAATCCTGATATGATTAGGCTCAATCTTGAAAGGCTATTCGTGTTCTTTGATTTGTTAGTTAAGCCTACTTTTAGGTCAGGGTGATACGTACATTTTGGGAACACGGTAGTGCAATTGAGTGGGAGCGCTATCATAAACATGGAATCTATAGCTTCTATCTGGCGAATAGTAAGCAAAGGATGATCTCCTTCGAGCTTGACCAAACGAACATAAATGGTGGAGTACTCATTTCACATAAGCTGAAATATCATTTATACGGGGTCAAGTGTTTTAAGGAATAAATACATTGTAGGGTGTAACGGTAATTTAATCCCTTTACAGTGTAGATCATTCATATAGAGGATCATTGATCAAATTAGGATTATAACAATGGATAACTAATGATGTGTCTATATGGTGGAACATACAGAGCATTCTATATACTGAGAGTGCAATTCTAAGTTCTATGCGTGGATTCAACGAAGAATTAATGAGTTAGTGAATTTTAGTGCTAAATTCTTGATCTACTTATTGGAAGCTCGGTTATATAGACCCACGGTCCCCCCACTAGTTGAGATAATATTGCGTGTAGGACTCATGTAATTGGTTTTGATTAATCAATTATAATTCTCAAATTAGACTATGTCTATTTGTGAATTTTTCACTAAGTAAGGGCGAAATTGTAAAGAAAGAGTTTTAGGGGCATATTTGTTAATTATGATACTTTGTATGGTTCAATTAATAAATATGATAAATGACAATATTATTTAATAATTATTTATAGTTATTAAATAGTTAGAATTGGCATTTAAATGGTTGAATTAGAAAATTGGCGTTTTTGAGAAAATCAGATGCAGAAAAGGTAAAACTGCAAAATTGCAAAAAGTGAGGCCCAAATCCACTAGTATAGGGCCAGCCACTTTTGTAGGCAATTTAAACTGATATTTTCATTATTTTAATGCCAAATAATTCAAACCTAACCCTAGTGGAATGCTATAAATAGATAGTGAAGGCTTCAGGAAAATTACACTTAAATTTTCTATTTTTCCTTCAGAAAAAAACCTGAGCCTTCTCTCTCCCTATCTTTAGCTACCACTTCTTCTTTCTTCTTCCTTTGAATTTCGAAATTCTTAGTGATTAGAGTAGTGCCCACACACATCAAGTGATACCTCAATCATAGTGAGGAAGATCGTGAAGAAAGATCATCAGCAAAGGAGTTTCAGCATCAAAGATTCAGAGAAAGAGATCCAGGTTCAGAAATTGATAATGCTCTGCTACAGAAAGGAATCAAGGGCTAGATATCTGAACGGAAGGAGTCAATATATTCCGCTGCACCCAATGTAAGGTTTCTTAAACTTTATATGTGTTTAATTTATCGTTTTAGAAAGTTCATATTTAGGATGTTAATAAACATACTTGTGAGTAGATCTAAGATCCTGGTAAAATAATTTCCAACAACTGGTATCAGAGCCATGGTAATTGATTTACTTGCAAGAAATTTGGACTTTAAAACGATTGTTTGTATGTTCTTTGGATGGTATCATGTTGTATTGAGTGTTATTTGATGATTGATTGATGTTTGTGAAATTTTCGTGAAAAATAATTGTGATTTCGTTTCTGGAATTATTTTTATTGGATATTATGGAAAAAATTAAGCAAGTTAGCCTTTTACAGAACTCAATTTGGATTTTATTTGAATTAGTTATGATTTTTTGAAGATTTGACAAAATCGGGGCTGTGCTGATAGTTTCCTGCGATCGCAGAACTGTCCGTACAGTTTCGAATTTTTTGTATGGTTTTGTATATATACTATTACTATTCTTAATTCAATTCTAATTATCATTTTGAATTAATTTAAATTTTTTTTAATTTAATTCAAGATATTAGTGTAAATTTGAATTTGGATAGAATTAGTATTTATCTTTTTGCTTAAAAATCTATCTTATTTTTAAATTTGATTATATTTTTTTAAATTTAAGGTCAGATATTTTAAGATATTTATAATATCTTTTAAGTTATTTAAAAATATCTTATCTTTTAAGATATTTATAATATCTTTTAAAGATATTTATAATATCTTTTCAGATATTTTAAAAATATCTTATCTTTTAAGATATTTTAAAAATATCTTATCTTTTAAGATTTTTTTTTAAATCTTTTTAGATATTTTGACCTTATTTAAATTTAAAATAAGATATTTATAATCATGTAATTTTAAATAGATATAAGATATTTTGCTAATTTTTTAAATTTTGTTATTTCATTTATTTAAATTACATTTAAGATTTGAAAAAGATATTTATTTATCTTTTCTAATTTTTTATTTAATTTTTATTTATAAAATAATATTTAAAATTTAAAAGTAGTTAGCAAATTTTTGAAATGATATTTAGGTTGGTTCAAACCTAATTTTTCAAAATTGTAGGTTTAATTTTAAATTTAAATATATAATTAATTTTCGAATTTTTTTTTAAAATTTTTTTTCGAAAATCCATTTTAATAATATTTCGAAATTAATTATTTAATTTAAAATTAAATAAATCCTACATCCAACTATCCAGCTAACCTTGTTGCAGGAGTATGTGTTTTAGCTTGTTTGTAAGTTTTCAAAACCTATTATTTCTTGATTGCAAATAGCCATGGTTACTTTTTGCCAGATCTAATGATCTGATGGCTCCCTTGGTCAAGTTAATAATTTGTAACAGGTAAATTTTACAATCTTCTTTCATCTGTGTATGACCTAGCAACATGATAGGACCCATCCAAAGTGTGCCTGTGTGAGCCTATGTGTTTAATTTTATTATAGATGCATATAGGTTAATGTTGCTAAAATAAATTATCATAGTTATTGATAGAATTTATTTAGGCCCATTTAGTTTTTGGGCCTATTCAATTAATAACAGTTGTTCTTATTAAGGTTAAATTCCTCTCTTTTGGGCCTTGTGTGAGAGTTGGGAGCCATAGAAGTGGGTACGACATACTGAACCCAGCACCCCCTCACACAAACCACCCCAATTGTGAAGGCCCATTTGCCTGATTTGAATGACTGTACTAGGTTAATTAAACTAGTTTAACCTAATAAAATTGATTAGCAACATAATTAATTTCATTTATTTTGAAATTAATTTAAGAAAATTATAGTTTAAAGAATTCTTTATTCTAAGATAAACTATATGTATTTTCTTGTATTTAATTAAATATAGAATTATAACCATCTAGATTCTTTCTGGAACTTAATTTAAATTTTTCATTAAATATTCTTATTTAAGTTGATATTTAGTTATCCACAACTAACCAACTTAAATCTGAATATCTTTTGAATTTCAAATTTCAAAATTAAGTTGAGGAATTTTAGGCATTGGTTATTAAGATTCTTTAGATATTTTTTAAGTTAATATCTTTTCGAATATTAACTTAAAATTGAATATTTTCAAATTAAGTGGTTACAACTTAATTTTTGATATTTAATTAAATTTAAATTTGAAAAATATTTAAGTTCTAGATTTTTTCTAATAAAACTTAAATTAGATATTTTTTCAAATTTTGTGGAAAAGATACTTAGTCAAATAAGATATTTTCTAGATTGTTATTTCTAGACTACTTATTATTTCTAATATTAAATAGGAAAATATTATAAATTGTGAAATTAATTATTTAATTAATTTTGGTAAAATTTATTTTAAGTATATTTTTCCTAGTATTAAACTAGAGATTAATAATTAAGCCTTCTCTACACTTAATTATTTATTTCTTGAATTTAATACATTTAATTAATTTGAAAATTAAATATCTAAGTTGATTTTTATCATCATACTTAAATATTTCTTTTTCATGACATTTAATTAAATAGAAAATTGTTTTTAGTTGAAATTTATTTTTTCAACTAAATTTAAATAATTTTCAAAATATATTTTTTTCTTAATTTATTAATCAATTTTTGAAATTGCATTTCTTAAATGCTAGAATTTCGAATTTTATCTTGAAAAATAGATTAAGTTGTAAATTAATTATTTATTTTAATTAATTCTTGGATCAACTTAAATCAATGATTTTTTCATTTATTGATTAATTTAAAATAAATTGAATTAAAGTATATTATTAGAAATTGAATTAATTAGTCAAAGGAAAATCTAGATAGATGATATTTTTGCTTGAAGTATTTTTCTAGTGTATTTAATTAAATAGAAAATTAATATTTAAGTTGATTTTCATCATCATACTTAAATATTTGAAATTTTTCTTATATATTTAATTAAATAGAAAAATTATATTTTTTGTTGTAAATTAATTTTATTAATTAATTTTCGGCCAACATTAAATTAGAATAATTTTTCCAGGATTTATTTTTTATTTTAATATGCATTTTTCGAAAATTGTATTCTTATATACTTTAATTTTTCGAAATGCAATATATATTTATAGAAAATTAAATTTGAGTTGTAAATTAATTTAAATTAATTTTGTAACAACTTAAATTGAATATTTTTCTAATTGTTTATTGGAAATTATACTAAGATGGAAATAATTCATGTTATTTTCATATCCATCTAAGTAAAATTTATAAATATTAAATTAAAATTTATATTTAGAATTTTTCATTCTAAATTGGAAATTTTAATTAAATAAATATATATTTAAAATAAATAGAATAAATAAAGAGAATCAAAGAAAATACAACTCTTTTTAAATAATGAGCTTTATTATTAAGACATTCGATCTCCATTGTGGGTTTTACACCGCGTTTGTTTTAGTGAGTAATCCTCCCTAATGGAGGAACGTTCATTAGCAATTTCGCATCGTTTAACCTCGCATGATAAGTAGTTTGTAAGTGTTTTGTATGGTATGGATCACCCTAATGGTGGCGACCATACTTGACTTGCAAATTATGAAACAATGGTGGAAGCTCATAAGATAGAATTGCCTTGACTCTCGCCTAAACGGGACAACGCTGAAATCCAATCTTGATCGAATAAAAGGTTGCTAGAATGTTTAACATTTTAGACGAGCTGACAACTCTATTCAACGAATGGTAGCTTTGACTCTCGCCTAAACGGGACACTGATATCAATTTGTTGAAAACCTTGGAAATTATTTAGGATTGTAAGTTTTAGTATTTTCACTTGTCATTCCTACTTGCTATATGTTTATAATTTCTGAATTGTGTATGAATTTATATTGAACCATGTTATTTTCTGTTATTAAGTTGTAGTTTAATTTCGAATCTTCATTGTTGGTCTAACTTGGCTTGTTTATCTAATGAGATAAATCCCTAGTGGATTTTCACCATTAGACATACATAATAGTGTAAGATCTCGAAAGATAAATATTGTATATGCAACATCTAGCTGTTCATCAATTGATGACACCTTAGACTAGTATTTTTACAATATGAAACAAGAAGATTACATAAATAAGATTACTTTGTCTTTCGCTAATCGAAGCATCGTTGGATTCTTATTTATAAACGAAATTATCCTAATTCCTCTTAGCTTATTCATTTCGAATTAGCTTCAAAACATATCATTGGATGAATGGTCTATAAATCATTTCATGTCATTATATTTTCTCTTAAGAAATTAAATGACGCATATGATTATAATCCCGAAATTCTATTCCCAATTGATATAAATCCTCAATCTTAGAAATCTCCTACTTGTATGGGCAAATCTGACTTAGAGTTTGTATTAGTAGTGCTGGTCAAAGAAAGAATTACTCATTATATTTGGTTGAATTTAAGTCTTTGACTTTAATTTTAGAATCCAAATAGAAATTTTCTTATATTTCTAATTCCAGAATACAATACAGTTACACTTTCTCAAGTGTTTAATATCCATCTTCTATTAATGGATTCAAACTGTATGGAATATGAGTTAGGTATTCTGTGACAAGGATCCACTTGAAGTATTCTAAGAACTCTTTGATGTAACTAAACCTATGTCATCATAGACACTACCACATTTTTCTTAATCTATGGCATTTGTATCTTGTTCATAGTGGATTTGACAAGATCAATCTCTGCAAAGAGTTAATATGCCTATATCCACTGAAAGTAGTTCATCTCATTCGCAGATGGATGTACATTCAGGGGTGGGTATGAGTTTTTCGTTGTATTCTTAAAACGATCACTCTAGATTATACCTTATGCAAAGAAATTTGAAATGTTTGAAAAATTTCATTAATTTCTAGCAATGGTTAAACACCATTAAGGTATGTGGTTAAAGATCTTGCGAACTGATAGGGGTGGAGAAATAGTTAATAGATATGCAGTTCAAAGATCATTAAATTGATTTTTGAATTATATCCAAACTTACCTCCCCAGAAATTTCGAGTTGCATGTTGATGATTAGTTACTAGTCGTTGCCTAATTCCTTCTATGGTAATACAATTTCAGAATGATGTAATGGTTGTTTACTTAATGTAAATCATTACTAGATTCATGGATGACCTAATCAAAATCTTAAGAAAAGCTAGAACTGTTAACCATGGTTTCTTAGCTATTCTAAGTGATTAGGGGTGGACCATCCCATTGTCAATAGATAAGAAAGTGTTTGTTCAAACAAATACTACTTTTCTAAGAAAATGACTAAGTCTGAAAACAAGTAGCAAATAAAGGAGATATTTAATTCTTGATTCCAAAAGTGTTCTATCATCATATAACATATGATGATCCCACTGCCTCTGTTGTATTGCCACAACCAAAGAGGTTAATACCATTTAGTTTTCTTCAACATAATTCACGGTACCTTGTCGTAGTGGGAGAGTTTCTAGGAACTCACCTTCTTATGACTTGGGAGACACTAGTGATTAAAATCCATTGTGAGTTTAAACAAGTAATGGATTGTCAAGATAAGAAACTAAGAAGAAAGACAATAGAACTATGGTTTAATCCATTCACATGGAGTAACCTTAAATTTCTATTACAAGGATATAAAAGGAAATTTACGTTTATAAGTCTATTCAATGGACTTAACAAAACTTCCTGTTCTTAGTATTATAGGTTTGAGTTTATCTAAACCTATGGCTTGTGGTATACCTGGTAATTACTTACTCTAATGCAAGCAACTTACTTTAGTAAGATGCTGAAGCATTTTCTTTCTAATGGCAATCTATAGAAGCTTCACAACTTCTTAGGTATAGATTTTATTTATCTAAGGAAAAGTCTTAACTATTCCAGAAAAGATAAAGCCATGAAAGAATTTCTTATATCAATAGTGAGAGGTCTTAGATATGCTTTTGTATGCCTTAGACCAGACACCTGGTGTTGAGTGGGAGTAATGAGTAGGTATCAGATTAATCCAGGAGAAGAATATTGGAACACAATCAAGTAAATCTTAAGATTAAGAAGAGGAACTATATGTTAGTCTATAAGGGTGTGTTTAAAACTCTTAGACTACACCATATCAGATTTCGAAATTTGCCTTTGTGCTAGTAAATCTTTCTGATAAGATGGTGGTTACTCTGGGGGTGGAATAGTGATTTTGGAGAAGTGTAAAAACCTATCTGAAGTTTCTTGGTCTACCAGAGAGAGACTGAATGTTAAAGTCACAGTGAAAGGTACTTATTCAGTCTAAGGAAAGTTCTATACATCTTTGGCACCATTCCAAATTGCCTTAAACTACTAGTGTTAATTTCCTGATTAACCAAAAGTAGTTGCCAAAGGTATAGAATCCAGTATCCCAAGAGAGTAGACATATAGAGAGGAATTTCACATTATCAATGATTTTGTGATTAAGGAAGAGTAATGGTGGAGAAAAGGTTGTGTTTAATTCAACCTTTCAGATCCTATTACGAGGAGTTTACTACTACTACACTTGATTTGTATATCAAGGTGTTGAGATTATTTGAAACGCACTTTTTGTTTTATATTAGTGCAAGTGGGAGTTTGTTGGGTTTTATGCCCTAAATAAAACTCATTTCAATATAATCAAATTTACTTATTAATATAGATCAGAAACAACATTTAATGTTGCATGGTTCACATGATTTATTTCTTGATTATATGTACATAATGTATAAATTCATCTGAAACCCTTTTCACATACTTGATCCTGTTTATTGTGCCGTCAACACATTGGAAAGTAAACATGACTATGTGAATAAAGTTTCCTAGATTTATCAGACACAGGGTTTTACTGATATGATAATCTACAACAAGAGTTTACTTGTATTTGGAGAAATACTATGTTCTTTCCAGAACATTGTTTAAAGTAAAGCTCAGGTTGGATGCATGGAGTATGCATCGGAAGGGACCGATATGGAACTTTGACTTAGATTTATTAAACTTACCGTAATATCTATTCAAGTCAATATCGCCTAGTTGATCCTAGATCAAATGATCTTAATCCTGATATGATTAGGCTCAATCTTGAAAGGCTATTCGTGTTCTTTGATTTGTTAGTTAAGCCTACTTTTAGGTCAGGGTGATACGTACATTTTGGGAACACGGTAGTGCAATTGAGTGGGAGCGCTATCATAAACATGGAATCTATAGCTTCTATCTGGCGAATAGTAAGCAAAGGATGATCTCCTTCGAGCTTGACCAAACGAACATAAATGGTGGAGTACTCATTTCACATAAGCTGAAATATCATTTATACGGGGTCAAGTGTTTTAAGGAATAAATACATTGTAGGGTGTAACGGTAATTTAATCCCTTTACAGTGTAGATCATTCATATAGAGGATCATTGATCAAATTAGGATTATAACAATGGATAACTAATGATGTGTCTATATGGTGGAACATACAGAGCATTCTATATACTGAGAGTGCAATTCTAAGTTCTATGCGTGGATTCAACGAAGAATTAATGAGTTAGTGAATTTTAGTGCTAAATTCTTGATCTACTTATTGGAAGCTCGGTTATATAGACCCACGGTCCCCCCACTAGTTGAGATAATATTGCGTGTAGGACTCATGTAATTGGTTTTGATTAATCAATTATAATTCTCAAATTAGACTATGTCTATTTGTGAATTTTTCACTAAGTAAGGGCGAAATTGTAAAGAAAGAGTTTTAGGGGCATATTTGTTAATTATGATACTTTGTATGGTTCAATTAATAAATATGATAAATGACAATATTATTTAATAATTATTTATAGTTATTAAATAGTTAGAATTGGCATTTAAATGGTTGAATTAGAAAATTGGCGTTTTTGAGAAAATCGGTATGCGTAAAAGGTAAAACTGCAAAATTGCAAAAAGTGAGGCCCAAATCCACTAGTATAGGGCCAGCCACTTTTGTAGGCAATTTAAACTGATATTTTCATTATTTTAATGCCAAATAATTCAAACCTAACCCTAGTGGAATGCTATAAATAGATAGTGAAGGCTTCAGGAAAATTACACTTAAATTTTCTATTTTTCCTTCAGAAAAAAACCTGAGCCTTCTCTCTCCCTATCTTTAGCTACCACTTCTTCTTTCTTCTTCCTTTGAATTTCGAAATTCTTAGTGATTAGAGTAGTGCCCACACACATCAAGTGATACCTCAATCATAGTGAGGAAGATCGTGAAGAAAGATCATCAGCAAAGGAGTTTCAGCATCAAAGATTCAGAGAAAGAGATCCAGGTTCAGATATTGATAATGCTCTGCTACAGAAAGGAATCAAGGGCTAGATATCTGAACGGAAGGAGTCATTATATTCCGCTGCACCCAATGTAAGGTTTCTTAAACTTTATATGTGTTTAATTTATCGTTTTAGAAAGTTCATATTTAGGATGTTAATAAACATACTTGTGAGTAGATCTAAGATCCTGGTAAAATAATTTCCAACATAGAACTGGTTTAGAAGGTTTCATGTGATTTGGGGTTGATTTGTGCAAGTTATGAAAATTTGGGTTTGCTGCCTGCGAGGAACCGGAATTCCGGTTGTGCATCCGGAATTCCGGATGAGGGTTCTGAATTTTCCAGAATCGGAATTCCGGTTGGGAAACCGGTCTACCGGTTGGGGAAAATTCAGGGACCCTAGTTTTCCTCGTTTTTATGTTTTAGGGGGTATTGCCATGCTTTTTATCGATAGGGAAACTTTTAGTTCCTAGTTTAAGTCCTCGGGAAGTGATTTAGCGTGTCACTTATAGTGTTGTGATTTTTATGGTTAGGAGCCTGTAATCCACCGCTCAGCTAAAGTTCCAGTCAGGTTGACCGGCACACCTGAATTTGGAATCCAGGTAAGATTAGTATAACAGTATGCATATGTAGAATACATGTTTATTGTGCATGTAGGAAGCCTGTTAGATTACATTAGTTATGTATGTTGGCTTCGAACCATCCAACCCTGTCACGTCGGTACAGGCTGGAGTATGACCAGCAGCCGGAGTATGACCGGTTCGACCGATCAGGCTGACACTTGGTTGGTGCTTCCGTACTATTGACGTATCCCGTCGGTACAGGCTGGAGTATGACCAGCAGCCGGAGTATGACCGGTTCGACCGATCAGGTGGATATAGTAACACGTTGGTACAGGCTTGAGTATGACCAGCAGCCAGAGTATGACCGGTTCGACCGATCAGGCTGTTACGTATCAATAGTACCATCCCTATGAACGTTCAGAACTCAGTACCATGTTGGACATGGCAGTAGTGGCTCAGTACCGTGTTGGACACGGCAGTAGCGAGACTCAGTATCGTGTTGGACACGACAGTTAGGGTTATGATCAGGGGTATGGGCGTCTGATCATGACCGAGATTTATGTATGAGTATTATTATGCTTTTCTTACTGAGTCTGTCGACTCACAGTTCTACATTTATGTGTAGTTAAAGGCAAGGCTAAAGCTGATGGACCGTGAGCGAGCTTGTGAAGATTGTACATGTCGGGGCGGTTAGGCCTGGAGCGTACGATCATCGGGACAGCGAGGCTGATTTTGTAACTAGTCGCTAGGCGACATTATTTTGTATAAACAGTTAAAACTTTTTGTAAATGATTTTGTAATCGGGATCCCGAGTCTTTTGTAATATTATTTTATAAGTTTAATTAAAAAGCAAAAATTTTAATTAATCACGTTTTCCATAAACCTCGTTGATTAGCAACGAGCTGCACAGCATGTTTAAAAATCACGTAATACGCCTATGTTAGTTAGGGTGTTACATATCACTTGCTGTGTGTGGGCACTACTCATACACTAAGTATTTTGAAATCTCAATGAGGAAGAGAGAGAGAGAGAGTGGGTTCGGCCAAAGATAGGGAGAGAGAAGGCTCAGGTTTTTCTCTGAAGGAAAAATAGAAAATTCAAGTGTAATTTTCCTGAAGCCTTCACTATCTATTTATAGCATTCCACTAGGGTTAGCTTTGAATTATTTGGCATTAAAATAATGAAAATATCAGTTTAAATTGCCTACAACATTGCCGGCCATGCTTAGTGGATTTGGGCCTCACTTTTTGCAATTTTGCACTTTTATCTTTTTTGCTTCTCATTTTCTCAAAAAACGCCAATTTTCTAATTCAACCATTTAAATGCAAATTCTAACTATTTAATAACTATAAATAATTATTAAATAATATTGTCATTTATCATATTTATTAATTGAACCATACAAAGTATCATAAATAACAAATATGCCCCTAAAACTCTTTCTTTACAATTTCGCCCTTACGTAGTGAAAAATTCACAAATAGACATAGTCTAATTTGAGAATTATAATTGATTAATCAAAACCAATTACATGAGTCTTCCAAGCAATATTATCTCAACTAGTGCGGGAACCATGGGTCTATATAACCGAGCTTCCAATAAGTAGATCAAGAATCTAGCACTAAAATTCATTAACTTATTAATTCTTCGTTGAATCCACGCATAGAACTTAATTGCACTCTCAGTATATATAGAATGCTCTATATGTTCCACCATATAGACACATCATTAGTTATCCATTGTTATAATCCTAATGTGATCAATGATCCTCTATATGAATGATCTACACTGTAAAGGGATTAGATTACCGTTACACCCTACAATGTATTTTATCCTTAAAACACTTGATCCCGTATAAATGATATTTCAGCTTATGTGAAATGAGTACTCCACCATTTATGTTCGTTTGGTCAAGCTCGAAGGAGATCATCCTTTGCTTACTATTCGCTAGATAGAAGTTATAGATTCCATGTTTATGTTAGCGCTCCCACTCAATCGCACTACCGTGTTCCCAAAATGTGCGTATCACCTTGACCTAAAAGTAGGCTTAACTAACAAATCAAAGAACACGAATAGCCTCTCGAGATCGAGCCTAATCATAACAGGATTAAGATCATTTGATCTAGGATCAACTAAGCGATATTGAATTGAATAGACATTACGGTAAGTTTAATAAATCTAAGTCAAAGTTCAATATCGGTCCCTTCCGATGCATACTCCATGCATCCAACCTGAGCTTTACTTTAACCAATGCTCTGGAAAGAACATAGCACTTCTCCAAATGCAAGTAAACTATGTTGTAGATTATCATATCAGTAAAACCCTATGTCTGATAAATCTAGGAAACTTTATTCACATAGTCATGTTTACTTTCCAATGTGTTGACAGCACAATAAACAAGATCAAGTATGTGAAAAGGGTTTCAGATGAATTCATACATTATGTACATTTAATCATGAAATAAATCATGTGAACCATGCAACATTAAATGTTATTTCTGATCTATATTAATAAGTAAATCTGATTATATTGAAATGAGTTTTATTTAGGGCATAAAACCCAACACCAACCAGTTCATATAGTGGAAGAGCATCTCTTTGCCCTTCTTGGCCTCTAGAAGCACCGCCAAAGGTGGAGTAGGGGCCCGCATCTATTCGGGTCCACTCTTAGTCAGCTCAGACACACTCCTCGGTTGTTTAGGCCTGTCCGAACTCCCTCCTCGAGACTCCTTGGACTTGGCAACTTTTGGAGTAGAGGGGTTTGCAACCTCTAGCTCCTCGGAAAGATCAATGACCTCCTGACAGGAGCCTTTTCCTTAGAAGAGGACCCCTCACCTCCTTTAGACTTCTTCGTTGGAGGGCATGCGCTGGAACTTCTACCAATTCTCTTCTTTAGAGCGTCGAGCATCTTCTGAGACATGTCTGCACGGAAAAAAAATACATGGTTAGAGAAAACAGACATTAGGAACATGAGGCATAATAGTCAAGAAGCTTAAAAATGAGATGAAGTAATATACAATGTGATTGCCTGAACAAGCCTCCAACGTCCATCATCACCTGACATGCCTCTTCTTTCGGACATAATAGCTTTCTCTTTTCCAAGCACGGAAGAGGGCGGCCGAGCAGGCGAGATGGGCTCCCTAATGCGGATTGCATGTTCAACAGGCCTCGACGGGGCTGAAAGTTTCTCTCTCCTCTTGAGCGGAGTCACCTGCTCTTCCTCATCCTCATCTTCAGGATTCAAGGGCTCCTGAGCATACTTCTTTGCCCTTGCACCTCCCTTCAACTTAGCTTCACGCTTAAGTTGAATGAGTTCATCCTTCTGATTAGCTCGTTCAGCCCGTCCAGCATCAGATTTCCTCTTCCTCCCCTTCTCTGGTTTGGGCATGAAGTCTTTTGGATAGAGCCCGTACTTCACAAAATTATCCACGGAGGTCAACTGGATGATACTCCAATCTTCCCCTGGCAGTCGCGCAAGCTTCGGAGCTTTATCCCAGAGATCAAGAGTGAGGGGGTGGCGGTGATATGTCAGAATTTGCTAGAACTGAGTACGAGTGATGCCCGCGCCATCCACCAGGAAGTAATCATCAACAAAATGCCTGATTTTGTTGATGGCCTAATCATCGGTGCCCGTCAACCACTTGAAGTGTGGTTGAGAGAAATAAAAGTGTGGTTGAGGGTCCGCAGGCGCGCCTCAGTAACCCTGGACGGAGGGCTTACCCGCCTGGCACCCAAGGCACCTTGCCTTTTGTGAGGAACCGCAAGAGTAAGCTCCTCACTGACGTAGTTGTTACGAAAATTATAAACACTAAGCAGGTTTACGCAGTCAAGTAGTAGCTCACGCAAGTGAGGTCGAACCACAGGGAATTGGATTAATTTCTACTAAACTATACCTATAATTCTATTTGGCAAATCAAAAGTATTTATGATTTAAAAGAGTTAAAGTAATTCAGAAAACTTAATAACACAGTTAAAGTTAAGCAAGATGAGATGATAGGGAGGAGAATCCTGTTGTTGTTTACCCAAATTGTTAATGCCTAATTGCTATCCTATTCTTGAAGTGAATGACAGATTATAAAGTAACCTAGCTCTTTTCAGATCTTCTAGGTTCTAAATCACATATTTTCTAATTAATTACTTAATTAAACTAACATGAAATCAGCATTAGGTAATAATCTACTCGTCACATAAGTCATGTGAATACTCTCGTTTCACATAGAACATCGATTATCCAATTTTAGCATTCTCAATTCTCACTTTTCAGATTTCGAATTGAGATCATAAAGCATGCACAAGGTGATCAATCTTAAACATGCAATTAAGCACAAATAAAGATAATTTCACAAACAAGAATGGAGGAATGACAATTAAACATTAACTAGGCAAAAACATTAAACAAAAATCATCATCCTCCCTAAATGGGAAATTTAGTTCAGAAATAAATCCATAACCATTCCTATGACAATATTCAACATAAATAAAATAAAGAGGAATAAAGAAAGAAACTGTTGGTGGATGAATTCTGGATCTTTACTTTGAATCACTCTGCTCTTCCTGCTGCTTTCTGCTGTGTTTTGGCTCTCCAAATCGCTTCCCCTGACTTTCAATCGCAGTTTTCCATTTATATCTGATTTTTAAGGTTTGTTGGACAAAAATACCCATGAGCCATACGGAATCTCGCCGCGGCCACACTCTCTCTCGTCGCGGCCAGATAGGTGATAAAAAACATGGTTCTGTAACTTTCGTAGGGTCGCGGCAAGGGTATATCACGTCGTGGCGACTGTAGCCTCGAAAATTCCTGCATCTGCTTCATGATCTAGCCGCAGCCAAGCTATGTCTAGCCGTGGCCAGATATGCATATTTCCTCAAAATGGTCTTTTTCTTGGCTCAGCTCGTCTTTTACTGGATTTTTGCATCCCGAGACCTCTATTGTTCCAAAGAACCTGAAAACGTACAAAACACGCATAATTCCGTCCCAACACAGTGAAAAACGCACATAAAATCGATCCAAAATATAGGCTAAAAATTTCCTAACAAACTCCCCCAAACTGAATCTTTACTCGCCCCCGAGTAAAACTAAGACTCAAACTAAAGAAAAACAAAGCAGTAGATAACTAAACTTTCCAACGATTGAACTGCTCCCTCCACCTGCACAACTTCAAGCCATCGATAACAAGAATTTTAACTCGCTAACTCTAAGAACTAATTTGGATTTACAATTTAGAAGTAAGCAATTAATACAAACACAAAACATCGCATTTGACGATCATATCACAACCATTCTACACTTTCCGACATTCCACTAGCACATGATCAATAAGTTTGGATGAAATACCTTTCGCCACTAATGTTGACAACTTTTTCTTTGGAGTCAATAGGTCTTTTTCGATTATCACAACGTGGGTTAGGTACATGGGTAGGTGACAAGTCATTTAAGCTACATTATACCATAAGCACAATTAACCAAACAAGCACCTACACTTATTTTTTTTTCTTCATATATCCCAAAGAACATAGTAAGAGATTGCATATTTTTTTCCTATGTGCCTACCTCATTGTTCACATTTGATTTTCAAAAAGACATTATCACATATTTTTTCTCTTTTTTTCTTCTTCTATCTTTTTTTTTTCAATAGAGGCACAACACATAATAACTTTATTATATATATATATATATTTTTTTCAATCTCTTACTAATACAATTTCTTTCCCCACTTACAACAATTTATCCCCCCAAACTTGCTTAAAGGATTATGGCATAATAAGGTATTTTTAGGGTGAAAAGAGTTAAGGATAACGAGTTTAGCTTAATTAAGTGGTGAGAAATTTTTAGAATAGGTTAAGGCTCAACTCTTGGTATACTAGGGTAAAATTTTTGGGTAGGCTCGAGAGGCTCAATCGATCCAAAGAAAACTTGCCTAAATCATTTTCCAAACAACAAGCGTCAAGGATTTCGCTTCAAAAGAGTATGTCAAACAAATTCTATTCCATGTCAAGTCAATCATTCCACAATCCAAAAAGAACACAAGTGATATGCGTCAAAAACAAATGTTTTCCATCTACATGAACAACCTTCTAATACACATCCACCTTAATTCAAACAGTTATGAGTCAAGCACACAGTTAAGATTTTAATCCATTGCACAAGTGAATAATAGTGGTTGAATCAATTTTCCAACTTAGCTATCAACACACGACACTAACAAAAACTAACTAACTAAAACAAAACGAAAAGACTGAAATAAACTGAAAAAAAATTAAGTCTCTCCCCCAAAACTAAAGATGCACATTGTCCCCAATGTGTGACAATAAACCAGGATGAGACAAACTTACCTCAGCCCCTTAGAAGGCGTTTGGCGGAGGTGGCTGATCATAGGGGTTGAAGCGGGGTGGCATGGCAAAATAGTTAGGATTGTCCACACCAACATTCATTTTCGTGACTAGCGCGTTCAATTGGGCCACCTGCTGCTCATCGAAAACATTCCGTTGGGCCATGTAATTCTGCATGTGCATGTTTTGCTGAATCAGATAATTCAGCTGATCATGAGTGTACTGCATGGCTGGGTCGAGAGGCCCAACAAGACGTGGTGGTTCAATGTTTTCATGCTCCTCTTGTTCTCTTGCAGGAGGATTTCTCTGAGCTGGCTGTTGTCCATAAGGGTGAGGTGGTTTGAAGCGAAGCACAGTGGACAAGGTAATACTGCGTTGTGGCACTACTTTTGTATTATAAGAGTACTGTGGTACTCCATGTGCCTCACAGAGATCGGTTATAATTCCAGCAAGCCTAAGTCCACCACCACAAGAGCCCTCAACCATCATATCAAATGTCACTCTAACGATGTCCCCCACATTCAAGTTGTAACCTTTCATAATTCCATAGACAAACTTAATCCTGTCAATCTGAGCATCAGAATAATGTTTGTTCGGGACCAACCTTGCACTAATTAAGTACAGCCATGCCTTGGCTACCGGGTTGAGTTCACACCGATACAATTGACACGGTTCTCCATCAAATTCATGAAACCTAAGGCCTGGATACCCTAGGGTTTCAGCGATGTCCTCATAATTCAAACTCTTTGCCCAAAGTTGCTGCTTCAATGGCTGCTCTTCTAAAGTGAAGGTTGGTAGATCATACAGAGCATGAATTGCGGCTGTGGAAGCAGGCACTTTAACCCCCCTAACCCTCACTTTGTCATCCTCTCTTTCTGGCCAGTTGGCTAGGAATTTCTAAAGCTAAGGTTTGGTTGCTACACCCACTGACATCCACAAACTTAGTCCACTGCCTATTTAAGATTTGCTCTCTGATGGAGTCAAATACAGCTGGAATGTTTGTAGTTTGGCTAAGGTTAATAATATCTATCCCCCTGTCTTCAATGAATGGCCTATCTTTCAATTTGAAAAATTGCTCTTGAGCATCCATATTAGCAAACCTCGCTCTATCTAGATTAGAGCGACCCCTAGGTGGGTTAGATGATGAAGCTCCCCCTTGTTCACTCACTCTAGATCTTTTAGGACCCATCTTACCCAAAAATTCTAACACTCAAGATTTTTTTTAAAAAATTTGGCAGCACTTCCCCCTAAAAATCAACTTCCCGGGAAATAACCCACTCACAAACAAACGAAATCCTAATCACAAGAACTCTATTGAACATTGTTAGGGATTTTGGAAAAAATGGTTTCTTAATTTTGAAATTATGAATCCCTTTTTATTGCCGCCTCGTGTTATCTCGCCGCGGTCAGATAGCACGAAAAAATGTGCTCTCTGCTTAGGAGATATCGCCGCGGCGGGCCTCCTTCTCGCCGCGGCCAGTTAGGCACCTAAAAATAGCTTTCTGCCCAAATCGTATGGCCGCAGCTACTGGGACGATTTTCGAAAAAAACTTTTTTTTTATACACTACAAAAATTTAAAGAAAACCACAAAATTGTTTTACCAGTTTTCTAAACAAAACTACAAAGATCAGAAAAAGAAAATAACGACTAAAACATAAAAGAGTTCAACTAAAACATAAAGAAAACTAGGGTTGCCTCCCAATTAGCGCTGTCTTTATCGTCGCACGGCTAGACATTGACGGAGTTCTTCATAGTGACGCCAGAATCATGGCTGACTTGGCTTGATCAAATTGAAAGTATCGGGGCTTTCTCCTTTCACCTCCACCGCTCCATAGGGAAACACTTTGACCACTGTAAATGGCTCTGACCACCTTGACTTTAGCTTACCAGGAAACATCTTTAACCTTGAATTGAAAAGTAGAACTTGCTGCCCAGGTTAAAATCCTTTCTGACTAAGCTTCGGTCATGCCACTTTTTAGTTCTTTCCTTGTAGATCTTAGCGTTCTCATAAGCCTGATGCCGAAGCTCCTCCATCTCTTCCAATTGCAGTAATCTTTTCTCTCCTGCAGCCTTTAAATCCATATTGAGAGTCTTCATAGCCCAATACGCCTTGTGTTCTAATTCCACCGGTAAATTGCAAGCCTTTCCAAACACCAACCGATATGATGACATCTCGATTGGCGTCTTGAACGCTGTTCTATAGGCCGACAGTGCGTCATCTAAATTTCTTGACTAGGCTTTCCTTGATCTCTGCACCGTTTTCTCCAGAATCATCTTGATTTCCTGGTTAGAAATTTCACCTTGGCCATTACTTTGCGGATTGTACGGTAGAGCAGTTCTATGACGAACACCATATTTCGATAGGAGTGCTTCAAACTATTTGTTGCAGAAGTGACTCCCTTCATCGCTTATGATTGCTCGGGGAGTACCAAACCGAGTGAATATGTTCTTCTGAAGGAACCGCATAATTGTTTTACCATCATTGGCTAGTGTTGCTGCAGCTTCAACCCATTTTGACACATAGTCCACAGCCACTAAGATGTATATATTGCTAAAAGATGAAGGAAAAGGACCCATGAAATCTATCCCCCACACATCAAACAATTCTGCTTCCAAGATTCCTGACAAAGGCATTTCGTTTCTCCTTGAGATATTACTTGTGCGCTGACAACGATCACATGCCTTCACAAAAGTACTAGCATAGTTGAAAAGTGCTTGCCAAAAGAATCCGCTCTGCAACACCTTGGCAGCTATTCTTGTTCCACTGAAATGTCCCCCACATGGTAGGGCATGGCAGTGATTGAGAATAGAGTAAAAGCAAAAGTACCATAAGGACATGTAAAAGTAGTCCTTTCCTGATCCTCCGGTGCTATGGCTATTTGGTTGTATCCAGAGTAGCCATCAAGAAAATAGAAATACTCTTGCCCTGCTAACCTGTCTAGCATGTGATCAATGAAGGGCAAGGGAAAGTGATCTTTGCGGTTTGCTTTGTTGAGTTTTCTATAGTCAATACAAATCCTCCAACTAGTGACTGTTCTTGTGGGAATCAACTCATTCTTCTCATTCTTGATTACTGTCATCCTACCTTTCTTCGGAACTACTTATACCGGACTAACCCATTTACTATCTGAGATTGGGTAAGCCACTCCAGCATCTAACAACTTGACGCCTTCCTTTTTGACAACTTCCTTCATGGGTGGATTGAGTCTGCGTTGAGCATCAATTGTTGGTTTAGCATTTTCTTCCATCAGAGTTCGAAGCATCACAGTTGACGAACTGATTCCCTTGACATCACCAAGTGTCCATGCAATAGCCTTGCTGTGCGCCCGAAGTACTCTGAGCAATCTATCTGTTTGCATATTAGAAAGTGAGGGTGACACTATAACTGGCAGCTTCTTATCTTCTCCCAAGAACTCATACCTCAAGTGACTAGGGAGCACCTTCAACTCAAGCTCCGGAGGTTTTCAGTAGATGGTGCAAGCTCTCTTGGTACTACTCCCAACTCTTTATAGCACTTTCTGTATAATGGCCCATAGGAATCAAGCCATTTAACATAACCAATTGCTTCTTTTTCCTCTAGCTCCGTCAAATCATCTTCAATTAAACTCAGTTCTAAAGGGTCATCTATCAACTTCTTCTCACTCACAATTGTATTAATCAAATCAACAAAGTAACAATTATCTCTTGCCTTCGGGTAAGTCATCGCCTTTAACACATTAAAAACCACTTCTTCTCCTTGGACTCTCAGCTTTAATTCACCCTTCTGAACATCGATCAAAGCTTGGCCAGTTGCCAAGAATGGTCTCCCAAGTATGATTGGGACATTGCTATCTTCTTCCATATCCAGAACAATAAAGTCAACTAGAAAGATGAACTTGTCAACTTTGACTAACACTTTCTCAATGACTCCTCTAGGATGGGCTAGTGATCGATCCGCCAATTGTAGAGTTACCGTGGTTGGCTTTGCTTCTCCCAACTGTAATCTTCTAAAAACAGACAGAGGCATCAAATAATGCTGGCCCCCAAGTCACAAAGTGCATTTATTCCTTCAATTCTCAGAATGGTACAAGGAATAGTGAAACTCCCTAGATCTCTGAGTTTGGGAGAGAGTTTCTTTTGCAGAATGGCACTGCACTCTTCAGTTAGAGCCACAATTTCATAGTCCTCCATTTTTTCTTCTTAGACAGAATCTCCTTCATGAACTTCACATAACTCGGCATCTGCTCTAAAGCTTCAGCAAAAGCAATGTTGATTTGTAATCTTGTCTAGATTGGTCTTACGGAGTCTCTGAGGATAAGGTATCTTTACATGATGATCAATACTGATTGGTGGAGACTATTATGGTGGTGCAAGGCTATCAGTAACCTTCTCTTCTGTTGATGTTGGGGTTGGCTATAGTTGAACTTTAATCTCTTCATTAGCTGGTTGTATCATCTCAGGCCCATCATATTTCTTACCGCTCCTCAGGGTAATTGCCTTACAGTTTTCCTTAGGATTAACTTCAGTTGTACTAGGCAAATTTCCTTGAGGACAGGTTGCTACCTGTGTCGCTAGCTGCCCCATTTGAGTCTGCAAATCTTTAATGGAAGATCTAGTTTCAGTCATGAATTGTAACAATAAATCGATCTGCAAATTGGAATTTCCACTAGAGCTTTGTTGCTCAGTATATTGTTGGTTCTGTGTCTGGTTCTGATTTCTTTGCTGATAGAACCCACTGCTCCTTCAGTTACCACCTTGGTTGAACCCACTGCTCAGTATATTGTTGCTCAGTATATTGTTGGTTCTGTGTTTGGTTCTGATTTCTTTGCTGATAGAACCCACTGCTCCTTCAGTTACCACCTTGGTTGAACCCATAATTGTTGTTATTGTTCTGCGAATAATTTCCAATGACTTTTGCTTCATCCATTGGAAAATCATCCACATCTGCCTGACACTTAGAAAAGTGATGGGGACCTCCACATATCTCACAAACAACTTGGGCTTGTTTAACTTTCCCTGCGATTAGCTTTGTTAAGGCCTCA
Organism: Cannabis sativa; assembly: GCF_029168945.1. Lineage (NCBI taxonomy): Eukaryota > Viridiplantae > Streptophyta > Magnoliopsida > Rosales > Cannabaceae > Cannabis > Cannabis sativa. The sequence continues at coordinate 39,730,626 of NC_083609.1, read as the reverse complement.
ACCTGAGCTGTCAGGTTTGTAATGGCATCAACCTCTAGCACACCAACGACCTTCTTAGTTTGACTTCTTTCAGTTGGCCACTGCTGATTGTTTAGGGCCATCTCTTCAACAGATCATAAGCCTCATTTGCACTCTTTTTCATAAATGCTCCACCAGCTGCTGCATCTATAAGAGTTATAGTGTTACCTACTAGCCCGTTGTAGAAGTTGTGAACCAGCATCCACTTCTCTATACCATGATGAGGGCACTTTCTGATGAGATCCTTGAACCTCTCCCAAGACTCATGGAGAGATTCATTATCTTGCTGACAGAAGTTGTTGATTTCTCCTCGCAACTTGGCTGACTTTGCTGGAGGAATGAACTTTGACAGAAACTTTGTTGCCAAGTCATTCCAAGTGGCAATGGAGTTGGATGGCAAGGAATTCAGCTAACTCTTGGCTCTTTCTCTAAGTGAGAATGGGAACAGTCACAGACGTATGGCATCATCACTAACTCCATTGACTTTAAAAGTCTCACAAAGTTCCATGAAGTTTGAGAGACGCAGATTAGGATCTTCTGAAGGGAGTCCACCAAACTGGACTGGCGATTGCACCATCTGGAGTATGGCAGGCTTGATTTCAAAGTTATTAGCATCCACTGCGGGTGGCCTGATACATGACTGCACTTCAATAAGAGTAGGGAGGATGTAATCTCTCAAGCTACGACCATTAGCTTGATCTTCAATGGCACCTCCATTATTACCGTTTTTGCCTCCATTGTTTGCAGCATTAGCATTCACATTAGCAGCCATGATTTTTGATGTTTCAACAGTTGCTGAAACTCTTTCTTGCCTCTTGTTCTTTCGGTTTCTCCTACAAGTTTTCTCGATTTCGGGGTCAACGGCTAATACAACTGCTTTCCCTTGGCCCCGCATGCACTCAAAATACCTGAAATAGATAAAAAACAGTTTTGCAAGAGAAAGTTTAGAAATTCAACAAGAAAAAAAAATATACCAAAGTAGAAGTTAGTATAATTTTGTGTAATATTAATCTTTATACAATTTCCCGGCAACGGCGTCAAAAACATGTTACGAAAATCATAAACACTACGCAAGTATACATAGTCAAGTAGTAGCTCATGCAAGTGAGGTCGAACCACAGGGAATTGGATTAATTACTACTAAACTATACCTATAATTCTATTTGGCAAATCAAAAGTATTTATAATTTAAAAGAATTAAAGTAATTCAGAAAACTTAATAACACAGTTAAAGTTAAGCAAGATCACATGATAGGGAGGAGAAGGCTATTGTTGTTTACCCAAATTGTTAATGCCTAATTGCTATCCTATTCTTGAATGACAGATTATAAAGTAACCTAGCTCTTTTCAGATCTTCTAGGTTCTAAATCACTTGTTCTCTAATTAATTCCTTAATTAAACTAACATGAAATCAGCATTAGGTAATAATCTACTCGTCACATAAGTCATGTGAATACTCTCGTTTCACATAGAACATCGATTATCAAATTTTAGCATTCTCAATTCACACTTTTCACATTTCGAATTGAGATCATAAAGCATGCACAAGGTGATCAATCTTAAACATGAAATTAAGCACAAGTAAAGATAATTTCACAAACAAGAATGGAGGAATGACAATTAAACATTAACTAGGCAAAAACATTAAACAACAATCATCATCCTCCCTAAATGGGAAATTTAGTTCAGAAATAAATCCATAACCATTCCTATGACAACATTCAACATAAATAAATTAAAGAGGAATAAAGAAAGAAACTGTTGGTGGATGAATTCTGGATCTTCACTTTGAATCACTCTGCTCTTCCTGCTGCTTTCTGCTGTGTTTTGGCTCTCCAAATCGCTTCCCCTGACTTCCAATTGCAATTTTCTATTTATATTTGATTTTTAGGGTTTATCAGACAAAAATACCCCTGAGTCGTACGGAATCTCACCGCGGCCACGCTCTCTCTCGACGCGGCCAGATAGGTGATAAAAAACATGGTTATGTAACTTTCATATCGCCGCGACGAGGGTATATCTCGCCGCAGCGACTGTAGCCTCGAAAATTCCTGCATCTGCTTCATGATCTAGCCGCGGCCAGATATGCATATTTCCTCAAAATGGTGTTTTTCTTGGCTCAGCTCGTCTTTTACTGAATTTTTGCATCCCAAGACCTCTATTGTTCCAAAGAACCTGAAAACATAGAGAGCACGCGTAATTCCGTCCCAACACAGTGAAAAACGCACATAAAATCGATCCAAAATATAGGCCGAAAATAGCCTAACAGTAGTCCACGCCATCAACTAGGACGTCTCCATCAGCATCGACTGGCTCCCCAGCCTCATTGTACTCCCCATAGTTTGGGTGTTCAACGTCTGTCTCTTCCTCCACCTCTGAGGAACTGCTAGGACGTACGTCATCCTGCTCCTCAATCTCCTACACCTTAGCGTCCCCTTCATGATCCCCCTCCTCCTAGACGGCTGGATTCTGTTTGGCGCTGGGCAAAGTGGCGTGCTGAGCCACTTCAGGATCAGATGCTTCAGCCAAACGCTTTGTTTTCTTGGTACGAGCCATCATTCTATGGATGGGTACAAGATTTAGGGGAGAATTTCCTTCACTAAAAGAAGGTGGGCTAGAACAAAGATGAGGATGGTCCTCGTGCAAAAGTTGAAGCAGGTCCTGGTCGATTCGATGTTCGCTTTCCCAAAACTCACATGGGTTCATCTACAAAAGACAACACAGAAGATGAGTGTTTAGTCGAAATATCAAACAATAAACAAGCAAATATGCCGACCAAGAGTACTCAAGAAGTTTGAAATTTTCTCCAGTTAGGGCAAAAATTTCATGAAGCTTAGAATAAGCAAGATGAAAGACAGGCATTATGCAGTTCAGAACACAAGCATCATGGACTGTAAAATCGCATGAAACCATGACATAGAACAATCACAGAGTTTTTGAACCTAGGGTTTCCTAAATATTTTTCTACAGTATAGTCTAAGGTACATTTGAAATATAAACATGCAAAAGTAAGCATAAAGGAAATCAAGAACTTACTCAAGAGTCAGATGTCAGGGTTCAAGCAACGTCAATCCAACGAGCAGTTTCAATGAAGGCACTTCAACAAACTTGAAGCCAAAAACCTCTCTTTTCGCTCTGAACTCACTTAGCAAAGAAGGATAGTGAAAATGAGTTTATATGTCAATGCTGGTTGATATTTATAGGCAAGTCACGAAAAGAGGTAATCATTCCAAAGAAACCTCAGACACCTTGGTTTACCCTTAAAAGAAAATATGGGAAATGAAAAATAATCAAGTGCAGCCATCAACCGTGGTGAGAGATAATTGAATTTCGAAATATTAATTGTCAAAGCATTTGTTAGCCAAAAACTGAAGGGAGGCCCATTCAGCCTCACATCCAGTCTCGGACAGTCGCGCCCGACACGTGTCCCCATCCAAAGGCAGAAGCAGCTCGGATGAAGTCTACACGCAACTTTGGAAGTCGCGTACAGACTTAGGGCAAATGTTATCCCAATTTTTGCACTCTGACGTGGCATCACATAATGGTGACACGTGGAATAAACTTGGAGTATCTACTTGGATTGTATAGTCCAAACAGGATGCCTCGCTGGCATGCCCAGAGCAAAGCAATCAGTAATCCACGTAGAGCAACTAACACTTAGCGAATTCAGCTTTCGCATTATGAGTCATCAACGAAATCCCTATAACTTGGGGATCAAATTACAGGGATATGGCATACACACGATCCCACGATCAGTGTATTCTGCATTTATCCCACGATCTTTGTATTCAACATTAATCCCGTGATCTTTTTGTTTATATCCATTGTAACGAGAAGGGAAACACTTCCTCTCCAAGTTCACAGCCCTATAAATAGTGACGCATGTTCACTGGGCAAAAGGTCGCAAACATTTCAGTTGAGACTTAACCCTAGAGATATTATCTAAGAATTCATATTCAGAGATACTGTTGTAAGAGCTATAAGAAAGGAACCTTTCTCCTTGTTCTTAAGTCAATACAAATAACGAGGATTAGGCTATTACCGAACTGCTCAGGGATGAACCTTTATAAAACTCTTATGTCTTTATATTATCTTTAGTATATATCAATTGCTATAGATCACTTATCGTTTACTAAATAAGACTCATTGTCGTTTGCTAAAAGCGAGGTCAACAGATACGATCTTGAATTTCCACGAATCTCTTCTCCCAATCAGGAGTAGCTTGTGGTGGATTCACATGTTGACCACCCTGAACTCTGCCACGGCCTCAATTGTGACCACAGGGAATCTAGGGAATTGTATTTCCCTAACCACCTCTAGCCTTCGAACCCATAAGCCAGGTTGGTCAAATAGCGATCATAAAGCTTAATACCGCTCTTATGGATTTTAAGGCAACACATTTAAAATAAAGAACTATAATCTAATATGCTTCCTAACATGTTTTCATAATCACATATAACACTAAACAAGTACAGGCTTACTGAACCGTGAGCCGAGCTTTCTCTGATGAAGATTGTACATGTCTTGGCAAGCTTCTGTAGACAAACCTGGCGGCTCTAATACAAAAATTGTAACGCTCTAATGCTAAGGCACGCTACACTGATTTTTCAATTGTAGTGAAATCTTTGCTAATCGAAGATTTTTCTCAAAAATCATGAAAAATTAAAACTTTGGATATTAATGTGAAACTTTATAAACTTTATTTAAAATATTTACAAATTCCGGGATCCCGTTTCTAAACTTTTACAAAAAAATTCAAAAATATATTATGTCAGGTCGCACAGTGATTACAAAATGGAAACCCTAGATGTCTGAGACCGAACATTCCAGGTCACGCTGCCATGACATGTACAATCCCATCCTAGCTCAAGCTCACTCCTATTTATCTTTCGCGTTTCCTTTACCTACACATGAAAGTTTTGACTTCTCAAGAAGCATGGTCGAGTGACTTCCCGGGAGTCTTGGCCGAGTGACTTCTTAGGAAGCATGGCCGAGTGCCTTATCAGGAGTCTTAGGTGAATGACTTCTCAAGAAGCATGGTTGAGTGACTTCTAAGGAAGCATGGTCGAGTGACTTCCCGGGAGTCTTGGCCAAGTGACTTCTTGGGTGTCTTGACCCACAAAACCAAAAGGGAAAGGAGGAGAAGTACACATGCTTCACCCTCCTAACTAAGAGTCCTGAGACCACCTACATGGCCGCTAAAGTTGATGTCCCATACAAACTTCCTTGACATGGTTGTGGTTTCCGTGGACCCTCGTCGCCTCCACAATGCAGTGTTGTAAGACAATAGAAAATATATTACTAAGAACGTGACCATCACTGTGGAGCAGCGAGGTCATTCCCCAACTATCAAGACTAACTCTATTTTTCGTTGTGGTTGAATCAAGTTGTCGATGAATCCATATATCAGCAAGGCACAGGGTTTTAGATCTCTAAGTCCTAGTCTCATCTCGCTTAGGACTGTGAAGTAAAGGATATTTACTGAACTCCCATTGTTAACCAATGTTCGGTGCAATGGAGCATTAGCTAACTAAATTTTAAGTACTAACGGGTCATCGTGTGGAAAGTTTACTCCTCTTGCATCTTCTTCTGTAAAGGTGATTGGGCCGCTTTCTCCCTTGAAATTTTCTAGAGGTCTTTTCTCTAAGCTCTAAACTTAGGGCTCTTGCCTTGCCTCTCTGGTGTACCTATCTCTTCCCTTACGAGTGCCCCTCCTATGCAAGGTCCTCTTCTAATAGTTTAGACGTCCCTCTACACTTTGGGAGCCTCGTCGGATACTTCTTGCTGATGCCTTCCATCAAATCTCTAATTTTCTTTTGATACTCTTTTAGTCCACGTTGCAAGACTTAAGGGTTCTCTAGTATTGGGGCAAAAGTGTCTTATGGGTGTTGGGACCCTTTGCCTTTGCGCCCCATCTTCACCTTTGATCGTGACAGAGGTTGGGACTCTGTTTTGCTACTTATCCATCAGGATTTCCACATGGCGAGTGTCCCCTTGCTTTGCTTCACACCCTCACATGTTTGCATCATTCCTTTCTCTTTGGGGTCTGCCAACATTCTCACTCCCTTTTCTTACTATAGGCCTACGACTACACACATTGTCTTCTTCGGTGATGGGTTGCATTGGATCCCGCTCTTATGAGATCACGTGGTTGCCACTGGGGTGAATTTGCGTGCCTTGAAGGCAACGAGAGTCTCTGGTCATCTTATAATGGTTATTTTGTGAAGGAATGACAAAGAACGATTGTTGAAGCTTGTCGTTCCAACATACGGTGCCAAACTATTGATGGTGAGAACTCATCAACTAACTTGCTGGCCGAAAAATCAAACTCTACTTCAAGCCCAGAATTAAGATGAAGAAGAATATGAAATACAAACTTAACTGACTATCTCAAAGTATAGAAAAAAAAGAAAATTTTCTATTACTCTCAATATGGTGGTTAGAAGAATGATTTTTCAATGCTCTTCTACATCTGAAGGAGGGGTATTTATAGGCTATAAAAGCCTAAGGTACATGGTGGTCCCAAGGGAACAAAGTGTCACTTTCACCCTACAAGCTGCATGCGCAGGAGGTGGTGTTGCACCTCATACTCTTGTCTGGTGTCAAGTGGTCCTGGGGTGCACGGGTAGTGGCTATAGAGTACACTTGGACGGGTCTTTAGACCCTGTAGATGCGATGCCTCCACTTCTAGTACCTCCTTTCTTTGAGAACTTTCAAAAGGCATCGTCGTACTCTCCTTGTGTGCTTACTCTATCCTTGTGTCTATATTCTTGTAGCTTCATTCTTGCTTGGGAAGATTCCACCAAGTTCTAAACTGTCATGACTGAGTGTCTTCGTGGGAGGCTTGGCCAAGCGACTTCTCAAAGTGCTTGACCGAGTGACTTCTTGAAGGATTTTGCTGAGTGACTTCTTAAATTGCTTGGCTGAGTGACTTCTTAAAATGCTTGGGTTGACTTCTTGAAGTGTTTGGCCGAGTGACTTCTTTAGGTGCTTGGTCGAGTGACTCCTTGAGAACCTTGGCCGAGTGACTTCTCGGGAACCTGGGCCGAGTGGCTTATTGAGGTTCTTGGCCGAGTGACTTCTCGAGAACGTTGGCCAAATGACTTCTCGAGAACCTTTGCTGAGAGACTTCTCAAGAACCTTGGACGAGTGACTTCTTGAGGTGCTGGGCCGAGTGACTTCTCAAGAACTGGGCCGAGTGACTTCTCAAGAACTGGGCCGAGTGACTTCTCGAGAACCTTAGTCTAGCGACTTCTCAAGAAGCTTGGTCGAGTGACCTCTTAAAGTGCTTGGATGAGTGACTTCTCGAAAACCTTGGCCGAGTGACTTTTTAAGGTGCTTGGTCGACTGACTTCTCGACAACCTTGGTTGAATGACTTCTCTAGGCGCTTGGCCAAGTGACTTCTCGAGGTTCTTGGTTGAGTGACTTCTCGAGAACCTTGACCGAGTGACTTCTTGAACTGCTTGGTCGAGTGACTTCTTAAGAACCTTGGCAAAGTGACTTCTCGAGAACCTTGGCAGAGTGACTTCTCGAGAATCTTTGCTAAGTGACTTCTCGAGGTGCTTGGTCGAGTGACTTCTTGAGAACCTTCGCTGAGTGACTTCTTGAAGTGCTTGAGGAGTGACTTCTTAAAGTTCTTGGCTAAGTGACTTCTTGAAGTTCTGGGTCGAGTGACTTCTTGAGAACCTTGGCCGAGTGGCTTCTCGAGAACCTTGGTTGAGTGACTTCTCGAAAACATTGGCCGAGTGACTTAAGGATGGTCCAAGGCTTCTTTGTCAAGTGAGTCTTACTCGTCTTGCACCCCTTTCGTATTTTGAGTGTAACTCTCTCCATATTGACCCAAGTTGGGCGATTCAAGTTGATATAGAAGGCTAATACAAAGCTGAGATGTCCTTAGTGGAGTGACATTTCATTTCCTTTTCTGAGTGACCTCTTGAATAGTTATTGCCGAGTGACTTTTTTGAAGCCTTGTACCACTTCCGTATTTTGAGCATAACTCCCTCAATATTAACCCGATTTGGGAAATTCAAGTTATTATAGAAAGCTGAGAAGGAGATCTACAAAGATGAGATGTCCTTGGCTGAGTGACATTTCATTTCCCTTTCAGAGTGACCTCTCAATGCCTTTACCGAGTGACTTTGTCACTCTCAAGGCTGAGTGACATTGTCACTCTCATGGTCGAGTGACATTGTAGGCCAAGGTACGTTGAGTAATTCTTTGGCCGGGTGATTACAGACATGTCGTCTCTCATGCCTTGATCTGCTAACTTTGAAAACAACAAGCACCAATTTTCGGGGTTAAAAATTTTCCTAAAATTTCATGTAGTTTTCTTGTTATTTTTATAAAACATTGTATAAATATTAGAGAAAAAAATTGAATGTAAAAATATAAAAAAATTTTACCCATAGAATTTTATGTAAAATTGTTTTTATCTTACCTAAGGCTTCAAAATAGATTAGGAGCTTGCATAGTCTTAAAAGGCCACATGACCAGTACGACGTAAAAATGAAAAACTAAGGGGATTTTTACACTAGGTACCAAATTTAATTACTTTTTTACATTTTTAATGCTAATCAATTTATTAAACATTTTTACAAAACTACTTTTACTTTTTTAAATCTCAAAAATTATTATAATTACAAAAATACTACATTCACCATTTGGTTTCTCTCATTTTCGTTTCTTCTTCTTTGTCTCCGATTGCTGATGAAGGGTGGTGGTTCGGCAACTGAGTTCGCAAGTCAGATAAGTCAAGCTCTTATCGCTGCTTCCAACTACATAAAGCCAACTCGTTCATGGAGTCCTTTCCTCAAGAACACATTGCATCGACTTCGTTGTCGCAACTCACTCACCCCATCACTCGTTGCACGAGTCATCGACCCCTTTCTTCTTCCTGACCACTCACTTGCACTTGGATTTTTCAACTGGACAGCCCAACAACCAGGTTTCAATCACACATTCATAACGTACCAATCAATCCTTAAATCTCTTTCTTGTTCCCCCCAATTCAATGCCATTGATACTCTCCTCAAGAAAGTGAAAACCTAAAAAGTTACTCTGCATTATTCTTTTACGGCTCTGTTAGATTTAGCTCCAAAATATGTAACTCTTTATTAGCTACTTTAGTTTTTGCAGGTTATTTTGAGCATGCTCAGAAGGTGTTCGATGAAATGTCTTAAAAAATGCTCCTTTTACGACTCTAGGATTTGGTGTGTTTATATGGAGACGTGTGAGAAAGTTGAATTGGGTGTTGTTTTAAGTGTGTTAGATGGAGGTTAAATGATGTGTGTCATTGATTAATGAGAACCGTAAACTTGATTGTGTTTGAAGTATTTCAATCAATAAAAAAATGTGTTTGAGATAGAGAAGGTTTTTTTAATATATAAAAAAAAAGCATAGAGCAATGATAAAATAGAAACTCAACTCTTATATAATATAATATCATATAGAACAAAAGAGAACAGAGCATTCATGCAAGAAAATCCAAAATTACACCTTCAGTTCTTCCATTCCATCTGTCGAAACCTTAGCTATCACCTTAACACATGTACTTCAACCATTACATGCACATAATCATCTTCATTTTCATCTTAATCTATACCTTCTAACTCATCACACTATTTTTCTAACTCTTCTTCTTCTTCTTCTTTCCTATTTATTTTTTCTTTTTCTAAACATACCAAATCTCCTTTAACTTCTTTCTCTCTCTCTCTCTCTCTCTCTCTCTCTCTCTCTCCCTCTCTCTGTTTTTGATTTTTTATTTTTTTTTTAAAAAGAAAGAAATGGATGCAGTTATCTCTATGCTGAATTAGGTGGTACATCTGGCGAGTATGGTGATGATGGCGTGTGCTTGGCCAGCTCTATGCTTTATCAGTACCTTGGGGTAGCTCCAAGCACTAATGACTATAGAGAATTCATCTTATGTTTGATTATGGAGAGGCGATTCTATGAAGCAAAAGAGTGAACAATTGTTAGTGAAAACTTTCCAATTGAGGATGATGTCTAAATTTGCATATTAAAGAGGAGTTGTTATCATGTTGTTTATTATTTGTTGTTACATAGTTGTTCAAGCATGTATTAAGATTGTTTGTGTGTTGTTCAATTTTAATCCAATATTATTTAAACATATATTAAGGTTGTGTATGTATTGTGAGAACCCAAAAAGTTACTGCAATGTGGTGTTGAAATCTATTTATTTTTATATTGGGTTGTAGCTTTTATTTTTGTTATTACAATGTGGTGTTCAAATCTATTTAATTTGCATATTAAAGTGAGGTTGTTATTGTGTTGTTAAAATATTGTTATTTAGTTGTCCAAGTAATATTAAAATAATAATATGTTTAATTGTCATAAGTATATGTATTTAGATTGCTTTTGTGTTGTTATACAGTTGTTTGTTGGTTGTTAATTAGATGTTTAAACATGTATTAAGGTTGTGTGTGTTGTGTTTATGTTTTTTTAAAGTTGTCGACAATATTTTGTTCATGTCCAATTTCATAAGTATTATAATACCATTAAAAAACTAAAATAAAAATATAGTAAACAAATATCAAATTAATTTTTATTTTATATTTTAATTGATTATTATCTTAAGTATAATTTTTTAAAGATATATTTTGAGTTAATTATGTTTAAATTATATATATAAATGTTTAATATTGATGTCTACTTGATTTCTAATTGAGCATATTTTTTTATTAATCACTTTATTTTTTTAAAAAATTATTATTTTGGTGTAATTTTAATATTTTTTTAGTTTATGTGTTTCAATTTTTTTTTTTATATTTATTGCATTAAATTTGTAAATATTTTTTATATGTTCAATTATTAGTTCTTGTACGGTGTTGTTGTCTTATTTATAAATTTTAATTGTGTTAATGCAATATGTTAATATTTAATAAATTTCTTTTGAAGTGTGATTGCTGTTAAGTTGTTTTTGTGTTGTTAATTAGTTGTTTTCGCATAACTGTTGCATTGAGAAAAGAAAACCCTACACGCCGAAGCTCACTTCATCCAAACTGCCATGTGGCAGCCTCAGAGTCATTGCCACATTCATCCAAACTTTACTCTCCTCACTCGCGTGTGAGTCTCACTCTCCTATCCTATTCACATGTGTATCTCACTCTCTCCTTTTACACTTGGTATTTATCTCTCCATTGTATTTTTGTAATAAAGAAACTTTATAAATATTATTTTTGTAATTAGTAAAAGTATAAATGTTTATTTTTCTTTAGGATGGTATAAATGTTTATTTTGAGTAATTTTAACCTAAAATAGAAAAAACCACAAAACTAAGAGCATCTCCAACCTATACACTAAATTAGGTGTCACACTATCACTAAACATATTGTCAAAAACTATTTCCACTCCAACCAGAACATCAAAAGTTACACTAATATTCCTTAATATTACTTTTTCAACAATATTTTTTTTTAAATATTATCTAAAATCACAACTATTGTAATATATAAATAATAATTTAAATAATACTACTAATTAATTTAAAGATAATAATACTATGAAATTGGTATAACTCGATAAATTAAATATTATATTACAATAACATAATAATAATTTATGGTATTCACATTTAAATTTATACACAACAAATTAAAAAGTATCTCTATAATGCACCCCTCCAAATAAAAGAGTTATGCATGCAGCCGACAGTTTGAACTTTATTTTTTGCGTGTTAATTTTTTTAAATTTCTCAAAATTTTATAGAATATCTTCAATAATTATAATAAATACAACCATGAAAAAAATAGACTAAAAAAATCTCTTAGATACCAAAAAAAGATATGGCACATTTTAATTTTCATACAATAAATTAAATATTAATTTATAATTGTGAACGAGATTTGGAGTTGGTATGGCTGACATTGACGACCACGATATTGTAGAGAGAGATGAGACGGTTAAGCTTCATATGGAAGGAGAGTGGCTCACCTATAATGCTGCCAGTACGAGAATGACTACTGCATGTTTTGATACTGATTTGAATGGGAAACAGCGGTGGAGTGGTGATGGAAGAAGCCAAGTTTGGGCCTTACAGACGAATCTCAACATGAATAACTTCATCTTTCTTTTATGGATAGAGAAATGAGTTTAGTTTCTTGTTGGCATTAGATGATGATGACATTGAAGAAATTACTATGCAAGTACTAGATTAAAATCTTATATTTATGTAGGTTTCATGAGCTCTTCCACTACTAATTCTGCTTTGTGGATTCATCAAAATGTGTCTATGTGGGAAAAGGACGTATTAATATCAGGTTTGATTCTTTTATTCTCTTTCTAGTCTTTTCCACTGGAGTTCTTAGGCCTCTTCAATGGGTTTCACGACAGATTTGGCACCTGGTGACCGAAGGCAAAAATAAAACCCAGATCTGAGATCACAACGTGAAATCTACAAATTGATAATTATTCATGGCAATGTACAGTTCACGGTTGTTCGTACTCGATGATAGCAGTGGTTTGTTCGTACTCAACAATAGTGGTTGCTCAATCTGGATTATCGGAGATACTATTGGTCTTGTTAGCTTTAACACTTTTTCAGTGGAGGTGGAGATTGCAGGGCATAGAAAGACCATGGTTATACGCGATAGACTAGCCAGACGAATTCCATGCAGGTGATAGCCTTGAATGGTGGAGAAAATTAAGCTAAGTAATTGCCTTCTATATTTCTATTTATTAACATTCGTATTTATTTCAAAGTAATTTACATTAAATTAACCTATTTATTTTTTAATTAGATTTTTTTAGTAATTGACAGGTTGATTTGTACATCAATTAAGATTTTGTAATTATATTAATTTCATTCATCTTTTCAAAATCTTAAATTATTTTAAGTCAATCTTACCTTTTACATTTTATTAATTAGTGTTTTTAAAAATTCTTTAAATTATTAACAGTCAATTAACATTTTTAATTATATTAACAATATTTTATGTATATAATTGTTAATGCAGATTTTTGTTAAACAAATTTGAGCCTAACAGTGACAATCTCACACATAAAAAAAAAAAGCTGTAAAATGCAAAGTATGAAAACATAGGATTTTTTACGAGGATTTGCAATTAAAATTTTACATAGTCCACGAGTCAATCTTATTCAGATTTTCGATAACTTTTTTAGGGCCTCTCTGGTATGATTTTTTTCGTCCCCCTTTTGGTCTTACTTGCCACTATTTATAATTACATAGTAGGCAATTATTTACAAAGTTGAATGTAATCTTTTTACAACGATTATCCCCTGAAATTATGGGATCGGATTACATATCACGTTAAGTAAATACGGTTTTTATTTAAATTTCACACAGCTGTGAATATCCCGCTTTTACTGGGCCAAAACGAACGTGTATTAAAGATATTGTTGGGAATTATTTTACCAGGATCTTAGATCTACTCACAAGTATGTTTATTAACATCCTAAATATGAACTTTCTAAAACGATAAAATAAACACATATAAAGTTAAGAAAACCTTACATTGATGCAGCGGAATAAATGTCTCCTTCCACTCAGATCTCTAACCCTTGATTCCTTTCTGTAGCAGAGTATAATCAAGATCTGAGCCCGAATCTCCTTCTTCTTCAAGCTTTGATCCTTCACAGTCTTCCAATCTATGATTGAGTTACTGCTTGCTGTGTGTGGGCACTTACTCTTTCACTAGGGTCACGAAAAAGATGAAGGGAAAAGAGAGAGAGGTATTTCGGCCAAGGTAGAGAGTGAGGGAAGGCTCAGTTTTTTTGAAGAGAGAAATTTCTGTCAGAAAGTTGATCTGAAAAACTTGTGATTTGACTGAGCCATCACTTTCTATTTATAGGCAACTACTAGGTCTAGGTTTAGAATTATTTGGCATTAAAATAATGAAAATAATAATTTGAAAAATCACATTAAGTGGCCGGCCTAGGTGTTGTAATGGGCCTCACTTAATTTTGCAATTTTATCAAATTTTATCTCTATTTTCTCAAAAATGCCAATTTTCCAATTCTAACCTTTTAAATGCCAAAACTAATTATTTAATAACTAAAATACATTATTAAATAATATTGTCATTTAATTTAATTATTAATTAGACATATAAAGTCTATTAATAAATAAATAAACCTAGAAAACTCTTTTCCTTACAATTTCACCCCTGCTTAGTGAAAATTCATAAAATTAGACATGGTCTAACTTTAGAATTATAATTGATCAATCACGAATCAATTAATGAGTCTTACAAGCAGAATGTTCTCAACTAGAATGGGGACCATGGATCTATATGCTGCGCTTCCAATAAGTGAACCAAATTTACCAAGTAAATTCCTACTTATTAATTCTTCGTTGAATCCACTCTTAGAACTTAGAATTGCACTCTCAGACTTATATAGAGCATATTGTATGTTTCACGATACCAATATACTATCTCATTTAACCATTGTTATAATCTTATTGTGATTTAAAGATCCTCTATATAGATGATTTACATCGAGATGGGATTTCTTTACCGTTCTCACCCCTCAATGTATTTTGCCCCTTAAAACACTTAGCTACCTGTAAATGGTGTTTAGTGATCTAATAATTAGTCAGTTAAACAAGAGCTCATCCATTTACTTCTATTTGCTAAGCTCGAAGGGAATCATCACTTAACTTCTATACACCAGTAGAAGCTATAGATTCCATATTTATGTTCAGCACTCCCACTCAATCATACTATCATGTTCCCAAAATATACGTATCACCCTGACCCGAAAGTAGGCTTAACTAATAAATCTAAGAACATGAATAGCACTCCTGAGTTGAGCCCAAGCATATCAGGATTTAGATTCTTTTTAATCTTAAGATCAACTACTGATATTGACTTGGAAAGATATGTATAACGGTAAGTTTGTAATATCTTAACTTAGTTGCAATATCGGTCCAGTCCAATGTATACTCCATACATTCGAAACTAGTATACTTTGCTAATGTCCTGGAAAGAACATAACACTTACTCCAAGTGTAAGTACACATCATCGCTGATTATCACTTCAGTGTAAATCCAATAACACTGATGAAACAGGGACCAAAACTTTTGATTCATATGATCACAATCACATTCCACTGTGTTGACGATACTGTAATTGTGAATAAACATATGATCTGGATTTAACTGATTTTGTGTGTATGAATGTAATAAACATATTAAACATATTAAACCATTAGCATGTAAAATTCATGCAAACATCAATCACTTCAAATTTCTTATGTTGATTACTAATCAGATTGTAAAGAGTTTTATTTAGGGCATAAAACCCAACAGATATATGGTAAGCCTTATTGTCTCGAAATGTCTTGCTGGTAATGGAGTCGAGTAAACCTTGATGGCAAGCTTAAGCTCGTCATATGTCTTTCAAAGGTTGATAATGCTTTTACTTTAATTCTGACAACTACAGTTTTTGGTGACAATATGATCTTTTTCGCGTGCATGCCCTCCCACGGAAAGGTGGATGCCTTGCTATCTCTCACTTTGGTCCACCCATCTGTTATACTTAGTTTGTATAATGTGCACTATACACTAAGTATTTCCATTGTCGCTATATCTCTTCCACGTGATGAGGTTAGTGCCTCGCCTTGTACACCTGAAGTTACATGGTTTCTCATCGAGGCATAAGGCAAAAATTTGAACATTTTTATCTCACATAAGACTGTTCAGTTAGACTAGTTGTAAACATACCCTACTAATTATGCTTCCAACGAGTTATTCCATTTCAAGTGTAATTATGATTATTCTTCCCAGCCCAACACGTGTCTTTCTCTGATGTGCTCGCCGAATTTCAGGTATACCAATTGCCGCTTAAAAAGTTCTTTTCTAGTAAAAAGTACTTTTTAATGATTACAAAGAGTAATTTCGTCATGATCCCTTTTGAAAAGACGCATGTCCTCTGATTTTGGCGGTTGTACAGTTTCGAGGTACATCAGCAATAAATGACCATCTTTTCCACTTCCACTTTGAATTCTATCCGTAGGATTAAACATTTTCTTGATCCGACAAAGTCGATATCATGAGTATAAAGTAAGAAAAAAGGAACCACCTTTGCATTATCTCTGACATTTTAGAATGTCTAAACAATTCTTTAGCTTTTTTACTAAGAATCACCATCGAGTTCGTTTGAGGATTTGCATGCCATCCCTGTCTTTGACATTTTTTCTAAAAGTTTCCTTCGACTTCGTCTTCTCAAAGCGATCCTTACTACATTCGAAGATTTGTAGACGGAATAACTAGTCATTGCCCTAAGCCCTAACTTCAAACAGTAAGTTGTTATTCTCATTTACATGCTTGTTACATTGTGTTTAATTGCTGCTTACTTTGTTTGTATCATTGCAATCTCATTTGGTTTTGGTAGTTTTAGGGTTAAACTGTATTTAGGTCCACACTAGGGTTCAGGCAATATGTAGGTCTTTTTAGAATCTCCAGCTCACCACCTTCGGGTTTGATAAATTTCTCTCTAAGGATTGGGACTGCTTTGTGCTTGCAGCACTGTCCCACTATGGTTCAGGAATTTATCTTTAGAAGAGTTGGAATTTGAGTTTTTTACAGAATCACCCATCCCATATAAACATACCCCTTTGAAACCCACCTCCAAATTAGAGTTGAACGATGCTAGGGTTAGGGAACATGTAGTGAGTGTTGGGTTTTGTGCCCTAAATAAATCCCATTTCAATATAATCCGATTTACTTATTAATAAAGATCAGAAATAACATTTTATGTTGCATGGTTCCCATGATTTATTTCATGATTATATGTATATAATGTATGAATTCTATTTAAGTCCAAAACATATGAATTTGTTAATGATTATAGTGTTGTCGGCACAGTAGAATATAATCTTAATTATAAGTTCGAAAATTAATTCCCTGATTTGTCAGTTCACTAGATTTAGATTGACATGATAATCAGCGATAGGCATTCTTACACCTTGGATAAGTGTTATGTCCTTTCCTGGGCATTGGCAAAGTTTACCAGTATCGGATGTATGGAGTATACATCGGAAGGGACCGATATTGAACTTTGATTAGATATATCAAAATTTACAGTAATATCTATTAATTCAATATCACCTGTTGATCCTAGATCAAATGATCTTAATCCTAATGTGGTTAGGTTCGATCTCAAGAGTATTATACATGTTCTTTGATTTGTTAGTTAAGCCTACTTTTGGGTTAGGGTGATACGTACATTTTGGGAACATGATAGTATAATTGAGTGAGAGCGCTAACATAAATATGGAGTCTATAACTTCTATAGGAATTTAGAAGTGAAACGATGATATCCTTCGAGCTTGGCTAAACAGAGATAAATGGTGGAGATCTCATTTCACTTCGCTGAAATATCATTTATACGGAACTAAGTGTTTTAAGGATAAAATACATTGAAGGTGTAACGGTAACTTAGTGCCTATTCAATGTAGTGTTGGGTTTTATGCCCTAAATAAAACTCATTTCAATATAATCAGATTTACTTATTAATATAGATCAGAAATAACATTTAATGTTGCATGGTTCACATGATTTATTTCATAATTATATGTACATAATGTATAAATTCATCTGAAACCCTTTTCACATACTTGATCCTGTTTATTGTGCTGTCAACACATTAGAAAGTAAACATGACTATGTGAATCAAGTTTCCTAGATTTATCAGACATAGGGTTTTACTGATATGATAATCTACAACAGAGTTTACTTGCATTTGGAGAAGTGCTATGTTCTTTCCAGAGCATTGGTTAAAGTAAAGCTCAGGTTGGATGCGTGGAGTATGCATCGGAAGGGACCGATATTGAACTTTGACTTAGATTTATTAAACTTACCGTAATATCTATTCAAGTCAATATCGCCTAGTTGATCCTAGATCAAATGATCTTAATCCTGATATGATTAGGCTCAATCTCGAGAGGCTATTCGTGTTCTTTGATTTGTTAGTTAAGTCTACTTTTAGGTCAGGGTGATACATACATTTTGGGAATACGGTAGTGCAATTGAGTGGGAGCGCTATCATAAACATGGAATCTATAGCTTCTATCTGGCGAATAGTAAGCAAAGGATGATCTCCTTCGAGCTTTACCAAGCAAACATAAATGGTGGAGTACTCATTTCACATAAGCTGAAATATCATTTATACGGGGTCAAGTGTTTTAAGGAATAAATACATTGTAGGGTGTAACGGTAATTTAATCCCTTTACAGTGTAGATCATTCATATAGAGGACCAGTGATCAAATTAGGATTATAACAATGGATAACTAATGATGTGTCTATATGGTGGAACATATAGAGCATTCTATATAACTGAGAGTGCAATTCTAAGTTCTATGCGTGGATTCAACGAAGAATTAATAAGTTAGTGAATTTTAGTAATAAATTCTTGATCTACTTATTGGAAGCTCGGTTATATAGACCGATGGTCCCCGTACTAGTTGAGATAATATTGCTTTTCAGACTCATATAATTGGTTTTGATTAATCAATTATAATTCTCAAATTAGACTATGTCTATTTGTGAATTTTTCACTAAGTAAGGGTGAAATTGTAAAGAAAGAGTTTTAGGGGCATATTTGTTAATTATGATACTTTGTATGGTTCAATTGATAAATATGATAAATGACAATATTATTTAATAATTATTTATAGTTATTAAATAGTTAGAATTGGCATTTAAATGGTTGAATTAGAAAATTGGCGTTTTTGAGAAAATCAGATGCAGAAAAGAGAAAACTGCAAAATTGCAAAAAGTGAGGCCCAAATCCACTAGTATAGGGCCGGACACTTTTATAGGAATTTACCTCTGATATTTTCATTATTTTAATGCCAAATAATTCAAACCTAACCCTAGTGGAATGCTATAAATAGATAGTGAAGGCTTCAGGAAAATTACACTTAAATTTTCTATTTTTCCTTCAGAGAAAAACCTGAGCCTTCTCTCTCCCTATCTTTAGCCGCCACTTCCCTCTTCTTTTCTTCTTCAATATTTCGAAATTCTTAGTGTGAGAATAGTGCCCCCACACAGCAAGTGATACCTCAATCATAGTGAGGAAGATCGTGAAGAAAGACTTTCAGCAGGAAGGAGTTTCAGCATCAAAGATTAAGAGAAAGAGATCCAGGTTCAGATATTGATAGTGCTCTGCTACAGAAAGGAATCAAGGGCTAGATATCTAAACGGAAGGAGTCATTATATTCCGCTGCACCCAATGTAAGGTTTCCTAAACTTTATATGTGTTTATTTCATCGTTTTAGAAAGTTCATATTTAGGGTGTTAATAAACATACTTGTGAGTAGATCTAAGATCCTGGTAAAATAATTTCCAACAACTGGTATCAGAGCCATGGTAATTGATTTATTTGCAAGAAATTTGGACTTTAAAACGATTGTTTGTTTGTTTTTGGATGGTGTCATGTTGTATTGAGTGTTATTTGATGATTGATTGGTGTTTGTGAATTTTCGTTAAAATTAGTTGAATATCTATTTCTAGAATTATTTTTATTGGATAGTATGGAAAAAATTAAGCAAGTTACTTTTTTTACAGAACTCAATTTCGATTTAATTTGAATTAGTTATGATTTTTTGAAGATTCGAAAAAATCGGAGTTGTGCTGAAATTTTCCTACGATCGCGAAAACTGTCCGTACAGCTCGCAATTTTTTCGTTTTTCTTCGTTTTTTCATGTTTTTTCATGGAATTAACTTCCGATTTTTTGTGTAGTTCTGTATTTATACTATTACTATTCCTAATTCAATTCTAATTATCATTTTGAATTAATTTAATAATTTTTAAATTTAATTCAAGATATTAGTGTAATTTGAATTTAAAAATAGTTAGTATCTATCTTTTTTGCTTAATAATATATCTTATTTTTAAATTTGATTATATCTTATCTTATTTTTAAATTTAAGGTCACATTTTAATATTTTAAATTAAATTATTTTTAAATAATTTGACCTTATTTAAATTTAAAATAAGATAACAATAATCATGTAATTTTAAATAGATGTAAGATATTTTGCTAACTTTTAAATTTTGTTATTTTATTTATTTAAATTACATTTAAAATCTGAAAAAGATATTCATTTATCTTTTTTTAATTTTTTATTTAATTTTTATTTATAAAATAACATTTAATTTTTAAAAGTAGTTAGCAAATTTTGAAATGATATTGAGGTTGGTTGAAACCTAATTTTTCAAAATTGTCGGTTTGATTTTAAATTTCGAGAATTTTTTAAATTTTTTTTACGAAAATAAATTTAAATTAATTATTTTTCGAAATTATTTATTTAAAATTAAATAAATCCTACATCCAACTATCCAGCTAACCTTGTTGTAGGAGTATGTGTTTTAGCTTATTTGTAAGTTTTCAAAACCTATTATTACTTGATTGCAAATAGCCATGGTTACTTTTTGCCAGATCTAATGATCTGATGGCTCCCTTGGTCAAGTAAATAATTTGTAACAGGTATATTTACAATCTTCTTTCATCTGTGTATGACCTAGCAACATGATAGGACCCATCCAAAGTCTGCCTGTGTGAGCCTATGTGTTTAATTTTATTATAGATGCATATAGGTTGCTGTTGCTAAAATAAATTATCATAGTTCTTGATAGAATTTATTTAGGCCCATTTAGTTTTTGGGCCTATTCAATTAATAACAGTTGTTCTTATTAAGGTTAAATTCCTCTCTTTGGGGCCTTGTGTGAGAGTTGGGAGCCATAGTAGTGGGTACGACATACTGAACCCAGCACCCCCTCACATGAACCACCCCAATTGTGAAGGCCCATTTGCCTGATTTGAATAACTGTACTAGGTTAATTAAACTAGTTTAACCTAATAAAATTGATTAGCAACATAATTAATTTCATTTATCTTGAAATTAATTTAAGAAAATTATAGTTTAAAGAATTTTTTATTCTAAGCTAAACTATATGTATTTTCTTGTATTTAATTAAATATAGAATTATAACCATGTAGATTCTTTCTGGAGCTTAATTTAAATTTTTCATTAAATATTCCTATTTAAGTTGATATTTAGTTATCTTCAACTAACCAACTTAAATTTGAATATCTTTTGGATTTAAAATTTCAAAATTAAGTTGAGGAATTTTAGGCATTGGTTATTAAGATTCTTTAGATATTTTTTAAGTTAATATCTTTTCGAATATTATCTTAAAATGGAATATTTTCAAATTAAGTGGTTACAACTTAATTTTTGATATTTAATTAAATTTAAATTTAAAAAATATTTAGGTTCTAGATTTTTTCTAATACAACCTAAATTACATATTTTTTCAAATTTTGTGGAAAAGATACTTAGTCAAATAAGATATTTTCTAGATAGTTATTTCTAGACTACTTATTATTTCTAATATTTAAAAGGAAAATATTATACATTGTGAAATTAATTATTTATATAATTAATTTTGGTACAATTTATTTTAAGTATATTTTTCCTAGTATTAAACTAGAGATTAATAATTAAGCCTTATCTACACTTAATTATTTATTTCTTGAATTTAATTAACTTGAAAATTAAATATCTAAGTTGATTCTCATCATCATACTTAAATATTTCTTTTTCATGACACTTAATTAAATAGAAAATTATTTTTAGTTGAAATTTATTTTTTCAACTAAATTTAAATAATTTTCAAAATATATTTTTTCTTTATTTTATTAATCAAATTTTGAAATTGCATTTCTTAAATGCTGGAATTTTGAATTTTATTTGAAAAATAGATTAAAGTTGTAAATTATTTATTTTAATTTTGGACCAACTTAAATCAATAATTTTTTCATTTAATGATTAATTAAAATAAATTGAATTAAAGTATATTATTAGAAATTGAATTAATTAGTAAAAGGAAAATCTAGATAGATGATATTTTTGCTTGAAGTATTTTTCTAGTGTATTTAATTAAATAGAAAATTAATATTTAAGTGGATTTTCATCATCATACTTAAATATTTGAAATTTTTCTTATATATTTAATTAAATAGGAAAATTATATTTTTTGTTGTAAATTAATTTTATTAATTAATTTCGGGCCAACATTAAATTAGAATAATTTTTCCAGGATTAATTTTTTATTTTAACTTGCATTTTCGAAAATTGTATCCTTGAATACTTTAATTTTTTGAAATGCAATATATATTTATAGAAAATTAAATTTGAGTTCTAAATTAATTTAAATTAATTTTGTAACAACTTAAATTGAATATTTTTCTAAATATTTATTGGAAATTATTACTAAGATGGAAATAATTCATGTTATTTTCATATCCATCTAAGTAAAATTTATAAATATTAAATTAAAATTTATATTTAGAATTTTTCATTCTAAATTGGAAATTTTAAATAAATATATATTTAAAATAAATAAATTAAATAAAGAGAATCAAAGAAAATACAACTCACTTTAAATAATGAGCTTGATTATTATTAAGATATTCGATCTCCATTGTTTGTCTTACAAAAGTTAAATGTTTTCAATATAACCTCGAGACGCTAGACTTCGTCCCCCTATGGATAATTATTCGTTGAACGCATTTAACACCGTAAGATTTCATTTGAGAAGTGTTTTGTGAGTTTTCGTCTCTATTTAGACTCTCCCCTACGGTGACTACTTAGAGATAAACTCATAAAACATGAAACAATGGTGGAAGCTCATAAAATAAGAATAACCTTGACTCTCGCCTACCGGGACAACGTTGGATTCTTATTTTGATCGAATAAAAGGTTGCTAGAATGGTTTCTATCTTAGATGAATTTATATTGAACCATGTTATTTTCTGTTATTAAGTTGTAGTTTAATTTCGAATCTTCATTGTTGGTCTAACATGTTTGTTTTTCTAATGAGATAAATCCCTAATGGATTTTCACCATTAGACATACATAATAGTGTAAGATCTCGAAAGATAAATATTGTATATGCAACATCTAGCTGTTCATCAATTGATGACACCTTAGACTAGTATTTTTACAATATGAAACAAGAAGATTACATAAATAAGATTACTTTGTCTTTCGCTAATCGAAGCATTGTTGGATTCTTATTTATAAACGAAATTATATTAATTCCTCTTAGCTTATTCATTTCGAATTAGCTCAATAATATATCATTGGATGAATGGTCTATAAATCATTTCATGTGATTATATTTTCTCTTAAGAAATTAAATGACACATATGATTATAATCCCGAAATTCTATTCCCAATTGATATAAATCCTCAATCTTAGAAATCTCCTACTTGTATGGGCAAATCTGACTTAGAGTTTGTATTAGAAGTGCTGGTCCAAGATAGAATTACTCATTATATTTGGTATAGATTTAAGTCTTTGACTTTAATTTTAGATTCCAAATAGAAATTTTCTTATATTTCTAATTCCAGAATACAATACAATTACACTTTCTCAAGTGTTTAATATCCATCTTCTATTAATGGATTAAAACTGTATGGAATATGAGTTAGGTATTCTGTGACCAGGATCCACTTGCAATTTCTAAGAACTCTTTGATGTAACTAAACCTATGTCATCAATAGACACTACCACATTTTTTTTAATCTATGGCATTTGTATCTTGTTCATAGTGGATTTGACAAGATCAATCTCTACAAAGAGTTAATATGCCTATATCCATTGAAAGTAGTTCATCTCATTCGCAGATGGATGTACATTCAGGAGTGGATATGAGTTTTTCGTTGTAATCTTAAAACGATAACTCTAGATTATACCTTTTAGCAAAGAAATTTGAAATGTTTGAAAAATTTCATTAATTTCTAGCAATGGTTAAAACCATTAAGGTAAGTGGTTAAAGATCTTGCGAACTGATAGGGGTGGAGAAATAGTTAGTAGATATGCAGTTCAAAGATCATTAAATTGATTTTTGAATTATATCCAAACTTACCTCCCCAGAAATTCGAGTTGGATATTGATGATTAGTTACTAGTCGTTGCCTAAATCCTTCTATGGTAATACAATTTCAGAATGATGCAATAGTTGGGTACTTAATGTAAATCATTACTAGATTCATGGATGACCTAATCGAAATCTTAAGAAAAGCTAGAACTGTTAACCATGGTTTGCATGTTTGTTAGCTATTCTAAGTGATTAAGGGTGGACCATCCCATAGTCATTGTATGAGAAAGTGTTTGTTTCAACAAATACTAATTTTCTAAGAAAATGACTAAGTCTGAAAAACAAAGTAGCAAATAAAGGAGATATTTTTTTCTTGATTCCATAAGTGTTCTATCATGTTATTCGATACATGATGATCCCATTGCCTCTGTTGTCTTAACACAACCGAAGAGGTCAATACCATTTAGTTTTCTTAGACATAATTCACGGTACCTTGTTGTAGTGGGAGGGTTTCTAGGAACTCACCTTCTTATGACTTGGAAGAAACTAGTTATTCAAATCCATTGTGAGTTTAAACAAGTAATGGATTGTCAAAAAAAGAAACTAAGAAGAAAAGCCAAGAGAACTATGGTTTGATCCATTCACATGGAGTAACCTAAAGTTTTCTATTACAAGGACATAAAAGGAAATTTTCGTTAATAAGTCTATTCAATGGACTTAACAAAACTTCTTGTTCCTAATATTATAGGTTTGAGTTTATCTAAACCTATGGCTTGTGGTACACCTGGTAATTACTTACTCTAATGCAAGCAACTTACTTTAGTAAGATGCTGAAGCATTTTCTTTTTTAATGGAAATCTATAGAAGCTTCTCAACTTGTAGACACAAATTTTATTTATCTAAGGAAAAGTCTCAACTATTCCAGAAACGATAAAGCTATCAAAGAATTTCTTAAATCAACAGTGAGAGGTCTCGGATATGCTTTAGTATACCTTAGACCAGACACCTGCTATTGAGTGGGAGTAATGAGTAGGTATCAGATTAATCCAGGAGAGGAACATTGGAAGACAATCAAGTAAATCTTAAGATTAAGAAGAGGAACTATATGTTAGTCAATAAGGGTGTATTTAAAACTCTTAGACTACACCACATCAGAA
This sequence comes from Cannabis sativa, assembly GCF_029168945.1. Taxonomy (NCBI): domain Eukaryota; kingdom Viridiplantae; phylum Streptophyta; class Magnoliopsida; order Rosales; family Cannabaceae; genus Cannabis; species Cannabis sativa. Next base: position 39,705,577 of record NC_083609.1, on the reverse strand, counting down.
TTCGAGACTTGCCTTTGTGCTAGAAAGTCTGCTGATAAGATGGTGATTACTCTGGGGGTGGAGTGGTGATTTTGGAGAACTGTAGAAACCTATCTAAACTCTCTTAGTCTACCAGAGAGAGACTGAGTGTTAAAGTTGCGAGAAAGGTAGTTATTCAGTCCAAGGAAAGTTCTATACATTTGTGGTACCGTTCCAACTTGTCTTAACTACTAGTGTTACTTCTTGAATAACCAAAAAGTAGCTGCCAAAAGTATAGAATCCAGTATCCCAAGAGAGTAGACATACAGAGAGGAATTTCACCAAATCAAGGATTTTGTGATTAAGGAAGAGTAATGGTGGAGAAAAGGTTGTGTTTAATTCAACCTCTCAGATCCTATTACGAAGAGTATACTACTACTACACTTCATTTGTATATCAAGGAGTAGACATTATTTGAAATGCACATTTTGTTTTATATTAGTGCAAGTGGGAGTTTGTTGGGTTTTGTACCCTAAATAAAACCCATTTCAATATATTCTGATTTACTTATTAATAAAGATCAAAAATAATATTTTATGTTGCATGGTTCACATGATTTATTTCATGATTATATGTATATAATGTCTGAATTCTATTTAAGTACAAAACATATGAATTTGTTAATGATTATAGTGTTGTCGGCACAGTAGAATATAATCTTAATTATATGTTCGAAATTTTATTCCCTGATTTGTCAGTTCACTAGATTTAGACTGACATGATAATCAGCGATAGGTATTCTTACACCTTGGATAAGTGTTATGTCCTTTCCAGGGCATTGTCAAAGTTTACCAGTATCGAATGTATGGAGTATACATTGGAAGAGACCAATATTGAACTTTGATTAGATATATTAAAATTTACCGTAATATCTATTCAATTCAATATCACCCGTTGATCCTAGATCAAATAATCTTAATCCTGATATGGTTAGGTTCGATCTCAAGAGTATTATACATGTTCTTTGATTTGTTAGTTAAGCCTACTTTTGGGTCAGGGTGATACGTACATTTTGGGAACATGATAGTATACTTGAGTGGGAACGCTAACATAAATATTTAGTCTATAACTTCTATAAGAATTTAGAAGTGAAACGATGATATCCTTCGAGCTTGGCTAAACAGAGATAAATGGTGGAGATCTCATTTCACTTCGCTGAAATATCATTTATATGGAGCTAAGTGTTTTAAGGATAAAATAAATTGAAGGTGTAACGGTAACTTAGTGCCGACTCAATGTAGATCATCTATTAGAGGGTCATTGATCAAATTAGGATTATAACAATGGATAACTAATGGCGTATCTATATCGTGGAACATATAGAGCGTTCTATATGACTGAGAGTGCAATTCCAAGTTCTAAGTGTGGATTCAGTAAGGAATTAATAAGTTAGAGAATTTACTTGGTAAATTCGGTTCGACTTATTGGAAGCTCGATTATATAGCTCCATGGTCCCCATACTAGATGATACCATACTGCTTGTAAGACTCAGTTAATTGATTTTAATTAATCAATTATAATTCTAAAGTTAGACTATGTCTACTTTATGAATTTTCACTAAGCAAGGGCGAAATTGTAAAGAAAAGAGATTCTAGGTTTATTTATTAATTAAGAGACTTTATATTTCTAGTTAACAAACATATTAAATGACAATATTATTTAATAATTAATTTTTAGTTATTAAATAATTAGAATTGGCATTCAAATGGTTAAATTGGAAAATTGGCATTTTTGATAAAATGGGAATGAAAAATGACAAAATGGGAAAATTGCAAAGTGAGGCCCATTATCCATAATATGACCAGCAACTTTGTATAGGGTTTACCATTTATATTTTTCATTATTTTAATGCCATACAATTCTAACCTAAACCTAGATGGCATTCTATAAATAGAAAGTGATGGCTTCAGAGAAAGCCATAGCCGCCCCCCTCTCTCTCTTTTCCTCTCTTCAATTTCAAAATCCTTGAGTGATAGAGTAGTGCCCACAAACATCAAGTAGTATCTCAATCATAGTGTGTAAGACTGTGGAGAATCAACATCAAAGAAGGAGAGAAAGAGATCCAGATTCAGATCTTGATTATGCTCTGCTACAGAAAGGAATCAAGGGCTAGAGATCTGAATGAAAGGAGTTATTACATTCCGCTGCACCCAACGTAAGGTTTACTAAACTTTATATGTGTTTATTTCATTGTTTTAGAATTCATATTAGGATGTTAATGAAACATACTTGGTAGTAAATCTAGATCTTGGTAAAATATTTCAAACAGTGAGAACTAACTAGTAAGATAATGCTAGTCGCTATAGGCGTTTCTTGCAAGAAATCTCTGAAGGCAAGCGCTGATTCTTGCGATATGCGGCCTGGCCGGAACCTCTAAGTGTGTCCTTTATTCCTTTGGCAAAGCCTTTATTTTTAACCAAAGTCACAATTGCTTTTGAACCAGGTGACTTGGATTTGAAAATAATGCCTCCTAAGCTATGTACATCAAAGACTCCCTAGGACCCCAAAGTAAACTTTTAAGTTGAGTTAATAGAATCGAAGGTGCAATCTATCTCAGGCTACACAGGTGATATAATGGAGACCTGTGGAATTAAACTTGGGCAATCATGCCAAGTTAGGTCAGTACGAGAGGGTGAGTTCCGTTGTTTCCCCCCTCCGCGCTTTTCAAGCAGTATCCCAGGGACTGGCGGTGAGACTAGTACCAGTGGCTCAACTGGCATGGGCGCTTGGAGCCTGGAGAATATTAGTGCTAGGGCCATACTCCCTCTTCGAGACTACTTTAAGGATTACATAAATCACCTTGGGGTTGCCCCATTCTAGTTGAATCCTATCTCTTACAAGATTCTCGCTAGTTTTAAGGTTTTGTATAAAATTCTGAACTGGGAATGCCCCACACCAGTAGAAATCGAGTATCTTTATTCGGTTAAGGCCGTTCCAGCGAGGTAGAATGCCGCAGGGGGCTTTCACTATCTTGGTACTCATTCTAGCGAGCCTAAAATCATTGTGGACTTGCAGAACAAAGTGTCTTTCAAAGACAATTTCTTCTGGACTTCTAGTCTTTCCCCAATTGGCACAACCACCATTTGCAGACTTCGTAAGTAATTGTTTTCCTCTTGCTCAGGTACATTATTCCTTGTCTCTCCATTTTTTGACCAATGTTTTGTTTGTTTTTTTACAGCTCTCTTGACGAGGCCCATCCTTACCCCCGAGATGGTCAGTCGGCATAGGCGCCTAATAATTCTTCCTTATGGCCTTCGGTCATGTGACATTCTTTTGAACGAAGCCAACCTGAGATCGGCGGGCCTTCTCGCCGATAAGGAGTATACTTATGATTATAAGTTTCCCAAATATTCTTCATGGCAGTAGATTACCTTCCAGATGAGGATAAGGCCTGGGATCGCGTGGCTCGAGCACAGTTTCTTCAAAATACTGTCCCTCAGGAACCTGGTGAAGGAGCATCCTGGGGTAATCAATGTGGTAGGTCTCCCACAGTACTTAGGGTTGAACGTAGCACATTAGTCACCTTCCAAGACTCCCACCTTAATTTTTATATTTGGGATTCCCTTCTCGTAGACCGAATTGCTCATAAGTTTGACAACTGGTACCCTAGATTCCACGTCCTGATAAACTGTCACGAGTCATATTATGGTATAGCTAAGCAATACGACACTATGGAAGATAGGGCAAGTCATATAGACGTGAGTTGGGATTTCGAACCAATAGAGCCTTTTGATATATTCAAGATTATAGGCTGTAGGGATTTTAGTTGATATTATGGTCCTTCTACCCCTTCGCCTAGTGATAGCTCGCCTTCTAGTGACTTTGGTAAATCCCTTAGGTGGAAAATTTTACTTCCCCTCGCTCCCCTTTCATCTGCCTTTTTACTAATTGTAACACTTTATTTTGTTTTGCAGACATGGGAGGATTTCAAGATATCATGGATCGGAAAGGGAAGAAGAGGGGAACCAACCCAAGGGCCTCCACAAATGCCAAGGTGGCACCTCCTAAAAGGCAAAGGAAAACAACCGCCAAGAAAAAAAAAGTCACTCTCCAAGCCTATTAACCTCGAGGTCTCTGATACCGAGTCCTAAGACCAAGTTCCTCCTCCAGTTGCTCCCAACACATACACTCCTCATCTTGAGACAGCCCATTGTTTTGCCTCCTCGAGCAACGCCAGTGAGACCTTGTCAGCTGCAGCAGAGGAGGCTGGATTTGAATTTGCCCAGGCATAAGGGATTGCTTGTTGGCACAAGCTTAAGGCTCTCGTTCCCCTTGATTGGGATTTAATCAATCTTGGGAATCCAGAAGAGATGCTTTTGAAGATATTGGACTACAACTTCATGGTAAGTTGAGCATAATATTATTATTATTTATTTATTTTCTTTTCTCTTATTCAATTTTTCGTAATTCTCTAGGCTTCTTTCATCTCTTTCGCTTCAAATCGGTGACTCTTGGAGCGGCTCAAACATTTAGAGGGCGAGGTCCAGAAATTACTGTCGCAATGTGGGATTGTGATTAAGCAACGGGACGACACCCAGTAAGAAATCACCTGCCTTCAACAAGAAGCCGAGAAGTCAAAAGAAGAAGCCAAAAAGACCATCAAGGCCCAAGCAGATGAATTTGAGAAAAAGCTTGCCAAGAAGGAAGTCGAGACCATAGAAAGATGCAACAAGGTTGGCCTTCATACTTTATATCAAGCCTAGATGGTGAATCCTAATATGGAAACAAGCTTTGTGGAGGAAAAGGAAGAGGAAACTCTGGCTTTCTGTGAGAAGTCCAGGACGAAGGAGGAAGAGGTCGAGGCAGAAGAAGAAGAAGAGCTATCCAGGTCTCCCACTATGTAGATCTGGTTTTTATTTATCTTCCCCTTTCTTTTTTTTTTAAAGTGCACTTTTGGTCGAGACAATGGTTTTCCCCTGGTGGCACCTTTCTGTAAAGACAGACTTGCGAAGTTGGATGGCCAACTTTGCTTTTTAATGCCTGAAGCCTTTAAATTTCAACATGTGGTTGTTTGCTTGCATTTCACTCACAATTTAAACAATCATATGCATAAAATTTATCAGAGGTTTTCATTGGTCGTATTCCTCTCTAATGTTAAGTAGTTAACAACCTACTTTACGCGCGAGTAGCTTATCTTCTGCCCCATCCTCGATTTGCGAGTAGTCATTGATTTCGCCTCGCGATCAACTTAAATATATTTTCAATGACCTTGTCATTTTGTATATATTTTTATTGCTTACATGAATAGTTAAATCTTCTACACACGTGTTAGGTTTAAGTATTTTTCCAAGACACTTTGATATCTCGTTTAATACTTTCCTTTAGCGCGAGCCATTAGTATTCAACTTTATGCGCAAGTTCTAACTTTTGATTTTCCTTTCTCATCAAATAGGTTTTAAACCAAAAAGTATAGTTGTTTGATCCATTTCTCGTCAGAAAGGTTTGATCAGAGCGTTATAACGATTCGACCCCTCTTTCGTAGAAAACGTTTGGTCAGGGAGTTATAACAGTTCGACCCCTCTTTCGTCAAAAAGGTTTGGTCGAGGACCTTTTGAGAAGTTTTTCAAATTTTTTATTATTTTTGAAGTGATGGGTTTCCATTGTATTATGTATTTTCAAATAAATTCTTGTTGATCATACATATATGTCCCGTAAGTAATTTTAAAGAGTTATGCTTTACAATTACTTGTTGAAAGAAATGATTATTTTATTCACAACTAAAGTTCAAAATATTACATTAGTGATGCGATTTACAATTTCATAGGAACTTCTCCAGTTCAATTGTTGTGAAATTTATATACGCAATCACACAAGTAATAAAGTGATAAGTAAGATTGTCTCCACAGGGATTGCAAACAAATATATCTTGTAAAACCAACTAATTACAACTTGAAATAAAAAGAAATAATATGCAAATGGTTGAGTAATGATTCAAAATTAGAAATGACATGAATTAATTTGTTAAAATTAAACTACTGCTGCTAAGAAAACAAATTGGCTGCAAGATAAAAAATGTAATATGGTAAAAATTGCTTGAATAACTAATTCCTTCTAGTCAGGTTTGTTTTTCAGTCAGTACAGCATCGGTTCAGCATTACTCTAGCATTCTGCACAGAGATAACAAAAAATTTCTCTAGGCTTGTGAGAATTTTCCAACACTCACAACTTTAATTCTACCATTTAGCTCAATATATTCCGATATCAAACCAGCAAGCAGAACACTATTCAAACATTAAATTGGTTAGTTCTGCAAGGTAAATGAAATATTCCTATCCCACTTACAAAGAAAAGCCTAAATCTAGGTGTTCACTTGCTTCATTCAAGTTGAACTACTAGATCTAGCCCTTCCGGTACAAGATCTAGCTTAGCAAATTGTTATTCATGGCCAAGAAACAACAATCAATTAAATTGAAACTCACTTGAATGAACAAAGGCAAAACAAATGCTAAAGTAAGCTGAAAATTTAATCATACCCAACTTAGAAGTTCATAGCCATTCAAGCCTCAAAAGTTTAGCTCATATTAAAGTAAGAAGATAAAATCCAAGCTAAAAACAATTCATCCATGGTTGTTGCCCAAATTTACAATCTCAAGAAGTTTTCGATACTAAGTATAAACAACTATAAAAGAGGAAAATAAAGAAGACTATTAAGAAAGGGTAAAAGAAAATTCAAACACTAGGCTTGGTCCCCTCTTCCTTCTTCTATGGTGTACTTTCTGCTACATTTACTCCTCCAAAAGAGTTGCAGCAGCTCCTCACGTACTGGATAATGAATATGATCCTCATGTACTTCCCTTTCTTTCTCTTTTTGTTGTTGGGTTTTTAGGGTACAAACTTCATACCCCAAAATAGAAGCCCAAACTTTTCCACTTTGGCCCACTAGGGTTAGACCTCTTTCTTCCACGTCAGCTGGCTGGTGCAATTTGAGTGACTGGACCGAAGTTGCTGAGGTGGATAAGTGAAATTCGTGTTTCCACGTCACTGCCAGGATGTTGAATTCACTTCAGCATTGCTTTAGCATTGCTTCAGCAATCAGCCCAGTTTCATCTTGTGCTCCTTTTCTCCCTTGCTTCTTTTTCTTTTACCTATCAATTTAATTCCTCCTTTTTCAACAAAATAAACACAGTTAATTGGAAAAATACACCCAACAATATCAATATTTACAAAACTTAAAGGTTAGATTACTAAGTAGAAAATAACACTAAAACTAATTAATATTAAGCAAAATAAACACATTTTCACTACTCTCCTCACAATACTTTAGTTTAAAAGCATAAAAATTAACTCTATACCATAGAGTTATCAAAGAGTTATGCTTTACAATTACTTGTTTAAAGAAATGATTATTTTATTCACAACGAAAGTTCAAAATATTACATTAGTGATGCAATTTACAATCATTAATCTCATAGGAACTTCTCCAATTCAATTGTTTATTTTATCAATCTTTGAGAATCCTCTAGTTTTGATAGAATGGGTTTCAATGTTCAAGGTCAATCCCTAACATATTCCCAAAATTGTTTCAATATCCCGGGTCAATCCCTGTCATTAACCTCGGTATAGTCAGCATAAATGGGTATATATTTGTTGTGTTTCTTTTGTTTCTTATCCTTGGGTAGCCTTTTGGGATCGTCTTTCCTCTTTGATCCTGAGGCTTCCAATTCGAATTCTTCAATAGAATCATACCCCAATTGCCTTTTGGGTTCCCTGACTTGATGCCTTCTAAACTTATTCTCCAACTCTCCATTCGCAAATGGAGTAACTCCCTTTGTTTTGGACCAAGTCGTTGATCAAGATGAGGTTTTCTCATGTTGAAATGTTCTCGTATGTCACACCGGTCGTTACAGCTGTCGGACCTTACATTTCCTATATGTTGCATTATGCCTTTTTGATCATCACTGCGACGAGTGTTCTCTACACCCCACATTGATTGATTACGAGATACTGCACGCCTAGCAGTAGTCCTTGCCTCTTCTCATTCTGTTCTTCCTCTTAAGGTTTGATTTACCTCGTTCCCCCAACAGGGGTTTACACGAGCTCCTTTCTTATGAACTGGGAGAGAAGGTTGGCAATCTCCGACTGATGTTCCACATATCCTAGGTAGTTCCCCTAGACTTCCCTCAATTTCCTCAGGTTGCCTCCCCTGAGTGTTCTAGGAATATATCTGGGTTGTCTCCTGCCCCTTGGTTTGTGAGTTGCGAGGTTTGCCTCTTGAATCTCTATTTCCAAGGTTATGTTGATTTTGGGAACTATTCTCCTTTGCCACCTTGACTGCGGCTATTTCACGCTCTAGTTCGGTGTTACACCGGTTTACTTCCTCCAATTAGAGTCTAAGATGGCAGTTCTCTAACTCAACGATAGGTATGTACCTGGTTAGGTCGTAGGCACCATCCTCATCAACCTGGTTAGGAAGTGACCGACCGTTTTTTATCCTAGGCCCTTCGAGTTCGAATCTCCAATAAAGGGTTTTCCCAGAGCCAGTGGCCTATTCAGGTGATGAATAACAAGATCCCTGAGGACTCAGAGGCTCTTTTCCAAAACGATGATTGATTCCTTCATGAGGATTATCTTCTTTGTTGTCATCCATTACTTTCATGTCAGGACGTTTTTTCTGAGCTATTCTTTCACAAAGGCTGTCAATGAAAGCATCAAACTGCAAACGCAGATTTTTGTTAACCAAAGTTGAGCCTAAGAGTGACAATCTCACATAGAAAAAAAATTAAAGCTGTAAAATGAAAAGTATGAACACGCAGGATTTTTTACGTGGTTTTGCAGTTAAAATTCTGCATAGTCCACGACTCAATCTTATTCAGATTTCTGATAGTTTTTTTAAATTCTCTCTGGTATGATTTTTTCCATCCCCATTTTGGTCTTAGTTGCCACTATTTATAATCACCTAGTAGGCAATTAATTACAAAGTTGATTTAAAAAAAAAACTATAAGCATTAAATTACAAACTCTACAAAGGACTTTTGAGATTTGACATATAAGCATTTTCAGTCTTTATATTATTATATGAATTGTTTTACAAGTTTTATTCACATTACATATTTTTTCATTAAATTGTGTGGTAATAGAGTTTTATTGTTATTTTGTAGGTCGATTTTGTGCCATCGAGCTAACCTTGATGGCGAGCTGGAGCTCATCATATGTCTTTCCAAGGTTAATAATGCTTTTACTTTAATTCTGACAACTACAGTTTCTGGTGACGAGGTCATTTTTTTCGCGTGCATGCCCTCCTCCAGCGAGGTGGATGCCTCGTTATCTCTTGCTTTGGTCCACCCATCTGTTATACTTAGTTTGTATACCGTGCACTATACACTAAGTATTTCCATTGTCGCTATATCTCATCTACGTGACGAGGTTAGTGCCTCGTCTTATACACCTGAAGTTACATGATTTCTCATCGAGGCACAAAGCAACAATTTGTACATTTTTAACTCGCATAAGACTGTTCAGTCAGACGAGTTGTAAACATACTTTGCTAATTATGCTTCTAACGAGTTATTCATTTCGAGTGTAATTATGATTATGTGTTTGAGTTCCTTATTCTTCCCAGCCTGGTACGTGTCTTCATTTGATGTGCTCGCTGAATTTCGAGAATAACAACAATATTTTCTAATTTTGGTATTTTTTTACAAGTTTATAGTTTTGAAAAGTACAGTTTATTTTATGGTATTTATTTAGAACATTTACATAAAATATTATATCTGTAATTGATTTATTTATGTATATCCTCATATGATTTTTTTTTTATTTATTACATTAATTCATATAAATTTACATTATTTTTTTATTATCTTACTTTAAATAAGCTATTAAACTGTTTTTACAATTCAAATTTTTGAGATTATTTATATTTACTTCAAATATTTATTTTTTCTTTATACTTTTGTTAGTACTTCATGGCTTCTACAAAGGACTTTAAGATTTGAAATATAAGCATTTTTCAGTCTTGATATTATTATATGAATTGTTTTACAAGTTTTATTCACATTACATATTTTTTCATTAAATTGTGTGGTAATAGAGTTTTATTGTTATTTTGTAGGTTGATTTTGTGGAAGGCCTAGTGTTACACAGACTTTGCTCATAAGTTTTTAAATATAATTTATTTGAGAGTTATCATCTTTTACTATTGAGATTTTTTATTATTAGTTTTAATATCAACGTTAGGGATTAATCCACTTTATTTTTTATCTTTTTTCTTTTGTAGATAGTTTGTGGAGCATTTTGATATGTAAAAGAGTTTGCGTGTAGTTTTCGATGTTACAAGTTGAAGCTCTAGCTATGTTGGTGTGCTGTATGAGGATGTTATAGCTTTATTGTCTAAATTTTTGGGAACAGTTTGTCTCATGTAGCTCACTTTCTTTAGCAATTCATAGTTTGACAAGCATGCTCTTATGTTAGACGATTAGCCATCCTGATTTGAGGAGGTTCCTGCGCGGTTTGTAAATATCTGCATCGTAAATTCGTTAGTGATTCTAATCACTACGTCAAAAAAAAATAAATATTATTTTATGAGTACAATTAATTATCATATAAATATATATTAAAAAAAAGGTTGGATGTCGTTGTTACAAGTACATCATATATGTTATGCCTATAATCACAAGACAAATTTAAGCGCAAATGAAATCTCCCTCTAAACTTATATAACAACAAATTTGACTTGTACATTCCCTTTGGAGTTGCTCTGAAAGCAATTTCTTTTTTATTTTCTTTTTTTTTTTGAAGTTTCTCTTTATATAATTATGTCTATTAAACTAAATAAAAACAATTTGGGTTTCAAAAAAATAAAAAAAATCAAAATAAGAAGGAATTAGAAATTCTCATCCCTTTTTGGACAACATTGAAAATAATTACAAAAAATATAATTATGAACAAGTTATATATTGTTGATCTCGCTTCTCGCCAACAGCAGTGAGTCAAAAATAAAGCAATTAAAAAAGATAATTAAAAGAAAGCAAAAATAGTAAATTAAAGTGAACACCAGATTTTAAAAAGGTCTGGCCCCGTGAGTGTAGTAATGACCTACTCCCCTTGTATTGTATTGATGTGAGATGAAGGAACAAAGTGTTCTTCCTCTTGAAAGATCTTACAATTGATCTCTGATTATGTTTCTCTGTTAGACCACTCTTTTCATTCTAGAATATTTTTCAGCAGCAATTCTCTCGATCCCCTTCATAGTGAAGCCAGATAACTATTTATAAAGACTTAATGCATGAGGGATGGTTTCCCTTTTGCTTACAATGCATAAAATAAGAAATTACAATATGTGAAATAGGAAATGAGGACAAGTTTCCATTTTCCTTTGACTCAATCCAACGAGATTAGTCTTTGAAGTCACCATCTGTTGTACGTTTCTTGGCATAAACATGTTCGTACCTGGTTGGATATCTTCTCAACAACCTTGCTCGGATAACCGACTATTATAGATGTTGATTAGTCATTTATAGGCTGCTAGGAATAAATACCTCCGCCCAGGTATACAAAATATGGTACATGTATCATTCAATTCTATTGCCACGTCAAGATTCAAAAAATGGGATAACATTTGCCCCCCAAGTCTACGCGAGACCTTCCTAGTCGCACGAGGACTTCACTCAGCCTGGAGTCTTGTCCGGATGGGTGACGCGTTTCCTAGGTGTCGGATGATGAACTATAGTAACCTTGACTAGTGGTCTCTTCAATTTTGGCTCATTTAATTCTAATTGACAATTCTGCCTCGAATCACAATTTGATGTCTGGGCGTGTTGACGGTTACTCTATTGGAATGAGTACATAACGTAAATTTTTGGGGAGAATTCGAGGAACTTGAATTTTGAAATGATTAATTCCCTTTTTGGACTGCTTATATATAGGAATAGGAGCCTTTAGTGACCTTTTAGCAATTCTTACTCTTGAAAAACCATAGCAAAAAGTTTCCAGACGAATATTTCTCTCAAATTCTTCGAAGGATTTGCAAGAAAACTCTTTATGACACCATTTGAGCAGAACAAGAAGCTTCAAGCCAATGGGTATGTTGTTCATTTCTTTCTTTTACATATTTTCAATGAAATACATGTTAATTTTCTGGGTTTCTTGCTATGAATCTCGCCTGTTCTTGAACCGTTCTAGGTTAACTATAGAATTCCTAGGTTTAAAGTTTAGGAATTTTGATTGTATTCAACCACGACGTCTGATTGTCTAACTGCGCCTCAAATTTTAACCTTACAAAATCCATTTTCACTCGTCCATTTGGGGTTTTATTGAAAATTAAATTCCAATTTGAAGTTTTGAACTTCTAAGTTGAAAATTCTATTTTTGGGTGAAATTTTTACTTTTGACTCCTCAATCGAACCTGGTCGGTCCATTCAATTTGTTTTTCATTTGTTGCTTTGACCAACTCTCACTTTCTTGTCTCCTAACCTTTGTGGATGAACCTTGGTGAATTTTGGGGAGGCAAACATCATATCGACCAAGATCTGCTTCAACTCCTATACGAGGATCATCCTTATCTCTGTGCTAGCCCTTCTTCGTCAAGTAATGATCTTTCAAAGTCTAGCTTTGAAGACTAGGAAATAAGTAGCGAACATACGCCTTTCTCAGAGCCCAAGATGCTACATCATTTCTATACCAACCAGATTCAAGGTGAAGGACAAGGTCATTTCATCAGGGAACTCAAGAAAGCGTGGTTTACAATCTGCTTGAGGGTCGTCCTTATTGGAAATTATTTTACCAAGATCTTAGATCTACTCACAAGTATGTTGATTAACACCCGAAATATGAACTTCTAAAACGATTATAAATTAAACACATATAAAGTATGAGAAACCTTACATTGGGTGCAGCGGAATAAAATGTCTCCTTCCTTTCAGATCTCTAACCCTTGTATCCTTTTTGTCGCAGAGTATTATCAAGATCTGAACCGGGATCTCTTTCTCTCCTTTCTTTAGTGTTGAATCTCCTTCTTGTTGAATGTCTTTCTTCACGATCTTCCTCACTATGATTGAGGTATCACTTGCTGTGTGTGGGCACTACACTATCACTAAGAGGTTCGAAATTATTCAAGGAAGAAGAAGAGGAGGTAGGTGGCGACTCGGTATAGAGAGAGAAGGCTCAGGTTTTTCTCTGAAGGAAACAAGATGTGAAAATGTATATTTCCTAAAGCCTTCACTATCTCTTTATAGCATACCACATAGGGTTAGTCTTGAATTATTTGGCATTAAAATAATGAAAATATCAGATGATAATCCCTATAAAAGTGGTCGGCCATGGCATTATTGATTTTGGCCTCACTTTTTGTAATTTTGCTGTTTTATCATTTCTACATCTCATTTTCTCAAAAACGCCGATTTTCAAATTCAACCATTTAAATGCAAATTCTAACTATTTAATAACTATAAATAATTATTAAATAATATTGTCATTTATCATATTTATTAATTTAACCATACAAAGTATCTTAATTAACAAATATGCCCTAAAAACTCTTTCTTTAAAATTTCGCCCTTACTTAGTGAAAAATTCACAAATAGACATAGTCTAATTTGAGAATTATAATTGATTAATCAAGACCAATTAAATGAGTCTTACAAGTAATATTATCTCAACTAGTGGGGGGACCATGGGTCTATATAACCGTGCTTCCAATAAGAAGATCAAGAATCTATAACCTAAATTCACTGACTTATTAATTCTTCGTTGAATCCACGCATAGAACTTAGAATTGCACTCTTAGTATATAGAACGCTCTATATGTTCCACCATATTGACACGTCATTAGTTATACATTGTTATAATCCTAATTTGATCAATGATCCTCTATATGAATGATCTACACTGTAAAGGGATTAGATTACCGTAACACCCTACAATGTATTTTATCTTTAAAATACTTAACCCCGTATAAATGATATTTAAGCTATGTGAAATGAGTACTCCACCATTTATTTTCGTTTGGTCAAGCTCGAAGGAAATCATCCTTTACTTTCTATTCGCCAGATAGAAGCTATAGATTCCATATTTATGTTAGCGCTCCCACTCAATTGCACTACCGTGTTCCCAAAATGTACGTATCACCCTGACCCAAAAGTTGGCTTAACTAACAAATCAAAGAACATGTATATTACTCTTGAGTTCGAACCTAAACATATCAGGATTATGATCATTTGATCTAGGATCATCAGGTGATATTGAATTGAATAGAAATTACAGTAACTTTTAACAAATCTAATCAAAGTTCAATATCGGTCCCTTCCGATGCATACTCCATGCACCCAACCTGAGCTTTACTTTAACCAATGCTCTGGAAAGAACATAGAATTATACCAAATGCATGTAAACTCTGTTGTAGTTTATCATATCAGTAAAACCCTGTGTCTGATAAATCTAAGAATCTTTATTTACATAGTCATGTTTAGTTTCCAATTTGTTGACAACACAATAAACAGGATACAGTATGTGAAAAGGGTTTCAGATGAATTTATAAATCAAATAGACAAGCCATTGATAAGATGAACCAAAACATACACAAATGAATGAAAAATACTTCTATTTCTTTATTGATGTTGAATAAAATGGATTGTATTGAATTGGAGCTTTATTTAGAGCATAAAACCCAACAAACTCCCACTTGCACTAATATCAAACTAATCAGTACATATCAATTAATCCTAAATTCTGACAGTGCTTTTCAAATGCAGTTACTGCCAAGACTTTGGTGAATGGATTAGCTAAGTTGTGTTCTGTGTCCACTTTCTCAACCAGTACATCCCCTCTAGCCACATATTCTCTGATGATGTGATATTTCCTTTCTATGTGTTTGCTTCTCTTATGGATTCGAGGTTCCTTACTATTGGCTATTGCTCCATTATTATCACAAAGTAGGACAACAGGCTTTTCCATTCCAGTCACGGCACCAATACTGGTGAAGAACTTTCTCAGCCAGACAAGCTCTTTAGCAGCTTCCGCTGCAGCTATGTATTCTACTTCCATCGTAGAGTCTGATATCGCGGTTTGTTTAGCACTTCTCCAAACCACTGCTCCACCCCCAAGAGTAAACACCATCCCAGATGTTGATTTCCTGTCTTCAAGACATGCTTGGAAATCTGAATTAGGATAGCCTATGGGATTTAAAGCACCACCCTTGTAGACTAATACAAGATTTCTTGTACTCTTTAAGTATTTCAGAATATACTTAACTGCATTCCAATGTTCCCGTCCTGGATTTGATTGATAACTGCTCACGATTCCAACTGCATAGCAGATGTCAGGTCTAGTTCATAACATTGCATACATTAGACTTCTAACTGCAGAAGCATAAGGAATTTTCGCCATGTCCTCTATCTCTTGAGGATCAGTAGGAGACTGTTCCTTAGATAGACGAATACCATATCTAGAAGGCATGTTCACCCCATTGGTGTTGTTCATGGAGAATCTCTCTAAAACTTTGTCAATATAGGTTGTTTGAGAGAGAGCAAGAGATCTGTTCTTCCGGTTTCTGATAATCTGAATACCAAGAACATAGGCTGCCTCACCCAAATCTTTCATATTGAATTGAGTGTTAAGCCATTCCTTGATGTTAGTTATTTTCTTGATATTGTTTCCAATAATCAAAATGTCGTCAACATTAAGGACTACGAATACTATTACTTTGTCCTCCTTGACTTTGTAAACACAAGGTTCATCTTCATTCTGAAGAAAGCCGTAGGTCTTGATGATTTCATCAAACCTTTTGTTCCATGAGCGAGAAGCTTGCTTAATTCCATAGATAGACTTATTTAATTTGTAAACTTTCTTTTCCTGCCCTGGAAGAACATAGCCTTCTGGTTGCTCCATATGATTTCTTCAAGTACCCCATTAAGGAAGGCAGTCTTGACATCCATTTGCCAGATTTCATAATCGAAAGCAGCAGCTATGGAGAGAGAATTCGGATGGATTTGAGCATGGCAACAGGACTAAAAGTTTCTTCATAGTCCACACCTTCTCTTTGGGTATAACCCTTTGCTACTAGTTTAGCTTTAAAAGTTTCGACTTCGCCTCCAGCGTCTCTTTTCTTCTTGTAAACCCACTTACATCTGATTGTATGATAGTCATCAGGTGCGTCTACATATTCCTAGACTTTGTTCTTTTTCATGGAATCCATTTCTGAATCCATGCCGGCTGGCCATCATTTCCGTTGCGGACTAGCCATCGCCTGTTTATAGGTTAATGGGTCGTCATCAATACCGTCACCAACGACCATATTGATTTCACCATCCAAGCCATAACGAGCTGGTTTTGTGAAAACCCTCCCACTACGACGAGGAGTGGTGATCTTCTGAACAGGAACTTTGGTAGTAGTTTTCTCAGTTGGTTCTACTGAGGGAGTGGGATTATCCTCTTCTTGAGTGGAAGAGGACAGAACATTGGAAGGAATTATATCTGCAAGCATTTCCTCCAACACTACTTTACTTTGTGGTTTGAAATTCTTAATATAGTCATCTTCAAGGAAAGTGGTGTTTATGGAAACAAACAATTTATCATCCTTGCGACTATAAAATAGTCCACCCCTAGTCTCTTTAGAATTCCCGACAAACATGCAAACTTTAGTTCGCTTTTCAAGTTTTCCATCTTTCTTTCTTAAGACATGAGCAGGGCACCCTTAGATTCTATAATAGCGTAAACTAGGTGTACGACAATTCCATAGTTCTAAAGGTGTCTTAGGGATTGATTTAGATGGAACAACATTTAAAATGTCGGTTGCCATCTGAATTGCATATCCCTTGAAGGACGTAGGTAGAGTTGAGTACCTAAGCATGGACCTAACCATTTCCAAAAGCGTCTGATTCCGTCTTTTTGCAACTCCATTTTGCTGTGGAGTGCTAGGGGAGGTTAATTGGGATTCAATGCCTACTTCGATCAACTGATCTTTGAACTGCATATCCATATATTCTCCACCCCTATCAGTTCGCAAGATCTTTAACGTTTTACCCAATTGGTTTTGAGCCAATTGTTTCATTAACATCCTAATATGAATTCTAAAACAATGAAATAAACACATAAGAGTTTAAGAAAACCTTACATTGGGTGCAGCGGAATATAGTGACTCCTTCCGTTCAGATCTCTAGTGCTTAATTCTTTTCTGTAGCAGAGCATCACCAAGATCTGAACCTGGATCTCTTTCTCTCCTTCCTTTGATGCTGATTCTCCTTCTTGTTAGTTGATTTTCCATAGTCTTACATACTATGATTGAGATACCACTTGATGTGTGGGACCTCACTCATTCACTCAAGGATTTCAAAATTTAGAGAAGAAAAGAAGAGAGAATTGGTTCGGCCTATAGAGAAAAGAATAGGAGGCTCAAATTTCATCTGACAAAGTTAAGTGTGAATGAGAGCCATCACTATCTATTTATAAGTAACCACCTAGGTTTAAGTTAGAATTATTTGGCATTAAAATAATGGAAAAATAAATGATAAAACCCTATAAGTGTGGCCGGCCATGGGCCTTGGATAATGGGCCTCACTTATGCAATTTTGCTGTTTTATCATTTCTGCATCTCATTTTCTCAAAAACGCCAATTTTCAAATTCAACAATTTAAATGACAATTCTAATTATTTAATAACTAAAAATTAATTATTAAATAATATTGTCATTTAATATAATTATTAATTAGACATATAAAGTCTCTTAATTAATAAATAAACCTAGAATCTCTTTTCTTTACAATTTCGCCCTTGCTTAGTGAAAATTCACAAAGTAGCCATAGTCTAACTTTAGAATTATAATTGATTAATCAAAATCAATTAACTGAGTCTTATAAGCAGTATGGTCTCAACTAGTATGGGGACCATGGGTCTATATATCCGAGCTTCCAATAAGTAGATCAAGAATTTATATCTTAAATTCACTGACTTATTAATTCTTCGTTGAATCCACGCATAGAACTTAGAATTGCACTCTCAGTATATAGAACGCCCTATATGTTCCACGATATAGATAAGTCATTAGTTATCCATTGTTATAATCCTAATTTTATCAATGACCCTCTAACAGATGATCTACATTGAATAGGCACTAAGTTACCGTTACACCTTCAATGTATTTTATCATTAAAACACTCAGCTCTGTATAAATGATATTTCAGCGAAGTCAAATGAGATCTCCACCATTTATCTCTGTTTAGCCAAGCTCGAAGGATATCGTTGTTTCACTTCTAAATCCCTATAGAAGTTATAGATTCCATATTTATGTTAGCCCTCCCACTCAATTATACTATCATGTTCCCAAAATGTACGTATCACCCTGACTCAAAAGTAGGATTAACTAACAAATCAAAGAACATGTATAATACTCTTGAGTTCGAACCTAAACATATCAGGATTATGATCATTTGATCTAGGATCATCAGGTGATATTGAATTGAATAGATATTACAGTAAATTTTAACAAATCTAATCAAAGTTCAATATCGGTCCCTTCCGATGTATACTCCATACATCCGATGCTGGTAAACTTTGCCAATTCCCTGGAAAGGACATAACACTTATCCAAGGTGTAAGAATACCTATCGCTGATTATCATGTCAGTCTAAATCCAGTGAACTGACAAATCAGGGAATAAACTTTCGAACATATTGTTGGAATTTATTTTACCACGATCTTAGTTCTACTCACAAGTATGTTGATTAACACCCTAAATATGAACTTTCTAAAACGATGAAATAAACACATATAAAGTTTAAGAAACCTTACATTGGGTGCAGCGGAATTGAATGACTCCTTCCGTTCAGATATCTAGCCCTTGATTCCTTTCTGTAGCAGAGCATTATCAATATCTGAACCTGGATCTCTTTCTCTGAATCTTTGATGCTGAAACCTCCTTCTTGCTGAAGTCTTTCTTCACGATCTTCCTCACTATGATTGAGGTATCACTTGCTGTGTGTGGGCACTACTCATACACTAAGGATTTTCGACTAAAAATAATTTTCTATTTAATTAAGTGTCATGAAAAGAAATATTTAAGTATCATGATGAAAATAAACTTAGATATTTAATTTTCAAATTAATTAAATGTATTAAATTCAAGAAATAAATAATTAAGTGTAGAGAAGGCTTAATTATTAATCTCTAGTTTAATACTAGGAAAAAAAATATACTTAAAATAAATTGTACCAAAATTAATTATTTAAATAATTAATTTCACAATGTATAATATTTTCCTATTTAATATTAGAAATAATAAGTAGTCTAGAAATAACTATCTAGAAAATATCTTATTTGACTAAGTATCTTTTCCACAAAATT
This sequence comes from Cannabis sativa, assembly GCF_029168945.1. Lineage (NCBI taxonomy): Eukaryota > Viridiplantae > Streptophyta > Magnoliopsida > Rosales > Cannabaceae > Cannabis > Cannabis sativa. The sequence continues at coordinate 39,686,287 of NC_083609.1, read as the reverse complement.
TGAAAAAATATCTAATTTAAGTTGTATTAGAAAAAATCTAGAACTTAAATATTTTCAAATTTAAATTTAATTAAATATCAAAAATTAAGTTGTAACCACTTAATTCAAAAATATTCCATTTTAAGTTAATATTCGAAAAGATATTAACCTAAAAAATATCTAAAATATTCCATTTTAAGTTAATATTCGAAAAGATATTAACTTAAAAAATATCTAAAGAATCTTAATAACCAATGCCTAAAATTCCTCAACTTAATTTTGAAATTTTAAATCCAAAAGATATTCAGATTTAAGTTGGTTAGTTGAAGATAACTAAATATCAACTTAAATAGGAATATTTAATGAAAAATTTAAATTAAGCTCCAGAAAGAATCTAGATGGTTATAATTCTATATTTAATTAAATACAAGAAAATACATATAGTTTAGCTTAGAATAAAGAATTCTTTAAACTATAATTTTCTTAAATTAATTTCAAAATAAATGAAATTAATTATGTTGCTAATCAATTTTATTAGGTTAAACTAGTTTAATTAACCTAGTACAGTTATTCAAATCAGGCAAATGGGCCTTCAAAATTGGGGTGGTTCATGTGAGGGGCTGCTGGGTTCAGTATGTCGTACCCACTACTATGGCTCCCAACTCTCACACAAGGCCCAAAAGAGATGAATTTAACCTTAATAAGAACAACTGTTATTAATTGAATAGGCCCAAAAACTAAATGGGCCTAAATAAATTCTATCAAGAACTATGATAATTTATTTAGCAACATGAACCTATATGCATCTATAATGAAATTAAACACATAGGCTCACACAGGCACACTTTGGATGGGTCCTATCATGTTGCTAGGTCATACACAGATGAAAGAAGATTGTAAATATACCTGTTACAAATTATTTACTTGACCAAGGGAGCCATCAGATCATTAGATCTGGCAAAAAGTAACCATGGCTATTTGCAATCAAGTAATAATAGGTTTTGAAAACTTACACACAAGCTAAAACACATACTCCTGCAACAAGGTTAGCTGGATAGTTGGATGTAGGATTTATTTAATTTTAAATTAAATAACTAATAAATAAAATATTTATTTTCGAAAATTTAAAATAACATAAAAGAAACTTCGAAAATTAAAAAAAAATTAAATTTAAAATTAAACCTACAATTTTGAAAAATTAGGTTTCAACCAACCTAAATATCATTTCAAATTTTGCTAACTACTTTTAAAATTTAAATGTTATTTTATAAATAAAAATTAAATAAAAAATTAAAAAAGATAAATGAATATCTTTTTCAGATTTCAAATGTAATTTAAATAAATAAAATAAAAAAATTTAAAAGTTAGCAAAATATCTTATATCTATTTAAAATTACATGATTATAGTTATCTTATTTTAAATTTAAATAAGGTCAAATTATTTTAAAAAAAAATTAAATTAAAATTTTAAAATCTGACCTTAAATTTAAAAATAAGATAAGATATAATCAAATTTAAAAATAAGATTGATTATTAAGCAAAAAAAAAAGATAGATACTAACTATTTTCAAATTCAAATTACACTAATATCTTGAATTAAATTTTAGAAATATTAAATTAATTCAAAATGATAATTAGAATTGAATTAGGAATAGTAATAGTATAAATGCAGAACTACACAAAAAATCGGAATTTAACTCCATGAAAAAGCATGAAAAAACGAAGAAAAACGAAAAAATTGTGAGCTGTACGGACAGTTTTCGCGATCGCAGGAAAATTTCAACACAACTCCCATTTTTTTCGAATCTTCAAAAAATCATAACTAATTCAAATTAAATCGAAATTGAGTTCTGTAAAAAGGTAACTTGCTTAATTTTTTCCATAATATCCAATAAAAATAATTCCAGAAACAGATATTCAATTATTTTTAACGAAAATTCACAAACACCAATCAATCATCAAATAACACTCAATACAACATGATACCATCCAAAAAAAAAATAAACAATCGTTTTAAAGTCCAAATTTCTTGCAAGTAAATCAATTACCATGGCTCTGAGGCCAGTTGTTGGAATTTATTTTACCAAGATCTTAGATCTACTCACAAGTATGTTGATTAACACACTAAATATGAACTTTCTAAAACGATGAAATAAACAAATATAAAGTTTAAGAAACCTTACATTGGGTGCAGCGGAATTAAATGACTCCTTCCGTTCAGATATCTAGCCCTTGATTCCTTTATGTAGCAGAGCATTATCAATATCTGAACCTGGATCTCTTTCTCTGAATCTTTGATGCTGAAACCTCCTTCTTGCTGAAAGTCTTTCTTCACGATCTTCCTCACTATGATTGAGGTATCACTTGCTGTGTGTGGGCACTACTCATACACTAAGGATTTTCGAAATTTGAGAAGAAGAAAGAGAGAGTGGGTTCGGCCAAAGATAGGGAGAGAGAGAGGCTCAGTTTTTTCTGAATCAGAAGTGTCAGAAGAAAGTGTAATTTTCCTGAAGCCTTCACTATCTATTTATAGCATTCCACTAGGGTTAGGTTTGAATTATTTGCCATTAAAATAATAAAAATATCAAAGGGAAAAACCCTACAAAAGTGATCGGCCTTACACAGTGGATTTGGGCCTCACTTTTTGCAATTTTGCAGTATTATCTTGTCTGCATCTGATTTTCTCAAAAACGCCAATTTTCTAATTCAACCATTTAAATGCCAATTCTAACTATTTAATAACTATAAATAATTATTAAATAATATTGTCATTTATCATATTTATTAATTGAACCATACAAAGTATCATAATTAACAAATATGCCCCTATAAACTATTTCTTTACAATTTCGCCCTTACTTAGTGAAAAATTAACAAATAGACATAGTCTAAATTGAGAATTATAATTGATTAATCAAAACCAATTACATGAGTCTTACAAGCAATATTATCTCAACTAGTGCGGGGACCATGGGTCTATATAACCGAGCTTCCAATAAGTAGATCAAGAATTTAGCACTAAAATTCACTAACTTATTAATTCTTCGTTGAATCCACGCATAGAACTTAGAATTGCACTCTCAGTATATAGAATGCTCTATATGTTCCACCATATAGACACATCATTAGTTATCCACTGTTATAATCCTAATGTGATCACTGATCCTCTATATGAATTATCTACACTATAAAGGGATTAAATTACCGTTACACCCTACAATGTATTTATTCCTTAAAATACTTGACCCCGTATAAATGATATTTCAGCTTATGTGAAATGAGTACTCCACCATTTATGTTCGTTTGGTCAAGCTCGAAGGAGATCATCCTTTGCTTACTATTCGCCAGATAGAAGCTATAGATTCCATGTTTATGTTAGCGTTCCCACTCAATTGCACTATCGTGTTCCCAAAATGTACGTATCACCCTGACCTAAAAGTAGGCTTAACTAACAAATCAAAGAACACGAATACCCTTTCAAGATTGAGCCTAATCATATCAGGATTAAGATCATTTGATCTAGGATCAACTAGGCGATATTGACTTGAATAGATATTACGTTAAGTTTAATAAATCTAAGTCAAAGTTCAATATCGCTCCCTTCTGATGCATACTCCATGCATCCAAGCTAAGCTTTACTTTAACCAATGCTCAGGAAAGAACATAGCACTTCTCCAAATGCAAGTAAACTCTGTTGTAGATTATCATATCAGTAAAACCCTATGTCTGATAAATCTAGGAAACTTTATTCACATAGTCATGTTTACTTTCCAATGTGTTGACGACACAATAAACATGATCAAGTATGTGAAAAGGGTTTCAGATGAATTCATACATTATGTACATATAATCATGAAATAAATCATGTGAACCATGCAATATTAAATGCTATTTCTGATTTATATTAATAAGTAAATATGTTTATATTGAAATGAGTTTTATTTAGGGCATAAAACCCAACACATATAATTAAGATTATATTCCACTGTGTTGACAACACTATAATCATTAATAAATTCATATGTCCTGGACTTAAATAGAATTCATACATTATATGTATATAATCATGAAATAAATCATGTGAACCATGCAACATTAAATGTTATTTCTGATCTTTATTAATAAGTAAATCTGATCTTTAGTCCTGTTGCCATGCTCAAATCCATCCGAATTCTTCTCTGCATAGCTGCTGCTTTCGATTATGAAATCTGGCAAATGGATGTCAAGACTGCCTTCCTTAATTGGGTACTTGAAGAAACCATTTATATAGAGCCATAGTAATTGATTTGTTTGCAAGAAATTTGGACTTAAAATGATTTGTTTGTGTTTTGGATGATATCATGTTGTTTTGTGTGTTGTATGATGATTGATTGATGTTTGTGAATTTTCGTGAAAAATAATTGAAAATCTATTTCTGGAATTATTTTTATTGGATAGTTTGGGAAGAATTAAGCAATTTACTTTTTTACAGAACTCAATTTCGATTTTTGAATTAGTTATGATTTTTTTGAAGATTTGAAAAATATCAGGGTCGTGCAACCCATTCACGCGCGCGGATGAGGGTGATACCCTCGACCACACGCGCGTAGACAACTAGCTCGAACGAGCTACCTCAGTCAGACACGGGTGGCTGTCTGCAAACGTCCCACGCGCGCGAGGAAGAGGCTGCATGCAGCCTCCCGCGCCGAGGGACATCGGTCATGCCTGGCTGCATGTGCCTGTGGACAGTATGCAACGGCTGCATACTGTCCGTACCACTTGCAATTTTTTCGTTTTTCTTCGATTTTTCATGCTATTTCATGGAATTAACTTCCGATTTTTTGTGTAGTTTTGTATTTTGATTCTTACTTTTCAATTTTCAAATCTAATATCAGAAATAAATTAATTTGAATTTTTTAAATTTAATTTTAGATATTAGTGTAATTTGAATTTGAAAACAAGTAAAAATCTATCGTTTTGCTTGATTTATATCTGATTTTTAAAATTGATTATTTTATCTTATTTTTTAAATTTAAAGGTCAGACATTAATTATTTTTTAAGTTAATTTTTTTTTAAAATTATTTGACTTTATTTAAATTTTAAATAAGATTAATATAATCATGTAATTTTAAATAGAAGTAAGATATTTTGCTAACTTTTAAATTTTGTTATTTTTTATTTAAATTAAATTATAAAATCTGAAAAATATTTATTTTTTTAATTTTATATTTAACTTATAAAATAACTTTAAAAATTTAAAAGGTGGTTAGCAATTATTTTTGAAATGATATTTAGGTTAGTTGAAACCTATTTTTTACAAAAATTATAGGTTTAATTTTAATTTTTTTTATTTTATTTTAATAAAAACCGAAATTTTTTTATTATTTAATTATTTTCGAAAATTATTATTTAAAATTAAATAATTCCTACATCCAACTATCCAATTCATCTTGTTGCAGGAGTATGTGTTTTAGCTTGTTCGTAAGTTTTATAAAACCTATTATTGCTTGATCTAAATTTCCATGGTTAACTTGTTGACACATCCAATGATCTTATTTTAACCCATGGTTCAATTGTCAATAGGTCAAGTAAATAATTGGTAACAGGTAAATTTTACAATTTTCTTTCATCTGTGTATAACCTAACAACATGATAGGATCTATCTAAATGTGTGCCTGTGTGAGCCTATATGTTTAATTTTGTTATAGATGCATATAGGTTGTTGATGCTAAATAAAATATCATAATTTTTGATAGATTTTATTTAGGCCCATTTAGTTTTTGCGCCTATTCAATTAATAACAGTTGTTCATTTTAAGATTTTATGTGACCTAACCCTATGTGATATGCTATAAATAGATTGTGAAGGCTTCAGGAAATTTACACTTTCACATCTTGTTTCTTTCAGAGAAAAACCTGAGCCTTCTCTCTCTATACCTAGCCGCCACCTTCTTCTCTCTTCTTCATTCTAAATTTTGAACCTCTTAGTGATAGAGTAGTGCCCACACACAGCAAGTGATACCTCAATCATAGTGTGGAAGATCGTGAAGAAAGACATTAAACAAGAAGGAGATTCAACACTAAAGAAATGAGAGAGCGAGATCCAGGTTCAGATCTTGATCATACTCTGCGACAGAAAGGATACAAGGGTTAGGGATCTGAACGAAAGGAGACATTTTATTCCGCTGCACCCAATGTAAGGTTTCTCATACTTTATATGTGTTTAATTTTATAATCGTTTTAGAAGTTCATATTTAGGGTGTTAATAAACATACTTGTGAGTAGATCTAAGATCCTGGTAAAATAATTTCTAACAACTGGTATCAGAGCCATGGTAATTGATTTGCTTGCAAGAAATTTGGACTTAAAACGATTTGTGTGTTATTTGGATGGTATCATGTTGTTTTGTGTGTTGTATGATGATTGATTGATGTTTGTGAATTTTCGTGAAAAATAATTGAATATCTGTTTCTGGAATTATTTTTATTGGATAGTTTGGAAAAAATTAAGCAATTTTCTTTTTTACACAACTCAATTTTCGATTTTATTTGAATTAGTTATCATTTTTTGAAGATCGGAAAAATATCAGGGTCGTGCAACCCTTTCACGCGCGCGGATAAATATCAGGGTCGTGCAACCCTTTCACGCGCTCGACCACACGCGCACAGACAACTAGCTCGACCGAGCTACCTCGATCAGACACGGGTGTTGTCTGAAAACGTCCCATGCGCACGCGGAAAAGGCTGCAAGCAGCCTCCTACGCCGAGGGACGTCGGTCACGCCTGGCGGCATGTGCGTGTGGACAGTATGCAACACATAGTGTCCGTACCACTTGCAATTTTTTTGTTTTTGTTCAATTTTTCATGCTATTTCATATTAACTTCCGATTTTTTGTCTAGTTTTGTATTTTGATTTTTACTTTTCAATTTTCAAATCTAATATCGTAAATAAATTAATTTTAATTTTTTAAATTTAATTTTAGATATTAGTGTAATTTGAATTTGAAAACAAGTAAAAATCTTTCTTTTTGCTTGATTTTATATCTTATTTTTAAATTGATAATTTTATCTTATTTTTTAAATTTAAAGGTCAGATATTAAATATTTTTTAAATTAATTTTTTTTTAAATTATTTGACCTTATTTAAATTTAAAATACGATTACTATAATCATGTAATTTTAAATAGAAGTAAGATATTTTGCTAACTTTTAAATTTTGTTATTTTTTATTTAAATTAAATTATAAAATCTGAAAAATATTTATTTATTTTTTTTTATTTTATATTTAATTTATAAAATAACTTTAAAAATTTAAAAGGTGGTTAGCAATTATTTTTGAAATGATATTTAGGTTAGTTGAAACCTATTTTTTCAAAAAATTGTAGGTTTAATTTTAAATTTTTTTTATTATTTTATTTTAATAAAAACCGATTTTTTTTTATTATTTAATTATTTTCGAAAATTATTATTTAAAATTAAATAATTCCTACATTCAACTATTATTACTTGATCTAAATTTCCATGGTTAACTTGTTGACAGATCCAATGATCTGATTTTAACACATGGTTCAATTGTCAATAGGTCAAGTAAATAATTTGTAACAGGTAAATTTTTACAATCTTCTTTCAGTTATGTATGACCTAGCAACATGATAGGATCCATGCAAATGTGTGCCTATGTGAGCCTATATGTTTAATTTTGTTATAGAAGCATATAGGTTGTTGTTGCTAAATAAAATATCATAGTTTTTGATAGATTTTATTTAGGCCCATTTAGTTTTTGGGCCTATTCAATTAATAACAGTTGTTCATTTTAAGGTTAAATTTCTCTGGAAATTATTTTACCAGGATGTTAGATCTACTCATAAGTATGTTGATTAACACCCTAAATATGAACTTTTAAAATGATTATAAAATTAAACACATATAAAGTATGAGAAACCTTACAGTGGGCGAAATAAAATGTCTCCTTTCGTTCAGATCTCTAATCCTTGTATTCTTTCTGTCGCAGAGTATTATCAAGATCTGAACCTGGATCTCTTTCTCTCCTTTCTTTAGTGTTGAATCTCCTTCTTGTGGAATGTCTTTCTTCACGATCTTCCTCACTATGATTGAGGTATCACTTGCTGTGTGTGGGCACTACTCTATCACTAAGAGGTTCAAAATTTAGAATGAAGAAGAGAGAGAAGAAGGTGGCGACTAGGTATAGAGAGAGAAGGCTTAGGTATTTCTCTGAAGGAAACCCGATGTGAAAGTGTTTATTTCCTGAAGCCTTCACTATCTATTTATAGCATACCACATAGGGTTAGGTTTGAATTATTTTGCATTAAAATAATGAAAATATCAGATGATAAACCATATAAAAGTGGTCGGCCAAGGCTATATGAATTTGGGCCTCACTTTTGCAAATTTTGCAGTTTTATCATTTTTGCATCTCATTTTCTCAAAAACACCAATTTTCAAATTCAACCATTTAAATGCCCATTCTAACTATTTAATAACTATAAATAATTATTAAATAATATTGTCATTTATCATATTTATTAATTGAACCATACAAAGTATCTTAATTAACAAATATGCCCTATAAACTCTTTCTTTACAATTTCGCCCTTAGTGAAAAATTCACTAATAGACATAGTCTAATTTGAGAATTATAATTGATTAATCAAAACCAATTAAATGAGTCTTACAAGTAATATTATCTCAACTAGTGGGGGCACCATGGGTCTATATAACCGAGCTTCCAATAAGCAGATGAAGAACTTATAACCTAAATTCACTGACTTATTAATTCTTCGTTGAATCCACGCATAGAACTTAGAATTGCACTATCAGTATATAGAATGCTCTATATGTTCCACCATATCGACACGTCATTAGTTATCCATTGTTATAATCCTAATTTGATCAATGATCCTCTATATGAATGATCTACACTGTAAAGATATTAGATTACCGTAACACCCTAAAATGTATTTTATCCTTAAAACACTTAACCCCGTATAAATGATATTTGAGCTACGTGAAATGAGTACTCCACCATTTATTTTCGTTTGGTCAAGCTCGAAGGAAATCATCCTTTACTTTCTATTCGCCAGATAGAAGCTATAGATTCCACATTTATGTTAGCGCTTCCACTAAATTACACTACCGTGTTCCCAGAATTTACGTATCACCCTGACCCAAAAGTAGGCTTAACTAACAAATCAAAGAACGCGAATAACACTCTTGAGATTGAACCTAATCGTATCAGGATTGAGATCATTTGATCTAGGATCAACTAGGCGATATTCACTTGAATAGATATTACGGTAAGTTTGATTAAATCTAGTTTGAAGTTCAATATCGGTCCCTTCCGATGCATACTCCATGCACCCAACGTAAGCTTTACTTTAACCAATGCTCTGGAAAGAACATAGCATTAAACCAAATGCAAGTAAACTCTGTTGTAGATTATCATATTGGTAAAACCCTGTTTCTGATTAATCAAGGAATCTTTATTCACATAGTCATGTTTACTTTCCAATGTGTTGAATTTATAAATCAATTAGACAAGCAAATGATAAGGTGAATCAAAACATACACAAATGAAGGAAAAATACTTCTGTTTCTTTAATGATAATGAATAAAATGGATTAAATTTAATTGGAGTTTTATTTAGGGCATAAAACCCAACAAACTCCCACTTGCACTAATATAAAACTAATCAGTACATATCAATTAATCCTAAATTCTGACAGTGCTTTTCAAATGCAGTTACTGCCAAGACTTTGGTGAATGGATCTGCTAAGTTGTCTTCTGTGTCCACTTTCTCAACCAGTCCATCTCCTCTTGCCACATATTCTCTGATGATGTGATACTTCCGTTCTATGTGTTTGCTTCTCTTGTGGCTTCAAGGTTCCTTACTATTGGCTATTGCTCCATTATTATCAAAAAGTAGGACGAGAGGCTTTTCCATTCCAGGCACGACACCGAAACTGGTGAAGAAATTTCTTAGCCAGACAAGCTCTTTAGCAGCTTCTGCTGCAGCTATGTATTCTGCTTCAATCGTAGAGTCTGATATCGCGGTTTGCTTAGCACTTCTCCAAACCACTGCTCCACCCCCAAGAGTAAACACCATCCCAGATGTAGATTTCCAGTCTTCAAGACATGCCTGGAAATCTGAATCGGTATAGCCTATGGGATTTAAAGCACCACCCTTATAGACGAATACAAGATTCCTTGTACTCTTTAAGTATTTCAGAATGTACTTAACTACATTCCAATGTTCCCGTCCCCAATTTGACTGATACCTGCTCACGATTCCAACTGCATAGCAGATGTCAGGTCTAGTGCATAACATTGCATACATTAGACTTGCAACTGCAGAAGCATAAAGAATTTTCGCCATGTCCTCTATCTCTTGAGAGTCAGTAGGAGACTATTCCTTAGATAGACGAATACCATATCTAGAAGGCATGTTCGCCCCATTGGTGTTGTTCATGGAGAATCTCTCTAAAACTTTGTCAATATAGGTTGTTTGAGAAAGAGCAAGAGATCTGTTCTTCCGGTTTCTGATAATCTGAATACCAAGAACATAGGCTGCCTCACCCAAATCTTTCATACCGAATTGAGTGTTCAGCCATTTCTTGATGTTAGTCATTTTCTTGATATTGTTTCCAATAATCAAAATATCGTCAACATAAAGGACCAGGAATACTACTACTTGGTCTTCCTTGAGTTGGTAAACACAAGGTTCATCTTCATTCTGAAGAAAGCCGTAGGTCTTGATGATTTCATCAAAACTTTTGTTCCATGAGCGAGAAGCTTGCTTAAGTCCGTAGATAGACTTATTTAATTTGCAAACTTTCTTTTCCTGGGTTGGAAGAACATAGCCTTCTGGTTGCTCCATATAGATGGTTTCTTCAAGTACCCCATTAAGGAAGGGAGTCTTGACATCCATTTGCCAGATTTCATAATCAAAAGCAGCAGCTATGGAGAGAAGAATTCAGATGGATTTGAGCATGGCAACAGGACTAAAAATTTCCTCATAGTCCACACCTTCTCTTTGGGTATAACCCTTGGCTACAAGTCTAGCTTTAAAAGTTTCGACTTCGCCTCCAGCGCCTCTTTTCTTCTTGTAAACCCTACTTACATCCAATTGGATGATAGTCATCCGGTGCCTCTACATTTTCCCAGACTTTGTTCTTTTTCATGGAATCCATTTCTGAATCCATGCTGGCTGACCATCGTTTCCGTTGCGGACTAGCCATTGCCAGTTTATAGGTTAATGGGTCGTCATCAATACCGTCACCAAGGACCATATTGATTTCACCATCCAAGCCATAACGAGCTGGTTTTGTTGAAACCCTCCCACTATGACGAGGTGCGGTGATCTTCTGAACAGGAACTTTAGTAGTAGTTTTCTCAGTAGGTTCGACTGAGGGAGTGGGATTATCCTCTTCTTGAGTGGAAGAGGTCGCAATATTGGAAGGAATTATATCTGCAAGCATTTCCTCCAACACTACTTTCCTTTGTGGTTTGAAATTCTTAATATAGTCATCTTCAAGGAAAGTGGCGTTTGTGGAAATAAACACTTTATCATCCTTGCGACGACAATAAAATAGTCCACCCCTAGTCTCTTTAGAATTCCCGAAAAACATGCAATCTTCAGTTCGCTTTTCAAGTTTGCCATCTCTCTTTCTTAAGACATGAGCAGGGCACCCCCAGATTCTATAATGGCGTAAACTAGGTGTACGAGCATTCCATAGTTCTAAAGGTGTCTTAGGGATTGATTTAGATGGAACAACATTTAAAATGTCGGTTGCCATCTGAATTGCATATCCCTAGAACGACGTAGGTAGAGTTGAGTAACTAAGCATGGACCTAACCATTTCCAAAAAGCGTGCGATTCCGTCTTTCTGCAACTCCATTTTGCTGTTGAGTGCTAGGGGCGGTTAATTAGGATTCAATGCCAAGTTCGATCAAATGATCTTTGAACTGCATATCCATATATTCTCGACCCCTATCAGTTCGCAAGATCTTTAATGTTTTACCCAATTGGTTTTGAGCCAATGCTTGAAATTCCTGAAACTTTTCAAATGTTTCAGATTTCTTATGCATAAGGTAAATATGTCCATATCTAGAGTAATCGTCAATGAAAGTGACAAAGTACTCATAACCACCTCGGGCTTTTACATTAAAAGGTTCGCAAACATCTGAATGCACTAACCCTAGGGGTTGTTTGACACGCTCTCCCTTTGCTGAGAAAGAACGTTTGGTCATCTTTCCTTCTAGGCAAGACTTGCAAACAGGTAATTCACCTAAGACGACATTTTTCAATGGACTGTCTTTGGTTAGCCTATTTAGTCTGTCATAGCCTATGTGACCTAAACGTAAATGCCATAGATATGTTTCATTATCATCATCGATCTTTTGCTTTTTGTGGTTTCTACGTTTAGCTACTTTAAAAAGTTCGTTATGTAGGGCAAATGGTGTTATCGGTCTAAGAACATAAAGCCCCTGTTCCATGGATGCAACACAAATATGAATGTCATTTCGAGAAATGGTAGAACCAGAACTCGAAAAATCTATTTTGTATTGTTGCAATTGTAGCATGAAACATAAACCAAGTTTCTACTGAAATTTGGAATGTATAAGACATTGTCTAATTCCAAAATTCTTTTTTGAAACTTGAGTTTGGCTTTTCCTCTAGCTCTAACCGAAACCATTTCGCCATTACCAACCTTAAGTTTCAACTCTCCGGATTTCAAATAATTCCATTTCTCAAGCAATTGCAATGAACAACTTACATTGTGTGTAGACCAAGAATCAAGAATCCAAATGGATTTATCATTCTCTAAAACACATGATTCGAAGACTAAAGCATCACTGCTTAATCGTTTGTGAATTGTTGTTCTTGCTGGTTCATTTTGTTGTGAAGTATAACTTGAGAAAGTGGAATAACTTTCTCTTATCTTCTCAACTAAGCTTGAAATAGTAGGATTTATGGAGTTATGAACTATTTGCTCTTCAGAGTGAACAATGCCCAGCTTACCTGTTTTTAGGAATTTCATGTTCATCATGAGCACATTTGAAGTATTACTCTGACCAGGAGTTTTATTCATATCTTCAAGTTCATTTGCTAAGATATTAACTAGGAGTGGATTGGGATGAGGGTTATTGGCACTACAATACATCAATAAAACAGAAGTAAGGTTTTGGTTCAAATTCATACACAAGTTCAGAAAATAATAAATAATCACATATGTTATAAAAATACTAAATCTAACATAGTTTATTTTCCAAGGATTCCAACATAATGAAATACAGTGTCCCGGTAGGCGAGAGTCAAAGATAACATTATTTGAATTGAGTAGTCAGCTCATCTAAAATAAAACCATTTTAGCAACCTTTTATTCTATCAAAATGAGAATCCAACGTTGTCCCGGTAGGCGAGACTCAAGGTTATTCTCACTTTATGAGCTTCCACCATTGTTTCATGTTTTATGAGTTTATCTCTAAGTAGACATCGTAGGGGAGAGTCTAATAGAGACAAAAACTCACAAAACACTTATCAAATGAGATCTTACGGTGTTAAAAGTTTTCAACGAATAACCATCCATAAGGGGGACGAAGTCTAGCGTCTCGAGGTTATATTGAAAAAATTTAACTATTGTAAGACCAACAATGGAGATCGAATATCTTTTGATTAAAGCTCATTATTTAAAAAATATATGTATTTTATTTAATCATCTGTTCCATATTTTAAAAATGAAAAATTATAAATTAAAGTTGGTTTAAATAAAAAATCAACTTTAATTAAATTTTAATTATTATTTAAATTCGAAAAAATAAATTCGAAAATAATGGAACAAATTTGAAAATATCTTGTTTGAGTTCTTTAGAAGAATCTAAAAAATCAACTTAAATATCTTTCAAATTAGATTTAATTAAATATAAAATTAAGTTGTAACCACTTAATTTGAAAATATTCCATTTTAAGTTAATATTTGAAAAAATATCAACTTAAAAAATATCTAAATAATCTTAATAACCAATTCCTAAAATTCCTCAACTTAATTTTGAAATTTGATATTCAAAAGATATTCAGATTTAAGTTGATTAGTTAGAGATAACTAATTTTCAACTTAAATAGGAATATTTAATGAAAAATTTAAATTAAGCTTCAGAAAGAATCTAGTTGGTTATAATTCTATATTTAATTAAATACAAGAAAATACATATAGTTTAGCTTAGCATATAATTCATTAAACTATGTTTTTCTTAAATTAATTTCAAAATAAATGAAATTAATTATGTTGCTAATCAATTTTATTAGGTTAAACTAATTTAATTAACCTAGTACAATTATCCAAATCAGGCAAATGGGCGTTCACAATTGAGGCAGTTCATGTGAGGGGGAGCTGGGTTCAGTATGTCGTACCCACTTCTATGGCTCCCAACTCTCACACAAGGCCCAAAAGAGAGAAATTTAACCTTAAAATAAACAACTGTTATTAATTGAATAGGCCAAAAAACTAAATCGGCCTAAATAAAATCTATCGAAAACTATGATATTTTATTTACCAACAACAACCTATATGCATCTATAACATAATTAAACATATAGGCTCACACAGGCACACATTTGGATGGATCCTATCATGTTGCTAGGTCATACACAGATGAAAGAAGATTGTAAAATTTACCTGTTACAAATTATTTACTTGACCTATTGACAATTGAACCATGGGTTAAAATCATATCATTAGATCTGTCAACAAGTTAACCATGGCAATTTTGATCAAGCAATAATAGGTTTTATAAAAGTTACAAATAAGCCAAAAAACATACTCCTGTAACAAGATGAATTTTAAATAATTATTTTCGAAAATATTTAAATAATTAAAAAAAATCGGTTTTTATTAAAATAAAATAAAATTTAAAATTAAACATAAAATTTTTGAAAAAAATAGGTTTCAACTAACCTAAATATCATTTCAAAAATAATTGCTAACCACCTTTTAAATTTTTAAAGTTATTTTATAAATTAAATATAAAATAAATAAATAAATAAATATTTGTCAGATTTTATAATTTAATTTAAATAAATAATAACAAAATTTAAAAGTTAGCAAAATATCTTATTTCTATTTAAAATTACACGATTATAGTAATCTTATTTTAAATTTAAATAATGTCAAATAATTTGAAAAAAATTTAATTTAAAAAATATTTAACATCAGACCTTTAAATTTAAAAATAAGATAAAATAATCAAATTTAAAAATAAGATATAAAATCAAGCAAAAAGATAGATTTTTACTTGTTTTCAAATTCAAATTACACTAATATCTAAAATTAAATTTTAAAAAAAATCAAATTAGTTTATTTCTGATATTAGATTTGAAAATTGAAAAGTAAAAATCAAAATACAAAACTACACAAAAGATCGGAAGTTAATTCCATGAAATAGCATGAATAATCGAAGAAAAACGAAAAAATTGCGAGCTGTACGGACAGTATGCATTGCATACTATCCGCGCGCGTGCAAGGGAGGAACTGACCGAGGAATGCCGGCGCGGAAGGCTGGGTTTCAGACACGAAATCGTGTCTGAGCGTGTGCTGTCCGAGGGAAGCCCCTCATGCGCGCGCGTGTGACAGTTGCACCATCCCGATATTTTTCGAAACTTCAAAAAATCATAACTAATTCAAATAAAAATGAAATTGAGTTCTGTAAAAAAGTAAATTGCTTAATTTTTTCCAAACTATCTAATAAAAATAATTCCAGAAACAGATTTGCAATTATTTTTCACGAAAATTCACAAACATCAATCAATCATCATATAACACACAAAACAACATGATACCGTCCAAAACACAAACAAATCGTTTTAAGTCCAAAATTCTTGCAAGCAAATCAATTACCATGGCTCTGATACCAGTTTTTGGAAATTATTTTACCAGGATCTTAGATCTACTCAAGAGTATATGATTAACACCCTAAATATGAACTTCTAAAACGATTATAAAATTAAACACATATAAAGTATGAGAAACCTTACATTGGGTGCAGCGGAATAAAATGTCTCCTTTCATTCAGATCTCTAACCCTTTTATCCTTTCTGTCGCATAGTATTATCAAGTTCTGAACCTGGATCTCTTTCTCTCCTTTCTTTAGTGTTGAATCTCCTTCTTGTTGAATGTCTTTCTTCACGATCTTCCTCACTATGATTGAGGTATCACTTGCTGTGTGTGGGCACTACTCTATCACTAAGAGGTTCAAAATTTAGAATGAAGAAGAGAGAGAAGAAGGTGGCGACTAGGTATAGATAGAGAAGGCTCAGGTATTTCTCTGAAGGAAACCAGATGTGAAAGTGTTTATTTTCTGAAGCCTTCACTATGTATTTATAGCATACCACATAGGGTTAGGTTTGACATATTTGACATTAAAATAATTAAAATATGAGATGATAAACCCTTTAAAAGTGGCCGGCCAAGGCTATATGAATTTGGGCCTCACTTTTGCAAATTTTGCAGTTTTATCATTTCTGCATCTCACTTTCTCAAAAACGCCAATTTTCAAATTCAACCATTTAAATGCCAATTCTAACTATTTAATAACTATAAATAATTATTAAATAATATTTTCACTTATCTTATTTATTAATTGAACCATACAAAGTATCATAATTAACAAATATGTCCAAAAAACTCTTTCTTTAAAATTTCGCCCTTACTTAGTGAAAAATTCACAAATAGACATAGTCTAATTTGAGAATTATAATTGATTAATCAAAACAAATTAAATGAGTCTTACAAGTAATATTATCTCAACTAGTGGGGGGACCATGGGTCTATATAAACGAGCTTCCAATAAGCAGATCAAGAATTTATAACCTAAATTCACTGACTTATTAATTCTTCGTTGAATCCACGAATAGAACTTAGAATTGCACTATCAGTATATAGAATGCTCTATATGTTCCACCATATCGACACGTCATTAGTTATCCATTGTTATAATCCTAATTTGATCAATGATCCTCTATATCAATGATCTACACTCTAAAGGGATTAGATTACCGTAACACTCTACAATGTATTTTATCCTTAAAACACTTAACCCCGTATAAATGATATTTCAGTTATGTGAAATGAGTACTCCACCATTTATTTTCGTTTGTTGAAGGTCGAAGGAAATCATCCTTTACTTTCTATTCGCCAAATAGAAGCTATAGATTCCATATTTATGTTACCGCTCCCACTCAATTGCAGTACCGTATTCCCAAAACGTACGTATCACCCTGGCCCAAAAGTAGGCTTAACTAACAAACCAAAGAAGACGAAGAACACTCTTGAGATTGAACCTAATCATATCAAGATTTAGATCATTTGATCTAGGATCAACTAGGCGATATTGACTTGAATAGATATTACGGTAAGTTTGATAAATCTATGTCAAAGTTCAATATCGGTCCCTTCTGATGCATACTCCATGCACCCAACCTGAGCTTTACTTTAACCAATGCTCTGGAAAGAACATAGCATTATACCAAATGCAAGTAAACTCTGTTGTAGATTATCATATCAGTAAAACCCTGTGTCTGATAAATCTAGGAATGTTTATTCACATAGTCATGTTTACTTTCCAATGTGTTGACAACACAATAAACAGGATCAAGTATGTGAAAAGGGTTTCAGATGAATTTATAAGTCAAATAGACAAGCCATTGATAAGATGAACCAAAACATACACAAATGAATGAAAAATACTTCTGTTTTTTTATTGATGTTGAATGAAATGGATTACATTGAATTGGAGTTTTATTTAGGGCTTAAAACCCAATAGTCCTAACCCTGCTGCTATAGGTAGACTTGTCGCCAATTTTGTTGTGACCATTGCTAGGCATACTTCTGAAAAAAATTTGCCCAAGCATGGGATGATGGTGCAGACGAAGCAGATTGTACAAAAATCTTCATTATCTGACCCGCACATTTACCAACTGGCCACCTTGCCCAAGGCAGAACAAACCTATCCTACTACCAAAGAAGAGGATATTGTAGGGGACGTTGAAGTCCAAGAAGTGGAGGACTAGGGCAAGGTCCGACCTACTACTCCTTTTAATGTCAAAGGAGATGAGGAAGTGGGAGTAGCTCGGGTGCTGCCATTTGGTGGCTACAATGATAAAGAAGAGTCAATTTTTTAGGCAGGGGATGTTATGGAGACTGGCGAGGACTACGTTGTTATAGAATACACCGAGGCCATTCTTTTGAAGAAGAAAATTCCACTAGGAGATCAATGGATTTCTCCACCCTCCGTTGTAATCATGAAGAAGATGACCAATTTCCTCGATCGTGGTCTTATAGGGAATGTCGAATGCTTCCTTCCCTTCCCCGGCCAACTGGCTACTAACCCAGGAGAAGGCTACAGTGCTTGGTTGGGAGCTCACACTAAACAGGGTGTAATGTTTCCCTTGCTTCCATACTTTAAGAAAATAGGCAATTACTACCACATAAGTCCGACCTAGTTCACCCCAAGGGCCTTAAGTATTTGTCGACCCTGTTTGTACTCTACGCCTCACAAGGATGGGGTGAGTCATCCCCTCATGATACCAACTGGCTATTCAATATCAAGTGAGGCCCCAAGCATAATAGGTCGAGGTACTTCTATTTCTCCATAATCAAAAAGTCATGGTTGACTAGCACAACGACCATTGAAGTGGCAAAGATAGGAGGCTTCGTTGACGAGTTCTACTTTGTCAAAGGGATGGATACCACCTATACTAGTTTTCCATTGGTGTCGTCCTACTACCGCCCTCCGTTAACACTAGAACTCAGGAAGAGGCCTCAAAAAATTCTCCAACTCCCTCCTACTGAACGAAATATCTTTCTCCTGGCTACTGATGCTAACTTCATCAAGTACAAACTCTATCCGGCTAATTTTGTACCAAAGGCTAAGGCACGAGAAGAGACTGTGCCCGAACAGGAGGCTCTGAGCAAAAAGAAAAAGAAGAGGAAAGCCCCTCCTGAAAGTCAAGTACCTACCGAGCAATTTATCACGAATAGGGAAAACCCTAAAAACACTGCTCGGCCTTCCACCCGAGAGGTAGGAAAGGGAAAGGCTGTCCTAGTTTATTAGGAACATGAAAATTCTTCAGATGATGATTCTCCTTCTCTATTCATTCAAGAAAATGCTCCTTCCTACCTGTAGGGTACTTTAACTTACTTTCAAATTGCATTCGAATTTGCTTATATTGTGTAACACCCTAACTATCTTAGGCGTATTACGTGATTTTTAAACGTACTGTGCAGCTCGTTGCTAATCAACGAGGTTTATAGAAAAACGTGATTAATTAAAATTTTGCTTTTTGATTAAACTTGTAAAACATATTATAAAAGACTCGGGATCCCGATTATAAAAATATTTACAAAAAGTTTCACTGTTTAACTATTACAACAAAATAAAAGTCGTCTAACGACAGTTACAAAAATCTCAGCCTTGCTGTCCCGAGGATCGTACGCTCCAGGCCTAACCGCCCCGACATGTACAACCTCATAAGCTCGCTCACGGTCCATCGCCCATGTACTTGCCTTTACCTACACATGAACATAAACCGTGAGTCGACGTACCCGCAAGAAAAGCATAATAATATCATACATAACTAACTGCCGTGTCCAACACGATACTGAGTCCCGCTACTGCCATGTCCAACATGGTACTGAGCTACTACTGCCATGTCCAACATGGTACTGAGTTTTGAACGTTCGTGACCCGTACTATTGACAAGTATCCTCCCGATCGGGCCGAACCTGGCCATACTCCGCCGCCGGTCATACTCCACTCGTACCGACGGATAGGTCAATAAGCACCGAACCACCAACCAAGTGTCGACTGACGGCCGAACCGGTCATACTCCGCCGTCGGTATTATACCTGTACCGTACCGACGTGACAAAGGTTGGATGGTTCGAAGCCTAAATACATGACTAATGTAATCTAGCAGGCCTTCCTACATGCACGCTAAACATGTAATCTACATATGCATACCGTTATACTAATCTTACTCCGGATTCCGATTTCAGTGTGCCACAACTTGACCGGAACCGAAGCCGAACGCTGACATCGGGCTCCTAAACCATAAAAATCACAACGCTATAAGTGACACGCTAAATCACTTCCCGTGGACTAAAACTTGGAACTAAAAGTTTCCCTATCGATAAAAAGCATGGCAATACCCCTAAAACCTAAAAACGAGGAAAACTAGTGGTTCGAAATCCCCCAACCTAGACGTCTGCCCAACCTAATTCCGGCTCGGGAAATTCAAAGATTCCTTATCCGAATTCCGTGATGCACAACCGAATTCGGCTCGCAAAGAACCATAAAAATTCATAACTTGACCAATTCAACCCCAATTGGTCCCAAACTTTCCTGCATTCGTTCTATATGCCCCAAATAACATATCCAAGGCATCAAACCTACCCAGAAACCACAGATACAAAATTTGCCATTGGAGCTCAAGCTTTGAGTTCCAAACTCAAGCTTGAGCAAAACCACCTAAACATGCATTCCACTAGCTTAATTCTACTTAACTAAGCATAAAAACACCTCTGCAAACTAATAGAAACCACAGCAACATCACAGAACATATTCACAACATTTTCCTTCCAAAAACCACATTTTTACATAGAAAACTCAAAGCTTGAACAACCTAGCTAATCATGCTTCAAACAACTCAATTAACATCAAATAATCATGCTTTGAACTTCGTAAAAACCAACTAAACACAAACACGCATAACAATGCCCACAAAAACATGCATGCATCAACAATATACTTTCTTAAAACACAAGAAAACACAAAGAGAAGTTAGAAATCACTTACCACAATCAAGAGCTCCCAAATTAGGTTGAATCTAGCTAGAAATCAAAGAAAATCCCAGCCCTTGAACCCCAAGCACCCAGCCGAAAAGAGAGAGGAAAAAGAGAGAGTTTTCTATTTTTTTCTAACTTTGATATTTTTTGTAAAAATAAAGAAATGAAATCAAATACCCATATAACATTCATTTCAGCCAATTAATAAATAATTAAACATTTAATTTTCAATGAATAAACTCACTAGAAGACAAAACACTAATGCGGCAAAAAGACCATTTTGCCCCTCCACCATAAAATCATGAAAATCATACTAAAGGGGTATTTTTGGGACATTCTAAATTCCCGGCCATTCCCGACATTCCCAATGTCTAAAACCCGTCCCCAAATTACCAACATACTAAGTTGTGATTTCTACTGAGCCAAACGCCGAGTTCCAAAATACCGGACACCGGAAATACGAAATATAAAAACTACTGATGACATAATCATGCATTTCTGAATTCCATAAATACGCAATAAATTATTTAAATAGCTATAAATAATTTCATAATTAAACATAAACAACTGCTAATTTCCAAATTAACTAAGCGCTACAACTATTCCCCTTAAAAGGATTTCGTCCCCGAAATCTAACTCGAATAACTCGGATACTTCGAGCTCTCATATCCGACTCTAGCTCCCGTGGCTTCCTCCACCTTGTCAAGTTTCTCCGTAGAACCTTGACCAATGCTATGGTCTTATTCCGAAGGACTTTATCCTTTCTATCCAGATCTCCGCACCGGCTGTTCCTCATATGACATGTCCGGGCCGAGCCGAAGACTCTCATAACTGAGTATATGAGAGGGGTCTGAAACGTATTTTCTCAACATTGAGACATGGAATACGTTGTGCACTGCTGATAAGGCTGGAGGCAATGCTAACCGATATGCCACTTGACCTATCTTCTCGAGAATCTCGAAAGGTCCTGTAAATCTAGGGCATAACTTGCCTCTTTTCCCGAAACGTTTAATCCCCTTCATCGGAGATACTCGCAAAAACACATGTTCCCCTACTTGGAACTCAACATCTCTCGCGTTTCTGGACCGCGTAACTCTTCTCCGTCCGCTTTCCGTGAGGCAAGCATTCTAGCTTTTATCTTTTCTATCGCCTCATTGGTCCGCCGAACCGACTCTCGGACCTAGGTATTTCCTCTCCCCGTCTCATCCCAAAGGGATGTGATCCGCATTTCCTACCGTACAACAACATGTGGAGCCATCCCTATCGTACTCGATAACCGTTGTTGTAAGAGAATTCTATCAATCCGTAGATACTTACTCCATGAACCCTCAAAGTCCATAACACAGCTGCTCAACATATCCTCCAATATCCGAATTGTCCTTTCTGATCGAACATCCGTCCGAGGATGGAATGCCGTACCGAATTTTAGCTTCGTACCCATTGCCCGTTGCAAACTTTGCCAAAATTTGGAGGTGAATTTCGATCCCCGTCCGAAACTATGGACTTCGTACCCCGTGAAGTCTCACTATCTCCCCGACATATAACTCGCCAACCGATCCACTCGTAAACATTGTTCTAACCGCGTAACATGAGCAGATTTCGTAAATCGTCCACCACTACCCGTATGGAATCATACATACCCGTGGTCCTTGGTAACCCGACCACAAAATCCATCGCAATATCCTCCCATTTCCATTCCGGTAGGGTTGGGAGGCCGCAACAACCCCGCCGGGTCTCGATGTTCAACCTTGATCTCGCCGACAAGTGAGGCATCTCGATACGACCTCTACCAAATTCCTCTTCATACCGGTTCCACCGTGCTACGGTTTCAAATCTTGGTACATCTGGTGGTACCGGGATGCAGAGAATACGGTAGAATGAGCCTCCTCAAAGATCTCATTTCGCTCCACACCTGCTCGAACACAAACCCCGGCTTTGTACAAAAGCATCCCACCTGTCTGACACCGAAAGTCCTTGGCTTGACCAGCCAATACCTCATCTCGATCTTCACTAACTCCGCATCCGTCATCCGAGCGACTTTTATTCTTTCTAATAGATCGTATTGCAACGTCAAGTTGTGAAGCCGACCTACCACAAACTCAATGCCGGATCTAACCATATCCTCTCGCTAGCCGTGGTGAAATCCGAACCATGCCGCCTACTTGCCCGGACCCTTTCTCGCTCGTGGCATCGCCACTACATTGGCTTTTCCGGATGATAGAGGATCTCACAATCATAGTCCTTTACTAATTCCAACCAACGCCTTTGTCTCATGTTCAAATCTTTCCGAGTAAAGAAATACTTCGAGACTTTTATGGCCTGGGTAGATCTCGCACTTCTCCCCATAAAGGTAATGCCGCCAAATCTTCAAAGGCAAAAACCACCGCGCCAATTCTAAATCATGAGCTCAGTATCGCTGTTCATAATCCTTTAACCGACGGAGGCATAAGCGATAACCCGATCGGCTTGCATCAATATGCACCCCAAACCCCGTTTGATGCGTCACAAGAGACTACGAACTTCTCTCGTCCGAAGGCAAAGCTAGCACCGAGCAAAGAATCAATCGTTTCAGCCTCCCCGAAAGCTAGCTTCACATTTATCCGACCGTATAAATCGCCGATTCTTCTTTGTAAGCTCCTGCTAGGCATTGAAATTTTGGAGAACCCCTCCACGAACCTACGGTAGTACCCACTAATCCCAAGAAGCTTCGATCTCCGTCATCGTCTTCTGCCCGCCAATCCCCGACGGATTCAATCTTCCCGGATCCACCTTGATCCCATCTTTACTCACAATGTGCCCTAGGAAGGACACCCGAGACAACTCGTAACTCACATTTCTTGAACTTGGCGTAGAGCTTATGTTCTCGAAGTCGTTGGCACTATCCGAAGATGTAACTCATGCTCCTCTTCTCCGATCGAGAGTACACGAGGATGTCGTCGATAAACACAATCACACAGTATATCGAGGAAATCCTTGAATACTCTATTCATCGTGTCCATGAATGCCGCAGAGCATTGGTTAGTCCGAATGACATAACCAGTAAACTCGTAGTGTCCATACCTAGTGCGAAAGCCGTTCTTCGAATGTCCTCCTCTCGGATTCTCAATTGATGATAACCCGAACGGAGATCAATCTTGGAAAAGACCGTCTTTCCCTGAAGCTGATCGAACAAGTCATCGATCCTAGGTAATGGGTATTTATTCTTCACCGTTAGCTTGTTCAACTCCCTGTAGTCGATGCACATCCTCATAGATCCATCCTTCTTCTCGACGAACAAAACTGTGGCTCCCTGTGGTGACACACCGGGCCGAATGAACCCTATGTCAAGCAACCCTTGGAGCTGAATCTTTAATTCCTTAAGTTCAGCCGGAGCCATCCTATACTAGGCTTTGGAAACCGATCCACCCCCGGTGCCAAGTCAATCACGAAGTCAATCTCCCGCCGAGGTGGTAACTCGGAAGTTCTTCAGAAACACGTCCAAATATTCCCGAACCACTCGATGTCCTCTCGGCCGAATGGTGTCACCGGCCGAGTGGTGTCCACCACCACGCCGTAAACCCTAAGCACCCACCGTGCAATAATTCTCTCGCCGACATAGCCGAGATCACCGGATCCGAGATCCCCGAACCGAACCCACAAATACAAACGGTTCTTCACTTTCCTATTGGAAGACCACCATCTTCCTCTTACAAATACCACGTTCGCCGAATATTTAGATAGGAAATCCATTCCTAAAATAATATCAAATTCGACTAAGCTCATCTCTATCGATCGCCGCTTAACTCTCTACCATCTATCCCGATCCATAGACCTAATCCACCTATGGAGATAACCAATTCTCCTCCGCTGTAAAAAGTTCCAAACCCCGATTCATATCTATCAAAGTGGTCTACCCAACTTACTAAAGACTCGGCCGCCACATAAGAATTTGTAGCCCCGTAATCAAACAAAGATCAATAAAGCGAGTTGTTAATAAAAAGCCGACCCGTAACAACCGATGGGCCGGCATTCCGCATCGCCCGCGTGATAGCGAATACCCCGGCCGGAGCTGGGTATCGCCGGAGCCTCTGCGGCCTTCCGGGCTCCGAGCCGGGGACATTCCCTCTTGAAGTGTCCGGCATGCCACAATGAAAGCATCCCTCGACCTTTGCACTCACCCCGATGATGCCTCTGCAGCCTAGTGGCACTCGGATAGGAGAATCGGGTCTCATTACCACCAGACGACTCCTCTCGTTCGGTTCCCCCGAACCTCTTGCTCGACTCGAGCCGCCGGCAAGTGGGTGCCCTCTTCCTCCGATCAATGGCCGAACCACTACCCCCGCTAAAGCCCTGATGCAAGAGGGGCCGAGCTCCGCCACTAACCGAGTACTCGCCGATTCCGACTTGCACCCCACCGCGCCCCCGCCCGCAAGGCCTTCTCCACCATCCGAGCATGTGGTGCCGTCGTCCGTGGTGATCATCGTGTCATGCCTCGATCTTGGGATTCAACCCGTCCAGATACTTCTCCTTCCCCGTCAAGTCACGCACATATTCCCGAGGCTAACCTCGCCAACCGATCAAACCGAGTAGTATACCTGCGTGACGCTCATGTTCTCCCGCCGGGTCGTGAACGAACTCTTTCCTCTTCGCGCTTCCGACCGCCTCATTATAGTATTTCGCGTTGAAGAGTTCCCGAAACCTTTCCCTGTGTCATGGTGGTGACATCGTGAATCCGAGACACCATGTCCCACCATACTGTGGCATCCTCCCGGAACCGAAACGTGGCGCACACCACTCCGTCGTTACGCGGACACCCATGAAATTCAGGATTCCCGTAATCACCGTTAGCCACTCGCTTTCATTACATCCGGACCTCCCAGAATACCGGAGGTGCTTGCTTCCGAACCGCTCATATAATGGTTCCAATCTATGGGCCGCCACCACTATCTCGCCCGGGGCAAAGAAAGGGCAAAGCCGCCGGAACTACGGCACAGAACCGGCAGAGCACCCCGCTGTCTCAACCTCCCGAATCTCAAGGTCTTGTTCTTCGATCCGGCTTGCATCTCCGCAAACCGTAACTCCCGGCCGGGCTCCCCGATCGGCCGGGGGAGCCCGGGCAGCTCGTGGCGGTTCTCATCACCCCGCCACGAGCCCCGCCGGGACCTCTCGCCCGCCCCCTACAGTGGGGGAAACCGAGCCCCCGTCCTCGATTCGACCCTACCGAGTTGCCCCGACTCCCGGTACCCGCCCGGCGTCCATCTAGCTGTAACCGCCGCGAAACCAAGAGTTGGCATATCAGGTCGTATTCAAGGCGAGCTTACTAATGCCGCTTAATTTGGAAATTAGAAATGAAACATGCGCCTATTCTACTATCGTGCTACTAACATGCTTCCTAATGTGCTTTTTTTTCATAACCGAATAAAATAAACTACTAAAGCAATAAAGGCTTACCGAACCGTGAACCGAGCTAACCGCCGATGATGATTGTACATGTCGTGACGATCTTCTAAGACAACTCCGCGCTTCGATACCAAATTGTAACACCCTAACTATCTTAGGCGTATTACGTGATTTTTAAACGTATCGTGTACCGTTGCTAATCAACGAGGTTTATGGAAAAACGTGATTAATTAAAATTTTGCTTTTTGATTAAACTTGTAAAACATATTATAAAAGACTCGTGATCCCGATTATAAAAATATTTACAAAAAGTTTCACCGTTTTTAACTATTACAACAAAATAAAAGTCGTCTAACGACGCTTACAAAATCTCGCCCTTGCCGTCCCGAGGATCGTACGCTCCAGCCTAACCGCCCGACATGTACAACCTCATAAGCTCGCTCACTCGTCCATCGGGCCCAGCCTTGCCTTTACCTACACATGAACATAAACCGTGAGCCACGTACCCGCAAGAAAAGCATAATAATATCATACATAACTAACCGCCGTGTCCAACACGATACCGAGTCCCGCTACCGCCATGTCCAACATGGTACCGAGCTACTACCGCCATGTCCAACATGGTACCGAGTTTTGAACGTTCGTGACCTGTACTATTGACAAGTATCCTCCGATCGGCCGAACCGGCCATACTCCGCCGCTGGTCATACTCCGGTACTCGTACCGACGGATAGGTCAATAGCACTCGAACCACCAACCAAGTGTCACTGACGGCCGAACCTGGCCATACTCCGCTGCTTGTCATACTCCACTCGTACCGACGTGATGTAGTTGGATGGTGCGAAGCCTAAATACATGACTAATGTAATCTAGCAGGCTTCCTACATGCACGCTAAACATGTAATCTACATATGCATACTGTTATACTAATCTTACCCGGATTCCGATTTCAAAGTGTGTGCCTACAACCCGACCGGAACCGAAGCCGAACGCTGACATCGGCTCCTAAACCATAAAAATCACAACGCTATAAGTGACACGCTAAATCACTTCCCGGACTAAAACTTGGAACTAAAAGTTTCCCTATCGATAAAAAGCATGGCAATACCCCTAAAACCTAAAAACGAGGAAAACTAGGTTCGAAAATCCCCCAACCGTGATCGGTTGCCCAACCGTAATTCCGGCCTCGGGAAATTCAGATCTCATCCGAATCCCAATTCCGATGCACACCGAATTCCGGCTTCCGCAGCAAGAACCATAAAAATTCATAACTCGACCAATTCAACCCCAATTGGTCCCAAACTTTCCTGCATTCCCGTTCTATATGCCCCAAATAACATATCCAAGGCATCAAACCTACCCAAAACCACAGTATACAAAATTTGCCATTGGAGCTCAAGCTTTGAGTTCCAAACTCAAGCTTGAGCAAAACCACCTAAACATGCATTCCACTAGCTTAATTCTACTTAACTAAGCATAAAAACACCTCTGCAAACTAATAGAAACCACAGCAACATCACAGAACATATTCACAACATTTTCCTTCCAAAAACCACATTTTTACATAGAAAACTCAAAGCTTGAACAACCTAGCTAATCATGCTTCAAACAACTCAATTAACATCAAATAATCATGCTTTGAACTTCAGAAAAAACCAACTAAACACAGCCATAACAACAGCCACAAAAACATGCATGCATCAACAATATACTTTCTTAAAACACAAGAAAACACAAAGAGAAGTTAGAAATCACTTACCACAATCAAGAGCTCCCAAATTAGGTTGAATCTAGCTAGAAATCAAAGAAAATCCCAGCCCTTGAACCCCAAGCACCCAGCCGAAAAGAGAGAGGAAAAAGAGAGAGTTTTCTATTTTTTTCTAACTTTGATATTTTTTGTAAAAATAAAGAAATGAAATCAAATACCCATATAACATTCATTTCAGCCAATTAATAAATAATTAAACATTTAATTTTCAATTAATAAACTCACTAGAAGACAAAACACTAATGGGGCAAAAAGACCATTTTGCCCCTCCACCATAAAATCATGAAAATCATACTAAAGGGGTATTTTTGGGACATTCTAAATTCCCGGCCATTCCCGACATTCCCAATGTCTAAAACCCGTCCCCAAATTACCAACATACTAAGTTGTGATTTCTACTGAGCCAAACGTCGAGTTCCAAAATACCGGACACCGGAAATACGAAATATAAAAACTACTGATGACATAATCATGCATTTCTCAATTCCATAAATAACAGTAATAAATTATTTAAATAGCTATAAATAATTTCATAATTAAACATAAACAACTGCTAATTTCCAAATTAACTAAGCGGGCTTTACATATTGTACTTGTTTTTAACCTTTTTATTTTATTCATATGTAGATATGTCTCAGAAGGTGTTTCAGGCTCTGAACAAGAAATTGGGTGACAACTCTAGCCAGGTACCTCCGGCCAAACGACCAAAGGTAAATGAGGTGCAGCCCAAGGAGAAGAGTTCAATTGAGTTTCCCACTGAGATCTACGAGGAGGCTGGGTTAGAGGTGGAGCCACTGGCTAGGAAGAGCTCAAAAACTAAGAATGCTAAAGGGAGAAGCACAGACGGATCTGGACTACCTAAATCTTTAGGTGCTCCTATTGTGCTGAACCCTGAAACTAAAAAGAGTAAGCAGATGCTTCAGTTTTACCAGGACCGGTTCCTTCCCAACGTGAACGATGAGCTGTCCGAAGGCGATGATATGTCCGTGGAGTTGCTGATGGGTGGGCTACCAAAGGAGGCAACTCGAGTAAGTACTTTTTCTTTGGTTTTTATTTCATTATTTTATTTGTGCAGGTTTTGACTTATCTTTGTGTAGCTCAACTTGAAGATGGCCTACACTTATTCTCGATGTAAATACACGGCCTTAAGGACTATAACGACCACCACAAACTTGTAGAAGGAGGTGGATGCAACCAAGAAGGAGGTCGAGGCTACGAGGCCGAAGCTGGGCGAGGGGAACAAACAACTTTTGGCCGCCAACAAGAGAGTTGAGGAGCTGCAGAAGGAGATTCAGGATACACCATCTACCGCCCAACTTGAAGCGGAAGTTGATGCCCTGACCAAAGACATTAATGCCTTGAAGGATGAGAGGGAAAGTCTCCATACTCTTCTCTCTACGTTAACTCAAGAGATGACTGATTTGGAAGAGAGTGTCAGGTCTTGGTGAGTAGAGCGCGAAGCACTCTAAAAGCAGGTGGACAACCTGTAGATGGCCACCCTAGAGGTCTTCAATGAATTCTGCAAGGCCAACCAAACTAAAAATTTTGATTACCTCAATGGAAACAGATAGGCATATCTTGGTTTATGTGCGGCCCAAAAAGACAAAGAAGAATCCAAGACAACCAACCCCAAAGCTCCAACCGACCAAAGTCGTTATGCCCCGTCCATTGACAACCAAACTGATCCGTGTAGAGAGCTAGAGACTCCAGCCGTATAAGACCTTTTTATTCGTTTTTTTAGTTCGACCTATGGGCCTTTTTCAGTACAATGTGGCCGACCAAGCGGCCTTTAAACTTTGTTATATTTTATTTTGTTTTAAGACAACTAGCTAGTCAGACAGCTTTTAATCCCGAACTTATCGTGCTTTGTTATCTTTTTATTTTAAAATGAATATTTTCCATTGTTTTTGTAATTGCACATGCAAACTTCTATATTTTTGAACTTGTTATTTACCTATGTTTTGTACAGGTATAGTTACCTCCCAAGTGACCGAGCAGACTTATGACTCTTGGTCACTTGTATTGCACAAGTTCATCTTTCGTCTATTTGGCTTTTCGGTTCGATCAGATCCTTGGTACATGGTAAATTCATAACTTGCTATAAAGAAAAATAATTGACACAATCAGAATGATGATAAATATCGTTATTCATTTATTGGTCTGAATGATTTTATTACAATAGTCTCATGTGGGAAGGAGATTATAACTCTACGGGCACCATTGCTTCATAACCGTAAGCCATAGCGGATGTTGTCTGCCCGGTTGCTATTTTCTCTGTTGTTCGGTATGACCACAATACTTCAGGTAATTCCTCTAGCCAATTCCCTTTGGCTTCTTCGAGCTATTTTTTCATGGTGTCCTTGAGTTTCTTGTTGATTGCCTTGACTTGACCATTTATTTCAAGGTGTGCCACTACGGAGAAACTACATATGATTCCATGGGTCGCATAGAAATCTGTAAATATTTGGCTATCAAACTGTTTGCCATTGTTCGAAACAATTTTGTGCGGCAGTCTAAACTAACATATGATTTTTTTGAATACGAAGTACAACACTTTTTTTTGATGTAATTGTTGGTAAGCGCTCGAACTCTGTCCACTTTGTAAAATAATCTATTGCGACAACTACATATTGTACTCCACCCTTACCCTTGGGCAACTTTCCAATCCGGTTGATTCCCCATATTGCAAAAGGCTAAGGACTTTGCATCTGTATTAACTCATTAGGATGTGCTCGGGGGATCTTTGAAAATCTCTAGCATTTATAACATTTCTTTACGTAGGCCATTGAATTTTCCATCATGGTTTGCCAAAAATATCCTTGCCTTAGTATTTTCTTTGGCAAACTTTGCCCGCTGCGTGGTTACCACAACATCCGTCATGTACTTTAGAGAGGAGGCGTGCAGCCTCACTACTACAAAATTGGCTTTGCCCAACAGTTTATAACTGTCTTTTATACTATTTCCCAACGGTTCCTAAAACCGTTTGTTATGTGGGTGTCATAAAAATACGGAACTTTAAAAGACAGTTTACAACTGTTTGAAAAAGTCAATTTAAATAACAGTCTACAAGTGTTGGGAAAAATCACATTAAATGACTATTTATAACTGTTGGGAAAAGTATTATCTAAATTAAATTTAATTACTTATTAATATATATTTTGTAAATATTAAATATATATAATAGTACTAATTTTCACAAAAAAATAATATTAATTAAAATATATAAAATTAATATATTTTTAAATTTAAATATCACAATTTATTCATTCAAAAAAAAATATCATAATTCATTAAAACTGTAAAAAATCAAAGATTATTACACAAAATTAATATGATACAATTCTGGAAAAAAATAAAGGAAGAAAAATGAGAGGGGGACTAGATCAGGACTATGGTTATGAATCCAACGCTGATGTTGTTCTTTTGGCCGCCATTGCTGGCTCTGCTGAGCATCACAGTCAAATGATGAGGGTGAGTGGTGCTGCTAGTCGTGACGAGAATGATTATGAGAATGATCAAGATGAAGACGATGATGAAGATTGGACTGATAACTTCTACAATGTTGATCTTGATAATATGGAGGAGAATGCTATAAACAACAAGAATCTTTACTCTTAGACTTACGGTTTTAAGTCTTTGTTTGAGGAAATGTCATATGGGTCTGCTGTGGCTAACGAGATTAATAATAATAATGGTGGTGGTAGTGTGCATTTACGGGTGAGGAATGAGATCAAGAGCATTATGCCATGGACCTGGTGAGGCTGTGAAGAAGGAGATGGATCTGATGGAGATGATCTACCAGTACAACAACAAATTCGGCCACTGCCACCGCGCAAGAGAAAAAGGAGAGAGAGAGACAAGGAAGAGGGAGAGGGGTGGGGTGTTTGGGGTAGGGGAAACTTGTTTTCTGGTTCGTTTGAACTACTAGCACTGGCAGTGGTAGGATTTGTTGTTGTACCGCAGTGACGCACAAAGAGAAGATAAAGAGAGGGTAATCAGGAGAGAATGAAAGAAAAAAGGATATTGACCTTCTGCTTCAACGAGTCCTTAGGTGATATAGTAGACTGGATTTTGGATGTTATTTTCTTCTCTTATCATCACAACACTTACAGCGTATTCGGTGATAGCAAATATATTCCCAGTTCTTCTCTATGTAGGGGTTTTGAGAGTACGGGAGGCTTTGCGAGTTGCCTTTTTAATTCTTGGTAAGCATTCTCGCATTCCTCCATCCATTCGAACTTTTTATTACCTCAGAGGATGTTGAAGAAAGGAACACACTTGCCCGTGGATTTTGAAACGAACCCGTTGAGTGTGACTATCGAAGAAGTTAAGCTCTGGACCTCCTTTATTTTTGTTGGCAATTTCATATCCAAGAGAGCTTGTATTTCCTTTGTATTAGCTTCTATTCCCTAAGCATTGACAATAAACCCAAGAAACATACTCGAGCTGACCCTGAACAAACACTTTAAGTGATTGAGTTTCATGATGTATTTTCTAAGGATTTTGAAGCATTCATCCAGATCCTCTCTATGCCCCCCAGCCTTCTCGGATTATGTGCAAGTCATCCACATATACTTCCATATTCTGTCCGATCTTGTTTTGATAAGTCGGTATTTTTTCTTATAAATATAGATAATTTATGTATTAATATTCTTAAACTAATTCTTCAACTTATTGATTAGTGTGATTTTAATTATTTAAGATATTTTAAAGACTAATCATGCATTTAGAGTCATTTCAAGGGATGTTAGTATATTTTGGTGAAAAATAGTGGAACTCGGCAAGCTCGGTTTTACAGGGAAGAAATTAATTGCAAATTTGGACGATCTTAAAAGCAGAACTGGACTTCGAGCTCAACGTGAAAGTTTTTTTATCGTTCTTCGCTTTTTGGAACATCTTGAATCATCCAATTTTAAGTAATATCGAGAGAGTTATGGCAAAAATACTATCAGTCGTTACAGTAGGAAATTTCTCAAAAAAAAAAAAAAAGATAAAAAGATAGCTAAAAAAAATATAGCTTTTCAAGTAGAGTTACGATTTTTATTTTTTTAAAATTTTAAATCTTTTTAGTATCTTTTAGGTAACTTTATTAGCCTATATAAACACATTATTCAGAGCTCAAAACAAACTTAGAAACACTTAAATAGCAGAGTATTCTAAACCTACAAATTAGAGAGAGAAACTCAAAGAGAGAGCAAGGAAGAGAGAGAGATCTCCTTCGAAGAGTTCTTCATTATAGCTCTTTTGTTCTCCTTCTACTTTAATATATATTATGATTTTAGTTAAGGGTTATTTCAAAACCCGAAACATGAATTCTTAATTTCATTATTGAATGTTAATTTCTAGTTTTCATTATATCAAATTGTGTCTATCCTTCTATGTTCAATCTTATGATTATTATTTTAATCTTGTTTAGATGGCCGCTAAATTAGGTGTTGACCTCGCTTTTAGGCAACGACAGTGAGTCTAATTTCATAAGCAACAAGTAGTTTATAACAATTGAAATATAGTAAAGCATTATAAAGACATAGGAATTTTATAGAGGTTTAGCCCTGAGCAGTTTGGTAATAGCCTAATCCTCGTTATTTGTATTAACTCAAGAACAAGGACAAAGGTTCCTTTTCTTATAGCTCTTACAACAATATCTCTGAATATGAATTCTTAGATAATATCTCAAGTAAAATCTTTTGACCCTTTGCCCAATGAACATGCATCATTATTTATAGGGCTATAGCATGGAGAGGAAGTATTTCCCTTCTCGTTACAATGGATATAAGCAGAAAGATTGCATAGTAAATACAGAATACACTCATCGTGGGATTTGGACAGCTTGCCATATCTCTGCAATCTAATCCCCAAGTTATAGGGATTTCTTTGAAGACTCACGATGCGAAAGCTTAATTCACTAAGTGTTGGTCGCTCTGCGCGCATTGCTGATCGCTTTGCTTCGAGTATGCATATGAGGTATCCTGTTCGGACTATATTCTGTGAGCAGGTACTCGGAGTCGAGTCCACGTGTCACCATCATGTGATGCCACGTCAGAGTGCAAAAATTGGGATAACATTTGTCCCCCAAGTTTGTACGGGACTTCCGAAGTGGCGTGTAGACTTCATCCGAGCTGCCTTTGCATTTGGATGGGTGACACATGTCAAGCGCGTCTATTCGTGACTCGATGTGAGGTTGACTGGGCGTCCATTCGGTTTTCGACTAATAAATGCTCTGAAAATTAATATTTTGAAATCCGATTTTCTCTCACCACAGTTGACGGCTATACTTGATTATTTTTCATTTCCCATATTCGCTTTTAAGGGGGGAGCTGAGGCGTCTGAGGTTCTTTTGAAATGATTACCCCTTTTCGTTGTTTGCCTATAAATACCAGTGAGCATTTGTACACAAACTCATTTTCACCATCCTTCTTTGCTAAGTAAGTTCAGAGCAAAAAGAGAGGTTTTTGGCTTCAAGTTTGCTGAAGTGCCTTCATCAAAACTGCTTGTTTGCCTTGGCGTAACTTAAATCCAGACATCTAATCCTTGAGTAAGTTCTCAATTTCCTTTATGTTTACTTTGCATATTTACTTTTTGAATGTACCTTCGACATTGTTGTAGAAGATATGTAGGAAACCCTAAGTTTAGAAACTCTGCGATTTTCCTTTGTCATGGTTCATTCGATTTCACTTTCCGTAATGTTTGGTTTCTGAACTGCATAATGCCTGTCTTTCATCTTGCTTATTCTAAGCTTAATGAAATTTTTCGCCCTTACTCGAGAAAATTTCAAACTTCCTGAGTTTCGACTTTTCGTTGAATATTCTTATTCTTTAATCTGTTGAGTACTCCTGGTTTACATATTTGCTTGTTTTAACGTTCGATATTCCGACCAAATACTCATCTTGTGTGTTGTCTTTTATAGATGAACCCAGGTGAGTTTTGTGAGAGCAAACATCGAATCGGCCAGGACTTGCTTCCACTCTTGCACGAGGACCATCCTCGTCTCTGTTCTAGCGCACCTTGTTCGAGTGAAAGGCATTCTTCCTTAAACCTTTCGTCCAGCCATAGAATGATGGCTCATACCAAAAAGACAATGCATAGGGTTGACGCATTTGACCCTCAAGTGGCTCGGCACGCCACCTTACCCTGCACTGAACGAGATCCAGCTGTCTAAGAGGAGGAGGATCATGAAGGGGACGCTGAGGTCCAAGAGATTGAGGAACAGGACGATGTCCGTCCTAGCAGTCCCTCCGAGGCAGAGGAAGAGGAGGAGGTTGCAGCACCAAACTATGGGGGATACAATGAGGTCGGGGAGCCACTCGATGCTGATGGCGACGTCCTAGTTGAGGGTGTGGATTACGCCAGTGAGGAACTTATTGCTGTGGTTCCTCATAGAAGGCAAGGTACCTTGGGTGCCAGGTGGGTGAGCCCTCCGTCCAAGGTTACTTTAGTGTGCTTGTGGGATCTCGACCAGGATGGCTACCTGGGTGAATTGGACTGTTACATTCCCGCCCACAATAATCGAGCCACAAACCCTCAGAGGGAAATGAGCGCTTTGTCGGGGGCTCATGCCCAGCAAGGGGCATTGTTGCCTTTGCACCCGTATTTTAGGAATGTGGCAGACTTCTTCCGCCTCTGTCCGACCCAATTTACTCCCAAGGGCATTAAATATCTATCTGCCCTCTTTGTCCTTTACGCCTCCCAGAAGTGGGATATGCCTTCTCTGGTTTATTGATTTGAAGTGCACCCCTAAGCAAGGCAGGTCAGGGTACTTCTATTTCTCTCAACCAGACTTCAAATGGTTGACGGGCACCGGGGATAAGGCGATTAGATAAATTGGGGGTTTTGTTGATGAGTAGGATGGCATGGGCACCACCTATACTCGGTTCCAGCAGATCCCCACATATCACCGCCCTCCCTTCACTCTTGTTCTTAGAGATAGAGCTCAACAGCTTGCTCAGCTGCAGGGGATGACCGGAATATCATTCAGTTGACCTCCGAGGATAACTTTGTGAAGTACGGGCTCTATCCGAAGGATTTCATTCCTAAGTCATTGAAGGGTAGGAAGAGGAAATTTGGTGCTGGACAGGCTGAGGGAGCTCATAAGGAGAATGAGCTGATTCAACTGAAGCGTGAGGCTAAGTTGAAGGGAGGTGCAAGGGCCAAACAGTATGCTCAGGAGCCCTTGAATCCTGAAGATGATGCTGAGGAAGAGCAGGTGACTTCGCTCAAGCGGAGGAAGAAACTTCCGGCCCAGCCCAGGCCCATTGAACATGCAATTTGCATTAGGGAGTCCAGTTCACCTGCTTGGCCGCCTTCTCATGTACTAGGAAAAGGAAAAGCTATTATGGCTGAGATAAGAGACTTGTCAGGTGATGATAGACTTTCGAGTCTTGCCTGGATAATCGTCTTGCAGGCTACTCCATCTTGTTTTTAAGGTTCTTGACTATTATGCTTTATGCTTCTGATGTCTTTTTCCTCTAACCATGTTTTTTTTGTTCCATGCAGACATGTCTCAGAAGATGCTTGATACTTTGAAGAAGAGAGTTGGAGGAAGCTTAAGCGCATCCTCCGGCCAAGAAATCTAGGGGCAGTGATTCGACCCCTTCTAAGAAAAAGGCACCACCCGGGGAGGTTCTTGACCTTTTTGAGGAGCTAACTGTTGCGAACCCCTCTACTCCAAAGATTGCAAAGTCCAAGGATTCTCGAGGGGGAAGCTCGGACAGGCCTGAGCAATCAAAAGGTGGATCCGAGCTGGGCAAGAGTTGATCCGAGCAGATGCGGGCTTTGCCAGTGCCTCCAAAGGCCAAGTAAGGTAAGGAGATGCTCGCCCATTACATGAACTGGTTAGTTCGTGAGGTTAGTGAGGAACTGGTCGGTGCTGACAACGAATCTTCTTTGGAGCTACTGTTGGGAGGAGTCTTGAAGGAATTCACAAGGGTAAGTCTTTCTTGACAGTTTTCTTTAATCCTCTTGCTTGGTTCAGATTCTAAAATTTTTTATCTGTGCAGGCTGGTATGAAGTTGGCTTACACATACTCCTAAGCTAAGTCTGGTGCTTCCCGAAACTCGGCTTTGTCCAACACCATGAGGGCGGAGGTGGACTTCGCCAAGAAGGATGCTGATGATGCCAGGGGTGAACTTGGAGCTATTCGGATGGAGCTGGGTGAAGTCAACAAGAAGCTTTTTACTGCTCAGAAGAAAATAACCGAGTTGACTAAGGATCTCGAGGATTTTGACTAACTTGAAGAGACCATCGAGACCTTATCTGCAGAAGTGAATAGCCTTCAAGATGAAAGGACGTCCACTCGAGCTGACCTCCGTCAACTGGAAGAGGAGGAGCTTATAGCTGAGGTGACGAGGCGGGAAGAGAAAGTTCATGCTTTAGAGACAGCTGGTCTCGAGCTCTTTTATGACTTTTGGAAGGCTAACCGTCAGGCAAACTTTGATTACTTGGGTGAAGCCAAAGACATGTATCTCGAGTTCTGCGCTTCCCAAGAGGCTTATGGTGAAACTTAGGTGGCTGCTTCTACCTCTGGCCAGAATGTTGATGTTCCTTCTGCTCAGACAACATATCCTCCAGCTCCTACCGGCCCGAAAGACCCGAACCGAGAGCCTGGGACTCCAGCTATTTAACTACTTCTCTTTTTTATATATATCTTATTCGGCCATAAGGCCTTTTTTAAAGACATCATGACCGGCCAAGCGATCTTTAAACTTGGAATTATTTTTCATTTTCTAGACAACAGGCTAACTGGGCAGCTTTTAATCTCGGTATTACGTGCTTTTGTTATCTTTAATGAATTTCATTCTCTGTTTATAATCATCCTGCAATTGTGGCAGTTTTATCTTTACCAAATGCTTTGTACAGGTATAGGTGCCCCTCAAGTGACCGAGCAGACTTATGGCTCTTGGTCACTTGTTTCTTACAAGTATACTTTTTTATCAGTTCGGGGTTTTGGGTTCGACCAAATCTTTTGTACGCACTGGATGGTAAATTAGCAACATGCTAATAATTTGGACTCGATTTGAATTTTGAAACAAATATCTTTATTCATTTATTGATCGAAAATGTGATTGTTACCGTAGTAACTTACATCAGAGCTATTTTGATCTAATCTGATCTTTTAGCTTAACATGAAATAAAACAAACTGCAGGAATTAGAAATTGTACTTTAAATGGTGGTCATCCGACCTGAGTACATTTTCTTTTTTTTTTCGAAACCTTTGAGTGTAGTCCGCCCAGCAGGCCATTCACTTAAAAGTAAATGTTCTTTCAGTACTTAGTGTGGTCGTCTGACCTGGTACTTTATTGGTAGTATTTTCTTAAATGTTCCCCATTCCAATACCATGGTACTAGAACAAGTTGCATTTTTCGTCATACTTACGTAATTTGTATGCTCAGGATTCGAGAACTTCGACCACCTGATATGGTCCTTCCCAGTTAGGTCCAAGTACACTTATCGTACTGTCTTTTGTTTTTTGAAATACCCTTCTTAGGACAATGTCTCTCACAAAGAATTTTTCGAGCCTTCACTTGTTTATTGAAATATTCAACTACTTTTGGTTGATGGGCTATCAACTTTAAGTTTGCTGTGGTTCGCTTCTCTTCGATTTCATCAAGTGATTCGGCAAGGAGTACATGATTGGTATCTTGGTTGTATGTCAATCTCTTGTGAGATGGAAGTTTGAGCTTTATGGGCAGCATAGCTTTATATCCATATGCCATGGCAAATGGAGTCTGTCCAGTCGCTGTTTTATCAGTTGTTCGATATGACCATAGAACTTCAGGAAGTTCTTCCGGCCAATTTCCTTTGGCATCTTCGAGTCTTTTCTTTAGTGTATCCTTTAAGGTCTTGTTGACTGCTTCAACTTGACCATTCGCTTGAGGATGCGCCACTACGGATAAGCTTTTGATGATGCATGCCATGGTTCGCACAAAAATCAGTGAAGGATTGGCTATCAAACTGCTTGCCATTATTAGAAACTATTTTGTACGGTAATTCGAACCAGTAGATTATGTTCTTCACAATAATGTCTTGAACTTTCTGTGATGTAATAGTTGCGAGTGGTTCGGCTTCCATCCACTTAGTGAAGTAATCAACCGCTACCACTGCATACTGCACTCCTCCTTTACCTTTGGTTAATTGTCCGATTAGGTCAATTCCCCAGTTGGCGAAGGGCCACGGACTTTGCATCTGAGTTAACTCGTTTGGCAGAGCTCGAGGTATCTTTGAAAATGTCTGGCATTTGTTACAATTCTTAACATAGGCCTTTGAATCTTCAATCATTGTTGGCCAGAAATAATCTTGCCTTAGCATTTTCTTGGATAAACTTTGCCCGGCAGCATGATTTCCACAGAATCTGCTGTGCACCTCGTATAGGATTCGTGCAGCTTCTTCTTGAGTGAAAAATCTTAGCAACGGCATAGAGAATCCTCTTTTGTACATAATTCCCTCTACTATGATATACCGTGCAACCTTTCTTCTCATCTTTTGAGCTTCATTTCGATTATATGGGAGCTCCCCAGTGTCGAGGTAGGCGGCTATCGATGTCATCCAGTTTAGGGAAGTATCAATTATTTTGATGTCTTCTGTGCCAGTGATTCTAGGCTCTTCGAGGAACTGGATAGGAACCAAGTTCGCCTTATCCCATACATTACTGCTTGCCAATCGAGCTAACGCATCCACAGTTGTGTTTTCTTCCCTTGGAATTTTTATGAGACCGTATCCTTTTAATTGTGTGAGAAAGTCATGTATTTTGCTCAGATATGCTATCATCTTTTCTCCCCGAACTTCATATTCTTCAGATACATGATTAACCACAACCTGTGAATCACTACAGATTTAAATGTGTTTGGCTTTCATCTCCCGTGCTAATTTTACGCCAGCGATTAGAGCTTGATACTCGGCTTCGTTATTAGATGCTTTGAATCCAAAATTGACTGCAGCGTGCAGGTGTCCCCCAGGCATGACAAGGGAAATTCCTGCACCAGATAGTTGAGCTGTAGCCGACCCGTCTACGTGTAGTTTCCAAGTCGGCTTTTCTTCACTATTGCTTGGTTGAGGTGTTTGTACCGGCTCGGGGTTGCTTTCTGGTATGCTCTCTTCCTTGCCTGTGCATTCTAGCACAAAATCTGCTAAGGCTTGGCCTTTGATTGCTCTTCGTGGTTAGAAAGTAATTTCATATTGACCGAACTCCACCGCCCACTTGAGTAGCCGTCTAGAGGCATCTGGCTTTTGCAATATCTGGTGTAATGGTTGGTCAGTGTATGCCTGAATATGGTGAGCTTGAAAATAAGGCCTTAACTTTCTTGTTGCTAGAATAAGGGAGTAAGCAACTTTCTCTACCAATGGGTATCGGCCCTCGGCCCCAATGAGTCTTTTATTGATGTAATAGACTGGGTGTTGTATGTTGTTCTCTTCTCTGATTAACACGGCACTCACAGCATGCTTTGTGATAGCTAAGTATATTTAAGGTTCTTCTCCGTCCATAGGTTTTGAGAGTACGAGAGGTTTTGCGAGTTGTGCTTTTAGCTCTTGGAAAGCTTTTTCACATTCCTCTGTCCACTCGAGTTGTTTGTTTCCTCGCAGGATGTTAAAGAATTTGACACACTTGTCTGTTGATTTTGAAACAAATCTGCTAAGTGTGGCGATCAGACCAGTCAAACATTGCACTTCCTTGGTTTTAATTGGCGACTTCATATCTAGGCAGGCTTGAATCTTCTATGGATTGGCTTCAATTCCTCGGGCATTGACAATGTAGCCCAGAAACTTTCCCGAGCTGACTCCAAAGGAGCACTTTAAGGGATTTAGTTTCATGTTGTACTTTCTGAGGACCTTGAAGCATTCGTCCAGGTCATCTATGTGCACCCTAGCCTTCCTGGATTTGACGAGCATTTCATCCACATACACTTCCATATTTCACCCGATCTGGTCTTCAAACATTTTGTTTACCAATCTTTGGTATGTTGCTCCAGCGTTTTTTAGACCAAACGGTATTACTTTGTAGCAATATAGACCCATATATGTTCGGAAACTTGTATGTTCTTGGTCTGGTGGATTCATTTTGATCTGATTGTACCCCGAATAAGCATCCATGAAGCTTAATATTTCATGCCCTGGTTTGCATCCACGAGCTGATCGATTCTTGGAAGTGGAAAACAGTCTTTGGGGCAAGATTTGTTGAGGTCTGTGAAATCAATACACACTCGCAATTTCTTGTTCGGCTTGGGCACCAATACAGGATTTGCGACCCAAGCTGGGTAGAAAGCTTCAATTAGGAAATTGTTTTTGCGTAGCTTTTCTACTTTTCTTTTAGGGCTAGTGCTCGGTCTTTGTCCAATAGCCTTCGCTTTTGTTGAACTGGCCGAAAATTGGGATCAATATTCAAGACGTGCAAAGTGATAGAAGGATCAATTTCGACCATATCCGCATGTGACCAGGAAAAAACGTCTAGGTTTGCTCTCAGAAATTTTATCAATGTTGATTTTACTTCGAGCACCAAACCTTTTTCGATCTTTAGCTCTCTGGCCGGGATATCTGGATCGATCTTGATCTCTTCTAACTCTTCCACAGGTCCAACATTGCTGCTTGGGTCCCAAAGTCGAGGATCCACATCTTCATCCCCGCCTTGGGAGATTCCGTACTTGAAAATATTTTTTCCCTTGTCTGTGCTCTTGCTGGAGGATACTTCCTTCTTAACCTTGGCCACTTCAAGGTTATAACGTTCCCAAGCAGTCTGCTGGTTTCCTCTCAGACACCCTACCCCATTCGTTGTTGGAAACTTCAGGCTCGAGTGGAATATCAATGTGATAGCCTTTAAGTCATACAAAACTGGACGACCTAGGAATACGTTAAAGGCTGAAGGAACATCTAATACCAGGAATCGTGCCATAATAGTCATGCTCGTCGGAGCTTGTCCAACAGTGAGGGGTAGACGAATGTGTCCTAGAGGTGCGACTGCTTAACTAGAGAAACCATAGATAGGCAAGAGACATGGGGCTAGATCCTTGAGCTGGAGTCCTATCTTTTCATAAGCAGTTTTGAACAAGATATTGGAAGGGGCTCCGTTATCAATCATTGTTTTGGCCACCATCTTGTTTGCTATCTGTACCTCCACAACCAATGGGTCATTGTGTGGAAACCTGATTTTGAAGACATCTTCGTCGTTCAAGGTTATGGTAGGCCCTCCTGCCCATGGGATTTTGGGCTTCCTTTCTTCTATGGCATGGATAACTTCTTCTTGTTCGTGTTGTGCTGTTCGGGCATACCTCTCCCGAGCTTTGCCCGAATCTCCAGCTTTGTGCAGACCTCCAATGATAACTAACAGATGTGTGTCTACCGGTGGAGGTAGATCGCCTGGTTTGTGCTTGACTTCGATCAGGTCTCCTAGATGCAACGAAAGTTGGCGAGAGGAGGACAATTTTGCATGGAATTACGAGAAGAAGGCTTTCCATAAGTTGAACTTTCCAGAAGCCAGCTTCAAATACCATTGCTAGGTGGCTTCCGAGAGGGTAGCAGGAAAAATTCTACAATACACATCCCCTCGTGTCCCTTGTAGATACATTTGCATCTCGAAATACTTGAGGTTGGAAATAGGATCTTCTCTTCCTGTGTACATTTTCTAGGTTGGCATTTTAAACTTGTGGGGCAACGCCATGAGA
Source organism: Cannabis sativa (assembly GCF_029168945.1). Lineage (NCBI taxonomy): Eukaryota > Viridiplantae > Streptophyta > Magnoliopsida > Rosales > Cannabaceae > Cannabis > Cannabis sativa. Next base: position 39,643,677 of record NC_083609.1, on the reverse strand, counting down.
TTGATCTCGGGAGAGAAAGGGGTTCCGCATGCTCGGTCAAACTCGAGATCATTGTTTCTCTGTCTGGCCATGCCTTGGAACATATTCTTTAGTTCATCTAGCTGTGTGTGAATAACTAGACTAACCTGCTCGGCATTCTGGTCGATTTGAATCACGTTAGTATCTTTCTGAGCGAGAATTTGAGCACGGGTTCCGGGCTGTACTATCGTCATGACCATCTGATCGTCTACTCCTCTCCTTCTATTCAGATCACTTCTTAGGTCATGAGTCGTCCCCAACCTATCGAATACAGAAGTGCCTGGCTGTCTCTGTGATTGATTTGCTTGGTTGACAGGTTGAATGGCACCGTTAGCCTGGTTGGAACTATCAGGTATGACTTCTCCTGATGAATTACTAGACAAGGTTCGCCCACCTACCGCTAGTCCCACAAGCAGAACTTGTGATTGGGGATTTGGCGGCTGACCATTTATAGTCTGGGAAGTATTCATTGCTGGATCGTGGTATGTCTCACCTAGGGGGATGACACTCGGGGGTTGTTGCCCGACAGTTTGGTAGGCTTTTCATATCACCACAGTAGCTTGCCGACTCCGATTTTCAATCTCTGTATGATGAGCCCTTAACACTTCCATCTCTTTGTCCCTCCACTCGGCAAACATGCATCATTGTTCCTCGAACGCTAGATTTATCGCAGCGCAGAGTTCTTCCTGATCATGATGTAGGTGTTGGGTTTTGTGCCCTATATAAAACCCATTTCAATATAATCAGATTTACTTAATAATACAGATCAGAAATAACATTTTTATGTTGCATGGATCACATGATTTATTTCATGATTATATACATATAATGTATGAATTCTATTTAAGTCGAGAACATATGAATTTGTTAATGATTATAGTGTTGTCGGCACAGTGGAATATAATCTTAATTATATGTTCAAAAGTTTATACCTTGATTTGTCAGTTCACTTGATTTAGACTAACATGATAATCAGCGATAGGTATCCTTACACCTTGGATAAGTGTTATGTCCTTTCCAGGGCATTGGAAAAGTTTACCAGTATCGGATTTATGGAGTATACATCGGAAGGGACCGATATTGAATTTTGATTAGATATATTAAAATTTACCGTAATATCTATTCAATTCAATATCACCTATTGATCCTAGATCAAATGATCTTAATCTTGATATGGTTAGGTTCAATCTCAAGAGTATCATAAATGTTCTTTAATTTGTTAGTTAAGCCTACTTTTGAACAGTGAGGGTGATACGTACATTTTGGGAACATGATAGTATAATTGAGTGGGAGCGCTAACATAAATATGGAGTCTATAACTTCTATAGGAATTAGAAGTGAAACAATGATATCCTTCGAGCTTGGCTAAACAGAGATAAATGGTTGAGATCTCATTTCACTTCGCTGAAATATCAATTATACGGAGCTAAGTGTTTTAAGGATAAAATACATTGAAGGTCTAACGGTAATTTAGTTCCTATTCAATGTAGATCATCTATTAGAGGGTCACTGATCAAATTAAGATTATAACAATGGATAATTAATAGTGTATCTATATCGTGGAACATATAGAGCGTTCTATATGACTGATAGTGCAATTCCAAGTTCTAATTGTGGATTCAATAAGGAAATAATAAGTTAGAGAATTTACTTGGTAAATTCGGTTCGACTTATTGGAAGCTCGGTTATATAGGCCCATGGTCCCCATACTAGTTGAGACCATACTGCTTGTAAGACTCAGCTAATTGATTTTAATTAGTCAATTATAATTCTAAATTTAGACTATTTCTAGTTTATGAATTTTCACTATGCAAGGGTGAAATTGTGAAGAAAAGAGATTCTAAGTTTGATTTATTAATTAAAAGACTTTATATGTTTAATTAATAAATATATTAAATGACAATGTTATTTAATAATTAATTTTTAGTTATTAAATAATTAGAATTGACATTTCAATGGTTAAATTGGAAAATTGGCATTTTTGAGAAAATGGGATTGAAAAGTAACAAAATGGCAAAATCGCAAAAAGAGGCCCATTATCCATATCATGGCCGGCCACTATGCAAGTATTTTACCATTTATATTTTCATTATTTTAATGCCATACAATTCTAACCAAAACCTAGATGGCTTTCGATAAATTGAAAGTGATGGCTTCAAGAAAGTATGAGAATGTGTCTTATTCCTTTCAGAGAAAAACCTGAGCCTCCTATTCTATTCATAGCCGCCACTCATCTTCTCTTTTCCTCTCTTCAATTTTCGAAATACCCTAAGTGATAGAGTAGTGCCCACACACATCAAGTGGTATCTCAATCATAGTGTGGAAGATTGTGTAGAATCCAACCATCAAAAAAGGAGAGAAAGAGATCCAGGTTCAGATCTTGGTGATGCTGTGCTACAGAGAGGAATCATGGGCTAGAGATCTGAACGGAAGGAGTCATTATATTCTGCTGCACCCAATGTAAGGTTTCCATAACTTTATATGTGTTTATTTCATTGTTTTAGAATTCATATTAGGATGTTAATGAAACATACATGGTAGTAAATCTAGATCCTGGTAAACTATTTCCAACAGTAGGGTGTTCGTATGACCCTGCATGAGTCCAAGAGCAGCACAGAGATTTCGGATCTCAGTATCATCTCCAATGGTCGTTCGAGCATTGGTAGAAGGCAGAACGGTTGTGTTATGAATGCCCTGGTTGGGTGCTGAAATGTTATTTCAAGTCTCCTGCACACCGGGCGCGATTTCATCCACAAGAGTCGTTACACCATGACCCGCATTCGCTGGCTGTTCAGGATTAACAGTTGGTGGAACCTTTGTGTTTCCTGGGTTCTGCAATGCAGGATCCATCGCCTGTGGATTTGCTGGATCAACTAGGCTCGTACGAGTCTGTACCACCATTGTACTTGTGGTTCAATTTAGAATGAAGAGCGATTCTGTTGGGTTTTATGCCCTAAATAAAACTCATTTCAATATAATCAGATTTACTTATTAATATAGATCAGAAATAACATTTAATGTTGCGTGGTTCACATGATTTATTTCATGATTATATGTACATAATGTATAAATTCATCTGAAACCCCTTTTCACATACTTGATCCTGTTTATTGTGCCGTCAACACATTGGAAAGTAAACATGACTATGTGAATAAAGTTTCCTAGATTTATCAGACACAGGGTTTTACTGATATGATAATCTACAACAAGAGTTTACTTGTATTTGGAGAAATACTATGTTCTTTCCAGAACATTGGTTAAAGTAAAGCTCAGGTTGGATGCATGGAGTATGCATCGGAAGGGACCGATATTGAACTTTGACTTAGATTTAATTAAACTTACCGTAAAATCTATTCAAGTCAATATCGCCTAGTTGATCCTAGATCAAATGATCTTAATCCTGTTATGATTAGGCTCAATCTTGAAAGGCTATTCGTGTTCTTTGATTTGTTAGTTAAGCCTACTTTTAGGTCAGGGTGATACGTACATTTTGGGAACACGGTAGTGCAATTGAGTGGGAGCAGCTAGCATAAACATGGAATCTATAGCTTCTATCTGGCGAATAGTAAGCAAAAGATGATCTCCTTCGAGCTTGACCAAACGAAAATAAATGGTGGAGATCTCATTTCACATAAGTTGAAATATCATTTATACGGGGTCAAGTGTTTTAAGGATAAAATACATAGTAGGGTGTTACGGTAATTTAATCCCTTTACTGTGTAGATCATTCATATAGAGGATAATTGATCACATTAGGATTATAACAATGGATAACTAATGATGTGTCTATATGGTGGAACATATAGAGCATTCTATATACTGAGAGTGCAATTCTATGTTCTATGCGTGGATTCAACGAAGAATTAATAAGTTAGTGAATTTTAGTGCTAAATTCTTGATCTACTTATTGGAAGCTCGGTTATATAGACCCATGGTCCCCCCACTAGTTGAGATAATATTTCTTGTAAGACTCATATAATTGGTTTTGATTAATCAATTATAATTCTCAAATTAGACTATGTCTATTTGTGAAATTTTCACTAAGTAAGGGCGAAATTGTAAAGAAAGAGTTTATAGGGGCATATTTGTTAATTATGATACTTTGTATGGTTCAATTAATATATATGATAAATGACAATATTATTTAATAATTATTTATATTTATTAAATAGTTAGAATTGGCATTTAAATGGTTGAATTAGGAAATTGGCATTTTTGAGAAAATCAGATACAAAAGGTGTTAAAATTGCAAAATTGCAAAACCCAAGGCCCAATCCACTAATGCTTGGCCGGCCACCTATTGTAGGTTTTTAAGTTGATTTTTTCATTATTTTAATGCCATATAATTCAAACCTAACCCTAGTGGAATGCTATAAATAGATAGTGAAGGCTTCAGAAAAATTAGACTTTTTCCTGACACTTTCTGAATCAGAAAAATTGAGCCTTCTCTCTCCCTATCTTTAGCTACCACTTCTTCTTTCTTCTTCCTTTGAATTTCGAAATCCTTAGTGTTAGAGTAGTGCCCACACACATCAAGTGATACCTTAATCATAGTGAGGAAGATCGTGAAGAAAGACATTCAGCAAAGGAGTTTCAGCATCAAGGATTCAGAGAAAGAGATCCAGGTTCAGATATTGATAATGCTCTGCTACAGAAAGGAATCAAGGGCTAGATATCTGAACGGAAGGAGTCATATTATTCCGCTGCACCCAATGTAAGGTTTCCTAAACTTTATATGTGTTTAATTCATCGTTTTAGAAAGTTCTTATTTAGGATGTTAATAAACATACTTGTGAGTAGATCTAAGATCCTGGTAAAATAATTTCCAACAGCTAGTATCAGAGCCATGGTAATTGATTTACTTACAAGAAATTTAGACTTTAAAACGATTGTTTGTATGTTCTTTGGATGGTATCATGTTGTATTGAGTGTTATTTGATGATTGATTGATGTTTGTAAAATTTTCGTGAAAAATAATTGCGATTTTATCTCTGGAATTATTTTTATTGGATAGTATGGAAAAAATTAAGCAAGTTAGCCTTTTACAGAAATTAATTTGGATTTGATTTGAATTAGTTATGATTTTTTGAAGATTTGAAAAAATCGGGGCTGTGTTGATATTTTCCTGCGATCGCAAATCTGTCCGTACAGTTCACAATTTTTTTGTTTTTCTTCGATTTTTCATGCTTTTTCATGGAATTAACTTCTGATTTTTGGTATAGTTTTGTATTTATACTATTACTATTCCTAATTCAATTCTAATTATCATTTTGAATTAATTTAATATTTTTTAAATTTAATTCAAGATATTAGTGTAATTTGAATTTGAATAGAATTAGTATCTATCTTCTTGCTTAAAAAATCTATCTTATTTTAAAATTTGATTATATCTCATCTTATTTTAAATTTAAAAATAAGATATTTATAATCATGTAATTTTTAAATGATATAAGATATTTTGCTAATTTTTTAAATCTTGTTATTTTATTTATTTAAATTACATTTAAAATTTGAAAAAGATATTTATTTATAAAATAACATTTAAAATTTAAAACTAGTTAGCAAATTTTTGAAATGATATTTGGGTTGGTTGAAACCTAATTTTTCAAAAATTGTAGGTTTAATTTTAAATTTAATTTTTTTTTAAAATTTCGTATTTTTCAAATTTTTTTAAAATTTTTCGAAATTTTTTTTTATTATTATTTAATTAATTATTTTCGAAATTAATAATTTAATTTAAAATTAAATAAATCCTACATCCAACTATCCATCTAACCTTGTTGCAGGAGTATGTGTTTTAGCTTGTTTGTAAGTTTTCAAAAACCTATTATTACTTGATTGCAAATAGCCATGGTTACTTTTTGCCAGATCTATTGATCTGATGGCTCCCTTGGTCAAGTTAATAATTTGTAACAGGTATATTTACAATCTTCTTTCATCTGTGTATGACCTAGCAACATGATAGGACCCATCCAAAGTGTGCCTGTGTGAGCCTATGTGTTTAATTTTATTATAGATGCATATAGGTTGTTGTTGCTAAAATAAATTATCATAGTTTTTGATAGAATTTATTTAGGCCCATTTAGTTTTTGGGCCTATTCAATTAATAACAGTTGTTCTTATTAAGGTTAAATTCCTCTCTTTTGGGCCTTGTGTGAGAGTTGGGAGCCATAGAAGTGGGTACGACATACTGAACCCAGCACCCCCTCACATGAACCACCCCAATTGTGAAGGCCCATTTGCCTGATTTGAACAACTGTACTAGGTTAATTAAACTAGTTTAACCTAATAAAATTGATTAGCAACATAATTAATTTCATTTATTTTGAAATTAATTTAAGAAAATTATAATTTAAAGAATTTTTTATTCTAAGCTAAACTATATGTATTTTCTTGTATTTAATTAAATATAGAATTATAACCATCTAGATTCTTTCTGGAACTTAATTTAAATTTTTCATTAAATATTCTTATTTAAGTTATATTTAGTTATCTACAACTAACCAACTTAAATCTGAATATCTTTTGAATTTCAAATTTCAAAATTAAGTTGAGGAATTTTAGGCATTGGTTATTAAGATTCTTTAGATATTTTTTAAGTTAATATCTTTTCGAATATTAACTTAAAATGGAATATTTTAGATATTTTTTAGGTTAATATCTTTTCGAATATTAACTTAAAATGGAATATTTTAGATATTTTTTAGGTTAATATCTTTTCGAATATTAACTTAAAATGGAATATTTTCAAATTAAGTGGTTACAGCTTAATTTTTGATATTTAATTAAATTTAAATTTGAAAAATATTTATGTTCTAGATTTTTTCTAATACAACCTAAATCAGATATTTTTTCAAATTTTGTGGAAAATATACTTAGTCAAATAAGATATTTTCTAGATAGTTATTTCTAGACTACTTATTATTTCTAATATTAAATAGGAAAATATTATAAATTGTGAAATTAATTATTTAAATAATTAATTTTGGTGCAATTTATCTTAAGTATATTTTTCCTAGTATTAAACTAGAGACTAATAATTAAGCCTTCTCTACACTTAATTATTTATTTCTTGAATTTAATACATTTAATTAATTTGAAAATTGAATATCTAAGTTGATTTTCATCATCATACTTAAATATTTATTTTTCATGACATTTAATTAAATAGAAAATTATTTTTAGTTGAAATTTATTTTTTTCAACTAAATTTAAATAATTTTGAAAATATATTTTTTCTTTATTTTATTAATCAATTTTCGAAATTGCATTTCTTAAATGCTAGAATTTCGAATTTTATCTTGAAAAATAGATTAAGTTGTAAATTATTTATTTATTTAATTAATTCTTTGATCAACTTAAATCAATGATTTTTTCATTTATTGATTAATTTAAAATAAATTGAATTATAGTATATTATTAGAAATTGAATTAATTAGTCAAAGGAAAATCTAGATAGATGATATTTTTGCTTGAAGTATTTTTCTAGTGTATTTAATTAAATAGAAAATTAATATTTAAGTTGATTTTCATCATCATACTTAAATATTTGAAAATTTTCTTATATATTTAATTAAATAGGAAAATTATATTTTTTGTTGTAAATTAATTTTATTAATTAATTTTGGGCCAACATTAAATTAGAATAATTTTTCCAAGATTTATTTTTTTATTTTAACATGCATTTTTCGAAAATTGTATTCTTAAATACTTTAATTTTTCGAAATGCAATATATATATTTATAGAAAATAAAATTTGAGTTGTAAATTAATTTAAATTAATTTTGTAACAACTTAAATTGAATATTTTTCTAAATATTTATTGGAAATTATTACTAAGATGGAAATAATTCATGTTATTTTCATATCCATCTAAGTAAAATTTATAAATATTAAATTAAAATTTATATTTAGAATTTTTTTTATTCTAAATTGGAAATTTTAATTAAATAAATATATATATATTTAAAATAAATAGAATAAATAAAGAGAATCAAAGAAAATACAACTCCTTTTAAATAATGAGCTTTTAGTCAAAAGACATTCGATCTCCATTGTGGGTTTTACACCGCGTTTGTTTTAGTGAGTAATCCTCCCTAATGGAGGAACGTTCATTAGCAATTTCACACCGTTTAACCTCGCATGATAAGTAGTTTGTAAGTGTTTTGTATGGTATGGATCACCCTAATGGTGGCGACCATACTTGACTTGCAAATTATGAAACAATGGTGGAAGCTTATAAGATAGAATTGCCTTGACTCTCGCCTAAACGGGACAACGCTGAATTCCAATCTTGATCGAATAAAAGGTTGCTAGAATGTTTAACATTTTAGACGAGCTGACAACTCTATTCAATGAATGGTAGCTTTGACTCTCGCCTAAACGGGACACTAATATTAGTTTGTTGAAAACCTTGGAAATTCTTTAGGATTGTAAGTTTTAGTATTTTCACTTGTCATTCCTACTTGCTATATGTTTATAATTTCTGAATTGTGTATAAATTTATATTGAACCATGTTATTTTCTGTTATTAAGTTGTAGTTTAATTTCGAATCTTCATTGTTGGTCTAACTTGGCTTGTTTATCTAATGAGATAAATCCCTAGTGGATTTTCACCATTAGACATTCATAATAGTGTTAGATCTCGAAAGATAAATATTGTATATGCGACATCTAGTTGTTCATCAATTGATGACACCTTAGACTAGTATTTTTACGATATCAAACAAGAAGATTGTATAAATAAGATTACTTTGACTTTCGCTAATCGAAGCATCGTTAGATTCTTATTTTAAACGAAATTATCTTAATTCCTCTTAGCTTATTCATTTCGAATTAGCTTAAAAACAAATCATTGGATGAATGGTCTATAAATCATTTCATGTCATTCTATATTTTCTCTTAAGAAATTAAATGACGCATATGATTATAATCCCGAAATTCTATTCCCAATTGATATAAATCCTCAATCTTAGAAATCTCCTACTTGTATGGGCAAATCTGACTTAGAGTTTGTATTAGTAGTGGTGGTCCAAGAAAGAATTACTCATTATATTTGGTTGAATTTAAGTCTTTGACTTTAATTTTAGAATCCAAACAGAAATTTTCTTATATTTCTAATTCCAGAATACAATACAGTTACACTTTCTCAAGTGTTTAATATCTATCTTCTATTAATGGATTAAAACTGTATGGAATATGAGTTAGGTATTCTGTGACCAGGATCCACTTGCAGTATTCTAAGAACTCTTTGATGTAACTAAACCTATGTCATCAATAGACAATACCATTTTTTTTTATCTATGGCATTTGTATCTTGTTCATAGTGGATTTGACAAGATCAATCTCTGCAAAGAGTTAATATGCCTATATCCACTGAAAGTAGTTCATCTCATTCCAGATGGATGTACATTCAGGGGTGGATATGAGTTTTTCGTTGTATTCTTAAAACGATAACTCTAGATTATACCTTTTAGCAAAGAAATTGAAATGTTTGAAAAATTTCATTAATTTCTAGCAATGGTTAAAACCATTAAGGTAAGTGGTTAAAGATCTTGCGAACTGATAGGGGTGGAGAAATAGTTAGTAGATATGCAGTTCAAAGATCATTAAATTGATTTTTGAATTATATCCAAACTTACCTCCCCAGAAATTTCGAGTTGCATGTTGATGATTAGTTACTAGTCGTTGCCTAATTCCTTCTATGGTAATACAATTTCAGAATGATGTAATGGCTGGGTACTTAATGTAAATCATTACTAGATTCATGGATGACCTAATCAAAATCTTAAGAAAAGCTAGAACTGTTAACCATGGTTTGTTAGCTATTCTAAGTGATTAGGGGTGGACCATCCCATTGTCAATAGATAAGAAAGTGTTTGTTCAAACAAATACTACTTTCCTAAGATAATGACTAAGTCTGAAAAACAAGTAGCAAATAAAGGAGATATTTAAATCTTGATTCCAAAAGTGTTCTATCAACTTATATAACATATGATGATCCCACTGCCTCTGTTGTCTTGTCACAACCGAAGAGATCAATACCATTTAGTTTTCTTAGACATAATTCACGGTGCCTTGTCGTAGTGGGAGAGTTTCTAGGAACTCACCTTCTTATGACTTGGGAGACACCAGTGATTAAAACCCATTGTGAGTTTAAACAAGTAATAGATTGTCAAGATAAGAAACTAAGAAGAAAGCCAATAGAACTATGGTTTAATCCATTCACATGGAATAACCTAAAGTTTTCTATTACAAGGACATAAAAGGAAGTTTTAGTTAATAAGTCTATTCTATGGACTTAACAAACTTCCTGTTCCTAGTATTATAGGTTTGAGTTTATCTAAACCTATGGCTTGTGGTATACCTGGTAATTACTTACTCTAATGCAAGCAACTTACTTTAGTAAGACGCAGAAGCATTTTCTTTCTAATGGAAATCTATAGAAGCTTCACAACTTCTTAGGTATAGATTTTATTTATCTAAGGAAAAGTCTTAACTATTCCAAAAAAGATAAAGCCATGAAAGAATTTCTTATATCAACAGTGAGAGGTCTTAGATATGCTTTTGTATGCCTTAGACCAGACACCTGGTGTTGAGTGGGAGTAATGAGTAGGTATCAGATTAATGCAGGAGAAGAACATTGGAAGACAATCAAGTAAATCTTAAGATTAAGAAGAGGAACTATATGTTAGTCTATAAGGGTGTGTTTAAAACTCTTAGACTACACCATATTAGATTTCGAAATTTGCCTTTGTGCTAGTAAATCTTTCTGATAAGATGGTGGTTACTCTGGGGGTGGAATAGTGATTTTGGAGAAGTGTAAAAACCTATCTGAAGTCGCTAGGTCTATCAGATTTTGGCATCATTCCAAATTGCCTTGAACTACTAGTGTTAATTTCCTGATTAACCAAAAGTAGTTGCCAAAGATATAGAATCCATTATCCCAAGAGAGTAGACATATAGAGAGGAATTCACATTATTAATGATTTTGTGATTAAAGGAAGAGTAATAGTGGAGAAAAGGTTGTGGTTAATTCAACCTTTCAGATCCAATTACGAGGAGTTTACTACTACTACACTTGATTTGTATATCAAGGTGTTGAGATTATTTGAAACGCACTTTTTGTTTTATATTAGTGCAAGTGGGAGTTTGTTGGATTTTATGCCCTAAATAAAACTCATTTCAATATAATCAGATTTACTTATTAATATAGATCAGAAATAACATTTAATGTTGCATGGTTCACATGATTTATTTCATGATTATATGTACATAATGTATAAATTCATCTGAAACCCTTTTCACATACTTGATCCTGTTTATTGTGCCGTCAACACATTGGAAAGTAAACATGACTATGTGAATAAAGTTTCCTAGATTTATCAGACACAGGGTTTTACTGATATGATAATCAACAACAAGAGTTTACTTGTATTTGGAGAAATAATATGTTCTTTCCAGAACATTGGTTAAAGTAAAGCTCAGGTTGGATGCATGGAGTATGCATCGGAAGGGACCGATATTGAACTTTGACTTAGATTTAATTAAACTTACCGTAAAATCTATTCAAGTCAATATCGCCTAGTTGATCCTAGATCAAATGATCTTAATCCTGTTATGATTAGGCTCAATCTTGAAAGGCTATTCGTGTTCTTTGATTTGTTAGTTAAGCCTACTTTTAGGTCAGGGTGATACGTACATTTTGGAAACACGGTAGTGCAATTGAGTGGGAGCGCTAGCATAAACATGGAATCTATAGCTTCTATCTGGCGAATAGTAAGCAAAGGATGATCTCCTTCGAGCTTGACCAAATGAAAATAAATGGTGGAGATCTCATTTCACATAAGTTGAAATATCATTTATACGGGGTCAAGTGTTTTAAGGATAAAATACATAGTAGGGTGTTACGGTAATTTAATCCCTTTACTGTGTAGATCATTCATATAGAGGATAATTGATCACATTAGGATTATAACAATGCATAACTAATGATGTGTCTATATGGTGGAACATATAGAGCATTCTATATACTGAGAGTGCAATTCTAAGTTCTATGCGTGGATTCAACGAAGAATTAATAAGTTAGTGAATTTTAGTGCTAAATTCTTGATCTACTTATTGGAAGCTCGGTTATATAGACCCATGGTCCCCCCACTAGTTGAGATAATATTGCTTGTAAGACTCATGTAATTGGTTTTGATTAATCAATTATAATTCTCAAATTAGACTATGTCTATTTGTGAAATTTTCACTAAGTAAGGGCGAAATTGTAAAGAAAGAGTTTATAGGGGCATATTTGTTAATTATGATACTTTGTATGGTTCAATTAATAAATATGATAAATGACAATATTATTTAATAATTATTTATAGTTATTAAATAGATAGAATTGGCATTTAAATGGTTGAATTAGGAAATTGGCATTTTTGAGAAAATCAGATACAAAAGGTGTTAAAATTGCAAAATTGCAAAACCCAAGGCCCAATCCACTAATGCTTGGCCGGCCACCTATTGTAGGTTTTTAAGTTGATTTTTTCATTATTTTAATGCCATATAATTCAAACCTAACCCTAGTGGAATGCTATAAATAGATAGTGAAGGCTTCAGAAAAATTAAACTTTTTCCTGACACTTTCTGAATCAGAAAAACTGAGCCTTCTCTCTCCCTATCTTTAGCTACCACTTCTTCTTTCTTCTTCCTTTGAATTTCAAAATCCTTAGTGATTAGAGTAGTGCCCACACACATCAAGTGATACCTCAATCATAGTGAGGAAGATCGTGAAGAAAGACATTCAGCAAAGGAGTTTCAGCATCAAGGATTCAGAGAAAGAGATCCAGGTTCAGATATTGATAATGCTCTGCGACAGAAAGGAATCAAGGGCTAGATATCTGAACGGAAGGAGTCATATTATTCTGCTGCACCCAATGTAAGGTTTCATAAACTTTATATGTGTTTAATTCATCGTTTTAGAAAGTTCTTATTTAGGATGTTAATAAACATACTTGTGAGTAGATCTAAGATCCTGGTAAAATAATTTCCAACAGATTCTTGATTCTACTCTCAATGAAAGCACCAAAATGTTGACATCGCTTTTAGCCAACGACAGTTAGTCTAATTTTATAAGCGACAAGTAGTTTATAACAATTGAAATATAGTAAAGCAATATAAAGACACAGGAATTTTGTAGAGGTTCAGTCCCGAGTAATTCGGTAATAGCCTAATCCTCGTTATTTGTATTAACTCAAGAACAAGGAGAAAGGTTCCTTTTCTTAAAGCTCTTACAACAATATTATCTCTGAATATGAATTCTTAGATAATATCTCTAAAGAAAAATCTTTCGACCCTTTGCTCAGTGAACATGCATCACTATTTATAGTGCTATGAGCTTGGAGAGGAAGTATTTCCCTTCTCGTTACAATGGATAAGCAGAAAGATTGCATAGTAAATATAGAATACACTGATCGTGGGATTTGGACAACTTGCCATATCTCTGTAATCTGATCCCCAAGTTATAGGGAATTCTTTGATGACTCACGATGAGAAAGCTGAATTCGCTAAGTGTTGGTCGCTCTGCGCGGATTGTTGATCGCTTTGCTTCGAGTATGCATATGAGGTATCTTGTTCGGACTATATTCTACGAGCAGGTACTCGAAGTCGAGTCCACGTGTCACCATCATGTGATACCACGCAGAGTGCAAAAATTGGGATAACATTAGGTTTTACTTTAATCTACCGTCATCTTAGGATTACTATTCACCTAATAGTCTAGGATTTTAAGTCTTTGTGACAAATTGCAACTTTTATTTTTGATGAAGAATAGAACCTAGGTTAAATGAATTATATGCTTCATTGATTTGTTGCCTTGATTAGTCTATCTCTATCAAAATTAAAGCTTTATCTAAGTTAAATAAATTGCATACTTCGTGGATTTATTACTTAGGTAAAAGAGTTAATTATTGAGAGTTTCGCCTTGATTATATAAAATAAGGAGATTGAGATAATTGACTGCTTCAGCGTTATCAGCAAGATAAATAGTTTGTTTGGAAACTGAAATACATTCATTGATAAGAATTAGGAATGATTATTGATGGTGGTGAATAACTTTTAATTAGTTTCTCATATCATAATCTCAATATTAATTTGTTTGTTTTATTTTTATTGTTCCTATTTTAATCTTAAACCTAAAACCCTCTTTTCTAACTCTTATCACTAATTTTTGAATAATTGAATAAACGTAGTCCTCATGGATTCAACCCGTACTTACTTTTATAATGAAATAATTGATAGAATTTGAAAATAAATATTAAATTTGATACGGTATACGACACACATCAAATTCCAAGCACAACAAGCACCACCATCACATTCCAAGCCATCCATTGAAGATTTTATTAATTCCTTGGCCACGAGTTCAATACAGTTTCAACAGACAACTAAAGCCACATTAAAGAGTTTGGCAAATTCTATGGGCTAAATGGCTACATCTATGGGAAAAATATATAGAAGCAAAACTTTATGAAAGAATGCCTCCTCAACCTATTGAAAATCCAAGAGCTCATGCTAATAATGTTGAGAATTGGAGCAACTTATGCACCGCCAACTCCACCTAACTCATCCATCCAATCTCCTCCTACACCATTACCACAAGTGGATGAGATTAAACCTTCTAAGGAAGCACCAATGCCTAAACCGCCTCTACCTATTTATGTTCCTGTTCCTCCATTCCCAAGTAGATTGAGGAAGACAAAGAAAGATCAAATTGACAAAGATATCCATGAGACATTTTGCAAAGTTGAGGTTAATCTACCATTACTTGATGTTATTAGACAAGTACCTCGTTATGAAATTTTTTAATGGAATTACATACGAGTAGGAGGACGCTGAAAAAGGATGAAAAAGTAAGCGCGGGGGAGAATTAGGGCTATACATAAATTTTTGTAAACCACCCAACCCGAACAACTAGCCCAAACCAACCGAGATAACCCGACGAAAAATGCAAACCAAAAAACCCGACGAAATATAACCCGCCCAATCAGCCTGAATTAACCCAATTAAGAGAGTTTTCTTTCATGTATATATATTTTTATTATATATAATCTATATGTTATATAATTTATGTACATATTTATAAAAAAAATAAAAAGTTCAAACTACTATATTTTTTTATAGTGGATGATTTGAACTTTAAATTTAATATTTATATTTATCTCATTAAGACAATAACTAAAATACAACAATTAAATGTGAGAAAAATAAAAATTAGTGCTCGGTTTGGACGGGTTAACCTGGCTAAATTGATCAATTCGTTGGGCAGATTGAAACTTTTCTTTTTCTTAATTGGGAATGTTGCACTTATATTTTTGTAACCGGATCTTTATATTGGGTTAAATAAAATGTAACGTAAACCGACAAAACCGACCGACGTACACCCCTAGGGAGAATGTGTCTACGATTATCCAAAAGATACTTCCTACTAGAAGTGAGGATCCAGGAAGCTTTATGATCCCTTGTACTATGGGGGATAAGTTGGTTGATCGATGTATGTTAGATTTGGGAGCTTCGATAAATGTAATGCCATATTCTATTTATGCTTCGCTGAATCTCGAGCCACTAAAAGAACTTGAGTTGTAATTCAATTGGCTAATCGATCTAATGTCGATCCTCGTGGAGTAGTAGAGGATATTCTCGTTAAAGAAAAAAATTTGTTTTCTAGGCTGATTTTTATGTTCTAGACATGGAAGATTACTCTATTCCATGCACGACACCTATGTTGTTGGGTAGACTATTTATGAATACATCGAGTATGAAATTGGATGTCACGTCAGCAACATTAACCTTGGAATTTGATGGTGATAAAATATATTTCAGTGTACTTAAATCTAATAATATTCCAACTACGGGAATAATTTTCAAAGTGAATGGTCAGAAGTTAAAGCCATATTAGGAGTCAACAGTTGAAGAACAAGATGCAATAATCCATCTTGTTGACCTAGTGTATGTGGAAGAATGTTGTGACCAAATCGAACCATGAAAAAAAATTGTAAGTTATTAGTTTTAGTTTGATTTCAAAAACAAGTTAGATTTAGTTTTTAATTTTTTTAGGAAAAAAAGAGAGAAAAAAAAGAGTGAGAAAAATTAGAAAAGTTACATTAGTAGAAAAAAAGATAGATATTAGAAGAAAATCTCAAAAAAATCAGAAAAAAAAAGATAGATATTAGAGAAAAAATTATTAGACGAAAAAAAATTAAAAACTCAGAAAAAAAAAGATAGATATTTAGAGGAAAAAAAGATTTAGATATTCAGAAAAAAAAAATTACAGAAAAATTCTAGAAAAAAAAATATTTTAGATAAAATTTAGAAAAAAAAAATCTGAACTAATCGGAAAAAAATATTTTTTAAAAGATTTGAAAAGAAAAATATATTTGAAAAAAAAAAAAGAGATGAGGGTGATCCTTATTCTGCATCAACTCTATTTTGGAGACCCGTCTTACTCAATGTGAGTAAGAAGTGGAATACAAAAGCATGAATACTTAAAATAGAATTTGATGGTGAAATACTCAAATTCACTGTGTTAGATTCCATTAATAAATGTATAAAGAATGAGTCTTTGTTAGAAGACCTGACTTGAAGACCACATGAGCACAACATGAAGTCGAGCTAACAACGTTAAACAAAGTAACTTTACGGGAGTTTTTCTTACCCATTCTTTTTATTTTGCATTGATTTTATTTGATTGAGCTTTAAGGATAATGCTTATATTAAGTGTGTGGGGGGGAGACTAATTGTCGTGTCTATCCAATTTTTTTCCTTTGTTGTTTAGTTATTTATTTATTAATTTTTAGTTTATATTATTATTTTACTTTAATTTTATTGAGTATGGGTTAAATGAAATTATTTTGACAATAATTGTTCATGTTTGATATGTGTTTTTACTTTGATGGCTTATGCATGGTCTTGGGAAAAATAATTTTGTTGATGATAAAATTTTTGATTGTGTGATAGTTATAATTCTAGGAAAATGATAGATTCTCATAATTTGTGTGCCTAACTCATGATTAATTACTGCTCAAGTTTGATTGATTTTTTAAAACTTTTGTACATCAATTGAATTATTATATTTGCTAATGTTTGAAAGATGAATGCATGCTTGACTTTTGATTTAAAATCTCAACCACTCTAGAACTTGTTTGATAATCATTTGAGGTGAAATTAATAAATTATACATAGTTTTGAGATATGACATAGGCAAATTTTTGGAACGATTGAGCTTTTCAAGCCTACTTTATTTGTGAATTCCCTAGTTTTACCCAAGTTGAGCCTAAATGTTGAAACTTTGTTTTTTTTTTCTTTTAACCCTATACACTAACGTTTGAGCTTAAAAATAATCCTTATTCATCGTTTTTCACACTATTATCCCAATTTTTGCACTCTGACGTGGCATCTCACGATGGTGACACGTGGATTGACTCTTGGTATCTGCTCGCAAGACACAGGCTGAACAGGACACCTCATATATTCGCTCAGACGAAGTCCTCTAGACAGAGCAATGAGCAATGTGCGTAGCATGCCAACACTTAGCAAATTCAACTTTTGCATCGTGAGTCATCAAGGAAATCCCTATAACTTTAAGATCAGATTACAGAGATATGGCAAGCTGTCCAAATCCCACGATTAGTGTATTCTGTCTTTACTATGCAATATTTCTGTTTATATCAATTGTAACGAGAAGGGAAATACTTCCTCTCCAAGCTTATAGCCCTATAAATAGTGACTCATATTCACTGGCAAAGGGTCGAAAGATTTTTTCTAAGAATTCATATTCAGAGATACTGTTGTAAGAGCTCTAAGAAAAGGAACTATTCTCCTTGTTCTTAAGTCAATACAAATAACGATGATTAGGCTATTACCGAACTGCTCGTGGCTGAACCTTTATAAAATTCTTGTGTCTTTATTTGCTTTACTATATTTCTATCATATTAAACTACTTGTCACTTATAAAATTAGACTCACTGTTGTTGGTTAAAAGTGAGGTAAACACACACCATAGTATATTGATGTTTTATATATTTGTAAAGCTGTAAGAGTTTTCTTGAGGAAGAAATATTCATGGTTATGTATGAGTAATGATGAAGAAAATAACTACGATTCCCTTAAAATAAATGCTTGTACGTTGTAAGTTTTTCATAAAAAAAACTAAAAAAAAAATAATGAGAAATATGTCAAAAAATAAATAAATGCTTACAACAAGTTAAGTGTGGGGGAATAATAAGTTTTATGTTAAAAAAATACGAGATTAAATTGTTGAGGAGAGTGATTGGGGAATACAAATGGAAATTATTTGAGAGAATGTTGTAGATGTATGCTATGGTGTAATTTGAGCCCAAATTAACCTTCTTTATCAACCTTTCACCCTAGCCTTACATTATAAGCCTATAAAGTTCTATTGATCTTTAGATTGTATGTAATTACATTAGTAGAGAATGGTTTGATAATTAAGCTTATGGAGTAGATTTTCATTGAAATACACATTTATTTTGAGATAAACATTGATTGTTGGCCTGCATGAATTGGTTTGAATGTTAGTAATATGATGAGTTGATTGAACTCACAAACACACACAAATTGAGTTTGAAAAGTAATTATGTTGAGTTTAAATTCTAATGATTGAAGAGTTTGGATTTTTTTGGAATTATAAGTAGATCTACAATTTTTGAACTAAAATTATTTTTCATAAAGACCGATTCGTTGAAGCATCATTCATTTTATCATTAACTTACTCGAGGACGATCAAGAGTCAAGTGTGGGGGATTTGATAAGAAGATATTTTATCTTATAAATATAGATAATTTATATATTAATATTCCTAAACTGGTTCTTTAAATTATTCATTAGTTTGATTTTAATTGTTTAGGATATTTTAAAGACTAGTCATGCATTTAGAGTCATTTGGAGGGTTGTTAGCATATTTTGGTAAAAAATAGTTGAAGTTGACAAACTCGGTTTCATAAGGAAAAACTTAATTGTAGATTTGGATGATCTTAAAAGAAGAACTGGACTTAGAGCTCAACATGAAAGTTTTAGATCTCGTTAGCTTTTCGGAACATCTTGAATCGTTTACTTCCGAGTAATATCAAGAGAGTTATGGCCAAAATACTATCAGTTGTCGCAGTAGAAAATTTCTGAAAAAAAAAATGATAAAAAGATAGTTTTTCAAGTAAAGTTGCAATTTTTATTTTTTTAGGTTTAACTTTTAAATCTTTTTACTATCTTTGAGGTGACTTTGTTAGCCTATGTAAACACTTTATTATTAGTGTTTTTAGGAGTTTTTCAGAGCTCGAAACAAACTCAAAAACTCTTAATTAGAAGAGTATTCTGAAGCTACAAATTAGAGAGAGAGCAAGGAAGAGACGGAGATCAGCTTCGAAGTGTTCTTCTTTCTAGTTCTTTTCTTCTCCTTCTAGTTTTACTAAATATTATTATTTTGGTTATAATGTCTAGTTCTGAGTAGTTTTATTTTAGTTAAGGGTTATTTCAAAACCCGAAACATGAATTCTTAATTTTATAATTGAATGTTAATTTTTAGTTAACATTATATCACTTTGCCTCTCTTCTCTTATGTTCAATGTTATGATTATTGTTATAATCTTGTTTAGACGGTCGCTAAATTAGGTTTTATTTTAATCTACTGTCATCTTAGGATTACAATTCACCTAATAGTCTAGGATTCTAAGTGTTTGTGATAAATTGTAATTTTTATTTGTGATGAAGAATGGAACCTAGGTTAAATGAATTATATGCTTCATTGATTTGTTGCCTAGATTATTCCCTCTCCATAAAACTCAAAGGTTTATCTAAGTTAAATAAATTGCATGCTTCGTGGATTTACTTCTTAGGTAAAAGAGTTAATTATTGAGCGCTTCACTTTGATTACATATAATAGGGAGATTGGGATAATTGGATGCTTCACTGTTATCTGCGAAATTAATAGTTTGTTTTGAAACTGAAATTATATTAATTAATAGGAATTAGGAATGATTTTGAGTGTGACGAATAACCTTTAACTAGTTTCTCATATCATAATCTCAATATTAATTTGTTTGTTTTATTTTTATTTCTGCTATTTTAATCTTAGTCTCAAAACCCCCTTTTCTAACTCTTATCATTAATTTTTCAATAATTTAATAAACATAGTCCTCGTGGGTTCGACCCGTACTTGGTTTTATACAGAAATAATTGAAAGTATTCAAAAAAAATAGTATATTTGATACAGCATACGACACGCATCAGGTTTTTAAACATTTTGTTTACTAGCCTCTGGTAGGTAGCTCCAAAATTCTTCAGACCGAACGACATTACTTTATAACAGTATAGACCCATATTTATTCGAAAACTTGTATGTTCTGTTGGAAATATTTTACCAGGATCTAGATTTACTACCATGTATGTTTCATTAACATCCTAATATGAATTCTAAAACAATGAAATAAACACATATAAAGTTTAGAAAACCTTACAATGGGTGCAGCGGAATATAATGACTCCTACCGTTCAGATCTCTAGCCCTTGATTCCTTTCTGTAGCAGAGCATCACCAAGATCTGAACCTGGATCTCTTTCTCTCCTTCTTTGATGGTTGGATTCTACACAATCTTCCACACTATGATTAAGATACCACTTGATGTGTGTGGGCACTACTCTATCACTAGGGTATTTCGAAATTGAAGAGAAGAAAAGAGAAGAGAGGGTGGTGGCTTGGAATCAGGTTTTTCTCTGAAAAAGAATAAGATCCATTGCTTTGTTTCCTGAAGCCAACACTTTCTATTTATAGAATGCCATCTAGGCTTAGGTTAGAATTGCATGGCATTAAAATAATAAAAAATATAAATGGTAAATCCTATACAAAGTGGCCAGCCATATTAGGATAATGGGCCTCACTTTGCAATTTTTGCATTTTGTCATTTCTCAATCCCATTTTCTTAAAAATGTCAATTTTCTAATTCAACCATTTAAATGCCAATTCTAATTATTTAATAACTAAAAATTAATTTAGACATATAGAAACTCTTAATTAATAAATAAACCTAGAATCTCTTTTCCTTACAATTTTGCCCTTGCTTAGTGACAATTCATAAACTAGACATAGTCTAACTTTAGAATTATAATTGATTAATTAAAATCAATTAGCTGAGTCTTACAAGCAGTATGGTCTCAACTAGTATGGGGACCATGGGCCTATATAACCGAGCTTCCAATAAGTTGAACCGAATTTACCAAGTAAATTTCCTAACTTATTAATTCCTTATTGAATCCACACTTACAACTTGGAATTGCACTCTCAGTTATATAGAACGCTCTATATGTTCCACGATATAGATACGCTATTAGTTATCCATTGTTATAATCCTAATTTGATCAATGACCCTCTAATAGATGATCTACATTGAATAGGAACTAAATTACCGTTACACCTTTAATGTATTTTATCCTCAAAACACTTAGCTCCGTATAAATGATATTTCTACGAAGTAAAATGAGATCTCAACCATTTATCTCTATTTAGCCAAGCTCGAAGGATATCATCGTTTCACTTCTAAATTCCTATAGAAGTTATAGACTCCATATTTATGTTAGCGCTCCCACTCAATTATACTATCATGTTCCCAAAATGTACGTATCACCCTCACTGTTCAAAAGTAGGCTTAACTAACAAATCAAAGAACATTTATGATACTCTTGAGATCGAACCTAACCATATCAAGATTAAGATCATTTGATCTAGGATCAACAGGTGATATTGAATTGAATAGATATTACGGTAAATTTAAAAAAATCTAATCAAAATTCAATATCGGTCCCTTCCGATGTATACTCCATACATCCGATACTGGTAAACTTTGCCAATGCCCTGGAAAGGACATAACACTTATCCAAGGTGTAAGAATACTTATCGCTGATTATCATGCCAGTCTAAATCCACTGAACTGACAAATCAGGGAATAAACTTTCGAACATATAATTAAGATTATATTCCACTGTGCTGACAACACTATAATCATTAACATATTCATATGTTCGGGACCTAAATAGAATTCATACATTATATATATATAATCATTTGAACCATGCAACATAAAATGTTATTTGTGATCTTTATTAATAAGTAAATCTGAGTATATTGAAATGGGTTTTATTTAGGGCACAAAACCCAACAAACTCCCACTTGCACTAATATAAAACAAAATGTGCATTTCAAATAATCTCAACACCTTGCTGTACAAATGAAGTGTAGTAGTAGTATACTCCTCGTAATAGGATGTGAAAGGTTGAATTAAACACAACCTTTTCTCCTCCATCACTCTTCCTTAATCACAAAATCCTTGATATTGTGAAATTTCTCTCTATATGTCTACTCTCTTGGGATACTAGATTCTATACTTTTGGCAACTACTTTTGGTTAATGAGGAAATAACACTAGTAGTTAAGACAAGTTGGAATGGTGCCACAAATGTATAGAACTTTCCTTAGACTGAATAAGTACCTTTCCTGCAACTTTAACATTCAGTCTCTCTCCGGTAGACCTATAGACTTCTTCTCCAAAATCACTACTCCACCCCCAGAGTAATCACCATCTTATCGATCAGCAGACTTTCTAGCACAAAGGCAAGTTTTGAAATCTGATGTGGTGTAGTCTAAGAGTTTTAAACACACCCTTATCGACTAACATATAGTACCTCTTCTTAATCTTAAGATTTACTTGATTGTCTTCCAATGTTCCTCGCCTGGATTAATCTCATACCAACTCATTACTCCCACTCAACAGCAGATATCTGGTCTAAGGCATACTAAAGCGTATCCGAGACCACTCAGTGTTGATTTTAGAAATTCTTTCATGGCTTTATCTTTTATGGAATAGTTGAGACTTTTCCTTATATAAATAAAATCTATGTCTAGAAGTTGTGAAGCTTCTATAGACTGCCTTTGGAAAGAAAATGCTTCTGCATCTTACTAAAGTAAGTTTCTTGCATTAGAGCAAGTAATTACCAAGTATACCACAAGCCATAGGTTTAGATAAACTCAAACCTATAATACTAGGAATAGGAAGTTTTGCTAAGTCCATTGAATAGACTTATTAACGAAAATTTCCTTTTATGTCCTTGTAATAGAAATTACCTGTTTGCGAGTCTTGCCTAGAAGGAAAGATGACCAAACGTTCTTTCTTTGCAAAGGGAGAGTGTGCCAAACAACCGATAGGGTTAGTGCATTCAGATGTTTGCGGACCTTTGAATGTAAAAGCCCAAGGTGGTTATGAGTACTTTGTCACTTTCATTGACGATTACTCTAGATATGGACATATTTACCTTATGCATAAGAAATCTGAAACATTTGAAAAGTTTCAGGAATTTCAAGCATTGGCTCAAAACCAATTGGGTAAAACATTAAAGATCTTGCGAACTGATAGGGGTGGAGAATATATGGATATGCAGTTCAAAGATCATTTAATTGAACTTGGAATTGAATCCGAATTAACCGCCCCTAGCACTCCACAGCAAAATGGAGTTGCAGAAAGACGGAATCGCACGCTTTTCTAAATGGTTAGGTCCATGGTTAGTTATTCAACTCTACCTACGTCCTTCTGGGGATATGCAATTCAGATGGCAACCGACATTTTAAATGTTGTTCCATCTAAATCAATCCCTAAGACACCTTTAGAACTATGGAATGGTCGTACACCTAGTTTACGCCATTACGGAATCTGGGGGTGCCCTGCTCATGTCTTGAGAAAGAAAAAAGGCAAACTTGAATCACGAACTGAAGTTTGCATGTTTGTCGGAAATTCTAAAGGGACTAGGGGTGGACTATTTTATATTCGCAAGGATGATAAAGTGTTTATTTCCACAAACGCCACTTTCCTTGAAGATGACTATATTAAGAATTTCAAACCACAAAGTAAAACAGTGATGGAGGAAATGCTTTCAGATATAACTCCTTCCAATGTTCCGTCCTCTTCCACTCGAGAAGAGGACAATCCCACTACCTCAGTCGAACCTACTGAGAAAACTACTACAAAAATTCTTGTTCAGAAGATCACCACTCCTCGTCGTAGTGGGAGGGTTTCAACAAAACCAGCTCGTTATGGCTTGGATGGTGAAATCAATATGGTCGTTGGTGACGGTATTGATGACGACCCATTAACCTATAAACAGGCAATGGCTAGTCCGCAACGGAAACGATGGTCAGCCGGCATGGATTCAGAAATGGATTCCAAGAAAAAGAACAAAGTCTGGCAATATGTAGACGCACCTGATGACTATCATCCAATCGGATGTAAGTGGGTTTACAAGAAGAAAGAGGCGCTGGAGGCGAAGTCAAAACTTTTAAAGCTAGACTTGTAGCCAAGGGTTATACGCAAAGAGAAGGTGTGGACTATGAGGAAACTTTTAGTCCTGTTGCCATGCTCAAATCCATCCAAATTCTTCTCTTTATAGCTGCTGCTTTCGATTATGAAATCTGGCATATGGATGTCAAGACTGCCTTCCTTAATTGGGTACTTGAAGAAACCATATATATGGAGCAACCAGAAGGCTATGTTCTTCCAGGACAGGAAAATAAAGTTTGAAAATTAAATAAGTCTATCTATGGACTTAAGCAAGCTTCCCGCTCATGGAATAAAAGGTTTGATGAAATCATCAAGACCTACGCCTTTCTGCAGAATGAAGATGAACCTTGTGTTTACCAACTCAAGGAAGACCAAGTAGTAGTATTCCTGGTCCTTTATGTTGACGACATTTTGATTATTGGAAACAATATCAAGAAAATGACTAACATCAAGGAATGGCTTAACTCTCAATTCAATATGAAAGATTTGGGTGAAGCAGCCTATGTTCTTGGTATTCAAATTATCAGAAACCGGAAGAACAAATCTCTTGCTCTCTCTCAAACAACCTATATTGACAGAGTTTTAGAGAGATTCTCCATGAACAACACCAATGGGGCAAACATGCCTTCTAGATATGGTATCAGTCTATCTAAGGAACAGTCTCCTACTGATCCTCAAGTGATATAGGACATGGCGAAAATTCCTTATGCTTCTGTAGTTGGAAGTCTAATGTATGCAATGTTATGCACTAGACCTGACATCTGCTATGCACTTGGAATCGTGAGCAGGTATCAGTCAAATCCAGGATAAGAACATTGGAATGCAGTTAGGTACATTCTAAAATACTTAAAGAGTACAAGAAATCTTGTATTAGTCTACAAGGGTGGTGCTTTCAATCCCATAGGCTATACTGATTCAAATTTCCAGGCATGTCTTGAAGACAGGAAATCTACATCTGGGATGGTGTTTACTATTGGAGGTGGAGCAGTGGTTTGGAGAAGTGCTTAACAAACCGCGATATCGGACTCTACGATGGAAGCATAATACATAGCTGCAGCAGAAGCTGCTAAAGAGCTTGTCTGACTAAGAAAGTTCTTCACCAGTATCGGTGTCGTGCCTGGAATGGAAAAGCCTCTGGTCCTACTTTGTGATAATAATGGAGCAATAGCCAATAGTAAGGAACCTCGATGTCACAAGAGAAGCAAACACATAGAAAGAAAGTGGCTAGAGGGGATGTACTGGTTGAGAAAGTGGACATAGAAGACAACTTAGCTGATCCATTCACCAAAGTCTTGGTCGTAACTGCATTCGAAAAGCACCATCAGAATTTAAGATTAATTGATATGTACTGATTAGTTTTATATTAGTGCAAGTGGGAGTTTGTTGAGTTTTATGCCCTAAATAAAACTCCATTTCAATGTAATCCATTTTATTCAACATCAATAAAGAAACAGAAGTATTTTTCATTCATTTGTGTATGTTTTGGTTCATCTTATCAATTGCTTGTCAATTTGATTTATAAATTCATTTCAAACCCTTTTCACATACTTGATCCTGTTTATTGTGTTGTCAACACATTGGAAAGTAAACATGACTATGTGAATAAAGATTCCTAGATTTATCAGACAGAGGGTTTTACTGATATGATAATCTACAACAGAGTTTACTTACATTTGGAGAAATGCTATGTTCTTTCCAGAGCATTGGTTAAAGTAAAGCTCAGGTTGGGTGCATGGAGTATGCATCGGAAGGGGTCGGTATTGAACTTTGACATAGATTTGTCAAACTTACCGTAATATCTATTCAAGTCAATATCGCCTAGTTGATCCTAGATCAAATGATCTTAATCCTGATGTGATTAGGCTCAATCTCAAGAGTGTTATTCATGTTCTTTGATTTGTTAGTTCAACCTACTTTTGGGTCAGGGTGATACGTACATTTTGGGAACACAGTAGTGCAATTGAGTGGGAGCGCTAACATAAATATGGAATCTATAGCTTCTATCTGGCGAATAGAAAGTAAAGGATGATCTCCTTCGAGCTTGACCAAACGAAAATAAATGGTGGAGTACTCATTTCAGATAGCTGAAATATCATTTATACGAGGTTAAGTGTTTTAAGGATAAAATACATTGTAGGGTGTCACGGTAATCTAATCCCTTTACAGTATAGATCATTCATGTAGAGGATCGTTGATCAAATTAGGATTATAACAATGGATAACTAACGACGTGTCTATATGGTGGAACATATAGAGCGTTCTATATACTGAGAGTGCAATTCTAAGTTCTATGCGTGGATTCAACGAAGAATTAATAAGTCAGTGAATTTAGGTTATAAATTCTTGATCTGCTTATTGGAAGCTCAGTTATATAGACCCATGGTCCCCCCACTAGTTGAGACAATATTATTTGTAAGACTCATTTAATTGGGTTCGACTAATCAATTATAATTTTCAAATTAGACTATGTGTATTTGTGAATTTTTCACTAAGTAAGGGCGAAATTGTAAAGAAAGAGTTTTTAGGGAATATTTGTTAATTATGATACTTTGTATGGTTCAATTAATAAATATGATAAATGACAATATTATTTAATAATTATTTATAGTTATTAAATAGTTAGAATTGGCATTAAAAGGTTGAATTTGAAAAATGGCGTTTTTGAGAAAATGAGATGTAGAAATGATAAAACTGCAAAATTGCAAAAAGTGAGGCCCAAATCCATATAGCCATGGCCGGGCACTTTTATAGGCTTTATCATTTGATATTTTCATTATTTTAATGCCAAATAATTCAAACCTAACCCTATGTGGAATGCTATAAATAGATAGTGAAGGCTTCAGGAACAAAACACTTTACTTCTGGTTTCCTTCAGAGAAAAACCTGAGTCTTCTCTTTCTAAACCCTAGCCGCCACCTTCATACTCTTCTTTTTCCTTGAATAATTTTGAACCTCTTAGTGATAGAGTAGTGCCCACACATAGCAAGTGATACCTCAATCATAGTGAGGAAGATCGTGAAGAAAGATATTCAACAAGAAGGAGTTTCAGCACTAAAGAAAGGAGAGAAAGAGATCCAGGTTCAGATCTTGATAATACTCTGCGACAGAAAGGATACAAGGGTTAGAGATTTGAACGGAAGGAGACATAATATTCCGCTGCACCCAATGTAAAGTTTCTCATACCTTATATGGTTTTATTTTATAATCGTTTTAGAAGTTCATATTTAGGATGTTAATCAACATACTTGTGAGTAGATTTAAGATCCTGGTAAAATAATTTCTAACAGAAATCGCGCCTGGCGTTAAAAAGACTTGGAATACCAGTTCAGCAGCCGACCAAGGCATTCATAGCACAGCCATTCTCCCCGCTACCAATGTTCAAACAACAATTGGAGATGACACTGAGTTCCACAACCTCCGTGCTGCACTTGGAATCATGCAGGGTCATACCAACACCCTACATCATGATCAGGAGGAACTCTGTGCCGCAGTAAATCTCGCGTTCGAAGAATAGAGGCACATCTTTGCCGAATGGAGGGACAAAGAGATGGAAACGTCATACCCAAGTTTCGCCTGTGGGCCAAGTGGTAGGCGGGCAAACCTTGTCTAGTAATTCATCTGGAAAAGTCATACCCAATAACTCACACCAAGTTAATGGTGCTGGTCAGCATAATGGCCAAACCAACCAATCATTGAGACAGCTAGTTGTTTCCGTATTTGATAGGCGGGGGACGACTCATGATCTCAGAAATGACCTGAATAGGTAGAGTGGAGTAGACGATCATCTTGACACGCTGATCGTGCAGCCCAAAACCCACGCTCAAATTCCCGCTCAAAAAGATGCTGATGTGACTCAGATCGAGCAAGATGCCAAACAAGTTAGTCCAACCGTGCATGCACAGTTGGACAAACTAAAAAGTATGTTCCAAGGCATGGCCGATAAGAGGAACAACGATCTCAAGTTTGACCGAGCACGTGGAACCCCTTTCTCCCCCAAAATTAATATCCTGGAGTTGCCATACAAGTTTAAGATGCCAACCTGGAAGATGTATACTGGTAAGGAAGATCCATTATCTCACCTTAAGTATTTTGAGATGCAAATGGATCTGCAAGGAGTACGAGGAGATGTATGCTACAGATTTTTCCTGCCACCCTCTCGGAAGCCGCCCAACAATGGTATTTCAAGTTGGCACCTGGAAAGTTCAACTCGTAGAATGCTTTCTCCTCGGAGTTCCATGCACAATTTTCCTCCTCTCGCCAACTTCCATTGCACCTAGGAGATCTGGTCGATGTAAAACAACGACTAGGCGAGCCTCTTCAAGCCTACATCAGCAGATTCATGACGGAGGCGACTAAGGTTTCACGGGTAACCGAAGACGGAAAGTTATTCGCGACACTGGGGGCATTGAAGTCCTTGGTGAGCTTTGGAAGGACACAAGGAAGAACGGTCCAGTAGACTCAATGAGTAATTTTCTTGACCGTGAAGAAGGCTTTATCAAACTTGAAGAGGCTATTCAGTGGGCAAAAGGTCAACAAAAACCTGGCAAGTCAAAAGCTCTTTCTACTGGAACATTCGCCTAGCTGACCCATTACCCAAGCAATTCTAGTTCAAATGGTAAACGGTCCAGCAACAATAATAGGCAAGGGAATGGAAAAAAGGGAAAGTTCACTGGCAATACCAAATAGGCTCCCCGGGAGAATCCTACCAAGTATACTACATTTACCATCCTGACAGAGGACATAGAAAGTTCACTCACTCACTAGCCCCGTATAAGAAGCATGCACCCATGAAAAAAGATGTCAGCAAGAGAGACATGACCAAGTTTTGTCGATTTCATGGAGACTACGGCCACGAAACCAATGAATGCAACAATCTGAAGCGGGAAATTGAATTTCTGATAAGAAAAAATAACCCGCACGTACAAAAGTATGTCAAGGCCGACCAAAATAAGAGGGGCGATAATAACCAAGACTTGCTACCACCACCGGTGGATGGACATCTACAAGTCATCATTGGAGGCCCGCACATAGATGGAGATTTAGGCAAAGCCCGGGAGAGGTATGCCTGAACAGTACAACACGAGCAAGAAGAAGTGATCCTTGCCGTAGAAGAGAGGAAGCCAAAACTTCCATGGGCACGAGAGCCCACCATAACATTCAATGATGAGGATGCTGTCAAAATTATATTTCTACACAACAACACGTTGGTCGTTGAGGTCAAGATAGCCAACAAGATGGTGGCAAGAACGATGATAGATAATGGAGCCTCTTCCAACATCTTATTCAAGACCACATATGAAAAGATGGGGCTTCATCTCAAAGATCTAACCCCTGTCTCCTGCCTATATATGGTTTCTCCATCCGAGGAGTCGCACCTTTAGGGCAAATATGCCTACACCTCACTGTTGGGCAAGCTCCGACGAGCATAACCATAATGGCACAATTTCTGGTATTGGACGTTCCATCAGCATTTAACATCATGCTAGACCGACCAACCTTGTATGACTTAAAGGTTGTTACGTCGATATTCCATTCATGCCTGAAGTTTCCAACAAAGAATGGGGTAGGGTGTCTAAGAGGAAACCAGCTGATTGCTCGGGAATGTTACAACCTTGCTGTGGCCAAGGCTAAGAAGGAAGTATTCTCCAGCCAGAGCACGGACAAGGGAAAAAACATTTCTAAGTAGGAAACTTCCCAAGGCGGGGATGAAGATGTGGATCCTTGACTTGGGGATCCAAATAGCAATGTTGGACCTATGGAAGAACTAAAAGAGATCGAGATTGATCTAGATATCCCGACCAGAAAGCTAAAAATTGGAAAAGGTTTGTTGCTCGAAGTAAAATCCGCGTTGATAAACTGTTTGAAAGCAAACTTGGACGTTTGTGCTTGGTCACATGAGGATAGGGTCGGAGATCCTTCTGTAATTTTGCACGTCCTAAATATTGAACGTAACTTTCAACCAGTTCAACAAAAGCAAAGGCTATTGGACAAAAAGTGAGCGCTAGCCCTGAAGGAAGAGGTACAGAAGCTACGCAACAATAATTTCATAATTGAAGCTTTCTACCCAGCTTGGGTTGCAAATCCCGTACTGGTACCCAAGCCGAACAAGAAATGGCGAGTGTGTATTGATTTCACAGACCTCAACAAAGCATGCTCCAAAAGACTATTTTCCACTTCTAAGAATCGATCAGCTTGTGGACGCAACAGCCGGGCACGAAATATTAAGCTTCATGGACGCTTATTCAGGGTACAATCAAATTAGAATGCATCCATCAGACCAAGAACATACAAGTTTCCAAACAGATGTCGGTCTATTCTGCTACAAAGTCATGCCATTTGGTCTAAAAAATGCTTGAGCCACATACCAAAGATTGGTAAACAAAATATTTAAAGACCAGATCGGGCGAAACATGGAAGTATATGTGGATGACATGCTCGTCAAATCCAGGTAGGCTGGGGGGCACATAGATGACCTGGACGAATGCTTTAAAGTCCTGAGGAAACATAACATGAAACTAAATCCCTTAAATTGCTCCTTAGGAGTCAGCTCGGGAAAGCTTTTGGGCTTCATTGTCAATGCCCAAGGAATTGAAGCCAATCTAGAGAAGATTTAAGCCCTCCTGGATATGAAATCGCCAACAAGAACCATGGAAGTACAAAGTTTGACTTGTCCGATCGCCTCACTCAGCAGATTTGTTTCAAAATAAAAAGACAAGTGTGTTCCATTTTTCAATATCCTGCGAGGAAATAAGCAATTTGAGTGGAAAGAGGAATGTGAAAAAGCTTTTCAAAACCTAAAAACGAAACTCGCAAAGCCTCCACTACTCTTGAAACCTCTGGACAGAGAAGAGCTCGGGATATACTTGGCTGTCACAGAGCATATTGCTAGTGCCGTGCTGATCAGAGAAGAAAACAACATACAACACCCGGTCTATTACGTCAGTAAAACACTTATTAAGGCCGAAGGCCAGTACCCATTGATAGAGAAACTCGCTTACTGCCTTATTCTAGCAACGAGAAAGTTAAGGCCCTATTTTCAAGCTCATCCTGTTCGGGTGTATACTGACCAACCATTATGCCAAATATTGCAAAAGTCGTACGCTTCTGGACGGTTACTAAAGTGGGCAGTGGATCTGGGTCAGTATGAAATTACCTCCAACCCCGAACAACAATCAAAGGCCAGGCCTTAGCAGACTTTGTAGTAGAATGCACAGGCAAAGAGGAAAGCATATCGGAAGGCAACCACGAGCCAGTACAAGCACCTCAGCCAAGTAACAATGAAGACAGGCCGACTTGGAAACTACATGTGGAGGGGTCGGCTCCAGATCAACTATCGGGTGCAGGAATCGCCCTTGTCACACCTGGGGGCAACACCTACACGCTGCAGTCAAGTTTGGATTCAAGGCATCCAATAACGAAGTCGAATATGAAGCTTTTATTGCTGGCCTAAAACTAGCCCGAGAGATGAAAGCCGAACACATTAAAATCTACAGTTATTCACAGCTGGTGGTAAATCACGTATCTGGAGAATACGAGCCTCAAGGAGAAAAGATGATAACATACCTGAGCAAAATACATGACCTTCTCGCGCAATTCAAAAGCTACGGTCTAAGACAAATACTAATGGAAGAAAACACGATTGCAGACGTGTTAGGTCGACTAGCAAGCAGTAATGTGAGTGTTAAAGCGAACTTGGTTCCAATCCAGTTCCTCGAAGAGCCTAGCATAACTGGCACGGAAGAGATCGAAATCATTGATACTTCTCCAAATTGGATGACACCAATAGCAGCCTACCTCAACACTAGGGAACTCTCAGATAATTGAAATGAAGCTTAAAAAATGAGAAGGAAGGCTGCACGGTATATCATAGTAGAGCGAATTATGTACAAGAGAGGGTTCTCCATGCCATTGCTCAGATGTGTTACTCAAGAAGAAGTTACAGGACTCTTATCTGAAGTTCACGATGGATTTTGGGGAAATCATGCCGTCGGGCAGAGTTTATCTAAGAAAAATCTAAGGCAAGGTTATTTCTGGCGAA
Organism: Cannabis sativa; assembly: GCF_029168945.1. Classification (NCBI taxonomy): domain Eukaryota; kingdom Viridiplantae; phylum Streptophyta; class Magnoliopsida; order Rosales; family Cannabaceae; genus Cannabis; species Cannabis sativa. Next base: position 39,611,243 of record NC_083609.1, on the reverse strand, counting down.
TAATGATTGTAGATTCAAAGGCCTATGTTAAAAAATGTGACAAATGTTAGAGATTTTTGAAGATACCTCGAGCTCCACCAAACAAATTAACTCAGATGCAAAGTCCGTGGCCTTTTGCCATTTGGGGAATTGACCTGATCGCACAATTACACAAAGGCAAAGGAGGAGTGCAATACGCAGTGGTTGCGGTTGATTACTTCACTAAGTGGACGGAAGCCGAACCACTGACAACTATTATATCTAAAAAGTTCAAGACTTTGTTGTGAAGAACATAATTTGCCAGTTCGGATTGCCGTACAAAATAGTTTCGGACAATGGCAAACAGTTTGACAACAAGTCCTTCCTTGATTTTTGTGCAAACCATGTTATAATCAAAAGTTTCTCTGCAGTGGCGCATCCCCGAGCAAATGGTCAAGTTGAAGCAGTCAACAAGACCCTGAAGGATACACTAATGAAAAAACTCAAGGATGCTAAAGGAAACTAGCCGGAGGAGCTTCCTGAAGTTCTATGGTCGTACCAAAGAACAGAGAAAACGACAACTAGATAGACTCCATTTGCCATGTTATATGGATATGAAGCTATGCTCCCCGTAGAGTTCGAGCCACCATCCCACAGAAGATTGACATACAACCAAGAAGCAAATCACGTACTCCTTGCCGGATCACTTGATGAAATCGGTTAGAAACGAGCCACAACAAACTTAAAGTTGATAGCCCATCAACAAAAAGTAGCTCGGTATTTCAACAAACAAGTGAAGGCTCAAAAATTCTTTGTGGGAGATATGGTCCTAAGAAGAGTATTTGTAAACACCAAAGACAGTACGACATGTGTACTCGGACCTAACTGGGAAGGACCATATTAGGTGGTCGAAGTTCTCGAATCAGGAGCATACAAATTAGGTAAGTATGATGAAAAAATTCAACTTATTCTAGTACCACGGTATTGGAATGTGAAACATTTAAGAAAATACTACGAATAGAAGTACCAGGTCGGATGACCACCTCAAGTACTAAATAAAAAGAACATTTACTCTTAAGTGAATGGCCTTCTGGGCGGACCACGCCCAAAGGTTTGAATGAAATTACAAAGTACTCAGGTCAGATGACCATCATTTAAAGTACAATTTCTAATTTTTGCAACTTGTTTTATTTCATGTTAAGCTAAAAGATGAAATTAGATCAAATAGCTTTGATGTAAGTTACAACGGTAACAAACACATGTTCGATCAATAAATGAATGAAGATGTTTATTTCAAAATTCAAATTGAGTCGAAATTACTTGCATGTTGTTAATTTACCATCCAGTACGTACAAAAGGTTTGGTCGAACCCAAAACCCCAAACAGACAAAAGAGTATACTTGCAAAAAAAAAAGATAAGTGACCCAGAGTCATAAGTCTACTCGGTCACTTGGGGGGCACCTATACTTGTACAAAATATTTGGTAAAAATAAAATAAACACAATTGCATGATGATTATAAACAGAGGATGAAATTCATTAAAGATAACAAATGCAGGTAATACTAGGATTAAAAAATACTCGGTCAGCGTGTGTCTAAAAAATGAAAAATAATTCCAAGTTTAAAGACCGCTTGGCCTTATGGCTTGACAAATCTAGAAAAGAAAGATAAAAAGAGAAGTATTCAGATGGCTGGAGTCTCAGGCTCCTTGTACGGGTCTTTTGGGCCTGTAGGAGTTGGAGGATCTGTTGTCGAGGAAAATTTTGATTACCTGGTCGATGTCAACGTTCTAAACGGAAGTAGAAGTGGTTGCCTCGAACTCTCCATAGGCCATCTGGGAAGCACAATACTCGAGATACATGTCTTTGGCATCGCCTAGGTAATCAAAATTTGCGTGAGGACTAGCCTTCCAAAAGTCATAGAAAATCTCGAGATCGGTTGTCTCTAAGGCATTCACATTCCCTTGGAGCCTCTCTACTTCAGTGTTAAGCTCCTCCTCCTTCGACTTCTTCTCTTCTTCCAACCTGCGGAAAACAGTTCGAAGAACCTCCCTTTCTTCCTGAAGGTCGGTCACTTCTTTGGACAAGGAGGTCATGGCAGCCTCAAGTTGGTCAGAAGCCTCTAAATCTTTGGTTCGCTCGGGCACCTTCTTCTCAGCAGCAAGAAGCTTTTTGTTGATTTCACCCAGTTCCATTCGAACGGCTCCGAGTTGAACCCTGGCTTCATCAGCATCCTTCATGGCCAAGTCCCCTTCCGCCTCATGGTGTTGGACATGGCAGTGTTCTTGGAAGTAGCAGACTTAGCTCGAGAATAAGTGTAAGCCATCTTGAGACCAGTCTGCACAGAGAAAAAACGTTTGAATCTGAGCCAAGTAAAGAAGGATTAAAGGAAACTGTCAAGAAAGACTCACCGTCGTAAACTTCTTCAGGACTCCTCCCATCAACAACTCCAGGGAATGCTCGTTGTCAGCTCCGGCAAGCTGCTCATTCATCTCAAAGACCGACCGATTCATGTAATGGGTGAACATCTCTTTGCCTCTCTTAGTCTCTGGATGCAGTGATGGAGGTGGGGGAGGAGCCTGGATCTGCTCAGATCCACTTTTTGCCAGCTCGGATCCACCCTTTGACTATTCGAGCCTGTCCGAGCTCCCTCCTCGAGAGACTTATGACTTAGAAGTTTTCGGGGCAGAAGGGTCCACAACGGTTAGCTCCTCAGAAAGATCGATAACAGCTTCAGCTGGTGCCTTCTCTCTAGATGGTGTTGTCTCACCGCCCCTAGACTTCTTGGCCGGAGGAGATGAGCCTGAGCTGCCCCCAACTCTCTTCTCTAGAGCTTCGAGCATCTTTTGAGACATGTTTGCACGAAATAAAAGGAACTTTATTAGAGAAAAGCACTAAAAGTATGAAAGCATAATAATCAAGAAGGTTAAAAACAAGACGGAGTATTTTGCTAAGCGTTTGCCCAAGCAAGACTTGAAGGCTCATCTGTTGGGTTTTATGCCCTAAATAAAACTCCATTTCAATGTAATCGTTTTTATTTAACATCAATAAAGAAACATAAGTATTTTTCATTCATTTGTGTATGTTTTGGTTCATCTTGTCAATTTCTTGTCGATTTGATTTATAAATTCATCTGAAACCCTTTTCACATACTGTATCCTGTTTATTGTGTTGTCAACACATTGGAAAGTAAACATGACTATGTGAATAAAGATTCCTAGATTTATCAGACACAGGGTTTTACTGATATGATCATCTACAACATAGTTTACTTGCATTTGGAGAAATGCTATGTTCTTTCCAGAGCATTGGTTAAAGTAAAGCTCAGGTTACGTGCAGGGAGTATGCATCGCAAGGGACAGATATTGAACTTTGACATAGATTTATTAAACTTACCGTAATATCTATTCAAGTCAATATCGCCTAGTTCATACTAGATCAAATGATCTAAATTCTGATATGATTACGTTCAATCTAAAGAGTGTTATTTGTGTTCTTTGATTTGTTAGTTAAGCCTACTTTTGTGTCAGGGTGATACGTACTTTTTGGGAACGTGGTACTGCAATTGAGTGGGAGTGCTAACATAAATATGGAATCTATAGCTTCTCTCTGGCGAATAGAAAGTAAAGGATAATTTCCTTCGAGCTTGACCAAACGAAAATAAATGGTGGAGTACTCATTTCACATAGCTGAAATATCATTTATACGGGGTTAAGTGTTTTAAGGATAAAATACATTGTAGGGTGTTACGGTAATCTAATCCCTTTACGGTGTAGATCATTCATATAGAGGATCATTGATCAAATTAGGATTATAACAATGGATAACTAATGACGTGTCTATATGGTGGAACATATAGAGCGTTCTATATACTGAGAGTGCAATTCTAAGTTCTATGCGTGGATTCAACGAAGAATTAATAAGTCAGTGAATTGAGGTTGTAAATTCTTGATCTGCTTATTGGAAGCTCGCTTATATAGACCCATGGTCCCCCCACTAGTTGAGACAATATTACTTGTAAGACTCATTTAATTGGTTTTGATTAATCAATTATAATTCTCAAATTAGACTATGTCTATTTGTCAATTTTTCACTAAGTAAGGGCGAAATTGTAAAGAAAGATTTTTTAGGGCATATTTGTTAATTAAGATACTTTGTATGGTTCAATTAATAAATATAATAAATGACAATATTATTTAATAATTATTTATAGTGATTAAATAGTTAGAATTGGTATTTAAATGGTGGAATTTGAAGATTGGCGTTTTTGAGAGAATGAGATGCAGAAATGATAAAATTGCAAAATTAAAAAAAGTGAGGCCCAAATCCATAATGCCATGGCCCGCCACTTTTGTAGGGATTATCATCTGATGTTTTCATTTTCTTAATGCCAAATAATTCAAACCTAACCCTATGTAGAATGCTATAAATAGATAGTGAAGGCTTCAGGAAAAATACAACTTTCACATCTTGTTTCCTTCCGAGAGAAACCTAAGCCTTCTCTCTCTAACCTAGCCGCCACCTTCACTCTCTTCTTCTCTCTTGTAAATTTCGAACCTCTTAGTAATAGAGTAGTGCCCACACACGGTAAGTGATACCTCAATCATAGTGAGGAAGATCGTGAAGAAAGACATTCAACAAGAAGGAGATTCAACACTAAAGGAAGGAGAGAAAGACATCCAGGTTCAGATCTTGATAATACTCTGCGACAGAGAGGATACAAGGGTTACAGATCTGAACAGAAGGAGACATATTATTCCACTGCACCCAATGTAAGGTTTCTCATACTTTATGTGTGTTTAATTTTATAATCGTTTCAGAAGTTCATATTTAGGGTGTTAATCAACATACTTGTGAGTAGATCTAAGATCCTGGTAAAATAATTTCCAACATCATCATCACCTGACAAGTCTCTTATCTCCTCCAGGACGGCTTTCCCCTTTCCTACTACAGGAGTGGATGGCCGAGCAAGTAGACTGAGCTCCCTAAATCAAATTGCATGTTCAACAGGCTTGGGCTCAGTTAGAAGTTTCTTCTTCCTTTTGAGCGGAGTCACCTGCTCCGCCTCAACCTCGTCTTCCTGCTTAGAATGCTCCTGAGCATACTGGTTTTCCCCCGCACCTCCCTTCAACTTAGGATCACACTTGAGTTGAATGAATTCATCTTCCTGATGAGATCCCTCAGTCCGGCCAGCACTAGATTTCCTCTTTTTCTCATTCACATGTTGAGGAATGAAATCTTTCAGGTAGAGCCCATACTCCACAAAGTTGTCCTCAAAGGTCAACAAAGTGATATTCCGGGCAGCACCCAACAGCTGAGCAAGCTTCTGAGCTCTATCCCTGACAGCAAGTGTGAATGGTGGGCGGTGATATGTAGGGATCTGCTGGAACCGAGTATAGGTGGTGCCCATGCCATCCACCATGTAATACTCGTCAACAAAATTCCCAATTTTGCTAATGGCCTTGTCCCCTGTGCCCGTCAACAACTTGAAGTTTGCCTGAGAGAAGTAGAAGTATCCCGACCTGCCTTACTTTGGAGTAGACTTCAAATCAAAAAACCAGCTGACCTCATGGGGAGAGGGCACATCCCACTTTTGGGAGGCGTAGAGAATGAACAGGGCAGACAGATACTTGATGCCCTTGGGAGTGAATTGGGTTGGACAGAGACGGAAGAAGTCGGCCACCTTCCTAAACTACGGGTGCAAAGGCACCAATGCCCCTTGTTTAGCATGATCACCTGACCAGGCACACATCTCCCTTTGAGGGTTTTTGGCTCGATTGTTAGAGGCAGGAATGTAACAATCTAGCTCGGCTAGATAGCCGCCCTGGTCGAGATCCCGTAAACGTGCCTCAGTGACTTTGGACAGAGGGCTCACCCACCTCGCGCCCAAAGCACCCTGCCTCCTGTGAGGAACTACGGCAGTAAGTTCCTCAATGACCTAATCCACGTCCTCGACTAGGACGTCACCATCTGCATCAACTGGCTCCCCAGCCTCATTGTATCCCCCAAAGTTTGGGGGTGCAGCCTCCTCCTCTTCCTCCTCCTCGGAAGGACTACCAGGACGGACATCGCCCTGTTCCTCTATCTCCTGGACCTCAGCGTCCCCTTCAAGATCCCCCTCCTCCGGCACAGGTGGATCCTGTTCATCGCTGGGCAATGTGGCTTGCTGGGCCACGTGAGGGTCAGACGCGTCGATTTTACGCATTATCTGTTTGGTATGAGCCATCATCCTTTGGTTGGATGGGAAATTTGAATTAAAATGTTCGTTGCTTCAAGAGGGCGGACTAGAACAAAGACGAGGATGATCCTCGTGCAAGAGTTGAAGGAGGTCCTGGTCGATTCAGTGTTCGCTTCCCCAAAACTCACATGGGTTCATCAACAAAAGACAACACGCGAAATGAGTGTTTGGTCGGGATATCGAACATTAAACAGGAAAATAGGCCGACCAGGAGTACTCAACGGATTAAAGAATGAAAATATTCGACGAAAAGTCAAAACTCAAAAGTTTTAAATTTTCGCGAGTTTGGGAAAAAATTTCATGAAGCTTAGAATGAGTAAGATTAACGAAAGGCATTGTGCAGTTCAAAAAGCAAGCATTATGAACGGCGAAGTTGTACGAATCGTTACAAAGGAAAATCGCAGAGTTTCTAAACCTAGGGTTTTCTACATATCTTCTACAGCAAAGTTAAAATTGCATTCACAAAATAAATGTGCAAAGTAAGAGAAATTGAGAACTTACTGAAGGATCGATGTTGGGTTCAGGTTATGCAAAGCTGAACGAACAGTTCTCGTGAAAATGAGTTTCTGAACAAATGCTCGATGGTATTTATAAGCAAACAACGAAAAGGGGTAATCATTTCAGAAACCTCAGACGCCTCGTTTCCCCGAAAAGCGAATATGAGAAATGAAAAGCAATCAAGTGCAACCGTCAAACGTGGTGAGAGAAAATTAGTTTTTGAAGCATTAATTGCGTAAGAGCATTTATTAGCTGAAAACTTAAGGGACACCCAGTCAGCCTCACATCGTCGCGAACAAACGCGCCTGACACTTGTCACCCATCTAAACGCAAAGACAGCTCGAATGAAGTCTACACGCAACTTTGGAAGTCCTGTACAGACTTGGGGATCAAATGTTATCCCAATTTTCCACTCTAACCTGGCATCACTCGATGGTGACACGTGCAATCGACTCCGGGTATCTGCTCGCAAGACACAGGTTGGAAAGGACACCTCATACATTTGCTCGGACGAAGTCCTTTAGACCAAGCAGTGAGCAATCCGCACAGAATGCCAACACTTAGTAAATTCAGCTTTCGCATCGTGAGTCATAAATCAAATCCCTATAACTTTGGGATCAGATTACAGAGATAATGCAAGCGGTCTAAATCCCACGATTAGTGTATTCCATATATACTATGCAATCTTTCTGCTTATATCAATTGTAACAAGAAGGGAAATACTTCCTCTCCAAGCTTATAGCCCTATAAATAGTGACTCATATTCACTGGGCAAAGGGTCGAAAGATTTTGTCTAAGAATTCATATTTAGATATACTGTTGTAAGAGATCTAAGAAAAGGAACTATTCTCCTTGTTCTTAAGTCAATACAAATAACGAGGATTGGGCTATTACCAAACTGGTCGGGGCTGAACCTCTATAAAATTCTTGTGTCTTTATTCGCTTTACTATATTTCTTTCGTATTAAACTACTTGTCGCTTAGAAAATTAGACTCACTATCGTTGGCTAAAAGCGAGGTCAACAGTAGGAATGTCCATCTAGAATCCACAATATCCTGGTAGTTTGAATTTAAATGGGAAGAGGTCTACCAACGGCAACAAGCAGGGCAATGGAAAGAAAGGTAAATTCACTGGCAATGCCGACCGCACCCTAGTGAGAATACCTCTAAATTTACTGCTTTGTCAGTCCTAACAGATGACATAGAGATAATCTATGCAACAATTGAGTCCATATATATTGTCGTACAAGAAACTGTCTCCCATGAAAAAGGATGTAAGTAAGAGAGATAAATCCAAGTTTGATCACTTTCATGTGGACTACGGCCACGACACAAACGAATGTAATAATTTAAAGCAAGAAATTGAGTTTTTGCTCAGAAAGAATAAGTCGCATTTATAGAAGTACGTTAAGGCTGATCAAAATCATAGGACTGCCTAAACAAATAAAAACCAAAACCAACTGATGACCACACAAGTGGATGGCCATTTACAGGTCATTATTGGGGGTCCACATCTTGTTGGAGACTCAAGTAAAGCTCGAGAAAAGTATGCCCAAGCCTTACAGTATGAACAAAATAAGGCAATCTTGGTCGTGGAAGAGCGGAAACCTAAAATACCACGTGCAGGGGAGCCAACCATAAGATTTATTGAAGCAGATGCCCGCCATGTCATCTTCCCACACAACGACACTCTAGTCGTAGAAGTACAAATTGTAAACAAGATGGTGGTGCGGACTATGATAGACTAGAGCTTCCTCAAACATTCTGTTCAAGATAACTTATGAGAAGATGGGACTCCAACTAAAAGACTTGATCCCCTGCACCAGCTCGTATATGGTTTCTTCGGCCAAAGTGTTGCACCTCTGTGACAAATATGCCTACCCCGCACTGTTGGAAAAGCTCCGAGGAGCATTACTGTAATGGCACAATTCTTGATAATTTATGTCCCATCAGCTTTTGATTTCATGTTAGGCCGACTGACCCTATATGACTGAAAAGCAGTTACATCAGTTATTTTATGTGTGCTTCAAGTTCTCAATAAAAAGTGGAGTGGTATGTCTCAAGGAAAATCAAAGAATTGCACATGAATGCTACAACCTTGCTCTAACTAAGGTCAAGAAGGAAAGTACCTCAAACCAGAGTTCAGATAAGAGGAAAAGTGTTGCGCAATAGGAAGTCGCCCAAGGCGGGGACAAAGACTTGGATCCCAAACTTGGGGAAACAAATACAAATGTTTGGCCAATAGAAGAACTGGAAGAAGTGGAAATCGATCCAAATATCCCGGCCAGAAAACTTAAAATCTGTAAAGGTTTGCTGGTTGAAGTTAAATTTGCTTTAAAAAAATTTTTGAGAGTAAACCTGGGCGTGTCTGCCTGGTCACATGAGGATATGCTCGGTATTGACCACACTGTGATGGCTCACGCCATAAATGTTGACCCAAATTTTTCTTCCCGTCTAGAAGAAATGAAGACTACTAGACAAAGAGCGAGCACAAGAACTAAAAGAAGAGGTAGAGAGATAGCGCGCAAAGAAGTTCATCATCGAAGCTTTCTACACGGCTTGGGTGGCTAACCCCATACAAGTGCCCAAGCCTAAAATAATGGCTAGTACGTATTGATTTTACCGACCTCAACAAGGCATCTCCTAAGGATTGCTTTCCACTTCCAAGAATTGATCACCTCGTGGATGCAATAGCCGAACATGAAATCCCAAGCTTTATGGACGCCTATTCAGGGTACAACCATGTTAGAATGCATTCACCCGATCAAGAACATGTTGGGTTTTGTGCCCTAAATAAAACTCATTTCAATATAATCAAATTTACTTAATAATAAAGATTAGAAATAACATTTTATGTTGCATGGTTCACATGATTTATTTCATGATCATATATATAATGTGTGAATTCTATTTAAGTCCAGAACATATGATTTTATTAATGATTATAGTGTTGTCAGCACAGTGGAATATAATCTTAATTATATGTTCGAAAGTTTATTCCCTGATTTATTAGTTCACTGGATTTATACTGACATGATAATCAACGATAGGTATTCTTACACCATGGATAAGTGTTATGTCCTTTCTAGGGCATTGGCAAAGTTTACCCGTATCGGATGTATGCAGTATACATCGGAAGGGACCGATATTGAACTTTGCTTAGATATATTAAAATTTACCATAATATCTATTCAATTAAATATCACTTGTTGATCCTAGATGAAATGATCTTAATCATGATACGGTGAGGTTCGATCTCAAGAGTATTATACATGTTCTTTGATTTGTTAGTTAAGCCTACTTTTGAACAGTCAGGGTGATACGTACATTTTGGGAACATGATAGTATAATTGAGTGGGAGCGCTAACACAAATATGGAGTCTATAACTTGTATAAGAATTTAAAAGTGAAACGATGATAACCTTCGAGCTTGGTTAAACAGAGATAAATGGTTGAGATCTCATTTCACTTCGCTGGAATATCATTTATACGGAGCTAAGTGTTTTAAGGATAAAATACATTGAAGGTGTAACGGTAATTTAGTTTATATTCAATGTAGATCATCTATTAGAGGGTCATTGATCAAATTAGGATTATAACAATGGATAACTAATAGTGTATCTATATCTATAACTAAGAGTGCAATTCCAAGTTCTAAGTTGGATTCAATAAGGAATTAATAAGTTAGGGAATTTACTTCGTAAATTCGGTTCGGCTTATTGGAAGCTCGGTTATATAGGCCCATGGTCCCCATACTAGTTGAGACCATACTCCTTGTAAGACTCAGTTCATTGATTTTAATTAATCAATTATGATTCTAATCTTAGACTATGTCTAGTTTATGAATTTTCACTAAGCAAGGGCGAAATTGTAATTAAAAGAGAATCTAGGATTATTTATTAATTAAGAGACTTTATATGTCTAAATTAATAAATATATTAAATGACAATATTATTTAATAATTAATTTTTAGTTATTAAATAATTAGAATTGGCATTTAAATGGTTGAATTGGAAAATTGGCTTTTTTGAGAAAATGGGATTGAGAAATGACTAAATGCCAAAATTGCAAAGTGAGGCCCATTATCCTAATATGGCCGGCCACTTTGTATAGGATATACCATTTATATTTTTCATTATTTTAATGCCATGCAATTCTAACCTAAACCTAGATGGCATTCTATAAATAGAAAGTGTTGGCTTCAGGAAACAAAGCAATGCATCTTATTCTTTTTCAGAGAAAAACCTGATTCCAAGCCGCCACCCTCTCTTCTCTTTTCTTCTCTTCAATTTCGAAATACCCTAGTGATAGAGTAGTGCCCACACACATCAAGTGGTATCTCAATCATAGTGTGGAATATTGTGTAGAATCCAACCATCAAAGTAGGAGAGAAAGAGATTCAGGTTCAGATCTTGGTGATGCTCTGCTACAGAAAGGAATCAAGGGCTAGAGATCTGAAAGGAAGGAGTCATTATATTCCGCTGCACCCAATGTAAGGTTTCCTAAACTTTATATGTGTTTATTTCATTGTTTTAGAATCCATATTAGGATGTTAATGAAACATACATGGTAGTAAATCTAGATCCTGGTAAAATATTTCCAACAACTGGTATTCTTATATACTTCTTTTTTCTATTTTTATTTTATTTTAAAGCAATTTTTCGAAAGTAGTATTCTTATATACTTTTTCTTTTTCAAAATGCAATATATATTTATAGAAAGTTAAATTTGAGTTGTAAATTAATTTAAATTAACTTTGAAACAACTTAAATTGAATATTTTTCTAAATATTTATTGGAAATTATTACTAAGATGGAAATAATTCATGTTATTTTCATATCCATCTAAGTATAATTTATAAATATTAAATTAAAATTTATATTTAGAATTTTTCATTCTAAATTTGAAATTTTAATTAAATAAATATATATATTTAAATAATTGATTAAAATAAATAATAGAAGAAAATACAACTCTTTAAAATAATGAGCTTTTATTAATAAGGATATTCGATCTCCATTGTTGGTCTTACAATAGTTAAATGTTTTCAATATAACCTCGAGACGCTAGACTTCGTCCCCCTTATGGATGGTCATTCGTTGAACGCATTTAACACCGTAAGATCTCATTTGATAAGTGTTTTGTAAGTTTTCGTCTCTATTAGACTCTCCCCTACGGTGACTACTTAGAGATAAACTTATAAAATATGAAACAATAGTGGAAGCTCATAAAATGAGAATAACCTTGACTCTCGCCTACAGGGACAACGTTGGATTCTCATTTTGATCGAATAAAAGGTTGCTAAAATGGTTTTATTTTAGATGAGCTGACTACTCTATTCAACTAATGTTATCTTTGACTCTCGCCTACCGGGACACTGTATTTCATTATGTTGGAAACCTTGGAAAATAAACTATGTTAGATTTAGTATTTTTATAACATATGTGATTATTCGTTATTTTCTGAACTTGTGTATGAATTTGAAGCAAAACCTTACTTCTGTTTTATTGATGTATTGTAGTGCCAATAACCCTCATCCCATTCCACTCCTAGTTAATATCTTAGCAAATGAACTTGAAGTTATAAACTCCTTGTCAGAGTAATACTTCACATATGCTCATGAAGAACAAGAACCAGACCGAGACCCGTGAGAGTGAACAAGAACAAGACCGAGACCCGTGACAGTGATCTAGATATTGACTCGGGATTCGGGTAACGGTGCCAGGAACAGACCAGTAGTCGGTGTCTAGATCTGGGACTCAGACTAGGACCAGAACCCAGACGAAGAACAAAACATGAACCCAAACGTAGACCTGGGACCCAAAATTTGAACGTGAACAAGAATCGCCGAACCAGGACCCTAGAACAAGACTAGGACCGTGACCAAGACCCGGACCCAGACGTAGAACCGAACACAGACCTAGCCTTAGACCCAAACTAAGACTGGAACTCGGGGCCGGACACGGTCGTGTACCCAGACCGGAACTTACACCCGGTCCTGGACCTAAATCTGGGACCCGATCCCAAACACAGACTTGGACCTAGATAGGGATCAAGATAAGAACCTGGACTCGGACCAAGACCCAGACTGGGATCGAAATGCTGGACCTCGATCTGGACCGAGATACTGACCCAGACCCAAACTTGGACCCGCACTCGAGACCCCAAGTTGGACCTGGACCCGAACCTAGACCCAGATCGGGGTCCACACCTTGACACAAACCCGGACACAGACTCGGACCCGAACTCAAACCCACATCTTGAATCAGACCCAAAGCTAGACCCGGACCTGGACACAAACTCGAACCCAGACAAGGATCAGAACCAAGGACTTAGACCCAGAACTAAATCCAGACTCAGATCGGGATTGGAACTTGGTACTTTGACCCAACCTAGACCAAGATCCAGGACGTGAACCCACACCCGGAGCCTGATCTAGACCTAAACTGAAATCCATACCTGAACCCAAAGTCAGACCAGGACTCGAACTCTGATCCGAACTCAAACCGAAACTCGAACTCAGAATCGCAAATGGAACTAGAACTGAACTAGGACTAGGACCAGGACCAGGACCAGGACCTAAACCCAAACCCGAAACCACAAACAAAACCCACACAGAGACCTAAACCCGAACCGAGACTAGGACTCAAACCCAAACCTTGACCGGGACCAAAACCCAGACAATAACCAGGAGCTGGATCCAGAATCAGGATACTGAACTAGTACCTGACCCAGACTCGAACTTGAACATAGGACCCAGCTCGTGAGCTGACACGAGAAATTGAACCAGACTGGGACTCGAGATTGGTATCTGGATCTGGACCCATGGCTTGGATATAACCTTGACTCTCGCCTACCGGGACAATGTTGGATTCTTATTTTGATCGAATAAAAGGTTGCTAGAATGGTTTGCATTTTAGATGAGCTGACAACTCTATTCAATGAATGATACTTTAACTCTCGCCTACCGGGACACTGTATTAGTTTGTTGAAAACCTTAGAAATTATTTAAGATGTGCATGTTTTGTATTTTCACATGTCTTTGTTATTTGCTACGTGTTTGATAATTTCTGAATTGTGTATGAATTTATATTAAACCATGTTATTTTCTGTTATTAAATTGTAGTGTAATTTCCAATCTTCATTGTTGGTCTAACTTGGTTTGTTGTTCTAATGGGACAAATCCCTAATGGATTGTCAACATTAGACAACCATAATAGTGTTAGATCTCGAAAGATAAATATTGTAAATGCAACATCTAGCTGTTCATCAATTGATGATACCTTAGACTAGTATTTACAATATGAAACAAGAAGATTGTATAAATAAGATTACTTTGACTCTCGCTAATCGAAGCATCATTGGATTCTTATTTAAAAACAAAATTATTCTAATTCCTCTTAGCTTATTCATTTCGAATTAGCTCAATAACATATCATTGGATGAATGGACTATAAATCATTTCATGTCATTCTATATTTTCTCTTAAGAAATTAAATGACGCGTATGATTATATTCCCGAAAGTCTATCCCAAAATGATATAAATCCTCAATCTTAAAAATCTCCTACTTGTATTGGCAAATCAGACTTAGAGTTAAATTAGTAGTGGTGGTCCAAGAAAGAATTACTCATTATACAGTTACACTTTCACAAGTGTTTAATCACCATTTTCTATCAATGGATTCAAACTGTATGTTAGTATGGGATATGAGTTTAGTATTCTGTGACCAAAATCCACTTGCACTATTCTAAGAACTCTTTGATGTAACTAAACCTAAGTCATCAAAAGATACAACCACATATTGTATAAATCTATGGCATTTGTATCTTGTTCATAGTTGTTTTGACAAGATCATTCTCTGCAAAGAGTTAATATGCCTATATCCATTGAAAGTAAGTTCATCTCATTCGCAGATGGATGTACATTCAGGGGTGGATATGATTTTTTCGTTATATTCTTAAAACGATCACTCTAGATTTTACCTTATGCAAAAGAAATTTGAAATGTTTGTAAAAATTTCATGAATTTCTAGCAATGGTGAAAAACCAATTAAAGTAAGTGGTTAAAGATCTTGGGAACTGATAGGGGCGGAGAAATAGTTAGTAGATATGCAGTTCAAAGATCATTAAGTTGATTTTGAATTATATCCAAACTTACCTCTCCAGAAATTTTGATTTGCATATTGAAGATTAGTTACTAGTCGTTTCCTAAATCCTTCTATGGTAATACAATTTCAGAATGATGCAATAGTTGGGTACTTAGTGTAAACCATTACTAGCTTCATGGATGACCTAATCGAAATCTTAAGAAAAGCTAGACCTGTTAATTATGGTTTGCATGTTTGTTAGCTATTCTAACTGATTACGGGTGGAACATCCCATAGTCAATAGATAAGAAAGTGTTTGTTTAAACAAATACTAATTTTCTAAGAAAATGACTAAGTCTGAAAATAAAGTAGCAAATAAAGGAGATATATTTTTTTTTCTTCATTCCAAAAGTGTTCTATCATATTATTCTTCATATGATGATCCCACTGCCTTTGTTGTCTTGACACAACCGAAGAGGTCAATACCATTTAGTTTTCTTAGACATAATTCATGGTACCTTGTCGTAGTGGGAGGGTTTCTAGGAACTCACCTTATTATGACTTGGAAGACACTAGTGATTAAAATCCATTGTGAGTTTAAACAAGTAATGCATTGTCAAGATAAGAAACTAAGAAGAAAAGCCAATAGAACTATGGTTTGATCCATTCACATGGAGTAACCTAAAGTTTTCTATTACAAGGACATAAAAGGAAATTTTCATTAATAAGTCTATTCAATGGACTTAACAAAACTTCCTGTTCCTAGTATTATAGGTTTGAGTTTATCTAAACCTATGGCTTGTGGTATACCTATTAATTACTTACTCTAATGCAAGCAACTTACTTTAGTAAGATGCTGAAGCATTTTCTTTCCAAAGGCAATCTATAGAAGCTTCGCAACTTCTAGACATAGATTTTATTTATCTAAGGAAAAGTCTCAACTATTCCAGAAAAGATAAAGCCATGAAAGAATTTCTTAAATCAACAGTGAGAGGTCTCAGATATGCTTTAGTATGCCTTAGACCAGACACCTACTATTGAGTGGGAGTAATGAGTAGGTTTTTGGGTTTTGTGCCCTAAATAAAACCCATTTGAATATAATCAGATTTACTTATTAATAAAAATTAGAAATAACATTTTACGTTGCATGGTTCACATGATTTATTTCATGATTATATATATAATGTATGAATTCTATTTAAGTCCAGAACATATGAATTTGTAAATGATTATAGTGTTGTCAGCACAGTGGAATATAATCTTAATTATATGTTCAAAAGTTTATTCCCTGATTTGTTAGTTCACTGGATTTAGAGTGACATGATAATCAGCGATAGGTATTCTTACACCTTGGATAAGTGTTATGTCCTTTCTAGGGCATTGGCAAAGTTTACCAGTATCGGATGTATGGAGTATACATCGGAAGGGACCGATATTGAACTTAGATTAGATATATTAAAATTTACCGTAATATCTATTCAATTCAATATCACCCGTTGATCCTAGATCAAATGATCTAGGATACCAAGTTAGACCAACAATGAAGATTCGAAATTACACTACAATTTAATAACAGAAAATAACATGGTTTAATATAAATTCATACGCAATTCCATTTAATTGAAATTGAACAAGATATTTAAACCAACTTAAACAAGATATTTTACGTTGCATGGTTCACATGATTTATTTCATGATTATATATATAATGTATGAATTCTATTTAAGTCCAGAACATATGAATTTGTAAATGATTATAGTGTTGTCAGCACAGTGGAATATAATCTTAATTATATGTTCGAAAGTTTATTCCCTGATTTGTTAGTTCACTGGATTTAGAGTGACATGATAATCAGCGATAGGTATTCTTACACCTTGGATAAGTGTTATGTCCTTTCTAGGGCATTGGCAAAGTTTACCAGTATCGGATGTATGGAGTATACATCGGAAGGGACCGATATTGAACTTAGATTAGATATATTAAAATTTACCGTAATATCTATTCAATTCAATATCACCCGTTGATCCTAGATCAAATGATCTTAATCCTGATATGATTAGGTTCGATCTCAAGAGTATTATACATGTTCTTTGATTTGTTAGTTAAGCCTACTTTTGGGTCAGGGTGATACATACATTTTGGGAACATGATAATGTAATTGAGTGGGAGCGCTAACATAAATATGGAATCTATAACTTCTATAGGAATTTAGAAGTGAAACGATGATATCCTTCGAGCTTGGCTAAACAAAGATAAATGGTGCAGATGTCATTTCACTTCGCTGAAATATCATTTATACGGAGCTAAGTGTTCTTAGGATAAAATACATTGAAGGTGGAACGGTAACTTAGTGCCTATTCAATGTAGATCATCTAATAGAGGGTCATTGATCAAATTAGGGTTATAACAATGGATAACTAATGACGTATCTATATCGTGGAACATACAGAGCGCTCTATATAATTGAGAGTGCAATTCCAAGTTCTAAGTGTGGATTCAATAAGCATTTAATAAGTTAGGGAATTTACTTGGTAAATTCGGTTCGACTTATTAGAAGCTCGGTTATATAGACCCATTGTCCCCATACTAGTTGAGACCATAGTGCTTGTAAGACTCAGTTAATTGATTTTAATTAATCAATGATAATTCTAAAGTTAGACTATGTCTACTTTATGAATTTTCACTAAGCAAGGGCAAAATTGTAAAGAAAAGAGATTCTAGGTTTATTTATTAATTAAGAGACTTTACATGTCTAAATTAATAAATATATTAAATGACAATATTATTTAATAATTAATTTTTAGTTATTAAATAATTAGAATTGGCATTTAAATGGTTAAATTGGAAAATTGGTATTTTTGAGAAAATGGGAATGAAAAATAACAAAATGGGAAAGTTACAAAGTGAGGCCCAATTTCCTTATATGACTGACCACTATGCAAGCTTTTACCATTTTATTTTTCCATTATTTTAATGCCATACAATTCTAACCTAAACCTAGAGGGCATTCTATAAATAGAAAGTGTTGGCTTTAGGAAACTCATGACTTTGCACATTGTTTCTTTAAGAGAAAGCCATAGCCGCCCCTCTCTCTCTTTTCCTCTCTTCAATTTCGAAATAGCCTTGAGTGATAGAGTAGTTCCCACACACATCAAGTGGTATCTCAATCATAGTGTGTAAGATTGTGGAGAATCAGCATCAAAGAAGGAGAGAAAGAGATCCAGATTCAGATCTTGATTATGCTCTGCTACAGAAAGGACTCAAGGGCTAGAGATCTGAATGGAAGGAGTCATTATATTCCGCTTCACCCAATGTAAGGTTTCCTAAACTTTATATGTGTTTATTTCATTGTTTTAGAATTCATATTAGGATGTTTATAAAATATACTTGGTAGTAAATCTAAATCATGGTAACATATTTCCAACAACTGGTGTTCTATCATCTTATTCTACATATGATTATCACACTGCCTCTGTTGTCTTGACACAACTAAGGATGTCAATACCATTTTGTTTTCTTAGACATAATTCACAGTAGCTTGTCGTAGTGGGAGAGTTTCTAGAAACTCACCTTCTTTTGACTTGGAAGACACTAGTGATTAAAATCCATTGTGAGTTTAAACAAGTAATGGATGGTCAAGATAAGAAACTAAGAAGAAAAGCCAAGAGAACTATGGTTTGATCCATTTACATGGAGTAACCTAAAATTCACCTAAGACGACATTTGTAACACCCTAACTAACATAGGAGTATTACGTGATTTTTAAACATACTGTGCAGCTCGTTGCTAATCAACGAGGTTTTTGGAAAAACGTGATTAATTAAAATTTTGCTTTTTAATTAAACTTATAAAATAATATTACAAAAGACTCGGGATCCCGATTATAAAATCATTTACAAAAAGATTTAACTGTTTAACTGATACACAAAATAAATGTCGCCTAGCGACCAGTTACAAAATCAGCCTCGCTGTCCCGAGGATCGTACTCTCCAGGCCTAACCGCCCCGACATGTACAATCTTCACAAGCTCGCTCACGGTCCATCAGCTTTAGCCTTGCCTTTACCTACACATAAATGTAGAACTGTGAGTCGACAGACTCAGTAAGAAAAGCATAATAATACTCATACATAAATCCCGGTCATGATCAGACGCCCATACCCCTGATCATAACCCTAACTGCCGTGTCCAACACGATACTGAGTCCCGCTACTGCCGTGTCCAACACGGTACTGAGCCACTACTGCCATGTCCAACATGGTACTGAGTTCTGAACGTTCATAGGGACGGTACTATTGACACGTAATTGCCTGATCGGTCGAACCGGTCATACTCCGGCTGCTGGTCATACTCCAGCCTGTACCGACGTGTTACTATATCCTCCTGATCGGTCGAACCGGTCATACTCCGGCTGCTGGTCATACTTCAGCCTGTACCGACGGGATACGTCAATAGTACGGAGCCACCAACCAAGTGGCAGCCTGATCGGTCGAACCGGTCATACTCCGGCTGCTGGTCATACTCCAGCCTGTACCGACGTGACAGGGTTGGATGGTTCGAAGCCAACATACATAACTAATGTAATCTAACAGGCTTCTTACATGCTCGCTAAACATGTAATCTACATAAGCATACTGTTATACTAATCTTACCTGGATTCCGAATTCAGGTGTGCCGGTCAACCTGACTGGAACTTTAGCTGAGCGGCGGATTACAGGCTCCTAAACCATAAAAATCACAACACTATAAGTGACACGCTAAATCACTTCCCGGGGACTTAAA
This sequence comes from Cannabis sativa, assembly GCF_029168945.1. Lineage (NCBI taxonomy): Eukaryota > Viridiplantae > Streptophyta > Magnoliopsida > Rosales > Cannabaceae > Cannabis > Cannabis sativa. The sequence goes on along the minus strand of NC_083609.1, from coordinate 39,591,682 downwards.
CTAGGAACTAAAAGTTTCCCTATCGATAAAAAGCATGGCAATACCCCCTAAAACATAAAAACGAGGAAAACTAGGGTCCCTGAATTTTCCCCAACCGGTAGACCGGTTGCCCAACCGGAATTCCGGTTCTGGAAAATTCAGAACCCTCATCCGGAATTCCGGATGCACAACCGGAATTCCGGTTCCTCGCAGGCAGCAAAACCCAAATTTTCATAACTTGCACAAATCAACCCCAAGTCACATGAAACCTTCTAGACCTGTTCTATACCTCCCCTAGAACATTTCTAAGGCATTAAAACAACCCAGAAACCACAGATACGAAAAATGCCATTGGAGCTCAAGCTTTGAGTTCTAAACTCAAACTTGAGCAAAACCACCTAACATGCATTCAAACTAGCTTGAATCTACTTAAACAAGCATATCTAAACCTCTGAAAACAACTAAAAACATCCAGCAACATCACAGCAACAGATTATACAATTTCTTTCAAAAATCATATATTTAGCTTAGAAAAATCATAACTTTAAACAAGATGGCAAGCATGCATTAAAAACCTAGATAATCCATTCATTTTAAACCTAATTAAGCTTCTGAAAACAACAAATAATCACAGCAACAATCAGCCATACAACACTAGCATGCAACCTACCATTTTCATCTTAAAAACTTCAACAACATTAAGAAAGGATGAAGGAGACTTACTAGCAACTAGATATCACAAAATCTACTCAAAATGAGCTTGAATCACCAAGGAAAACCTCACTTCCTTGCTGCTCAAGAAGGGCCGAAAGGAGAGAGAGAGGTTGAGAGAATTTTTTGAATTTTCTAAGTTGTAATTTTTTGTAAAATGAAAAATGAAGTAAAAATACACATATATCATTCATTTCAGCCATATAATAATAAAATAAACATTTATTTTTCAAATAACAAATTCACTAAAGGAAAAAATACTAATGGGGCAAAAAGACCATTTTGCCCCTCCACACTAAAACCACATAATAAACACTAAAGGGGTATTTTTGGGAAATTCTAAATTCCCGACCATTCCCGACATTCCCAATGTCTAAAACCCGTCCCAAACTACTAACATACTAAGTTGTGATTTCTACTGAGCCAAACACCGAGTTCCAAAATACCGGGCATCGGAAATGCAAAATATGAAAACTACTGAATGACATAGCAATGCATTTCTGAATTCCATAAATAACAGTATAATAAATTATTTAAATAGCTATAAATAATTTCATAATTAATCAAGATTAACTGCTAATTTCCAAATTAAACTAAGCGGGCTTTACAACTATCCCCCCCTTAAAAGGATTTCGTCCCCGAAATCTAACCTGAATAACTCTGGATATTGAGCTCTCATATCTGACTCTAGCTCCCAGGTGGCTTCCTCCACCTTGCTGTTTCTCCAGAGAACTTTGACCAATGCTATGGTCTTATTCCGAAGGACTTTATCCTTTCTATCCAAAATCTGCACTGGCTGTTCCTCATAAGTCATGTCTGGCTGTAGCTAAAGGCTCTCATAACTGAGTATATGAGAGCGATCTGAAACGTATTTTCTCAACATCGAGACATGGAATACGTTGTGAACTGCTGATAAGGCTGGAGGCAATGCTAACCGATATGCCACTTGACCTATCTTCTCGAGAATCTCGAAAGGTCCTGTAAATCTAGGGCATAACTTGCCTCTTTTCCCGAAACGTTTGATCCCCTTCATCAGAGATACCCGTAAAAACACATGGTCCCCTACTTCGAACTCAACATCTCTGTGTTTCGAATCTGCGTAACTCTTCTGTCTACTCTGTGAGGCAAGCATTCTAGCTTTTATCTTCTCTGTCGCCTCATTGGTCCGCTGCACTGACTCTGGACCTAGGTACTTCCTCTCCCCTGTCTCATCCCAGTGGATAGGAGATCTACATTTCCTACCGTATAGCAGTTCATAGGGAGCCATCCCTATCGTACTCTAATAACTGTTGTTGTAAGAAAATTCTATCAACGGTAGATACTTATTCCATGAGCCTTCAAAATCCATAACAAAGGCTCGCAACATGTCCTCCAATATCTGAATCATCCTTTCGGACTGACCATCCGTCTGTGGATGGAATGCTGTACTAAATTTCAGCCTTGTGCCCATTGCTCGCTGCAAACTTTGCCAAAACTTGGAGGTGAATTTCGGATCCCTGTCCGAAACTATAGACTTCGGTACCCCGTGAAGTCTTACTATCTCTCTGACATACAACTCTGCCAACTGATCCACTGTAAATGTTGTTCTAACCAGCAGAAAATGAGCAGATTTTGTAAATCGATCCACCACTACCCAGATGGAATCAAACAAACCCGTGGTCCTAGGTAACCCGACCACAAAATCCATCGTGATATCTTCTCATTTCCATTCTGGTAGGGTTAGAGGCTGCAACAACCCTGCTGGTCTCTGATGTTCAGCCTTAATCTGCTTACAAGTGAGGCATCTCGATACGAATTCTACAAAATTCTTCTTCATACCGCTCCACCAGAAGTACGGTTTCAAATATTGGTACATCTTAATGGTGCCGGGATGCAGAGAATACGGGGTAGAATGAGCCTCCTCAAAGATCTCATTCCTAAGTTCCACACTATTCAGAACACAAACCCTGGCTTTATACAAAAGCATCCCACTGTCTGACACTGAAAAATCCTTGGCTTGACCAGCCAATACCTCATCTCTGATCTTTACTAAATCTGGATCCGTCATCTGAGCGACTTTTATTCTTTCCAATAAGTCAAATTGTAGCGTTAAGTTGTGAAGCTGACCTACCACAAACTCAATGCTGGATCTAACCATATCCTCTGCTAGCTGAGGTGAGATCCGAACCATACTAGCTACTTGCTTGGGACCCTTTCTGCTCAGGGCATCGGCCACTACATTGGCTTTCCCGGGGTGATAGAGGATCTCACAATCGTAATCTTTCACTAATTCCAACCAACGCCTCTGTCTCATATTCAAATCCTTCTGAGTAAAGAAATACTTGAGACTTTTATGGTCAGTATAGATTTCACACTTTTCCCCGTAAAGATAATGCCGCCATATCTTCAATGCAAAAACCACTGCGGCCAATTCTAGATCATGAGTCGGGTATCGCTGTTCATAATCCTTTAACTGACGGGAGGCATAAGCGATGACCCGATCGGCTTGCATCAGTACACACCCCAAACCCTGTTTGGATGCGTCACAATAAACTACGAACTTCTCCTTGTCCGAAGGCAAAGCTAGCACTGGAGCGGTAATCAACCTCTGCTTTAACTCTTGAAAACTAGCTTCGCACTTGTCTGACCAAATAAATCGCTGATTCTTCTTTGTAAGCTCGGTTAGGGGCATTGAAATTTTAGAGAACCCTTCGACGAACCTACGGTAGTACCCAGCTAAACCTAAGAAGCTTCTGATCTCTGTCACTGTCTTCGGTCTCGGCCAATCCCTAACGGATTCGATCTTCCCGGGATCCACCTTGATCCCATCTTTGCTGACAATGTGCCCTAGGAAAGACACCTGAGATAGCCAGAATTCACATTTCTTGAACTTGGCATAAAGCTTATGTTCTCAAAGCCGTTGCAGTACCATCTAAAGATGTAACTCATGCTCCTCTTCTGATTGAGAGTACACGAGGATGTCGTCGATAAAACAATCACACAGATATCGAGGAAATCCTTGAATACTCTATTCATCAAGTCCATGAATGCTGCAGGAGCATTGGTTAGCCCAAATGACATAACAAGAAATTCGTAATGTCCATACCTAGTGCGGAAAGCCATCTTCGGAATGTCCTCCTCTCGGATTCTCAACTGATGATAACCCGAACGGAGATCAATCTTAGAAAACACCGTCTTCCCCTGAAGCTGATCGAACAAATCATCGATCCTAGGTAATGGATATTTATTCTTCACCGTCAGCTTGTTCAATTCCCTGTAGTTGATGCACATCCTCATAGATCCATCCTTCTTCTTGACAAATAAAACCGGGGCTCCCCAGGGTGACACACTGGGCCGAATGAACCCAATGTCGAGCAACCCTTGGAGCTGAATCTTTAATTCCTTAAGTTCAGCTGGAGCTATTCTATACGGGGCTTTGGAAACCGGTTCCACCCCTGGTGCCAAGTCTATCACGAAGTCAATCTCCCGCTGAGGTGGTAACCCTGGAAGTTCTTCGGGAAAACATCCAAAAATTCCCGAACCACCTTGATGTCCTCTGGCCGAATGGTATCTGGCCGAGTGGTGTCGACCACCACGGCCAGAAACCCTAAACAACCGCCATGCAATAAATCTCTAGCTGACATGGCCGAAATCACCGGGATTCGGGATCCCTGAACTGAACCAACAAACAAAAATGGTTCTTCACTTTCCGGTTGGAAGATCACCATCTTCCTTTTACAATCTATACTCGCCGAATATTTAGATAGGAAATCCATTCCTAAAATAATATCAAATTCGACTAAACTCATTTCTATCAGATCAGCACTTAACTCTCTACCATCTATCCTGATCGGCATAGACCTAATCCACCTATTGGAGATAACCAATTCTCCGCCAGGTAATAGGATTCCAAACCTTGATTCATATCTATCATACGGTCTACCCAATTTACTAAAGACTCTGGCCGCCACATAAGAATGTGTAGCCCCAGAATCAAACAGCACTGAATATAGCGAGTCATTAATAGAAAGCTGACCTGTGACAACTGATGGGCTGGCATCTGCATCAGCCTGAGTGATAGCGAACACCCTGACTGGAGTGGGTATCGCTGGAGCTCTCGGTGCCTCTGATCGGAGCTGGGGACAGTCCCTCTTGAAGTGTCCGGGCATGCCACAGTGAAAGCATCCCTGACCTTTGCACTCACCCCGATGGTGCCTCTTGCAGCTAGGGCACTCGGGATAGGAGAATCGGGTCTCAGTACCACCAGGACGACTCCCTCTGTTCTGGTTCCCCCGGAACCTCTTGTTCTGACTCGAGCCACCGGAAGCAGTGGGTGCTCTTTTCCTCTGATCAATGGCCGAACCACTACTCCCCCTGCTAAAGCCTGATGCAGGAGGGGTAGGAGCCCCGCCACTCGGCAGAGTGCTAGCTCACTCCGACATACACCCAACTGCGCCCTCAGCTCGCAGTGCCTTCTCCACCATCTGAGCATAGGTGGTGCTGTCGTCCGTGGTAATCATCAAATCGTGTTTGATCTTCGCATTCAACCCGTCCAGGTACTTCTCTTTCTTGCTGAAGTCGGTCGTCACGATTCCCGAGGCTAACCTCGCCAACCGATCAAACTGAGTAGTATACTCAGTGATGCTCATATTCTCACGTTGGGTCAGGTGAGCGAACTCTTTCCTCTTGGCGCTTCTGACCGCCTCATGGTAGTACTTCGCGTTGAAGAGTTCCTGGAACCTTTCCCAGGTCATGGTGGTGACGTCATGGATCTGAGACACCATGTCCCACCAGACCAGAGCGTCCTCCTGGAACTGGAAAGTGGCACACACCACTCTGTCGTTACCGGTGACACCCATGAAATTCTGGATCTTGGTAATCACCGTCAGCCACTGCTCGGCTTTCATCACGTCCGGACCTCCCAGGAAAACCGGAGGTGCTTGCTTTCGGAACCGCTCATACAGAGGTTCCAATCTATTGGCCGCCACCACTATCTCGGCCTGGGCAGCAGGGGCAGGTGCCACTGGAACTATGGGCACTGGAACTGCAGGAGCACCCTGCTGTCTCAACCTCTGAATCTCGAGGTCTTGCTCTTCAATCCGGGCTTGCATTTCTGCAAACCGAACCTCCCGCCCAGGCTCCCCGATCGGCCGGGGAGCACAGGCAGCCTGTGGCGGGTTCTCATCACCCCGACCATGAGCCCTGCCTCGGGGACCTCTACCTCGGCCCCTAACAGGCAGGGGAAACTGAGCTCCTTGTCCTTGGTTCGACCCCACTGAGTTGCCCTGACTCCTGGTAGTCCGCCTGGCGTCCATCTGATTAGAACCGCCTGTGAAACCAAGAGTTGGCATATCAGGTCGTATTCAAGGAGAGCTTACTAATGCCGCTTAATTTGGAAATTAAAAACGAAACATGCGCCTATTCTACTATCAGGCTACTAACATGCTTCCTAACAGGCTTTTCTTTTTCATAACTGAATCAAATAAACTACTAAAGCAATAAAGGCTTACTGAACCGTGAAACGAGCTAACTGCTGATGATGATTGTAGATGTCGTGATGATCTTCGGAAGACAACCTGGCGGCTCTCATACAAAATTGTAACACCTTAACTAACATAGGCGTATTACGTGATTTTTAAACATACTGTGCAGCTCGTTGCTAATCAAAGAGGTTTATGGAAAAACGTGATTAATTAAAATTTTGCTTTTTAATTAAACTTATAAAATAATATTACAAAAGACTCGGGATCCCGATTATAAAATCATTTACAAAAAGATTTAACTGTTTAACTGATACACAAAATAAATGTCGCCTAGCGACCAGTTACAAAATCAGCCTCACTGTCCCGAGGATCGTACTCTCCAGGCCTAACCGCCCCGACATGTACAATCTTCACAAGCTCGCTCACGGTCCATCAGCTTTAGCCTTGCCTTTACCTACACATAAATGTAGAACTGTGAGTCGACAAACTCGGTAAGAAAAGCATAATAATACTCATACATAAATCCTGGTCATGATCAGACGCCCATACCCCTGATCATAACCCTAACTGTCGTGTCCAACACGATACTGAGTCCCTCTACTGCCGTGTCCAACACGGTACTGAGCCACTACTGCCATGTCCAACATGGTACTGAGTTCTGAACGTTCATAGGGCCGGTACTATTGACACGTAACAGCCTGATCGGTCATACTCTGGCTGCTGGTCATACTCCAGCCTGTACCGACGTGTTACTATATCCCCCTGATCGGTCGAACCGGTCATACTCCGGCTGCTGGTCATACTCCAGCCTGTACCGACGGGATATATCAATAGTACGGAACCACCAACCAAGTGTCAGCCTAATCGGTCGAACCGGACATACTCCGGCTGCTGGTCATACTCCAGCCTGTACCGACGTGAGAGGGTTGGATGGTTCGAAGCCAACATACATAACTAATGTAATCTAACAGGCTTCCTACATGCTCGCTAAACATGTAATCTACATATGCATACTGTTATACTAATCTTACCTGGATTCCGAATTCAGGTGTGCCGGTCAACCTGACTGGAACTTTAGCTCAGCGGCGGATTACAGGCTCCTAAACCATAAAAATCACAACACTATAAGTGACACGCTAAATCACTTCCCGGGGACTTAAACCAGGAAGTAAAACTTTCCCTATCGATAAAAAGCATGGCAATACCCCCTAAAACATAAAAACGAGGAAAACTAGGGTCCCTCAATTTTCCCCAACCGGTAGACCGGTTGCCCAACTGGAATTCCGATTCTGGAAAATTCAGAACCCTCATCTGGAATTCCGGATGCACAACCGGAATTCTGGTTCCTCGAAGGCAGCAAAACCCAAATTTTCATAACTTGCACAAATCAACCCCAAGTCACATGAAACCTTCTAGACCTGTTCTATACCTCCCCTAGAACATTTCTAAGGCATTAAAACAACCCAGAAACCACAGATACGAAAAATGCCATTGGAGCTCAAGCTTTGAGTTCTATACTCAAACTTGAGCAAAACCACCTAACATGCATTCAAACTAGCTTGAATCTACTTAAACAAGCATATCTAAACCTCTGAAAACAACTAAAAACATCCAGCAACATCACAGCAACAGATTATACAATTTCTTTCAAAAATCATATATTTAGCTTAGAAAAATCATAACTTTAAACAGGATGGCAAGCATGCATTAAAAACCTAGATAATCCATTCATTTTAAACCTAATTAAGCTTCTGAAAACAACAAATAATGACAGCAACAATCCGCCATACAACACTAGCATGCAACCTACCATTTTCATCTTAAAAACTTCAAGAACATTAAGAAAGGATGAAGGAGACTTACTAGCAACTAGAGATCACAAAATCTACTCAAAATGAGCTTGAATCACCAAGGAAAACCTCACTTCCTTGCTGCTCAAGAAGGGCCGAAAGGAGAGAGAGAGAGAGGTTGAGAGATTTTTTTTAATTTTCTAAGTTGTAATTTTTTGTAAAATGAAAAATGAAGTAAAAATACACATATATCATTCATTTCAGCCATATAATAATAAAATAAACATTTATTTTTCAAATAACAAATTCACTAAAAGACAAAATACTAATGGGGCAAAAAGACCATTTTGCCCCTCCACACTAAAACGACATAATAAACACTAAAGGGGTATTTTTGGGAAATTCTAAATTCCCGGCCATTCCCGACATTCCCAATGTCTAAAACCCGTCCCAAACTACTAACATAGTAAGTTGTGATTTCTACTGAGCCAAACACCGAGTTCCAAAATACCGGGCACCGGAAATGTAAAATATGAAAACTACTGAATGACATAGCAATGCATTTCTGAATTCCATAAATAACAGTATAATAAATTATTTAAATAGCTATAAATAATTTCATAATTAATCAAGATTAACTGCTAATTTCCAAATTAAACTAAGCGGGCTTTACAACATTTTTCAATGGACCGTCTTTGGTTAGCCTATTTAGTCGGTCATAGCCTATGTGACCCAAACGTAAATGCCATAGATATGTTTCATTATCATCATTGATCTTTTGCTTTTTGTGGTTTCTAGGTTTAGCTACTTTAAAAAGTTCGTTATGTAGGGCAAATGGTGTTTCCGGTCTAAGAACATAAAGCCCCTGTTCCATGGATGCAACAAAAATATGAATGTCGTTTCGAGAAAGGGTAGAACCAGAACTCAAAAAATCTAATTTGTATTGTTGCAAATGTAAGCATGAAACAGAAACTAAGTTTCTACTAAAATTTGGAATGTATAAGACATTGTCTAATTCCAAAATTCTGTTTTGAAACTTGAGTTTCGCTTTTCCTCTAACTCTAATCGAAAGCATTTCGCCATTACCAACCTTAAGTTTCAACTCTCCGGATTTCAAATAAATCCATTTCTCAAGCAATTGCAATGAACAACTTACATGGTTTGTAGACCCAGAATCAAGAATCCAAATGGATTTTTCATTCTCTAAAACACATGATTCGAAGACTAAAGCTGTTGGGTTTTATGCCCTAAATAAAACTCATTTCAATATAATCAGATTTACTTATTAATATAGATCAGAAATAACATTTAATGTTGCATGGTTCACATGATTTATTTCATGATTATATGTATATAATGTATAAATTCATCTGAAACCCTTTTCACATACTTGATCCTGTTTATTGTGCCGTCAACACATTGGAAAGTAAACATGACTATGTGAATAAAGTTTCCTAGATTTATCAGACACAGGGTTTTACTGATATGATAATCTACAACAAGAGTTTACTTGTATTTGGAGAAATACCATGTTCTTTCCAGAACATTGGTTAAAGTAAAGCTGAGGTTGGATGCATGGAGTATGCATCGGAAGGGACCGATATTGAACTTTGACTTAGATTTAATTAAACTTACCGTAGAATCTATTCAAGTCAATATCGCCAAGTTGATCCTAGATCAAATGATCTTAATCCTGTTATGATTAGGCTCAATCTTGAAAGGCTATTCGTGTTCTCTGACTTGTTAGTTAAGCCTACTTTTAGGTCAGGGTGATACGTACATTTTGGGAACACGGTAGTGTAATTGAGTGGGAGCGCTATCATAAACATGGAATCTATAGCTTCTATCTGGCGAATAGTAAGCAAAGGATGATCTCCTTCGAGCTTGACCAAACAAAAATAAATGGTGGAGATCTCATTTCACATAAGCTGAAATATCATTTATACGGGGTCAAGTGTTTTAAGGATAAAATACATAGTAGGGTGTTACGGTAATCTAATTCCTTTACAGTGTAGATCATTCATATAGAGGATAATGGATCACATTAGGATTATAACAATGGATAACTAATGATGTGTCTATATGGTGGAACATATAGAGCATTCTATATACTGAGAGTGCAATTCTAAGTTCTATGCGTGGATTCAACGAAGAATTAATAAGTTTGTGAATTTTAGTGCTAAATTCTTGATCTACTTATTGGAAGCTCGGTTATATAGACCCATGGTCCCCCCACTAGTTGAGATAATATTGCTTGTAAGACTCATATAATTGGTTTTGATTAATCAATTATAATTCTCAAATTAGACTATGTCTATTTGTGAATTTTTCACTAAGTAAGGGCGAAATTGTAAAGAAAGAGTTTATAGGGGCATATTTGTTAATTATGATACTTTGTATGGTTCAATTAATAAATATGATAAATGACAATATTATTTAATAATTATTTATAGTTATTAAATAGTTAGAATTGGCATTTAAATGATTGAATTAGGAAATTGGCATTTTTGAGAAAATCAGATACAAAAGGTGTTAAAATTGTAAAATTGCAAAAAGCAAGGCCCAATCCATTAGTGTATGGTCGGCCACCTATTGTAGGTTTTTAAGTTGATTTTTTCATTATTTTAATGCCATATAATTCAAATCTAACCCTAGTGGAATGCTATAAATAGATAGTGAAGGCTTCAGAAAAATAAGACTTTTTCCTGACTTCTTCTGATTCAGAAAACTTGAGCCTTCTCTCTCCCTATCTTTAGCTGACCACTCTCTCTCTTCTTCCTTAGAATTTTGAAATCCTTAGTGTAGGAGTAGTGTCCACACACATCAAGTGATACCTCAATCATAGTGAGGAAGATCGTGAAGAAAGATCATCAGTAAAGGAGTTTTAGCATCAAAGATTCAGAGAAAGAGATCCAGGTTCAGATATTGATAATGCTCTGCTACAGAAAGGAATCAAGGGCTAGAAATCTGAACGGAAGGAGTCATTATATTCCGCTGCACCCAATGTAAGGTTTCTTAAACTTTATATTTGTTTAATTTATCGTTTTAGAAAGTTCTTATTTAGGATGTTAATAAACATACTTGTGAGTAGATCTAAGATCCTGGTAAAATAATTTCCAACAACTTGTATCAGAGCCATGGTAATTGATTTACTTGCAAGAAATTTGGACTTTAAAACGATTGATTGTACGTTTAATAAATCTAAGTTAAAGTTCAATATCGGTCCCTTCCGATGCATACTCCATGCATCCAACCTGAGCTTTACTTTAACCAATGTTCTGGAAAGAACATAGTATTTCTCCAAATACAAGTAAACTCTTGTTGTAGATTATCATATCAGTAAAACCCTGTGTCTGATAAATCTAGGAAACTTTATTCACATAGTCATGTTTACTTTCCAATGTGTTGACGGCATAATAAACAGGATCAAGTATGTGAAAAGGGTTTCAAATGAATTCATACATTATGTACATACAATCATGAAATAAATCATGTGAACCATGCTACATTAAATGTTATTTCTGATCTATATTAATCAGTAAATCTGATTATATTGAAATGAGTTTTATTTAGGGCATAAAACCCAACACAGACCCCATGCAACAATTACATAGTATACCAAAGCTTGTGACACTATTACAAAAATTTGTTTGTGCATTAGTTTGGAGCTAAGATAAACTACTTATTTGCGTTTGTAGTAGATCTGATGTAAAATTCCATGACTCAAATCTCAGGAGAATTTGCATTAATTGGGTGCTACGTTAGTAGCGAGCTGAAACAAATCTCGAGAATATTTGCATCAACTCCCAACTGATGCAGACGAGTAGTTTGTGTTAGTTAAAAAGTGGGAATTAACACAGACCCCAGCATCAACACGCTCCATCAAGCATTTGAATCAATGTGAACTTACGAAAACGGAAGAACTAAAATAGATTTTAAGTAGCGTTTGATTGGAATGAATAAAAATATAAGAAGAAAAATGGAATAGTCATTCCAGCAAAATTATAGAAAAGTCGTTCCATTGGACTGACATTTCAAAACTTTAAAATGAAATCAAACAAAAAAAATAAAATAAAAATTATTTCCTTTTCATTTTATTACCTTTAGTCAAATTTCACCTTACTTCATACAATTGACTCTAACCTTTATGTATGATTTCAAATTTTAAACATTGTATTTTGATTAGAACATTGTATAGATGTCCAATTAAAAATTGATGAATTATGGGGTTTATAGATTGGCCTCTAATTCAAATAAGAGTGAAAATCCTATAAATAAGTCATTAGCCCACTTGACTACTTGGCATTATTTTCCTAAAAACACTAGGATGAGAATATAAGCTTGATAAATCAAATTGTATAATTTTACTTGCAAGAAATTTAGACTTTAAAACGATTGATTGTATGCTCTTTGGATGGTATCATGTTGTATTGAGTGTTATTTGATGATTGATTGATGTTTGTAAAATTTTCGTGAAAAATAATTGCGATTTTATCTCTGGAATTATTTTTATTGGATAGTATGGAAACAATTAAGCAAGTTAGCGTTTTACAGAACTTAATTTGGATTTTATTTGAATTAGTTATGATTTTTTGAAGTTTTGAAAAAATCGGGGTTGTGCTGATATTTTTCCTGCGATCGCAAATCTGTCCGTACAGTTCACAATTTTTTTGTTTTTCTTCGATTTTTCATGCTTTTTCATGGAATTAACTTCTAATTTTTTGTATAGTTTTGTATTTATACTATTACTAATCCTAATTCAATTCTAATTATCATTTTGAATTAATTTAATATTTTTTAAATTTAATTCAAGATATTAGTGTAATTTGAATTTGAATAGAATTAGTATCTATCTTCTTGCTTACAAATCTATCTTATTTTAAAATTTGATTATATCTTATCTTATTTTAAATTTAAAATAAGATATTTATAATCATGTAATTTTTAAATGATATAAGATATTTTGCTAATTTTTTAAATTTTGTTATTTTATTTATTTAAATTACATTTAAAATTTGAAAAAGATATTTATTTATCTTTTCTAATTTTTTTATTTAATTTTTATTTATAAAATAACATTTGAAATTTAAAAGTAGTTAGCAAATTTTTGAAATGATATTTAGGTTGGTTGAAACATAGTTTTTCAAAAATTGTAGGTTTAATTTTAAATTTAAATTTTTTTTAAAAATTTCGAATTTTTCAAATTTTTTTTAAATTTTCAAAATTTTTTTTTATTATTTAATTAATAATTTTTGAAATTAAATATTTAATTTAAAATTAAATAAATCCTACATCCAACTATCCAGCTAACCTTGTTGCAGGAGTATGTGTTTTAGCTTGTTTGTAAGTTTTCAAAACCTATTATTACTTGATTGCAAATAGTCATGGTTACTTTTTGCCAGATCTAATGATCCGATGGCTCCCTTGGTCAAGATAATAATTTGTAACAGGTATATTTACAATCTCCTTTCATCTGTGTATGACCTAGCAACATGATAGGACCCATCCAAGTGTGCCTGTGTGAGCCTATATGTTTAATTTGATTATAGATGCATATAGGTTGTTGTTGCTAAAATAAATTATCATAGTTCTTGATAGAATTTATTTAGGCCCATTTAGTTTTTGGGCCTATTCAATTAATAACAGTTGTTCTTATTAAGGTTAAATTCCTCTCTTTTGGGCCTTGTGTGAGAGTTGGGAGCCATAGAAGTGGGTACGACATACTGAACTCAGCACCCCCTCACACAAACCACCCCAATTGTGAAGGCCCATTTGCCTGATTTGAACAACTGTACTAGGTTAATTACACTAGTTTAACCTAATAAAATTGATTAGCAACATAATTAATTTCATATATTTTGAAATTAATTTAAGAAAATTATAGTTTAAAGAATTTCTTTATTCTAAGCTAAACTATTTGTATTTTCTTGTATTTAATTAAATATAGAATTATAACCATCTAGATTCTTTCTGGAACTTAATTTAAATTTTTCATTAAATATTCTTATTTAAGTTGATATTTAGTTATCTACAACTAACCAACTTAAATCTGAATATCTTTTGAATTTCAAATTTCAAAATTAAGTTGAGGAATTTTAGGCATTGGTTATTAAGATTCTTTAGATATTTTTTAAGTTAATATATTTTCGAATATTAACTTAAAATGGAATATTTTCAAATTAAGTGGTTACAACTTAATTTTTGATATTTAATTAAATTTAAATTTGAAAAATATTTAAGTTCTAGATTTTTTCTAATACAACTTAAATTAGATATTTTCTTAAATTTTGTGGAAAAGATACTTAGTCAAATAAGATATTTTCTAGATAGTTATTTCTAGACTACTTATTATTTCTAATATTAAATAGGAAATATTATTAATTGTGAAATTAATTATTTAAATAATTAATTCTGGTACAATTTATTTTAAGTATATTTTTTTCTAGTATTAAACTAGAGATTAATAATTAAGCCTTCTCTACACTTAATTATTTATTTCTTGAATTTAATACATTTAATTAATTTGAAAAATTAAATATCTAAGTTGATTTTCATCATGATACTTAAATTTTTTTTTTTCATGACATTTAATTAAATAGAAAATTATTTTTAGTTGAAATTTATTTTTTCAACTAAATTTAAATAATTTTTCAAAATATATTTTTTCTTTATTTTATTAATCAGTTTTCGAAATTGCATTTCTTAAATGCTAGAATTTCGAATTTTATCTTGAAAAATAGATTAAGTTGTAAATTAATTATTTATTTTAATTAATTTTTGGATCAACTTAAATCAATGATTTTTTCATTTATTGATTAATTTGAATTAAATTGAATTAAAGTATTTTATTAATTAATTTTGGGCCAACATTAAATTAGAATAATTTTTCCAGGATTAATTTTTTTTTTATTTTAACATGCATTTTCGAAAATTGTATTCTTAAATACTTTAATTTTTCAAAATGCAATATATATTTATAGAAAATTAAATTTGAGTTGTAAATTAATTTATATTAATTTTGTAACAACTTAAATTGAATATTTTTCTAAATATTTATTGGAAATTATTACTAAGATGGAAATAATTCATGTTATTTTTATATCCATCTAAGTAAAATTTATAAATATTAAATTAAAATTTATATTTAGAATTTTTCATTCTAAATTGGAAATTTTAAATAAATATATATTTAAAATAAATAAATTAAATAAAGAGAATCAAAGCAAATACAACTCACTTTAAATAATGAGCTTGATTATTATTAAGATATTCGATCTCCATTGTTGGTCTAACAAAAGTTAAATGTTTTCAATATAACCTCGAGACGCTAGACTTCGTCCCCCTATGGATGGTTATTCGTTGAACGCATTTAACACCGTAAGATTTCATTTGATAAGTGTTTTGTGAGTTTTCGTCTCTATTTAGACTCTCCCCTACGGTGACTACTTAGAGATAAACTCATAAAACATGAAACAATGGTGGAAGCTCATAAAATGAGAATAACCTTGACTCTCGCCTACCGGGACAACGTTGGATTCTTATTTTGATCGAATAAAAGGTTGCTAGAATGGTTTCTATTTTAGATGAGCTGACAACTCTATTCAATAAATGATGCTTTGACTCTCGCCTACCGGGACACCGTATCGGTTATTGAAAACCTTGGAAATTATTTAGGATTGTAGGTTTTAGTATTTTCACTAGTCATTCCTACTTGCTATATGTTTATAATTTCTGAATTGTGTATGAATTTATATTGAACCATGTTATTTTATGTTATTAAGTTGTAGTTTAATTTCGAATCTTCATTGTTGGTCTAACATGTTTGTTTTTCTAATGAGATAAATCCCTAATGGATTTTCACCATTAGACATACATAATAGTGTTAGATCTCGAAAGATAAATGATGTATATGCAACATCTAGCTGTTCATCAATTGATGACACCTTAGACTAGTATATTTACAATATGAAACAAGAAGATTACATAAATAAGATTACTTTGTCTTTCGCTAATCGAAGCATCGTTGGATTCTTATTTATAAACGAAATTATCCTAATTCCTCTTAGCTTATTCATTTCGAATTAGCTCCATAATATATCATTGGATGAATGGTCTATAAATCATTTCATGTCATTCTATATTTTTTCTTAAGAAATTAAATGACCCATATGATTATAATCCCGAAGTTCTATTCCCAATTGATATAAATCCTCAATCTTAGAAATCTCCTACTTGTATGGGCAAATATGACTTAGAGTTTGTATTAGTAGTGCTGGTCCAAGAAAGAATTATGTTGGAATTTATTTTACCAGGATCTTAGATCTACTCACAAGTATGTTTATTAACATCCTAAATATGAACTTTCTAAAACGATGAAATAAACACATATAAAGTTTAAGAAACCTTACATTGGGTGCAGCGGAATAATATGACTCCTTCCGTTCAGATATCTAGCCCTTGATTCCTTTACGTAGCGAGCATTATCAATATCTGAACCTGGATCTCTTTCTCTGAATCTTTGATGCTGAATCTCCTTTGCTGATGATCTTTCTTCACGATCTTCCTCACTATGATTGAGGTATCACTTGATGTGTGTGGGCACTACTCTAATCACTAAGAGAGGTTCGAAATATTGAGGAAGAAAAGAGAGAGAGAGTGGCGGCTAGAGAAGAGAGTGGAGGCTCAGGTTTTCGATTCGTAAAGTGTGTTATTTTCCTGAAGCCTTCACTATCTATTTATAGCATTCCTCTAGGGTTTGATTTGAATTATATGGCATTAAAATAATGAAAAAAATCATTTAAAAAAGCTACAAAGGTGGCCGACCATACACTTAATGGATTGGGCCTTGGGCTTTGCAATTTTGCAATTTTAACACCTTTTGTATCTGATTTTCTCAAAAATGCCAATTTCCTAATTCAATCATTTAAATGCCAATTCTAACTATTTAATAACTATAAATAATTATTAAATAATATTGTCATTTATCATATTTATTAATTGAACCATACAAAGTATCATAATTAACAAATATGCCCCTATAAACTCTTTCTTTACAATTTCGCCCTTACTTAGTGAAAATTTCACAAATAGACATAGTCTAACTTGTGAATTATAATTGATTAATCAAAACCAATTACATGAGTCTTACAAGCAATATTATCTCAACTAGTGGGGGGACCATGGGTCTATATAACCGAGCTTCCAATAAGTAGATCAAGAATTTAGCACTAAAATTCACTAACTTATTAATTCTTCGTTGAATCCACGCATAGAACTTAGAATTGCACTCTCGCATATAGAATGCTCTATATGTTCCACCATATGAGACATCATTAGTTATCCATTGTTATAATCCTAATGTGATCAATGATCCTCTATATGAATGATCTACAATTTGTAAAGGGATTAAATTACCGTTACACCCTACAATGTATTTATTCCTTAAAACACTTGACCCCGTATAAATGATATTTCAGCGAATGTGAAATGAGTACTCCACCATTTATGTTCGTTTGGTCAAGCTCGAAGGAGATCATCCTTTGCTTACTCTTCGCCAGATAGAAGCTATAGATTCCATGTTTATGATAGCGCTCCCACTCAATTGCACTACCGTGTTCCCAAAATGTACGTATCACCCTGACCTAAAAGTAGGCTTAACTAACAAATCAAAGAACACGAATAGCCTTTCAAGATTGAGCCTAATCATATCAGGATTAAGATCATTTGATCTAGGATCAACTAGGCGATATTGACTTGAATAGATATTACGGTAAGTTTTAATAAATCTAAGTCAAAGTTCAATATCGGTCCCTTCCGATGCATACGCCTCCATGCATCCAACCCTTTGAGCTTTACTTTAACCAATGTTAGGAAAGAACATAGTATTTCTCCAAATACAAGTAAACTCTGTTGTAGATTATCATATCAGTAAAACCACGTGTCCGATAAATCTAGGAAACTTTATTCACATAGTCATGTTTACTTTCCAATGTGTTGACGGCACAATAAACGGGATCAAGTATGTGAAAAGGGTTTCGAGATGAATTTATACATTATGTACATATAATCATGAAATAAATCATGTGAACCATGCAACATTAAATGTTATTTCGATCTATATTAATAAACAAATCGATTATATTGAAATGAGTTTTATTTAGGGCATAAAACCCAACAAACTCCCACTTGCACTAATATAAAACAAAAAGTGTGTTTCAAATAATTTCAACACCTTGATATGCAAATCAAGTGTAGTAGTAGTAAACTCCTCGTAATAGGATCCAAAGGTTGAATTAACCACAACCTTTTCTCCACCATTACTCTTCCTTTAATCACAAAATCATTGATAATGTGAAATTCCTCTCTATATGTTTACTCTCTTGGGATCGGATTCTATACCTTTGGCAACTACTTTTGGTTAATCGGAAATTAACACTAGTAGTTTTAAGGCAATTTGGAATGGTGCCAAAGATGTATAGAACTTTCCTTAGACCGAATAAGTAACTTTCCTACTTTAACATTCGGTCCCTTTCACGGGTAGACTGTAGACTTCGATAGGTTTTTACACTTCTCCAAAATCACTATTCCACCCCCGGAGTAATCACCATCTTATCGGAAAGATTTACTAGCACATAGGCAAATTTCGAAATCGATATGGTGTAGTCTAAGAGTTTTAAACACACCCTTATACTAACATATAGTTCCTCTTCTTTATCTTAAGATTTACTTGATTGTCTTCCAATGTTCTTCTCCCGGATTAATCGATACCTACTCATTACTCCCACTCAATATGCAGTGTCCGGTCTAAGGCATACAAAAGCATATCTAAGACCTCTCACTTTGTTGATATAAGAAATTTTTCCATGGCTTTATCTTTTCCGGAATAGTTGAGACTTTTCCTTAGATAAATAAAATCTATGCCTAAGAAGTTGTGAAGCTTCTATAGATTGCCATTAGAAAGAAAATGCTTCAAAGATCTTACTAAAGTAAGTTGCTTGCATTAGAGTAAGTAATTACCGGGTATACCACAAGCCATAGGTTTAGATAAACTCAAACCTATAATACTAGGAACAGAAGTTTTGTTAAGTCCATTGAATGGACTTATAAACGAAAATTTCCTTTTATGTCCTTGTAATAGAAAACTTTAGGTTACTCCATGTGAATGGATTAAACCATAGTTCTATTGGCTTTCTTCTTAGTTTCTTATCTTGACAATCCATTACTTGTTTAAACTCACAATGGATTTTAATCACTAGTGTCTCCCAAGTCATAAGAAGGTGAGTTCCTAGAAACTCTCCCACTACGACAAGGTACCGTGAATTATGTCTAAGAAAACTAAATGGTATTGATCTCTTCGGTTGTGACAAGACAACGAGGCGGTGGGATCATCATATGTCATATAAGATGATAGAACACTTTTGGAATCAAGAATTAAGTATCTCTTTTATTTGCTACTTGTTTTTCCGGACTTAGTCATTTTCTTAGAAAAGTAGTATATGTTTGAACAAACACTTTCTTATCTATTGACAATGGGATGGTCCACCCCTAATCACTTAGAATAGCTAAGAAACCATGGTTAACGATTCTAGCTTTTCTTAAGATTTTGATTAGGTCATCCATGAATCTAGTAATGATTTACATTAAGTATACAACCATTACATCATTCTGAAATTGTATTACCATAGAAGGAATTAGCAATGACTAGTAACTAATCATCAATATGCAACTCGAAATTTCGTGGGAGGTAAGTTTGGATATAATTCAAAAATCAATTTAATGATCTTGAATCGTATATCTACTAACTATTTCTCCACCCCCATTCGCAAGATCTTTAACCACTTACCTTAATGGTGTTTAACCATTGCTAGAAATTAATGAAATTTTTCAAACATTTCAAATTTCTTTGCATAAGGTATAATCTAGAGTTATCGTTTTAAGAATACAACGAAAAACTCATATCCACCCCTGAATGTACATCCATGAGATGAACTACTTTCAGTGGATATAGGCATATTAACTCTTTGCAGAGATTGATCTTGTCAAATCCATTATGAACAAGATACAAATGCCATAGATTAAAAAAAATATGGTAGTGTCTATTGATGATATAGGTTTAGTTACATCAAAGAGTTCTTAGAATAGTGCAAGTGGATCCTGGTCACAGAATACCTAACTCATATTTCATACAGTTTGAATCCATTAATAAAAGATGGATATTAAACACTTGAGAAAGTGTAACTGTATTGTATCTGGAATTAGAAATATAAGAAAATTTCTATTTGGATTCTAAAATTAAAGTCAAAGACTTAAATTCAACCAAATATAATGAGTAATTCTTTCTTGGACCACCACTACTAATACAAACTCTAAGTCAGATTTGCCCATACAAGTAGGAGATTTCTAAGATTGAGGATTTATATCAATTGGGAATAGAATTTCGGGATTATAATCATATGCGTCATATAAAATGACATGAAATGATTTATAGACCATTCATCCAATGATATGTTTTTAAAGCTAATTCGAAATGAATAAGCTAAGAGGAATTAGGATAATTTCGTTTAAAATAAGAATCCAACGATGCTTCGATTAGCGAAAGTCAAAGTAATCTTATTTATATAATCTTCTTGTTTCATATCGTAAAAATACTAGTCTAAGGTGTCATCAATTGATGAACAGCTAGATGTCGCATGTACAATATTTATCTTTCGAAATCTAACACTATTATGTATGTCTAATGGTGAAAATCCACTAGGGATTTATCTCATTAGATAAACAAGCCAAGTTAGACCAACAATGAAGATTCAAAATTAAACTACAACTTAATAACAGAAAATAACATGGTTCAATATAAATTCATACACAATTCAGAAATTATAAGCATATAGCAAGTAGGAATGACAAGTGAAAATACTAAAACTTACAATCCTAAATAATTTCCAAGGTTTTCAACAAGGCGATATCAAGGTGTCCGTTTAGGCGAGAGTCAAAGCTACCATTCATTGAATAGAGTTGTCAGCTCGTCTAAAATGTTAAACATTCTAGCAACCTTTTATTCGATCAAGATTGGAATTCAGCGTTGTCCCGTTTAGGCGAGAGTCAAGGCAATTCTATCTTATGAGCTTCCACCATTGTTTCATAATTTGCAAGTCAAGTATGGTCGCCACCATTAGGGTGATCCATACCATACAAAACACTTACAAACTACTTATCATGCGAGGTTAAACGGTGCGAAATTGCTAATGAACGTTCCTCCATTAGGGAGGATTACTCACTAAAACAAACGCGGTGTAAAACCCACAATGGAGATCGAATGTCTCTATAATAAAGCTCATTATTTGAAATATATATTTATTTAATTAAAATTTCCAATTTAGAATGAAAAATTCTAAATATAAATTTTAATTTAATATTTATAAATTTTACTTAGATGGATATGAAAATAACATGAATTATTTCCATCTTAGTAATAATTTCCAATAAATATTTAGAAAAATATTCAATTTAAGTTGTTACAAAATTAATTTAAATTAATTTACAACTCAAATTTAATTTTCTATAAATATATATTGCATTTCGAAAAAATTAAAGTATATAAGAATACAATTTTTCGAAAAATGCATATTAAAATAAAAAATAAATCCTGGAAAAATTATTCTAATTTAATGTTGGCCCAAAATTAATTAATAAAATTAATTTACAACAAAAAATATAATTTTCCTATTTAATTAAATATATAAGAAAAATTTAAATATTTAAGTATGATGATGAAAATCAACTTAAATATTAATTTTCTATTTAATTAAATACACTAGAAAAATACTACAAGCAAAAATATCATCTATCTAGATTTTCCTTTGACTAATTAATTCAATTTCTAATAATATACTTTAATTCAATTTATTTTAAATTAATCAATAAATGAAAAAATCATTGATTTAAGTTGGTCCAAAATTAATTAAAATAAATAATTAATTTACAACTTAATCTATTTTTCAAGATAAAATTCGAAATTCTAACATTTAAGAAATGCAATTTCGAAAAAAATTGATTAATAAAATAAAGAAAAAATATATTTTGAAAATTATTTAAATTTAGTTGAAAAATTAAATTTCAACTAAAAATAATTTTCTATTTAATTAAATGTCATGAAAAAGAAATATTTAAGTATGATGATAAAAATCAACTTAGATATTTAATTTTCAAATTAATTAAATGTATTAAATTCAAGAAATAAATAATTAAGTGTAGAAGACTTAATTATTAATCTACTAGTTTAATACTAGGAAAAATATACTTAAAGTAAATTGTACCAAAATTAATTAATAAATAATTAATTTCACAATGTATAATATTTCCTATTTAATATTAGAAATAATAAGTAGTCTAGAAATAACTATCTAGAAAATATCTTATTTGACTAAGTATCTTTTCCACAAAATTTAAAAAAAAAATATCTAATTTAAGTTGAACTAGAAAAATCTAGAACTTAAATATTTTCAAATTTAAATTTAATTAAATATCAAAAATTAAGTTGTAACCACTTAATTTGAAAATATTCCATTTTAAGTTAATATTTGAAAAGATATTAACTTCAAAAAAATATCTAAAGAATCTTAATAACCAATGCCTAAAATTCCTCAACTTAATTTTGAAATTTTGAATTCAAAAGATATTCAGATTTAAGTTGGTTAGTTGAAGATAACTAATTATCAACTTAAATAAGAATATTTAATGAAAAATTTAAATTAAGTTCCAGAAAGAATCTAGATGGTTATAATTCTATATTTAATTAAATACAAGAAAATACATATAGTTTAGCTTAGAATAAAAAATTCTTTAAACTATAATTTTCTTAAATTAATTTCAAAAATAAATGAAATTAATTATGTTGCTAATCAATTTTATTAGGTTAAACTAGTTTAATTAACCTAGTACAGTCATTCAAATCGAGCAAATGGGCCTTCACAATTGGGGTGGTTTGTGTGAGGGGGAGTCTTGGGTTCGGTATGTCGTACCCACTTCTATGGCTCCCAACTCTCACACAAGGCCCAAGAGAGGAATTTAACCTTAATAAGAACAATTGCATTATTAATTGAATAAGCCCAAACTAAATGGGCCTAAATAAAATCTATCAATGACTATGACATTTTATTTAGCAACATTAACCTATATGCATCTATAATAAAATTAAACACATAAAGGCTCGCACAGTACACTTTGGATGGGTCTGTCATGTTGCTAGTCATATACACGGATGAAAGAAGATTGTAAAATTTACCGTTACAAATTATTAACTTGACCAAGGGAGCCATCGGATCATTGGATGCGGCAAAAGTAACCATGGCTATTTGCAATCAAGTAATAATAGGTTTTAAAAACTTACACATAAGCTAAAACACATACTCCCGCAACAAGGTTAGTTGGATAGTTGGATGTAAGGATTTATTTAATTTTAAATTAAATATTTAATTTCAAAAATAATTAATTAAATAAAAAAAATAATTTTTCGAAAAATTTAAAAAAAAATTTGAAAAATTCGAAATTTTTTTTTTTTTTTTTTTTTTTTTTTAAAAAAAATTAAAATTTAAAATTAAACCTACAATTTTTGAAAAATTAGGTTTCAACCAACCTAAATATCATTTCAAAAAAAAAATTTGCTAACTACTTTTAAATTTTAAATGTTATTTTATAAATAAAAATTAAATAAAAAATTAGAAAAGATAAATAAATATCTTTTTCAAATTTTAAATTTAATTTAAATAAATAAAATAACAAAATTTAAAAAAATTAGCAAAATATCTTATATCATTTAAAAATTACATAATTATAAATATCTTATTTTTAAATTTAAAATAAGATAAGATATAATCAAATTTTAAAATAAGATAGATTTTTAAGCAAATAGATAAATACTAATTCTATTCGAATTCAAATTACACTAATATCTTGAATTAATTAAAAAAAAATTAAATTAATTCAAAATGATAATTAGAATTGAATTAGGAATAGTAATAGTATATATATGCAAAAAATTGGAAGTTAATTCCATTTAAAAAGTATGAAAAATTGAAGAAAAAGGAAAAATCCGAAACTGATACGGACAGTTCTGCGATCATGAAACTCTGACAAAGACAAATTTCGATTTTTGCAAATCTTTCAAAAATCATAACTAATTCAAATAAAATCCAAATTGAGTTCTGTAAAAGGCTAACTTGCTTAATTTTTTCCATACTATCCAATAAAAATAATTCCAGAAACGAAATCACAATTATTTTTCACGAAAATTTCACAAACATCAATCAATCATCAAATAACACTCAATACAACATGATACCATCCAAAGAACATACAAACAATCGTTTTAAAGTCCAAATTTCTTGCAAGTAAATCAATTACCATGGCTCTGAGGCCAGTTGTTGGAATTTATTTTACTGTGGATCTTAGATCTACTCACAAGTATGTTTATTAACATCCTAAATATGAACTTTCTAAAACGATGAAATAAACACATATAAAGTTTAAGAAACCTTACATTGGGTGCGGCGGAATAATATGACTCCTTCGTTCAGATATCTAGCCCTTGATTCCTTTCGTAGCGAGCATTATCAATATCCCGAACCTCGATCTCTTTCTCGAATCTTTGATGCCGAATCTCCTTTCATTGATCTTTCTTCACGATCTTCCTCACTATGATTGAGGTATCACTTGATGTGTGTGGGCACTCCTCTAATCACTCAGAGAGGTTCGAAATATTGAGGAAGAAAAGAGAGAGAGAGTGGCTAGAGAAGAGAGTGGAGGCTCGAGGTTTTCGATTCGAAAGTGTGTTATTTTCTGAAGCCTTCACTATCTATTTATAGCATTCTCTGTAGGGTTTGATTTGAATTATATGGCATTAAAATAATGAAAAAAATCATTTAAAAAAGCTACAAAGGTATGGCGGACCATACACTTAATGGATTGGGTCTTGGGCTTTGCAATTTTGCAATTTTAACACCTTTGTATCTGATTTTCTCAAAAATGCCAATTTCCTAATTCAATCATTTAAATGCCAATTCTAACTATTTAATAACTATAAATAATTATTAAATAATATTGTCATTTATCATATTTATTAATTGAACCATACAAAGTATCATAATTAACAAATATATGCCCCTATAAACTCTTTCTTTACAATTTCGCCCTTACTTAGTGAAAATTTCACAAATAGACATAGTCTAACTTGTGAATTATAATTGATTAATCAAAACCAATTACATGAGTCTTACAAGCAATATTATCTCAACTAGTGGGGGGACCATGGGTCTATATAACCGAGCTTCCAATAAGTAGATCAAGAATTTAGCACTAAAATTCACTAACTTATTAATTCTTCGTTGAATCCACGCATAGAACTTAGAATTGCACTCTCAGTATATAGAATGCTCTATATGTTCCACCATATAGACACATCATTAGTTATCCATTGTTATAATCCTAATGTGATCAATGATCCTCTATATGAATGATCTGCAGTAAAGGGATTAAATTCTTAGTTACACCTACAATGTATTTATTCCTTAAAACACTTGACCCCTAGTATAAATGATATTTGCTAATGTGAAATGAGTACTCCACCATTTATGTTCGTTTGGTCAAGCTCGAAGGAGATCATCCTTTGCTTACTATTCGCCAGATAGAAGCTATAGATTCCATGTTTATGATAGCGCTCCCACTCAATTGCACTACCGTGTTCCCAAAATGTACGTATCACCCTGACCTAAAAGTAGGCTTAACTAACAAATCAAAGAACACGAATAGCCTTTCAAGATTGAGCCTAATCATATCAGGATTAAGATCATTTGATCTAGGATCAACTAGGCGATATTGACTTGAATAGATATTACGGTAAGTTTTAATAAATCTAAGTCAAAGTTCAATATCGGTCCCTTCCGATGCATACTCCATGCATCCAACCTGAGCTTTACTTTAACCAATGTTCTGGAAAGAACATAGTATTTCTCCAAATACAAGTAAACTCTGTTGTAGATTATCATATCAGTAAAACCCTGTGTCTGATAAATCTAGGAAACTTTATTCACATAGTCATGTTTACTTTCCAATGTGTTGACGGCACAATAAACAGGATCAAGTATGTGAAAAGGGTTTCAGATGAATTTATACATTATGTACATATAATCATGAAATAAATCATGTGAACCATGCAACATTAAATGTTATTTCTGATCTATATTAATAAACAAATCTGATTATATTGAAATGAGTTTTATTTAGGGCATAAAACCCAACAAATTACTCATTATATTTGGTTGAATTTAAGTCTTTGACTTTAATTTTAGAATCCAAACAGAAATTTTCTTATATTTCTAATTCCAGATACAATACAGTTACACTTTCTCAACTGTTTAATATCCATCTTTTATTAATGGATTAAAACTGTATGGAATATGAGTTAGGTATTCTGTGACCAGGATCCACTTGCAGTATTCTAAGAACTCTTTGATGTAACTAAACCTATGTCATCATAGACACTACCACATTTTTTTTAATCTACGGCACTTGTATCTTGTTCATAGTGGATTTGACAAGATCAATCTCTGCAAAGAGTTAATATGCCTATATCCACTGAAAGTAGTTCATCTCATTCGCAGATGGATGTACATTCAGGGGTGGATATGAGTTTTTCGTTGTATTCTTAAAACGATAACTCTAGATTATACCTTTTAGCAAAGAAATTTGAAATGTTTTATAAATTTCATTAATTTCTAGCAATGGTTAAAACCATTAAGGTAAGTGGTTAAAGATCTTGCGAACTAATAGGGGTGGGGAAATAGTTAGTAGATATGCAGTTCAAAGATCATTAAATTGATTTTTGAATTATATCCAAACTTACCTCCCTAGAAATTTCGAGTTGCATGTTGATGATTAGTTACTTGTCGTTGCCTAAATCCTTCTATGGTAATACAATTTCAGAATGATGTAATGGTTGGGTACTTAATGTAAATCATTACTAGATTCATGGATGACCTAATCAAAATCTTAAGAAAAGCTAGAACTGTTAACCATGGTTTGTTAGCTTCTCTAAGTGATTCGGGGTGGACCATCCCATTGTCAATAGATAAGAAAGTGTTTGTTCAAACAAATACTACTTTTCTAAGAAAATGACTAAGTCTGAAAAACAAGTAGCAAATAAAGGAGATATTTAATTCTTGATTCCAAAAGTGTTCTATCATCTTATATAACATATGATGATCCCACTGCCTCTGTTGTCTTGTCACAACCAAAGAGGTTAATACCATTTAGTTTTCTTCGACATAATTCACGGTACCTTGTCGTAGTGGGAGAGTTTCTAAGAACTCACCTTCTTATGACTTGGGAGACACTAGTGATTAAAATCCATTGTGAGTTTAAACAAGTAATGGATTGTCAAGATAAGAAACTAAGAAGAAAGCCAATAGAACTATGGTTTAATCCATTCACATGGAATAACCTAAAGTTTTCTATTACAAGGACATAAAAGGAAATTTTCGTTTATAAGTCCATTCAATGGACTTAACAAAACTTCCTGTTCCTAGTATTATAGGTTTGAGTTTATCTAAACCTATGGCTTGTGGTATACCTGGTAGTTACTTACTCTAATGCAAGCAACTTACTTTAGTAAGATGCTGAAGCATTTTCTTTCTAATGGCAATCTATAGAAGCTTCACAACTTCTTAGGTATAGATTTTATTTATCTAAGGAAAAGTCTTAACTATTCCAGAAAAGATAAAGCCAGGAAAGAATTTCTTACATCAATAGTGAGAGGTCTTAGATATGCTTTTGTATGCCTTAGACCAGACACCGGCTGTTGAGTGGGAGTAATGAGTAGGTATCAGATTAATCCAGGAGAAGAACATTGGAAGACAATCAAGTAAATCTTAAGATAAAGAAGAGGAACTATATGTTAGTCTATAAGGGTGTGCTTAAAACTCTTAGACTACACCATATCAGATTTCGAAATTTGCCTTTGTGCTAGTAAATCTTTCTGATAAGATGGTGGTTACTCTGGGGAATAGTGATTTTGGAGAAGTGTAAAAACCTATCTGAAGTCTCTAGGTCTACTAGACAGAGACTGAATGTTAAAGCTGCAGGAAAGGTACTTATTCAGTCTAAGGAAAGTTCTATACATCTTTGGCACCATTCCAAATTGCCTTAAACTACTAGTGTTAATTTCCTGATTAACCAAAAGTAGTTGCCAAAGATATAGAATCCAGTATCCCAAGAGAGTAGACATATAGAGAGGAATTTCACATTATCAATGATTTTGTGATTAAGGAAGAGTAATGGTGGAGAAAAGGTTCTGGTTAATTCAACCTTTCAGATCCTATTACGAGGAGTTTACTACTACTACACTTGATTTGTATATCAAGGTGTTGAGATTATTTGAAACGCACTTTTTGTTTTATATTAGTGCAAGTGGGAGTTTGTTGGGTTTTATGCCCTAAATAAAACTCATTTCAATATAATCAGATTTACTTATTAATATAGATCAGAAATAACATTTAATGTTGCATGGTTCACATGATTTATTTCATGATTATATGTATATAATGTATAAATTCATCTGAAACCCTTTTCACATACTTGATCCTGTTTATTGTGCCGTCAACACATTGGAAAGTAAACATGACTATGTGAATAAAGTTTCCTAGATTTATCAGACACAGGGTTTTACTGATATGATAATCTACAACAAGAGTTTACTTGTATTTGGAGAAATACTATGTTCTTTCCAGAACATTGGTTAAAGTAAAGTTCAGGTTGGATGCATGGAGTATGCATCGGAAGGGACCGATATTGAACTTTGACTTAGATTTAATTAAACTTACCGTAGAATCTATTCAAGTCAATATCGCCAAGTTGATCCTAGATCAAATGATCATAATCCTGTTATGATTAGGCTCAATCTTGAAAGGCTATTCGTGTTCTTTGATTTGTTAGTTAAGCCTACTTTTAGGTCAGGGTGATACGTACATTTTGAGAACACGGTAGTGCAATTGAGTGGGAGCGCTATCATAAACATGGAATCTATAGCTTTTATCTGGCGAATAGTTAGCAAAGGATGATCTCCTTCGAGCTTGACGAAACGAAAATAAATGGTGGAGATCTCATTTCACATAAGCTGAAATATCATTTATACGGGGTCAAGTGTTTTAGGGATAAAATACATAGTAGGGTGTTACGGTAATCTAATCCCTTTACAGTGTAGATCATTCATATAGAGGATAATTGATCACATTAGGATTATAACAATGGATAACTAATGATGTGTCTATATGGTGGAACATATAGAGCATTCTATATACTGAGAGTGCAATTCTAAGTTCTATGCGTGGATTCAACGAAGAATTAATAAGTTTGTGAATTTTAGTGCTAAATTCTTGATCTACTTATTGGAAGCTCGGTTATATAGACCCATGGTCCCCCCACTAGTTGAGATAATATTGCTTGTAAGACTCATATAATTGGTTTTGATTAATCAATTATAATTCTCAAATTAGACTATGTCTATTTGTGAATTTTTCACTAAGTAAGGACGAAATTGTAAAGAAAGAGTTTATAGGGGCATATTTGTTAATTATGATACTTTGTATGGTTCAATTAATAAATATGATAAATTTCAATATTATTTAATAATTATTTATAGTTATTAAATAGTTAGAATTGGCATTTAAATGATTGAATTAGGAAATTGGCATTTTTGAGAAAATCAGATACAAAAGGTGTTATAATTGCAAAATTGCAAAAAGCAAGGCCCAATCCATTAGTGTATGGCCGGCCACCTATTGTAGGTTTTTAAGTTGATTTTTTCATTATTTTAATGCCATATAATTCAAATCTAACCCTAGTGGAATGCTATAAATAGATAGTGAAGGCTTCAGAAAAATAAGACTTTTTCCTGACTTCTTCTGATTCAGAAAACCTGAGCCTTCTCTCTCCCTATCTTTAGCTGACCACTCTCTCTCTTCTTCCTTAGAATTTCGAAATCCTTAGTGTATGAGTAGTGCCCACACACATCAAGTGATACCTCAATCATAGTGAGGAAGATCGTGAAGAAAGATCATCAGCAAAGGAGTTTTAGCATCAAAGATTCAGAGAAAGAGATCCAGGTTCAGATATTGATAATGCTCTGCTACAGAAAGGAATCAAGGGCTAGATATCTGAACGGAATGAGTCATTATATTCCGCTGCACCCAATGTAAGGTTTCTTAAACTTTATATGTGTTTAATTTATCGTTCTAGAAAGTTCTTATTTAGGATGTTAATAAACATACTTGTGAGTAGATCTAAGATCGTGGTAAAATAATTTCCAACAAAAGCATCATTGCTTATTCCCAGATTACCTGCTTTCTGGAGTTTCATGTTCATCATGAGCACATTTGAAGTATTACTCTGACCAGGAGTTTTATTCATATCTTCAAGTTCATTTGCTAAGATATTAACTAGGAGTGGAATGGGATGAGGGTTATTGGCACTACAATACATCAATAAAACAGAAGTAAGGTTTTGGTTCTAATTCATACACAAGTTCAGAAAATAACGAATAATCACTTATGTTATAAAAATACTAAATCTAACATAGTTTATTTTCCAAGGTTTCCAACATAATGAAATACAGTGTCCCGGTAGGCGAGAGTCAAAGATAACATTAGTTGAATAGAGTAGTCAGCTCATCTAAAATAAAACCATTTTAGCAACCTTTTATTCGATCAAAATGAGAATCCAACGTTGTCCCGGTAGGCGAGAGTCAAGGTTACTCTCATTTTATGAGCTTCCACCATTGTTTCATGTTTTATGAGTTTATCTCTAAGTAGTCACCGTAGGGGAGAGTCTAATAGAGACGAAAACTCACAAAACACTTATCAAATGAGATCTTATTGTGTTAAAAGTTTTCAACGAATAACCATCCATAAGGGGGATGAAGTCTAGCGTCTCGAGGTTATATTGAAAAAATTTAACTTTTGTAAGACCAACAATGGAGATCGAATATCTTTTGATTAAAGCTCATTATTTAAAAAAATATATGTATTTTATTTAATCATCTGTTCCATATTTTAATAATGAAAAATTACAAATTAAAGTTGATTTAAATAAAAAATCAACTTTAATTAAATTTCAATTATTATTTAAATTCGAAAAATAAATTCGAAATTAATGAAACAAATTTGAAAATATCTTGTTTAAGTTGTTTAGAAGAATCTAAAAGATCAACTTAAAAGTATCTTTCAAATTAGATTTAATTAAATATAAAATTAAGTTGTAACCACTTAATTTGAAAAAATATCAACTTAAAAAATATCTAAAGAATCTTAATAACCAATTCCTAAAATTCCTCAACTTAGTTTTGAAATTTGAAATTCAAAAGATATTTAGATTTAAGTTGATTAGTTAGATATAACTAATTTTCAACTTAAATAGGAATATTTAATGAAAAAATTAAATTAAGCTTCAGAAAGAATCTAGTTGGTTATAATTCTATATTTAATTAAATACAAGAAAATACATATAGTTTAGCTTAGAATATAATTCATTAAACTATGTTTTTCTTAAATTAATTTCAAAATAAATGAAATTAATTATGTTGCTAATCAATTTTATTAGGTTAATCTAATTTAATTAACCTAATAAAATTGATTAGGCAAATGGGCCTTCACAATTGGGGTAGTTCATGTGAGGGGGGGCTGGGTTCAGTATGTCGTACCCACTTCTATGGCCCCCAACTCTCACACAAGGCCCAAAAGAGAGGAATTTAACCTTAAAATGAACAACTGCTATTAATTGAATAGGCCCAAAAACTAAATGGGCCTAAATAAAATCTATCAAAAACTATGATATTTTATTTAGCAACAACAACCTATATGCATGTATAACAAAATTAAACATATAGGCTCACAGAGGCACACATTTGGATGGATCCTATCATGTTGCTAGGTCATACACAAATGAAAGAAGATTGTAAAATTTACCTGTTACAAATTATTTACTTGACCAATTAAACCATGGGTTAAAATCAAATCATTGGATCTGTCAACAAGTTAACCATGACAATTTAGATCAAGCAATAATAGGTTTTATAAAACTTACATACAAGCTAAAACACATACTCCTGCAACAAGATGGATTGGATAGTTGGATGTAGGATTTAATTAATTTTAAATAATTATTTTCGAAAATAATTAAATATTAAAACAATATTTCGGATTTTAAGAATAAAATAATAATAAAAAAAAAATTAAAATTAAAGCTACAATTTTTGAAAAATTAGGTTTCAACTAACCTAAATATCATTTCAAAAATAATTGTTAACCGCCTTTTAAATTTTTAAAGTTATTTTATAAATTAAATATAAAATAAAAAAGAAATATTTTTCAGATTTTATAATTTAATTTAAATAAAAATAACAAAAATTTAAAAGTTAGCAAAATATCTTACTTCTATTTAAAATTACATGATTATAGTAATCTTATTTTAAATTTAAATAAGGTCAAATATTTTTTTTAAAAATTAATTTAAAAAATATTTAATATCTGACCTTTAAATTTAAAATTAAGATAAAATAATCAAATTTAAAAATAAGATATAAAATCAAGCAAAAAGATAGATTTTTACTTGTTTTCAAATTCAAATTACACTAATATCTAAAATTAAATTTAAAAAAATTTAAATTAATTTATTTCTGATATTAGATTTGAAAATTGAAAAGTAAAAATCAAAATACAAAACTACACAAAAAATCGGAAGTTAATTCCATGAAATAGCATGAAAAATCGAAGAAAAATGAAAAAATTGCGAGCTGTACGGACAGTATGCTGTGCATACTGCCCGCGCGCGCATGGGAAGGTGCTTGACCGAGAAACCTCGGCGCAGGAGGCTGCATGCAGCCTCTCCGCGCGCACGAGGCTCGGTTTCAGACAAAAATTTGTCTGTGCGCGTGCTGTTCGAGGGATGCCCCTCATCCGCGCGCGAGTAGTTGCACCACCATGATATTTTTCGAAACTTAAAAAAATCGTAACTAATTCAAATTAAATCGAAATTGAGTTCTATAAAAAAGTAAATTGGTTAATTTTTTCTGTACTATCAAATAAAAATAATTCCAGAAACAGATATTTGATTATTTTTCACCAAAATTCACAAACATCAATCAATCATCATACAACACACAAAACAACATGATACCATCCAAAACACATACAAATCGTTTTAAGTCCAAATTTCTTGCAAGAAAATCAATTACCATGGCTCTGAGGCCAGTTGTTAGAAATTATTTTACCAGGATCTTAGATCTACTCACAAGTATGTTGATTAACATCCTAAATATGAACTTCTAAAACGATTATAAAAT
This sequence comes from Cannabis sativa, assembly GCF_029168945.1. Taxonomy (NCBI): domain Eukaryota; kingdom Viridiplantae; phylum Streptophyta; class Magnoliopsida; order Rosales; family Cannabaceae; genus Cannabis; species Cannabis sativa. Next base: position 39,558,356 of record NC_083609.1, on the reverse strand, counting down.
AAACACATATAAAGTATGAGAAAACTTACATTGGGTGCAGCAAAATATTATGTCTCCTTCCATTCAGATCTCTAACCCTTGTATCCTTTCTGTCGATGAGTATTATCAAGATCTGAACCTGGATCTCTTTCTCTCCTTTCTTTAGTGCTGAAACTCCTTCTTGTTGAATATCTTTCTTCACGATCTTCCTCACTATGATTGAGGTATCACTTGCTGTGTGTGGGCACTACTCTATCACTAAGAGGTTCAAAATTATTCAAGGAAGAAGAAGAGTATGAAGGTGGCGGATAGGGTTTAGAAAGAGAAGGCTCAGGTTTTTCTCTGAAGGAAACCAGAATTAAAGTGTTTTGTTCCTAAAGCCTTCACTATCTATTTATAGCATTCCACATAGGGTTAGGTTTGAATTATTTGGCATTAAAATAATGAAAATATTAGATGATAAAGCCTATAAAAGTGCCCGGCCATGGCTATATGGATTTGGGCCTCACTTTTTGTAATTTTGCAGTTTTATCATTTCTGCATTTCATTTTCTCAAAAACGACAATTTTCAAATTCAACCATTTAAATGTCAATTCAAACGATTTAATAACTATAAATAATTATTAAATAATATTGTCATTTATCATATTTATTAATTGAACCATACAAAGTATCATAATTAACAAATATGCCCTAAAAACTCTTACAAGTAATATTCGCCCTTACTTAGTGAAAAATTCACAAATAGACATAGTCTAATTTGAGAATTATTATTGATTAATCAAAACCAATTAAATGAGTCTTACAAGTAATATTGTCTCAACTAGTGTGGGGACCATGGGTCTATATAACCGAGCTTCCAATAAGCAGATCAAGAATTTATAACCTAAATTCACCGACTTATTAATTCTTCGTTGAATCCACGCATAGAACTTAGAATTGCACTCTCAGTATATAGAACGCTCTATATGTTCCACCATATAGACACGTCATTAGTTATCCATTGTTATAATCCTAATTTGATCAATGATCCTCTATATAAATGATCTATACTGTAAAGGAATTAGATTACCGTGACACCGTACAATGTATTTTATCCTTAAAACACTTAACCCCGTATAAATTATATTTCAGCTATGTGAAATGAGTACTCCACCATTTATTTTCATTTGGTCAAGGTCAAAGGAGATCATCCTTTACTTTCTATTCGCCAGATAGAAGCTATAGATTCCATATTTATGTTAGTGCTCCCACTCAATTGCACTACCGTGTGCCCAAAATGTACGTATCACCCTGACCCAAAAGTAGGCTTAACTAACAAATCAAAGAACATGAATAACACTCTTGAGATTGAGTCTAATCACATCAGGATTAAGATCATTTGATCTAGGATCAACTAGGCGATATTGACTTGAATAGATATTACGGTAAGTTTGACAAATCTATGTCAAAGTTCAATATCGGTCCCTTCCGCTGCATACTCCATGCACCCAAACTGAGCTTTACTTTAACCAATGCTCTGAAAAGAAGATAGCATTTCTCCAAATGCAAGTAATCTCTGTTGTAGATTATGATATCAGTAAAACCCTCTGTCTGATAAATCTAGGAATCTTTATTAACATAGTCATGTTTACTTTCCAATGTGTTGACAACACAATAAACAGGATCAAGTATGTGAAAAGGGTTTGAAATGAATTTATAAATCAAATAGACAAGCAATTGATAAGGTGAACCAAAACATACCCAAATGAATGAAAAATAATTCTGTTTCTTTCTTGATGTTGAATAAAATGGATTACATTGAAATGGAGTTTTATTTAGGGCATAAAACCCAACAATTTCATCTACAGGAGTCGTCACACTGTGACCCGCAGTTGATGGGTGTCTGGGATATACGGCTGGCGGAACCCTTGTGTTTCCTGGGTTCTACAGTGCAGGATCCACCACCTGTGGATTCGCTGGATCAACCACGCCCCTGCGAGTCTGTAACACCAACGTACTTGTGAATAAATTTGGAATAAAAAGTGATGCTTGAGTTCAACTCTCAATGAAAGCACCAAAATGTCGACGTAACTTTTAGCCAGCGACAGTGAGTCTAATTTTATAATCGACAAGTAGTTCAATACAATGGAAATATAGTAAAGCGAATAAAGACACAAGAATTTTATAGAGGTTCAACCCCGAGAAGTTTGGTAATAGCCTAATCCTCGTTATTTGTATTGACTTAAGAACAAGGAGAATAGTTCCTTTTCTTAGAGCTCTTACAACAATATCTTTGAATATGAATTCTTAGACAAAATCTTTCGACCTTTTGCCCAGTGAATATGAGTCACTATATATAGGGCTATAAGCTTGGAGAGGAAGTATTTCCCTTCTCGTTACAATTGATATAACCGGAAAGATTTCATAGTAAATACAGAATACACTAACCGTGGGATTTGGACAGCTTGCCATATCTCTGTAATCTGATCCCAAAGTTATAGGAATTTTCTTGATGACTAACGATGTGAAAGCTGAATTTGCTAAGTGTTGGCATTCTGCGCGGATTGATCACTGCTCGGTCTAAAGGACTTCATCCGAGCGAATGATGAGGTGTCCTGTTCGGCCTGTGTCTTGCGAGCAGATACCCGGAGTCGATTCCTCGTGTCACCATCGAGTGATGCCACGTGAGAGTGCAAAAATTAAGATAACACCTACCGTAGTGGCACGTGGTTGGTTTTTCTTTTGCCTGACAGTATCCACACGCGGAACAGCTTCTTCGAGCTTAATGAACCCATCTGCCCGATCTAGGAACTCGGCCTTGGATCTAACAGTTAGCCTATTCATATCCTTCCACAACTCTGGGAGGCTCAATGCCCCCGAGTATTGCAACCAGTCTTCCTTCTTCAGTCAGCCCCGTAATGTTTTTAGCCTCGGTCATAAACTTGCTAATATAAGCTCGGAGGGATTCCCTTGGCATTTGCTTTTACTCGACCAGGTCTTCAAGGTGCGAGGGATGTTGATGAGAGGAGGAAAACTGTGCATGGAACTCTGATGAGAAGGCATTCCATGAGTTAAACCTTTCTAGAGGCAGTTTGAAGTACCATTGCTGGGCGACCTCTTCAACTGTAGCAAGGAAAATTCTGCACCGTACATCACGTCTTACCCCCTGCAAGTCCATTAGCATCTCAAAATACTTCAGGTGTGATAAAGGATCTTCTTTTCCTATATACATTTTCCAAGTAGGCATTTTGAACTAAGGGGTAACTCAAGAACTTCAATTTTAGGGGAAAAAAGAGATCTATGTGCCCGGTCGAGTTCAAGATCAGTGAGTTTTGGGCCGGTGAAGCCTTGTACTATATTTTTAAGTTGATCGATTTGTGCTTGGACAAGTGGATGAACTTGTTCGTCCAGTTAACCGGCATGTGTCACATTGGGATATCTTTAAACTTGATCTTGGGTGCAGATACCTGGCTGGACAGTCAGTGGAACATATTGTTCGTCCAGGCCCTTTCTGCGATTTAAGTCAGTCTTGAGGTCATGTGCGGAAGCCAACCTATCAAACACTGAGGTACCAGGTCTTGGTTTCTAACTTGTTGGCCGATAGGTTGGCCTGAAACTTTAGTAGTGGTGAAGTTGTTTGTATGTATAACTCCTCCCAAAGGACAATTTGGCCGGATCTGGTTGTCTACCGTTTCGCCCACAGTTTTGACATGTGGCCTTGGATTGAGCGGCGGACCATTGTGGGTTTATGCTGTATGCCCAGCTGCATACACTTCTAATCTGCACAAGGGGATACTAGTTGTAGTAGCTGGTTGTTGAGTGGTGACTTGGTAGGCCCTTCTTATTAGAACGGTGACCTACGTAGTACAATCATCAATGGCTGCCTACTAAGACCTCATAATTTCCATCTCTCGATCCCTCCATTCTATGAACTGATGCCTTTACTCGTCAAATCCAAGGTTGATAGCTGCCCAGAGGTCCTCCTGGTCATGATGCAAAGTGTTGTGATGACCTTGCATGAGCCCAAGTGCAGCTCGCAGATTTTGGAGTTCAGTATCATTTCCAACTGGCCTCTGAGTATTAGTAGTCGACGGGACTCCAGTACAAGGAGTGGTTTGATTGGCTGCTAAACTAGTGTTTCCAGTTTCTTGTATGCCTGGTGTAATCCTAGCCAGAGGAGAAGCCATTTCAAGGCCTACAGTAGGAGGCTGTGTATTAACCTGCTCGGGGTTTGTCCCTAGTGGTCCTGTCGTGTTTCCAGGAGTTTGCACGTTGGGATCTGTCACCATCGGATCGCCCTGATCAGCAAGGCCACCCCTAAGAGTTTGGACAACCATCATGTTTTACCTGTCAAAACTAAGACAAAAGACTTGAGTTCAACTCTCAATGAAAGCACCAAAATGTTGACCTCGCTTCTAGTCAACGACAATGAGTCAAAAATAAAGCGATTAAATAAGATGATGAAATGAAAGCAAAAATAGTAAAATAAAGTGAACACCAGATTTTAAAGAGGTTCAACCCTGTGAGTGTGGTAATGGCCTACTCCCCTTGTATTGTATTTACTTGAGAGAAAGGAACAAAATGTTCTTCCTCTTGAAAACTCTTACAATTGATCTCTGAGTATGTTCCTCTCTTAGATCACTCTTTTCTTTCTAGAATATATTTCAGCAGCAATTCTCTCGACCCCCAACATAGTGAGGCTAGGTCACTATTTATAGAGACTTAATGGATGAGGGATGGTTTTCCTTTTTGCTTACAATGCACAAAATATGAAATTACAATGATTCTATAATTACAATATAGGCAATAGAAAACTAGGATAGGTTGCCATTTTCTTCTGACTCAATCTCACGATTATAGGGATTTTCTTTGCGTCTTGACACAACAAGATTAGTCTATGAAGTCGTCATCTCTTGTACGTCGCTCGGCACAAACATGTTCGTACCAATGGCAGACCCATAATTTAAAGTGAGGGGGGGCGTAATTTTTTTTTTTTTTTAAAGGAGGGAGGGCATAAATAAATTTAAAAAGAAAAATATAAAGTGTAGTTAGTGGGATTTGAACCTTTACCCTGTAACCTATTTGTCATCTACCTTAATTATTACACCAAGCTTACTATTATGTCTATTAATATTATCTTTTAATACAAATATATGTTGTAATTAATTAAAATACATATAATTTTTTTCCCGATTTTTTTTTATGGGGCGCTACAATGTGGGTCCGCCCCTATGGTCGGATATCTTCTCCACGATCCTGCTCGGATAGTCGACTATTACAGATAATGATTGGTCATTTATAGGCTGCTACGGATAAATACCTCCACCCAGGTATCAAAAATATAGAACACGTGTCGTTCAATTCTGTTGCTACGTCAAGGAGCAAAAAACGGAATAACACATATTAATAGGGAAATTTGATTTTTTATGCTTACATTTGGTTAAAAAAAAATTCTAAATAAATAATAACTAATATTTGTAGGATATGACAACTTTTATGATATCGCTAAAATACCTCCTATTTACATCAACCCCATTTACACCATCGGACCACCCATCGAACCACCATCGGATAATATCTGTTACCAATTTTTTTTTTTGTATGTTTTCATACATAAAAAAAAATAGCATCAGATGACCATTGGACCAGATCTGCTACCAATTTTTTTATTATTATTATGTTTTTGTACATACAAAAGTAGCATCAGGTGACCATCGGACCATCGTTGGACCACCATCGGACCCCATCGGACTACCAAATTTTTTTTTTTTTTTTATGTTTTTGTACTAAAAAAAGTATGAGAAATTGGAAGGGTATTTTTGGATTTTAAATAAACTGGTCATATATTTTTAATAGTGATATGTATTAATTTAAAAATAAAGTATTAGGTATATGTAAGTTGGACACATTACATTTAGGAACACCGACATGGTTAGAAGAACATTAAAGGATGAGCATAATGATCATAAATATTGCTTCATGTTAGATTAGAAAGTGATCTAATGAACTCAAATTTGAAACTAAATTGGGCCAAATTTTTGGCCGACAAGTACTACGATGCGTAGCTATAATAATGAGAATCAAGTAATTGGATGATTGAGATAGGGTTTGGTGAGACAGTTTGAAGTCTCATTCTGACGTCACTATGAGATAAGGCATACACCATCAATGTGTTGACTAGGTAGTGTGAAACATAACACAATTCGAATGCTACGTTGACTTATGCTGGATAAGTTGAATAGTGTAAAGCTGTATGGCACTATTACTGAGTTTTAGTAGTGACTTACGATTTGTCACTAACATCTTCTCACTTCCGCGTTTTTGTTTTGTGTCCACGCCTATTTCTGCGTGTGGATAAAGCGGCTACTCCGCTCATTTGAGATACTCATGACAGTTTTTTTAGATTACTTTTGGCATAAATACTTAACAATTTTCAGTTGCAAATAACTACTTAAGTTATAATTTTTAAATTATTATGTAAATTGTCACGTGATAATTTTTAATTAGTGAAAGTCATAAAATTTTTATTTATTTTAAAAAAATTAATACAACATAAGTAAGTACCTATAGAATTCTAAAAATATAACATAAGTATTATTACCGTTAAAAATTAAACTTAAGTATTTCTTTACAATTAAGTGTTAAACTTAAGTATTTATGCCGCAAATTACTCTTTTTTTTAAGACGGAGAAGTTTTGAAAAATTTAAAGAACTGTGCTAAATTTGTATTATTTTATTTCATATAAAAAATTTTATTTTTAACCACAACAAAACTTGTGATTAAAAGTAAAAAAGTTGTGATAAATTATAAATTATCATTCTTATATTGTGACTAGAAAGTCTGTAGTTAAATGTATTAGTCACAAAAATTACAATTTATTGTGACTAAATCTATTGTCACAATACTTGTTGTGACTAAACTAAATTAGTGACAACTTATCTTTAAATACTAACTTTTAGTTACAAGTAACTTTTTCTTGTGACTAAAAGTCACACTTAGTCACAAAAAAAATTATGTTGTGACAAAAATTTGTCACTAAAAGTAACTATTTTTTTTAGTGCTTTTAATAACAAATATATATATTATAGAGTTTTATTTTTTTAAAATATTTTAAACTTAATAAATAATAACTTTTAAGTAATTAAGTTATTATAGATATATAATATTATACTGTTAGTTTACAAATTGTATATCGTTATGAATTCAGAATATATATAATTATTGACAAATTTATAGAAAGTTTATCATCATATGATTTTAAAAATATTGTCATCACTATATCTCACTTGTAATTGACTTTCCATTCAAAATCGTTGTCAACACCTTCAAAATCGTACATTTAATGTTGGAGACCTCGTCCTAAGAAAAGTATTCCCAGCTTTGCAAGAACCAGGAGTGGGGGTACTCGGGCCGGGCCAAACAGGAAAGGCCCATACGAAATACTACAGAAAATGGGCCAAGGAACATTTTGTTGGGTTTTATGCTGTAATGACCGCTCTAGTAATGTGGATTAGTAAAGGCAATTAGCACTAATTTTTATTATTTTATTATTATTTGTGAATTAATTTAAATTGTGGACCCCAATATTTAGAAATAAATATTAGAGTTATAATTTCTCAATTCCGGAGATTTTATTAAACTCTAGAGGTATTATTTAGCTTATATGTGAAATATGTTAATTTTGTAATTTTTGCTCGGCGACAACGGAAAATGCGATGGATGGCTAGATTGATCACATGGGTAAGTTTAGAACCTTATTTCATAGTGGGAAATAATTTAGAGAAAATAAATTATCGGGATTGAGCGAGGTTATGGATTTTGACCATTTTACCCCTAGCTTTGGAAATACCCTAGTTTTAAGTCTAAAGGGCAATTTAGTCATTTGGCCTATTTGAGGTTAAGTGGCTGGTTATTTTGGTGACACCTAGCACCCCCTTTTCTCAGCCAAGATAAGCTAAGTAAATTACTTTACTTAATTAAGAAAAAGAAAGAAAGGAAATTGGAAAATTAGAAAATTGGTGAGAAGCTCTTTCTTCTCTCTCTCTCTCTCTCTTCGAAGGCAGCAAGAACAAGGGGAAGGGGCTAGGATTTTTCTGTGTTTTCAGCCATAGATTCAAGGGGAATCAACCTAAGGTAAGCTCTAATGGAACTCTTCTTTAGTTTTCAAGTTTTAAGTTTAGGTTGAATTTGTGAAATTGAATTTAAGGGGCTGTTAGGGTTAGAAATGATTAGGGTTCGAATTTTATAGTGTATTTGAGTTAAACTAGGTTCCTAGCAGCTGGTTTTGAGGCTTGGTGTTAGTTCTAGGTAAGCTTGAGTTTTGAAACTCAAGCTTTGAGCTTTAATGGCATAATTTGATTTATTGGTTTGTTCTGTGAATTACTGCCTGGATTCTATTGTTTATGCATTGTATAGGTGTACTGGAGAGTTTGGTAAGGTTTGAGATTGAATTGAATTAAGGGGGTTGATTTTTGTGTTCCCAGCACAGAACCGGTCGACCGGTTGGTGACCCAGAACCGGATTTCCAGTTGGAAACCGGTCTGCCTGTTGGGGGAATTTCCAGAACCCTAGTTTTGGCCAATTTTGAGATATTTAGGGTATTGCCATGAGGTTTATCGATAGGGAAACTTTTAGTTTCAAGTTTAAGTCTCGAAACGTGATTTAGCGAGTCAATCATCTGTGTTGCAATTATTGTGATTAGGGCATCCATCTAGCACGTGATTTCCGTTCAGATCGGCCAGCACACTTGAATTTGGAAAACAGGTAAGAACTGTGTATAATGTATGATATGATTATCTGAATGTGTGTATATGTGTTTATATATGCATGCTTGAATTATGTTAAGCACTACCAACACTTGTATGAATAAGTTATAGAGTGCATTGGTATATTGATTATTGTGGTTGTGAGTACGTTACAGTGATACCAACACGGGCACGGGAAAATACTAAGGTGTGTGGTACATCACTCAGTATTACTCAGTGTTCGGGGTAAACCGTACCAACACTCGTACAGTGAGGTACGATGTGTATGTGGTATAGTTGTTGTACCCTGGTATTGGACGTTCATACTCATCTGTTAAGCTCTGTAAATAGGTATATGGGCGCCTATTTACAGGTCGGAAATTATATGGTATGTTATATGCATTTCTTACTGAGTCTGTTGACTCACAGTTTCTGCTTCTATGTGTAAGTAAAGGAAAGGCGAAGGCTGAACAGGAGTGAATCTGAGCTCGGGTGTGATTGTACATGTCAAGCAGCGCGACCTGGAGTGTTCGGTCTCGGGACATCTGGGAGTTGTATTTTGAAAGTCGCTGTGCGACCTGGAAATTATGTATTTTGAAATATAAAGTTTGAAAAGTAAATTTTACAAAGTTTGAAATCGGGATCCCGGGATTTGTAAATATTATATTATATTACAAAGTTTATTATTTAAAGCAAAAGTTTTAATTTGACACGTTTTTCAAGAAATTTCTTTAATTAGCAAAGATTGCACAATAATTGAAAAAGCACTGTAGCGTGCCTTAGTATTAGGGCGTTACATATGCCCTAAATAAAACTCTTTACAATCTGATTAGTTATCAATATAAGAAATTTGAAGTCATTTATGTTTGCATGAATTTTACATGCTAATGGTTTAATATGTTTATTACATTTATACACACAATCAGTTAAATCCAGATCATATGTTTATTCACAATTACAGTATCGTCAACACAGTGGAATGTTATTGTGGTCATATGAATCAAAAGACTAAGTCCCTATTTCATCAGTGGTTTGGATTTACACTAATGTGTACTTACACTTGGAGTAAGTGTTATGTTCTTTCCAGGACATTAGTAAAGTATACTAGTTTCGAATGTATGGAGTATATATTGGACTGGACCGATATTGCAACTTAGTTAAGATATTACAAACTTACCGTTATATCTTTCCAAGTCAATATCAGTAGTTGATCTTAAGATTAAAAGAATGTAAATCCTGATATGCTTAGGCTCAACTCAAGAGTGCTATTCATGTTCTTTGATTTATTAGTTAAGCCTACTTTTGGATCAGGGTGATATGTATATTTTGGGAACATGATAGTACGATTGAGTGGGAGTGCTGAACATAAATATGAAATCTATAGCTTCTACTAGTGTATAGAAGTCAAGTGATGATTCCCTTCGAGCTTAGCAAATAGAAGTAAATGGATGAGCTCTTGTTTAACTGACTAATTATTAGATCACTAAACACCATTTACAGGTAGCTAAGTGTTTTAAGGAGCAAAATACATTGAGGGGTGAGAACGGTAAAGAAATCCCATCACGATGTAAATCATCTATATAGAGGATCTTTAAATCACAATAAGATTATAACAATGGTTAAATGAGATAGCATATCTATATCGTGGAACATATAATATGCTCTATATAAGTCTGAGAGTGCAATTCTAAGTTCTAAGAGTGGATTCAACGAAGAATTAATAAGTAGGAATTTACTTAGTGAATTCGGTTCACTTATTGGAAGCTCAGCATATAGATCTATGGTCCCCATTCTAGTTGAGAATATTCTGCTTGTAAGACTCAATAATTGATTTGTGATTAATCAATTATAATTCTAAAGTTAGACTATGTCTGATTTGTGAATTTTCACTAAGCAGGGGCAAAATTGTAAAGAAAAGAGATTCTAGGTTTATTTAATTATTAATAGACTTTATATGTCTAATTAATAATTAAATTAAATGACAATATTATTTAATAATTTATTTTAGTTATTAAATAATTAGCTTTGGCATTTAAATGATTAGAATTGGAAAATTGGCGTTTTTGAGAAAATAGAAATAAAATTTGTGAAAACTACAAAATCAAGTGGGGCCCATTACACACACCATGGCCAGCCACTTAAAGTGGATTTTCGAATTGATATTTTCATTATTTTAATGCCAAATAATTCCTAACCTAAACCTAGTAGTTGCCTATAAATAGAAAGTGATGGCTCAGTCAAAATAACAAGTTTTCAACATACACTTTCATTAGTTTTCTGTCAGAAAATTTTCTCTTCAGAAAACTGAGCCTTCCTTTTCTCTCTATAGCTGAAATCTCTCTTTCTCTTTTCTTCTTCATAAATTTCGAACCTTAGTGATAAAGTAAGTGCCTACACATAGCATGTGGTAACTCAATCATAGATTGGAAGACTGTGAAGGATCACACACAAAGAGAAGGACATTCGGGCTCAGATCTTGATAATACTCTGCGAAAGAAAGGATCAAGGGTTAGAGATCTGAGTGGAAGGAGACATTAATTCTGCTGCATCAATGTAAGGTTTTCTTAACTTTATATGTATTTATCGTTTTAGAAAGTTCATATTTATGGTGTTAAACAACATACTTGTGAGTAGATCTAAGATCCTGGTAAAATGAATTCAAACAACTGGCCTCAGAGCCATGGTAATTGATTTTCTTGCAAGAAATTTGGACTTTAAAACGATTGTTTGTTATTTGGATGGTTTCATGTTGTATTCAGTGTTATATGATGATTGATTGATGTTTGTGAATTTTCGTGAAAAATAATTGAAATTCTGTTTGTTGAATTATTTTTATTGGATAGTATGGAAAAAATAAGCAATTTACTTTTTTACAGAACTCAATTTTGATTTAATTTGAATTAGTTATGATTTTTTGAAGTTTCGGAAAAAATCAGGATCGTGCAACAGGGCCATGCGCGCGGACAGCACGCATTCAGACAAGCTGCTCGATGAGCGCCTGTCTGAACCGCTCATCCGCGCGTGGAAATGCTGCAAACTCCTCCATGCGCTGAGGTTTCTCGGCCAAGCACTTCCCTTGCGCGCGCGGACATGTATGCACAACATACTGTCCGTACAACTCGCATTTTTTTCGTTTTTCTTCGACTTTTCATGCTTTTTCATGGATTTAACTTCTGATTTTTTGTGTAGTTTTGTATTTAGACATTTACTATTCCTATTTCAATTCTAATTATCATAATTAAATTAATTAATTTTTTTTTGAATTTAATTCATGATATTAGTGTAATTTGAATTTAAAAATAGTAAATATCTATCTTTTTGCTTAATTATCTATCTCATTTTTAAATTTGATTATATCTTATCTTTTTTTTAAATTTAAGGTCAGATATTAAATTTTTTAAATTAAATATTTTTTTTTAAATAATTTGACCTTATTTAAATTTAAAATAAGATAACTATAATCATGATATTTTTAAATAGAAGTAAGATATTTTGCTAACTTTTAAATTTTGTTATTTTATTTATATAAATTAAATCATAAAATCTGAAAATGATATTTGTTTATCTTTTTTTTTAATTTTTTATTTAATTTTTATTTATAAAATAACATTAAATTTTTAAAAGTAGTTAGCAAGTTTTGAAATGATATTTAGGTTAGTTGAAACGTAATTTTTCAAAATTGTAGGTTTAATTTTAAATATTATTTTATTATTAATTTGGAAAACATATAATTTTTTTTAATTTCGAAAATTAATTTTTTTTTATTATTTAATTATTTTTTTTTGAAATTTAATATTTAAAATTAAATAAATCCTACATCCAACTATCCAGCTAACCTTGTTGCAGGAGTTTGTGGTTTTAGCTTGTTTGTAAGTTTTATAAAACTTATTATTGCTTGATTGCAAATAGCTATGGTTAACTTCTTGACAGATCCAATGATCTGATTTTAACTCATGGTTCCCTTGGTCAAGTAAATAATTTGTGTATGACCTAGCAACATGATAGGATCCATCCAAATGTGAGCCTATGTGAGCCTGTGTGTGCCTCTATGTTTATTTCATTATATATATGCATATAGGTTGTTGCTAAATAAAATGTCACACCATGATAGATTTTATTTAGCTCCATTTAGTTTTTGGACCTATTCAGTTAATAACAGTTATTTATTTTAAGGTTAAATTCCTCTCTTTTGGGCCTTGTGTGAGAGTTGGGAGCCATAGAAGTGGGTACAACATACTGAACCCAGAACCTTCTCACATGAACTACCCCAATTGTGAAGGCCCATTTGCCTGATTTGAATAACTGTGCTAGGTTAATTAAATTAGTTTAACCTAATAAAATTGAATTAGCAACATAATTAACTTTATCAAGAGGATTTGGGGAAACTTGGGTGTAGAACGGATAGTTAGGATGCATTCCGGTTTCACTTTAGTGAGTTTTAAGGATGAAGTAACTAGGAATGTCATTCTTGAAACAGGGGTAATTCAATTTGACGAGAAACCAGTTATACTTAGGCCTTGGTCGGAAGATATGGATACAGCCCGTATGGTTAAGTCAGTCCCTGTTTGGGTGAGATTGAATGGGTTAGGTCTGCAATATTGGGGCAAGAAGAACCTGAGTGCACTTGTTAGCACAATAGGGAAGCCTATAATGGCGGATAAAGTTACTCTTGAGAGATCCATGATAAAATATGCAAGAGTTTTGGTAGATGTTGAGATTAAAGATGAACCACCAAAAACAATTTCGTTTGTTAATGAAAAGAAGCAGCTTGTAGAACAACCGATTGAGTATGAATGGCTTCCTACCAAATGCGCGGCTTGTGACTTACTTGGGCATACGGTTGTGAATTGTAACAAAGGAAAGCCTGTCATTTGGAGGAAAAACCAGCAAGGAGCCAAGGCCAAACCAGTCAAAAATAATGCAGAAAAGGAGCAGGAACCACCAGAGAATCCTACTGCAATTCTGGGTGATGATAAGGGGTTATCAGAGGGGAATCTTGATGTTAGTGAGGGAAATAAGGTAGCAGAAATGATATCTAACCCCAGCAGTAATGAAACTTGGGTTACTCCAAGAAAGAGGGGTTCGAAATCTAGTATTCAACCAATGCTGAGAGCAGATTGTAGCAATGGTTATGATGTTCTAGGAGAGGTTGATGGAGGTTTGGTTACTGATCTTTCAATCCATCCTAATGAATAGTCTCAATATTCTTGGTTGGAATGTTAGGGGGCTGAACAATGTAGATAAACAGCGTGAGGTTCTTGATCTTTGTAAGATAAATAATGTGGGTTTTGGGGCTCTCTTTGAGACTAAAATTCACCATGATAGAATTAGTTGTCTTGTAAATAACTACCCGAACTGGAAGTTTCACTCCAGCCAGGTTGTTTTGTATAGAATTGTTCTTGTTTGGATTGACAAACTTGTTAAGGTGGATATTTTGATGGAAGATAAGCAATTTGTTCATTGTAAAATCAAAATGGTGGGTTACAAAGAAGACTTCTTTCTTACAGCGGTCTATGGAAGCAATTCTTTGATTGAAAGAAGGGAGTTATGGAGTAAGCTTGCTAACTTGGGTCATTTGAACTCTCCTTGGATCATTCTAGGAGATTTTAATGCTATGTTTGCTCATAAAGACAGAATCGGGGGTAGAAGAGTTAAAGATCTAGAATTCCAGGACAATCAAGATTGGCTCGCTCATGGTCAGGTTGATGAGCTGAAAACCTCAGGCTCCTTCTTTACTTGGTCTAACAACCATGATGAGAAGAGTCGAGTTTATTCTAAGTTGGATAGAGTGTTCACCAATGAGGGTTGGCTAGATTGTTACCCAAACACAGAGGCAAGCTTTAGATGGGGTGCTATCTTAGATCACAGTTACTGTCTTGTAAAGCTTCTAAAGGTTAGTAAGTGTGGTATCAAACCGTTTCGGTTTTGCAATTTCTGGATGCTTAAGGAGGCGTATAAGGAGTTGGTTCTCTCGGCTTGGAAGTCGCACTTGGTCTCAGATCTAAAAAGTTTACATCAGCATCTCTTTAGAATCAAACATCTTCTAAAAAACTGCTATGTGAACAATAATGAGAGTATTACTGGGATGTACAAGGAAGCCCGGGAGAAATTCATGGAAGCTCAAGATTTTTTGGCCTCAAACCCGAAGAATTCCACAGCTGCTAGCAAGGAAAGGGCTGCCTTTGCTCAATTCCAGACTACCCGTGAGCAGTATTTCAGTTATTTACGCCAGAATTCCAAAGCTTGTTGGTTAAAACTTGGTGATGAAAACACAAGTTATTTCCATTCAATTATGAAAAAGCGGAGAGCTGAAAACAAGATTTGTTCTGATAGTGTTGATGGGGTTGTAGTTGATGAGTACGACAAGGTAATTGAGCACTTTCTTAGCCTTTTTCGCAATTTCATGGGGAGACAAAGTTCGACCACAAGCAGACTTGATGAAGACTGTCTTTAGTTTGGTAACAAACTTGACATTCAGCAACAAGTGAGTCTTACTCGTCCTTTTTGCAAAAAAGATGTGAAAAATGCTCTTTTTGGTATTCACTCATCCAAAAGCCCAGGACCGGATGGGTTTGGTGCTGGTTTCTTTAAAGACATTTGGAATGATATTGGAGATGATGTCTCTAAGGCGGTGTTGGGGTTCTTTCAGTCGGGGAAACTCCCTCTGGAAGTCAATGAAACTGCTATCTCCTTAATCCCTAAGAATGATAATCCCCAAGGTGCTAGTGATTATAGACCGATTGCTTGCTGCACTACAACATACAAATGTATCTCTAAAATGATTTGCACAAGACTTGCAAAAGTCCTCCCTTGGTTAATTCATGAGAATCAGGGTGCCTTTGTTCAAAAGAGACTATTAGCTCACAATGTGTTAATTTTGTAGGATCTTCTCAAAGGTTATACTAGGAAGAACATTTCTTCTAGATGCCTTATGAAGATAGACCTAAGCAAGGCATACGATACGGTAGACTGGTGTTTTGTGGCTGATCTTTTAAAAGGTCTCTGTTTCCCTTCTAAATTCATTAGTTGGATCTTAAGTTGCCTCCAAGGTGCCTCTTATATCCTTCTAATTAATGAAAGGATTCAAGGTTCTTTTAAAGGAAGAAAGGGTTTGCGGCAAGGAGACCCGATGTCGCCCTTCCTCTTTGTGCTAATCATGGAATACTTGACTAGACTTCTTATCCAAGAGTCTAAGAAGAAGGGGTTTGGTTTCCACCCTCTTTGCGAATCCTTAGGTCTTGTCAACCTTTGCTTTGCAGATGATCTCCTAATTTTTTGCAAGGGTAATGAGAACTCAGTTCAGCTTGTGAAAAAGGCCTTTCTTTTGTTTAGCGATGCTACAGGTCTGGTTGCCAACAAATCTAAGTCTTCAGTGTACTTTGGGGGCATATCAACTACTTGCAAGAGGAGACTCATGAATGTTATTCAAATGGAGGAGGGTTCTTTTCCGTTGAAATATCTTGGTGTGAAGCTTAGACCAACCAAATGGCGATCTGATGACTGCGGTGTGATTATAGACAAGCTCCATAAACACCTTCACACTTGGGCGAGTAGAAATCTTTCCTTTGCGGGAAGAGCTCAACTGATTCACTCGGTTCTTCTTGGTATCAGAAATTATTGGATGAGTTTGTTCATGCTTCCTCAGAAAATCACGGCGGCTATAGACAAATGTTGCAGGGACTTCCTTTGGGGCTCCAACGGGAACAGAAGCAAGTTGCATATCCCTTCTTGGGAGAAAGTTTGTCTCCCCAAAAACTCTGGTGGTCTGGGCTTTCGAGAAGGGAAGAAATGGAACATAGCCCTCATGGCGAAATATATTTGGGCTATATCGAACAAACAAGATAATCTTTGGGTTAAGTGGATTGACGCGATCTACTTGAGAGGTATGAGTTTTTGGACAGTTGAGTTTAAGCAAGATGCTAGTTGGTATTTTAAAAAACTCCTTCGTCTTCGTTCAACTGTCAATGAGTCTAAGATTATAGCTGCCACAATGAGAGGTAAGTTCAGTACCAAATCCTTTTATTTCTCTTATGTCCAAGCTCAACCGGTTGAGTATGCCAGTAATATTTGGAGTAGAATGGTCCTTCCCAAACATAGATTTATTGGTTGGCAAGTGGTGAACAACCAGCTACTAACCAGGGACAACCTCAGAAGGTTTTTGCCGATCTCCTCCCCCTTATGCCCTGTCTGTTGCAGCGAAAACGAGTCGCACCAACACCTTTTCAGTCACTGCAGGTTTACTCGTAGGCTGGTCTGTGAGATTACTAAATGGTGTGGCCATTTTGATTGGTCAATTGACTTCCACAGATGGTTTTCAGAGGCAGCTAACACATTGCAGAAAAAGATCATCAACACTGTGATTTTGGCTACCATTTACTCGGTTTGGGTAAACAGAAATAAGTGTGTTTTTGATCTGAGTTGTAGGACAGCTAGCAGTTTGAGTAAAGAAATTAAGGTTGTGTAAAAACTAGATGTTTAATTGGTTGTAATGGGGAAAAGGGAAGCTTGAAAGCTACATCCATAATGTAATTTCCAACTGGGATTAGGCAGTAGTGCTTCGGCTGCTGCTGTGCTGGTTTTGATGTTTGTTTTTCTTGCTTGTTTGAATAAAGAATCTTCTTCTTGTTCAAAAAAAAAACATAATTAACTTTTAAAAATATATGAAAATTTATTTTCATTTTAATATTTTAAAGTTAATTTTAAGAAAAACACTTTTAGTTTTAGATATTATTTCTAAACAAACTATTTGTATTTTTCTTGTATTTAATTAAATAAAGAATTTTAACTAACTAGATTCTTTCTCGAGCTTATTTAATTAAATATTCCTATTTAAGTTATAAATTAGTTATATCAACTGATTTTTCACATCTAACTTAAATTTGAATATTTTATTAAAATTTAAAATTAATTTTAGGAATTCTAGACATTAGTTATTAAAGATTCTTAAAATATTTTTTAAGTTAGTTTTAAACTTAAAGTGGAATATTTTTCAAATTAAGTGGTTACAACTTAATTTTTGATATTTAATTAAATCTAAATTTGAAAATATTTAAGTTCTAGATTTTTTCTAACAACTTAAATTAGATACTTTTTTCAAATTTTTGTTGAAAAGATACTTAGTCAAATAAGATATATTCTAGATAGTAATTTCTAGACTACTTATTATTTTTAATATTAAATAGGAAAATATTATACATTGTGAAATTAATTATTTAAATAATTAATTTTGGTACAATTTATTTTAAGTATATTTTTTCCTAGTATTAAACTAGAAATTAATAATTAAGCCTTCTCTACACTTAATTATTTATTTCTTGAATTTAATACATTTAATTAAATTGAAAAATTAAATATCTAAGTTGATTTTCATCATGATACTTAAATATTTATTTTCCATGACACTTAATTAAATAGAAAATTATTTTTAGGTTGAAATTTAATTTTTCAACTTAAATTTAAATAATTTTCAAAATATATTTTTTCTTTATTTTATTAATCAATTTCGAAATTGTATTTTAATTATGCAAGATGATTTTGAATTTATCTTGAAAAATAGATTAAGTTGTAAATTAATTATTTATTTTAATTAATTCTTGGACCAACTTAAATCAATAATTTTTTCATTTATTGATTAATTTAAAATAAATGAAATAAAGTATATTATTAGAAATTGAATTAATTAGTCAAAAGGAAAATCTAGATAGGTGATATTTTTTGCTTGAAGTATTTTTTCTAAGTATTTATTATTTAGTATTTCGAAAATTTGTATAGTTTTATACTTTCTTTTTTAAAATACAATAAATATATTCTTATGAAAATTTATTTTAAGTTGCTAATTAATTTAAATTAATACAACTTAAATTAATTTTTCTTAATATTTATATATCAAATTACTACTAAGATGGAAATAATTCATTTTATTTCAATCACCATCTAAGTATAATTTTATAAATATTAAATTAAATTCTAATTTAGAATTTTTTTTAATTCTAAATTCGATATTTAATAAATATGTTTTATTAAAATAATAAAGAAAATACATTTTAAAGAATGAGCTTTATTATTGAGATATTCGATCTCCATTGTTGGTTTTACATCGCGTTTGTTTTAGTGAGTAATCCTCCCTAATGGAGGAACGTTCATTAACAATTTCGCACCGTTTAATCTCGAAAGATAAGTAGTTTGTAAGTGTTTTATATGGTATGGATCACCCTAATGGTGGCGACCATATTTGACTTGCAAAATATGAAACAATGGTAGAAGCTCATAAGATAGAATAGCCTTGACTCTCGCCTAAACGGGACAACGCTGGATTCCAATCTTGATCGAATAAAAGGTTGCTAGAATGTTTAACATTTTAGATGAGCTGACAACTCTATTCAATGGATGGTAGCTTTGACTCTCGCATAAACGGGACACTGATATCAGTTTGTTGAAAAACTTTGGAAATTATTTAGGATTGATTTTTAGTATTTTCTCTTATCATTCCTACATGCTATGTGCTTATAATTTCTGAATTGTTTTTGTGTTAAACCATTATTGATTTCTATTTATTATTTTGTAGTATCCTGTATAACCATGATGAATTCCATGTTATCACTCTTGACCGAAAATAAGCTAAATAGATCTAACTTTCCTAAATGGAATGAGAACATTAACATTGCTCTCATAGGAGAAAGTGCCTTGTTTGTGTTAACTGAGCCGTCTCCTGAAGTGCCGGGGGATAATGCATCCAAAGTTGTGAAAGAAAAGTATGAGCGTTGGCAGAAAGAAAATGACAAAGCTCTATACTTTATGCTTTCCAGCATGGTTGACACCCTTAAAACTCGGTTTTCTAAAACCGAAAAAGGCTGCTGAAGTAATGACGAAGTTAACTCAGCTATTTGGTAGGGCATCTCTTCAGTCTCGCTTTGACGCGACTAAGAAGTATATCAATGCACGGATGGAACCCCATCAAAACGTGCGTGGTCATGTTCTCCTTATGGCAAGTTATTTCCAAGAAGCCCAGGATCATGGTGCTAAAATGGATCATACTACTCAAGTAAGCCTTATCTTGAATAGTCTGACTCCAGCATTTCTGCCCTATACAACAAATTATGTCATGAATAAGAAGGACATAGACTTTCATGAGTTAGTCAATGACCTTCAGACTTATGAAAATTTGATTGGAGGACCCAAGAAGAAAGGGAGTAAGCCTCAAAATTCTGGGAATGGTAATGGGACGGTCAAACCGAAAGCAAATGTTGCCTCTGCTTCTAAACCCAAATCAAAGAAGAAGTGGAAAAACACCAAGAAGCGTGCTAAAGCCATGAAAAACAAAAAGGCTGCTGCTTCTGGTGATACACTCAAAGGAAAGTGTTTCTATTGCAATGAGAAAGGTCATTGGAAACCCCAGTGTCCTAAACTTCTTGCAAAGAAACAAGGTATTTCTTTTTATAAACTTTAAGAGTTTTAGTGAATTATTATCCATTTGGATTATTGATTCTGGACTAACTTTGTTTATTTGTTTCTTCTTCTTATAGGCCATGCTACTTGAACTCAGTTGTTATATTCATGAGTTGGATCGGAAAGCTGGATAAAGGGTGAAGATTGTCCAAGATGAAGATAAAGCTCAATTATCTATTTTGAATTAATTGTTTTAGTTTAAAGACAATTTGGATTTCGAATTTTAGTTAGGGATTTTTATCCCTGTTTTTCTCATATTGTTGCAATACTTTTTTTTAATTATTAATAAAGTTTATTTTATTTTCTATTCAAACCAATTGCAATTTATGAGATTGAGCTTCATTTACTTTATCTTAAACCACAATTACCACATTATATTTATATGTTTGTATGTGTAAGTGTTTTTTTTATTGATGTAAATTCTATAATATTTATAACTCTTCATAGAGTTATATTAAATAAACACTAGAAACTATTTCTATGTTTATTAATAATTGTTAATTCTAATACAATTATTAAGAATTTGTTTAATAAAAGGATCTTTTGATCTGATAGGAGTGGAGAAAAGTTAAGAAAACTATGCAGTTCAACGATCTTTTATATCTAATGAACTCTGGATAGTATTCAACTCCACATAAACTCTATCACACTTAGAGAATCATGATCTTTACAACCTTTAAAGGTGGATCATAATCTCTATATACTTAGGGGTGGAGTTTATCCACAATACCCTGTAACACATATTTTCTTTAAACATGGATGTAATATAATGACTTAGCTATTATCAATATAAATCCTTGATCTTGATTGTATGTTCCAATTTAGTTTTACAGTTGTAGTAAAATTGATACCTACAAAAGTTCTTTGATAATTTTTCACACTACCTTAATTGAGTGGGAGAATTTTAAAATTCTATACCCATCTTCATTAGGTTGACACTTGTGATAAGAACTTAAGAACACTACTGAAAAGAAAATCTAACCATTCATGTGGATAGATATAACTTATCAAAATTATGAGAATAAGATAAAAGAACTCTAGTTTAGTCTATTCGAATGACTTGAACCAAGAATTCTTAATCCTCATAAAATTTTATGGTATCTTAATTTTGATTACTTAATCTCTAGTAAGTATTTTTCACTTCAAATACTAGTCTGCTATGTTCATTATTTGGTCTTAAAAGAAACTTAATGTTTTAGACTAATAAGTCACCACTAGATAACTCTCCAAACAATAAAGAGGTTAAAAGTATTATAACCAGACATCTGCTATTGAGTGGGAGCTATCTGAGATGTAATCGAATAAGGAAATTAGAAGATATTCAAGAAAGATTTATGAAAGTGATCTATATGTTAGATATTAAGGAATTGTATATCAGTTATCCTTGTATCTTCACCAACTCATTCGAAAATTATGAGATGGTGGTTACTTTGGGGGTGGAGGAGTTATTCTATAATAATTCAAGCTCTACCAGAGAAGATTTATAGCTTTGTACATTCGAAATTACCAGAAAATTATTTTACTGAAGAAAAGTCTACACTGTATTATCTCAATTCCATATTTTAAAATATGAGAGATGTGTCTTCTGTTTCTTCAGATGTACTTTTAAACAGTAATGATTTCAGTATCCCTTGATGAGTAAAGCATATAGTATAGGATGTTTCACAAACGTATTTATGAACTAGTTTCCAGAAGTTTGGGTGGATTCAAATATACTACACTTTATCTGAAGATCAAGACAACAGATTGATTTATTTGCACACTTTGTTTTATGTTAGTGCAAGTGGGAGTTTGTTGGGTTTTATGCCCTAAATAAAACTCTTTACAATCTGATTAGTCATCAATATAAGAAATTTGAAGTGATTTATGTTTGCATGAATTTTACAAGCTAATGGTTTAATATGTTTATTTCATTTATACACAAAATCAGTTAAATCCAGATCATATGTTTATTCACAATTACAGTATCGTCAACATAGTTGAATGTGATTGTGATCATATGAATCAAAAGACTAAGTCCCTGTTTCATCATTGTTTTGGATTTACACTAATGTGATAATCAGCGATGATGTGTACTTACACTTGAAGTAAGTGTTATGTTCTTTCCAGGACATTAGTAAAGTATACTAGTTTCGAATGGATGGAGTATACATTGGACTGGACGGATATTGCAACTTAGTTAAGATATTACAAACTTACTGTTATATCTTTCCAAGTAATTATCAGTAGTTGATCTTAAGATTAAAAGAATCTAATACCTGATATGCTTAGGCTCAACTCAAGAGTGTTATTCATGTTCTTTGATTTATTAGTTAAGCCTACTTTTGGGTGAGGGTGATACGTATATTTTGAGAACATGATAGTATGATTGAGTGGGAGTGCTGAACATAAATATGGAATCTATAACTTCTACTGGTGTATAGAAGTTAAGTGATGATTCCCTTCGAGCTTAGCTAAATAGAAGTAAATGGATGAGCTCTTGTTTAAGTGACTAATTCTTAGATCACTAAACACTATTTATAGGTAGCTAAGTGTTTTAAGGGGCAAAATACATTGAGGGGTGAGAACGGTAAAATTATCCCATCTCGATGTAAATCATCTATATAGAGGATCTTTGATCACAATAAGATTATAACAATGGTTAAATGAGATAGCATATCTATATCGTGGAACATATAATATGCTCTATATAAGTCTGAGAGTTCAATTCTAAGTTCTAAGTTCACTTATTGGAAGCTCAGCATATAGATCCATGGTCCCCATTCTAGTTGAGAAAATTCGGCTTGTAAGACTCAATAATTGATTTGTGATTAATCAATTATAATTTTAAAGTTAGACTATGTCTGATTTGTGAATTTTCACTAAGCAGAGGCGAAATTGTAAAGAAAAGAGATTCTAGGTTTATTTATTTATTAATAGACTTTATATGTCTAATTAATAATTAAATTAAATGACAATATTCTTTAATAATCTATTTTAGTTATTAAATAATTAGTTTTGGCATTTAAATGGTTAGAATTGGAAATATCTATAACCGAATTTAGTCATATTATGTATTCAAATAATTAAATATGATTTAATAAATAGATTTGAAAATAAATAATTAATTAAATAAAACATTCATTGGATTTATTTAAATATACCGTATAATAAAGTTTTGTACAAGTTTTTGATATAGAATATTTTCACGTAACTTTTCTAAAAGTCTAAAAAATATTTTATCAATAAACCTTTTTCTCTTTATCACAAAAGAATTAGTTCTTGCTCATGTGTTGAGAATAAATCAAGAACTTCATATACACTATTATCCAACCAGCCGACACTAGTCCTTCTGTGTAGCAAAATGTCTGGAAGATCAAGGTGTGAGTTTTGTCATTACCGTTTTGAGAATAACACTTGCAAAAAGAATCAAGGATACCTGATAGGCATCAAGAGGTAAATATTATTTTCATCTATTTAACTTTAGTTTAATATATATATGGTGATCTTTGGCATATTGTATGATGATAATCAGAACTAATTCTTCCGTTCCGTACCTAATTTAGTACAAAAAACCAACATTAACGTGTTCAAATTCAGTATTTTTGTATATGCATACTTAGGATGTTATATTATAATGTTATAATGAACATACTTGATTAGTAAATAAGATCTTGGTAAAATAAGTTCCAACAGGGGAAAGGCCCAATGGAGGCTTGAAGCAAGAGCGTTACACACTTCATGTTTCATCTACGGTTACTCCAGTTCTTTTTAGGAGGCTCTAACCATGTGAATTTTCCAAGATTTTTTGAACCTTTATTGCTTTCCATTTGAAAAGGCTACCTCTTTTAGATGAAATGAGACTAGCTCTCTTTAGTCCTTTTACCAATAAGTAGTTCTATATTGGTATTTCTGATTAAAAAAGGACAGCTACATCTCAAAGGAAGAGTGGAAGTTGTTACTGGTTGCAAAAGAAAGAGTCTGAGTGCTTAAAGAAAGAAAAGGCTTTATTCTAACAGAAGAAACTATGAGGGATTGAGATAATGTTCTCACATGAGGTCACTAGCATACACTTATGGAAAGTCTTGATTCAAAATATTGTTGAAGATTCTTTATTAATTGTCTTTCTTATAGTGTGTGAATATGAGGAGAGATGAGATGTCTCATCTTTATATTAAGTATAGCTCAATGTGAAGCTAAATAAATTGTTTCTTTGTTCAAATGATCATTGCTCAACTTATTAATTGGTTAGGTCATATTTTTTTTTCCTCTTTACAAGTTGAACGTGTTAATTCTTGAGATATATCATCTGGTATGTTTTGGTTGAAAATAAAAATAAATATCATTTTAGCATCATCAATAATATTGTGGTGATTTCATAGTCTTTTGCTTGGTCAATTTTTTTCATTTGGTTATATCTAATATCCATATATTCTGGGTCATAGTGTGTCAAAATGTGTAATATTGTGGTGATTTGGTAGTCTTTGGTATTTTTTTTTTTTGGCAACGAGGAGTTGTTGTTGCATTTTTTATTTCCATTCAAGGGAGTTCTTTGTTAATTTTTTAATTTTCTCAAGGGGAGCATTTAGTTTATGAACACGATGTTTGGCGTTGTTTATGCTCACTTAGGGGAGAGATAGTGTAGAATGTTTCTGTTTTATTTTGTAAGTTACTATTTTTTTCGTTACCTTGTTTGATTCAGATAGTTAGCTACTCATTATGATCGTTGATGGGGAGAGTAATTGCCTTGCCTTTTATTTTTAACTGTTTATGTAGTTTGAGCATGGCTAGTTTTATTAGGTTGTTTAGTTATTTCAATCCTTATTGTTGACCTCTCTTTTAGTCAACGACAATGAGTTAATTATGAAATGATTAGAAATGTAATAAAAATAGAGAAAAAACTAATAAGCAATAAAGAACACCAAGTTTTGAAGAGGTTCGACCCCTTCAGTATGGTAATAGCCTACTCCTCTTAGATTGTATTAACTCGAGAACAAAGAACATAGTGTTTCCTCTCTCAAAGCTCTCACAATGAAAAATCTCTGAGTATTTCTCTTAGATCTCTCTCTAAAACAATTCTCTCGATCCCCTTTACAGTTAAGCTAGATCACTATTTATAGGGGCTTAATGCATGAGGAAAGGTTTCCCTTTTGCTTACAATATCTATAATTGGAAAGGACATTTATTACATAATTAGAATACATGAAATGGGGGATTGAGACAGACTGCCATATCCCTCTAATTCAATCCCATGATTGTAGGGATTGCCTTCGTACTTGAACTTCACGATACCATTCTGAAGTAGTCAAGTCTTGGCACACAGCTTGGAAAATCAACCTCATTCTCTGCTCGGATAGTTTGCACTTTACCTTGCTCGGATAAGCAGACGTCGTGCATGCAGTTATGTTACCTGAAGCTCCTTCAGAATATCGTTCCGTCCACGTGCAAGAAATGTTAGACACGTGTCACTCGTACATGCTGCCACATCATAGTGCAAAAAATAGGATAACATTTGCCCCCAAGCCTTCGCGGGACTTCCGAAGTCGCATGGGGACTTCACTCAATCTGGATCCTAATCTGAACGGGTGACACGTGTTTGAAGTTTCTGTTGGTGAACCGACGTGATTCTGACTAAGGGTCTCTTCAATATTCAGCTCATTGATGCTAACTGACCTGTACCTCGAATTACTCCCAAAAAATAGCACGCTTTGATGGTTTCCCTTTTGGTAATTGAATGCTTAATATTTGCTTTTGGGGGAAAACAGAGGTATTTAAATTTTGAAATGATTGCACTTCCTCACTAATTAGCCTATAAATAGGGCAGAAATCCCTAACATACCACTTTTAGCATTTTTCATTCTTGAAGATTTCAGAGCAAGAAAGTTTTTCCTCTCAAATTATTTGAAGAATCTCAGGAAATGCCAATCAGTGTCATCCGAACAACTCTAAAGCTTCAAACAGTGAGTAAGTTCTTCGTCTCTTTCATCTTTTATGCTTAAATATTTGATATTCTGGGTTTCATTTGTAGAAAATTTGATAGTTCTTGAACTTGTTCTATGAAAACCGTAGAAAATCTAGGTTTAGGAGTATGAGATTTTGCCTATGTTCAACCATGTGGCTTGACTATTATTGAATTCTCATTTTGATTTCACGATATTCAGTTTCACTTGCCCATTCAGGGTTTAGTGAAAATTAACCCTTAATTCAAAGTTTTGAAATTCTGGGTTATAAACCTAATATCATGCAAAATCCCTTTTTTTAATCCTTCAATTGGGCCTGGTCGGTAAATTCCATTTGTTTTAGTTCGATATCCTGGCCAAATCTCATCTTGTGTCCTGCCTTTTGTAGATGAACCCTAGTGAGTTTTGGGGAGGAGAACATCATATCGACGAGGACCTTCTTCAACTTTTGTATGAGGACCATCCTCGTCTTTGTGCCAATCCGTTCTCATCAAGTGACGGTCTTAAGCTTTGAAGACTAGGAGATAACCAGCGAACATACACCTTCTCCAGAATCTGAGGTACAACACCATTATTATCCCAGCCAGATTGCAGGTGAAGGCTACAGATGTTTTGTTGGGTTTTATGCCCTAAATAAAACTCTATTTCAATGTAATGCATTTTATTCAATATCAATAGAGAAACCGAAGTATTTTTTCATTCATTCGTATGTTTTGGTTCATGTTATCAATTGCTTGTCTATTTGATTTATAAATTCATCCAAAACCCTTTCCACATACTTGATCCTGTTTATTGTGTTGTCAACACAGTGGAAAGTAAACATGACTATGTGAATAAAGATTCCTAGATTTATCAGACACGGGGTTTTACTGATATGATAATCTACAACAGAGTTTACTTGCATTTGGTAAAATGCTATGTTCTTTCCAGAGCATTGGTTAAAGTAAAGCTTGGGTTGGGTGCATGGAGTATGTATCGAAAGGGACCAATATTGAACTTTGACATAGATTTAATTAAACTTACCGTAATATCTTTTCAAGTTAATATCGCCTAGTTGATCCTAGATCAAATGATCTAAATCCTGATATGATTAGGCTCAATCTCAAGAGTGTTATTCGTGTTCTTTGATTTGTTAGTTAAGCCTACTTTTGGGTTAGGGTGATACGTACATTTTGGGAACACGGTAGTGCAATGGAGTGAAAGAACTAACATAAATATGGAATCTATAGCTTCTACCTGGCAAATAGAAAGAAAAGGATGATTTCCTTCGAGCTTGACCAAACGAAAATAAATGGTGGAGTACTCATTTCACATAGCTAAAATATCATTTACACGGGGTTAAGTGTTTTAAGGATAAAATACATTGTAGGGTGTCACGGTAATCTAATCCCTTTATAGTGTAGATAATCCATATATAGGATTATTGATCAAATTAGGATTATAACAATGGATAACTAATGATGTGCCTATATGGTGGAGCATATAGAGCGTTCTATATACTGAGAGTGCAATTCTAAGTTCTATGCGTGGATTCAATTAAGAATTAATAAGTCAGTGAATTTCGATTATAAATTCTTGATCTGCTTATTGGAAGCTCGATTATATAGACCCATGGTCCCCCCACTAGTTGAGACAATATTACTTGTAAGACTCATTTAATTGGTTTTGATTAATCAATTATAATTTTCAAATTAGACTATGTCTATATGTGAATTTTTCACTAAGTAAGGGCGAAATTGTAAAGAAAGAGTTTTTAGGGATATTTGTTAGTTAAGATACTTTGTATTGTCCAATTAATATATATGATAAATGACAATATTATTTAATAATTATTTATAGTTATTAAATAGTTAGAATTGGCATTTAAATGGTTGAATTTGAAAATTGGCGTTTTTGAGAAAATGAGATGCAGAAATGATAAAACAGCAAAATTGCAAAGTGAGGCACAAATCCAATATGCCATGGCCGGCCACTTTTATAGGGTTTATCATCTGATATTTTCATTATTTTAATGCCAAATAATTCAAACCTAACCCTATGTGGCATGCTATAAATAGATAGTGATGGCTTCAGGAAAAATAGACTTTTCACATCTTGTTTCCTTCAGAGAAAACCTTAGCCTTCTCTCTCTATACCTAGCCGCCACCTTCACCCTCTTCTTCTTCCTTGAATAATTTCGAACCGCTTAGTGGTAGAGTAGTGCCCACACACAGCAAGTAGTACCTCAATCATAGTGAGGAAGATCGTGAAGAAAGACATTCAACAAGAAGGAGATTCAGCATCAAAGGAAGGAGAGAAAGAGATTTAGGTTCAGATCTTGATAATACTCTGCAACAAAAAGGATACAAGGGTTAGAGATCTGAACGGAAGGAGACATTTTATTCCGCTGCACCCAATGTAAGGTTTCTCATACTTTATATGTGTTTAATTTATAATCGTTTTAGAAGTTCATATTTAGGGTGTTAATCAACATACTTGTGAGTAGATCTAAGATCCTGGTAAAATAAATTCCAACATGTTTTATCTAGGAGCTCAAGAAGGGGTGGAGGCAATATTTGTTGTCCAATTGGACATATATTGTTCGACCAGATATAGTTGACACTATACCCGTAGGTTGTCCAAATCCTACTACTGTAGGTACGTCTATAGCCACTTTTGCTGTGGCTGTTGCACGCACCAAGCAAACTATACGTAGATCTTCTTTAACTAACCCCCATGTGGCTTGACTTGCCGCAATGCTGAGCACAGAGCAGGCCTGGCCTGCTGCTGAGGAAGAAGACAGTGAAGGGGACGTTGAGGTCCAATAGATGGAAGATCAAGGCGAGGTCCGTCCTGATACTCCATCTGAAGCCGAGGAAAAGGGAGTTGCTCAGAGGTTGCCCTTTGCGGGATTCAACGAGGATGGGGAACCGGTGTCTAAGGCTGGTAAAGTTCTTGCGGAGGTTTAAGATTATCTCACAGAGGAATACAATGTTGGAATATATTTTACCATGATCTAGATTTACTAACAAGTGTGTTTTTAACATCCTAAACATGAACCTCTAAAACGATATAGAATAAACACATAAAAGGTATGAGAAACCTTACATTGGTTGCACCAGAATTAAATGACTCCTTCCACTCAGATCTCTAACCCTTGTATCCTTTCTATAACAGAGTATCACCAAGATCTGAGCCCGAAACTCCTTTAGTTGTTCGGATTCTTCACAGTCTTACACACTATGATTGAGGACTAACTTGGTATGTGTGAGGATGCACTCAATCACTAAGGCTCGAATTTGATAGTGAAACAAAATTAGAAGAAGAAAAGAAGAAGAAGAAGTCTCATAAACCTAGTTGTCAGAGAGAAAGAAAACTACGTTGAAAGCCTTTTAAGTATTAGTTGGATAATAAGACCTTTCTTTACTTTTTATACTAATTCACATAGGGTTAGGGTTGATTTATTTAGAATAAAAAAATAATAAAAATAGAGTAAAAATGGGCACTAGTAGCCAGCCATGAAGTGGGCCCTACACTAGTTAGATTTTTGTCATTTTTCTTAACTATTTATTTATTTTTCACAAATACCACTTTTTGCACTTTCAACACTATAAATGCAAAACTATTTATTTAATAATTAAAATAGTAATCAAATAAAATTTTCATTTATGTGATTTATTAGTTAGACTCCATAAAGTCTCTTAATTAACAAATAAACCCCAAAATCCTATTTCTTCACAATCAAGCCTTTTATAGTGAAAATTCAAAAACTAGATATAGTCTAATTTTAGAATTATAATTGATTAACTAAAATCAATTAACTGAGTCTTACAAGCAGTTTGTCTCAACTAGTATGGGGACAGTGGGCCTATATAATCGAGTTTCCAATAAGCAGATCTAGAATTCACTAAGTAAATTCTCTAACTTATTAATTCCTCCTTGCAGTACTCTAGAATTTGGAATTTCACGATATAAATACGCTATAAGATTACCCATTTGTTACTATCCCAATAATCAATGATCCTCTATAGATGATTTACATTGAATAGGGATTAATTTACCGTTACACCCTTCAATGTATTTTATCGTTAAAATACTTAACTACCTATAAATGATATTTCAGTGAACTAATAAAATCACTGAAACGAGTACTCAACCATTTATCTCTATTAAGCCAAGCTCGAAGGAAATTATCATTTGACGTTTATATCCGAATAGAAGCTATAAATTCCGTATCTATGATTAGCGCTCCCACTGCAACCATGTTCTTAACCTATATGTCACAGAAAGAACTATTTGGTCAACTTTAACGAATAGATTCAAGAACACAAATAATGGAATTGAACTAGAACCTAACCATCTCAAGATTGAGATCCTTTTATCTAGGATCAACTAGGTGATATTTAATTGAATAGATATTATAGTAAGTTTATCATATCTAGTTCAAGTTCAATATCAGTCCCTTTTAATGCATACTCCATGCATCCAACCCAAGCTTACTTTAACCAATGCCCTGAAAAGGACATAGCACTTATCCAAGGTGTCAGTAAACTACATTGTAGATTATCATATCAGTTAAACCCCGTGTACTGATAAATTTTAGGAATACATTTAATCACATAATCTTGATTACTTTCCACGGTGCTGACGACATAATAAACAAGAATATCAATGTGATAAGGTTTTGGATTAATTTATAAATCAAATAAACATATAAATGATCACATGAACCAAATAACATACTAAATAAGTAATGAAAATAAATTTGTTTCTTTATTGATAATTGAATAGAAAGGATTACATTGAAATAGAGTTTTATTTAGGGCACATAGCCCAAAAAACTCCCACTTGCACTAACATAAAACAATCAGTACATTTTAATTAATCCTAATTCAGTATGTGCTTTTCAAATGTAGTTACAGTCAAAACTTTGGTGAATGGATCACCTAAGTTATCTTTAGTATCCACTTTCTCCACCAGTACATCCCCTATTGTGACATATTCTCTAATGATGTGATATTTCCTCTCTATTTGTTTCCTTCTCTTGTGGCCTCGAGGCTCTTTACTGTTGGCTATAGCTCAAGTGTTATCACAAAGTAAAACTAGTGGTTTTTCCATTCTAGGAACAACACCAAGTCCTGTGAAGAACTTTCTAAGCCAGACAAGTTCCTTAGCAGCCTCGGCAACAACTATGTACTCGACCTCCGTGGTAGAGTCTCACGTTGTAGTTTGTTTGGCACTTCTCCACACAACTGCTCCACCCCCAAGAGTAAACACCATCCAAGATGTAGACTTTTTGTCATCTAGACAAGCCTGAAAATCTGAGTCGGTATAGCCTACGGGATTTTAAAAACCACCCTTGTAGACTAATATATAATGCCTTGTACTTTTCAAGTACTTCAGAATATGCTTAACTGCAGTCCAATGTTCCTCTCCTAGATTTGTCTGATACTTGCTCACAATTCCTACTGCATAGCAAATGCCAGGTCTAGTACATAACATTGCATACATTAGACTCCCAACTGCTGAAGTATAAGGAACCCTTCTCATGTCCTCTATCTCTTGAGGATCAGTAGGAGCTTGTTCCTTAGATAGACGGATACAAAATCTAGAAGGCATCTATGCCCATTTGGCATTTGTCATTGAGAATCTCTCCTACACCTTATCAATGTAAGTTGTTTGAGAGAGAGCAAGGGATCTGTTCTTCCAGTTTCTGATGATCTGAATACCAAGAACATAAGCAGCTTCACACTTATCCTTCATTTTGAATTGAGTGTCAAGCCATTCCTTGATGTCAAACATTTTCTTGACATTGTTGCCAATGATCAAAATGTCGTCAACATAAAGGACCAGAAGTACTACAACTTGATTATCCTTGAGTTGATAAACACAAGGTTCATCATCGTTTTGGTGAAAGTCATAGGTCTTGATTATTTCATAAAACCTTTTATTCCAAGAGCGAGAAGCTTGGTTAAGTCCATAAATGGACCTATTGACTTTGCAAACTTTCTTTTCATGCCCTAGAAGAACATAGCCTTCTGGTTGCTCCATATAGATGGTTTCTTCAAGAATTCTGTTAAGAAAACCTGTCTTGACATGTGTAGGGCACCCCCAATTCCTATAATTGCGTAAACTGGGTATACGACCATCCCATAGTTCTACAGGTGTCCTAGGGACTACTTTAGATGGAACAACATTTAAATGACACAGCCGTCTATATTGCATATCCCTAGAAGGACGTTGACAGAGTTGAATAGCTCAACATAGACCTAACCATTTCTAAAAGTGTGCGATTTCTTCTTTCTGCAACTCCATTTTTGTTGTAGAGTGCTAGGGGCAGTATACTGTAATTCAATTCCAAGTTCAATTAAATGATCTTTGAACTACATATATTCTCAAGCCCTATCAGTTCGCTAGATCTTTAATGATTTCCCTAGTTTGTTTTGAGCCAAAGCATGAAATTCCTGAAACTTCTCAAACGTTTCAGATTTCTTTTGCATTAGGTAAAGAAAACTTTATCTAGAGAAATTGTCAATGAAAGTGACAAATACTCATAACCTCCTCTGGCTTTTATATTTAGAGGTCCACAGACATCTGAATGCACTAACCCAAGAGGCTCTTTGGCACGCTCTCCCTTTGCAGAGAAAGAACGCTTAGTCATTTTTCCTTCTAGGCAAGATTCACAAACTGGTAATTCACCTAAGGCTACATTTTTCAATGGACCATCTTTGGTTAACCTGTGAAGTCTATCATAGCCTATAGGACCTAGTCGTAAATGCCATACATATGTTTCATCATTATCAATCTCTTTTCTCTTATAGTTTCTAGGTTTAGCAGCATTGAAAAGTTCGTTATTAAGCGCAATTTGTATGTCCGGTCTCAAAACATAAAAGCCCTCGTTCCATGTAAGCAACACATAATTGAAATCCATTACGAGAAATAGTGTAAATAGAACTAAGAAAATTCAATTGATAAAATTATTTTTGTAAACATGAAACACTAATCAAGTTTCTACTAAAATTCGGAATAAAGAAAACATTGTCTAAAACTAAAAATTTCTTTCAAAACTTGAGGCGAACTTTCCCTTAGCTTGGACCGATACTAATTCGCCATTTCCAACATTCAGTTTTAACTCCCCTGGATTTAAATAAACCCAAGTTTCAAGCAGCTGCAATGAAGAACAAACATGGTTAGTAGTTCCAGAATTAACAATCCAAAAGGATTTGTCATTCTCTAAAACACATGATTCAAAAACAAAAGTGTTACCTTCGTTCGAATTGTCTAGAAGTTTGGGACATCTTTCTTCTTGATGTCCCTTCTCATCACAATTTGAACATTCAAGAGTATGACTATCAATTGTTTCACTATTTGAACTTGAAGAAGCAGCATTGTTAGAAGCATCATACTTAATTCTTTTCCTCTTACTCAAGTCTGCAAAACTGGAGGGTGGCCTCCTTGCAGGCAAACTTCGCTCGTAAGCACGCAATTCTTTGTCCAGCTTATCTACGTCGAATGAGTTAAAATTGTTGACCATGTAAGATACAACCAATCCATTATACTCAGGTGGAAGACTATTCAGAATGAATTGAACCCATTGTTCTCTTGACCAATCCTTTCCCAGCAAATTTGCTTTCTGGAACTTCAGATTAATCATCATTAAGTGTGAATTAATGCTCTTACCAAGACACATTTTCACACTATAGAGTTCATTTGCAAAGGTCTGTACAAGGAGAGGTTCGGGTGTGGGTTATCCATTTTGACACTACAAATATCAATAAACAGAAATAAATTATTTGGTTCACTCAAATTTATACACAAGTTCAGAAAATAACAATTGAGTAAACATGTTTGCAAAAATACCAAAATAAAACATATTTAATTATTTTTCAAGGTTTCCAACAAACTGATACAGTGTCCCATTAAGGCGAGAGTCAAAGATATCATATATTGAATAGAGTAGTCAACTCATCTAAAAAGAAGAACATTCTAGCAACCTTTTATTCGATCGAAAAAAGAATCCGACGTTCTCCCGTTTAGGTGGACGTTTCTAAGAATAAAACACTTACAAATAATACTTATCTTTCGAGATTTTACGGCGTTAAATTGCTAATGAACGTTCATCCATTAGGGATGATTACTCACTAAAACAAGAACTATGTAGAACCAACAATGGAGATCGAATGTCTCATTGATTAAAGCTCATCATTTAAAATGTATTTTTATCTAATCACTTATTGTAGTCTATATATTTTAATAATAAAAATTACTTAATTCAAGTTTATCCAAAATTAATTAAAACTTAATTTTCAACTTTAATTTAATTTTCTAATTAATTTTTGAAAAATCCATTATAAAATATATAAAATTTGGAAAATGATTAAAATATAATAAAATAAATACTTGAAAAATATTTTATTTAAGTTGTTCTAAAATAACAAAATTTTCAACTTAAATTATATTCAAAAATTTAATTAAATAACAAATTAAGTATCTTTAACTAATCACCTTAATTTGAAAAATATCTCTATTTAAGTTGATCAAAAAATTAACAAATTTTCAACTTAATTTTTTTTTAAAAGAATAACTGAATAACTAATTTTCTAGAAATTTCTACTTAATTATTGATTTCAAAATATTCTAATTTAAGTTGATCAAAAATTAGTCATTATAACTTATTTTTAACTTAAATATGTTTTTATAAAAAATTAAATAATTAAGTATTTAGAAAAATCTAGTTAGTTATATCTTCTTAATTTAATTAAATATAGAAAAATACATATAGTTTATCTTGAAAAAAAATTCATTAAACTAAGTGTCTTTTTCTTAAATTAATTTTAAAATAATTTGATGAAAAATTAATTTTATAAATTTCGAAATTACTTATGTTGCTAATCAATTTCATTAGGTTGAACTAGTTTAATTAACCTATTACAGTTATTCAAATAAGGCAAATGGGCCTTCACAATTGGGGTTGTTCATATGAGAGAGAGCTGGGTTCAGTATGTCATACCCACTACTAATCGCCCCCTAACTCTCACACAAGGCCGAAAGGAGAGGAATTTAACCTTAAATGAACAACTGTTATGAATTGAATAAGCCCAACACTAATTGGGCCTAAACAAAATATATTAATAGTGATCATTTTATTTAGCAACTTAGTCCATTTTAATTACAAAAATTAAATGGGCTCCTATATGCATCTAAGCCCAAAGCAAACATATAGGCTCACACAGGCACACTGATTTTGATGGATCATATCATGTTACTAGGTTTATACACAGATGAAAGAAGATTGCAAAATTTACCCGTTACAAATTATTTATTTCACCTATTGACAATTGAACTGTTGGTTAAAATCAGATCATTGGATCTGTCAATAAGTTAACCATAGCAATTTAGATCAAACAATAATAGGTTTTATAAAATAAGTTTTGATAATAAACAATATATAAAACACACATACATGTAACAAGTTGGATAGATGGATATAGGATTTATTTAATTTAAATTAATTGAATAATTAAATTATTTTCGAAAAATCTAAATAATAAATTATTATTTTCAAAAATTATAAAATTAAATTAAATAGTTATTTTCAAAATTAAATCTATAAATTTGAAAATTAGGTTTTCAACAAACCTAAATAACTATTCAAAAAAAATGCTAACAACTTTTTAAATTTTAGGTTATTTAATTAAAATTGAATAAAATATATGCAATAAAATAAAATAATAAATAAATATCATTTATCTGATTTTATAATTTAATTTAAATAAAATAACAAAATTTTGAAAGTTAACAAAATACCTGGTTACATTTTTAAAATTTCTAGATTAAAATAATCTTATTTTCATTTCAAATAAGGTCATTTTATAAAATTAATTAAATAGTACAAAATATAAAATATCTGACATAAAATTTAAAAATAAGATAAAATAATAAAAATTTCAAAAAATTAAGATAACAAATTAAGCAAAATAATAGATTTTATCTATTTTTCAGGTTCAAAAACAACTAATATCTAAACTTAATTAAAAAATTCAATGGTATATAAGTGGTGAGCATGTGTGCCCTTAAAGAGCTCTGTGGCAGTTAGTTTTCTAAATTCCTTTTTACTATTTTAACGTCCTTTGTTGTCGTTTTTCTTTAACTTTTCCAGAATAATAACTTCCTTTTTTTGAATATTAATTGTTCCCTCTCTCCCTATTTTCGATTTTCTGCAACCCCTGCCCTATTTCCATGCTTTTGCTATAGGCTCCATACATGAAAAATCTCTTGAATGATATGAACCATACACTAATTTTGACTGAATCTGAAAGGGAAGTTCAAACTCTCCCTACTGGCTTTCAGATTCAGTCAAAATTAGTGT
This sequence comes from Cannabis sativa, assembly GCF_029168945.1. Lineage (NCBI taxonomy): Eukaryota > Viridiplantae > Streptophyta > Magnoliopsida > Rosales > Cannabaceae > Cannabis > Cannabis sativa. The sequence continues at coordinate 39,521,918 of NC_083609.1, read as the reverse complement.
ATGGTTCATATCATTCAAGAGGTTTTCCATATATGGAGCCTATAGCAAAAGCATGGAAATAGGGCAGGGGGTTGCAGAAAATCGAAAATAGGGAGAGAGGGAACAATTAATATTCAGAAAAAGGAAGTTATTATTCTTGAAAAGTTAAAGAAAAACGAGAACAAAGGACGTTAAAACAGCAAAAAAGAATTTAGGATCGCCTATGAAAAGATGGGGCTCAAGCTCAAAGATCTACCCCCTTGTCTCCTGCCTGTATATGGTTTCTCCGGTCAAGGAGTTGCACCTCTAGGGAAAATTCGTCTACCCCTCACCGTTGGACAAGCTCCGATGAGCATAACTATAATGGCAAAATTTTTGGTATTGGACGTTCCATCAGCCTTCAATGTCAGGCTAGGTCGACCAGCCTTGTATGACTTAAAGACTGTTACGTCGATATTCCATTCATGCCTAAAGTTTCCAACGAAGAATGGGGTAGGGTGCCTGAGAGGAAACCAGCAGATTGCTCGGGAATTTTATATTCTTCCAGTGGCCAAGACTAAGAAGGAAGTATCCTCCAGCAAGAGCACGAACAAGGGAAAATGTTTGACCTGTGGAAGAATTAGAAGAGATTGAGATCGATCTAGATATCTCGGCCAGGAAGCTAAAAATTGGAAAAGGTTTGTTGCTCGAAGTAAAATAAGCATTGATAAAATTTCTGAGAGCAAACCTGGACGTTTTGGCCTGGTCACATGAGGATATGGTTGGAATTGATCCTTCTGTAATTTCGCACGTCCTAAATATTTATCCTAACTTCCGACCAATTCAACAAAAGCGAAGGCTATTGACAAAGAGCGAGCACTAGCCCTAAAGGAAGAGGTAGAGAAGCTACGCAACAATAATTTCATAATAGAAGCTTTCTACCCAGCTTCGGTTGCCAATCCCGTCTTGGTACCCAAGCCGAACAAGAAATGGTGAGTGTGTATTGATTTCACGGACCTCAACAAAGCATGCCCTAAAGATTGTTTTCCACTCCCAAGAATCAATCAGCTCGTGGATGCAACAGTCGGGTATGAAATATTAAGCTTCATGGATGCTTATTCGGGGTACAATCAAATCAAAATGCATCCACGAGACCAAGAGCATACAAGTTTTCGAACAGATATGGGTCTATATTGCTACAAAGTCATGCCATTTGGTCTTAAAAATGTTGGAGCGATATACCAAAGATTGGTAAACAAAATGTTTAAAGACCATATCGGGGGAAACATTGAAGTGTATGTGGATGACATGCTCGTCAAATCCAGGAAGGTTGGGGGCACATAGATGACCTTGTCGAATGCTTCAAAGTCCTCAGGAAGTACAACATGAAACTAAATCCCTTAAAGTTCTCCTTTGGAGTCATCTCGGAAAAGTTTCTGGGCTTCATTGTCAATGACCGAGGAATCAAAGCCAATCCAGAGAAGATTCAAGCCCTCCTGGATATGAAGTCGCCAACAAGAACCAAGGAAGTGCAAAGTTTGACTGGTCGGATCGCCGCTATCGGTAGATTTGTTTCAAAATCAACAGACAAGTGTGTCCCATTCTTCAACATCCTTCGAGGAAATAAGCAATTCGAGTGAACAGAGGAATGCAAAAAAGCTTTTCAAGAGCTAAAAATGCAACTCACAAAGCCTCTCGTACTTTTAAAACCTCTAGACAAAGAAAAATATGGGATATACTTAGCTGTCATGGAGCACGCTGTGAGTGCCGTGCTGATCAGAGAAGAAAACAACATACAACACCCAGTCTATTACATTAGTGAAAGGCTCATTGAGGCCGAAGGCCAATACCCATTGATAGAAAAACTCGCTTACTGCCTGCTTCTTGAAATAAGAAAGTTAAGGCCCTATTTTCAAGCTCATCCTGTTCGGGTGTACACTGACCAACTATTACACCAAATATTGCAAAACTCGGACGCCTCTGGACGGCTACTCAAGTGGGCAGTGGAGCTGGGTCAGTACGAAATCACCTTCCAACCCCGAACAATAATCAAAGTCTAGGCCCTAGCAGACTTTGTGGTAGAATGCACAAGCAAAGAAGAAAGCATATCAGAAGGAAACCCCGAGCCGGTAAAAACACCCCAGCTAAGTAATAAAGAAGATAAGCCGACTTGGAAACTGCATGTGGACGGGTCGGCTACAGATCAACTATCTGGTGCAGGAATCGCCCTTGTCACACCTAGGGGCAACACATGCACGCTACAGTCAAATTTGGATTGAAGGCACCTAATAATGAAGCCAAGTATGAAGCTTTTATCGTTGTCCTAAAATTAGCCTGGGAGATGAAAGCCAAACACATTGAAATCTGTAGTGATTCACAGCTGGTGGTAACTCACGAATCTGGAGAATACGAGGATTAGGGGGAAAAGATGATAGCATATCTGAGCAAAATACATGACCTACTCGCACAATTCAAACCCTACGGTCTCAGACAAATTCCAAGGGAAGAAAACAAGATTGCGAACGCGTTAGCTCAATTGGCAACCAATAAGTTAAATTATAAAGCGAACTTGGTTCCTATCCCGTTCCTAGAAGAGCCTAGCATTACTGGCACATAAGAGATCGAAATGATCGATACTTCCCCAAACTAGATGACACCGCTAGCAGCTTACCTCAACAGTGGGGAACTCCCAGATAATCAAAATGAAGCTCAAAGGTGAGAAGGAAGGCAGCACGGTATATCATAGTAGAGGGAATTATGCACAGAAGAGGGTTCTCCATGCCATTGCTCAGATGTTTTACTCAAGAAGAAGCTGCACGACTTCTATCTGAGGTGCACGATGGATTTTGTGGAAATCATGCCGCCGCGCAAAGTTTATCTAAGAAAATTCTAAGGCAACGGTATTTTGGGCTGATAATGATTGGAGATTCAAAGGCCTATGTTAAGAAATGTGACAAATGCCAGAGATTTTCGAAGATACATCAAGCTCCGCCCAACGAGTTAACTCAAATGCAAAGTCCATGGCCTTTCACCATTTAGGGAATTTACCTGATCGGACAATTACCCAGGCAAGGGAGGAGTGTAGTACGCAGTGGTAGCGGTTCATTACTTCACTAAGTGGACGGAAGTCGAACCACTCACAACCATTACATCTAAGAAAGTTAAAGACTTTGTTGTGAAGAACATAATCTACCAGTTAAGATTGTTTGACAGTCAGTCCTTCACTGATTTTTGTGCAAACCATGGTATCATCAAAAGTTTCTCCGCAGTGACACATCCCAAAGAAAATGGTCAAGTTGAAGCAGTCAACAAGACCCTGAAGGATACACTAAAGAAAAGACTCGAGGATCCTAAAGGAAACTGGCCGAAGGAGATCCCTAAGTTCTATGGTTGTATCGAAAAGCTAAAAAAATGACAATCGGACAGACTCCATTTGCCATGGCATATGGATATGAAGATATGCTGCCTGTAAAGCTCGAACCACCATCCCACAGCAGATTTACGTACAACCAAGAAGCAAATCACGTACTCCTTGCCGAATCACTTGATGAAATCGAAGAGAAGCGAACCACAACAAACTTAAAGGTTATAGCCCATTAACAAAAAGTAGCTCGATATTTCAACAAACAAGTGAAGGCTCTCAGAAATTCTTTGTGGGAGATATGGTCCTAAGAAGAGAATTTCTAAACACCAAAGACAGTATGTGTTGGAAATTATTTTACCAGAATCTTAGATCTACTCACAAGTATGTTGATTAACACCCTAAATATGAACTTTCTAAAACGATGAAATAATTACACATATAAAGTTTAGTAAACCTTACATTGGGTGCTGATTAATGCTCAAATTTGTATATTTTAAACTTTTAATTGTGTGAATAATTAGAGTTAAATTATTTATTTTCATGAGTTTAAATATAAAACAATTATCTAACTTGAAAATATTTAACTTAATCTAATTTTTTATTAATTTTAAGATTTGTGCAAATTTGTGATAGAAATGCAAAAAGGCGGTCATAAAAACGAGTACAACAAATTGAGCCCATTTGGAGTCAACATCTCAGCCTAATCTTATTCAATCAAGCAATTGGGCTTCGTGTTATATTCGACCAAAAAGAAAAATATGGATCATTCTCTCCAACAAGAGCCAAGTCAAAGTTATCTCTCCAATCACCAAACCACCCCCACGTTGTGAGCCAAGGCCACCTTCATCTCATTCCTTTTAATATGGGAAGTTCCAAGTCCAAGTGAGAGTAGCATCTTTCAGCCATGATTTATATATTGCCACGTCCAAGAGCCATGTCATTAAGCTGAATTTATTATCTTGCACACATGACTTTACCCATAACAGATCAATTACTCCATCATAACTACCAGTTGACACTCATGTGCTCCACTTCACTACGAAATTGAAGCCATTTTCTCAACTTATTTGCCCACTAATTGTACCAGATTTGGGGTCTTAGTTTCTCTATAAATAGAGAATCAAATGTAGTGAAAAAGGAATCAGATTTTAGTAGTGTTATTATACCAAAATTTTATCTTTTTCTTTCCTTCTTCTTTATTTTACTTTATTAATTTTGGTGTAAAGACAATGCATTTTCTAGGCTAATTTCTTTGGCAAGACTCAAGTGTAAGTTCATGTAATTTTTATTTTTCTAAGGTATTGATTCTCTTTCTTCTTCATTTCCATATTTATTATATTAAATTTCTCTTCTTCTAAATTGCACATTAAATTTAATAGTACCTTTTATATAAGTTCAGTCATGCTTTTCTTATGTAAGTTAGGCTATTAATTATTAGGGTGTTTATTATATTATATGATTTTTACTGCATTCTGCCGGTGGTATTTTGTCGATTTAAATTATATAATATGATAGTATTTTTAGAAGTAGTATGAATTTAATTAGAGAACATATTTTTCTAGTGAGCTTAATTATACACATTTTCCAACGATAATTAATGGTGTAGAATTATAGTTGAGGTTGAAGAATCAATTTTATTAGGAAAATATAATTGCATGTACAGAGCTTGTGTCTTCCATAATCATTTTCTGATCACTTCTCATTTTAATTACTTCCTTAATTTTTAAAAATCATTTTCTCAATATTCTCACATCACATTCAAGGTTCTTATTTTATTATCGTAAAATTACTAATTGTCCTTTTGAGTGTATTTTTTCTCCCTGTGGATACGATATATAGCCCGTTTACTACCGCGACCGCAGTGTAATTAATTGGGCGACATCAATTTTTGGCGTCGTTGCCGGGGAGGTTTCTGCGCTACAAGAGCTTAGTTAATATAATATAATTTAGTTTTTTTTGAAGTTATATATAGATTAAAAAAATTATTATATATTATTATTATTATTATTATTATTATTCTTTACTCTTTTAGTAAAGAAAAAAAGAAGCAAGTAGTTTAATTTTTTTTTTTTAGTTTATTTGTTAGTTGTATTTATTATTTTGCTACTATATTAGGGTGTTAGCTATTTTTTTTTATACATTATTTTCTTTTGTATTATTTTTTTAGGATTAGCCATTTTTTTATTTATTTATTTTAGGTTAGTTGTAGACTTTTACCCTTTAGGCTAAAAAAAAAAGAAAAGTTGTGCATAAAATATTTTCATAAACTTTTTAGTGTAAACCCAATTGTGTAATGGTAAAAGTGGTACAAACTGAGATTATTATGTCTAAGAAAGATTGGCTTTAAATGTTTGTGGTAGAGTACCCTCTACACTTTCTAGCAACCCTGGGGAGTTCTAGTAAAAGTGTGGGACGAAGAGGTACCTTGGCAACCTTCCCAATCGGCCTGAGAATGTCTTGTGTGAATACCCTTGCATTATTACATAGTTGTAATTTACATTATTTAACAAGTGAAAATACAAAAAAAAAAATTAAAAAAATAATAAAAAAAAAGTGAATGTCACGAAATAGAGACAGATTAGGGAGATTTGTAAAACAACAAATTGAAATTTTAGAAAACTCTCCTAAATCGTCTTCTTCCACTCGTTCTCATTCACCACCATCACCCATACTTCCTGCACTGCCAATGATGGCTCAACAACAGGAAATCCAACCAAGAACGTTACAGGATTATCTACATCCTACGCGTACGGCCACACCTTCATGCATAATGTATCCCATGAATATGCCCAACTTCGATTTCAAACCTGGCCTGATTCAACTTTTACCAACCTTTCATGGTATGGAAAATGAGAGTCCATATGTGCATATTCAGGCCTTCGAAGAGGTGGTGGCCACATTCAACAACCATACTGACATCATAAACTTGGTGAGATTGAAGTTCTTTCGTTTCTCACTCAAGGAAAAAGCCAAAAGCTGGTTGTATTCTTTAAGGCCAAGGTCTATTGGGACATGGGAAGAAATGACAAAAGTATTTTTCTCTAAATTTTTCCCACCCCATAAGACCAGCAACCTTAAGAGGCAAATCTCTACCTTCACCCAAAAGGACCACGAAACATTTCATCAGGTCTGGGAGAGGTTTAAAGATTTGATGGGCCAGTGCCCACATCATGGATACGAAATGTAACACCCTAACTATCTTAGGCGTATTACGTGATTTTTAAACGTACTGTGCAGCTCGTTGCTATTCAACGAGGTTTATGGAAAAACGTGATTAATTAAAATTTTGCTTTTTAATTAAACTTATAAACCATATTATAAAAGTCTCGGGATCCCGATTTATAAAATCATTTACAAACGTTTTAACTGTTTAACTTTTACATCAAAATAAAGTCGTCTAACGACCAGTTGCAAAAATCTCAGCCTTGCTGTCCCGAGGATCGTACGCTCCAGGCCTACTTGGCACGACATGTACAATCTCATAAGCTCGCTCACGGTCCATCGGCTATAGCCTTGCCTTTACCTACACATGAACATAAAGCGAGTCGACGGACTCGATGAAAAGCATAATAATATCATACATAAAACTAATCGCCGTGTCCAACACGATGCGAGTCCCGCTTTACGCCATGTCCAACATGGTACCGAGCTACTGCGCCATGTCCAACATGGTACTGAGTTTTGAACGTTCGGGGGGACGGTACTATTGACAAGTATCCTCCCGATCGGTCGAACCGGTCATACTCGCCGCCCGGTCATACTCCGGCCACTACCAGACGGGATAGGTCAATAGCCTTGAACCACCAACCAAATGTCGGCTGATCGGCCGAGCCCGTCATACTCACATTCGGTCATACTCGGCACATGTACCGACGTGTGAGGTTGGATGGTTCGAAGCCTAAATACATAACTAATGTAATCTAGCGGGCTTCCTACATGCACGCTAAACATGTAATCTACATATGCATCTTGTTATACTAATCTTACACGGATTAGATTTCGATGTGCCAGTCAACTTTCGAGCAGGCAAAGTAGCCGACGGATTGCGGCTCCTAAACCATAAAAATCACAACGCTATAAGTGACACGCTAAATCACTTTCCGGGGACTAAAACTTGAAACTAAAAGTTTCCCTATCGATAAAAAGCATGGCAATACCCCTAAAAACCTAAAAACGAGAAAAACTAGGGTTCGGAAAAATTCCCCAACCTAGGATTCCGGTTAATTATCTTGGACACCCATCCGAATTCCGGTTGCACAACCGGGTTCCTCTCGCAGAATTTTTCAAAAATTCATAACTCGATCAAATCTAACCTAAATCATGCAAGACCTTCCAGACCTGATCTATATACCCCAAATAACCATTCAAAGGCAACAAAATCACCCAGAACTCACAGAATCACAAAATGCCATTAAAGACCAAGCTTTGAGTTCCAAAACTCAAACTTGATTAAAATCCACTAACATGCAATCAAGCTAGATCAAACCTACATAAATATGCATAACTAAGCCTCTGAAAATGAAAATGATCAACCACAGCCAGTAATTTACAGATTCACATACATTTTCAAAAATCATGCTCTTGAACTAAAAACTCCCAAAACATAATTCCAAGTAATCAACATGCATACACTAGCTCTGAATTACTTAAAAAATAGCAAGATAAACTTTAGAAAACAACAACAAATCACAGCAGCAAGAAATAAACAAGCATTTACTCCACCTTTTTCATCATTTTTTTTCATAAATTTAAGGAAGAAATCAAGAGAGCTAACCTAGCTTGGAAAAATGCTTAGATTAGGATGAGAATTGCTTGGAAATCAAAGAGGAAAATCAGCTTCATGCACCCAAAAGCCTCAGCCGAAATTAGAGAGAGAATGGAGAGTTTTCTTTGAAAATTTTCTTTCTTTCTTACTTAGTGATTTTTTGCTAAAAAGGGAAAATAAATAAACTATATGCAATATACATTTCAGCCAAGAATACACATAATTAAATATTTATTTTTCAAATAATACACTCACATAAGACAAAACACTAATGGGGCAAAAAGACCATTTTGCCCCTCCACCATAAAATCATGAAAATCATACTAAAGGGGTATTTTTGGGAAATTCTAAATTCCCGGCCATTCCCGACATTCCCAATGTCTAAACCGAGTCCCCCCAATTACCAACATACTAAGTTGTGATTTCTCTTTGCGAGCCAAACGCAGGAGTTCCAAAATACGGACACCGAAATACGAAATATAAAAACTACGATGACATAATCATGCATTTTACGAATTCCATAAATAACGGTAATAAATTATTTAAATAGCTATAAATAATTTCATAATTTAAACATAAACAAGCGCTAATTTCCAAATTAACTAAGCGGGCTTTACAACTATCCCCCCTTAAAAGGATTTCGTCCCCGAAATCTAACTCGAATAACTCTGGATATTGAGCTCTCATATCCGACTCTAGCTCCCAGGGTGGCTTCCTCCACCTTCTTTGTTCTCCGGAGAACCTTGACCAATGCTATGGTCTTATTCCGAAGGACTTTATCCTTTCTATCCGGGATGCTGCTTGGTTGTTCTTCATATGACATGTACGTTTGAAGTTGAAGACTCTCATAATCGAGTATATGAGAGGGGTCGAAACGTATTTTCTCAACATTGAGACATGGAATACGTTGTACCTTCTTGATAAAGTAAGGCTTGAGGCAATGCTAACCGATATGCCACTTGACCTATCTTCTCGAGAATCTCGAAAGGTCCTCGTAAACCTAGGGCATAACTTGCCTCTTTTCCGAAACGTTTAATCCCCTTCATCGGAGATACTCGCAAAAACACATGGTCCCCTACTCGGAACTCGACATCTCTACGTTTCGGATCTGCGTAACTCTTACTCTGCTTCTGTGAGGCAAGCATTCTAGCTTTTATCTTTTCTATTGCCTCATTGGTCCGCCGATAGACTCTGAACCTAGGTATTTCCTCTCCTGTCTCATCCCAAAGTGGATAGGGGATCTACATTTCCTACCGTACAACAGTTCATAGGGTGCCATCCCTATCGTACTCTGATAACTGTTGTTGTATGAAAATTCTATTAACGGTAGATATTTACTCCATGAACCCTCAAAGTCCATAACACAGGCTCTCAACATATCCTCCAATATCTGAATTGTCCTTTCGGACTGACCATCTGTCCGAGGATGGAATGCTGTCTTGAATTTTAGCTTCGTACCCATTGCCGTTGCAAACTTTGCCAAAATTTGGAGGTGAATTTCGGATCCTCGTCCGAAACTATAGACTTCGGTACCACGTGAAGTCTCACTATCTCTACGACGTACGGTTCGCCGTGATCCACTTTGTAAATGTTGTTACATAGGCGGAAAATGAGCGATTTCGTAAATCGGTCCACCACTACCCGGATGGAATCATACATACCCGTGGTCCTAGGTAACCCGACCACAAAATCCATAGAAATATCCTCCCATTTCCATTACGGTAGGGTTAGAGGCCGCAACAACCTGTCGGTCTCGATGTTCGGCCTTGATACGCGACAAGTGAGGCATCTCGATACGAATTCTACCAAATTCTTCTTCATACGCGTTCCACCGAAGTACGGTTTCAAATCTTGGTACATCTTGAGTGGTGCGGGATGCGGAGAATACGGGGTAGAATGAGCCTCCTCAAAGATCTCGTTTCTCAATTCCACAATTCGGAACACAAACCACGGCTCTATACAAAAGCATCCCACTATCGACACTTTGAAAAGTCTTTGGCTTGACCGTATTACCTCATCTCGGATCTTCACTAACTCCGGATCTGTCGTCTGAGCATCCTTTATTCTTTCTAACAGATCAGATTGCAGCGTTAAGCTGTGAAGCTGACCTACCACAAACTCAATGCTGGATCTAACCATATCCTCTGCTAGCTGAGGTGAGATCTGAACCATGCTAGCTACTTGCCCGGGACCCTTTCTGCTCAGGGGATCATGCACTACATTGGCTTTTCCGGGATGATAGAGGATCTCGCAATCGTAATCCTTCACCAATTCTAACCAACGCCTTTGTCTCATGTTCAAATCTTTCTGAGTAAAGAAATACTTGAGACTTTTATGGTCGGTATAGATCTCGCACTTCTCCCCATAAAGGTAATGCCGCCAAATCTTCAGTGCAAAAACCACTGCGGCCAATTCTAAATCATGAGTCGGGTATCGCTGTTCATAATCCTTTAACTGACGGGAGGCATAAGCGATAACCCGATCGGCTTGCATCAATACGCACCCCAAACCCTGTTTGGATGCGTCACAGTAGACTACGAACTTCTCCTTGTCCGAAGGCAAAGCTAGTACCGGTGCAGTAATCAACCTCTGTTTCAGCTCCTGAAAACTAGCTTCGCATTTATCTGACTAGATAAATCGCTGGTTCTTCTTTGTAAGCTCGGTTAGGGGCATTGAAATTTTGGAGAACCCCTCCACGAACCTACGGTAGTACCCAGCTAATCCCGAAGCTTCGATCTACATCCTTGTCTTCGGTCTCGGCCAATCCCTGACGGATTCAATCTTCCCAGGATCCACCTTGATCCCATCTTTACTCACAATGTGCCCTAGGAAGGACACCTGAGACAACCAGAACTCACATTTCTTGAACTTGGCGTAGAGCTTATGTTCTCGCAGTCGTTGCAGTACCATCTGAAGATGTAACTCATGCTCCTCTTCTGACTGAGAGTACACGAGGATGTCGTCGATAAACACAATCACACAGATATCGAGGAAATCCTTGAATACTCTATTCATCAGGTCCATGAATGCTGCAGGAGCATTGGTTAGTCCAAATGACATAACCAGAAACTCGTAGTGTCCATACCTAGTGCGGAAAGCCGTCTTCGCGATGTCCTCCTCTCGGATTCTCAACTGATGATAACCCGAACGGAGATCAATCTTAGAAAAGACCGTCTTTCCCTGAAGCTGATCGAACAAGTCATCGATCCTAGGTAATGGATATTTATTCTTCACCGTCAACTTGTTCAACTCTCTGTAGTCGATGCACATCCTCATAGATCCATCCTTCTTCTTGACGAACAAAACCGGGGCTCCCCAAGGTGACACACTGGGCCGAATGAACCCTATGTCAAGCAACCCTTGGAGCTGAATCTTTAGTTCCTTAAGTTCAGCTGGAGCCATCTTATATGGGGCTTTGGAAACCGGATCCACCCCTGGTGCCAAGTCAATCACGAAATCGATCTCCTGCTGAGGTGGTAACCCTGGAAGTTCTTCGGGAAAGACGTCCAGAAATTCCCGAACCACTCTGATGTCCTCTGGCCGAATGGTATCTGGCCGAGTGGTGTCCACCACCACGGCCGGAAACCACTAAGCACCCGCCGTGCAATAATTCTCTCGGCCGACATAGCCGAGATCACGGGATCCGAGATCCACAGGCGAACCCACGAACACAAACGGTTCTTCACTTTGGGTTGGAAGACCACCATCTTCCTCTTACTGATTAATGCTCGCCGAATATTTAGATAGGAAATCCATTCCTAAAATAATATCGAATTCGACTAAGCTCATCTCTGTCGATCGGCGCTTAACTCTCTACCATCTATCCCGATCGGCATAGACCTAATCCACCTATTGGAGATAACCAATTCTCCGCTGTAACGGGGGTTCCAAACCACGATTCATATCTATCAAAGGGTCTACCCAACTTACTAAAGACTCTGGCCGCCACATAAGAATGTGTAGCCCCAGAATCAAACAGCACTGAATATAACGAGTTGTTAACAGAAAGCTAACCTGTGACTACTGATGGGCTGGCATCTGCATCAGCCTGCGTGATAGCGAATACCCTGGCTGGAGTAGGTATCGCTGGAGCTCTCGGTGCCTGCGGCGGGCCGGGGACATTCCCCTCTTGAAGTGTCCGGGCATGCCACAATGAAAGCATCACGACCCTTGCACTCACCCCGATGATGCCTCTTTGCGGTAGGGCACTCGGGGATAGGAGAATCGGGTCTCATTACCACCACGGGACGACTCCCTCGATTGCGGTTCCCCGGGAACCTCTTGTTCGACTCGAGCCGCGCGGAAGCGTGGATGCCCTCTTCCTCGATCAATGGCCGAACTACTACTCCCCTGCTATAGCCTGATGCGGGAGGGGTAGGAGCTCCGCCAGCAACCGGAGTACTCGGCTGATTCGACATGCACCTTGCGCCCTCGGCTCGCGGTCAGAAGGCCTTCTCCACCATCGAGAGCATAGGTGGTGCTGTCGTCGGTGGTAATCATCGGGTCATGCACGATCTTGGGATTCAACCGTCCGGATACTTCTCCTTCTTGCTGAAGTCGGTCGGCACAATTCCGAGGCTAACCTCGCCAGCCGTCAGGCGAGTAGTATACTCGGTGACGCTCATGTTTTCCGCCGGGTCGTGAACGAACTCTTTCCTCTTGGCGCTTCGACCGCCTCATTATAGTATTTCGCGTTGAAGAGTTCTGAAACCTTTCCCGTGTCATGGTGGTGACATCGTGAATCCGAGACACCATGTCCCACCATACCGGGCGTCCTCACAGGCCCCGAAACGTGGCGCACACCAGCTGCAGCATCGTTACAAGTGACACCCATGAAATTCGGGATTACCGGTAATCACCTTTGTCGACCCCTTTGCTCGGCTTTCATCACGTCGGACCTCCCGGGAATACCGAGGTGCTTGCTTCGAGCAGCTCATACAAAGGTTCCAATCTATGGGCCGCCACCACTAACTCGGCACGGGCAGCGAGGGCGAGTGCCACCGGAACTACGGGCACGAGGCTGCCGAGGAGCACCTGCTGTCTCGACCTCCGAATCTCGAGGTCTTGCTCTTCGATCCGGCTTGCATCTCCGCAAACCGGCAACTCCCAATTTGGGGCTCCACCCGATCGGTGGGGGAGCTCAGGCAGCGTGGCGGGTTCTCGTCACCCGGCCACAAGCCACCGCCTCGGGGACCTCTGCCTCGGCCCCCGGCGGTGGGGGGCGGGCTCCCTCTCCCCGATTCGACCCTACCGGGTGCCCGACTCCCGGTAGTCGCCCGGGCGTCCATCGATTAGAAAGCTGCCGAAACCAAGAGTTGGCATATCGGGTCGTATTCAAGGCGAGCTTACTAATGCCGCTTAATTTGGAAATTAGAAATGAAACATGCGCCTACTCTACTTATCGGGCTACTAACATGCTTCTAACGGGCTTTTCTTTTTCATAACCGAATAAAATAAACTACTAAAGCAATAAAGGCTTACTGCGGGAACCGTGAAGAGCTAAGCTGGCGATGATGATTGTACATGTCGTGACGATCTTCGGAAGACAACACAGCGGCTACGATACCAAATTGTAACACCCTAACTATCTTAGGCATATTACGTGATTTTTAAACGTACTGTGCAGCTCGTTGCTATTCAACGAGGTTTATGGAAAAACGTGATTAATTAAAATTTTGCTTTTTAATTAAACTTATAAACCATATTATAAAAGTCTCGAGATCCCGATTTATAAAATCATTTACAAACGTTTTAAGCATTTAACTTTTACATCAAAATAAAGTCGTCTAACGACCGGTTGCAAAAATCTCGGCCTTCTTGTCCCGAGGATCGTACGCTCGGCCTAACTGCGCCCCGAGCATGTACGATCTCATAAGCTCGCTCACGGTCCATCGGCTACGCCTTGCCTTTACCTACACATGAACATAAGCGCGTGAGTCGACGGACTCGGTAAGAAAAGCATAATAATATCATACATAAAACTAGCGTCGTGTCCAACACGATATCGAGTCCCGTCATCGCCATGTCCAACATGGTACCGAGCTACTACGCCATGTCCAACATGGTGCGGGTTTTGAACGTTCGGGGGACGGTACTATTGACAAGTATCCTCCCGATCGGTCGAACCGGTCATACTCATTCTTGGTCATACTCCAGCTGTACCGACGGGATAGGTCCAATAGCAACTGAACCACCAACCAAATGTCGGACGTCGGTCGAGCCGGTCATACTCATTCTTGGTCATACTCCGGCTGTCTGCAGACGTGACGGGGTTGGATGGTTCGAAGCCTAAATACATAACTAATGTAATCTAGCAGGGCTTCCTACATGCACGCTAAAGATGTAATCTACATATGCATCGTTATACTAATCTTTTTACGGATTCGATTTCGAAGTGTGCGGTAACCCGACCGGCCAAGAAGCCGAGCGCGAATCAGCTCCTAAACCATAAAAATCACAACGCTATAAGTGACACGCTAAATCACTTTCCGGGGACTAAAACTTGAAACTAAAAGTTTCCCTATCGATAAAAAGCATGGCAATACCCACAAAACCTAAAAAAGAGAAAAACTAGGGTTTGGAAAAATTCCCCAACCGTGAGCAGGTTGCCCAACCGAATTCCTATTTCCGGGAATTACGGACACCCATCCGAATTCCGGTTGCACAACCTAATTCCGGTTCGCAGGAATTTTTCAAAAATTCATAACTCGATCAAATCTAACCTAAATCATGCAAGACCTTCCAGACCTGATCTATATACCCCAAATAACCATTCAAAGGCAACAAAATCACCCAGAACTCACAGAATCACAAAATGCCATTAAAGACCAAGCTTTGAGTTCCAAAAGTCAAACTTGATTAAAATCCACTAATATGCAATCAAGCTAGATCAAACCTACATAAATATGCATAACTAAGCCTCTGAAAATGAAAATGATCAACCACAGCCAGTAATTTACAGATTCACATACATTTTCAAAAATCATGCTCTTGAACTAAAAACTCCCAAAACATAATTCCAAGTAATCAACATGCATACACTAGCTCTGAATTACTTAAAAAATAGCAAGATAAACTTTAGAAAACAACAACAAATCACAGCAGCAAGAACTTTAAATAAACAAGCATTTACTCCACCTTTTTCATCATTTTTTTTCATAAATTTAAGGAAGAAATCAAGAGAGCTAACCTAGCTTGGAAAAATGCTTAGATTAGGATGAGAATTGCTTGGAAATCAAAGAGGAAAATCAGCTTCATGCACCCAAAAGCCTCAGCCGAAATTAGAGAGAGAATGGAGAGTTTTCTTTGAAAATTTTCTTTCTTTCTTACTTAGTGATTTTTTGCTAAAAAGGGAAAATAAATAAACTATATGCAATATACATTTCAGCCAAGAATACACATAATTAAATATTTATTTTTCAAATAATACACTCACATAAGACAAAACACTAATGGGGCAAAAAGACCATTTTGCCCCTCCACCATAAAATCATGAAAATCGTACTAAAGGGGTATTTTTGGGAAATTCTAAATTCCCGGCCATTCCCGACATTCCCAATGTCTAAACCCGTCCCCCAATTACCAACATACTAAGTTGTGATTTCTACTGAGCCAAACGCCGAGTTCCAAAATACCGGACACCGGAAATACGAAATATAAAAACTACTGATGACATAATCATGCATTTCTGAATTCCATAAATAACAGTAATAAATTATTTAAATAGCTATAAATAATTTCATAATTTAAACATAAACAACTGCTAATTTCCAAATTAACTAAGCGGGCTTTACACGAAAGTTGGCGTCTTGTCAGCTATTTCTACGACGGTCTCACAGCCGATAAAAGACAATTCGTACAAATGATGTGCAATGGCGACTTCCTTCAGAAAGATCCTGAAGAAGCTTTGGAATATCTTGAAGAAATCTCTGAAAAATCCTACACATGGAGTGCGCCAAGTTGTTCGGACAAGCCACGAACAGCCGAACTCTACCAATTGAAGGAGGAGGACAGTGTGAAAGCTCAACTTGAAGTTTTGAAAAAACAATTTGAGGCTTTCAAACCTCAAGAAGGTAAAGCACTCCAAATGGTTGCAAAAGTGGAAAAGCAAGAACCATGCTTTATTTGTGGAGGGACAGATCATCAACCACAAGAGTGCCCTAATCTTAGTATGTTGAGGGGAGGAGATGAGGAACAATGTAATGCCTTAGGGGATTACAAGAAGCCTTATAATGCCTACTCCAACACATACAGTCCTGGTTGGCGTAACCATCCCAGTTTCAGTTGGAAGGATACAAGTCAAAATCAAGCATCTGGGAGCCAATGGAAACCTGATCAACAAAATAATTCTCTTGAGAATTCCGTGAAAATTCTCGCAGACTGTCAACTAGAGTTTAGGACTTATTTTGCTCAAATGATAGAGGAATTGAAGGACATAAAGATTCAATTAACAAAGTTAAATGATTCTTCAGCCATTCAAGAGCGTGGTAAGCTTCCCGCTCAGCCTCTAATCACTCCTAAAGGGCAACATATGGCACAAACCTCCACTTCTTCAGAGTCTAATCTAAAAGGGGTTAATGCCATAACTACTCGAAGTGGTCAAAGTACAGTATCACCATTACCTAAGACCACTAGTGTACCAATGCCTGCTCCAGATGCTAATATGCCACAGAACCCTCCACTGAAGGTGCCCTTCCCTCAGGCTTTGAAATCTTCTAGGAAGGTACTGGAAAATCATGGTGAAATCCTAGAAAATTTAAAACAAGTGAAGATCAACCTGCCTCTCTTGCATGTGATCAAACAAGTACCAGCATATGCCAAGGTCATCAAGGATTTATGCACCATGAAAAGAAAACACCATGTCAAGAAAACTGCATTCTTGACAGAATAAGTAAGTGCGGTGATTGAACAAAAGATACCGATCAAATACAAAGATCCAGGTTGTCCTACAATCGCTTGCCAAATTGGGACACAAGGATTTGGTCAAGCTCTCCTAGACTTAGGCGCAAGTGTTAATCTCATGCCTTATTCAATTTACTTGCAACTAGGCTTAGGACAAATCAAGCCCACCTCTGTGGTGCTACAATTGGCTGACCGCTCAATTAAAAAGCCACGAGGAATAGTTGAAGATGTCTTGATTAAAGTTGGAAAATTCTATTACCCCGCTGACTTTTTGATTTTGGACACTCAATCTGAGGTTAATACTGAGTCAAAAATTCCCATCATTCTCGGTAGGCCTTTCCTTGCAACAGCCAATGCTCTCATTAACTGTAGGAATGGTCTCATGAAATTATCTTTCGGGAATATGACTATGGAGGTCAACATTTTTCATGTTGCGAAACAACCACCAGACGAGGAGGAAGATTGCTATCATACTGATGTGATAGACACAATTGTTGAGGAGGAAGTTCTTTTGCAGGATGATTCTGATTCTTTAAATGATCTCCTCCATGACTTTGATACTGAAAATATGCTTTATCCACCTGAGGAAGCGAATGTTTCTTCCATTCTTGAGATGTCCCAAGATGAAGCATCACTGTCATAATATGAGAATTTGCGATTCCAGACCCGATCTATGAAACGCTTCTTCAGGTCCATGTGCGATATTGACAAATTCTGGTAAGAGGGTAGGCTTACCTCAGGAGATCACCTTTGTGACTCTGGCCTACCCAGAATGATCAGGTTGTTTCTATTTCTGTTTATGTTTATATTTTATTGACTATTTATTTCCTTTGTTTTGTTTTTTCGAGGATCAATATCGTTGCTATCCATGGTTGCTTGCTCTCCAGGTGTTCTCTTTCCCTATTCTTTTAATTTTTATATATTTAGACATTAAGGACACTGTCTGATTTTAGTTGGGGGTGGTGAGCATATTCAAGCATCTTTCTTAATTTTTGTCATATTAATATTTTCATGGTCAAATTTTTCAAAAATTACTCATTTATTCTTGTAAAATGTTATTTTTAAGCCAATTTTACTATCTTTGTTACTTAGAATTTTTCTAGAGTTATAAAATGCACATGCCAAACTTTGTGGTAAGATGGGTGTTAGCACATATTTGCTTAGAAACTTTGCCAAGTTTAAGTGTTCATATTTTTGTGAGTGGTGAGATTAAAAAAAACAACTTTTGAATTTTTATTGATTCTTCGAAATGGTTATAATTATTTTGGACATGGTACTAGGGTTTGATTGGATGTTGCTTTAAGGGATAATCATTATATACACAAATCTTATTAGGGAGCCTTTTTGTAATTATTTTCTTGTTAAAAAAAAAAAGAGAAAAAAATGATACAAGAGCAACATTTTCATTATTCTATGTTGCCTCTTGTTCAAAAAAAAAATCGAAAGAAAGAAATATAAAAAAAAAAAAAAAAGAAAAGAAAAGAAAAAAGTTTGTAGTATTTTATTTTATTTTTTTTTTTTATTGGCTCCTAGAATAAATGTAAAAGTTGTCTATTTTCGTTTAAAAGTCCCCAAAAGTTAGTTTGTTGTACTCTTATGGTGGTTTGTCCAAATAATTCAAAACCTATCTTCGTTTCAATGTTTATTCAAATGTTTGTCCTAAATTGATCTATCCATTTCGAGTGCTCACTTTTCAATTTCCAACTCCATGAGTAAAATCTTTAGCCATGAATAAATATTTTCAATGACCTGTGAGGCTAATGGAGTTGAGACTTTTACTTGGTATATTTTTCAAAAGTATTTATGTGTTATGGTTTGAGGTAAGAAGGTTCAGGTTTGGTTCACACACTCACAACTCTAGATTATTCAAGGTAACTTAGTACAATTCTTATTCGCTTGTTACTAACATTTTGTTTGGATACTTGTGTAATTTTTTAGAATTGTTGACCTTGAAATATTATTTTGATATTAATTCTTTTCGCTTCAATTGCTAGAGGCTAGCAATAAGCTAGTTGGGGGTTGTGATTAATGCTCAAATTTGTATATTTTAAACTTTTAATTGTGTGAATAATTAGAGTTAAATTATTTATTTTCATGAGTTTAAATATAAAACAATTATCTAACTTGAAAATATTTAACTTAATCTAATTTTCTATTAATTTTAAGATTTGTGCAAATTTGTGATAAAAATGCAAAAGGCGGTCATAAAAACGAGTACAACAAATTGAGCCCATTTGGAGTCAACATGTAACGCCCTAATCTATAGGGACGCCACGTGTGTGATTTTATAAACTAGTTTAATACTAATAGAATAATTAATTATTAAAAACCGTGATAATATTAAAAACTTGACTAAAATAAAACACTAAAAATGGACATTATAACGGCATAAAAAGTGTGTTCCGGGAATCCCTATTGTAAAAAGTTTTGCTAAAGAAATATATACGACAACCATTTAAACATAAAATCAAAATACACAGCAGATACAGCCAGTCTAAAACAACTCCTGGCAACTCGGCACGCAGGCCGGCGAGGTCAATATGTACATTGCTGGAGAAGACTGCCACCTCATGGTTGATCTAGCTTTTCTTTGCCTTTACCTGCACCACATAGCACCCGTGAGTCACAATGACTCAGCAAGAAAAGTAATAATAACAATCATATAGCTTATTATTCGAATATTGTCATTTATACACAATAAGAATCAAACCATCACACTTTGTTCATAAGATGAAATCCAAATCACTACTGGCATCTGCCACGAATAAACATTAGTATACAAATATTTGGTAATACAAAACCATTATACCAATAATGGAATTCATATTCATTTAATCATATAAATAATATATATGTTACCTCATCAAGCAACCATCTTCATGACATCATGTTGCCTAATTAGGCAAGTCGATGCTTTAATCTGATGATCTTGTATTGTATCGCCTAATCAGGCAAGCCCATGCCATAGCCTGGCACCCATATGTCGCATAACTGCATCACCTAATCAGGTGAGCCTATGCCCAAAAACCTGCACCCATATATCATACAATTGCATCACCTAATCAGGTGAGCCCGTGCCACAATCTGGCACCAATATATCGCATCGTCTAATTAGACGAGCTCGTACCTACGCCCGGTACTTATCATGTCACTGACGCCTGTACTTACGCCCAGTACGTCGCCAGGAAAATCGCATCACCTAATCAGGTGAGCCCGTACCTACACTCGGTACTCATCATATATCACTAACACCCGTACTTACGCCCAGTACGTTACCAGGAAAATTGCATCACCTAATCAGGTGAGCCAACATATCACATGCATAATATTATCACATTATCAATACTCAACTAATCAATCTTTTCAATATATAACTATATTAACTATATCTCAATATTAATCAATTCATAACAATACTAATTGTATTACATACAACGTACTATGCAGTACAATATACTTTTCAATATATAACAATATTAACTATATCTCAATATTGATCAATTCATAACAATACTAACTGTATTACATACAACGTACTATGCAGTACAATATACTTTTCTATATATAACAATATTAACTATAGCTCAATATTGATCAATTCATAACAATACTAACGGTATTACATACAACGTACTATGCAGTACAATATACTTTTCTATATATAACAATATTAACTATATCTCAATATGGATCAATTCATAACAATACTAATTGTATTACATACAGTGTACTATGCAGTACAATATACTTTCCTTACCTTTAATCCAGATTCATATATTTCAGCCAACCCAAGTGGAGAACTATCCCCGATGATCTCAGCCCTATGTCACAACAACGATAAACCAATAAGTGTTTATCCCAAAACACTGCTTATATTCACATAAGACAATCGAGGGTTTTCTACCGAACCCCGCAGTATAAATACACTAAAATAAAACTTATATTTTGGCTCTAAAACATACACCATATTGTAGAGCTCGTCGCAATCTTCGAAACGGTATATAGAATGTCCAAAACGGACCCCTGAGTCAAAAGTTATGACAAAAATACGATTTCTGATCTCTTAGGAATTTCTATAAACTGTGAAATACGAAAATTTCAATTTTCGCACTCACCGAAACACTACCAAAACTTATCCAAATCACTCCAAACTTCACAGGGTGCATGTATGCCATAAATACTACCATCATTACGTAACGGAAATAAAAATCGACCCCTTAAATGAAAAACGCCATTAACGTTCGGACTAAGCTTTAAAAAGTTTCAAACTCGATTTCTAACTTAAAAATCACTTCTAATTCAACAAGAAAATATGGAAACTAGTCCCATGACTACCCGAGAACAATTCTATAAGGTCAAAACCTTCATAACTATTCTAATTCACAAAACCCCTATACGAAACCAATTGTTTTTAAACTTAAAACGAAATTAAACCATACCTTAAGCTTTCCCTCTTCAAAGATTTGCTATTCTGCTACTACCAGAGCTTAGATCGCTAAGTTTTGGATTGAAAATTGAAGAAAATAGATATAAAGGGAGAAGGTTTTATCGAAGGAGGGAGAACGAGAATTTCGTTCGTCGAACTGTTCTGTTTCACTGATAACTTAATATATATATATAAAAGTTAACTTACGAAAGTTAACTTATATATATATAAATAATATTATAATAATATAATAATAATAATAATAATATAATAATATATTATTAATAATAATATAATAATATTAATAAAAATTTTATTATTAATAGTTATTTTATAATTTCTTAGCCATTAAGAAATTTCTATTTCTAAGGTATTTAGCCAACTTCGAGTACTCTAAAATACCCCGATATTTCTAAAATCAACTTATCCCAATAATCTCATCAATATTTCTAACTAAAACTGCTGTGACATTTTTGGCCTCCAATCGGGTCTCCAGGGTCGCCAAACTTGAAAATATTTTTATTTCACAAATAACTCATATTATATCCACGTATTCCAAATAAATCCCCGTAATTAACAAATTACGCTTATGTATCCACTTATTAAGTCTCCAGGATCGCCCAACCTGAAAATATTTTTATTCCACATATAGCTCATATTACATTCACACATGCTATATAAATCTCCGTAATTAACAAATTACGATTATTTACTTACTTATAGCAAAATTTAAATTTTATACTGAAATAGATTAGTAAGATCATAATCCCACTAATTACCTGATTAACTCATAGTACAATATAAACTCTAATTATTTACCATTAGGCTTATCGGGATATTACAACCATCCCCTCCTTATAAAAATTTCGTCCTCGAAATTTATTTAAAAAATTCGGGATATTACCCCCATATTTATGATTCTAATTCTCAAATTGCTGCTTCTATCTTACTGTTTTTTTATAGCACTTCCTTAACTAGTAGAATTGTCTCATTTCATCTTTCTAGTCCAAAACCTGGACAAGATATTTTTCTCATATAATAAATTTGTCTGAAGTTTAACATCGTCACAACTCAGAACATGGGTCGAGTCTGATTCATATTTTCTCAACATGGAGACATGAAACACATTATATACTCCGGACAACGCAGGAGTTAAGGCTAGCTAATAGGCTACCTAGCCTATTTAATCCAGTGAACATATATATAATATTTCTCTTGTACCACACTTATTAAGGTACCTAACCAGTGGTACATTTAATTATCACTTTTTAAATAAACACCTCATAAGGGAAGATATTATTCTAAGATATTCTAACCTTTATCAAATATGCTCACAGTATATTTCTAATATTCTATTGATCTTCGCAGGTTACCCACCTTTCAAGAATAAAGCATTATACTATTTTCGCTTTAACTTCCATGGTTCTCAATAATCTTCTTTAATTCTTAACATCATAGCCAAAAATATCAACCTTGGAATTTTACAAGATTAGACTATTCCTTTGTATGAATTTTGTATTCTCATTTATAGTATAAATTGTCTACACTGATAGACAACATATTAACTCTGTATGTCCAATCGTTACTACTCGGTCAAAATCATAAGATCGCATAGTACAAAATTCATAATTATGTCTTTCTACTTCTTCTATGAGATCTCCTAAGTTGATCTATGGACTTAACTTAGTAACAAGTTTAGTATTCATTTCTGATAGATATTCAATTAGAGCATTTCTTATTTCCACCCACTTACTTATCTCAATACCTTGTAAATTTCTGCTTATTAACACATCACTTCCTCTTGATAATCTCTGGAACGACTATCGATTCTGCATCCTAATATGAATCATTCTAGCGTACTTTGTCCTCACTCATACGCTTTCCGGGATGACTCCCCGAAAGATTTCCCATCTTGAGATTACCCAAGTTAAGTATGCTTAACTCCAAGGTAAGCTCATGGTGGATTATCAGAAAGTAGAGGCCCCCCCTTTTTTTTTTTGTTCTTAATTGTATTTCTTTCTTTCATTCTTTCATTAATAAAATTAAATTGCCATCACTCCCTTCATAAACCTCTTGCAATTCATCATTGGTTTTTGTTCACTTAAACTTGAGAAATTCCCATCTTATTGTCAACTTAAATCTTATTCATCTCCACTTATTTTAACTTGTATCAATTTCCCTTGAATTGACACAACTTTTAATTAATTAATTTTTTTTTCCAATCATTTACGATTAACCACCATTATAAAGTAATTTGATTAAACCTATACAGTAGAGGCAACACTGCTCATACCAGGTACCCACAACTAAACTGGAAATACCCATTTCCCGAATTCTTAACTAATAACAATTAATTAAAGATCATTCCTTGATCCTGAAGTTTCTTTTCATCATCACCACTAAGGTTTAACTCTCTGATTCATATGATACCATTGCTTCTCTGCAATCATCACTATCTTCATACTTCGTTAACCACTTTAAAACTTATTCTACACTCAATTATATAACTCGTTGTTTAATAAACAACCTACTTTGTGATCCAACATCCACCAATCACTCAATTACATGTCTATTAAATTGCATCTCAATTCATAAGCTTTTCTCCATTCTAGGTGAGTATGCCTTTCCATAATTGCACAATAAAGTAATCTTTTCCAAGAATGTCAATGGTCTCCTTATATACCATATTGACTATCTAGTCAATTATAAAGTACTCTCCATCATTACCGTATCACCTTAAGTAATTTAGGTAATCTTCTTTACCTTAGTGATACCACTACTCTTCCTGATGTTCTTTTATACGTTACCTCAGTAACGTCACTGCTTCAAGCCTCCATTGGGCCCTCATTCCCACGAATTAATGGCTTTTATACATGACTGCATCACTCTAGCTGTTTCCTGGACTGACGGCTGGTCCCACGGACCAATCCAAGTGTTTCTAACGTGCTTTGCTCTTACTCGCACGCTTCATGGGAAATTTTCTTAAATGAAACCACCCCAAGTCAAGGACACTCAACCATGGAGTTCCGTCATGGTGAGCTACCAAAAAAAGATGCTTCTTGCTAACATAGGTAGTCCCACTCCTACATAATCTCAAAATTACTACACAATCGTCACCTTTAATTCATCTAGGATTCCAGACAATACTCATAAATTGTCCCACCTTTGGTAACGCTAGATCACTTCTAAACAAAAGATTTTGTTATTTGAATCAATTAGATCGATGCCTCCATTGACTACTGATTTTCTATATTCCACTAGGGAATATTAGCAATTTAACTCATATTGTCATCCTTCTAATCTGTCTACCCTGTTAAATGGGTTACCACTAAATAACATACATGCACAGTTCATTCAGATTTCTTGATGTCTCTAACTAAATGTATAATGTTTAATATCAATAGCAATTATAATATTGCCCATAAATTCTAACTTGAGTCGGCCGAAGGACCGATATCCCTGTCCCCTTGAGTCATAACCATCACTTGGGCAAGACCCGTACACTTTTCTCCTTTAACATAAGTCCTTCTTAACTACGTGTAGGTTCTTTTCAGATGACCCACTACCCCATAAAAAACAAGAAATGGCTCTACATTGGCTCAAATGGCGCCTTTTTGCATCTTGAACACTCAGGATAAGGTCGCCATTTCTTATACTCACTTTGACCGCTATCATGGTCACCCTAGAACCTTTCGTTCTATCACATAATTTGTGGTTCATTTAGTTTTTACTTCTTGATCTACTAGTATGTTGGCTTCATATATTCCACCACATCCAGTGGTACAACAGGAAGTGTCAGTAGTATAAGAACAGACATAAGATGAGCCTGCCATCTTTTTAAATCTTAGATTATTTTTTTTTTCCTTGTCGTCTAATCATGTCCTGTATAACAGAATTTACATGTTCCCAGCATTATGGCAATAAATAATTCTCTTCCATATTGTTTGCCCTGAGCCCAAATAGCTCGCTAATCAGACTATTTGATTGCCCTTACTGTATAACTTATCACATATTTAGTCCACATCTTCTAACTATTTAAAACTCAAACGGATATTAATATCAATATGCATATACCATACACATATTCTTATAAAAATTATCATTATGCTACTTTCCAACATACTTTATAATAGCCTAGGCAGGTAATCCAATAGCAATTAATATAAACACTTACTATACCATGAGTTGACCTGTCCTCGCAGCAAATGTACGTATTCGACCAGTCTTCAGGACCTTTAAAACCATGGCTGCTCTGATACCAAGTTGTAACGCCCTAATCTATAGGGACGCCACGTGTGTGATTTTATAAACTAGTTTAATACTAATAGAATAATTAATTATTAAAAACCGTGATAATATTAAAAACTTGACTAAAATAAAACACTAAAAATGGACATTATAACGGCATAAAAAGTGTGTTCCGGGAATCCCTATTGTAAAAAGTTTTGCTAAAGAAATATATACGACAACCATTTAAACATAAAATCAAAATACACAGCAGATACAGCCAGTCTAAAACAACTCCTGGCAACTCGGCACGCAGGCCGGCGAGGTCAATATGTACATTGCTGGAGAAGACTGCCACCTCATGGTTGATCTAGCTTTTCTTTGCCTTTACCTGCACCACATAGCACCCGTGAGTCACAATGACTCAGCAAGATAAGTAATAATAACAATCATATAGCTTATTATTCGAATATTGTCATTTATACACAATAAGAATCAAACCATCACACTTTGTTCATAAGATGAAATCCAAATCACTACTGGCATCTGCCACGAATAAACATTAGTATACAAATATTTGGTAATACAAAACCATTATACCAATAATGGAATTCATATTCATTTAATCATATAAATAATATATATGTTACCTCATAAAGCAACCATCTTCATGACATCATGTTGCCTAATTAGGCAAGTCGATGCTTTAATCTGATGATCTTGTATTGTATCGCCTAATCAGCAAGCCCATGCCATAGCCCGGCACCCATATGTCGCATAACTGCATCACCTAATCAGGTGAGCCTATGCCCAAAAACCTGCACCCATATATCATACAATTGCATCACCTAATCAGGTGAGCCCGTGCCACAATCTGGCACCAATATATCGCATCGTCTAATTAGACGAGCTCGTACCTACGCCCGGTACTTATCATGTCACTGACGCCTGTACTTACGCCCAGTACGTCGCCAGGAAAATCGCATCACCTAATCAGGTGAGCCCGTACCTACACTCGGTACTCATCATATATCACTAACACCCGTACTTACGCCCAGTACGTTATCAGGAAAATTGCATCACCTAATCAGGTGAGCCAACATATCACATGCATAATATTATCACATTATCAATACTCAACTAATCAATCTTTTCAATATATAACTATATTAACTATATCTCAATATTAATCAATTCATAACAATACTAATTGTATTACATACAACGTACTATGCAGTACAATATACTTTTCAATATATAACAATATTAACTATATCTCAATATTGATCAATTCATAACAATACTAACTGTATTACATACAACGTACTATGCAGTACAATATACTTTTCTATATATAACAATATTAACTATATCTCAATATTGATCAATTCATAACAATACTAACGGTATTACATACAACGTACTATGCAGTACAATATACTTTTCTATATATAACAATATTAACTATATCTCAATATGGATCAATTCATAACAATACTAATTGTATTACATACAGTGTACTATGCAGTACAATATACTTTCCTTACCTTTAATCCAGATTCATATATTTCAGCCAACCCAAGTGGAGAACTATCCCCGATGATCTCAGCCCTATGTCACAACAATGATAAACCAATAAGTGTTTATCCCAAAACACTGCTTATATTCACATAAGACAATCGAGGGTTTTCTACCGAACCCCGCAGTATAAATACACTAAAATAAAACTTATATTTTGGCTCTAAAACATACACCATGTTGTAGAGCTCGTTGCAATCTTCGAAACGGTATATAGAATGTCCAAAACGGACACCTGAGTCAAAAGTTATGACAAAAATACGATTTCTGATCTCTTAGGAATTTCTATAAACTGTGAAATACGAAAATTTCAATTTTCGCACTCACCAGAACACTACCAAAACTTATCCAAATCACTCCAAACTTCACAGGATGCATGTATGCCATAAATATTACCATCCTTACGTAACAGAAATAAAAATCGACCCCTTAAATGAAAAACGCCATTAACGTTCGGACTAAGCTTTAAAAAATTCCAAACTCGATTTCTAACTCAAAAATCACTTCTAATTCAACAAGAAAATATCGAAACTAGTCCCATGACTACCCGAGAACAATTCTATAAGGTCAAAACCTTCATAACTATTCTAATTCACAAAATCCCTATACGAAACCAATTGTTTTTAAACTTAAAACGAAATTAAACCATACCTTAAGCTTAGATCGCTATTCTGCTACTACCAGAGCTTAGATCGCTAAGTTTTGGATTGAAAATTGAAGAAAATATATATAAGGGACGAAGATTTTATCGAAGGAGGGAGAACGAGGGTTTCGTTCGTCGAACTGTTCTGTTTCACTGATAACTTAATATATATATATAAAAGTTAACTTACGTTAACTTATATATATATAAATAATATTATAATAATAATATAATAATAATAATAATATAATAATATATTAATAATAATAATAATATAATAATATTAATAAAATTTTATTATTAATAGTTATTTTATAATTTCTTAGCCATTAAGAAATTTCTATTTCTAAGGTATTTAGCCAACTTCGAGTACTCTAAAATACCCCGATATTTCTAAAATCAACTTATCCCAATAATCTCATCAATATTTCTAACTAAAACTGTTGTGACATTTTTGGCCTCCAATCGGGTCTCCAGGGTCGCCAAACTTGAAAATATTTTTATTTCACAAATAACTCATATTATATCCACGTATTCCAAATAAATCCCCGTAATTAACAAATTACGCTTATGTATCCACTTATTAAGTCTCCAGGGTCGCCCAACCTGAAAATATTTTTATTCCACATATAGCTCATATTACATTCACACATGCTATATAAATCTCCGTAATTAACAAATTACGATTATTTACTTACTTATAGCAAAATTTAAATTTTATACTGAAATAGATTAGTAAGATCATAATCCCACTAATTACCTGATTAACTCATAGTACAATATAAACTCTAATTATTTACCATTAGGCTTATCGGGATATTACACAACATCTCAGCCTAATCTTATTCAAGCAAGCTATTGGGCTTCGTGTTATATTCGACCAAAAAGAAAAATATGGATCATTCTCTCCAACAAGAGCCAAGTCAAAGTTATCTCTCCAATCACCAAACCACCCCCACGTTGTGAGCCAAGGCCACCTTCATTTCATTCCTTTTAATATGGGAAGTTCCAAGTCCAAGTGAGAGTAGCATCTTTCAGCCATGATTTATATATTGCCACGTCCAAGAGCCATGTCATTAAGCTGAATTTATTATCTTGCACACATGACTTTACCCATAACAGATCAATTACTCCATCATAACTACCAGTTGACACTCATGTGCTCCACTTCACTACGAAATTGAAGCCATTTTCTCCACTTATTTGCCCACTAATTGTACCAGATTTGGGGTCTTAGTTTCTCTATAAATAGAGAATCAAATGTAGTGAAAAAGGAATCAGATTTTAGTAGTGTTATTATACCAAAATTTTATCTTTTCCTTTCCTTCTTCTTTATTTTACTTTATTAATTTTGTTGTAAAGACAATGCCTTTTCTAGGCTAATTTCTTTGGCAAGACTCAAGTGTAAGTTCATGTAATTTTTATTTTTCTAATATATTGATTCTCTTTGTTCTTCATTTCCATATTTATTATATTAAATTTCTCTTCTTCTAAATTGCACTTTAAATTTAATAGTACCTTTTATTTAAGTTCAGTCACGCTATTCTTATGTAAGTTAGGCTATTAATTATTAGGGTGTTTAGTATATTATATGATTTTTACTGCATTCTGCCGGTGGTATTTTGTCGATTTAAATTATATAATATGATAGTATTTTTAGAAGTAGTATTAATTTAATTAGGGAACATATTTTTCTAGTGAGCTTAATTATACACATTTTCCCACTATAATTAATGGTGTAGAATTATAGTTGAGGTTAAAGAATCAATTTTATTAGGAAAATATAATTGCATGTACAAAGCTTGTGTCTTCCATAATCATTTTCTGATCACTTCTCATTTTAATTACTTCCATAATTTTTAAAAATCATTTTCTCAATATTCTCACATCACATTCAAGGTTCTTATTTTATTCTCGTAAAATTACTAATTGTCCTTTTGAGTGTATTTTTTCTCCCTGTGGATACGACATATAGCCCGTTTACTACTGCGACCGCAGTGTAACTAATTGGGCGACATCAGGTGCAGCGGAATAATATGACTCCTTCTGTTCAGATATCTAGCCCTTGATTCCTTTCTGTAGCAGAGCATTATCAATATCTGAACCTGGATCTCTATCTTTGATTCTTTAGTGCTGAAACTCCTTCTTGCTGAAAGTCTTTCTTCACGATCTTCCTCACTATGATTGAGGTATCACTTGCTGTGTGTGGGCACTACTCTCACACTAAGAATTTTGAAATTGAAGAGGGAAGGAAGAGAGCAAGGTGGCGGCTAAAGATAGGGAGAGAGAGAGTCTCAGTTTTTTCTGAATGAAAAGTCAGAAGAAAAAAGTGTAATTTTCCTGAAGCCTTCACTGTCTATTTATAGCATTCCACTAGGGTTAGGTTTGAATTATTTGGAATTAAAATAATGAAAATATCAAAGGGAAAACCCTACAAAAGTGGCCGGCCATGCCATGTGGATTTAGGCCTCACTTTTTGTAATTTTGCAGTTTTATCTTTTCTGCATTTGATTTCTCAAAAACGCCAATTATTTAATTCAACCATTTAAATGCCAATTCTAACTATTTAGTAACTATAAATACTTATTAAATAATATTGTCATTTATCATATTTATTAATTGAACCATACAAAGTATCATAATTAACAAATATGCCCCTAAAACTCTTTCTTTACAATTTCGCCCTTACTTAGTGAAAAATTCACAAATAGACATAGTCTAATTTGAGAATTATAATTGATTAATCAAAACTAATTACATGAGTCTTACAAGCAATATTATCTCAACTAGTGCGGGGACCATGGGTCTATATAACCGAGCTTCCAATAAGTAGATCAAGAATTTATAACTAAAATTCACTGACTTATTAATTCTTCGTTGAATCCACGCATAGAACTTAGAATTGCACTCTCAGTATATAGAATGCTCTATATGTTCCACCATATAGACACATCATTAGTTATTCATTGTTATAATCCTAATTTGATCAATGATCCTCTATATGAATAATCTACATTGTAAAGGGATTATCTTACCGTTACACCCTACAATGTATTTAATCCTTAAAACACTTAACCCCGTATACATGATATTTCAGCTTATGTGAAATGAGATCTCGACCACTTATTTTTGTTTGGTCAAGCTCGAAGGAGATCATCCTTTACTTACTATTCGCTAGATAGAAGCTATAGATTCCATGTTTATGATAGCGCTCCCACTCAATTGCACTACCGTGTTCCCAAAATTTACGTATTACTTGACCCAAAAGTATGCTTAACTAACAAATCAAAGAACACGAATAGCCTCTCGAGATCAAGCATAATCATAACAGGATTAAGATCATTTGATCTAGGATCAACTAGGCGATATTGACTTGAATAGATATTATGGTAAGTTTAATAAGTCTAAGTCAAAGTTCAATATCGGTCCCTTCCGATGCATACTCCATGCATCCAACCTGAGCTTTACTTTAACCAATGCTCTGGAAAGAACATAGCATTTCTCCAAATGCAAGTAAACTCTGTTGTAGATTATCATATCATTAAAACCCTGTGTCTAATAAATCTAGGAAACTTTATTCACATAGTCATGTTTACTTTCCAATGTGTTGACAGCACAATAAACAGGATCAAGTATGTGAAAAGGGTTTCAGATGAATTTATACATTCTGTACATATAATCATGAAATGAATCATGTGAACCATGCAACATTAAATGTTATTTCTGATCTATATTAATAAGTAAATCTGATTATATTGAAATGAGTTTTATTTAGGGCATAAAACCCAACAAACTCCCACTTGCACTAATATAAAACAAAATGTGCATTTCAAATAATCTCAACACCTTGATATACAAATCAAGTGTAGT
This sequence comes from Cannabis sativa, assembly GCF_029168945.1. Taxonomy (NCBI): domain Eukaryota; kingdom Viridiplantae; phylum Streptophyta; class Magnoliopsida; order Rosales; family Cannabaceae; genus Cannabis; species Cannabis sativa. Next base: position 39,490,186 of record NC_083609.1, on the reverse strand, counting down.
AGTAGTAAACTCCTTGTAATAGGATCTGAAAGGTTGAATTAAACACAACCTTTTCTCCACCATTACTCTTCCTTAATCACAAAATCATTAATAATGTGAAATTCCTCTCTATATGTCTACTCTTCTTCGGATACTGAATTCTATACCTTTGGCAACTACTTTTGGTTAATCAGGAACTTAACACTAGTAGTTTAGGCAATTTGGATTAGTGCCAAAAATGTATAGAACTTTCCTTAGACTGAATAAGTACCTTTCCTGCAACTTTAACATTCAGTCCCTTTCTTGTAGACCTAGAGACTTCAGATAGGTTTTTACACTTCTCCAAAATCACTATTCCACCCCCAGAGTAATCACCATCTTATCAGAAAGATTTTCTAACACAAAGGCAAATTTTGAAATCTGATGTGGTATAGTCTAAGAGTTTTAAACACACCCTTAAAGACTAACATATAGTTCCTCTTCTTTATCTTAAGATTTACTTGATTGTGTTCTAATGTTCTTCTCCTGGATTAATCTGATACCTACTCATTACTCCCACTCAACAGCAGGTGTCTGGTCTAAGGCATACAAAAGCATATCTAATACATCTCACTGTTGATTTAAGAAATTCTTTCATGGCTTTATCTTTTCTAGAATAGTTGAGTCTTTTCCTTAGATAAATAAAATCTATGCCTAAGAAGTTGTGAAGCTTCTATAGATTGCCATTTGAAAGAAAATGCTTCAGCATCTTACTAAAATAAGTTGCTTGCATTAGAGTAAGTAATTACCAGGTATACCACAAGCCATAGGTTTAGATAAACTCAAACCTATAATACTAGGAACAGGAAGTTTTGTTAAGTCCATAGAATAGACTTATTAACTAAAATTTCCTTTCATGTCCTTGTAATAGAAAACTTTAGGTTATTCCATGTGAATGGATTAAACCATAGTTCTATTGGCTTTTCTTCTTAGTTTCTTATCTTGACAATCCATTACTTGTTTAAACTCACAATGGATTTTAATCACTCGTGTCTTCCAAGTCATAAGAAGGTAAGTTCCTAGAAACTCTCCCACTACGACAAGGTACCGTGAATTATGTCTAAGAAAACTAAATGGTATTGACCTCTTCGGTTTTGACGAGACAACAGAGGGAGTTGGATCATCATATGTCAAATAAGATGATAGAACACTTTTGGAATCAAGAAAAAATATCTCCTTTATTTGCTACTTTATTTTCAGACTTAGTCATTTTCTTAGAAAAGTAGTATTTGTTTAAATAAACACTTTCTTATCTATTGACTATGGGATGGTCCACCCCTAATCACTTAGAATAGCAAACAAACCATGGTTAACAGTTCGAGCTTTTCTTAAGATTTTGATTAGGTCATCCATGAATCTAGTAATGATTTACATTAAGTATACAACAATTACATCATTCTGAAATTGTATTACCATAGAAGGATTTAGGCAACGACTAGTAACTAATCATCAATATGCAAATCGAAATTTCTAGGGAGGTAAGTTGGATATAATTCAAAAATTAATTTAATGATCTTTGAACAGCATATCAGCTAACTATTTCTCCACCCCTATTAGTTTGCAAGATCTTTAACCACTTACCTTAATGGTTTTCCATTGCTAGAAATTTAAGAAATTTTTCAAACATATCAAATTTCTTTGCATAAGGTATAATCTAGAGTGATCGTTTTAAGAATACAACGAAAAACTCATATCCACCCCTGAATGTACATCCATCTGCGAATGAGATGAACTACTTTCAATGGATATAGGCATATTAACTCTTTCCAGAGATTGATCTTGTCAAATCCACTATGAACAAGATACAAATGCCATAGATTAATAAAGTGTGGTAGTGTCTTTTGATGACTTAGGTTTAGTTACATCAAAGAGTTATTAGAATACTGCAAGTGGATCCTAGTTACAGAATACTAAACTCATATTCCATATAGTTTGAAACCAATGATATTGTGTGGATATTAAACACTTGTGAAAGTGTAACTGTATTGTATTCTGGAATTAGAAATATGAGAAAATTTATGTTTGGAATCTAAAATTAAAGTCAAAGACTTAAATTTATACCAAATATAATGAGTAATTCTTTCTTGGACCACCACTACTAATTTAACTCGAAGTCTGATTTGCCCATACAAGTAGGAGATTTCTAAGATTAAGGATTTATATCAATTGGGAAGAATTTCGGGATTATAATCATATGCGTCATTTAATTTCTTAAGAGAAAATATAGAATGACATGATATGATATATAGACCATTCATCCAATGATATGTTATTGAGCTAATTCGAAATGAATAAGCTAAGAGGAATTACGATAATTTCGTTGTTTAAATAAGAATCCAACGATGTTCCGATTAGCGAGAGTCAAAGTAATCTTATTTATATAATCTTCTTGTTTGATATTGTAAAAATGCTAGTCTAAGGTGTCATCAATTGATGAACAGCTAGATGTTGCATATACAATATTTATCTTTCGAGATCTTACACTATTATGTATGTCTAATGGTGAAAATCCATTAGCGATTTATCTCATTAGAAAAACAAACATGTTAGACCAACAATGAAGTTTCGAAATTAAACTACAACTTAATAACAGAAAATAACATGGTTCAATATAAATTCACACAGAATTCAGAAATTATTAAACATATAGCAAGTAGGAATGACAAGTGAAAATACTAAAACATACAATCCTAAATAATTTCCAAGGTTTCCAACAAACTGATACAGGGTCCCGATAGGCGAGAGTCAAAGTATCATTCATTAAATAGAGTTGTCAGCTCATCTAAAATAGAAACCATTCTAGCAACCTTTTATTCGATCAAAATAAGAATCCAACGTTGTCCCGGTAGGTCAGAGTCAAGGTTATTCTCATTTTATGAGCTTCCACCATTGTTTCATGTTTTATAAGTTTATCTCTAAGTAGTCACCGTAGGGGAGAGTCTAATAGAGACGAAAACTTACAAAACACTTATCAAATGAGATCTTACGGTGTTAAATGCGTTCAACGAATAACCATCTATAGGGGAACGAAGTCTAGCGTCTCGAGGTTATATTGAAAACATTTAACTATTGTAAGACCAACAATGGAGATCGAATATCTTAATAATAATAAAGCTCATTATTTAAAGAGAGTTGTATTTTCTTTGATACTTATTTTAATCTATTTATTTTAAATATATATTTATTTAATTAAAATTTCAAATTTAGAATGAAAAATTCTAAATATAAATTTTAATTTAATATTTATAAATTTTACTTAGATGGATATGAATTTCTTCCATCTTAGTAATAATTTCCAATAAATATTTAGAAAAATATTCAATTTAAGTTGTTACAAAATTAATTTAAATTAATTTACAACTCAAATTTAATTTTCTATAAATATATATTGCATTTCAAAAAATTAAAGTATTTAAGAATACAATTTTCGAAAATGCATGTTAAGATAAAAAATACATCCTGGAAAAATTATTCTAATTTAATGTTGGCCCAAAATTAATTAATAAAATTAATTTACAACAAAAAATATAATTTTCCTATTTAATTAAATATATAAGAAAAATTTCAAATATTTAAGTATGATGATGAAAATCAACTTAAATATTAATTTTCTATTTAATTAAATACACTAGAAAAATACTTCAAGCAAACACAGATAATATCTATCTAGATTTTCCTTTGACTAATTAATTCAATTTCTAATTAAATAAATATTTTACTTCATTTATTTTAATTATTCATTAAATGAAAAAATAATTGATTTAAGTTGGTCCAAAATTAAAATAAATAATTTACAACTTTAATCTATTTTTCAAATAAAATTCGAAATTCCAGCATTTAAGAAATGTAATTTTGAAATTTGATTAATAAAATAAAGGAAAAACTATATTTTGAAAATTATTTAAATTTAGTTGAAAAATTAAATTTCAACTAAAAATAGTTTTGTATTTAATTAAGTGTCATGAAAAAGAAATATTTAAGTATCATGATGAAAATCAACTTAGATATTTAATTTTCAAATTAATTAAATGTATTAAATTCAAGAAATAAATAACTAAGTGTAGAGAAGGCTTAATTATTAATCTCTAGTTTAATACTAGGAAAAATATACTTAAAATAAATTGTACCAAAATTAATTATATAAATAATTAATTTCACAATGTATAATATTTTCCTATTTAATATTAGAAATAATAAGTAGTCTAGAAATAACTATCTAGAAAATGTCTTATTTGACTAAGTATCTTTTCCACAAAATTTGAAAAAATATCTAATTTAAGTTGTAGTAGAAAACATCTAGAACTTAAATATTTTCAAATTTAAATTTAATTAAATATCAAAAATTAGGTTGTAATCACTTAATTTAAAAATATTCCATTTTAAGTTAATATTCGAAAAGATATCAACTTAAAAAAAAATATCTAAAGAATCTTAATAACCAATTCCTAAAATTCCTCAACTTAATTTTGAAATTTTAAATACAAAAGATATTCAGATTTAAGTTGATTAGTTAGAGATAACCAATTTTCAACTTAAATAGGAATATTTAATGAAAAATTTAAATTAAGCTTCAGAAAGAATCTAGATGGTTATAATTCTATATTTAATTAAATACAAGAAAATACATATAGTTTAGCTTAGAATAAAAAATTCTTTCAACTATGTTTTTCTTAAATTAATTTCAAAATAAATGAAATTAATTATGTGGCTAATCAATTTTATTAGGTTAAACTAATTTAATTAACCTAGTACAGTTATCCAAATCAGGCAAATGGGCCTTCACAATTGGGGTGGTTCATGTGAGGGGGTGCTGGGTTCAGTATGTCGTACCCACTTCTATGGCTCCCAACTCTCACACAAGGCCCAAAAGAGAGGAATTTAACCTTAAAATGAACAACTGTTATTAATTGAATAGGCCCAATAATTAAATGGGCCTAAATAAAATCTATCAAGAACTATGACATTTTATTTAGCAACAACAACCTATATGCATCTATAACAAAATTAAACATATAGGCTCACACAGGCACACATTTGGATGGATCCTATCATGTTGCTAGGTCATACACAGATGAAAGAAGATTGTAAAATTTACCTGTTACAAATTATTTACTTGACCTATTGACAATTGAACCATGGGTTAAAATCAGATCATTGGATCTGTCAACAAGTTAACCATGGCAATTTATATCAAGCAATAATAGGTTTTATTAAAACTTACACACAAGCTAAAACACATACTCCTGCAACAAGATGAATTGGATAGTTGGATGTAGGAATTATTTAATTTTAAATATTAATTTTCGAAAATAATTTAAATAATTTAAAATATTTTCGGTATTTAAATAATAAAATAATAAAAAAAAATTAAAATTAAATATACTATTTTTGAAAAAATAGGTTTCAACTAACCTAAATATCATTTCAAAAATATTTAGCAACAACAACCTATATGCATCTATAATGAAATTAAACACATAGGCTCACACAGGCACACAATTTGGATGGATCCTATCATGCTGCTAGGTCATACACAGATGAAAGAAGATTGTAAGTATACCTGTTACAAATTATTTACTTGACCAAGGGAGCCATCAGATCATTAGATCTAGCAAAAAGTTAACCATGGCTATTTGCAATCAAGCATTAATAGGTTTTAAAATTTTACAAACAAGCTAAAACACATACTCCTGCAACAAGGTTAGCTGGATAGTTGGATGTAGGATTTATTTAATTTTAAATAAATAATTTCGAAAAAAAATAATTAATTAAATTAAAAAAAAAAATTATTTTCGAAAATTTAAAAAAAAATTTAAAAATTTCGAAATTTAAAAAAAAAAACATATTTAAAATCAAACCTACTATTTTGAAAAATTGGGTTTCAACAAACCTAAATATCATTCAAAATTTGCTAACTACTTTTAAAAATTTAATGTTATTTTAAAAATAAAAATTAAATAAAAAATTAGAAAAGATAAATAAATATCTTTTTCAGATTTTAAATGTAATTTAAATAAATAAAATAGCAAAATTTAAAAGTTAGCAAAATATCTTACATCTATTTAAAATTACATGATTGTAGTTATCTTATTTTAAATTTAAATAAGGTCAAATTATTTAAAAAAAAATTAATTTAAAAAATTTAATATCTGACCTTAAATTTTAAAAAAAATAAGATATAATCAAATTTAAAAATAAGATAGATAATTAAGCAAAAAGATAGATATTTACTATTTTTCAAATTCAAATTACACTAATGTCATGAATTAAATTTTAAAAATATTAATTAATTTAATTATGATAATTAGAATTGAATTAGGAATAGTAAATGTATAAATACAGAACTACACAAGAAATTGGAAGTTAAATCCATGAAAAATCATGAAAAATCGACGAAAAACGAAAAAAATGCGAGCTGTACGGACAACATGCATTGCATACTGCCCATGGGCGCGCTGGTGGGCTGCATGGGCGAGAGGACACGGCGCAGGGAGGATTTGCATGATTTCCGCGCGCGTGTCCTGTTGCTCAATCACGAAATTTTTTTCGAAACTTCAAAAAATCTTAACTAATTCAAATTAAATAGAAATTGAGTTCTGTAAAAAGGTAACTTGCTTAATTCTTTCACGAAAATTCACAAACATCAATCAATCATCATATAACACTCAATACAACATGATACCATCCAAAACATCAAACAATCGCTTTAAAGTCCAAATTTCTAGCAAGCAAATCAATTACCATGGCTCTAAGGCCAATTGTCAGAAATTATTTTACCAAGATCTTAGATATACTCACAAGTATGTTGATTAACACCCTAAATATGAACTTTCTAAAACGATGAAATAAACACATATAAAGTTTAGTAAACCTTACATTGGGTGTAGCGGAATAATATGACTCCTTCCGTTCAGATATGTAGCCCTTGATTCCTTTCTGTAGCAGAGCATTATCAATATCTGAACCTGGATCTCTTTCTTTGATTCTTTAGTGCTGAAACTCCTTCTTGTTGAAAGTCTTTCTTCACGATCTTCCTCACTATGATTGAGGTATCACTTGCTGTTTGTGGGGACTACTCTCACACTAAGAATTTTGAAATTGAAGAGGGAAGGAAGAGAGCAAGGTGGCGGCTAAAGATAGGGAGAGAGAGAGGCTCAGTTTTTTCTGAATGAAAAGTCAGAAGAAAAAAGTGTAATTTTACTGAAGCCTTCACTATCTATTTATAGCATTCCACTAGGGTTAGGTTTGAATTATTTGGCATTAAAATAATGAAAATATCAAAGGGAAAACCCTACAAAAGTAGTCGGCCATGCCATGTGGATTTGGGCCTCACTTTTTCCAATTTTGCAGTTTTATCTTTTCTGCATCTGATTTTCTCAAAAACACCAATTTTCTAATTCAACCATTTAAATGTCAATTCTAACTATTTAATAACTATAAATAATTATTAAATAATATTGTCATTTATCATATTTATTAATTGAACCATACAAAGTATCATAAACAAATATGCCCCTAAAACTCTTTCTTTACAATTTTGCCCTTACGTAGTGAAAAATTCACAAATAGACGTAGTCTTATTTGAGAATTATAATTGATTAATCAAAACCAATAACATGAGTCTTACAAGCAATATTATCTCAACTAGTGCGGGGACCATGGGTCTATATAACCGAGCTTCCAATAAGTAGATCAAGAATTTATAACTAAAATTCACTGACTTATTAATTCTTCGATAAATCCACGCATAGAACTTAGAATTGCACTCTCAGTATATAGAATGCTCTATATGTTCCACCATATAGACACATCATTAGTTATCCATTGTTATAATCCTAATTTGATCAATGATCATCTATATGAATGATCTACACTGTAAAGGGATTAGATTACCGTTACACCCTACAATGTATTTAATCCTTAAAACACTTAACCCCGTATAAATGATATTTCAGCTTATGTGAAATGAGATCTCCACCATTTATTTTCGTTTGGTCAAGCTCAAAGGAGATCATCCTTTACTTACTATTCGCCAGATAGAAGCTATAGATTCCATGTTTATGATAGCGCTCCCACTCAATTGCACTACCGTGTTCCCAAAATGTACGTATCACCCTGACCCAAAAGTAGGCTTAACTAACAAATCAAAGAACACGAATAGCCTATCGAGATCGAGCCTAATCATAACAGGATTAAGATCATTTGATCTAGGATCAACTAGGCGATATTGACTTGAATAGATATTACGGTAAGTTTAATAAATCTAAGTCAAAGTTCAATATCGATCCCTTCTGATGCATACTCCATGCATCCAACCTGAGCTTTACTTTAACCAATGCTCTGGAAAGAACATAGCATTTCTCCAAATGCAAGTAAACTCTGTTGTAGATTATCATATCAGTAAAATCCTGTGTCTGATAAATCTAGGAAACTTTATTCACATAGTCATGTTTACTTTCCAATGTGTTGGCAGCACAATAAACAGGATCAAATATGTGAAAAGGGTTTCAGATGAATTTATACATTGTGTACATATAATCATAAAATAAATCATGTGAACCATGCAACATTAAATGTTATTTCTGATCTATATTAATAAGTAAATCTAATTATATTGAAATGAGTTTTATTTAGGTCATAAAACCCAACAGTATGAGAGGTGTACTCAGACCTAATTGGGAAGGACAATATCAAGTGATTGAAGTTCTCGAATTAGGAGTATACAAATTGGGTAAGTATGATGAAAAGATGCAACTTGTTCTAGTACCACAATATTGGAATGGGGAACATTTATAGAAATACTACCAATCAAGTACGAGGTCGGATGACTATTTTAAGTACTGAAAGAACATTTACTTTTAAGTGAATGGCCTACTGGGGGTACTACGCCCAATGGTTTGGACAAAATGGAAAGGTACTCAGGTCGGATGACCACCATTTTAAAGTACAATTTCTAATTTCTGGAATTTGTTTTATTTCATGTTAAGCTAAAAGATCAGATTAGATCAAATAGCTCTGATGTAAGTTAATACGGTAACAAACACATTTTCGATCAATAAATGAATAAAGATGTTTATTTAAAAATTCAAATTGAGTCGAAATTACTAACATGTTGTTAATTTACAATCCAGTGCGTACAGAAGGTTTTGTCGAACCCAAAACCCCGAACATACTTGCAAAAAACAAGTGACCAAGAGTCATAAGTCTGCTCGGTTACTTGGGAAGCACCTATACCTGTACAAAGAATTTGATAAAAATAAAACAAACACAGTTGCACGATGATTATAAACAGAGAATGAAATTCATTAAAGATAACAAAAGCATGTAATACCGAGATTGAAAGTGTTGGAAATTATTTTACCAGGATCTTAGATCTACTCACAAGTATGTTGATTAACACCATAAATATGAACTTCTAAAACAATTATGAAATAAACACATATAAAGTATTAGAAAATCTTACATTGGGTGCAGCGGAATATAATGACTCATTCCGTTCAGATATCTAGCCCTTGATTCCTTTCTGTAGCAGAGCATTATCAATATCTGAACATGGATCTCTTTCACTCCTTCTTTAGTGCTGAAACTCCTTCTTGTTGAATGTCTTTCTTCACAATCTTCCTCACTATGATTGAGGTATCACTTGTTGTGTGTGGGCACTACTCTAACACTAAGTATTTCGAAATTTCAAGGAAGAAGAAAGAGGAGAAGGTGGCGGCTAGGAATAGAGAGAGAAGGCTAAGGTTTTTCTCTGAAGGAAAGTCAGAAGTAAAGTGTAAATTTCCTAAAGCCTTCACTATCTATTTATAGCATTCCACTAGGGTTAGGTTTGAATTATTTGGCATTAAAGTAATGAAAATATCATATGAAAAATCCGATAAAAGTGGCCGGCCCTATACAATATGGATTTGCGCCTCACTTTTTGCAATTTTGCAGTTTTATCATTTCTGCATCTCATTTTCTCAAAAATGCAAATTTTTAAATTCAACCATTTAAATGTCAATTCTAACTATTAAATAACTATAAATAATTATTAAATAATATTTTCATTTATCATATTTATTAATTGAACCATACAAAGTATTATAATTAACAAATATGCCCCTAAAACTCTTTCTTTACAATTTCGCCCTTACTTAGTGAAAAATTCACAAATAGACATAGTCTAATTTGAGAATTATAATTGATTAATCAAAACCAATTATATGAGTCTTACAAGCAATATTATCTCAACTAGTGGGGGGGGGGGGGACCATGGGTCTATATAACTGAGCTTCCAATAAGTAGATCAAGAATTTGTAACCTAAATTTACTGACTTATTAATTCTTCGTTCAATCCACGCATAGAACATAGAATTGCATTCTCAGTATATAGAATGCTCTATATGTTCCACCATATAGACACATCATTAGTTATCCATTGTTATAATCCTAATTTGATCAATGATCCTCTATATGAATTATCTACACTGTAAAGGGATTAGATTACCGTTACACCGTACAATGTATTTTATCATTAAAACACTTAACCCCGTATAAATGATATTTCAGCTTATGTGAAATGAGTACTCCACCATTTATTTTCGTTTGGTCAAGCTCGAAGGAGATCCTCCTTTACTTACTATCCGCCAGATAGAAGCTATAGATTCCACGTTTATGTTACCGCTCCTACTCAATTGCACTACCGTGTTCCCAAAATGTACGTATCACCCTGACCTAAAAGTAGGCTTAATTAACAAATCAAAGAACACGAATAGCCTCTTGAGATTGAGCCTAATCTTAACAGGATTAAGATCATTTGATCTAGGATCAACTAGGCGATATTGACTTGAATAGATATTACGGTAAGTTTAATAAATCTAAGTCAAAGTTCAATATCGGTCCCTTCCGATGCATACTCCATGCATCCAACCTGAGCTTTACTTTAACCAATGCTCTGGAAAGAACATAGCATTTCTCCAAATGCAAGTAAACTTTGTTGTAGATTATCATATCAGTAAAACCCTGTGTCTGATAAATCTAGGAAACCTTATTCACGGAGTCATGTTACTTTCGAAAGTGTTGACAACACAATAAACATGATCAAGTATGTGAAAAGGGTTTCAGATGAATTCATACATTATGTACATATAATCATGAAATAAATCATGTGAACCATGCAACATTAAATGTTATTTCTGATCTATATTAATAAGTCAATATTATTATATTGAAATGGGTTTTATTTAGGGCATAAAACCCAACAAACTCCCACTTGCACTAATATAAAACAAAAAGTGCATTTCAAATCAATTACCATGGCTCTGAGGCCAGTTGTCAGAAATTATTTTACCAGGATCTTAGATCTACTCACAAGTATGTTGTTTAAACACCCTAAATATGAACTTTCTAAAACGATAAATTAAACACATATAAAGTTAAGAAAACCTTACATTGATGCAGCGGAATTAATGTCTCCTTCCGCTCAGATCTCTAACCCTTGTATCCTTTCTGTAGCAGGTATAATCAAGATCTGAGCCCGAATCTCCTTCTTCTTTAAGTTTGATCCTTCACAGTCTTCCAATCTATGATTGAGTTACTGCTTGCTGTGTGTGGGCACTCACTCTTTCACTAGGGTCACGAAATTGATGAAGGGAAAAGAGAGAAGGGGTTTCGGCCAGGTATAGAAAGTAGGGAAGGCTCAGTTTTCTGAAGAGAGAAATTTCTGTCAGAAGATGATATTCAAAGATGTGTTTTTGACTGAGCCATTAATTTTCTTATTTATAGGCAACTACTAGGTTTAGGTTAGGAATTATTTGGCATTAAAATAATGAAAAAATCAATTTGAAACTCCACAAATAGTGGCCGGCCATGGTGTGTTAGTGGGCCCCACTTGATTTTGCAGTTTTATCAAATTTTATTTCTATTTTCTCAAAAATGCCAATTTTTCAATTCTAACCTTTTAAATGCCAAAACTAATTATTTAATAACTAAACTAGATTATTAAATAATATTGTCATTTAATTTAATTATTAACTAGACATATAAAGTCCATTAATAAATAAATAAACCTAGAATCTCTTTTCTTTACAATTTCACCCATGCTTAGTGAAAATTCACAAAATTAGACATAGTCTAACTTTAGAATTATAATTGATCAATCACGAATCAATTAATGAGTCTTACAAGCAGAATGTTCTCAACTAGAATGGGGACCATGGATCTATATGCTGAGCTTCCAATAAGTGAACCAAATTTACCAAGTAAATTCCTACTTATTAATTCTTCGTTGAATCCACTCTTAGAACTTAGAATTGCACTCTCAGACTTACATAGAGCATATTATAATGTTCCACGATATCAATATGATATCTCATTTAACCATTGTTATAATCTTATTGTGATTTAAAGATCCTCTATATTGATGATCTACATCGAGATGGGATTTCTTTACCGTTCTCACCCCTCAATGTATTTTGCCTTTTAAAACACTTAGCTACCTGTAAATGGTGCTTAGTGATCTAATAATTAGTCAGTTAAACAAGAGCTCATCACTTGACTTCTATACACCAGTAAAAGCTATGGATTCTTTATTTATGTTTAGCACTCCCACTCAATCATACTATCATGTTCCCAAAATATACGCATCACCCTGACCTAAAAGTAGGCTTAACTAATAAATCAAAGAACATGAATAGTACTCTTGAGTTGAGCCTAAGCATATCAGGATTTAGATTCTTTTAATCTTAAGATCAACTACTGATATTGACTTGGAAAGATATATATAACGGTAAGTTTGTAATATCTTAACTTAGTCGCAATATCAGTCCAGTCCAATGTATACTCCATACATTCGAAACTAGTATACTTTACTAATGTCCTGGAAAGAACATAACACTTACTCCAAGTGTAAGTACACATCATCGCTGATTATCACATTAGTTTAAATCCAAGAACACTGATGAAACGGGGACCAAGTCTTTTGATTCATATGATCACAATCACATTCCACTGTGTTGACGATACTGTAATTGTGAATAAACATATGATCTAGATTTAACTGATTCTGTGTGTATGTAATAAACATATTAAACCATTAGCATGTAAAATTCATGCAAACATCAATCACTTCAAATTTCTTATATTGATAACTAATCAGATTGCAAAGAGTTTTATTTAGGGCATAAAACCCAACAGAGCTATCATCCTATGGTCAGACGTGAGATTTAAGCTAAAATGTCCGTTGCTCGAATAGGGTGGACTAGAACGAAGATGAGGATGATCCTCGTGCAAGAGTGTAAGCAGATCCTGGTCAATTTGGTATTCGCTTCCCCAAAACTCACCTGGGTTCATCTACAAAAGACAACACACAAAATGAGTGTTTGGTCGTGATATCGAACATTAAAACAGGCAAATATGCCGACCAGGAGTACTCAATGAATTAAAGAATAAGAAAATTCTACGAAAAGTTAAAACTCAAGAGTTTGACATTTTCGTGTGTTAGGGAAAAAATATTCATGAAGCTTAGAGTAAGCATGATGAAAGACAGGCATTGTGCAGTTCAAGAAGCAAGCATTATGAACGATGAAAACGCATGAATCGTTACAAAAGAAAATCACAGAGTTTCTAAACTTAGGGTTTCCCACATATCTTCTACGGCGAAGTCAAAGTTTCATTCAAAAAATAAATGTGCAAAGTAAACATAAAAGAAATCGAGAACTTACTCAAGGATTGAACGTCTGGATTCAGGTTACTCCAAGCCAAACGAGCAGTTTTTGTGAAAACACTTGAGCAAACTTGAAGATGAAAAATGTAAAGACCGCTTAGTTTAATTCAGAAATTAGCAGTTAATTATGTTTAATTATGGAAAATTATTTATAGATATTTAAATAATTATTTATACTGTTATTATTGAATTCTGAAATTCATTTTATGTCATTTAGTGATTTTCATAATTTTGCATTTCTGGTGCCCGGTAACATGGAACTCGGTGTTTGGCTCAGTAAAATCACAACTTAGTATGTTAGTATATTGGGACGGTTTATTAGACATTGGAAATGTCGGGATTGGCCGGGAATTTAGAATTTCCCGAAATACCCCTTTAGTGCCCTTTATGTTATTTTAGTATGGAGGGGCAAATTGGTCATTTTGCCCCATTGTTGTTTTGTCCTTTTGTGAACTTTATGTGGTGAAAAGTGATGATTTTAATTAAATATTATTAGTTGAATATATGTTGAGTTATGCATTTTATTCTCATTTGGTTCAAAGTAAGAAAATTAAAAAAATTGGAAAATTGCTTTTCTCTCTTCCTCTCTCTTTCGGCCACTTCTTGAGCAGCTGGAATTGGAGTTTTTCTTCTGAATTTCCAGCAAGAATCATCTTGGTTTTGAGGTGCTTAAACTTTAGGTATTTTTCCTTGTAGCTTTTCTTGGTGTTTTCTTGTGTTTTAAGAAAAAGTTCGTGAATTGCATGCTTGATTTTGGAGTGTTCTTGTTGCTGTATGTTGTGGTTAATTTCTGAAGTTTATTCTTGATTATTTGAGTAGAATAGAGCTGATGGTAATGCATGATTAGTGGTGTTGTTTAAAGTTATGGATTTTCTATCTAAAATCTTAAGTTTTCAAAGAGAAATTTCGAAATTGGTGGCTGTATTTGTTGCATGAGTTAGAGATTATTTTCTGCAGCTTTATTATGCATGAATATGTAGTTTTATTCTGGTTTTGATGCTTGTAGGTGAGCTTTAGCCAAGTTTGAGTTTGAAACTCAAAGCTTAGAGCTCACATGGCATTTTTAGTATATGTGTGTTCTGGGCTGTTTTGGTGCTTTGGTATTGTTCTTATGGGTATTTAGAACAGGTCTGGAAGGTTTGGGGTGAATTGGATTTGATTTGAAAGAGTTATGAATTTTTGAAAGTTTCCTGCGAGTAACCGAAATTCCGGTTATGCATCCAGAATTCCGGATGGGGTTTTGAAATTCACAGAACTAGAACTCCGGTTGTGCAACCGGTCTGCCGGTTGGGAAATTTTCAAGAACCCTAGATTTTCTCGTTTTTATGTTATTTGGGGTATTGCCATGCTTTTTATCGATAGGAAAACTTTTAGTTTCTAGTTTAAGTCCCCGGGAAGTGATTTAGCGTATCACTTATTAGTGTTGTGATTGTTATGGTTTATGAGCCTGTAAACCGTCGTGCAGTTCGTTCCAGTCAGGTTGACCGGCACACCTGAATTCGGAATCGAGGTAAGATTAGTATAACAGTATGCATATGTATTACATGTTTAGTGTGCATGTTAGGAAGCCTGTTAGATTACATTAGATATGTATGTTGGCTTCGTACCATCCGACCATATCACATCGGTTAGCCTAGAGTATGACTAGCAACTGGAGTATGACCACTATACCGAGTATAGGCTGATACTAGGGTTGGTGGTACAGTGCTATGTGACCGTATCACATCGGTTAGGCTAGAGTATGACTAGCAGCTGGAGTATGACCAATGAACCGAGTGTATGCTGATACGGTAACACATCGGTTAGGCTAGAGTATGACTAGTAGCTGGAGTATGACCAGTGAACCGAGTATAGGCTGTTACTTGTCAATAGTACTGTCTTGTGAACGTTTGGGACTCAGTATCGTGTGGGACACGGCAGTTAGGGTTATGGTCAGGGGTATGGGCGTCTGATCATAACTCAGGATTTATGTATGTTTATGATTTATGCTTTTCTTACTGAGTATGTCGACTCACAGTGCTATGTTTATGTGTAGGTAAGGGCAAGGCCAAGGCTAAGGAACTGTGAGAGCGAGCCGGTGAAGATTGTACATGTCGGGGCGGTTAGGCCTGGAGCGTACGATCCTCGGGACAGCAAGGCTATTTTGTAATTAGTCGATAGGCGACAAGTATTTTGTATTAGACAGTAACTTTTGTAAAGCTTTTTGTAAATGGGATCCCACAGTATTTTGTATGAAATATTTTATAAGTTTAATTAAAAAGCAAAAATTTTAATTAATCACGATTTCCATAAACCTCGTTGATTAGCAACGAGCTGCACAGTACGTTTAAAAATCACGTAATATGCCTATGCTAGTTAGGGTGTTACAAAACACCTCTCTTTTCCCTCTGAACTTACTTAGCAAAGAAGGTTGGTGATAAATGCTCACTGGTATTTATAGGCCAACAACAAAAAGGGGTAATCATTTCAAAAGAACCTCAGACGCCTCGGTTCCCCCCAAAAGCGAATATGGGAAATCAAAAGCAATCAAGTGCACCCCTCAAACGTGGTAATTGAAAATCAGATTTCGAAGCATTAATTGCGTCAGAGCATTTATTAGCCGAAAACCAAAGGGATGCCCAGTCAGACTCACATCGAGTCGCAAATAGACGCGCCTGACACGTGTCACCCATTCAAACGCAAGGACAATTTGGATGAAGTCTACACGCAACTTCGGACGTCCCGTACAGACTTGGGGGCAAATGTTATCCTAATTTCTGTACTCTGACGTGGCATCACTCAATGGTGACACCTGAAATCGACTCCAGGTATCTGCTCGCAAGGCACAGGCCGAACAGGACACTGCATGCATTCGCTCGGACGAAGTCCTTTAAACCGAGCAGTGGGCAACACTTAGCAAATTTAGCTTTTGCATCGTGAGTCATCAAGGAAATCCCTATAACTTTGGGATCAGATTACAAAGATATGGCAAGCTGTCCAAATCCCACGATCAATGTATTATGTATTTACTATGAAATATTTTTGCTTATATCAATTGTAAGGAGAAGGGAAATACTTCCTCTCCAAGCTCATAGCCCTATAAATAGTGATGCGTATTCACTGGGCAAAGGGTCAAAAACATTTTGGTTGAGAGATTTTATCTAAGAATTGTAACACCCTAACTAACTTAGGTGTATTACGTGATTTTTAAACGTACTGTGCAGCTTGTTGCTAATCAACGAGGTTTATGGAAAAACGTGATTAATTAAAATTTTGCTTTTTAATTAAACTTATAAACCATATTACAAAAGACTCGGGATCCCGATTATAAAAATATTTACAAAAAGTTTAACTGTTTAACTGTTACATCAAAATAAAAGTCGTCTAACGACCAGTTACAAAAACTCAGCCTTGCTGTCCCGAGGATCGTACGCTCCAGGCCTAACCGCCCCGACATGTACAATCTCATAAGCTCGCTCACGGTCCATCAGCTATAGCCTTGCCTTTACCTACACATAAACGTAAACTGTGAGTCGACAGACTCAGTAAGAAAAGCATAATAATATCATACATAATTCTAACTGCCGTGTCCAACACGATACTGAGTCCCGCTACTGCCATGTCCAACATGGTACTGAGCCACTACTGCCATGTCCAACATGGTACTGAGTTTTGAACGTTCACAGGGACGGTACTATTGACAAATATCCTCCTGATCGGTCGAACCGGTCATACTCCTGCCGGGTCATACTCGAAGCTGTACCGACGGATAGGTCAATAGCCTTTGAACCACTAACCAAATGTCGGCTGATCGGTCAACCGGTCATACTCCGTGCTTGGTCATACTCCAAATGACCGACGTGATTAGGGGGTTGGATGGTTCGAAGCCTATATACATAACTAATGTAATCTAGCAAAGCTTCTACATGCACGCTAAACATGTAATCTACATATGCATACGTTATACTAATCTTACCCGGGATTCCGATTTCAGTGTGCTAGGTCAACCCGACCGGAACTGAAGCCGAGCGGCGGATTACGGCTCCTAAACCATAAAAATCACAACGCTATAAGTGACACGCTAAATCACTTCCCGGACTAAAACTAGGAACTAAAAGTTTCCCTATCGATAAAAAGCATGGCAATACCCCTAAAAACGAAAAAAACGAGGAAAACTAGGGTTTCAAAATTCCCCTAGCCATTGAGCAAGTTGCCCAGCCGAATTCCGGTTACCGGGAATTCTTGGACACCCATCCGAAATTCGGTTGCTGGTAATAACCGAATTAGGTTCCTCGCAGGAATTTTTCAAAAATTCCTAACTCAACCAAATCACACCCAATTGGTTCCAAACCTTCCAGACCTGCTCTAAATACCCCAAAGAACAAATCTAAGGCATCAAACTAACCCAGAATTCACAGATACACAACTTGCCATTAAAGCTCAAGCTTTGAGTTCTAAACTCAAGCTTGAGCAATTCCCACAAACATGCATTCAAACCTAGTTAATTCTACTCAAATATGCATGAATAAACCTCTGAAATCAAATAAAATCATACACAACAACCCAGCAACAGATTCACCATAATTTCACCAAATTCACATATTTAAGCTTAAAATTTCCAAACCTTGAACAACACAACTAGCATGCATTAAAACCTATATAATCCATCCATTTAAAACCTAATTAAGCTACTGAAAACAACAAGGACTTGAATTAAAACCTACTGAAAACATACAGCTTCACAAACTAACATGCAACTTACCATTTTCACCTCAAAAACATCAAGAACAAAGAGAAGAGTTGAGAACCACTTACTAGAAACTAAGGATCACAAAATCAACACAAAAAGGACTTGAATCACCAAGGAAAACTCCTCCTCCTTGCTGCTCAAAGAGGGCCGAAAAGAGAGAGGCTTGAGAGAGTTTCTTTTTCAAGTTTTCTAATTTCTACACTTAGCATTTTTTTGTAAAAATTGGAGAATAAAAATAAAGGCATTTATCTCATTTACTTCAGCCAATAAAATAAACAAATAACACTTATTTTTCAAATAAACAAGTCACTAAAAGACAAAAAGTCATTGGGGCAAAAAGACCATTTTGCCCCTCCATTCTAAAATCACATAAAAAAATCACTAAAGGGGTATTTTTGGGAAATTCTAAATTCCCGGCCATTCCCGACATTCCCAATGTCTAAAACCCGTCCCCAAACTACTAACATACTAAGTTGTGATTTCTACTGAGCCAAACGCCGAGTTCCAAAATACCGGACACCGGAAATGCAAAATATGCAAGCTACTGAATAACATAAATAACAGTATAATAAATTATTTAAATAGCTATAAATAATTTCATAATTAACTGATAATTTCCAAATTAACTAAGCGGGCTTTACAAGAATTCATATTTAGAGATACTATTGTAAGAGCTATAAGAAAAGAAACCTTTCTCCTTGTTCTTAAGTCAATACAAATAACGAGGATTAGGCTATTACCGAACTGCTCGGGGCTGAACCTCTATAAAATTCCTGTGTCGTTAAATTGCTTTATTATATTTCACTCGTTATAAACTACTTGTCGCTTACAAAATTAGACTCACTGTCGTTGGCTAAAAGCAAGGTCAACAAAAACACTGAAGAGATTTCAATTTGAGTCTTAGGCAGATTTGAAGAGATTTAAAATCGAGAAGGATTTTAACAAGGATGTAAAGGGATCTTGTGTACATAAACAAGAAAATTTGGTTGATCAGGGTAAAGTTCCACTGTAATTTGTAGAAGCTTATATTATTTATAGTTTGTACTTTGAATTGATACATGTAAGATACCCTTTTTAAATTAGTGAAGGTTATTACATTGGTTTTCCAAAAACCGAAGGAGTAGACAGTTGGAATGAGTTTTCAGTGTAAGTAATGTAAGCATTTTTTATGTGATTGTGTGTTTGAATGTTTATGTAGTGTATTTTTAGTAGGAATGGCAAATAGGGGCTTTTTCGCGGATCGGGTGGGGGCCCCGACTCGATGGGGCAATTCTGCCCCGGGACAATCAAGTCTCTATTCGGGTCTTCGCCCTGCCCTGCCCCGCCCGGTTATGTTTGTTTCGGGTCGGGACTGCCCCGATTCGATAATATCATTAACTTAAAAAAAATCAAAGAAGATGGGTTAGGCATTGAAGAGGTGAGTTAGACGCTCGAATATGGCCATTTGGTGAATCAAATTGTGGATTTGGGGAACGTTGGTGGGTTGGGCTAAGCGGATACGGGTGAAGACTAGGAAAGCCATTAGGGTGGAGTTATGTGGAGCTGTTGAGGCTGGCGCCGGAGAAGTTGGTGGTGGTACAACGACGGCGGCGGCAGTTAGTAGCAACTGTATAGTAGAGAGTAATGACTAGATTGGTTGGAGGGAATGTTGTTTAGTAAATTTTTATTTGGGTTTTTTGTGTTTATGAAAATTTTTACTTTGGTAAAATTCTTGCTTTGGCATGGTATTTATAAGATATTCACAATCTGTATGATAATTGTAATGAATGATGATGTTATAAATAATGGATGTGTTTTTTATGATACTAATTATTTAAGAGCTCATGTTGGAAGAGGAGAAATGATGGTGAGATTTTTCTTCTCGTTTGGTAAATATCTCAACTGAATTTCAGTATTGTAGTAAGACCAATGTCCAACGGAGCTTGGAGCTTGGAGCTTAAGCTTTAGACAGCAAAACCAATACATAATCAATATATAATATAAAGGAAAGTACAAAATATCTTAAGTGGCATCCTAATCTTCTTCTATTCTCTATTCTCTTTTTTTTTCCTATTTCTATTTTTTAATGCATATTTTTAGTTTTAGGTAATTAATTCATTTCAAATTCATGTCTAACCTTAATACTATTAGCTCTTTAATTATTATGTATACTATTCTTAATTACATGTGTTATTTGAAAAGACTACCTATCATTAATTATGTAAATATTATTTTTTTTTCAATTATATATTATTGGTAATTTCACACTAATGTCTATATAGGTATTCTTTATTTTTCTCATTTTTTTTTAACTTTTTTAATTATTTATTAAATAATTAAATATAAAAGAGAATCAATATATATTTGAGAATTTTAGAGAAAGGGATGTGAGATCATATATGAGAGTTTTTTCATTTTCTAATTTTTTTAAAATTTTTAATTTTTCTTATATATTTAGAGTTTTTAATGCTACTTAAAACAAAATTTTATAACTAAAAACTATTTGTATTCTTTGTATAACTCCTATATTTATGTTTATATATTAAGTCTATAATTAATTACTAAAACTATTTATATTTTTCTATTAAAAAAAAAAAACTCTTTGTATTCTAGCTCTTATTCCTTTGTCTATATATATAAGTTAAAATTTTGTGAATATTCATAATTTTTAAGTTTTTCTTATGTTTTTTTTTACTTTCTAACTTTTTATGCTTTATTTTTATATTCCTTAATATGGCTATTAATTTTTGAAGATTTTATTATGTTTTTCTTTTCATCTTTTTTCTAATTCTTAATGCTCTATTTTCAGGTTATTTATTGGCAAATCTCTCAAATAGATATTTTGCACCAAAAACTATTAGGTAATTTTTTTTTCTTGCTTTGAAAGATTATCACTAATCTTTATTGTTTTTATTTTCATCATATATCTCTCTTTCTACTATTTTTTTTTCGCTCCATTTTACTCTTTTTTATAAATTTGATTTTCATAAGTTTAAATTTTTCATTTTCATCTTCTATTTTGATTTTTTGTTGTTTATATATATAAACTATCCGAATCTCATCTCATATTAATTTTAATAAGACATAAAACCATAATATCTTTAATTTGGATAACAATTGGAAGTAGTATTACAAATTCTATTAGTTTATGAGGAAGATTTTTAATCTTTAAAAATAAAAAAGTCTAATAAAATTTAAGCAATTTACCATTATAATTAATATATAATGCCACATCACTTTTTTTAAAAAAATTTCTTTACAGATATATATAGATAGATTGTAATAAAAACCTGCATACATTATTTAAATTTTTATATTCATTATATATTATATTATATAATTATATAAAAAAATGACAAATAAAAGTGACATGCCGAACTTTATGAATTTTTTTTCTTATTTCTTGACATCTCAATTTTTCTTATTATTTAATTATTTTTTTTTTAATAAATTTTTACTAAGTGTTCGTTTCAATTTAATTCTTTATTATTAGCCTACATAATTTACTTAATTTTTAATGGTTTTATATGAAAATAAAGTTTAACATTATTTCATTATTATTAGCCTACGTTTTAATATAAATTTTCAACGTTAAATGACTAACCCTTTCTCATTCCCACTATTTCATTTATTAGGAATGAAATATTTATGTTTTATCAATTATTATGATAAATTTTATCTAAGAAAGAAAATTATGACTGATTAATAACTAGTAATTACACATTTTGATTTAGATATATAAATATCTATAATAATATAAACAATGTATACTTGTATATGAATATGTATGATATGGCAATGGCATCCTAAATCTTCTACAATTATTTATTTATTTCTAATTTTTAATTTTTATAGTATTGTCTTCCCTTTTTTATTATCTTCAATTTTTAATTTTTAATTATTACTTTTTATTTATTATCTTCAATTTTTTATAATAATAAATTAAAAATAATAGCATTTTACTAATTCATTAAAAAAATAATAACATAATAATAATAATTTATAATAATGAACTAATGTTTTATACCAAGTTAACAATGGTAATAGTTAACTAATAAATAAAAAATTATTGACAAATAATATTAATTCATACTTTGCTATATATTGAAACATTGTCATTTGTCACTATAGAATTTATTGTCTTTCAAATTTCCTTAATTTTAATTTACATTATTTCTCACTCTTCCTCTATCTCCTTCATTCTTATATTATATTTGTAAGTCTTAACATTTTATTGCCAATTAATTTTCTAGCTTTTTTCTTTGTTTCATTTTGTTATTGTAAAACCATTTTGATGTTTATTTGTGTCATTTGTCATTTTTTTTTTTGTTCCCACTCCTTTTAATTAGTTTCTAAATAATAGTATTTTAATAATATTGTTCATATGTGTAAGATAGTCAATAATTCTAATTTTTTAATGTGTTTATTATAAATTATTACTTTGAACCACTTATAATTTAATATTTTCTTAGATGGATGCAAAAAAAAAAAAAACGAATTTAGTTAATGTGATGAAGATAATAATTAATAATTTTCTAATTTAGAGTGGAATAAAATTTCAAAAAACATATCATATATATTATTTTTTTATAAATACTTCACTAAATTTTGGTATTTTTATTTTTGATACTAATACTATGTACACAAATGAGTCTGAATTATTTATGTTGAGAATTTCATGCATTAATTATCTATCACTCAAAAAAACTTCAAATGTAATTATTATACATTAAGAAACATCATCTTCAACAAATTTTATAATTTTGTAACTCATTTGAATCATTTTACCTCTTATATCAATACCATAACCTTTTATATAATGAGTTATATTTTGCCAATTTTAATATGGGAGTAGATTTTAAAAGACAAATCATATATATATTTCAAATATTTGCGCTAATTTTTGGTATTTTTATTCTCTATACTAATACGATATACATAAATGAGTATGAATCATTTTCATGCAATAATTCTTTCACTAAAACTTCAAATATACTTATTCAAAATTAAGTAACATCATCTCCAACAAAATTCATACTTTGGTAATTACTCATTTGAATAATTTTTCTCTTATATCAATGCCATTTAAATTCATAACCTTTTATACTTATCTATGTTTTTTTTTCTTACAATATTTCTTTAATCTTACTTGACTTTTGAATTCCACTAACAAATTGCCAATCTCATATGATTCAAAGAAAATATTTCTTGGAAGTAAAAAAATATATATTAATGACAAATATTATTACTTTTTTGTAATAATTAATATTCAGCTTAATTAAAACATAAATATAAAAGAGAAAAAAATAAAAAGACAAAGATATTGATGTTATTATATTCCAATATTTTTTCATATAACAATTAAAACAACATTAGACATATTATATATAATATATATATATATAATTATAACTGAATATATATATAAATATTTCCAAAGGTATTTTTTTTTTTTAAAAAAAAGAAATATAAGAATTAAAAGTGCATAAATCTCATATCATATATATATTTTTAAAAATATTATTAACTAAATAAATATAATTTAATAAAAGTGAGAAGATGAGAGATAAAATCAAAAAAAAAAAAAATCAATTAATTTACATATATCCTTTAAAGAAAATAAAGACACATTTTATAATTAGTAACATAATAATTTTATATTTCAATTTTATACCTATTTATAAGTTAATACCAAACAAATATAAAGAGAGTTACTATCATCTCTATTCATCATTGTCCATCATTCTCAAACTCTTGATCTTTCTACTATATATTTTTATTACATGTAAGCACAATATTTTTCTTTCCTAATTCTAAAAAAGAAAAACAAATAAAATTCTAAACATACAAGCAATTTGATTTTTGATTTTTTAGAAAGTACAAATTAATTAATAAGGTGGCATCCTATTTTTTATTTTGTGGTATTTATTTATTTTATTAGACTCTTAGTGAGTTTGTGTTTTTTTTATATAATTTTGTATACATCGAATATTAATATATAATCTTAGTATTTTGTTTAAGTAAAAATCTTACATATTTACAAATTATGTTAGGGTTATAAGTAAATTATTTCTTTATTGATCAGTTCAATTTGTCCAAAAATTAGTAGTATTTTTCTTTTATTTTATATAAGTGATTGAATATTTAAATCTTGCTCGATTAAGTGATTAAATTTAATAGATATCTAAAAAATTATTTTTACATTTTTTTATACACTTGATAATTTTTCTTAATTATTTATAATTTTGTTATTTAATAATTAGTTTCTATATACATTAATTAGTGTATGTATATAAGTAAATAATTAAAAAAATTGAAAAGTATTAGATTTAATTTTATTGATAATTAAGAAATAAATTTTAAAATATATAATTTCAAAAAAAAATTATTAAAACCGCGCGAAGCGCGGATCCATTCCCTAGTATATATATAAATATACTGTTTTTTTATAACTCAGTATATTTATTGTTATTAAGTGGTGGAGTTTTAAGATTCATTCTGAGTAAAGTTGTGCTCATTCAAAACAAAGAAAAAATTCCAGAACGTATCTATACATATATATATTGTCCAGATCATAGTTATTTGAAAGTCAAGTACGGCTTGCAGTAGTAGTAGCTAGGTGGTAATTTTGGGGATTGTCATAACAACATTTAATCATAATCTAGTGATATAAAAATACGTACACAATGTTAAGAGCTGTGTATGTATAATTTGAACATTTCAGGGTTTGTTTGGTATGCCGTATTACACTGTATTGTATTGTATAGTATTATATTAAATTATATTTTATGCAGTATTTTTTATGTAAAACTATATGTGGTATTAACTTTTATGGATACTAAGTGTATAATATTTTAGTATAAATTGAAGTTTAATATTGTATTATATGAAAATAAGATATATAATCAAATTCAATATAATACAATACAATACAACCGTTTGGTACGCACGATTTGACTGGATTGGACTGAAAATGATTGGACTGGACTGGACAAGATTGGATTATGCTGAAAGTAATCCTGTGTTTGGTTTAAGAATGGATTGGACTATTTTATTTATTTCCTTTTAGAGAAAAAAACTTAAATTAAATAAAAATATATAAGAATAAATTAAAATTAAAATATATAATAATAAATAAATAAAAATAAATAATTCGTAGAAAAAAAATAATATATCATATATAATTAAGAATATACATAAATATATAATAAAATATTTTGTCATATTTTTTATTTAATAAATAATTAAAATAATAAAATAAAAATACTTGAATAATATAAAATTGTTTATCTTAAACACTAATTTAATCACTAATTTAATATAAATATTAATTTTTTAAAATATTTATATAAATTTTTTAGTAATTTAAAAATAATATATAATTTTTTTGTCATATTTTTTTTTCTTAGAATCAATTTAAGTAATTATTATTTAATTAATAATATTCGAAATTTTAAAAACTTATATATAATAATTTAAAATTATACATTTTCATTAATTTTAATAAATAAGTTTTTGATACAAAAAATGTATAAATAAATGTGTGATAATTATTTCCTTTAAATTCTAATTAAATTTAAAATATATTAATAAAATTAAAATTAAAAAAAATGATAAAAAAAAAAATCTCACCTCTACGGGATTATTTGTCCCACCCTGCTGGATGGGATAAATACTCCCAGACAGATGAGGTCAACTGGATTAGTTATTCAGACTTCTAACATGCCCAAACACTGGATTGGACAAATTAGCCTGTCTAATCCAATCCAGTCCTGCATACCAAACGGACCCTATGGGTTTTCAATTATGGCAAATGAAATATGAATTGATGGCCTTTCTTATGATTCAGACAATTCATAAGAATTAATAATTGAGTGTTTTGAAAAAAAAAAATCTGGTCAAATTCAACCTGATTGGGTCGGGTCGGGTCAGATCAGATTAAGCATGTGAGGCAATCGGGGCGGGGCGAGGCGGGACAATGCCTTGTCGGGTCGGGGCGGGTCGGTTTATATTATCTTAGTAGCCGTATATATATATATCTATTAATATATAATGTTCAGAAAAAGTTGACTTATTTTGAATGAATATTTATTTCGTTTAGCAAGGGATATATGAATAACACATCAAAATTCACTACTTTCAATTTCTCTTCTTCTCTTTTTCTCTCTTCTGGAAAGCAATTAATAATCTTGAGACAAAATTGCTATGGTTGACACGACTAGAAATATTGAAGAAATGACCAAAAAAAAAAAAATGACACTAAAAAAGAGTGAATGAAAGAAGTTTAAGTGGTCATAAATATATAGGGACACGATTTTGTTCCGTGATGTACTTTCACGGAATGTATTCCGTGGTACATTAGATGGGTCTCAGAATACATTAGATGGGTCTCATGGTACGTTACCATTTTTTAACCCTAATTGCCCCTAGATCAAATAACTCCTCATCTAACGGCTGATGTACATCACAGAATACATTCTGTGAAAGTACATCACGGGACCAAATCGTGTGCCTACATATATATTACTTAGAATATATACAATACAATTTACATAAATAATATACACAATACATATATGTATACACATATTTAATAAAACACAAAATATTTACATATATATATATTATATATCAAGTTAATAAATATTTACGTTACACACGCAATCCAGTGACCAATAAGGACAAAAATTCGGTTACCATGCACACACAATAACATAACTTTAATAAAATGAAAAAATCCCAAAAAAATTACAAAAAACAAAAATCAAGCAATGTACATTAATAAAATGAACAGAAATCATATTTATATCTTAATGGACGTTGAGATTCAACTTTTTCTCCACTAAAATTGGTGGGCGGAGTTATAGCACCAAATTTTTTGAACAGGGTCGGTTACAGTAAAATAGGTGGAAAAACCTAACTTTTTTGGTGTATAGGTTTAGATATTGAAAATATAAAATTTTAAAAGAAAAATGGAGTGAAATGGTGTAGAAATGAGGAAGATACACTACTACAAAAAGGGGTATTTTCGTCGGTTTTCAAGTGACTAATAAAGATTTTGCGTCGGTTTAAAAAACTGACGTATAAGCCGTAGACGCAAATTGTAATTTATTTGCGTCGGTTATAAAATGACACAAAAAACTATTTTCGTCATTTTATAACCGTCGCAAAATATACATATTTTATAACCGTCGCAAAATATACATTCTTCTTTTTTATCTTCTGCGTCAATTTAGAAATGACGTAAAATCGTTAGTGGCATTTCGAAACTATCACTAAAAACATATATTGTCGGTTATAAAATGACACATAAATTGCTGAAATAATTTTTTTTCACCTATTAAGTCAGTTATAAAATGACGCATACATGTAAGTAAGAAAAAATTGCAAATTTCAATACAATTTTCCCCACCTACATTATCAAATTTTAAAAGAATTTTATATAATAGTAAATACATAATAAGAAAAAAGCTAAAAAATAACATTTACAAAATAAAAAAACAAGAGTACAAAACTTGTGAAATAAATAAAACAATAACTAATTACTCTTTTACCATAGCTATCAAAAGTTATGAGAGACAATTGCAATGAAAAATTATTATTATTTTTAATTAAAGAAAAAATAAGTTTATTGACAAAGGACATTTTTCTAGGAAGAGTTTACATAAAATGATTACAAATACCGTGCAACACAACTGAATAGTTTGCAATTTGCATATTTATATACACATGAATAATGAATCATTAATAATGATCATTGCCTAACAAGCTTTTCAATTCTTATCAAAACATTGTTTATTGTACTATACTCTCTTGAATATATCATAATTGATAGAATACTGTAAGTCGTTGGGGAGGGATTTCGTGTGGGTTGTGGGTTCTGCTGTGGTGTTCTTGCTGAAGCTAGAAGAAGGCGAAGTGGGGAAGACGAAGCTCAGGACTTTTTTATATAACCCTATGTTGTCGGTTATTAGGAAATAACCGACACCATAAGTGCACACGTGTCAGTAAAGGAGTACCCCTATGGCGTCAGTTATTCCCTAATAACTGACGGCATAGGGTTAATAAATATCCTTCATAGACGTTCCAACCCCCAACTGACTCTAAAGGGTATAATTAATTTCTCTACTTACGATTTTTACCAAAAAATTGCCTCTGAATGATAATTTCGAACTAGATGGGTATTATCACAACCTTTAGCTTCTCTTTTTATAAAATGGACTGAAAAACAGCATCTAAAGACCCATATTGTAGTAGTGGTATTATGTGTCGTGTTGTTTAAATTGAAGCTCATGTGATTTTCTCGATCGTTATCTACCAATAAAACATCACAAAAAGATTAACATCATATGTAAGGTCATTTTTAATTTGATATAGTAGAGATTAATAAAATCAAAATTGTCATTATAATTTTTTATTTACTTTTAAAAGTGATGTAATGGGATTACAATGTAATGATGATTACTGTTGGGTCCCGTTCTTTCACCTTGTTGGGCCGCTACCTCACGTTGACTCCCATTAGTATGATATTATCTGCTTTGGGCCTAAGCCCCTACGATTTTGTTTTTGGGTACCTTCCCAAAAGGCCTCATACTAATGGAGTAGGTAGAACACTTATATTCACGGAAACTCTTGTCTACTCTTCCGATGTGGGACTTGGGTTGATACCCAACAATCCTCTCCTCAAACCGAGGATCACATACTTGTGGTCTCCCCTCCAGCGAAACCACCTTATTTCGCCACTATCGCCAACGGAACTCGCTGCCTGACCATCACCGTTGTCAAGAAGACTTTCGACACAGGTCCTAAAACCGATCTCCATCTTGTACCGTCGTAATCTCATCAACGGGACATGCCACCTGACTATCTCAATATCAGATATACTTTCGATACAAGGCACCATATAGATCTTCAATTGCGAAATCATCACATTGAGGGCTTCTCCCACACATCGCAAATACAACCCACTATACTAGCGCTGTTAAACTGTAGGCTTTGACTTGTTGGGGCCCGTTCTTTCACCTTGTTGCGACGCTACCTCACCTTGACTCCTATTAGTATGATATTATCAGCTTTGGGCCTAAGCCATCACGATTTTGTTTTTGGACACCTTCCCAAAAGGCCTCATACTAATGGAGTAGATGGAACACTTATATTCCAGGAAACTCTTGTCTACTCTTCCAATGTGGGACTTGAGTTGATATCCGAACAATTACATTATGTAATGGAATCTTTATTAAATTGGA
Organism: Cannabis sativa; assembly: GCF_029168945.1. Taxonomy (NCBI): domain Eukaryota; kingdom Viridiplantae; phylum Streptophyta; class Magnoliopsida; order Rosales; family Cannabaceae; genus Cannabis; species Cannabis sativa. The sequence goes on along the minus strand of NC_083609.1, from coordinate 39,460,509 downwards.
GAAGTTATGTAATGAGAATTACATCAAAAATATTAAATAAAATAAAAGTAAAATGACTCAAATATTTTATTTTTAAAATAAGAATAAAATTAAAGTGAAAATAATTTTGTGAATTTATAACTTCCTAATCAATTCTCATTTTTACATTGTTATTCTATTACATTACAATTACTATTACCATTACATTCTACTAAACTAAACATCAACTTTGTATACTTTTTTGTACTATTATTTACTTATAAGAAAGTAAGAAGAAAAACTTAAAAAAAAAAATTAGCAAAAAAAATTGAAAAAAAAAAAATCATCAGATCCAGAAAAGTAGGTAAAAAAAAAACTAAAACAGATTCACAATATATATATATTTTAAAAATAAAGTATATGAAAGGTGAGTTTTTGTTAAAGAAAAACTAAGAAAAATGGGTCAAACAAAATTTAAAAAAGAAAACATATGCGAAAAAAAAATATAAGTAAAAAGATGTAAAAAAAATTAACACCTAAAACCATGTTTCTTTTTTCAAAAAAAAAAAAAAAATTGCGTAAGAGAAATTAAAATTTACAAAAATAAATGAGAAAAGAAATTAAGCTCTCACAAATTTTATCATAAAAATGATAAGTATATATTAATAACCAAAGTATTAAGAGACAGATTAATGTATTAAACAGAAAAAGTAACATACTCTTATTTATGTATTTTAATATTAACTTACATAAATTTTAATTTTATAAATAATTTAAAAAACTACTAATTAATTATTAAGTACTACATCCATATAATATTCAACACCTTAAGATTTTACCCAATAAAAAAATCATTTACCAAAAATAATAATAAAAAAAAACCATAAAAAGGCAAAACGACTTATCATATCCATTATTAAGATTAAGATATATTTGTAACAGTTAACCATTCAAAGATGATGGGGTTGAATTCAAAGATTCTCTCTGAAGTTTGTGTAGCTTACATAGTGTGAATATGTGAAAACTATGTGGCAACTTTTATGGACCATACTTAAAGTAAATGTATTGTATTAAAATCTTACTTCAAACTTCTTTCATTCCCACTCTTTTATTATTTTATTAATATTGGGGAGGCGATTGATATCTCCTTTTTGTGGATAGAGATACTTATTTAATATACTACGGAATATATTTTGTGAAACTATATCACAGGACAAAATTGTGTTCTTATATATATAATGAGAATGAGATATGAAAGATTTAATTAGTTTAGAAATAAAGTTTTTAAAATTGTACCTTTGTGAGATATAATTTTTTATATATCTATGTATATATGATTTTTTCAAAAATTAATTTATATAATTTAGTAATTAGTAATTAGTAACTTGTTACTTTTTTAATAACTAGTAAGTAATTAAATAATTAAAATTATAATTTTGTTGTATTTCATTGTATTGTAGGTTGTGAGCTAAGTTTTCAAGTTCAGAAGAATTTAGTGTTGATTGGATTTTAACTGGCTAGAAGTATATACATTCACTAAATTTTTATTATTATAATTAATTATCAATGCATGTTTAGTAAAGTTTAAATATCTTAAATATTTATTCGTAATGAACTAAATTCTATGATACATTGTACTATAATTTTAGCTTTAAGAAGCCAACTTGTATCACACTGTTCGTATCATTACTTGATATATATATGTATATATATATTATTTTTATATCGAGAAAATGTTTCACTTTCTATCTCTATCAAGCTAATAATAAGCAAACAACAAGGGATATTGATATGATCTTAATTAGTGTCACAAGTAATGATATGTTAGTTCTTTATATTCATGATTACGAAGTCAATTTAAGAAGAAATTTACAAGTGTTAACCACTTAACCTAATTAATAGGTTAGTTCTTTATATTCATGATTACGAAGTCAATTTAAGAAGAAAATGAACAACCTGCCGCCAAAGACCCCAAGGAAAGATTGATTTTGATGTGTAATTAATTATTACTATTATTTCAACTATTAAGTATTATTGTTATTATACAGAGCGTTGTCCATGCCAAAATGGACATAGTTTACGCAAAACATTTTGCAAAAAATACAAAATTAGTTCGAACATCTAAGTGTAAAATCAAAATGCTAATATAAAATAATGTCTGCCACTGATCGAGCAATTAATACTTTCAATGAGAAATTTAATAGTTGTTTATCATTATAATTAAAAAATATATATTTTTGGTTTTAAATATGAATTATTATTTTTTTTTTTTGAATGAATGAATGATACTTCTTCATTAAATCAAATCATTCAGAACAATATTAAGTACTTCACTCAGAAGAAACTTCGAGTAAATACAATCAACATTTAAATATAAAGCTCGAGTCAAACAATGAGCAACACGGTTAAAGGATTGTTTAACAAATGTGAAAAACATTATCAAAAGCAAAATGTAATCGTTGCAAGCTGAGATGCAACAGCCAAAAGGAGAAGCCAATGATACCAAACTTTGTATAGCCACTACTACAAACAAAGACTTTTAATTCCAGTTTTTAAAGTCTTTCATCTCGGTTTTAACTAAAATGAAAATCAAGATATATGGCAGTAGAATAAAAAGTCTTTAAAAAATCAGGATAAAAAAGGTACCTTCACTAACATCGCTTCTAATGAAAATTGGGATATATGCACAATCAACCCATATTTCTTCACTAACATCGCTTCTAATGTATTCACCATCATCATCTTCATATGTATCATTGATTTTCTCAACTTGTTCACGTATCCGTTGTTGATCAACAAAACTATCATCACATAAATCATCATTTTTTTTCTATATATTGGCAACAATGTGCGTAAAATAATTAACCATTTAGAATCAATGGGATCAGTTATGTAAAATACTTTTTTCGCTTGGGTAGCCATGATAAAAAGATCATTCTTGCTACATTTTTGCTTAAATCAACCAAAGTGAAACCAAATTCGTGTATTATAACGGTGGCTTTATTCTCCACCCAAGAACTGAATGTCTCTAAGTCCAAAAGTTCTCGGGGGGAGTTTGGACGGATCTGATCAAGCTAAGATTGGATCTGAGCAAGTCAAGGGCGGATCCGAATAGGTTAGGGACCCTGCCCCAACTCTGGCGTTGTGCGCGGAGGCCAGAGAGGCAAAGACATGCTTCAGCGCTACGTGGCTCGGTCGCTTCCTGAAGTGAGTGAACACGAGATCGAGGCGCACAGTGAATTGTCCTCGGAGCTTGTCTTGGGAGGAGTTCTGAAGGAAATTTCTCGAGTAAGTTCCCTCTAGTGTTTGGGATCATTTTTCTTTTTTCGTTTGCCGTTTGTATAGCATAACCCCAGAAGGACGTAGACAGAGTTGAATAACTCAGCATAGACCTAACCATTTCCAAAAGAGTGTGATTTCTTCTTTCTACAACACCATTTTGCTGTGGAGTGCTTGGGGGCAGTATATTGGGATTCAATTCCAAGTTTAATTAAATGATCTTTGAACTGCATATCCATATATTCTCTACCCCTATCAGTTCGCAAGATCTTTAATGTTTTACCTAATTGGTTTTGAGCCAAAGCATGAAATTCCTGAAACTTTTCGAACGTTTCAGATTTCTTTTGCCTTAGGTTAAGAAAACTGTATCTAGAGAAATCGTCAATGAAAGTGACGAAATACTCATAACCACCTCAGGCTTTTACATTCAGGGGTCCGCAAACATTTGAATGCACTAACCCTAGGGGTTGTTTGGCACGCTCTCCCTTTGCAAAAAAAGAACGTTTGGTCATTTTTCCTTCTATGCAAGACTCGCATACTGGTAATTAACCTAAGACGACATTTTTCAATGGACCGTCCTTGGTTAGCCTATTGAGTCTATCAAAGCCTATGTGACCTAAACGTAAATGCCATAGATAAGTTTATTCATCACTATCAATCTCTTTTCTTTTAAGGCTTCTAGGTCTAGCTACATTGAAAAATTCAGTATTTAGTGCGATTTGTGTATTTGGTCTTAAAACATAAAGCCCTTGTTCCATGTTAGCAACACATATATGAAATCCATTTCGAGAAATTGGACAATTAGAACTCGAAAAATTCAATATATAAAGTTGTGTTTGTAAACATGAAACACTAATCAAGTTTCTACTAAATTTTGGAATAAATAAAACATTTTGTAAAAGTAAAAATCTTTTTTGTTTGAAACTTGATACGGGCCGTTCCTTTTGCACTGACCGATACTACCTCGCCATTTCCAACTTTAAGCTTTAACTCTTCTGGGTGCAGATTTTCCCAAGTTTCAAGCAGCTGCAATGAAGAACAAACATGGTTAGTAGACCCAGAATCAACAATCCAGGTGGATTTGTCATTCTCTAAAACACATGATTCAAAGACAAAAGCATTACCTTCGTTTGAATTGTTTAGAAGTCGGGGACATCGTTCTTCTTGATGTCCCTTTTCATTACAATTCGAACATAGAAGATTATGTCTAATAATTGTACTTGAAGAAACAGCTTTGTTAGAGCCTTCATGCTTAATCCACTTCCTTTGATTAAAGTTTGCAAAACCAGGAGGTTGCATTGCAATCAAATTCCGTTCATGAGCTCGTAATTCTACTTCAAAGCCAGTTGTTGGAATTATTTTACCAGGATCTTAGATCTACTCACAAGTATGATGTTTAACATCCTAAATATGAACTTCTAAAACGATTATAAATAAACACATATAAAGTATGAGAAACCTTACATTGGGTGCAGCGGAATAATATGTCTCCTTCCACTCAGATCTCTAACCCTTGTATCTTTTCTGTCGCAGAGTATTATCAAGATCTGAGCCCGAATGTCCTTCTTGTTGAATTTGGATTCTTCACGATCTTCAACACTATGATTGAGGTACCACTTGCTGTGTGTGGGCACTACTTTATCACTAAGGGGTTCGAAAATCAAACAAAGAAAAAGAAGGAAAGAGAGGTGGCGGCTAGGTTAGATAGAAGGCTCAGGTTTTTCTCTGAAAGGAATAAGATGCATCATCTTTTTCAAAAGCCATCACTATCTATTTATAGTATGCCACATAGGGTTAGGTTTGAATTATTTGGTATTAAAATAATGAAAATATTAAATGATAAATCCTACATAAGTGGCCGGCCATGGCTTGTGGATATGGGCCCCACTTTTACATTTTTCTGTTTTATCATTTCTGCATCTCATTTTCTCAAAAATGCCGATTTTCAAATTCAACCCTTTAAATGACAATTTCAACTATTTAATAACTATAATTAATTCGTAAATAATATTGTCATTTATTATATTTATTAATTAGACTAACCAAAGTCTCTTAATTAACAAATATACCCTAGAAACTCTTTTTTTACAGTTTCGCCCTTGCTTAGTGACGAATTCACAAACTAGACATAGTCTCATTTGAGAATTATAATTGATTGATCAAAACCAATTAAATGAGTCTTACAAGTAGTATTGTCTCAACTAGTGTGGGGACCATGGGCCTATATATCCGAGCTTCCAATAAGCATATCAAGAATTTACCAAGTAAATTCACTGACTTATTTATTCTTCGTTGAATCCACGCATAGAACTTAGAATTGCACTCTTAGCTATATAGAACGCTCTATATGTTCCACCATATAGACACGCTATTAATTATCCATTGTTATAATCCTAACTTGATCAATGATCCTCTATATAGATGATCTACACTGTAAAGGGATTAAATTACCGTAACACCCTACAATGTATTTTATGATTAAAACACTTCGCCCCGTATAAATGATATTTCAGCGAAGTGAAATGAGTACTCAACCATTTATCTTCGTTTAGCCAAGCTCGAAGGAAATCATCTTTTACTTTCTATTCGCTACTCACTCAATTGCACTACCGTGTTCCCAAAATGTATGTATCACCCTGACCCAAAAGTAAGCTTAACTAACAAATCAAAGAACACGAATAACACTCTTGAGATTGAACCTAATCATTAAGTATTAAGATCATTTTATCTAGGATCAACTAGGTGATATTGAATTGAATAGATATTACGGTAAGTTTAATAAATCAATGTCAAAGTTCAATATCAGTCCCTTCCGATGCATACTCCATGCATCCAACCGAAGCTTTACTTTAACCAATGTTCTGGAAAGAACATAGCATTTCTCCAAATACAACTCTGTTGTAGATTATCATATCAGTAAAACCCAGTGTTCTGATAAATCTAAGAATCTTTAATCACATAGTCTTGTTTACTTTCCACTGTGCTGACGACACAATAAACAAGAACAAGAATGTGAAATGGGTTTGGATGAATTTATAAATCAAGTAGACAAATAATTGATGATGTGAACAAAAGTATCTTTGAGTGTTTGAGGATGTGCCACTGTGAAGAAACTTTTAATGATCCCATGGTTTGCACAGAAATCAGTGAAGGATTGACTGTCAAATTGTTTGAAATTGTCTGAGACTATCTTGTATGGTAGTCCGAACTGACAAATTATATTTTTCACAATAAAGTCTTCCACTTTCTTGGATGTGATGGTTGCCAACGACTCGACTTCTGTCCATTTAGTTAAATAATCAACTGCAACCATCGCGTTGCATTCCTCCATTCATTCAAATTATTTGTTTCCTCACAAGATGTTGAAGAATGGAACAGACTTGTTTGTTGACTTTGAAACAAATCTACTGAGTGTGGGAATCCGACCAGTTAAACTTTGGACTTCTTTGGTTTTTGTAGGCGATTTCATATCCAGGAGGGCTTGAATTTTTTCTAGATTGGCTTCAATACCTCAGGCATTAATGATAAAGCCCAGAAACTTACCGGAGTTGACTCTAAAGGAGCACTTTAGGGGATTGAGTTTCATGTTGTATTTCCTGAGGACTTTGAAGCATTCGTCCAAGTCATCTATATGTCCCCCAGCCTTCCTAGATTTGACAAGCATGTCATCCACATATATTTCCATATTTCGTCCGATCTGGTCTTTGAACATTTTATTTACCAATCTTTTGTATGTAGCTCCGACATTCTTGTGACCAAATGGCATGACATTATAACAGTATAGACCCATATCTATTTGGAAACTTGTGTATTTTTGGTCCAGTGGATGCATTTTAATTTGATTATACCCCAAATAGGCGTCCATGAAGCTTAATATCTTGTGTCCTGCTGTTGCATCCACAAGTTGATCTATTGTTGGAAGTGGAAAACAGTCTTCGGGGCACGCCTTGTTGAGGTCTGTGAAGTCAATACATACTCGCCATTTTTTTTGGCTTGGGCACTAGTACGGGGCTACCTACCCAAGCCGGGTAGAAAGCATCAGTTATGAAATTGTTGTTACACAGCTTTTCTACCTCTTCTTTTAGTGCTAAGGCTCGTTCTTTGTCCAATAGTCTTCTTTTTTGTTGAACGGGCCAGAAGTTTGGATCAATGTTCAGGGCATGTGAAATTATAGAAGGATCAATTCTGACCCTGTCCTCATGTGACCAGGCAAAAAAGTCGAGGTTTGCTCTTAGAAATTTATCAGAGTTGATTTTACTTCAAGCAACAAACCTTTTCCAATTTTGAGTTTTTTGGTCGGAACATTTCGGTCAATTTCAATTTCTTCTAATTCTTCCACCAACCCAACATATTTATTTGGTTCCCAAAGTTGGGGATCCACAACTTCGTCCCCGCCCTGGGTAGTTCCCTATTTGGCAACGCTCTACCCTTTGTCCAAACTGTGACTGGAGGATTCTTCCTTTTTGGCCTTGGTTAGGGCAAGTTGTTGTTGGAAGTTATTTTACCAGGAACTTAGATCTACTCACAAGTATGTTGATTTAACAACCTAAATATGAACTTCTAAAACGATATGAAATTAAACACATAAGAGTATCAGAAATCTTACAAAGGATTGCAAATGAATATATATGTCTCCTCCCACTCGCATCTCTAACCCTTGATTCCTTTCGCAGCGCAGTATAATCAAGATCTGAGCCCGAAAGTCCTTCTTTGTTATCTCTGAAATCTACACAGCCTTCCTCACTATGATTGAGGTATTACTTGATGTGTGTGGGCACTACTCTAGCACTCATACATTTCGAAACAGTGAAGGAATAATGCTGTGAAAAGCTTTTCAGTTGTACAGATGTGTGAAACTCTGAAGCCTTTGCCTTCTATTTATAGAAGACCACCAAGGGCTATGATTGACATTTTGAACTGAGAAAATCAAAGGGAAAAGGAAGGTAAAGGGGCCGGCCTAGGCAATGTGGAAACAAGGCTTGCCTCTTTTCCAACTTTCCTTTTTCTACACTTGATAGTTTCCCTTTTTGAAAAATTGCCAATTCCATTGTTCAACCATATTAATGATAAATCTAATTATTTAATAATTAAAAAATAATTATCCAATAATATATTATCATTTACTTTATTAATAATGAAACTAATTAAAGTTTCCTAATTAATAAATATGCCCTTCAAAATCTCTATTTACTGTTTTGCCCTTTATAAGTGCTCAATTCTCAAACTGACAAGTCTATCTTGAGAATTTTTAATTGATTAATTAAAATCAATTAAATGAGTCCTACAAGTAATATCATCTCAACTAGTGAGGGGACCATGGGTCTATATATCCGAGCTTCCAATAAGCAGATCTAGAATCTACCACTTAAATTCACTGACTTATTAATTCTTCGTTGAATCCACACATAGAACTCAGAATTGCACTCTCAGTATATAGAATGCTCTATATGTTCCACCATATAGACACATTATTAGTTATCCATTGTTATAATCCTAATGTGATCAATGATCCTCTATATGGATGATCTACACTGTAAAGGGACTTAAATTACCGTAACACCCTACAATGTATTTTATCTTTAAAACACTTAACCCTGTATAAATGATATTTCAACTTAGTGAAATGAGTACTCAATCATTTATCTCGTTTGGTTAAGCTCGAAGGAAATCACCCTTTGCTTACTATTCGCCAGATAGAAGCTATAGATTCCATATTTACGTTAGCGCTCCCACTCAATCGCACTACCGTGTTCCCAAAATGTATGTATTGCCCAAACTAAAGTTTTAGGCTTAACTAACAAATCAAAGAACACGAATAACACTCTTGAAATTAAGCCTAACCATATCAGGATTTAGATCATGTGATCTAGGATCAACTTATGATATTGAATTGAATAGATGTTTACGGTAAGTTTCAAAATCTAATTCAAAGTTCAATATCGGTCCATTCCAATGCATACTCCATGCATCCAACCTGAGCTTTACTTTAACCTATGTTCTGGAAAGAACATAACATTTCTCCAAATGTAAGTAAACATTGTTGTAGATTGTCATATCAGTGAAACCCAGTGTTCTGATAAATCTAGGAATACTTTATTCACATAGTCATGTTTATTTTCCACTGTGTTGACAACACAATAAACATGTTCAAGTATGTGAAAAGGGTTTGGATGAATTTATAAATCAAATAGACAAGCAATTGATTAAGTGAACCAAAACTTACACAAGTGAATGAAAAATTACTTCTGTCACTTTATTGATATAGAATAATCTGGATTACATTGAAACAGAGTTTTATTTAGGGCATAAAACCCAACAAACTCCCACTTGCACTAATATAAAACAAATCAGTACATTTCAATTAATCCTAAATTCTGACGGTGCTTTTCGAATGAAGTTACTGTCAAGACTTTGGTGAATGGATCAGCCAAGTTATCCTGCGTATCCACTTTCTCCACCAGTACATCCCCTCTTGCCACATATTCTCTGATAATATGATACTTTCTTTCTATGTGCTTACTTCTCTTGTGGCTCCGAGGTTCCTTACTGTTGGCTATAGCTCCAGTGTTATCACAAAGCAGGACTAGAGGCCTTTCCATTCCAGGAACTACACCAAGACTGGTGAAGAACTTCCTAAGCCAGACAACCTCTTTAGCTGCTTCGCGGCCTATGTATTCTGCCTCCATGGTAGAATCCGAAATCGCAGTTTGTTTAGCACTTCTCCAAACCACTGCTCCACCCCCAAGAGTAAACACCATCCCAGATGTAGATTTCCTGTCTTCAAGACATCCCTGGAAATCTGAGTCTGTATAGCCTAAGGGATTCAAAGCACCACCCTTGTAGACTAATTCATAATCTCTTGTACTCTTTAAGTATTTCAAAATATACTTAACAGCATTCCAATGTACCCTTCCTGGATTTGACTGATACCTGCTCACGATTCCAACTGCATAGCAGATGTCAGGTCTAGTGCATAGCATAGCATACATTAGACTTCCAACTGCAGAAGCATAAGGAATTTTTGCCATGTCTTCTATCTCTTGAGGATCAGTAGGACACTGTTCCTTAGATAGACAGATACCATGTCTAGAGGGCATGTTTGCCCCTTTGGTATTGGTCGTGGAAAATCTCTCAAGAACTTTGTCAATGTAAGTTGTTTGAGAGAGAGCAAGGGATCTGTTCTTCCGGTTTCTGACAATCTGAATACCAAGAACATAGGCTGCCTCACCCAAGTCTTTCATGTCGAATTGAGTGTCAAGCCATTCCTTGATGTGAGTCATTTTCTTGACATTGTTTCCAATGATCAAAATGTCATCAACATAAAGGACCAGGAATACTACTACTTGGTTTTCCTTGAGTTGGTAAACACAAGGTTCATCTTCATTCTGATGAAAGCCGTAAGTCTTGATGATCTCATCAAACCTTTTGTTCCATGAGCGAGAAGCTTGCTTAAGCCCATATATGGACCTATTTAATTTGCAAACTTTCTTCTCCTGCCCAGGAAGAACATAACCTTCTGGTTGCTCCATATAGATGGTTTCTTCAAGAAGCCCATTAAGAAAGGCTGTCTTGACATCCATTTGCCAAATTTCATAATCTAAAGCGGCAGCTATGGAGAGAAGAATTCGGATGGATTTGAGCATGGCAGCAGGACTAAAAGTTTCCTCATAGTCCACACCTTCTCTTTGGGTATAACCCTTGGCGACCAGTCTAGCTTTGAAAGTTTCGACTTCGCCTCCAGCACCTCTTTTCTTCTTGTAGACCCATTTACATCCAATTGGACGAAAATCTTCAGGTGGTTCTACATATTCCCAGACTTTGTTCTTTTTCATGGAATCCATTTCTTAATCCATACCGGCTGACCATCGCTTTCGTTGCAGACTTGCCATTGCCTGTTTATAGGTCAATGGGTCGTCATCAATACCGTCACCAACGACCATATTGATTTCACCATCCAAGCCATAACGAGACGGTTTCGTAGAAACCCTCCCACTACGACGAGGAGCGGTGACTTTCTGAACAGGAGCTTTAGTAGTAGTTTTCTCAGTTGCTACAACTGAGGGAGTGGGATGTTCCTCTTCTTGAGTAGAAGAAGATGGTACATTTGAAGGAACAGTATCAGTGAGCATTTCCTCTAATACAATTTCACTTTTCGGTTTGTTGTCTTTCATATAGTTGTCTTCAAGGAAAGTAGCATTTGTAGAGACAAACACTTTGTTATCCTTGTGACTATAGAATAGTCCACCCCTAGTCTCTTTAGAATTTCCGACAAACATGCAAACCTCTGTTCGCGATTCCAGTTTGCCTTCTTTCTTTCTTAAGACGTGAGCAGGGCACCCCCAAATCCTATAATGGCGCAAACTAGGTGTGCGACCATTCCATAGTTCGACGGGTGTCTTAGGGACTGCTTTAGATGGAACAACATTTAAAATATCGTTTGCCATTTGAATAGCATATCCCCAGAAGGGCGTAGACAGAGTTGAGTAACTCAGCATAGACCTAACCATTTCTAAGAGAGTGCGATTTCTTCTTTCTGCAACTCCATTCTGCTGTGGAGTGCTAGGGGCAGTATATTGGGATTCAATTCCAAGTTCAATTAAATGATCTTTGAACTGCATATCCATATATTCTCCACCCCTATCAGTTCGCAAGATCTTTAATGTTTTACCTAATTGGTTTTGACCCAAAGCAAGAAATTCCTGAAACTTTTCAAACGTTTCAGATTTCTTTTGCATTAGGTAAAGAAAACTATATCTAGAGAAATCGTCAATGAAAGTGACAAAATACTCATAACCTCCTCTGGCTTTTACATTCAGCGGTCCGCAAACATCTGAATGTACTAACCCTAGGGGTTCTTTGGCACGCTCTCCCTTTGCAGAGAAAGAACGTTTGGTCATTTTTCCTTCTAGGCAAGACTCGCAGACTGGCAGCTCTCCTAAGACAACATTTTTCAATGGACCGTCTTTGGTTAGCCTATTGAGTCTATCAAAGCCTATGTGACCTAAACGTAAATGCCATAGATAAGTTTGATCATCATTATCAATCTCTTTTCTCTTAAGGCTTCTAGGTTTAGCTACATTGAAAAGTTCAGTATTTAGTGAGATTTGAGTATCAGGTCTTAAAACATAAAGCCCTCGTTCCATGTTTGCAACACATATATGAAATCCATTACGAGAAATTGAACAATTTGAACTCGAAAAATTCAATATATAAAATTGTGTCTGTAAACATGAAACACTAATCAAGTTTCTACTAAAATTAGGAATATATAAAACATTCTCTAAAAGTAAAAACTTCTTAGAATTAAACTTGATTCGGGCTATTCCTCTTGCTTTAACTGATACCAACTCGCCATTTCCAACTTTAAGCTTTAACTCATCTGGGTGAAGATTCTCCCAAGTTTCAAGCAGCTGCAATGAAGAACATACATGGTTAGTAGATCCAGAATCAACAATCCAGGAGGATTTGTCGTTCTCTAAAACACATGATTCAAATACAAAAGCATCACCTTCGTTTGAATTGTCTAGAAGCCTGGGACATTGTTCTTCTTTATGTCCCTTTCCATTACAATTCGCACATAGAACATGATGTCTGATAATTGTATTTGAAGAAGCAGCTTTGTTAGAGCCCTCATGCTTAATCTTCTTCCTCTGATTAAAGCTTGCAATGCTAGGAGGTCTCATTGCAATCAGATCCCGTTCATGGGCCCTCAACTCAGATTCGAGTTTGTCCATGTCGGAGGAGTTAGGATTGTTCAATAGATAATATAGAACAAAACTGTTATACTCCTGAGGAAGACTATAAAGTATGAGTTTTACCCATTGTTCCTTTGATAAATCAATTCCTAGTAGATTTGCCTTTTGGAATTTCAGATTCATCAACAATAGGTGTGAGTTAATGCAACTACCAGGATGCATTTTCACACTATTGAGTTCTTTCGCAAAGATACTAACTAGGAGTGGATCGGGATGAGGGTTATTCATATTGGCACTACAACATATCAATAAACAGAAGTAAGGTTTTGGTTCTATAAATTCATACACAGGTTCAGAAAATAAATAATCACTTATGTTATAAAAATACTAAATCTAACATAGTTTATTTTCCAAGGTTTCCAACGAACTGATACAGTGTCCCGTTTAGGCGAGAGTCAAAGCATCATCCATTGAATAGAGTTGTCAATTCATCTAAAATGTCAAACATTCTAGCAACCTTTTATTTGATCAAGATTGGAATTCAGCGTTGTCCCGTTTAGGCGAGAGTCAAGGCAATTCTATCTTACGAGCTTCTACCATTGTTTCGCATTCTTATAAGTCTTACATAGTCGCCACCATTAGGGTGGTCATGAACCACATAAATAAACCTATAAGAATACTTATCTTTCGAGATCAAACGGCGCTAACTTGCTAATGAACGTTCCTCCATTAGGGAGGATTACTCACTAAAACAACAGCTATGTAAAACCAACAATGGAGATCGAATTTCTCTTTCATTAAATCTCATTATTTAAACATGTATTTTGTTTAATCATTTATATTCCATATCTCAATAATGAAATATTACAAATTAAAGTAAAAACTTTAATTAAATTTCAAAAATGGAATAATTTTGAAAAATATCTTATTTAAGTTGTTTAGAAAATCTAAATACCCAACTTAAAATATTCTTCAAACAATGACTTAATTAAATATTACCAATTAAGTAGTAACCACTTAATTTAGAAGATATTCCATTTTAAGTTCCCATATTTAGAAAATATCAACTTAAGAAAATATCTAAAGAATCTTAATAACCAATTGCCAAAATTCCTCAACTTAATTTATAATAGGTAATTCAAAAATATTCAAATCCAAGTTGATTTGATAGATTTAACTAAATCTCAACTTAAATAGGAATATTTAATGAAATTATAAAATTAAGATTCAGAAAGAATTTATATGGTTATAATTCCATATTTAATTAAAAACAAGAAAAATACATATAGCTTTCCAGAATATGACTATTCAAACTATGTTTTTCTTAAATTAATTTCAAGGAACAATGAAATTAATTATGTTGCTAATCAATCTTTTATTAGGTCAAACTAATATAATTAACCTAGCACAGTTATCCAAATCAGGCAAATGGGCCTTCACAATTGGGGTTGTTCATGTGAGGGGGCTGGGTCCAGTATGTCGCACCCACTTCTAAGGCTCCCAACTCTCACACAAGGCCCAAAAGAGAGGAATTTAACCTTACAATGAATAACTGTTATTAATTGAATATGCTCACAACTAAATGAGCCTAAATAAAATCTATCAGTTATGATATTTTATTTAGCAACAACCACCTATATGTATCTATAATAGAAATTAAACATATAGGCTCACACAGGCATACACATTTGGATGGATCCTATCATGTTGCTAGGTCATATACAGATGAAAGAAGTTTGTAAAAATTACCTGTTGCAAATTATTTACTTGATCTATCATCAATTGAACCTTTGGTTAAAACTAGATCATCTGATCTATCACCAAGTTAACCAAGGCAATTTAGATCAAGCAATAATAGGTTTTAGAAAACTTACAAACAATCTAAAACACATACTCCTGCAACAAGGTTAGATTTGGATAGTTGGATGAAGGATTTATTTAATTTTAATCATTTATTTCGAAAAATAAAATAAAATTAAACCTACTATTTTGAAAAATTAGGTTTTGGGTAACCTAAATGTCATTTCAAAATAAATTGCTAACTTTCCTTTTAAATTTCATGTTATTTAATAAATTAAATAATAAAATAGAAAATGGTAAATACATACCCTTTTCTTGTTTTACAATTTAATTTAATTAAAAAATAACAAGATTTAAAAGTTAACAAAAATACCTTATTTCCTCTTTTAAAATTATCATGATTATTGTGATCTTACTTTAATTAAGGTCAAGTTACCAAAAAAAAATTAATATCTCACCTTAAATAAAATAAAATAATCAAATTTTAAAGGAAATAAGAAAAAAGGCAAGCAAAACTTGATTTTTTCCTATTTTCAAAATCAAATTACACTAATATCTAAAATTAATTTTAAAAATTAAAATTAATTTATTTCTGATAATTAGATTTGAAATTTGAAAAACAAAAATCAACATACAAAACTACACAAAAAATCAGAATTTAATTCCATGAAATAGCATGAAAAATCGAAAAAATTGGAAAATTGGGTGAACTGTACGGATGGCATGCTGTGCATGGCCATCCGCGCGCGGATCTGGGGTGATTGGCCGAGAAATCACGGCGCAGGAAGGCTGCAAGCAGCCATTCCGCGCGCGTGATGAAGTTGCTCGTCACCCCGATTTTTCCACTTTTCAAAAATTCATAACTAATTCAAATTAAATCGAAATCGAGTTCTGTAAAAAAGTAAATTGCTTAGAATTTTCCAAACTATCCAACAAAAATAATTACAGAATAAAAACAGTAACCATTTTTCCCAGAATTCACAAACAACATTCAAACATCAATATGACACTCAAAGCAACATGATACCATCCAAAAAACAAGCAAATCGTTTTAAGTCCAAATTTCTTGCAAGCAAATCAATTACCATGGCTCTGGTGCCAGTTGTTGGAAGTTATTTTACCAGGAACTTAGATCTACTCACAAGTATGTTGATTTAACAACCTAAATATGAACTTCTAAAACGATATGAAATTAAACACATAAGAGTATCAGAAATCTTACAGTGATTGCAGCGGAATATATATGTCTCCTCCCACTCAGATCTCTAACCCTTGATTCCTTTCTGTAGCAGAGTATAATCAAGATTTGAGCCCGAAAGTCCTTCTTTGTTATCTCTGAAATCTACACAGCCTTCCTCACTATGATTGAGGTATTACTTGATGTGTGTGGGCACTACTCTAGCACTCATACATTTCGAAACAGTGGAGGAATAGAGAGAGAGAGGGTGGCGGCTCAGAGAGAATTTTCTGAGAGAAAATTCTTTCAGAATAATGCGGTGAAAAGCTTTTCAGTTGTACAGATGTGTGAAACTCTGAAGCCTTTGCCTTCTATTTATAGAAGACCACCAAGGGCTATGATTGACATTTTGAACTGAGAAAATCAAAGGGAAAAGAAAGGTAAAGGGGCCGGCCTAGGCAATGTGGAAACAAGGCTTGCCTCTTTCCCAACTTTCCTTTTCCTACACTTGATAGTTTCCCTTTTTGAAAAATTGTCAATTCCATTGTTCAACCATATTAATGATAAATCTAATTATTTAAAAATTAAAAAATAATTATCAAATAGTATATTATCATTTATTTTATTAATAATGAAACTAATTAAAGTTTCCTAATTAATAAATATGCCCTTCAAAATCTCTATTTACTGTTTTGCCCTTAATAAGTGCTAAATTCTCAAACTGACAAGTCTATCTTGAGAATTTTTAATTGATTAATTAAAATCAATTAAATGAGTCCTACAAGTAATATCATCTCAACTAGTGAGGGGACCATGGGTCTATATATCCGAGCTTCCAATAACCAGATCTACAATTTACCACTTAAATTCACTGACTTATTAATTCTTCGTTGAATCCACACATAGAACTCAGAATTGCACTCTCAGTAAATAGAATGCACTATATGTTCCACAATATAGAGACATTATTAGTTATCAATTGTTATAATCCTAATGTGATCAATGATCCTCTATATGGATGATCTACACTGTAAAGGGACTTAAATTACCGTAACACCCTACAATGTATTTTATCCTTAAAACACTTAACCCTGTATAAATGATATTTCAACTAAGTGAAATGAGTACTCAATCATTTATCTCGTTTGGTTAAGCTCGAAGGAAATCACCCTTTGCTTACTATTCGCCAGATAGAATCTATAGATTCCATATTTATGTTAGCGCTCCCACTCAATCGCACTACCGTGTTCCCAAAATGTATGTATTGCCCAGACTAAAGTTTTAGGCTTAACTAACAAATCAAAGAACACGAATAACACTCTTGAAATTAAGCCTAACCATATCAGGATTTAGATCATGTGATCTAGGATCAACTTATGATATTGAATTGAATAGATGTTTACGGTAAGTTTCAAAATCTAATTCAAAGCTAAAGATAGGGAGAGAGAAAGGCTCAGGTTTTTCTCTGAAGGAAAAATAGAAAATTTAAGTGTAATTTTCCTAAAGCCTTCACTATCTATTTATAGCATTCCACTAGGGTTAGGTTTGAATTATTTGGCATTAAAATAATGAAAATATCAATTTAAATTACCTACAAAAGTGGCTGGCCCTATACTAGTGGATTTGGGCATCACTTTTTGTAATTTTGCAGTTTTACCTTTTCTGCATCTGATTTTCTCAAAAACGCCAATTTTCTAATTCAACCATTTAAATGCCAATTCTAACTATTTAATAACTATAAATAATTATTAAATAATATTGTCATTTATCATATTTATTAATTGAACCATACAAAGTATCATAATTAACAAATATGCCCCTAAAACTCTTTCTTTACAATTTCGCCCTTACTTAGTGAAAAATTCACAAATAGACATAGTCTAATTTGAGAATTATAATTGATTAATCAAAACCAATTACATGAGTCTTACAAACAATATTATCTCAACTAGTGGGGGGACCATGGGTCTATATAACCGAGCTTCCAATAAGTAGATCAAGACTTTAGCACTAAAATTCACTAACTTATTAATTCTTCGTTGAATCCACGCATAGAACTTAGAATTGCACTCTCAGTATATAGAATGCTCTATATGTTCCACCATATAGACACATCATTAGTTATCTATTGTTATAATCCTAATGTGATCAATGATCCTCTATATGAATGATCTACACAGTAAAGGGATTAAATTACCGTAACACCCTACTATGTATTTTATCCTTAAAACACTTGACCCCGTATAAATGATATTTTAGCTTATGTGAAATGAGATCTCCACCATTTATTTTCGTTTGGTCAAGCTCGAAGGAGATCATCCTTTGCTTACTATTTGCCAGATAGAAGCTATAGATTCCATGTTTGTGCTAGCGCTCCCACTCAATTGCACTACCGTGTTCCCAAAATGTACGTATCACCCTGACCTAAAAGTAGGCTTAACTAACAAATCAAAGAACACGAATGGCCTTTCAAGATTGAGCCTAATCATAACAGGATTAAGATCATTTGATCTAGGATCAACTAGGCGATATTGACTTGAATAGATTTTACGGAAAGTTTAATTAAATCTAAGTCAAAGTTCAATATCGGTCCCTTCCGATGCATACTCCATGCATCCAACCTGAGCTTTACTTTAACCAATGTTCTGGAAAGAACATAGTATTTCTCCAAATACAAGTAAACTCTTGTTGTAGATTATCATATCAGTAAAACCCTGTGTCTGATAAATCTAGGAAACTTTATTCACATAGTCATGTTTACTTTCCAATGTGTTGACGGCACAATAAACAGGATCAAGTATGTGAAAAGGGTTTCAGATAAATTTATACAATATGTACATATAATCATGAAATAAATCATGTGAACCATGCAACATTAAATGTTATTTCTGATCTATATTAATAAGTAAATCTGATTATATTGAAATGAGTTTTATTTAGGGCATAAAACCCAACACGAAGCTCATGGAGAAAAGATGATAGCCTATCTAATCAAAATACATGATCTCCTCGCACAATTCAAAAGCTATGCCCTCAAGCAAATTCTAAGAGAAGAAAACACAACTGCTGATGCACTAGCCAGAATCGCGAGTAGCAACATAGATGATAAGGCTAATCTCATCCCCATCCAATTCCTTACAAAAACTTGTGTCACTGGCATAGAAAAGATTGAAATGATTAACACATCTCCAAGCTGGATGACGCCAATGGTAGCCTACCTCAACACTGGGGAACTCCCAAATAACAGGAACGAAGCTCGAAAAATGAGGAGAAATGTTGTACGGTACATCATAGTAGATGGATTCATGTATAGAAGAGGATTCTCAATGCCATTACTCAGGTGTGTTACACAAGAAGAAGTCGCATGACTTTTGTCTTAGGTACATGATGGATTTTGCGCCAACCACGCAGCTGGGCAGAGTTTATCCAAGAAAATTCTGAGGCAAGGTTATTTTTGGCCGACCGTGATTGAAGATTCCAAGGCCTACGTCAAGAAATGTGATAAGTGCCAGACATTTTCAAAGATACCTGGAGCACCAACCAATGAACTAACTCAGATGCAAAGTCCTAGGCCGTTTGCCATTTGGGGAATTGACCTAATCGGAAAATTGTCCAAAGGCGAAGGTGGAGTATAGTACGCGGTGGTTGCAGTTGATTATTTCACTAAATGGACAGAAGCCAAGCCGTTGACAACCATCACATCCAAGAAAGTGCAAGACTTCATTGTGAAAAATATAATTTGTTGGTTCAGACTACCATACAAGATAGTTTCGGACAATGGCAAACAATTTGACAGTCAATACTTCACTGATTTCTATGCAAACCATGGGATCATAAAATGTTTCTCTGCAGTGGCACATCCCCAAGCAAAAGGTCAAGTCGAAGCAGTCAACAAGACACTCAAAGACACTATAAAGAAACGACATGAAGATGCTAAAAGAACTTCTTGAAGTATTATGGTCGTACTGCACAACTGAGAAAACAGCGACCGGGCAGACTCCATTTTCCATGGCATATGATTATGAAGCTATGCTGCAGGTAGAACTTGACCCTCCATCCCACAGAAGATTGACATATGACCAAGAAGTTAATCATGCACTCCTCGCAGAATCACTTGATGAAATCCAAGAAAAGTGAACCGCAGCAAACCTGAAATTGGTAGCCCATCAACAAAAGGTTGTTCAGTACTTTAACAAGCAAGTGAAAGCACATAAATTCTTTGTGGGAGATGTGGTCCTCTAAAGGGTAATTCTTGAACACCATAGATAACACGACAGGTGTGCTTTGACCGAACTGGGAAGAACCATATCAAGTGAGTGAAGTTCAGGAATCAGGAGCATACAAGCTAGGTAAGTACAACGAAAAAATGGAACTTGTTCTGGTACCAAGGTTGTAATATCCCAGAAAATAAAAAGATATTTAATTAGACATATTTTATTAAATATGTAATTATTTTTGTAATGAAGTAAGATTATGATCTTACTTGGATTAATTAGTGAAATCTATTAAATGATTATATAAAGCATAATTTATTAATAACGGAGTTTATATTGAGATATGTGGGTATAAATAAAAATATTTTTGGGCCCGCCGACTGTGGAAACTTGACGATATGGTTAGAAATGTCACAACATTAATGGATGGATTATTTTGAGGGTATTCTGAACTAGTTTAGAATTTTAGAATGTCGATTTGATGGATTAGTAAAATTACCATAATGCCCCTAGGTTATTTTAAAGTTTAACTTTACTTTGAGGGGTAGATTAGTCCTTTATAATTTTATTTTTGTTTCTTTTGACTTTGTGGGTTGACCTTTATAAAAAAAAAAAGAAAGAAGAAGAAATATATATATATATATCATTACTTAAGAATCAAGTAAATAATGTTCTTATACAGAGTTGAGCGATTTTTCTTTCAGTTGCTTGTCAGGCCCCTTGCTGGAATAGAGCTACCCATACTAAGGTGTGAAAGCCATCTTTTGAGTAAGCTAGAACATTGTAATTAGCAACTATGATTAGGATGCACTACCATAGAAAAGGGCTACCTTCAGTATGGTGTGATAGCTTCCAGCTGCGGGATCAAATTGAAAAAGGCAAAAAAGAAAAATCTTGCCAAGGACAATGATCCTATTTTTACTGCACACACTTATGTCTGACAAGTGTGTTCAAATTTGTAAGTCTCCTCTACTAAAATAAATTAAAAATCCTGGTTCACAATTTTTAGTAACATGCATATCTTTTTCCTCAACATCAATTAAGTATGATTTGTTCTTGAGATACCAATTAGTTATCCTCTTTTCAAAGCATAACATGTATTTTTGTTATTTGTAATGATTTTTGATTAAATTGCTTGGTTTAGAATTCCTTATATTTATTATACATACTTTATTTTATTTCCGGTTCTTCAAAATAATAAAAATAAAAAATAAAATAAAGAGAGGGAGGCATTGGTGACTTGATTCATGGGCTAAGAAAATTTGTGATTTTTTTTGGTAAGTATCAATATTCATTCTTCATTGATTTATTTTGATATGTTTCCATTTAAAATTTGATATCTTATATTGTAATGTGTCTTTAATTGTGAAAGAATTTCTTAAATGGGATATTTTTGGAAGTAATGTTGGTATTTCTATTTTAAAAAAAAAGGGAAAGGAGAAAAATATATTTTTGCAAGATAGTGGGCAGTTTTTTTTTTGTTCATGGGCTGGCGGTTATTTTTCAAAAACTCAAAATTGGTTTCCTTTTTTCTTCATTCTTTCATGTTTATTTAAACCAATTTTTTGTCATTTATTCTCACCACCTACCCGATCCTATTTCTTTGTCTTCTTGCTTGTTTTTTCTTCATTCTCTCATTCAGATCACCATGGTTAGAACAAAGAACCTAGGGCGTCCCAAAAAGGTGGTAAAAACCGATGCAACCCCCTCGAATGCTCCTCATGCTGCTTCAACCTTGCCTCCTGCTGCTGCAAAAATAGGAGATTCATCGCTTCCTCAGCGTGAATCTCAGCCTGTGAAGCCCAAACAAATTCCTAAACAAGTGGTTCGAAAATCTGTGCGACCATACAAAACTTGGACCTCATCGTCTTCATCTTCAAAGGGATCTCCTCCACCTGCAACAGTTTCTCATCCTACTGCAACAGTAAAGGAAAGTGCTGCCTCTACCCCAACTTGTCCTTCCACTCGCACTCGTGCCCAGCAAGCTTCTGTTGAGAAGGATCTTCGATCTTCCCGAAGTCATGACAAGCCAGTTCCTCCAGCCAAGAAACTAAAGATAAATCCCCCTTTGATTTCTTTGAGTTGTGAAGAAGAAGAAGAACCCGTGGAGGATCCCACTGTTGATTCCTCAGACAAATCCGTGTCTCTCCATTCTAAGAAGGAGATTCCAGAAGACATTGGAGTTTCCTCAGACAGTGAAGAAACTGAACTCGAACCAGAGCCACCTCTGACTAAATCTGCTCTAACACCTACTCGCTAATCTTTAGCAGCCAAGGCTTCTGCTGCTACCAAAGGCAAGCAGCCAATGAAGGAATCATCTCCTGGTAATATTCCTACATCTCTCTCCTATTGTCCTCGGTTCTACTATCGTGATAATTAGCGTGATTGGAATTTGTATGCTACCTGAAAGTTTGAGAGTGAAAGGAATTACGATTTGCATGCTCATAGGGTGTATGGTATTGTTTAGTTCATTCAATACCATCAATGAGAGAACACTCTCACTGGTTTCAAAGGGTATATTGCAAACATTGTGAAAGATTTCTATGCTAACTTATCTGATGATTTTCTTGATGAAAATTCTAGACTTTTTTCGAAAAGTGTATGTTAGAGGACATTGGTTTTCATTCTCTAAAAAAGACATTTCCCAAGCCTTGCAACTGCCAGAAAATGTCCCAAATGCCATAATGTCTATGGATCGCCAATTGATGCTCACTGAACTCACTGGTGCATGGGCTGAACTGAAATCGGGGGAGAGTCTTCGCATTACACATCTAACCTATGCTCATGCATCTGTCATACGATTTGCTCTTAGCAATTGGGTTCCAAACTCAAACAAGACTGTGCTGTCTCAAGATGTGGCCTCATTCCTCTATCGTATCACCTCAAGAGCATCCATCGACTTGGCCTCCCACATTTTGAACCAAATTGTCTCATTTCGGAGAGGTAAAAAGCCAACTTTTAAGCTTGTGTTTCCAAATTTAATCTTTAAGGTTTTTTCCTCTCACAAAAATTTGGCCCAATCTCATGAAACTCATGAGCCTTCCCTGACTGGAACAACATTCCAACCCTCGGAGTATTTTGATGGCGTTTTTTCCAAAAAGGCCTAAAGTTGGTGGTGCTGCTGCTGCAAGCTCGAGTTCTGCTTCTGCAGAAGTCCAGGAGGTCAAGAATGAGGTTCGGTTGGTGAAGAATCGTCTTGCTGCCATGGAGGAGGTTCAGCAAGAGATGTCCAAGCAGCTGTCCTCCTTGATGAAGCTTTATAGAGAATAAGTTTTTCTTTCTTTTATTGCTTTTATTAGACACATTACTATATTTTCATGTTTGTTATCTATGGCCCTTAGATAAACAAAAAGGGGGAGTAATATTTTTTTTTAACTGTTTGTTTTATCAACTCTGGACCCTTTTTTCAGGGGGAGTTGTGTTTGGTACTTGTGAACTTATTTGCATTAAAAGTTAGCATGTTATTTTGTTGTTTTTGATTTTTGAGTGTGTTACTCAGGGGGAGTTGTTATTTGTTCTTGCTAACTTTAATTTGCAGGTACTTATGTGTTAAAAAATATTTTGTTCATCTAAAGTGCCAAAGGGGGAGATTGTAATGTCCTTTTTTGGCAAGTTAGTTGACAAAATATTTTCTTTTATGGTAAGATTGTTTTGCATTCATACCCAATTTCTTACCTTGTATATTTAGTTTTTAGTTGCTCTTTTCTATGTTAAGAAAGATGCACTTTTCAGCTGGATGTTCTTTTGTTTGGAAACTTCTTGTAAGAGAAGCAATTCTCTTATGGAAAGTTGGTTTTTTAAGGAAACTTTGATTATTGCCCTTTCCTTATCAATTTCGATTGTATCTTGATACAATCAGAATATCTAATCTGTTTTGTGGCAGGAATCAAGAATTAATAGAGGATCGGACCCGATTATAGCAAGTTTCCTGTTTCTGGTCTGATCTGCTACGTCAGCATCCGAATTTGATGCTGCAGATCGTGTTTTTCTTAGGAAAGTTTTGTACAGCTGTAGATTCGATCTTGTAGCTATCTCTAGGCTTTCTATGTTCTATAAATAGAGCCTAGAGAGCAGCCATTCGAATCAGCTCTTCCATTATTCATTTTTTGCACTTATCTTATTTGAGAGAAGAGAGTTTTCTTTGTTTTGTGAGAGCCTAGTTGTTCATCTAGGTTCTAGTAGTTTATTTTTGTTCTTACTCTGTCCTAGAGTTTGTGAAGAACGACTTGATGGAACAAGAAATTGGTCTTCGGGAGAAGACTTGATAAAGCCTTACTTCGGGAGGAAGTAAGCACTTTGGTCTTCGGGAGAAGACTTGTAGAAGCCTTACTTCGGGAGGAGGTAAGCACTCACACTTCAAAGACAAAGGGAGTTCGGGCTTGAAGGTGTTTCAGACGTTAGATTCATAAAGTGGATTACAACGGATTGTGGCATTACTTTAGAGGGAGTCTAAACTTGTTTAAGTCAATTGTCTTTGTAATTTTAATACTTTATTAATTGATTTCATTCTCTGGGCGTGTGTAACACCCTAACTACCATAGGCGTATTACGTGATTTTTAAACATACTGTGCAGCTCGTTGCTAATCAACGAGGTTTATGGAAATCGTGATTAATTAAAATTTTTGCTTTTTAATTAAACTTATAAAATATTTATACAAAATACTCGGGATCCCGATTACAAAACATTTTACAAAAGTTCACTGACTATACAAAATACTTGTCGCCTAGCGACTAATTACAAAAATAGCCTTGCTGTCCCGAGGATCGTATGCTGCAGGCCTAACCGCCCCGACATGTACAATCTTCACCGGCTCGCTCTCACGGTCCATCAGCCTTAGCCTTGCCCTTACCTACACATAAACATAGCACTGTGAGTCGACAGACTCAGTAAGAAAAGCATAAACAAATATCATACATAAATCCCGAGTTATGATCAGACGCCCATACCCCTGACCATAACCCTAACTGCCGTGTCCCACACAATACTGAGTCCTGAACGTTCATAAGACGGTACTATTGACAAGTAACAGCCTATACTCGGTACACTGGTCATACTCCAGCTGCTAGTCATACTCTGGCACAATACCGATGTGTTACAAGATGTCGACCTATACTCGGCACACCGGTCATACCTCAGTGCTAGTCATACTCTAGGTTGTACCGATGTGATACGTCAAATAGTACGTAACCACCAACCCGAGTATCCACCATACTCGGCACACCGGTCATACTCCAGTCTGCTAGTCATACCGTAAGCCCGTGCCGATGTGATACAAAGGTGTCACCTATACTCGGTACACCGGTCATACCCGGTTGCTAGTCATACTCTGCATCTTACCGATGTGACACAAATACGGGATGGTTCGAAGCCAACATACATATCTAATGTAATCTAACAAGCTTCCTACATGCACGCTAAACATGTAATATATATGCATCTTCGTTATACTAATCTTACCTCAATTCCGAATTCGGGTGTCTTGGCCAACCCGATGGAACGAACTGTGCGGCGGTTTACAGGCACCTAAACCATAACAATCACAACACTATAAGTGATACGCTAAATCACTTCCCGGGGACTTAAACAAGGAACTAAAAGTTTCCCTATCGATAAAAAGCATGGTAATACCCCAAATAACATAAAAACGAGGAAATCTAGGGTTCCTGGAAATTTCCCAACTGGCAGACCGGTTGCACAACCGAAATTTCGGTTCTGTAAATTCCCGAACCACATCCGGAATTCTGGATGCACAACCAGAATTCCGGTTCCTCGCAGAATTCACCCAAAAATTCACACATTGCTCAAATCCATTCCAAACTATACCAAAACTTCCAGACCTGCTATTTAGACCCTAAGGAACAATTCTAAAGCATAAAAACCAAGCTTCATGCAAACACACCAAAATCACCATTGAAGCTTCAAGCTTTGAGTTCCAAACTCAAACTTGATTAAACAACACCAACATGCATTCAATTCATCCCAAATCTACTTAAACATGCATAATTTAACCTCTGAAAATAGCAGCAAACAACTACAGCAAGCAGAGTAACAGATTCAACATATTTCTTTGAAAACCATGATTTTGAGCTAAAAACTTCCAAGCTTGAATCAAAGCAAAAACCATGCATTAAACTAGCTCTAATCTATTCAATTCAAGCATTTTAAACCCAAAAACAACAACAACAACTAACAGCAGCAACAACATCAAAAATCAAACATGGAACACTCATATTTTCATAAATTTCAACAAACTTAAAGAGAAGAAGATAAGGAGCTAACCTAGCTTGATCAAAACACCAACAAAAGCTTGAATCTCAGAGAAAAACCAAGGCTCCTTGCTGCTGAAAGGGGGCCGAAAATAGAGACAGGGAAAAGAGAGAGAGCTTTTGAGAATTTTTTAATTTTTTTCTAAGTTTGGAAAAAAAATGAAAATACATGCAACATCACCCTTTACTTCAAGCCAACAAATAACATATTATACATTTAAATTCCACTTACAAAGTCCACTAGAGGACAAAACATAAATAGGGAAAAATGACCATTTTTCCCCTTCACACCAAAATAGCATAAAAAGCACTAAAGGGGTATTTTGGGAAATTCTAAATTCTCGGCCAATCCCGACATTCCCAATGTCTAATAAACCGTCCCACAATACTAACATACTACATTGTGATTTTACTGAGCCAAACACCGAGTTCCATGTTACCGGGCACCGGAAATGCAAAATTATGAAAATCGCTAAATGACATAAAATGCATTTCAGAATTCAACAATAACAGTATAAATAATTATTTAAATATCTATAAATAATTTTCATAATTAAACATGATTAACTGCTAATTTCCAAATTAAACTAAGCGGTCTTTACAACGTGGCCCCGTGGACTAGGAGTGCTCGGGAGAACACTGATACCACGTACAAATCTCTTGTGTCAAGTTATTTAATAATCTGTAAATATTTTTATATTCTGCCTGTTCTATTTTGTCACAGCAAAACAGTATGCTATCACACCATACTAAGGTAGCCCTTTTCTATGGTAGTGCATCCTCATCATAGTTGCTAAATACAATGTTCCAGCTTACTCAAAAGATGGCTTTCACACCTCAGTATGGGTAGCTCTATTCCAGCAAGGGTCCTGACAAGCAACTGAAACAAAAATCGCTCAACTTTGTATAAGAACATTATTTAATCCCAGACACAAATAAAAAGTAACACGAACCTTTTAACTCAACTTCAAAAAGTATGATAAGAATGAGATCCTAACTAATTATAATCCAAAAGCATAACATAATTTGTCAAATTAGAATGAAAGAAGATTGAATGCTAGTAAAGAAAAACTTAACAATATTGTACAAAAATATGAACAGGAGAGATTAGACAATGCAAACTCCCAAAGACTTTCTGAAGGAGTCAAAGCGACTTGAGTCTATGGCCTTGGTGAAAATATCAGCTAATTGTTTTTCAGTATCAACATATTCTAATTGGAAAGATTTATTTTCAACAAGTTCCCTGATAAAGTGATGCCTTATATCAACGTGTTTTGTTCTAGAATGTTGAACCAGATTTTTGGAAATATTTATGGCACTAGTGTTATCACAAAAGATAGTTAAAACACCCAATTCAAATCCATAATCAATCAACATTTGTTTTAACCATAACAATTGAGTACAACAAGTACCAACAACAATGTACTCAGCTTCAGCTGTGGACAATGAAATGGAATTTTGTTTCTTGGTATGCCAAGATACTAAATTATTTCCAAGAAAGAAACAACCTCCACTTGTACTCTTTCGATCATCAGCATTGCCTGCCCAATCTGTATCACTAAAACATGCTAGGTTAGAATTAGTATCTTTAGAATACCAAATTCCATAATCAAGTGTACTATTAACATATCGAATAATCCTTTTTACAGCAGATACATGAGATTCCATAGGATTACTTTGATATCTAGCACAAACACCCACACTGTAACAAATATCTGGACGACTAGCAATTAAATACAATAGATTTCCAATCATACTACGATATAGAGTAGTGTCTACCTTTACTCCATTCTCATCTTTGGTTAATTTCAAAGTGGTGCTCATTGGAGTACTTACCTGCTTAGCCGACTCAAGATCGAACTTAGAGAAATCAAGAGCATCTTATCGCTTGAGATTGACCATGTTTCGGGCAAGGGAGATAAAATAGTTAGAGCTTTGAGGGAGATTATTGCTATGAATGGAGAGATCAATAAAATAGTAAGAAAATGGGGAGCTTTGATCTTGTGACAAGAGACGTTTTTAGTATTAAGGGTGACATTGTCTCACGTCCCCGAATTGCTTTATTATATCGATAGCATTTGGCATAGTACCATAAAGAATGTTGATGAGACAACTAGGTACACAATGTTGATACGAGAGTTAGAAATGAAATTCCATAGTTTCTTTTTTGAGAAGGCTTATACTGCAAAAGTCAATGGTGTGGAGAAAACATGCATCAAGACCGTACGGTACAAACTTAGTGATAAGAGTAAGAAAGATATTACCGATTCCATTGATCCTACAACTGAACAGGACTGTCAGGAAACAAAAAGGCCTGACTATTTTGAGGTGACAAAAAATAAGTTAGTAGTGGAATTAAAGAGCCCACCACAAATTTAAGTAGAAGAGATAATAGAAACGATGGAACTCCTTTTGGACTCAAAATCTGAAGATGAAGAGATGGTAGAAAATTAAGATGAATCAGAGTATTCCCCATCGTTAGATAATAAGGAATTAGAAAATGCAGAACTATCTCCAACAACAAATGATAACAAGTCAAATGGAGATATACCAGATTATCATTTCGAGGTAGAGATCGAGGAATCAGAGTCTATTAAATGAAAATTTACCGACATACCACCCATCGCAAAGACAAGAAGTCTCAACCGCACCAACACCAATTCAAGAGGATGTGGGAATGGTAACATATTCAGAAGAAGGGCTTGAAGAGTCAATAGTCGAGTCATGCGTGGAGGACAATTAGTTATTGAGAATTTTTAGTTGTTTAGCTATTTAGTTTGTTTCTTCGCTTTCCATTTTTAAATTTTAGAAGGAAAGGAATTGAACCCTTTTCTCAAAAATTTGGAATTTATATTATTAGAAATTCATAAGACTTTGTTTGATAAAGAGAAAAATATGTACTTTTTGTATTTTGCAACATTAAGTTTAGATGTACATGGGATCTTCTCTCCCAATAATTAGACTCTTTTATACCTATTAAATCAAGCTTTCTTGTAAGAGATCACAAATACAACTAGAAAATCAATTAGAATCAATGTGAAAGGAATGACCAATAGAGGTGGGGGCTAAGGATGTGTGTTCCGCTGACCCACAGGTGGTTGATGTTCCAAAGAACCCAATAATATTTAAGGCTATCGATCTAATAGAGGCCTTGGAAGGAATACGAGCATGACTGAGATGATTTGTTGAAGAGTTTTCATAGGCTCAGCGCAATGGATCACCAACACTAGGACTACAACTTGAGGCACATAATAAAATGCACCAATAGCTAACTAAATACCGATGCATAGGATTGCACCTGTCTACAAATGGTTAAAGAAGCAGTCCGTACACCTAATTATGAAAGGAAGCCGAACCCATAGGAAGTAGGTAATGGCTTAGGATAGTTGCTGCTATACTAGACTGGGACAAGGCATTTCACAAAACTTGCTTATTAAGAAGGATGAAAGAATAGATCTTTAAGGAAAAGTACTATCTTGGTGGATGTTTTATAAGTTACACACTCTTAAGCTAAATGGTAAGAAGTATGTATGTGAAGACTCTAGAGATGAGTCTGTTATAGAAATTAGTTCGAGGAGGACAATTCCATCATATAAAGGAGTGTAGTATGCTGAATAGAATCTAAGATAATAAGTTAGAAAGAGAACTGTTAAAATTTGCTGGAGGTAATATCTTATGAAGGTATCTTGAATACCAAGAGATAAGCAAAGCATCAAAAAATAGTAGATTGCAAAAGAAAAATTGTAATCTTCAAACTTAAGGTCAACTATTTTGTGGAGGAGACAACAGAGTAATTTGTGCATGGTTCAAAAAAAAAAGTCAAAGGAGGCACACAAATGAGGATTAGGCCCCTCTATCAATTTGGATAAAATATGGATAAGAGACTATGAAGAGGAGATCACAAATTTAAAACTAGAGGAAGATGAGAAGTTAACATTCATGGATGA
Source organism: Cannabis sativa (assembly GCF_029168945.1). NCBI lineage: Eukaryota > Viridiplantae > Streptophyta > Magnoliopsida > Rosales > Cannabaceae > Cannabis > Cannabis sativa. Next base: position 39,430,171 of record NC_083609.1, on the reverse strand, counting down.
CATCTCTAGAACCTAAATACATCAACACGACACCAAAAGTATGGAGCATAACTCAACGAAAAGATTTTAGGTAAGCCTCACTAGTATTAGAGATAGAAGAAAAGTGAGGCACAACTAACACTAAAGTGATATGTCTTGAAGAATTTTATGGCATGGAAAGGACGATACTGGTTTCAGAGAAGTGTTGGGATTATTAAATTCTCAGGCAACATACATGGATTCAAGGAACAACAAAAGCAAATGATACTACAATCTACTTATGATTCATGGAAAATAGCATAAGTATGTTGGAGTGTCACCGCAAGAGGAAATTAAGAGGTAAACTTTCAATGAGTGCCAACTTTTGTTAAAGAGGTGGCATTTTAGGTCTTATAGTGCTCGAGAAAAAAAAAAATTCTCAAAAAGATAAAGCTATTAAGATCTAAGAATTTTGAGAAATATTAGAGAATTTTCTTGAACTGGAAGGCTAGTAAAGGAAACTTCTTGATGGAATTTTCAAAGTCGGAATACTCCCATAGCAAACATCTTTGCAAACAACTGAAGATCGTCCAATTAGAAGTGGAAAACTTAGAGGGAAAAGAGAAAGAGAATTATTAATAGTTCAGTTGCGCTCGAACATGGAATGAAATGCTTAAACAGAGTATAGACTTATGTCTAAAGGTAATTTCGGAAGTATAAGTCAAAGAGCCTTAACTAAGGAATTACAGACAATGAGTCTCTAGTAGAAAATCAGATACAAGTGAGGGTATAGGAGGTATAGTAGTGATGGACAGAGTAAGGTCTGTTTGGCATGGTTTGCCAATTATATTTATTGTATCCTTACCCCAAAAAAAAAACTTTACTGGTTAATATATTATGAGATTGTATGGTTAACCTATTGTTAAAGGTTAACAGTAAGTTAATAGCTGGGCTACAATAACCCATGATAGGGTTTAACTCGTTTTAATAAGTTACCAGTATGCTTACGATATTTTAGCGCATATATGATATAGTGTTAGTTAAAAGTGAATAACTAGTATTGGATTATGAGTTGGGTTCAAAGATTTGGAGGTCTTGGCAGTATAATTTAGAAAGCATGAATTTTTGCAAGTTAAACAGGCTTGCAATGCACAAATATGGTTGGAGCAATCGACGATATCGTAAGTATAGAAAATTGGGTTGCCTTGGAAGACTATTATGAAGGAAGAAACACTCATTAAAAATAACGACACATGTCTATCATCGCTACAGACCAAACTTCTTGACGAGGTTCTTAGCATACTTACTTTGATATGCAAATGTACGTCCTTCCATTTGTCTAACTTGAAGACCCATAAAGAAAGTGAGCTCACCAACCATGCTCATTTCGAATTCACTTTTCATTTGATCAACAAAAACCTGCACTTCATGGTTAGATGTAGAACCAAAAACTATATCATCAACATATATTTGAGCAATGATAAAATCAGATTTTTTATGCTTGATGAAAAGAGTTTTATCCACACTACTTCTTTGATAATCATGAGAAATTAAAAATTGAGTTAACCTTTCATTCCAAGCACGAGGAGCTTGTTTCAGACCATACAAAGCTTTTTCAAGTTTGTACACATGGTCTGAAAATTGAGGATCTTCGAATCCTTTTGGTTACTCAACATAAACTTCCTCACTCAAAATACCATTTAAGAAGGTAGATTTTACATCCATTTGGAACAATTTAATGTCCAGAATACAAGAAATACACAAGAGTAAATGAATTGATTCTAATCTTGCAATTGGAGCAAAAGTTTCATCAAAATCAATACCTTCTACCTGTATGTACCCTTGTGCCACCAATCGAGCCTTGTTTCTCACAATTGTACCGAACTCATCACTTTTATTTTTAAAGATCCACTTTGTTCCAATTATATTGATACCTTTTGTTCTTCGAACCAAAATCCAAACCTTGTTGCGAACAAATTGGTTGAGTTCCTCTTGCATTGCATTGAGCCATTCTTCAAAAGTCATGGCTTCCTTCACATTTTTCGGTTCATATTGAGAAACAAAACAAAGAAAGCTAATCAAATTAACATACCTTCTTCGGGTTACCATGCTTTCTTCAGGATTTCCAAGAATGAGATCTTTTGGATGATTCGGTTTAACTCTGGTGCTTGGTTCCTTCTGGATAGAATTAGTAATCATGTTTGGATGAGTCGAGATAGACGGTTCTTGTTCTCCAGTCTCAGTTATAGCAGTAGATTCGCCATTTGTATCATCAGAATTGATTTCTGCTACATCAGATTCTACTTTTGCTGCTTCTAGAGGAGTATCCATAAAACTATCTATCTTGGCTTCTGTGGAAAATTCTAAAAAATCTTTAAAATCATCAACAACCACATTAGTTGATTCCAAAACAGTTTGAGTTCTCATGTTGTAAACACGATAAGCTCTACTGTTTAAGGAATATCCAATAAAAACACCAACATCACTTTTGGCATCAAATTTACCAATAAGCTCACGATCTCTAGAAACATAACACACACATCCAAAAACATGAAAATGACTTACATTGGGACGTTTACCTTTCCAGATTTCATAAGATGTTTCTGAGGTACCTGGACTAATAAACACTCTGTTTATTATATAGCAAGTTGTGTTAATAGCTTCAGCCCATAATCGCTTTGTCAACTTCTTGCTATTTAACATCACTCTTGCCATTTCCTGCAATGTTTGATTCTTCCTTTCAACAACTCCATTTTGTTGAGGAGTTTTGGGAGCTAAAAATTCATGAGTTATACCTGTTGACTTTCAAAAATCATCATACACAGAATTTTCAAACTCCTTAACATGATCACTCCAAATTCGAACAATTTTTCCAATATTACAACATTTTTCAACTCTTAATCTCAAACAAAGAGTTTTAAAGGCATCAAAAGTGTCAGGCTTTTCTCTTAGAAAATCTACCCAAGTGAAACGAGAGAAATCATCAACACAAACGAAAATATATCGTTTACCATTTAAACTTTCAACTTGAATTGGACCCATAAGATCCATGTGAAGTAATTCCAATACTTTTGAGGTGTTGATATCAGACACGGGTTTGTGAGTGATTTTTAATTGCTTACCAAGTTGACATGGTTCACACTTATCAGCACTTTCTTTACCAAGCTTGGGTAGTCCTCGAACAATACCTGCATTTGACAATTTTTTTAGATTTTTATCATTAATATGTCCAAGCTTGGCATGCCACAAATCCGTGGTGTTGTTGATGGCTGAATGACAAGTAAACACAGAAGATAGGGTATAACAATTATCATTGGATCGAAATCCTTGCAAAATACATTGATTATCATCATTAAGTACATAACAAAGATCACTGTCAAATGAGACAGTATACACTTGGTCACAAATTTGACTAATGCTAAGTAAATTTTCTGTTAGTCCTTCAACTAACATCACATTTTTCAATCTAGGTAACCCTTCAAAATTGAGAGTTCCCATACCAATGACTTTTCTAGCTAAGCCATTACCAAAAGTGACTTCTCCACATTGCATAGGCCGAATGTTAGTCAAAAAATCCTTGTCACCTGTCATATGTCTAGAGCAACCACTGTCAAAAAACCACATTTGAGATGCAACACTTTTATTAGAACAACTAGCTAGATAATTTTTCTTAACCCATATTTGTTTCAAACCTTTATGTTTCTTTTGAGATTTTTCCAAATGACCAAAATAATTTGTTTTAAACATATTTTTCAACGTGAAACATTTAGGTCTGATATGTTCTTTTCTACCACAAAAATGACAAGTAGGAACAAATCTTTTTACCTGAGATCTTACTCTTTTTGTAATTCCTAGAGATTTTGCGGCAGTAGAAACTGATTTTGCTACGACAAGTTGTGAAACTGTTGCAGCAAACTTCACATTAGTAGCATCAGGAAGGTTCATTGGAACACTAGATTTTACAAACATCGTGATTCCAGAACTTTCCATACCATTTGTTCCAATGCTTGCAAAACCTCTTTGACCTGCATTCTGAGCTTTTTCAAAAATAGAAGATCCAGGGTTAAGCATTTGAACATTTTTCTAAAAATTTTCAAGTTCCTTCTTTAAGAGAGTGATTTTTTCATCTATAACACAAAAATTTGTCTCATAATCTTTTATTTTTAACTCAAACATTTCAATTTGATGAGGCAGTTTTTTATTCAATTTAATCAACTCTCTAGTTTCCGTAGTAACCTGAATCCATTTTTCATACATGACTTTGTATGATTCAGTAAGAGACTCTTCACATATCTCAGAATCATCAGAATCTGATTCTTCCTGTTTAGGGGTATTATTCAAACATACCAATCTAGCTTTCACCTGTGAATCACACATCATATTAGTCATAACAGAAGTTAGGGCGACATTCTCAGAATTATCTTCATCACTCTCGGTCTCATCATCACTCCAAGTGACATTGAAACTTTTCTTATTCTTTTTTAAAGTATTTGGACACTCAGATTGAATATGCCCAAAACCTTCACATTCCCTGCAGTGAATTCTTTTTTTGTTAGAAATAGATGGTTTAATATGAGTATTACCCTTTGAAAATTTCGAGATATTCTTTTTATTTCCCATCTTTTTCATATATTTTTGAAAATTCTTTGTTAACAAAGTAATTTCATCATCACATTCACTATCAGAATTTTCATTATCAGCAACTTTTAAAACGATACTTTTACGTTTATCAGCAGTGGATTTGGGTTTGTCCTTTTGTTTAATTTGTTGATTTAATTCAAAAGTACGCAAGGAACCCATTAAGTCTTCTACCTTCATTGTGCTAAAGTCTTTAGCTTCCTCCATTTCCAAAAGCTTAGTATCGAACCTCTCTGGGAGAACTCTAACAATTTTTCTCACAAGAACAGAATCATCAACTTTTTCACCAAGAGAAAAATATTCATTATCAATATCAGATAATTTTTCATAGAGTTCAGTTAAGGTTTCATTGTCGGACATCCTAAGCTCATCAAATTTAGTTTGAAGCATAATAAATCTAGAGCGCTTAACATCACAAGTTCCCTAAAACTGAGTTTGAAGGATCTCCCAAGCTTCCTTGGCAGATTCACAAGATGATATAAGTTTAATGTAACATTCACCTACACCATTAAATATAGCATGCAAGGCTTTGCTATTGTAGGCAGAAAGTTTATCATCTTCAATAGACCATTCTAGTTCAGATTTTATAGTAGAATTACCTGAGGAATTTATCTCAACTAGAAGAGACCAACCTGATAGAACCATCCTCCAAGCTTTCTCATCTTGAGATTTTATGAAATCCCTCATTCTAACTTTCCAATAAGGATAGTTAGAATCATTAAGCAACGGTGGTCTAGAAATCGAACTTCCTTCTGCAAAAAATGACATTTTAACACAAAAACGTTATAGGACCACACTAAGAGTTTAGTGTCCCACTCTGATACCAAATGAAAAACTGTGTTTTTGTAAATGTCAATAATATATACGAAAATATTAAACTGTATACGCCTGCAGAAGTAGAATGTAATTCTGTCAGTGCATAAATTAGTTTTACAGTGAGAAAACAGAATAGGTAGAATATAAAAATATTTGCAGAAAATTAAATAACTTGACACAAGAGATTCGTACGTGGTATCAGTGTTCTCCCGAACACTCCTAGTCCATGGGGCCACGCTCAGAGAATGAAATCAATTAATAAAGTATCAAAATTACAAAGACAATTGACTTAAACAAGTTGAGACTCCTTTAAAGTATTGTCGCAATCCTTTGTAATCCACTTTATGAATCTGACTTTTGAAAGACCTTCAAGCCTGAACTCGCTTCGTCTTTGAAGTGTGAGTGCTTACTTCCTCCCGAAGTAAGGCTTCAACAAGTCTTCTCCCGAAGACCAAAGTGCTTACTTCCTCCCGAGGTAAGGCTTTATCAAGTCTTCTCCCGAAGACCAATCTCTTGTTCAATCAAGTTGTTCATCAAAAACTCTAGGAAAGAGTAAGAACAGAAATAAATTACTAGAACCTAGATGAACAACTAGGCTCTCACAAAACAAATAAAACTCTCTTCTCTCAAATAAGATAAGTGCAAAAAAAGAATAATGGAAGAGTTGATTCGAATGGCTTCTCTTTAGGCTCTATTTATAGAACATAGAAAGCCTAGAGACAGCTACAAGATCGAATCTACAGTTGTAGAAAACTTTCCTAAGAAAAACACGATGCAGCATCAGATTCGGATGCTGACGCAGCAAATCAGACCAGAAACAAGAAACTTGCTATAATCAGGTCCGATCCTCTATTAATTCTTTATTCTTGCCAAAAATAGATTAAATATTCTGATTGTATCAAGATACAATCGAAATCGATAAGGAAAAGGCAATAAATAAAGTTTCCTTAAAAAACCAACTTTCCATAAGAGAATTGCTTCTCTTACAAGAAGTTTCCAAACAAAGGAACGTCCAGTTGAAAAGTGCATCTTTCCCAACATAGAAAAGAGCAACTAAAAACTGAATATACAAGGTAAGAAATCGGGTATGAATGCAAAACAATCTTACCATAAAAGAAAAATATTTTGTCAACTAACTTGCCAAAAAAAGACTTTACACATATATACAGAGATCATAACTCCAGTATCATATTCATAACATAATCATATCGATACTATGAATAATAATGTCATTACCATAACATTGGCATATGATAGCCATTACTTGTTAGGTTTTATGCCCTAAATAAAACTCCATTTCAATGTAATCTATTTTATTCAACATCAATAAAGAAACAGAAGTATTTATCATTCATTTGGGTATGTTTTGGTTAACTTTATCAATTGCTTGTCTATTTGATTTATAAATTCATCTTAAATCCTTTTCACATTCTTGATCATGTTTATTGTGCTGTCATCACATTGGAAAGTAAGCATGACTATGTGAATAAAGTTTCCTAGATTTATCAGACACAGGGTTTTACTGATATGATAATCTACAACAAGAGTTTACTTGTATTTGGAGAAATACTATGTTCTTTCCAGAACATTGGTTAAAGTAAAGCTCAGGTAGGATGCATGGAGTATGCATCGGAAGGGACCGATATTGAACTTTGACTTAGATTTAATTAAACTTACCGTAGAATCTATTCAAGTCAATATCGCCAAGTTGATCCTAGATCAAATGATCTTAATCCTGTTATGATTAGGCTCAATCTTGAAAGGCTATTCGTGTTCTTTGATTTGTTAGTTAAGCCTACTTTTAGGTCAGGGTGATACGTACATTTTGGTAACACGGTAGTGCAATTGAGTGGGAGCGCTAGCATAAACATGGAATCTATAGTTTCTACCTGGCGAATAGTAAGCAAAGGATGATCTCCTTCGAGCTTGACCAAACGAAAATAAATGGTGGAGATCTCATTTCACATAAGCTGAAATATCATTTATACGGGGTCAAGTGTTTTAAGGATAAAATACATAGTAGGATGTTATAGTAATCTAATCCCTTTACTGTGTAGATCATTCATATAGAGGATCATTTATCACATTAGGATTATAACAATGGATAACTAATGATGTGTCCATATGGTGGAACATATAGAGCATTCTATATACTGAGAGTGCAATTCTAAGTTCTATGCGTGGATTCAACGAAGAATTAATAAGTTAGTGAATTTTAGTGCTAAATTCTTGATCTACTTATTGGAAGCTCGGTTATATAGACCCATGGTCCCCCCACTAGTTGAGATAATATTGTTTGTAAGACTCATATAATTGGTTTTGATTAATCAATTATAATTCACAAATTAGACTATGTCTATTTGTGAAATTTTCACTAAGTAAGGGCGAAATTGTAAAGAAAGAGTTAATAGGGGCATATTTGTTAATTATGATACTTTGTATGGTTCAATTAATATATATGATAAATGACAATATTATTTAATAATTATTTATAGTTATTAAATAGTTAGAATTGGCATTTAAATGATTGAATTAGGAAATTGGCATTTTTGAGAAAATCAGATACAAAAGGTGTTAAAATTGCAAAATTGCAAAAAGCAAGGCCCGGTCCACTAAGCCATGGCCGGCCACCTTTGTAGGTTTTTTAAGTTGATTTTTTCATTATTTTAATGCCATATAATTTAAATCTAACCCTAGTGGAATGCTATAAATAGATAGTGAAGGCTTCAGGAAAAACACACTTCTGAATCAGAAAACCTGAGCCTCTCTCTCTACCTTGGCCTCCACCCTCTCTCTCTCTCTCTTCTTCCTTAGAATTTCGAAATTGCCTTAGTGATTAGAGTAGTGCCCACACATATCAAGCAATACCTCAATCATAGTGAGGAAGATCGTGAAGAAAGATCATCAGCAAAGGAGATTCAGCATCAAGGATTCAGAGAAAGAGATCCAGGTTCAGATCTTGATAATACTCTGCTACAGAAAGGATTCAAGGGTTAGAGATCTGAACGGAAGGAGTCATTTAATGCCGCTGCACCCAATGTAAGGTTTCTTAAACTTTATATGTGTTTAATTTATCGTTTTAGAAAGTTCTTATTTAGGATGTTAATAAACATACTTGTCAGTAGATCTAAGATCCTGGTAAAATAATTTCCAAAAACTGGCCTCAGAGCCATGGTAATTGATTTACTTGCAAGAAATTTGGACTTTAAAACGATTGTTTGTATGTTTTTGGATGGTATCATGTTGTATTGAGTGTTATTTGATGATTGATTGATGTTTGTAAATTTTTGTGAAAAATAATTGCGATTCTGTTTCTGGAATTATTTTTATTGGATAGTATGGAAAAAATTAAGCAAGTTAGCCTTTTACAGAACTCAATTTCGATTTTATTTGAATTTGTTATGAATTTTTGAAGATTTGAAAAAATCAAGGTTGTGCTGAAATTTTCCTGCGATCGCGAAAACTGTCCGTACAACTCACTATTTTTTCGTTTTTCTTCGATTTTTCATGCTTTTTCATGGAATTAACTTCTGATTTTTTGTATAGTTTTGTATTTATACTATTACTATTCTTAATTCAATTCTAATTATCATTTTGAATTAATTTAATATTTTTTAAATTTAATTCAAGATATTAGTGTAATTTGAATTTGAATAGAATTAGTATCTATCTTCTTGCTTAAAAATCTATCTTATTTTAAAATTTGATTATATCTTATCTTATTTTAAATTTAAAATAAGATAATTATAATCATGTAATTTTTAAATGATATAAGATATTTTGCTAATTTTTTAAATTTTGTTATTTTATTTATTTAAATTACATTTAAAATTTGAAAAAGATATTCATTTATCTTTTCTAATTTTTAATTTAATTTTTATTTATAAAATAACATTTAAAATTTAAAAGTAGTTAGCAAATTTTTGAAATGATATTTGGGTTGGTTGAAACCTAATTTTTCAAAATTGTAGGTTTAATTTTAAATTTAAATATTTAATTAAATTTCGAAATTTTTTTTAATTTTTCAAATTTTTTTTTAAAATTTTCGAAAATTTATTTATTTTTAATTAATTATTTTCGAAATTAATTATTTAATTTAAAATTAAATAAATCCTACATCCAACTATCCAACTAACCTTGTTGCAGGAGTATGTGTTTTAGCTTATGTGTAAGTTTTCAAAACCTATTATTACTTGATTGCAAATAGCCATGGTTACTTTTTGCCAGATCTAATGATCTGATGGCTCCCTTGGTCAAGATAATAATTTGTAACAGGTATATTTACAATCTTCTTTCATTTGTGTACGACCTAGCAAAATGATAGGACCCATCCAAAGTGTGCCTGTGTGAGCCTATGTGTTTAATTTGATTATAGATGCATATAGGTTGTTGTTGCTAAAATAAATTATCATAGTTCTTGATAGAATTTATTTAGGCCCATTTAGTTTTTGGGCCTATTCAATTAATAACAGTTGTTCTTATTAAGGTTAAATTCCTCTCTTTTGGGCCTTGTGTGAGAGTTGGGAGCCATAGAAGTGGGTACGACATACTGAACCCAGCACCCCCTCACATAAACTACCCCAATTGTGAAGGCCCATTTGCCTGATTTGAATGACTGTACTAGGTTAATTACACTAGTTTAACCTAATTGAAATTGATTAGCAACATAATTAATTTCATTTATTTTGAAATTAATTTAGAAAATCATAGTTTAAAGAATTTTATATTCTAAGCTAAACTATATGTATTTTCTTGTATTTAATTAAATATAGAATTATAACCATCTAAATTCTTTATGAAGCTTAATTTAAATTTTTCATTAAATATTCCTATTTAAGTTGATATTTAGTTATTTACAACTAACTAACTTAAATCTGAATATCTTTTGAATTTAAAATTTCAAAATTAAGTTGAGGAATTTTAGGCATTGGTTATTAAGATTCTTTAGATATTTTTAAAGTTAATATCTTTTCAAATATTAATTTAAAATGGAATATCTTCAAATTAAGTGGTTATAACTTAATTTTAAATTTAATTAAATCTGATTTGAAAGATATTTAAGTTGATTTTTTAGATTCTTCTAAAACAACTTAAACAAGATATTTTCAAATTTGTTCCATTTAATATTCAAATTTATTTTTAAATTTAATTAATAATTGAAAATTAATTAAAGTTGTTTTTTTTATTTAAACCAACTTTGATTTGTAATTTTTCATTATTATATTATGGAACTTGTTCGATATTTATTTGAATTTATTTTTCAAATTTAAATAATAATTGAAAATTAATTAAAGTTGATTTTTATTTAAACCAACTTTAATTTGTAATTTTTCATTATTATAATATCGAATTAAAATGATTATACAAAATACATATAATATTTTTAAATAATGAGCTTTTAATCAAGAGACATTCGATCTCCATTGTGGATTTTACACCGCGTTTGTTTTAGTGAGTAATCCTCCCTAATGGAGGAACGTTCATTAGCAATTTCGCACCGTTTAACCTCGCATGATAAGTAGTTTGTAAGTGTTTTGTATGGTATAGATCACCCTAATGGTGGCGACCATACTTGACTTGCAAATTATGAAACAATGGTGGGAGCTCATAAGATAGAATTGCCTTGACTCTCGCCTAAACGGGACAACGCTGAATTCCAATCTTGATCGAATAAAAGGTTGCTAGAATGGTTATCTTTTTAGATGAGCTGACAACTCTATTCAATGGATGATGCTTTGACTCTTGCCTAAATGGGACACTGTATCAGTTTGTTGAAATACCTTGGAAAATAAACTATGTTAGATTTAGTATTTCTATAACATATGTCATTACTTGTTATTTTCTAAACTGTGTATGAATTTATGAGCCAAAACCTTACTTCTGTTTTATTGATGTGTTGTAGTGTCATTATGAATAACCCTCACCCCAATCCTCTCTTAGTTACTATCTTAGCAAAAGAACTCTATAGTGTGAAAATGCATCCTGGTAGTTGCATTAACTCGCACCTGTTGATGATGAATCTGAAGTTCCAAAAGGCAAATCTACTAAGAATTGATTTATCAAGAGAACAATGGGTCCAACTTATCTTTAATAGTCTTCCTCCGGAGTATAATGAATTTGTTATCTCTTACATGATCAACAATTCTAACTCCTCCGACATGGACAAGCTCGAAGCAGAATTACGAGCCCATGAACGGAACTTGATTGTAATGGGTCCTCCTGGGTTTGCAATCAATAATCGAAGGAAAAGGACTAGGTATGAAGGATCTAGCAAAACTGCTTCTTCAAGTACAATTATCAGACATGATCTTCTATGTTCGAATTGTAATGGAAAGGGTCATCATGAAGAGCGATGTCCCAGGCTTCTAAACAATTCAAACGAAGGTAATGCTTTTGTCTTTGAATTATGTGTTTTAGAGAACGACAAATCCATCTGGATTGTTGATTCTGGGTCTACTAACCATGTATGTTCTTCACTGCAGTTGCTTGAAACTTGGGAAAATCTCGCTCCGTGAGAGTTACAGCTTAAAGTTGGCAATGGCGAATTAGTATCGGTCAAAGCTAGAGGAAAAGCCCGCATCAAGTTTCAACAAAGATTTTTAATTTTAGAAAATGTTTTATTTATTCCAAACTTTAGTAGAAACTTGATTAGTGTCTCATGTTTGCAAACACAATCTTATATATTGAATTTTTCGAGTACAAATTGTTCAATTTCTCGTAATGGATTTCAAATATGTGTTGCTATAATGGAACAAGGGCTTTATGTTTTAAGACCGAGTACTCAAATCTCACTAAATAGTGAACTTTTCAGTGTAGCTAGACCTAGAAACCTAAAAAGAAAAGAGATTGATAATGATGATCAAACTTATCTATGGCATTTACGCTTAGGTCATATAGGCTTTGATACACTCAATAGGCTCACCAAAGACGGTCCATTGAAAAATGTCGTCTTAGGTGAACCGGCCGATATGCGAGTCCCGCCTAGAAGGAAAAATGACTAAACGTTCTTTCTCTGCAAAGGGAGAGCGTGCCCAAAATCCCTCTAGGGTTAGTGCATTCCGATGTCTGCGGACCTTTGAATGTCAAAGCCCGAGGTGGTTATGAGTATTTTGTCACTTTCATTGACGATTTCTCTAGATATAGTTTTCTTTACCTAATGCAAAAGAAATCTGAAACGTTTAAAAAGTTTCAAGAGTTTCATGCTTTGGCCCAAAACCAATTAGGTAAATCATTAAAGATCTTGCGAACTGATAGGGGTGGAGAATATATGGATATGCAGTTCAAAGATCATTTAATTGAACTTGGAATTGAATCCCAATACACTGCCCCAGCCACTCCTCAACAAAATGGAGTTGCAGAAAGAAGAAATCGTACTCTTTTGGAAATGGTTAGGTCTATGCTGAGTTATTCAACTCTGTCTACGTCCTTCTGGGGATATGCTATACAGATGGCAAATGACATTCTAAATGTTGTTCCATCTAAAGCAGTCCCTAAGACACCCGTTGAACTTTGGAATGGTCGAACACCTAGTTTACGCCATTACAGAATTTTGGGGTGCCCTGCTCATGTCTTAAGAAAGAAAGAAGGCAAACTTGAATCACGTACCGAAGTATGCATGTTTGTCGGAAATTCTAAAGAGACTAGGGGTGGACTATTTTATAGTCACAAGGATAACAAAGTGTTTGTTTCTACAAATGCTACTTTCCTTGAAGAGAACTATATTAAAGACTACAAACCGAAAAGTAAAGTTGTTCTAGAGGAATTGCTATCAGATTTAAGTCCTTCCAATGTTCCGTCCTCTTCCACTCGTGAAGAAGACAATCCCACTCCCTCAGTTGAACAAACTGAGAAATCTACTACTAAAGTTTCTGTTCAGAAGACAACCGTACCTCGTCGTAGTGGGAGGGTTTCAACAATACCTGCTCGTTATGGCTTGGATGGTGAAATCAATATGGTCGTAGGTGACGGTATTGATGACGATCCATTAACCTATAAACAGGCAATGGCTAGTCCGCAACGGAAACGATGGTCAGCCGGCATGGATTCAGAAATGGATTCCATGAAAAAGAACAAAGTCTGGGAATATGTAGACGCACCTGACGACTATCATCCGATAGGATGCAAGTGGGTTTACAAGAAGAAAAGAGGAGCTGGAGGCGAAGTCGAAACTTTTAAAGCTAGACTTGTAGCCAAGGGTTATACCCAAAGAGAAGGCGTGGACTATGAGGAAACTTTTAGTCGTGTTGCCATGCTCAAATCCATCTGAATTCTTCTCTCCATAGCTGCTGCTTTCGATTATGAAATCTGGCAAATGGATGTCAAGACTGCCTTCCTTAATGGGGTACTTGAAGAAACCATCTATATGGAGCAACCAGAAGGTTATGTTCTTCCTGGGCAGGAAAAGAAAGTTTGCAAATTAAACAGGTCTATCTATGGACTTAAGCAAGCTTCTCACTCATGGAACAAAAGGTTTGATGAAATCATCAACACCTACGACTTTCTTCAGAATGAAGATGAACCTTGTGTTTACCAACTCAAGGAAGACCAAGTAGTAGTATTCCTGGTCCTTTATGTTGATGACATTTTGATCATTGGAAACAATGTCAAGAAAATGACTCACATCAAGGAATGGCTCAACACTCAATTCGATATGAAAGATTTGGGTGAAGCAGCCTATGTTCCTGGTATTCAGATTATAAGAAGCCGGAAGAACAGATCTCTTGCTCTCTCTCAAACAACCTACATAGACAAAGTCTTAGAGAGATTCTCCATGAGCAACACCAATGGGGCGAACATGCCTTCTAGATATGGTATTCGTCTATCTAAGGAACAGTCTCCGACTAATCCTCAAGAGATAGAGGACATGGCGAAAATTCCTTATGCCTTTGCAGTTGGAAGTCTAATGTATGCAATGTTATGCACTAGACCTGACATCTGTTATGCTGTTGGAATCGTGAGCAGGTATCAGTCTAATCCAGGACAAGAACATTGGAATGCAGTTAAGTATATTTTGAAATACTTAAAGAGTACAAGGAATCTTGTGTTAGTCTACAAGGGTGGTGCTTTAAATCCCATAGGCTACACTAATTCAGATTTCCAGGCAAGTCTTGAAGACAGGAAATCAACATCTGGGATGGTGTTTACTCTTGGGGGTGGAGCAGTGGTTTGGAGAAGTGCTAAACAAACCGCGATATCGGACTCAACTATGGAAGCTGAATACATAGCAGCAGCCGAAGCTACTAAAGAAAGTTCTTCACCAGCATAGGAGTTGTTCCTGGAATGGAAAAGCCTCTAGTACTACTCTGTGATAACAATGGAGTAATAGCAAACAGCAAAGAACCTCGAAGCCACAAGAGAAGCAAGCACATTGAAAGGAAGTATCACATTATAAGAGAATACGTGGCAAGAGGGGATGTACTAGTTGAGAAAGTTGACACAGAGGACAACCTAGCTGATCCATTCACCAAAGTCTTGGCCGTGACAGCCTTTGAAAAGCACCGTGAGAATTTAGGATTAATTGATATGTACTAATTAGTTTTATATTAGTGCAAGTGGGAGTTTGTTAGGTTTTATGCCCTAAATAAAACTCCATTTCAATGTAATCTATTTTATTCAACATCAATAAAGAAACAGAAGTATTTATCATTCATTTGTGTATGTTTTGGTTCACTTTATCAATTGCTTGTCTATTTGATTTATAAATTCATCTTAAACCCTTTTCACATACTTGATCATGTTTTTTGTGCTGTCATCACATTGAAAAGTAAGCATGACTATGTGAATAAAGTTTCCTAGATTTATCAGACACAGGGTTTTACTGATATGATAATCTACAACAAGAGTTTACTTGTATTTGGAGAAATACTATGTTCTTTCCAGAACATTGGTTAAAGTAAAGCTCAGGTTGGATGCATGGAGTATGCATCGAAAGGGACCGATATTGAACTTTGACTTAGATTTAATTTAAGTTACCGTAGAATCTATTCAAGTCAATATCGCCAAGTTGATCCTAGATCAAATGATCTTAATCCTGTTATGATTAGGCTCAATCTTGAAAGGCTATTCGTGTTCTTTGATTTGTTAGTTAAGCCTACTTTTAGGTCAGGGTGATACGTACATTTTGGGAACACGGTAGTGCAATTGAGTGGGAGCGCTAGCATAAACATGGAATCTATAGCTTCTACCTGGCGAATAGTAAGCAAAGGATGATCTCCTTCGAGCTTGACCAAACGAAAATAAATGGTGGAGATCTCATTTCACATAAGCTGAAATATCATTTATACGGGGTCAAGTGTTTTAAAGATAAAATACATAGTAGGATGTTACGGTAATCTAATCCCTTTACTGTGTAGATCATTCATATAGAGGATCATTGATCACATTAGGATTATAACAATGGATAACTAATGATGTTTCTATATGGTGGAACATATAGAGCATTCTATATGTTGAGAGTGCAATTCTAAGTTCTATGCGTGGATTCAATGAAGAATTAATAAGTTAGTGAATTTTAGTGCTAAATTCTTGATCTACTTATTGGAAGCTCGGTTATATAGACCCATGGTCCCCCCACTAGTTGAGATAATATTGTTTGTAAGACTCATGTAATTGGTTTTGATTAATCAATTATAATTCACAAATTAGACTATGTCTATTTGTGAAATTTTCACTAAGTAAGGGCGAAATTGAAAAGAAAGAGTTAATAGGGGCATATTTGTTAATTATGATACTTTGTATGGTTCAATTAATAAATATGATAAATGACAATATTATTTAATAATTATTTATAGTTATTAAATAGTTAGAATTGGCATTTAAATGATTGAATTAGGAAATTGGCATTTTTGAGAAAATCAGATACAAAAGGTGTTAAAATTGCAAAATTGCAAAAAGCAAGGCCCAGTCCACTAAGCCATGGCCGGCCACCTTTGTAGGTTTTCTAAGTTCATTTTTTCATTATTTTAATGCCATATAATTCAAATCTAACCCTAGTGAAATGCTATAAATAGATAGTGAAGGCTTCAGGAAAAACACACTCCTGAATCAGAAAACCTGAGCCTCTCTCTCTACCTTGGGCGCCACCCTCTCTCTCTCTTCTTCCTTAGAATTTCGAAATTGCCTTAGTGATTAGATTAGTGCCCACACACATCAAGCAATACCTCAATCATAGTGAGGAAGATCGTGAAGAAAGATCATTAGCAAAGGAGATTCAGCATCAAGGATTCAGAGAAAGAGATCCAGGTTCAGATCTTGATAATACTCTGCTACAGAAAGGATTCAAGGGTTAGAGATCTGAACGGAAGGAGTCATTTAATTCCGCTGCACCCAATGTAAGGTTTCTTAAACTTTATATGTGTTTAATTTATCGTTTTAGAAAGTTCTTATTTAGGATGTTAATAAACATACTTGTTAGTAGATCTAAGATCCTGGTAAAATAATTTCCAACATTACTTACATAACCCGGGCCTAGCCTTGCCGTACAATATCCTGGGCCTAATCTGCCCATATAATAAACTGGGCCTATGAAGCCCTACTATTGTTACAGGATAGGGTATCTCTATATTCAACAGTAACATCACTGTATCGTACCCACCATACCAATCTCATACACGACTCAGTAAAATGCAGGGTAGGGTATCTCTACATTCAACGACCTTATCCCGTATCATACCCCACCATGGTCCCTCACTTTGCCTGAGACGTTAGCATACAACATGCAACATACAAGTACAACATACAACATAAAACTTGAAACATACAAATACAACATACAACACAAACAAGTCATACAACATATTGTGTCCATACAACACATTCTCAGTACCATATACATATTCATAATAACAAATCATAAATCATATTTCAATGCATAAAGAATTTAAATTTATGCAGATAAACACACACAAAACTATCTAATTTCCTTACCTAAACTCTCGTTGCTTAAGACTTGTTACCTTGTTACTACTACCTATAACAACACATGGGTCAAGGCCCTAACATTAAAATTCTTACTCTTACAGTACAGCAGAAAGAACACTATTTTTGACCAATAACTATACAAATTCAGTGAAAGTTTCCTTCATGAAAATTATAGAAAATTCAATTATCTTTCCAATGATATATAGATCGTTAAAAATAAATTAAAATTGAGAGAGTTATGATAGTTTTACTAAAACTATTTCTCAGAAGGAATATGGAGTAACGAATCACAGGAGACATCAAAAATACAAAGTTTTGATAATGAATTATTCCAAATCAGAGAATACTCTCGGCATAAAAGTTTTTGAAAATCGAATTCCCTTTCTAATGACACTAAAATCTTTAAAATCAGAGTTATAACCTAAGAGATATAGATATTATATCAAAACAGTTTTTTTAGAAATCCTGAAACAAATGGATTTCGAACTACAACAATAAAACAACAATTTTGACTTAGAATAATCAATCATTGGTCAATAGTTTCTTCATAAAACATAGAAAATTAAATTATCTTTTCAACGGTACCAAGATCTCTAGAATTGGATCATTATTCAGGGAGATATTCGGGTATTAATGAGACAACTTATATAGAAAATATGAAAAAATGATTTACAACAAAAGCGTAGAAATACTAATTTTTGACATAGATAAATTTCGATTCAGTAAAACATTTCTTCAAAAGAATTATGGGAAATTCAATAAGCTTATTATAGGCACCAAGATTGCGAGAATCGGATGAGTATTTATAGAGATATGACAGTTTTACTGAGACATGTTTCATTCTGAAAAAAAAATAAGAAAAAGAGACCTACGAATAAATAAGTAAATGTAGAGTTTCTTACCTCAAATACATCAAGCTGCTTGGATCAATAGATATAAGATGATGGTGATCAAAGATGAGAGTAAAGAGTGGTATAGATTTGGCTAAGGATGTAATGGAAAGATGACTTGAAAATTTTAGGGTTAGTCTTGCTCAGATGGGAAGAATATAACGATGTAATTTTAGGGTTAATGAAACCTATACTATTCTGACTCTTATTACGTTTCGTTTTATGAATAATAATAATAATATAATAACAGTAATAATTTGATAAATTATTAAATAAACAAATATCTAACTTTTAAATTTAAATTGTAAGCTCTCAATCCCGTAACTTTAGGGCTTAGTTTTGACCTAGAAAAATTACGAATTATGATATAGCTATTTCTACAAAATTCATAGATATTTGAATTATCTTTCCAACGCCACTGGAATCACCTCAATCGAGTTATAAAATTCCAGATATGTTCGTTTTAGTAAAACAGTTTCTAAACCTGCGAATTTCTCTAAACTTACGAATTTTCTCATTTATTAAATAATAATATTATTTAATACCACTTATACAATTAATTAAATCAAATAAATATATTATAAAAAAACCCTAATGGACTTTCATATCGGGCTTTAATTAAACGATTACCTACTTATGAAAATAACATAATATTTTACTTTCGTAGTTAATACAACTTTAACTCTCTCTTTAGAAAATTGTTACAACTACTCCAAGCAATAGTCTCTACTCACTAACAACACAAATAAATGACATAATTATCCTCGCACCATTAATATCCCAAAAAATTAAATACTATTTTAATCTGGATATTACAATCTGGCTTGCCGCACCTCTTTTGTAAAGAGTGATGTCCCATGAAGTTTGTAAATGGGCTTTCTCTACTGCCTGATTAGTCTCAATGCTTGCAAGAGGCTTTCTTGAACAACTGCTCCTGGAAATATGGGATTGGTCTAATTTATTATAAGTATAGTGGCTACCGCAGCTATATTTGTGGGGATGACCACCTCTCTGGTCGCAGCTGGTGCGATTGGTAGGTTTATTGGGTTAGTCGAGTTATTTAAATTTTTAGTGCCTTGATCGCCCATATGGGGATCATGAGGCTCCTCATTATCATTGTGATTTATTGGCGTTTGGGATCGCACCCTAAATATTTTGTTGAGGTGATCATGTAGATCACCTCTGTGCACATGATATCTCCCTCCACGCCTTGTTTGTATACATCCTGACTTGGTACAAACTCTAAGAGGCTACTATAAGTGGAGGATGAATGAGAGTCACCTTCATTTACCTCTGCTCGTGGTTGAGCCTTACTCTACGAGTTTTATCGCTCAAGGTCCTCCTCCTACGCTCTTTCCTCTCTTCACCCAGGCTGACGACCCGTGTCCTGAGTGATAGGCTACTTAGTCATCACATATATTTCAATATATGCGCGACTTGTATAAAATTCTCTCAGTCCTGCTTGTCTTTGGCTATGCAACGCATAGCATGCGACTAGAACATGTGAAGGTCGCATCATCTTTCAAGTTCAGATCAAGCGAGGCTAATCCCTTGAGAGTCATTATTTAATAGTTCATCCTTTCCTCGGAGATTGGATCCACATGTCATTTTTTTTAAGAAAATGCTCTCAAGTTTCTAGGCAAAACATTTACATCTATAGCAATTACAAAATTATACTCATCTAGTTAAATCTAATAGCCCCCTCTATTCTTGAGTGTTGAGGATGACTTGGAAGATTATGGTGTGAACTCTTCAACAAGCTCTTGGATTGGATGTTCGATAAATTAATACGAAAAGATAGCGAGGAGACGTTGATAGTTACAACAGATATTGTTTCTTTTCATGTAGCTTAGATTAATCTATATATATTATTTTGAGATCCTTGGGATTATAGTTCATACTGGATTAAATAATTTTAATAAAATCTGCTTCAACTTTTCTAACCATGGTATGGACCATAAAAACCAACAAGGTAGACGTCGGGAAGGTCTTGGCATCTTCAAATGTTATTGAAATAACAAGGAATCAACGCAACTTTAAACATTGTTATTTCCACAAACACCACCAAACTGGTGACAAGGAAACCTCGTCAACCAAGCTATGGTTGAATAATCAAAAGTTTTAGGCGAGATATAAAATAACTTGCAGAGAAGTAATGGAGAAGATGAAATAGAAATTTTGTATTACTCTTTATGTGTCTTGCTTACAATGATTTTCTGATCCCCTCTCAAGTCATAAAAAGGGGTATTTATAGGTTGTAATGGCCTGAAATACACTAGTGGTCCCCCAAAGGGACAAGCTGACATTCTGATCCTGCTGGTTGCAAGTGTAGGAGGTAGTCTTTCACTTTGTATTGTTGTTTGGTGTCAAGTAGTCCCAATGGGTAGGATTCATGGTTGTAGTGTACTCCTTGTCAAGACGTTAGAGGTTGCAAATGTGGCGCCTCCACTACTTTTCGTCTCGCCGTTTTGAGACTTTACAGACAGCATTGTAGTACCCACGTGCACTATCCTTTTGGCTCTTTGTCCAACAACTTACCAAGTGTTGGTCATCTCATTGAGGGACATTACGATTTGTTACAATGATTAATTGTAGTGAATGTACATCGAGTGGACTCGTAGCTTGCCTACCAAGTGGCTTTCGTGGCATGCATGTCGAATGGCTCTTGTAGCTCTCATGTTAGGTGGCCCCTTGTAGCTCGCATGTCGAGTGGCCCTTGTAGCACGCATGTCGAGTGGCTTGTGAGTCATGCATGTCGAGTGACCCTCGTGAGCCATGCATGCCGAGTGGCCATCGTGAGAATGCATGTTGACTGGCTCGTGCAGCATTCATGTCGAGTGGCCCTCGTGAACATGCATGTTGAGTTGCTAGTGAGCCATGCATGTCGAGTAGATTGTGGGCCATGCCTGCCGAGTGGTCCTCGTGAGCATCCTTGCTAAGTGACTTGCGTTGTTGGGTTTTGTGCCCTAAATAAAACCATTTACAATCTGATTAGTTATCAATATAAGAAATTTAAAGTGATTTATGTTTGCATGAATTTTACATGCTTATGGTTTAATATGTTTATTATATTTATACACAAAATTAGTTAAGTCCAGATCATATGTTTATTCACAATTACAGTATTGTCAATACAGTGGAATGTGATTGTAATTATATGATTCAAAAGACTAAGTCCCTGTTTCATCAGTGTTTTGGATTTACCCTGATGTGATAATCAGCGATGATGTGTACTTACACTTGGAGTAAGTGTTATGTTCTTTCCAGGACATTGGTAAAGTATACTAGTTTCGAATGTATGGAGTATACATTGGACTGGACCGATATTGAACTTAGTTAAGATATTATAAACTTACCGTTGTATCTTTCCAAGTCAATATCAGTAGTTGATCTTCAGATTAAAAGAATCTAAATCTTGATATGCTTAGGCTCAACTCAGCAGTGCTATTCATGTTCTTTGATTTATTAGTTAAGCCTACTTTTGGGTCAGGGTGATACGTATATTTTGGGAACATGATAGTATGATTGAGTGGGAGTGCTGAACATAAATATGGAATCTATAGCTTCTACTGGTGTATAGAAGTCAAGTGATGATTCCCTTCGAGCTTAGCTAAATAGAAGTAAATGGATGAGGTCTTGTTTAAGTGACTAATTCTTAGATCACTAAACATCATTTACAGGTAGCTAAGTGTTTTAAGGGGAAAAATACGTTGAGGGGTGTAAACGGTAAAATTAACCCATCTCGATGTAAATCATCTATATAGAGGATCTTTGATCACAATACGTTCTAAGAGTGGATTCAACGAGGAATTAATAAGTAGGGATTTACTTAGTAAATTCGGTTCACTTATTGGAAGCTCAACATATAGATCCATGGTCCCCATTCTAGTTGAGACTATACTGCTTGTAAGACTCAATAATTGATTTGTGATTAATCAATTATAATTCTAATTTTAGACTATGTCTAATTTGTGAATTTTCACTAAGTAGGGGTGAAATTGTAAAGAAAAGAGATTCTAGGTTTATTTATTAATTAAGAGACTCTATATGTCTAATTAATAATTAAATTAAATGACAATATTATTTAATAATCTATTTTAGTTATTAAATAATTAGTTTTGGCATTTAAATGGTTAGAATTGGAGAATTGGCATTTTTGAGAAAATAGAAATAAAAATTGTGAAAACTGCAAAATCCAAGTGAGGCCCATTAACACCTATGGCTGGCCACTTAGCGAGCTTTTTGCAATTAATATTTTTATTATTTTAATGCCAAATAATTACTAACCTAAACCTAGTAGTTTCTTATAAATAGAAAGTGATGGCTCAGTCAAATAACAAGTTTTCAACATAACCTTTTTCTCAGAAAATCAAAGTTTGCTTTTTCAGAAAATCTGAGCCTTCCACTTCTCTCTCTATAGCCGACCCTATACCTCTCTCTTTTCCTCTTCTCAGTTTCGAAACCTTAGTGATAGAGTAGTGCCCACACACAACAAGTGGTACCTCAATCATAGATTGGATGACTGTGAAGCATCACACACAAAGAGAAGGACATTCGGGCTCAGATCTTGATAATACTCTGCGACAGAAAGGATACAAGGGTTAGAGATCTGAGTGGAAGGAGACATTATTCCGCTGCAACCAATGTAAGGTTTTCTTAACTTTATATGTTTTTAATTATCGTTTTAGAAAGTTCATATTTAGGGTGTTAAACAACATACTTGTGATTAGATCTAAGATCCTTGTAAAATAAATTCCAACAACTGGCCTTAGAGCCATGGTAATTGATTTGCTTGCAAGAAATTTGGACTTTAAAACGATTTGTTTGTGATTTGGATGGTTTCATGTTGTGTTGTGTGTTATATGATGATTGATTGATGTTTGTGAATTTTCGTGAAAAGTAATTGAAATTCTGTTTCTGGAATTATTTTTGTTGGATAGTATGGAAAAAATTAAGCAATTTACTTTTTACAGAACCAAATTTCGATTTAATTTGAATTAGTTATGAGGGGCATCCCTCGGACAGCACGCGCGCGCGGATGAGGGGCATCCCTCGGACAGCACGTGTACAGACAAATTTTTTGTCTGAAACCGAGCCGTGCGCGAGCGGAGAGGCTGCATCCAGCCTCCTGCACCGAGGTTTCTCGGTCAAGCATCATCCCTTGCGCGCGCGGGCAGTATGCAATGCATACTGTCCGTACAGCTCGGAATTTTTTCGTTTTTGTTCGATTTTTCATGCGACTTCATGGAATTAACTTCCGATTTTTTGTGTAGTTTTGTATTTAGATTTTTATTTTTCAATTTTCAAATCTAATATCAAAAATAAATTAATTTGAATTTTTTTAAATTAATCTTAGATATTAGTCTAATTTGAATTTGAAAACAAGTAAAAATCTATCTTTTTGCTTGATTTTTTATCTTATTTTTAAATTTGATTATATTTGATCTCATTTTTAAATTTAAGGTGAGATATTAAATTTTTTAAATTAAATATTTTTTTAAAATAATTTGACCTTATTTAAATTTAAAATAAGATAACTATAATCATGATATTTTGAATAGAAATAATATATTTTGCTAACTTTTAAATTTTGTTATTTTATTTATTAAATTAAATCATAAAATCTGAAAAAGATATTTATTTATCTTTTTTTAATTTTTATTGAATATAAAATTTATAAAATAACAATAATTTTTTTAAAAAAGTAGTTAGCAAATTTTGATATGATATTTAGGTTAGTTGAAACCTAATTTTTCAAAATTGTAGGTTTAATTTTAAATATTATTTTATTTATTTTTTTTAAAATTCAAAAATATTTTTTTTATTATTTAATTATTTTTTTTCGAAATTAAATTATTTAAAATTAAATAAATCCTACATCCAACTATCCAGTTAATCTTGTTGCAGGAGTATGTGTTTTAGCTTATGTGTAAGTTTTATAAAGCCTATTATTGCTTGATCTAAATTTCCATGGTTAACTTGTTGACAGATCCAATGATGTGATTTTAACCCATGGTTCAATTGTTAATAGGTCCAGTAAATAATTTGTAACAGGTAAATTTTACAATCTTCTTTCATTTGTGTATGACCTAGCAACATGATAGGATCCATCCAAATGTGTGCCTGTGTGAGCCTATATGTTTATTTAACTCTATAGATGTTGGAAATTATTTTACCAGGATCTTAGATCTACTCACAAGTATGTTGATTAACACCCGAAATATGAACTTCTAAAATGATTATAAATTAAACACATATAAAGTATGAGAAACCTTACATTGGGTGCAGCGGAATAAAATGTCTCCTTCCGTTCAGATCTCTAACCCTTGTATCCTTTCTGTCGCAGAGTATTATCAAGATCTGAACCTGGATCTCTTTCTCTCCTTTCTGTAATGCTGAATCTCCTTCTTGTTGAATGTCTTTCTTCACGATCTTCCTCACTATGATTGAGGTATCACTTGCTGTGTGTGGGCACTACTCTATCACTAAGAGGTTCGAAATTTACAAGAGAGAAGAAGGAGGTGAAGGTGGTGGCTAGGTATAGAGAGGGAAGGCTCAGGTTTTTCTCTGAAGGAAACAAGATGTGAAAGTGTTTATTTCCTGAAGCCTTCACTATCTATTTATAGAATACCACATAGGGTTAGGTTTTAATTATTTGGCATTAAAATAATGAAAATATCAGATGATAATCCCTATCAAAGTGGTCGGCCATGGCATTATGGATTTGGGCCTCACTTTTGCAATTTTGCAGTTTTATCATTTCTGCATCTCATTTTCTCAAAAATGCCAATTTTCAAATTCAACCATTTAAATGTTAATTCTAACTATTTGATAACTATAAATAATTATTAAATAATATTGTCATTTATCATATTTATTAATTGAACCATACAAAATATCTTAATTAACAAATATGCCCTAAATACTCTTTCTTTACAATTTCGCCCTTACTTAGTGAAAAATTCACAAATAGACATAGTCTAATTTGAGAATTATAATTGATTAATCAAAACCAATAAAATGAGTCTTACAATTAATATTGTCTCAACTACTGGGGTGATCATGGGTCTATATAACCGAGCTTCCAATAAGCAGATCAAGAATTTATAACCTAAATTCACTGACTTATTAATTCTTCGTTGAATCCACGCATAGAACTTAGAATTGCACTCTCAGTATATAGAACGCTCTATATGTTCCACCATATAGACACGTCATTAGTTATCCATTGTTATAATCCTAATTTGATTAATGATCCTTTATATGGATGATCTACACTGTAAAGGGATTAGATTACCGTAACACCCTACAATGTATTTTATCCTTAAAACACTTAACCCCGTATAAATGATATTTCAGCTATGTGAAATGAGTACTCCACCATTTATTTTTGTTTGGTCAAGCTCGAAGGAAATCATCCTTTACTTTCTATTCGCCAGATAGAAGCTATAGATTCCATATTTATGTTAGCGCTCCCAATCAATTGCACTACCGTGTTCCCAAAATGTACGTATCACCCTGACCCAAAAGTAGGCTTAACTAACAAATTAAAGAACACGAATAACACTCTTGAGATTGAGCCTAATCATATCAGGATTGAGATCATTTGATCTAGGATCAACTAGGCGATATTGACTTGAATAAATATTACGGTAAGTTTAATAAATCTATGTCAAAGTTCAATATCGGTCCCTTCCGATGCATACTCCATGCACCCAACCTGAGCTTTACTTTAACCAATGCTCTGGAAAGAACATAGCATTATACCAAATGCAAGTAAACTCTGTTGTAGATTATCATATCAGTAAAACCACATTGTGCGATAAATCTAGGAATCTTTATTCACATAGTCATGTTTACTTTCCAATGTGTTGACAACACAATAAACAGGATCAAGTATGTGAAAAGGGTTTCAGATGAATTTATAAATCAAATAGACAAGAAATTGACAAGATGAACCAAAACATACACAAATGAATGAAAAATACTTCTGTTTCTTTATTGATGTTAAATAAAATGGATTACATTGAAATGGAGTTTTATTTAGGGCATAAAACCCAACAATAGATGCATATAGGTTGTTGTTAAATAAAATGTCACAGCATGATAGATTTTATTTAGGTGCATTTAGTTTTTGGACCTATTCAATTAATAATAGTTATTTATTTTAAGGTTGAATTCCTCTCTTTTGGGCCTTGTGTGAGAGTTGGGGGCCAATAGAAGTGGGTACGACATACTGAACCGAGCTCCCCCTCACATGAACTACCCCAATTGTGAAGGCCCATTTGCCTGATTTCAATAACTGTGCTAGGTTAATTAAATTAGTTTAACCTAATAAAATTGATTAGCAACATAATTAACTTTTAAAATATATGAAATTTATTTTCATTTTAATATTTTAAAGTTAATTTTAAGAAAAACACTCTTAGTTTTAGATATTATTTCTAGACAAACTATTTGTATTTTTCTTGTATTTAATTAAATAAAGAATTTTAACTAACTAGATTCTTTCTGAAGCTTATTTAATTAAATATTCCTATTTAAGTTATAAATTAGTTATTTTAACTGATTTTTCTTATCTAACTTAAATTTGAATATTTTTTTAAATTTAAAATTAAGTTGAGAAATTCTAGGTATTAGTTATTAAAGATTCTTAAGATATTTTTTAAGTTAGTTTTAAACTTAAAATGGAATATTTTTCAAATTAAGTGGTTACAACTTAATTTTTATAATTTAATTAAATTTAAATTTGAAAATATTCAAGTTCTAGATTTTTTTCTATAACAACTTAAATTAGATATTTTTCAATTTTTTTTTTTGAAAAATACTTAGTTGAAATAAGATATTTTGTAGATAGTTATTTCTAGACTATTTATTATTTCTAATATTAAATAGAAAAATATTATACATTGTGAAATTAATTATTTCAATAATTAATTTTGGTACAATTTAATTTAGGTATATTTTTTCTTAGTATTAAACTAGAGATTAATAATTAAGCCTTCTCTACACTTAATTATTTATTTCTTGAATTTAATACATTTAATTAAATTGAAAAATTAAATATCTAAGTTGATTTTCATCATGATACTTAAATATTTCTTTTTCATGACACTTAATTAAATAGAAAATTATTTTCAGTTGAATTTATTTTTTCAACTTTTATTTAAATAATTTTCAAAATATATTTTCTTTATTTTATTAATCAATTTCAAAATTGCATTTAATTATGCTAGATGTTTTTGAATTTATCTTGAAAAATAGATTAAGTTGTAAATTAATTATTTATTTTAATTAATTTTTGGACCAACTCAAATCAATGATTTTTTCATTTAATGATTAATTTAAAATAAATGAATTAAAGTATATTATTTGAAATTGAATTAATTAGTCAAAGGAAAATCTAGATAGGTGATATTTTTTGCTTGAAGTATTTTTTCTAAGTAATTATTATTTAATTATTTCGAAAATAGTAAAGTTTTATACTTTCTTTTTCCAAAATACAATAAATATATTCTCATGAAAATTTAAATTTGAGTTGCAAATTAATTTAAATTAATACAACTTAAATTAAATAATTTTCTTAATATTTATATATATAAATTACTACTAAGATGGAAATAATTCAATTTATTTCAATCACCATCTAAGTATAATTTTATAAATATTAAATTAAATTCTAATTTAGAATTTTAATTCTAAATTCGATATTTAATGAATATGTTTTATTATAAATAATAAAGAAAATACATTTTAAATAATGAGCTTTATTATTATTATTAAGATATTCGATCTCCATTGTTGGTTTTACATAGCTTTTGTTTTAGTGAGTAATCCTCCCTAATGGAGGAATGTTCATTAGCAAGTTAGCATCGTTTCATCTAGAAAGATAGGTACATTTGTAAGTGTTTTATATGGTATGGATCACCCGAATGGTGGCGACTGTATTTGACTTACAAAATATTAAACAATGGTAGAAGCTTATAAGATAGAATAGCATTGACTCTCGCCTAAACGGGACAACGCTGGATTCCAATCTTGATCGAATCAAAGGTTGCTAGAATGTTTAACATTTTAGATGAGCTGACAACTCTATTCAATGGATGGTAGCTTTGACTCTCGCCTAAACGGGACACTGATATCAGTTTGTTGAAAACCTTGGAAATTATTTAGGATTGTATTTTTTTAGTATTTTCTCTTATCATTCCAACATGCTATGTGCTTATAATTTCTGAATTGGATTTTGTTTTTAAACCATTATTGAATTCTATTTATTATTTTGTACTATCCTGTATAACCATGATGAATCCCATGTTATCACTCTTGACAGAAAATAAGGTAAATGGATCTAACTTTCCAAAATGGAATGAGAACATTAATATTGCTCTCATAGGAGAAAGTGCCTTGTTTTTGTTAACTGAGCCGTCTCCTGAAGTGTCGGGTGACAATGCAACCAAAGCTGTTAAAGAGAAGTACGAGCATTGGCAGAATGCTGACAATAAAGCTCTATACTTCATGCTTTCCAGCATGGTTGACACTCTTAAAACTTGGTTTTCAAAAACCGAAAAGGCTACTGAAGTTATGACAAAGTTAACTGAGCTATTCGGTAGGGCATCTCTTCAGTCTCACTTTGACGCGACTAAGAAATACATCAATGCACGAATGTAACCCCATCAGAATGTGCGTGATCATGTTCTCCTAATGACAAGTTATTTCTAAGAAGCCCAGGATCATGGTGCTGAAATGGATCACACTACTCAAGTAAGCCTTATCTTGAATAGTCTGACTCCAGCTTTTCTGCCCTATACATCAAATTATCTCATGAACAAAAAGGACATAGACTTTCATGAGTTAGTCAATGACCTTCAGACATATGAAAATTTGATTGCAGGCCCCAAGAAGAAAGGGGGTAAACCTCAAAATTCTGGCAATGGTAATGGGACGGTTAAACCTGAGGCACATGTTGCCTCTACTTCAAAACCCAAATCTAAGAAGAAGTGAAAAAACACCAAGAAGCGAGCCAAAGCTATGAAAAACAAAAAGGCTGCTGCTTCTGGTGATGCACTAAAAGGAAAGTGTTTCTACTGCAATGAGAAAGGTCATTGGAAACCCCAATGTCCTAAACTTCTTGCAAAGAAACAAGGTATTTCTTTTTATAAAATTTAAAAGTTTTAGTGAATTATTATCCAATTGGATTATTGATTCTGGAATAACTTTGTTTATTTGTTTCTTCTTCTTATAGGCCAAGCTACTTGAACTCAGATGCTATCTTAGTGAGTTGGATCGGAAAGCTGGACAAAAGGGTGAAAATCGTCCAAGATGAAAATGAAGCTCATTGAATTTTTGAATTAATTGTTTTAGTTTAAAAACAATTTGGATTTCGAATTTTTAGTTTGGGATTTTTATCCCTGTTTTCTCATAATGTTGCAATACATTTTTCTTATTATTAAAAATATTTTATTTTCTATTACAAATAAATTGCAATTTATGAGATTGAGCTTCATTTACTTTATCTTAAACCACAATTACCACATTATATTTATATGTTTGTATGAGTAAGTGTTTTAATTATTGATACAAATTCTATAATATTTACAACTCTTCATAGAGTTATATTAAATAAACACTAGAAATTATTTCTATGTTTATTAATAATTGTTAATTCTAATACAATTATTGAGAATTTGTTTCATAAAAGGATCTTTTGATCTGATAGGGGTGGAGAAAAGTTAAGAAAACTATGCAGTTCAACGATCTTATATATCTAATGAACTCTGGATTGTATTCAACTCCACATAATCTCTATAACACTTAGAGAATCATAATGTTTATAACCTTTAGGGGTAAATCATAATCTCTATATACTTAGGGGTGGAATTGATCCACAATACCCTATGTAACACATATTTTTTAAACATGGAAGTAATATAATGAATAAGCTATTTTCAGTATAAATCCTTGATCTTGATTGTATGTTCCAATTTAGTTTTACTGTAGTAGTAAATAATGATACCTATAAAAGTTATTTGATAATGTATCACACTACCTTAATTGAGTGGGAGAATTTTAAAATTCTTTACCCATCTTCATTAGGTTGACACTTGTAATAGGAACTTAAGAACATTACTGAAAGCGAATCTAACCATTCATGTGGATAGATATAACTTATCAGAATTATGAGAATAAGATAAAAGAATTCTAGTTCAGTCTATTCGAATGACTTGAGCCAAGATTTCTTAATCCTCATAACATTTTATGGTATCTTAATTTTGATTATTTAATCTCCGGCAAGTATTTTTAACTTCAAATACTAGTCTGCTATGTTGATGATTTAGTCTTAAAAGAAACTCATAGTTTCAGACTAATACAATAAGTCACAACTAGATAACTCTCCAAACAATAAGAGGTTAAAAGTATTATTTAACCAGACATCTGCTATTGAGTGGGAGCTATCTGAGATGTAATCAAATAAGGAACGTTAGAATATATTCGAGAAAGATTTATGAAAGTGATCTATATGTTAGATATTAAGGAACTGTATAATGGTTATTCTTATATCTACCCCAACTCACTCAAATTTTGAGGTGGTGGTTACTCTTGTGGTGGAGGAGTTATTCTATAATAATTCAAGAACTACCAGAGAAGACTTATAACTTTCTAAATTCGAAATTACCAGAAAGTTATTTTACTGAAGAAAAGTCTACGCTGTATTATCTCAATTCCATATTTTAAAATATGAGAGATATGTCTTCTGTTTATTCAGATGCACTTTAAACAGTAAGGATTTCAGTATCCCTTGATGAGTAATGCATATAGTAAAGGATGTTTCATATTATTTTTATGAACTAGTTTCCAGAAGTATGGTTGGATTCAAATATACTACACTTGATCTGAAGATCAAGACAACAGATTGATTAATTTGCACAGTTTGTTTTATGTTAGTGCAAGTGGGAGTTTGTTGGGTTTTGTGCCCTAAATAAAACCCTTTACAATCTGATTAGTTATCAATATAAGTGTTGACCGAGGTTTTCGGCAACCAGTAAAATATTATAAGATTAGAGAGCTGTAAGAAAATTAGAGAAGGATTTTTACGTGGTTGGGGCGTTAATGTGCCTTAGTCCACGAGTCTATGTTATTTATGGATGTATTTAATACAGAGAATGTCTTTGGTGAGTGTTTACTCTTATAAATACAGAGAATGTTCTTGGTGAGTATTTACTCTTCTTGTTCTTATGCAACCCAAGATTCTTGACCCCATTTAATGAGTTTTGAGGGGGTATTTATAGTGTTTTTGGTGGGGTGATCCCTAGAAATATTGTACATTTGTATCTGTAAGTATCCATAAAGTTGGGCATTCCCAATGAATATACCATGAGTAATGCATGGTCAAATCCCTAGGTGCTGTAAGGCTTTTATGTGGAATGTCCTTATTATCTTTTGACTGACGTGACTCTTCATAGTGTAGCCGTCAATAGACTTAAATGATCATTACTTCATAGCTGCAGATTGGTGGGTTGTGCCGTCAGACTTTATTGCGTGTAGCAGTCCCAACACGCTTCCTCCCATGCGCATTAAATGTGAATTGACTGCTCAGGGGAAGCCTGACACCTCGCGGAGATGCTTTAATATTAGCTGGGCATCCGCGAGCGTATGGGGCTCGGCTTGCCTTCTCCGGGAGGCACGTCCCGGATGCTGCCTTATATCACAAAGACTTAGCAAATAATTATAGCATTAAGACGCTCAGATCCACGTGTCCCTGTCTAGTTGGTCCACGTATATTTGGCAAAATCAGGGGCAACATTTACCCCCCAACCCTTGTTTATTTAAAAAATAAAACAAGGCTTGTTGAAGTGCCTCCGATTGACCCCTCGGTTTCCTGGCACGAGCTTTGAGCGCGTGAGGGTGCATTTAATGATCGCCATTAATGCAGCGATTCACTTTTTGCAGAGGTCAGTTCGTTTCATGCCCATTGATTGATACGGCGCATGAATGGTGTCAGACAGATACTCAAACGTTTCCACCGCCTTAATTATGAATCTATCCACCCGTTGATTTTCGGTAATTCGAATCCTGCGCCTCCCCAGCCGTTCGATTGGTAGGTGATAGTGCCTATTCCTCATGCATTCTTGCCTATAAAAGCCACCACCTTTCCTTCATTTTGGTTACTTCCCGTTTCTTGCCAACTTTGCTCGAGTTTCCCAGAGAGAGAAAATCCTCTGACCAAGAGAAAACCTTCGAATACTTTACAACTTTCCCTGTTAACCTTCATTCACCACTATCAATCTACCTTTCCTTTGTTTGATCGACAACAGAACCCCCAGTTTCAACACTTCACTATAAGTTTCTCGCATCCCTTGCTTTACTGTTTGTGTTCATGGCATGCTTTACTTATCTGTTTGTTTTTTCTGGGTTTGGTATTTGAAGTTTCTGGGAATGTATTCTTTTGGGTTTTTCACGTAACAGGTCTAGATTCACCATCTCTGGTGTTAGGGTTACTCTTGTTACGTACTTGTTGTTATTTTTTGCAAAGGACCATACGCTCTTCGTGTACTGGCCTTCTAGGGCATAGAGAAGACTTTGTTTTTCTCGATTTTCTGCCCTTTCTTTTTCTTTTACGCGCAATGTCGCCTTCTGTGAGTTCTTTGCACCCGACTTTTGTCCAGGAAATCCTTCTAGGGTTTTCTGGTTGACATATGTCCAGAGGGGGCCTCTTTCCAGCGGTTAGGGGACCCCCATTCCCTTTTTTTGATTTAGGGTTTGGTATGGGGCCTAACTGCTGGAATCTTAACTCTTTTTTCAGAATCAAAACATGTCTGCGTCCGGTTCAAAGTCGTCCAAGAAGAGCGGTAAGCATCTGGCTACACTCGAAGACGTTTCGCTTGGTCCCGTTGCCCAGGAGGGTGTTGGATTATTTATTTTACAAGGATCTTAGATCTACTCACAAGTATGTTGTTTAAACATCCTAAATATGAACTTTCTAAAACGATAAATTAAACACATATAAAGTTAAGAAAACCTTACACTGATGCAGCGGAATTAATGTCTCCTTCCACTCAAATCTCTAACCCTTGTATCCTTTCTGTAGCAGAGTATAATCAAGATCTGAGCCCGAATGTCCTTCTTCTTCAAGTTTGATCCTTCACAGTCTTCCAATCTATGATTGAGTTACTGCTTGCTGTGTGTGGGCACTTACTCTTTCACTAGGGTCGAAATAGATAAAGAAGAAAAGAGAAAGGGATTTCGGCCAGGTATAGAAAGTGGAGAAGGCTCAGTTTTTCTGAAGAGAGAAATTTCTGTGAGAAAGGCTTGTAAAAACTTATGATTTGACTGAGCCATCACTTTCTATTTATAGGCAACTACTAGGTTTAGGTTAGGAATTTGGCATTAAAATAATGAAAATATTAATTTGAAATCCCACATTAAGTGGTCGGCCATGGTGTTGTATTGGGCCCCACTAGATTTTGCAGTTTTATCAAATGTTATCTCTATTTTCTCAAAAACGCCAATTTTCCAATTCTAACCTTTTAAATGCCAAAACTAATTATTTAATAACTAAAGTAGATTATTAAATAATATTGTCATTTAATTTAATTATTAATTAGACATATAAACTACATTAATAAAAAAATAAACCTAGAAAACTCTTTTCTTTACAATTTCACCCCTGCTTAGTGAAAATTCATCAAATTAGACATAGTCTAACTTTAGAATTATAATTGACCAATCACGAATCAATTAATGAGTCTTACAAGCAGAATGCTCTCAACTAGAATGGGGACCATGGATCTATATGCTGAGCTTCCAATAAGTGAACCAAATTTACCAAGTAAATTCCTACTTATTAATTCTTCGTTGAATCCACTCTTAGAACTTAGAATTGCACTCTCAGACTTATATAGAGCATATTGTATGTTCCACGATATCAATATGCTATCTCATTTAACCATTGTTATAATCTTAATGTGATTTAAAGATCCTCTATATAGATGATCTACATCGAGATGGGATTTCTTTACCGTTCTCACCCCTCAATGTATTTTGCCCCTTAAAACACTTAGCTACCTGTAAATGGTATTTAGTGATCTAATAATTAGTGTGTTAAACAAGAGCTCATCCATTTACTTCTATTTGCTAAGCTCGAAGGGAATCATCACTTGACTTCTATACACCAGTAGAAGCTATAGATTCCATATTTATGTTCAGCACTCCCACTCAACCATACTATCATGTTCCCAAAATATATGTATCACCCTGACCCAAAAGTAAGCTTAACTAATAAATCTAAGAACATGAATAGCACTCCTGAGTTGAGCCTAAGCATATCAGGATTTAGATTCTTTTAATCGTAAGATCAACTACTGATATTGACTTGGAAAGATATGTATAACGGTAAGTTTGTAATATCTTAACTTAGTTGCAATATCGGTCCAGTCCAATGTATACTCCATACATTCGAAACTAGTATACTTTACTAATGTCCTGGAAAGAACATAACACTTACTCCAAGTGTAAGTACACATCATCGCTGATTATCACATTAGTGTAAATCCAATAACACTGATGAAACAGGGACCAAGTCTTTTTGATTCATATGATCACAATTACATTCCACTGTGTTGACGATACAGTAATTGTGAATAAACATATGATCTGGATTTAACTGATTCTGTGTGTATGAATGTAATAAACATATTAAACATATTAAACCATTAGCATGTAGAATTCATGCAAACATCAATCACTTCAAATTTCTTATGTTGATAACTAATCAGATTGTAAAGAGTTTTATTTAGGGCATAAAACCCAACAAACTCCCACTTGCACTAATATAAAACAAACTGTGCAAATAGGTCAATCTGATGTTTTGATCTTCAGATAAAGTGTAGTATATTTGAATCCACCCAAACTTCTGGAAACTAGTTCATAAATACTCTTATGAAACATCCTTTACTATATGCTTTACTCATCAAGGGATACTGAAATCTTTACAGTTTTAAAAGTACATCTGAATAAACAGAAGACATATCTCTCATATTTTAAAATGTGTAATTGAGATAATACAGTGTAGACTTTCTTCAGTGATATAACTTTCTGGTATTTTTTGAATAAACAAAGTTATAGTTCTTCTCTGGTAGAGCTTGAATTATTATTCAATAATTCCTCCACCCCCAAAGCAAGCACCATCTTATAAAAATCGAAATTAGATGGTGAGATACAAGGACAACTGATACACAGTTCCTTAATATCTGACATATAGATCACTTTCATAAATCTTTCTTGAATATCTTCTAATGTTCCCTATTTGATTACATCTCAGATAGCTCCCACTCAATAGCAGATGTCTGGTTAAATAATACTTTTAACCTCTGATTATTTGGAGAGTTACCTAGTTGTGACTTTTGTATTAGTCTAAAACTGTAAGTTAAGACTAAGTCATCAACATAGCAGACTAGTATTTGAAGTGAAAAATACATACCAGAGGTAAAGTAATCAAAAATTAAGATACCATAAAATTTTATGAGGATTAAGAATTCTTGGTTCAAGTCATTCGAATGGATTGAACTAGAGTTCATTATCTTATTCTCATAATTCTGATAAGCTATTCCTATCAATCTGAATGGTTAGATTTGCTTTTCAGTAGTGTTCTTAAGTACCTATCACAAGTATCAACCTAATGAAGATGGGTATAGAACTTTAAAATTCTCCCACTCAATTAAGATAGTGTGAAACTTTAACAAAGAACTTTCAAATGTATCAAACTTTTACTTACAACAGTAAAATCGAAATGGAACATACAATGAAGATCAAGAATTTATATTGATAACAGCTAGCTCATTATATTACTTCAATGTTTAAAGAAGATATGTGTTACATAGGAAATTGTGGAATAGACTCCACCCCTAAGAATATACATATAGGGTACTATGGATAACCTCCACCCCTAAGTATATAGAGATTATGATCCACCTTTAAAGGTTGTAAAGATCATTATTCTCTTAGTGTGATAGAGTTTATGTGGAGTTGAATACTATCCAGAGTTCATTAGATATAAAAGATCGTTGAACTGCATAGTTTTCTTAATTTTCTTCCACCCCTATCAGATCATAAGATCCTTTTATTAAACAAATTCTTAATAATTGTATGAGAATTAACAATTATTAATAAACATAGAAATAGTTTCTAGTGTTTATTTAATAAAACTCTATGAAGAGTTGTAAATATTATAGAATTTGCATCAATAATAAAAACACTTACACATACAAACATATAAATATAATGTGGTAATAGTTGATGAAGATAAAATAAATGAAGCTCAATCTCATAATTTGCAATGGTGATTTCGAAAAAAAAAAAAGAATACTTTATTAATAAAAAATGTATTGCAACAATATGAGAAAAACAGGGATAAATATCCCTAACTACAATTTGAAATCCAAATTGTTTTTAAACTAAAACAATTAATTCAAAAAATAAATTGAAGAGCTTCATCTTCATCTGGACGATTTCACCCTTGGTCCAGCAATCTGATCCAACTCTTCTGAGTTCAAGTAGCTTGGCCTATAAGAAGAAGAAAACAAATAAACAAAGTTAGTCCAGAATCATAAATCCAATTGGATAATAATTCACTAAAACTCTTAAAGTTTATAAATGGAAATACCTTGTTTCTTTGCAAGAAGTTTAGGACACTGGGGTTTCCAATGACCTTTCTCATTGCAGTAGAAACACTTTCCTTTAAGTGTAGCATCACCAGAAGGAGCAGCCTTTTTATTCTTCATGGCTTTAGTTCGCTTCTTGGTGTTGTTCCACTTCCTCTTCGATTTGGGCTTTGAAGCAGAGGCAACATTTGCTTCGGGTTTGATCGTCCCATTACCATTTCCAGGATTATGAGGATTGCTCCCTTTCTTTTTGGGTCCTCCAATCAAATTTTCATAAGTTTGAAGGTCATTGACTAATTCATGAAAGTCAATTTCCTTCTTATTCATGACATAATTTGAAGTGTATGGTAGAAATGCTGGAGTCAGGCTATTCAAGATAAGACTTACTTGAGTAGCACTGTCCATTTCAGCACCATGATCCTTGGCTTCTTGGAAATAACTTGACATAAGGAGAACATGGTCACGCACGTTTTGATGAGGTTCCATCCATGCATTAATGTATTTCTTAGTCGCGTCAAAGCGTGACTGAAGTGATGCCTTACTGAATAGCTCATTTAACTTCGTCATAACTTCAGCAGCCTTCTCGGTTTTAGAAAATCGAGTTTTGAGGGTGTCAACCATGCTAGAAAGCATAAAGTATAGAGCTTTGTCATTTGCTTTCTGCCAACGCTCATACTTTTCTTTCACAGCTTTGGAAGCATTGTCCCCAGGCACTTCAGGTGACGGCTCAGTTAAAACAAACAAGGCACTTTCTCCTATGAGAGCAATATTAATGTTCTCATTCCACTTATTAAAGTTAGATCCATTCAGCTTGTTTTCAGTCAACAGTGATAACATGGGATTCATTTTGATAATACAGGATACTACAAAATAATAGAAATCAACAAATAGAAATTAATAATGGTTTAACACACAAAATCAATTCAGAAATTATAAGCACATAGCAAGTAGGAATGATATGAGAAAATACTTAAAAATTCAATCCTAAATAATTTCCAAGGTTTTTCAACAAACTGATATCAGTGTCCCGTTTAGGCGAGAGTCAAAGTTACCATCCATTGAATAGAGTTGTCAGCTCATCTAAAATGTTAAACATTCTAGCAACCTTTTATTCGATCAAGATTGGAATCCAGCGTTGTCCCGTTTAGGCGAGAGTCAAGGCTATTCTATCTCATGAGCTTCTACCATTGTTTCGCAATTTGCAAGTCAAATATGGTCGCCACCATTAGGGTGATCTATACCATATAAAACACTTACAAACTTCTTATCATGTGAGATTAAACGGTGCGAAATTGCTAATGAACGTTCCTCCATTAGGGAGGATTACTCACTAAAACAAACGCGGTGTAAAACCCACAATGGAGATCGAATATTTTAATAATAATAAAGCTCATTCTTTAAAATGTATTTTCTTTATTATTCTAATAAATAAATTCTTATTAAATTCGAAATTGAAAATTGAGATTCAAAAATAAGAATTTAATATAATATTTATAAAATTATACTTAGATGGTGATTGAAATAAAATTAATTATTTCTATCTTAGTAATAATCTTAAATATAAATATTAAGGAAATTAATTTAAGTTGAATTAAATTAAATAATTAGCAACTTAAAAATTTCCTTTCAGAATGTATTTATTAAGTTCAAAAATTTAAAGTATATAAAAAAATACAATTTTCGAAAATAATAAAAATAGAAAAGAAATACTTCAAGCAAAAATATCACCTATCTAGATTTTCTTTTCACTAATTAATTCAATTTCTAATATTATATATATATATTTTAAATTCATTTATTTTAAATTAATCAATTAAATGAAAAAATCATTGATTGTAGTTGGTCCAAGAATTAATTAAAATAAATAATTAATTTACAACTCAATCTATTTTTCAAAATTAAAATTCGAAAAATATTGCATAAATAAAATGTAATTTTCGAAATTGATTAATAAAATAAAGAAATATATATATTTTGATAATTATTTAAATTTAAGTTGAAAAATTAAATTTCAACCTAAAAATAATTTTCTATTTAATTAAGTGTCATGAAAAATCAATAAATATTTAAGTATCATGATAAAAATCAACTTAGATATTTAGATTTTTCAAGTTAATTAAATGTATTAAATTCAAGAAATAATAATTAAGTGTAGAGA
Source organism: Cannabis sativa (assembly GCF_029168945.1). NCBI lineage: Eukaryota > Viridiplantae > Streptophyta > Magnoliopsida > Rosales > Cannabaceae > Cannabis > Cannabis sativa. The sequence goes on along the minus strand of NC_083609.1, from coordinate 39,391,136 downwards.
AGGCTTAATTATTTATTTCTAGTTTAATACTAGGAAAAATATACTTAATAAAATTGTACCAAAATTAATTATTTAAATAATTAATTTCACAAAGTATATTATTTTCCTATTGAAATATTAGAAATAATAAGTACTCTAGAAATTACTATCTAGAAAATATCTTATTTGACTAAGTATCTTTTCAAAAAATTTGAAAAATATCTAATTTAAGTTATATAGAAAAAATCTAAAACTTAAATAATTTCAAATTTAGATTTAATTAAATATCAAAAATTAAGTTATAACCACTTAATTTGAAGATATCTTTTTAAGTTAATATTCGAAAAGATATTAACCTAAAAAATATCTAAAATATTCCATTTTAAGTTAATATTCGAAAAGATATTAACTTGAAAAAAATATCTTAAGAATCTTTAATAACTAATGCCTAGGATTCCTCAACTTGATTTAAAATTTAAATCAAATATTCAAATTTAAGTTAGATAAGAAAAATCAGTTGATACAACTAATTTATAACTTAAATATGAATATTTAATTAAACAAGCTCCAGAAAGAATCTAGTTAGTTAAAATTCTATATTTAATTAAATACAAGAAAAATACAAATAGTTTGTCTAGAAATAATATCTAAACTAAAAGTATTTTTCTTAAAATTAACTTTAAAATATTAAAATGAAAATAAATTTTCATATATTTTAAAAGTTAATTATGTTGCTAATTCAATTTTATTAGGTCAAACTAATATAATTAACCTAGTACAGTTATTCAAATCAAGCAAATGGGCCTTCACAATTGGGGTCGTTCATGTGAGGGGGTGCTGGGTTCAGTATGTCGTACCCACTTCTATGGCTCCCAACTCTCACACAAGGCCCAAAAGAGAGGAATTTAACCTTAAAATAAATAACTGTTATTAATTGAATAGGTCCAAGAACTAAATGGACCTAAATAAATCTATCATGGTGTGACATTTTATTTAGCAACAACCTATATGCATCTATATAATAAAATAAACACATAGGCTCACACAGGCACACTTTGGATGGGTCCTATCATGTTGCTAGGTCATACACAGATGAAAGAAGATTGTAAAATTTACCTGTTACAAAATATTAACTTGACCAAGGGAGCCATCAGATCATTAGATCTGGCAAAAAGTAACCATGGCTATTTGCAATCAAGTAATAATAGGTTTTAAAAACTTACACACAAGCTAAAACCACATACTCCTGCAACAACGTTAGCTGGATAGTTGGAAGTAGGATTTATTTAATTTTAAATAAATAATTTCGAAAAATAAATAATTAAATAAATAAAAAAAATATTTTAATTTTCGAAAAAATAAAATTTAAAAAAAAATATTTAATTTCGAAAAATAAAAAATAAATTTAAATTTCGAAATTATTTAAAAAATAAATATTTAAAATTAAACCTACTATTCGAAAAATTAGGTTTCAACCAACCTAAATATCATTTCAAAAAAAAAATTGCTAACTACTTTTAAAAAATTAAATGTTATTTTAAAAATAAAAATTAAATAAAAATTAAAAAAGATAAATGAAATAACTTTTTAGATTTTAAATTTAATTTAAATAAATAAAATAACCAAATTTAAAAGTTAGCAAAATATCTTACATCTATTTAAAATTACATGATTATAGTTATCTTATTTTAAATTTAAATAAGGTCAACTTAAAAAAAAAAATTAATTTAAAAATATTTAAAATCTGACCTTAAATTTAAAAATAAGATAAGATATAATCAAATTTAAAAATAAGATAGATAATTAAGCAATAAGATAGATATTTACTATTTTAAAAGTCAAATTACACTAATATCTTGAATTAAATTTAAAAAATATTAAATTAATTCATAATGATAATTAGAATTGAATTAGGAATAGTAAATATATAAATACAAAACTACACAAAAAATCGGAAGTTAATTCCATGAAAAAGCATGAAAAAACGAAGAAAAACGAAAAAATTGTGAGTTGTACGGACAGTTTTCGCGATCGCATGAAAATTTCAGCATAGCTCCGATTTTTTTCGAATCTTCAAAAAATCATAACTAATTCAAATTAAATCGAAATTGAGTTCTGTAAAAAAGTAACTTGCTTAATTTTTTCAATACTATCCAATAAAAATAATTCCAGAAACAGAATCACAATTATTTTTTACGAAAATTTACAAACATCAATCAATCATCAAATAACACTCAATACAACATGATACCATCCAAAAACAAACAATCGTTTTAAAGTCCAAATTTCTTGTAAGTAAATCAATTACCATGGCTCTGAGGCCAGTTGTTGGATTATTTATTTTACCAGGATCTTAGATCTACTCACAAGTATGTTGTTTAAACATCCTAAATATGAACTTTCTAAAACGATAAATTAAACACATATAAAGTTAAGAAAACCTTACATTGATGCAGCGGAATTAATGTCTCCTTCCACTCAGATCTCTAACCCTTGTATCCTTTCTGTAGCAGAGTATAATCAAGATCTGAGCCCGAATGTCCTTCTTCTTCAAGTTTGATCCTTCACAGTCTTCCAATCTATGATTGAGTTACTGCTTGCTGTGTGTGGGCACTTACTCTTTCACTAGGGTCGAAATAGATAAAGAAGAAAAGAGAAAGGGATTTCGGCCAGGTATAGAAAGTGGGGAAGGCTCAGTTTTTCTGAAGAGAGAAATTTCTGTCAGAAAGGCTTGTGAAAACTTATGATTTGACTGAGCCATCACTTTCTATTTATAGGAAACTACTAGGTTTAGGTTAGGAATTTTGCATTAAAATAATGAAAATATTAATTTGAAATCCCACATTAAGTGGCCGGCCATGGTGTTGTATTGGGCCCCACTTGATTTTGCAGTTTTATCAAATTTTATCTCTATTTTCTCAAAAACGCTAATTTTCCAATTCTAACATTTTAAATGCCAAAACTAATTATTTAATAACTAAAGTAGATTATTAAATAATATTGTCATTTAATTTAATTATTAATTAGACATATAAAGTCCATTAATAAATAAATAAACCTAGAAAACTCTTTTCTTTACAATTTCACCCCTGCTTAGTGAAAATTCATAAAATTAGACATAGTCTAACTTTAGAATTATAATTGACCAATCACGATTCAATTAATGAGTCTTACAAGAAGAATGTTCTCAACTAGAATGGGGACCATGGATCTATATGCTGAGCTTCCAATAAGTGAACCAAATTTACCAAGTAAATTCCTACTTATTAATTCTTCGTTGAATCCACTCTTAGAACTTAGAATTGCACTCTCAGACTTATATAGAGCATATTGTATGTTCCACGATATCAATATGCTATCTCATTTAACCATTGTTATAATCTTATTGTGATTTAAAGATCCTCTATATAGATGATCTACATCGAGATGGGATTTCTTTACCGTTCTTACCCCTCAATGTATTTTGCCCCTTAAAACACTTAGCTACCTGTAAATGGTGTTTAGTGATCTAATAATTAGTCAATTAAACAAGAGCTCATCCATTTACTTCTATTTGCAAAGCTCGAAGGGAATCATCACTTGACTTCTATATACCAGTAGAAGCTATAGATTCCATATTTATGTTCAGCACTCCCACTCAATCATACTATCATGTTCCCAAAATATACGTATCACCCTGACCCAAAAGTAGGCTTAACTAATAAATCTAAGAACATGAATAGCACTCCTGAGTTGAGCCTAAGCATATCAGGATTTAGATTCTTTTAATCTTAAGATCAACTACTGATATTGACTTGGAAAGATATGTATAACGGTAAGTTTGTAATATCTTAACTTAGTTGCAATATCGGTCCAGTCCAATGTATACTCCATACATTCGAAACTAGTATACTTTACTAATGTCCTGGAAAGAACATAACACTTACTCCAAGTGTAAGTACACATCATCGCTAATTATCACATTAGTGTAAATCCAATAACACTGATGAAATAGGGACCAAGTCTTTTTGATTCATATGATCACAATCATATTCCACTGTGTTGACGATACTGTAATTGTGAATAAACGTATGATCTGGATTTAACTGATTCTGTGTGTATGAATATAATAAACATATTAAACATATTAAACCATTAGCATGTAGAATTCATGCAAACATCAATCACTTTAAATTTCTTATGTTGATAACTAATCAGATTGTAAAGAGTTTTATTTAGGGCATAAAACCCAACAGAGGGATACAAGTCTCGGGCCACAGGATGGGAGGCGGCTGAGCTTCATTCCACCCTAACATGCCCCCACCAGCTGGAGAACATTGTGGAGGTGGCTGGAATCAAACCCTCGACATCTGGGACGTATCACCGGCACCCCGAGATATGGAGACGCCTAACCATAACTATGGCGGCTTCGGGGCTTGGAGCCAGACGCACCTGATGGCCGGGGCCATGCTTCCTCTCCAAGACTATTTTATTAATTTTTTAGTTTTTGTCGTCCTTGTGCCATACCAACTGATTCCTCAAGCATACGGCCTGCTTTTAGGCTTGTTCCTTTTTTACTCCGCCCGGGGATGGGGCTCTCCCACTCCGGCGGAGATTTTATATTTTTATGAACTTGTTTCTGTCCCCAAGAAGGGGGACAAATTTAAAGACGATTTTTATGGATTCCGGGCCCACCCTTCTAATGATGGCGTAGTCCCTTATAATAGGCAAAATCATGTTAAGGAGTATCGCCACCGCTTCTTCTTCTCCTCTGGGTTCCGAGTAGTGGAGCATCCGGAGCTTCTCACAGAGTGGGTCAGGATTCCCCCCTATGAGCGGACCGCGCCTACTCAGGTCTTTCTCCAGAGGGCCCAGGTCTTTGCGACTTATGACCGGGCGGAACTTGACGTTGGAGGCCTAGTCACGACGGAGAATTGTCGGAAGGCCAAGCTTATCCTGCCGCACCAATCCGTGGAAGACTCTAACCTTTCTAAGGTGATCTGTCCAAATGTGAGGGTGCCTGCCGCGGAGAAGACCTTCCGAGACGAACTCATCGCCACCGCCGAGAAGAAGTACCAGGACTATCTCTACCGGAAGGCCCAGGAGAAGGCTTATTCCAAGGCCCAGGCAGCATCCGGGAGGCCACTTCGCGTGGGGAGCCCAGTCGAGAGGAGAAGCCAGGCGATCGCTGGGAAGCCCCTCCGCATTGTTAGCCCGGCTGAGGGGAGACCTCCCAAGCCAAAGCCTTCGGTTCAGGTGCCGAACACCGGGGCTCCCGATGCCAGTACTTTCGGCTCCGGTAAGTCTCCTTTAGCAGTACATTACGTTCCTTCCGTTGGCGAATATGCCAGTCTTAGGCCTGTAGGGTTCGATGAGCGTCTCCATAGGTTTAGGATGCCCTCAACCCGGTGGGGAGACCATATGAAGGATTATTATTTTTCCAACTTAGGAGATTTCCTAGGTCGGTCCCGGATGGGTTCTGGTCCTCCGAAGCCCGTTCCCTTAGACTCTTTGGCTTACATTTCTTCCAGCTGGTTTTGGCCTTCGGACAGCTATCTCAGAGACGATGCTGCCAGCGTTAAGATTCCGAACTTTGCTAGGACCGAATTAGAGAGTCAGGGTAGGACTAGCTTGATTGCTTTATTCGAGTGTTTGCTGTTTCCATGGATATTCTAACACTTGCCTTTTTTCTTTTGTTGTAGCAGGTACTTCCATGGATGCCATTTTGGCCGAACTTGCCGGAGCTCACACTCTTGTCGCTCCCCTTCCTTTAACTTCCTCCCAGGTGGCCACTCCCTTGAAAGCTTCTTCCAGTGCCCCTCCAGACACTATTGACTTAGTGGATGAGGAGGAGGCGCTTCCGGAAGAAGGTCAAGAAAAGCAATGGGGCCTTTCTAAGGAAGTTGAAAAAGGTAAAGAAGAGCAATGGGCTCTTCCTGAGGAAGTTGAAGAAAGTGAAGAAGAGCAAGAAGTTGCTCTGATTCGCAAGCGCAAGGGCAAGATGGTTGCCGAGGAAGTGCCCAAACAACAGTGGAGAGCTGATACTCCGGCCCCTGGCCTTGATTCCGGGATCTCTCCCAAGGCGGAGGAACACACTGCGCCTCCCAACATAGTGCTGACTCTGGTTCCTGGAGATGAGGCGAGACAGGAACTCCAGATAGCTAAACACAACTACGCCATGGACGAGTACTCACAGGGGCATGCCGACGTGGAGGCTTTGAGGAGGGTTTTGCGAGTTGAAATGCAAAACACCCTTAACGATTCGAACTACCAGAATCCGTGGGATCTAAACTTGGACCCCCTTGCGGATTGGTTCAATCGTTTCCTTGGGCCCACGTTGGCTCCTTTTGCCGCGGAGATGACCGGCGAGTTTGCGTCTCAGCTTACCCGGTGTGCACCCAAGCGGTTCGCTGCTTGTGCATCCTTGAACTCCATCTTTCAGGTCCGGGATCTCAGTCCCTCCCTGACTGTGGTTAGTATTTCGTAGTTTACTTTTCTCTTAAGGACTTTTACTCATACTTGTATCCTTTTCCAGCTCGCTGCCGAGGCCGGCCGCCTTTCCAAGAACCATATTAACCATGGCTTCGTCCTGTCCGACTTTGGGGGCATGGACGAAGTCATGAAGATCCTTCAGGATTTGACTGCTGAAAGGCGGACGTACCAGGAGGATGCTGAGCGCCGGGAGGCCCTTGCCAAGGCCAGTGAGGAAGAGGCCATGCAGAGGGAGGCACAAGCGGAGGCGATGATCCGGGAGGAGGCCCTTCAGAGGGATAGGCTGGAGGCCAAGCACCAAGAGGAGCTGAGGGCAGAGGGCGAGGCCGCTGCCAAGGCCAAGCATGAGCTTCGGGAGGCTAGGGAAGCCTTGGATGAAATGGCTGCCAAGGTGAAGTCCTTAGAGGAAGTTCACCAGGTAGACTTGGAGTCTAGGGCCAACTTGGCTGTGGAGCTGAATGAGCTCAAGGACTTCAAAGACCAAGCCTTAAAGAAGGCTAAGAAAGATGTGCTCCTTTCTCCCGTCTCCTGCAGCCGGTGCGTCAAGCGTTTCGACAATGGCGTCGACATGGCCTGGTCTACAAATGGCCAAAACATCAAGCTCGACTTCTACCCCAAACCTGCGGAAATGATTGGCAAATTCAGGCAGAAGAAGAAGAAACTTGATGCCATGCTGGAGGCGCGCATTGGTCCTCGCCTTCCTCCTCGCATTAACTAGGCCGCTCTGATTACAACCAAGATTTATCTCACTCTTTTTTTTTATTTACAGCCAATTATCTTATATTTAAGATAATCTTTATTTACATAGCTGTTTTTATTTAAGGGGAAACAATGGTTAAGGCCTGTCCCCGGGCCCTTTGTATATATTATTTTTTTGACCTGCCCTTAGGGCTAGGATTTTTATATATATATATATGATCTTATTTGATGCACATATCTTTCTTCTGGACCTGCCCTTTGGGTCAGGATGTTTATACATATGCTTTTTTTTGTGCATACTGTTTTTTGACCTGCCCTTTGGGTCAGGATATTTTACTTAGCCTGTTTTTTGTCTGTCCGTGTGGTATACCTTAGTAACCCCCTGAGTGGCATAAAAACTTTGTTTTTAAGGCACTCAGTTTTATTTAACATGCGGAGGCTGTATACATTTAGATGGTACAAACTCTTTAAACAAAGCCTAAGTTACATTTTTGGACTATTGGTAATATTTTCTGAGGTGATCGGCGTTCCAGGCCCTTGGCACAATGGTTCCGTCCATCCTTTTAAGCTTATAAGTGTCTGAACCGATTTCGTCCTCGATTTCATATGGTCCTTCCCAATTTGGCCAAAGTACCCCCCCGGGCTCCTGGGTGGCTGGGAAGACTCTTCTTAAGACCATATCCCCAATAACAAATTTTCTATTTTTAACTTTGGAGTTAAAATATTTTGTCACCTTCTTTTGATAAGCTGCCATCCGTATTTGAGACTCGTCTCGGAGTTCTTCAACTTGATCCAGAGCTTCTTGAAGTAAAGCTTGATTTATGGCTGGATCGTAAGTCGTTCTCCTGTGGGACGGGAATAACGTTTCTACCGGGACCATTGCTTCACAACCGTACGCCATTGAAAAAGGCGAGTGGTCAGTCGTGGTTCTAGGGGCCAGTTGTTTTTGCAGGCCAGCAACTTTTTCTTTAGGGTAACCTTTAAAATTTTATTAACTGCTTCTGCTTGTCCATTTGTTTGCGGCCTTGCCACCGCGGAGAAGCTTTTTACTACTCAGTGTTGGTTGCAGAAGTCAGTAAACTCTTCGCAATCAAATTTCTTTCCATTGTCAGAGACTATTTTGTGAGGCAGGCCATATCGACACATTATGTTTTTGATAACAAAGTCTAGTTCTTTTTTAGCAGTTATAGTCTTCATGGGCTCAGCCTCCATCCATTTGGTGAAGTAGTCTACTGCTACTATTGCATACTTTACTCCTCCCTTTCCTGTTGGCAGGGACCCAATAAGATCTATTCCCCAAACCGCGAAGGGCCAGGGACTAGTCATCAAGGTAATTTCATTGGGAGGACCTCTCGGTATGTTCGCGAACCTTTGGCACGAATCACACTTTTGGACGTAGTCTATACAATCTTTTTTCATTGTTAGCCAGAAGTATACCTGTCTCAATATTTTCTTTGAGAGACTGGGTCCTCCTGTATGATCTCCATAGAACCCTTCGTGGACCTCTAGCATGATTTGTCTAGCTTCAGGGTCCGATACACACCTTAAATAAGGCATGCTGAGTCCTCTTCGGTAGAGAATTTGATCCATCATTACATAACGATGAGCCTGATACTGAATCTTTCGAGACAGTGCCCTTTCTTGGGGCAACTCACCTTTTGTTATGTATTCTATGATGGGGACCATCCAGCTGGGTTCTTGCCCAACCATTGTTATGGCCTCTTTTACTTTGATGCTTGGCTCTGCCAAGCGTTCCACTGGTATTACCCCTAGCCCTTCGATTTCACTATCTGAAGCAAACTTAGCCAGACAGTCCGCGTGAGCGTTCTTTTCCCGGGGAATTCTTTCTACTTTGTAGTCCGTGAACTCGTGGAGCAGTTCCCAGACTATTGTTACACACGCGGCCATTCGCTCGCCACGTGTTTGGTACTCTCCTGATATCTGATATACAACCAGGTGGGAGTCACTGTAGACTTCCACTCTTTTGGCCCTACGGCTTTCGCTAGCCTTAGCCCTGCTATCAAGGCCTCGTATTCGGCCTCGTTGTTTGAAGCTGAGAAGTCAAACAGTAGGGCTGCCTGGAGTCGCAGTCCGGTCGGGGATATCATTGCCACCCCCACTCCGGATCCATTTTCATTGGAGGCTCCGTCCACAAATACTCTCCATGTGGGGACCGATGGTGTTGGCGCATTTGCGGTTGCCTCTGCTTCATTACATTCGGTAATGAAGTCTGCCAAGGCTTGGCCTTTTATGGAGATTCTATGAATGTAGTGTAAGTCGAACTGACTTAACTCCATTGCCCACTTGAGGAGCCTTCCGGATGCTTCTGGTTTTTGGAGGACCTGCCGGAGGGGGTGGTTGGTCAGTACCTTGATCAGATGTGCTTGGAAATATGGCTTTAATTTTCTTGAGGCCATCAGGAGGCAGAAAACCAGTTTCTCGATGATGGGGTACCTTGTCTCCACTCCTATCATGCGCTTGCTAACATAGTACACGGGATGTTGAGTTTTCTCTTCTTCCCAGACTAAGGCAGCGCTGACCGCGTGCTCGGAGACGGCCAAATATAGGAATAGGTCCTCTCCGAGGACGGGTTTTGATAGGATAGGAGGCTTGGCCATATGTTCTTTCAACTTTTTGAATGCCTCCTCGCACTCGTCCGACCACTCAAACTTTTGACACTTCTTCAGTATGTTGAAGAAGGGGATGCACTTGTCTGTAGACCGGGAGATGAAACGGCTCAGGGGAGCAACCTTTCCGGTTAGGCTCTGCACGTCTTTATGCTTCTTGGGGGATGGCATGCTCAGGAGAGCTTCGATTTTTTCCGGGTTTGCCTGAATCCCTCTCTGGCTGACGATGAAGCCTAGGAACTTCCCTGATTTGACCCCAAAGGTGCAGTTCTTAGGGTTGAGCTTCATGCCGTATCTCCGGACTACCTCAAAACACTCCTCTAAGTCGTCCGCATGGCTATTGCATGCATTAGACTTGACGAGCATGTCGTCCACGTATACCTCCATGTTTCGCCCCAAGAGGCCTTTGAACATCCGGTTGACCATTCTTTGGTAGGTTTCTCCGGCATTCTTCAGTCCGAAAGGCATGACTAGGTAACAGTATACCCCCTTATCGGTCCTGAAGCTTGTGCACTCTTGGTCCGCCGTGTGCATCTTTATTTGGTTATACCCCGCGTAGGCATCCATGAAGGATTGCAATTTGAATCTGAAAGTGGCGTCTACCATCTGGTCGATCCTGGGTAGCGGGAAGCAGTCCTTCGGACAAGCTTTGTTTCGATCAGTGAAATCTATACAAACTCGCCAAGTTCCGTTTGGCTTGGGCACCAGGACCGGATTGGCTAGCCATTCCGGATAGTATACGTCGCGGATCATGCTGTTCGTCAGAAGCTTATCCACCTCTTTCTCTAGGGCCTCGGCTTTTACCGAGTCGAGAGGGCGTCGCTTTTGTTGGACTGGTGGCATGTCCGGGTTGACGTTGAGGACGTGGGTGATGACATGGGGACTTATGCCAGTCATGTCCTCTTGGCGCCATGCAAAAATGTCGATGGCGCCCTTCAGTGTTTTTATTATTTTTTCTTTTCCTCCGGATCTAGGCTTTTTCCTAGCCGGAGTACCTTGGTGGAGTCGAGGTCGCACACTGATATTTCCTCGACATCCTCCATTGGTTCAACAATTTTTCCGAACCCCACTCGAGGATCCAACTCATCTTCTTCAGCCATTTCTGGCTCAATGGTTTCCCAGACCATCAGCACGGGCAGGTGGGTTGCAACATTGTAACATTGCCTTGCCGCCCCCTGATTTCCTCTCACCGTCCCAATTCCAGCTTCCTGGGTAGGGAACTTTAAGCACAGATGGCGAATGGATGTGACTGCGCCAAAATCTACCAGGGCCGGTCGGCCGAGGATCGCGTTATAAGCGGTCGGGCAGTCCACCACCACAAAAGTGCAGTATTTGAACGTGCTCTGTTGGGTGTCCGGGCACAAAGTGACTGAAAGCCTCACTTTTCCCATCGGGATAAGCATTGTTCCGTTAAACCCCGTGAGTTGGGAACCGCTGGGTGAGAGGTCTCGATCCGTCAGGCCTATTGCAGTGAAGGCCTCCTTGAAAAGTAAGTTCACGGAACTTCCATTGTCAATCAAGACTCTGGCCACCACTTTATTGGCAATGGGGGTCTCAATGACTAACTAATCATCATGAGGGAAGTGCACCGCCTTGGCGTCTTCTTCCGTGAACGTGATGGGTTGATCCATCAGTCGGGGCCTTTGAGCTGGGAGTTGAGTAACCTCAAAAACCTCATTGTGCTTTATGGCCCCCGCGTACCGCTTTAGTTCTTTGCGGGTGGTTCCTCCAATATGGGGTCCTCCGGAGATCATGGCTACCCTCCCGTTGGGTTTGGGCGGCAAACCGGGGATGTGTTAGGCATCGCCCGCGAGAGAAACTGGAGCCAATACTCCTGCTGCACCCCCCCGGTGTTCCCTGTGGCACACCCCTTGTCGCCTGGCCCGGATTGAGGTGGGGCAGCCGATTCTTGATCCACTCATAAAGGTGGCCCAATCGGATCAGGTTTTCAATCTCGTCTTTGAGATTCTCGCATTCGTTGGTGCTATGCCCAATGTCGTTGTGGTACTCGCACCTTTTGTTTGGATCCCTCCGGAAGCTATCCTTGTACAAGGGGGGTGGTCTCCGGTAGTGCGTATTTTGCCTAGTAGTAAGGTACACACGCTCTTGGGAGTCTGTCAGCTCCGTGTACTGGGTGTACTGGGGAGTGTACCCCCTCTTTTGGCGTTTCTCCTCCGTCCGGGTGCTGCCTTTAGAGGATCGTTTACTCCTCGAGCCCTGGGAGGGACCCGCCAGGCTAGCGGTTGGAGCGGAGTGCGAGGGAGCTTGTCCATTTATCCCTGAGGGATTTCCAAAATGGGATGATGCGGGCGCCAAGACCTGGCCCTGACTATATCCGGGAGTAGCAGAGAACTGTATGCCGCTCATCGGTGGAGCCGCGGTCGGGACAGTACCCGAGGGCGGTGCTCCGGGCATGTACCCTGCTATCTCAGTGGGATAGTATCCTCCATAGGCCACTATTTGGGCCTCTTCGAGGTTGATATATTTTTGGACTCTCTTCTGGAAGTCCTGGAGGCTAGCGGCCCCCTCTTGTTGTAGTTCGTTCCAGAAGGGAGTCCCTATACGGATGCCGGCCTGGAGAAGGGCAAGCTGTTGTCCGTCATCAACCTTCTTGGTCTTTGAGGCTTCCTCTCGGAACCTCTTTATGTAATTTTTCAAGGTCTCGGTGGGCAGTTGCTTTATGTTAGTCAAGGCACTGACCTCCAGGTTGACCTTTCGTGCGGTGACAAATTGTCTCCGGAAGTTGGTCTGTAACTTGTTCCAACAGCCCACGGATCCTGGTTCTAGCTTCTTGAACCATTCTTCCGCGGACCTGCTTAGAGTAGCGGGAAGCACAGACATTTCGCGTCATTGCTGACTCTCATGACCATCATGACACGGTTGAACCGCGACAAGTGGTCGCTTGGATCAGAGTTCCCGGTATACGCTTCCAGGATGTGCTTAGCACACGGCTCCCGGTTCTCACAGTCTGAGTCGGAGTCGTCCCCTTTTTGTCTCCGGGAGACTCGGGCGATATCTTTTTCGGAGTATGGCGGGCCCGTATTTCTTTTGGTCAAGGTGATCCCGGAGGTCACCTTGATTCCCATTGATTTGATTTCTCAGATAAACGGGAGGACATCTCTGTCCTCTTCTTCCTCTACCTCCGGGCTCTTGGTGCACGGAAACGCTTTTTCGGTCCTCTCGATCCTGAGGGCCAAGACTCCCTTTTTGGAGCTTGGCCCTCTGCGGACCTTTCCCTTTCGGGAAATCTGAGCGGACCTTTCGCGGATCCTGTGCCTTTTTCTTTCGCCCGGGGGTAGAGGTAGGGTTTTTCTTTTGGTTCCCGTCAGCGGGATATCTTATGGGGCTAGGCTCCCTAGACTTTGGCTGTTGGGTGCTAGGCGAGGATTCCTCTGGTTTCTTGCCGAGTCCAGCAGTCATTGCCTTGGGATGCACGTGGATGCCAGCTGCCTCCATGGCTTTTTGCATGGCCAACATGACTTCTTGCATTTTTTGGTTTTGTGCTTTTTGGGCTTCGATCTCAGCTTCGTGATCGATAGCTTTTTGCCTTAGGAGCACCAACTCTGAGTAACTACCTTCATCGTAGGCATACTCGTCGAGGTTTCCCTCGTAGTCATCGTCAGGAATTCCTTCTTCTTCCTCAGAACTCTCAGCTGCTCTTGAGGCTACGTCTTCCTCATTTGGATCTTGAGCATCCTCTAGAGGGCGAGGTTGACGAGTACTGCTAGTCTCCACCATTTTGTAACGTGAAGTGTATTTTTGCAGAAGCTTTCTTCAGCTCTCAATGAAAGCACCAAAATGTTCACCGAGGTTTTCGGCAACCAGTAAAATATTATAAGATTAGAGAGCTGTAAGAAAATTAGAGAAGGATTTTTACGTGGTTGGGGCGTTAATGTGCCTTAGTCCACGAGTCTGTGTTATTTATGGATGTATTTAATACAGAGAATGTCTTTGGTGAGTGTTTACTCTTATAAATACAGAGAATGTTCTTGGTGAGTATTTACTCTTCTTGCTCTTATGCAACCCAAGATTCTCGACCCCATTTAATGAGCTTTGAGGGGGTATTTATAGTGTTTTTGGTGGGGTGATCTCCAGAATTATTATACATGTGTATCTGTAAGTATCCATAAAGTTGGACATTCCCAATGAATATACCATGAATAATGCATGGTCAAATCCCTAGGTGCTGTAGGGCTTTTATGTGGAATGTCCTTATTATCTTTTGACTGACGTGACTCTTCACAATGTAGTCGTCAATAGACTTAAATGATCATTACTTCATAGCTTCAGATCGGGGGGTTGTGCCGTCAGACTTTATTGCGTGTAGCAGTCCCAACACGCTTCCTCCCATGCAGCATTAAATGCGAATTGACTGCTCAGGGGAAGCCTGACACCTCGCAGAGATGCCTTAATATTAGCTGGGCATCTAGGAGCGTATGGGGCTCGGCTTGCCTTCTCCGGGAGGCACGTCCTGGATGATGCCTTATATCACAAAGACTTAGCAAATAATTATAGCATTAATACGCTCTGATCCACGTGTCCCTGTCTAGTTGGTCCACGTATATTGGGAAAAATCAAGGGCAACAATAAGAAATTTGAAGGGATTTATGTTTGCATGAATTTTACATGCTTATGGTATAATATGTTTATTATATTTATACACAAAATCAGTTAAGTCCAAATCATATGTTTATTCACAATTACAGTATTGTCAACACAGTGGAATGTGATTGTGATTATATGATTCAAAAGACTAAGTCCTTGTTTCATCAGTGTTTTGGATTTACATTGATGTGATAATCAGCGATGATGTGTACTTACACTTGGAGTAAGTGTTATGTTCTTTCCAAGACATTGGTAAAGTATACTAGTTTCGAATGTATGGAGTATACATTCGACTGGACCGATATTGAACTTAGTTAAGATATTATAAACTTACCGTTGTATCTTTCCAAGTCAATATCAGTAGTTGATCTTAAGATTAAAAGAATCTAAATCCTAATATGCTTAGGCTCACCTCAGGAGTGTTATTCATGTTCTTTGATTTATTAGTTAAGCCTACTTTTGGGTCAGGGTGATACGTATATGTTGGGAACATGATAGTATGATTGAGTGGGAGTGCTGAACATAAATATGGAATTTATAGCTTCTACTGGTGTATAGAAGTCAAGTGATGATTCCCTTCGAGCTTAGCTAAATAGAAGTAAATGGATGAGCTCTTGTTTAAGTGACTAATTCTTAGATCACTAAACATCATTTACAGGTAGCTAAGTGTTTTAAGGAGCAAAATACGTTGAGGGGTGTAAACGGTAAAATTAACCCATCTCGATGTAAATCATCTATATAGAGGATCTTTGATCACAATAAGATTATAACAATTGTTAAATAAGATAGCATATCTATATCGTGGAGCATATAATATGCTCTATATAACTCTGAGAGTGCAATTCTAAGTTCTAAGAGTGGATTCAACGAGGAATTAACAAGTATGGATTTACTTAGTAAATTCGGTTCACTTATTTGAAGCTCAACATATAGATCCATGGTCCCCATTCTAGTTGAGACTATACTGCTTGTAAGACTCAATAATTGATTTGTGATTAATCAATTATAATTCTAAAGTTAGACTATGTCTAATTTGTTAATTTTCACTAAGTATTGATGAAATTGTAAAGAAAAGATATTCTAGGTTTATTTATTAATTAAGAAACTCTATATGTCTAATTAATAATTAAATTAAATGACAATATTATTTAATAATCTATTTTAGTTATTAAGTAATTAGTTTTGGCATTTAAATGGTTAGAATTGGAAAATTGGGGTTTTTGAGAAAATAGAAATAAAAATTGTGAAAACTGCAAAATCTAAGTGAGGCCCATTAACACCTATGGCCGGCCACTTAGTGAGCTTTTTCCAATTAATATTTTCATTATTTTAATACCAAATAATTACTAACCTAAACCTAGTAGTTGCCTATAAATAGAAAGTGATGGCTCAGTCAAATAACAAGTTTTCAACATAACCTATTTCTCAGAAAATGAAAGTTTGCTTTTTCAGAAAAACTGAGCCTTCCACTTCTCTCTCTATAGCCGACCCTATACCTCTCTCTTTTCCTCTTCTCAATTTCGAAACCTTAGTGATAGAGTAGTGCCCACACACAGCAAGTGGTACCTCAATCATAGATTGGAAGACTGTGAAGGATCACACATAAAGAGAAGGACATTCGGGTTCAGATCTTGATATTACTCTGCGACAGAAATGATACAAGGGTTAGAGATCTGAGTGGAAGGAGACATTATTCCGCTGCAACCAATGTAAGGTTTTCTTAACTTTATATGTGTTTAATTATCGTTTTAGAAAGTTCATATTTAGGGTATTAAACAACATACTTGTGAGTAGATCTAAGATCCTGGTAAAGTAAATTCCAACATGTGTGTCATGCATGCTGATTGGCTTTTGAGCCATTCATGCCGAGTGGCGTGGCATGCATGTCGAGTGGCCTTTGTAGCATGCATATCGAGTGACCCTCGTGAGAATGCATGCCGAGTGGTGCGAATCTCGTGAGAATGCATGTCGAGTGGCTCGTGGGTCATGCATGCCAACTTGCCAAGTGGCCCTCGTGAGCATGCATGTCTACTGGCTCGCGAGCTAACTTGTGGGTGTCAAGATGCTTGCAATCTGTTGCGCTTGCTTCCGTATTTTGAGCATAATTTCCTCAATATTAATCGAAATTGGGTGATTCAAGACGTTTTAGAAAACTAAGAAAGAGATCTATCTATGCTTCTACTTTGTGAGCTGATTGCATGCCAACAAGCTTACCGAGATTTGCTAACTAATCTCATAACACTGCCTTGCTAATTTTTAAGGTTAACATAAATTATTTAGAATTTTTCAAAAATTTACAAGTACAGTATTTACAAAAATTAAAACGTACACGATCATTAAAAAAAAGTGAGAGTAAGATAGTAAAAACCCAACACAAATAAAAAATCTACCAAAACATTCTAATACAAATTTTTCCAAAAAATTATAACAATGTATACATTAATACTTTCATTTTGAAGCCGACAAGGTTATAGGTGCACACAAATTATATACCAAGTATACATATATTTATTTACTTAATAAATAAAATTCATCTAATCATTTTATCTTAATGAGTAAGAATCACTTGTTGAAAAGCACAAAAATGTGTCAATTCTTTTTTAGTTTGCCAACAAATGTATGGTATATATTCTGAAAGAAAAATATATTGTGTATATTTTTGTCGCTCATTCTCATTTACAAAATCATTTTCTGGGTGAAATGCTGATAAACATATGGGATTTTCCTGTTAATTTATTGCAAAACAAATCCGCAATTACCAAAACGGAGGGAAAAAGAAACAGTAAAATTTTGTTTTTACAAAAGATCAAAGGGCCAATAGTCATCCTGATCCAAAACAGTTTGGGGGTCCTGATGAGTGAGAGAAGGATCAACCATCTGCTTTCTGTCAACATCATCCATCAACAAATCCCAACCGTTGAAATAATCGTCCCACAATCCAATCATCGGGGCGCTAGTAGTCGTATTACTACTACTACTACTACTCCCTCCATTAATATTATTCCCATACTCAGATGGTGGCCATTCGAATTCCGGCATGAACTGAAAGTCTTCCAGGAAGTTATTAGACGAAGAGGAAGAAGAAGTAGAAGGAGACGAATACGAATGCGACGTCGTCGTCGTTGCATCAGAAGAAGATGAAACGACATTAATAATCTCGTGAGGCTCCATGAGTGGGACTTCGTCTGTGCAAAATCCGTCATTGATGAGCTCCATTCCATCTTCATCAACCACGACTAATGTGCTGGTCGGGCTGTAGTTCTCAGCTAACTCATCATCTTTTGGTTCCGTCACTGAGTTAGATGATGAGTGAATTGAAGACGACGACGTCGTTTTGTCTTGCTTTTCCTCAGGTTGCTGTTGATCATCATCATGAGAATATTGGTCTGTGACCGTAGAAGAAAGTGGCTGGTGGGTGAGAGGATCAATCCCCATTTTCTTCAACTTCTTTTTGATGTGAGTATTCCAGTGGTTTTTAATCTCATTGTCTGTTCTTCCAGGGAGATGAGATGCAATCTTAGACCATCTGCAATTATTATATGTATAAACAGTAATTAATTAATTAATTAATTAAAGATGTAAAAAAGTGAAAAGGTTTTTGACTTTCCGGCCTACCTTTAAAAGTCCTGAAATTATTATTCTTTATTTATTTTACTTATTACTTGATAATAAAAAAAGGTAATATATATATATGTATATGGTAATGGGACTTGGTCGGTCTAATATATCCATTTGAAATTAATTAATTAATCAAGGGAGAAAAATTAATGTAGAAAAAATCTTGATGAATTAAAAAAGAAAAAATACGAGCTGGTCACCCTATAATAGAATAATACATTATTTAGAAGTTTGGGTTGGAAATCGTCCTATTTTTTTTGTTCAGCTTTAGCTAAAGCATGAAATTCAGGGACGAAATAAGTTGATGTTGGAAAATATGATTTCCTTGAAGAATTAAACAAAAGAAAAAAGGAAAAATATATACCGGTTGCCTAGTTGGGCATGAAGATCAATGACCATTTGCTCTTCGTAATCAGATAAAAGACCTCTCTTCAAATCTGGGCGAAGATAATTGGTCCATCTCAGCCTACAACTTTTTCCACACCTTAGTAATCCTGAAAAAATAATAATGATAAAAATCACGCCCCCATATAATCATTAATTTGATTCTCTTTGTCCTTCTCCCTTTTGCATATTTTTCATTTTTACAGTGAACTTTTTTTCTCTTTTCCAAGCACACTTTGTTCCCACTTTAATAAACCAAAAAAACAATAAAAACAACAAGTTTATAATTTAGTGTAAGGGAAAAAACTGAACCGAAAAGCTATACATGAGTAACATTAACTTGGAATCCTTCAACTTCCAGAAAATTGCCAATATTATTTATGTGTATGTGACTAAAATGTCAATGAAAAAAAGAAAAGATATATATATATATATATATACTACAATGAATAGAGACCTGCGAGCTTAGGTACAGCCCTCCAGCAGCATTGGCCATTTGTGAGTATGAAGTTGATGAGCTTCTTGTCCTCTTCGGCTGTCCAAGGCCCTTTTTTCAGCCCCACTTTGTCACAGCACGGTTGTCTTCCCATCTTAATATCTTTCCTTTCAAATTCACCCTCTCAAACAAGGAAATCCCACTACTTTTATAGCTCTTTCTCCTTCGGTATATAAATAAAAACTGTTTAAAGTTAATTAAAAGTTTTGTCCAGAGAGAAAATGAAAGACAGGTGTAGTTTATAGTGAGAGAGAAAGAGGAAGAAAGTTAGAGTTGATCGAGTAGTAGAGAGAGGCTTGTAGATAAACAAAGTGGAAAATACCACTACTACCTACTTATATATATATAAATTCCCTGCCTCCGTTTGGAATGGACTTAGCCTAGCTAGCATTGTTTTACTCTTACTTTATTTGAAAGTGAAAATATTTTCTATAGTTTATGTCATTAATATTTTCGATATTTTTTATTTTCTTACTTATGTGAGGGACAGTAGTGTACACGTGTTGGGGATTGAGGTAACGCGTAACACACGTGCGACATCTTCGTCAGAAAGCTCCACCTCATCTTCCTTTTCCTTTGCTTGAGTTGAAAGCGTGAGATAACTCCATGGTCTTAAACACACCTCAGCCCCATAAATAATTGGGAAACAACTCACCCCAGTCACTCCTAATTTTTATTTATAAAAGAAAGTAATGTTTTTCAATTCATGCACATAAAAATACATTCATACTTTTTCCATAAAAAAAATAATAAATAAATAAATAAAAACATGCTCATACTTATCTGACCAATACCTATCTATACAAAACTATTCTCAGAAATGTCTAAATTACTTATTTGCAAACAATTGTTTAATTACTTTTTTTTTTTTATAATAATAATAATTAAAAAAAAAAAACATCGAAAATCAGATTTAAATACTGTAAAGCTTGTCTTATATACTAAGAAAGGGTCCAATTTCTTACCAAACTGATGTAATTAATTCTTATTGGTACGTAGTTTAATGTTACAAACTTAGTATATTGTAACCATTTTTTACAGACTAAACTTTGGCTGTTGCGAAATTTTTTTCTTTATTATATAAATATATATTTCTAAATAATTGTATAATGTACAACTTGTTTAACATTCTAAATAATTGAATACTCTTAATAAAATGCTTCAAACTGTACTAGTCTTGTTAAACTGTATTAATTTCTTGTTATTGAAGTACCGCTCTAGAGTATAAAACAATGTTACTCACCCATTATTGTAGAAACTAGAAAGTATAATAATGAAGTTTCCTGCTACAATTGTCATTACATGAAAAATTAAAGTTTTTTCTGAAGCGTTTATATATACATTATATATTCTTCTGGCCATTTGAGTTAGCCTTAACTAATTAAGAAAAATTAAACTAAAGTTAAAGAGAACCCACACCAATTAAAAATTATAATATATTTAATTACTTATATTGTATACTACTGACTACTCCATTTCATATAATAATTTAATTATATGTTATTAAGAACAATTTTATATTTTTTTAAGTTAGGAAGCATAAGGGATTTTTTAAAAAATTGTATATTTATAAAGACATGGATGGATTGTGGCCCCGCGCACAATTTTTGTCTGAAGCAAAGTTGCCGAAAAATTTACTCTAACCCCAGCAGAAAATTAGAAGTAGCTAGAAAGAAATTAAATGAGAAAGAACATAGTCCGATACGATAGAAAGAAGGAATAGCAAATAGATCAGAAATTCAGAATTACACATTTGAAATATTGTTTTTGCACCCTTTTTTAAGCTCATTTCTTCTGTTTAATTAGGTCAGAGTAAAAGAAATAAAAATATGATTTTTATTATTTGTTAATATTAGAGGAGGGAGTTTTCAATTTTGAACCTTTTTATATTTGTAAAAAGAAGTGTAATAGAATTGCCGAAGTGTATGATTGAGAAAGTAAAAATAAGAGAATGTATGATAAAGTGTATGAAATTTTATTTCAAAATTGTTGACAATAACAAAGTAGTAGTCCATGTATAGTATTTAGTATGTATGTTATTTGGGTTATGTATTAAATATAGGCTTTCTATATTATATATTAAATATAAAATAGCATCTCAGATAAAAAAAACTGTGATCAAATATAAAGATTAATTGTATATTTTTTAGAAAAGAATGCAAAGTTCAATGAAGCAAAGAAGGTGATTGCGACCAAAAAAAACTTGATTATAAATATTTTGACCAAAATTAAGTGTAGTGTACTATTTTGATATCCATTCTCAAATATAATTTAGCAAAACACATTGAGTACAAATAATAATAGTCAAATTAATCTTTGATCGATATCCTTTTCAAATAAATAAATAAATATTTTATATATAAAAGAACCCTATACTTATTTATAATTTATTTTTCTAACCCAATATATATACATTGAATATTCATAAAACATCTACTAATTTATTTTTATTTTTCTTGACAAAAATAAAACTATTAAATTATTAATAATAAACTTTTTTTTTTTTTTTTGAGAAATAATAATAAACATAAGATAAAGTAATAAGTAAAATCGAAAACTAAAACAAAAATTAATTTTGGTTTTTTGTTTTCAAATTTAATTTTTTAATGTATTATCATTTTAAAAGCAGAAGAAAGAAAAAACGAGGAAGTAATAATTTTTGGTTAATGATCTCCTCTGGAGAATAATGCAGGCAGTGGCTTGTCGGCAGTTTTTAAAGTCCAAAATCAAACTCATAATGTAAGGTATGCAATGATCATTAGCGTGCCCTAATACTCTCTATATGTTTTTTTTTAAAAAAAAAAATTTAAATACTATATACATGGTATACATCGATTTGTCAATACTGATCACATAGTCCCTACTTCAATCAATTTCATCTTTGTTCTTAAATAAAATGCCTACGAATCACTTTACGTGATCATATCTTATTATGTTGACATACTCTGCAAAGTAGCACTAAACACTATGTCTACTTTTTTTTTTTGTTTTGGTGATGATTTCAGTTATAAAATAATATTAAATAAATTAAGGAAATATTTATCTTATGCTTGTATGAGTAAAGGTAGTCTTTATAAATTAAGTTGATTTAATTTTTCTTCATCTCTGGAGTATACTATGGGGTGCTTTTCTATATTGATCTCGAGCATAGGCTTCTTTCCTACACTGGTACCGCATACTTTATTTATTTATTTATTTTGATCATGTGGTACCGCATACTTCGTGATGATAAATTTATACTATTTTTGTTACTCTACCGTATTAATTAACCACTGTGTGGACCTTTAATAATAACATCACTAGACTTTTTACTTTTTTAACTGCAAACTTCATTGAAAAGAATATTAGAATTATTATTATAGACTAATATAAATATAAGTATAATATTATATTATATTCACAATTATTCACTATGTGCTTATTTTATCAATAATCATAATGGAATGGTTAATAGTCAATAAATGTATTAATGAGGGCAACCTCAAAATTATAATTAATCCATTAAATTATAGTCCATAACTAATTATTTCCATTAGCCCAATAAGCTTAATAAACTCCCTTAGGGTTAGTTGGGTGTTGTATATAAAAAGAATTAACGGAAAAAAACAAAAAAAATATAAAAAAGGAAAAAAAATTACAAAAATACTTTGGGCCAACCCATTAAACATTTATACAGTCTATATACAAATATTTACAAAAATACCACATGCACTAAGCCTTCAGCTGAACAGAGCGAACCATGAAGATGAAAATACGCGCTCGTTTCAAAACCGCAAAACAACCAAAATGAAACCAAAACGAGAAAAATATAACTATTAATTCTGGCAAAATCAACGGGAAAAGAATACCTGCAATGATCTAAACTGAAAATGACGAAAAAAAAAATCAGAAAAACTGTGAAGAAACTGAAATTACACATTTGTTTTCTGTTTTATTCGATCAAAACAACTCCCCCTAATATCGAAATCCAGATTCATGAAATATAGATCTGTAACAAATAGATCTGGACCTCCCACCAAATTCAAAACAATGTATGATGTGAAAATTTTTAAAAAAACCTCATGAATAATACATCTAAGTTATATACAGTTACATTTTGATTTATTTTTTGTTTTGGTTGCCTTATAGTTGCATTATCGTTTTATGATAGTTTATATATTATGCAAGAATTTAATTTGATGGGGACTAAGAAATAGTAGTTATACATAGTAAGTTTTGTGCAAATAGTTGCATATTAATTTTATAGTGAAATAACATATGCAAGTAGCAAAACTATAATAAAACTACAAAACAACTGTATGCAAGTGCAAATAGTTGTCTTATAGTTGCATTATCGTTTTATGATAGTTTATATATTATGCAAGAATTTAATTTGATGGGGACTAAGAAATAGTAGTTATACATAGTAAGTTTTGTGCAAATAGTTGCATATTAATTTTATAGTGAAATAACATATATGCAAGTAGCAAAACTATAATAAAACTACAAAACAACTGTATGCAAGTGCAAATAGTTGCCTTATAGTTGCATTATCGTTTTATGATAGTTTATATATTATGCAAGAATTTAATTTGATGGGGACTAAGAAATAGTAGTTATATTTTGGGGATCAGATTAGAGTCAAGCAGAATGTTACTGGCCTTTATATCTCTGTGAACAATTCTAATGTGTGATTCCTCATGAAGATAAGTTAGACCTCTCGCTACTCCTAAGCAAATGTTGAAACGTGTTGACCAATCCAGCTTCAAACTGTGGTCTGCCTCAAGTGTCAGCCATAATAAGCATATCAGATTTGATCATTCATTTCGTAAATTGTTATTTGTCTTCTGTTAATTTGAAAGATGGATACAAATCTCATACCAAATAGTGCTCGATCGAGACTTTTGTTCTCCAAGTACTCGTATACAAGAAGTCGTTTATCTCCTTCAAGGCAGCAACCATACAATTTCACTAGATGACGATGCTGCACAGCAGATATTGTAGCAATCTCATCTATAAACTGACTTTTCCCTTGATGGGATGACACTGACAATTGCTTTATGGCTACTGTTCTTCCATCTTCAAGTGTTCCCTGCAGAACAGTAAAAGATGATTATGACATAAAATTTGTTCCAACTATTGAATGAAATATGGAACAGTATGGGACAATTCCTGAGTTGGGTAACTAATTTTGATTACAATTAAAAATTAAAAATAAAAAGAAAAGAAGAATTGTTATGGAAAAAAAATTAAAAATTAAAAACTGAAAAATAAAATTAAAAACTGAAATAAAATTAAAAATTAAAAATTAAAAACTCGAAATAAAATTAAAAATAAAAAGAAAAGAAGAAAAAAAGAGAGTGAAATGATGGATTGATTGATAGAAAATGAAAAAAGAGAGGGAAGAGAGTAGGATTTGATTGATGATGGATGGAATGATGACTAAGTGGTATTTGTGTAATAAAACCAACTTTGTAAGTAAAAATGTAGACATAGGCGTGTAGAGGTATTTAGGTAATAAATTGTGCAAAATAGATTTTTCATGTAAAAATTTCAAGAATTAATGTATGTTTAGTAAGATAAGAGAGAAAGTGTGTGTGGTGATAAAGAAATAGAGGGTTACCCTTCATAATTTCATCTCTCAATATCTCTACAAACTTGTGCATATATTGGAGGCCCTAGTGTCATGGCTCACATGAAGAATGTTAATGGGATGTATGCTCTACATTTAATAATGTACTAAATAAATGCTTGGATCTTGGATTATTTTATGAGCATTATTGGATAACTTTCTGATTGTAGTGATTACAATGCTCATACTATATAAGTATTTTAACAATTGATATTTAGAGCAAAAGTTATTAATTTTAGACCTTAATAATCTTTCAACACTTAACTCATTTTTTCAAATCTGATTTTTTTTTTCGAATTAATATGTTTAAAATCGGTGGCATGAAATTGAATATTTTTATTTGAATAAGTTTTTTCTGTATCTCGAATGGTTGTTATGTTTTTTCATGGAGAGATGCCATATTTTTCTTGGAGTTCATCGATGGTGAAAAATTCATTTCGGGTTCATGATATTTTGACTATGATTTTGTGTTTTAAATGGATATTAGAAAATGATAGAGCATTGAAAATGGAACAAACCCCATAAATGGGCGTTGAAATCGGTGGTCGGGGCTGTTAAATATGACCGGGTCGAGAAACAGGTCGTGTCTATTACAGACCTATGGACCCACGAGTGGGTTATTTCGGTGATAGGGACAAGGCAAACAACATGTCTTTTGCCTCTGTCAGGCAGAAACCACATGTCGTTCGCCCCAAAAGGCTAGCCCCCTCAACAGAAAATGACGGGTCATTTTGACCCATTGGTTAACATCATTCCGCCCAAAAGACATGTCGTTTTCAAAAAATGACATGTCGTACAAACCATTAAAAAGCAAAACAAATCCATGCGCGTGGGGGTGCGTGAACAGGCCTTTTCCAAACTGTTTTTTCACCATTTTATTTATTTTTAGTTTTTTATCATTTAGTTGTATGCACAATAATAATTCATGAATTTTATTCATATATTGATTATTAATTTTTGTATTGAGGCATAAATTTTATGATTATATTTTTCAACAATTACTTCTTATTTTTCTTACCTATCATAAAATTAAGCATGAAATTTTGTGGTGATGAGAACATTTAAATATTCAATTATTTAAATTTTTTACCTTCTTTAAAAAATTTATTAAGATCCTTATAAGTGATTATCCTATTGATCTTGCTAAGGATACTCAATATGGTGGAAAAAAATATATATTAAATATTATGAATCACAATTTATGTATCCTTTTGAAAGTAAATTTCTGGATGATAATCCATTAAAAACTCAACTTTCGTTGGTTTTCTCAAAACTGTTGTTAACTGTTTTCAATAACAGTTATAACTGAATCTATAAAAGGAAAATTCTGTTATGTTAGGAGTTAGTTGATTGTTAGTGTGCTGGGTTTTTTTAGCTACTAACTCTATATAAGGCTCCAATTTCTTTCCATAAAGAGAAAACTAGACTTAGAGAGAGAGAGAGAGAGAGAGAGAGAGAGAGAGAGAGAGAGAGAGAGAGAGAGAGAGAGAGAGAGAGAGAGAGAGAGAGAGAGAGAGAGAGAGAGAGAGAGATTGCTAAAGTTAGAAAGATCGAGTAAGAAGATCAAGACTTGAAGAATTGCAAAAAGCTCATGGTGTCATGCTGGGTTGAGGAGCTCGAGTTTTGCTTGTTGAAGAGCCATTGTGTCTTATAATACGAATCACACCCACAGTTGTGATGAAACCCGACACCAAATGAGACAGACTCTAAGAATTCTCAAAATTTGGATGTGGAACCGCGACCCAATGCTTAGTTAAGCATGAACCTTAGTATGAAGCAAGACGCCACAAACGGTGGTGGAAATCCATTTGATAAGTCAGGTTGAACGCCACAAGGAATACTCCTTGATAAGTTCGAATAGTTCTCTCAAGAACTCAAGAAGAAAAACCTCTCAAATTTTTATTCCAAAATAATCTGATTTTTCAAAGTGTTTACAAGGCTTTATATAGCCAACTTACAACCAAGAAAAAAGGAAACTAAAAGAAAGACAACTTTCCAAATAAAACAAAGACAAAATAAAGGAAACAAAATTAAAAAGGAAAGCTGCCAATTGCCTTGGAAAACGTGATCAGCTTAATTTGGGACTAAATTGAGTCTACTTTGATGAGAAACACAAATTTTTGCTCTCCTTCAGTGTTGACCACGGTCTCCTCTTGTTAAAAATTCTGTTGACTAAGTTGTTGAGTTCTTCTTTGAATTTCTTGGCTCGCGCCCTCGTCACCGAGCCAACTGGAACTTTACTTGTATCTTTAGCCTTAGTGTTCTCATCATTCCCCCCCTCTAGAAAAGGATTTGTCCTCAAATCTTCACTTGCATCAAACGGGCTCAAATCAGAAACATTAAAAGTAGCACTAACATGATATTCTTCAGGTAAATCGAGTCGGCAGGCATTGTCATTGACCCTTTCAAGCACTTGAAACGGACCATCTCCTCGAGGTAGCGATTCGGAACGTCTTTGGGCTGGGAATCGTTCTTTCCTCATGTGTAACCATACCGAATCACCCGGCTCAAAAACCTTCTTGTGACGACCCTTGTTAGCTTGCTTTATGTATTGCTCGGTCCTTCTTTCTATGTTGAGTCGTGCCCTCTCATGGATTTGCTTCACCAATTATGCATTCTTTTTGCCATCTAAATTCAAATGCTAAGAAACAAGTAAAGGTGATAGATCTAAAGGAGTCAAAGGATTAAAACCATAAACAATTTCAAATGGTGAAAATTTAGTAGCAGAATGCATAGAACGATTATAAGCAAATTCAACATTTGGTAAAAAAATCCTCCCAAGTCTTAATATTTTTACTTATGATAGCCCTTAATAAAGTGGATAAAGTTCTATTAACTACTTCTGTTTGACTATCGGTTTGAGGATGACAAGTAGTAGAAAACAAAAGTTTTGTCCCAAGTTTTTCCCACAATGTTTTCCAAAAGTAACTTAAGAACTTAGCATCCCTATTGGATACAATGCTTCTAGGCATACCATGTAATCTCACAATCTCCCTGAAAAACAAATCTGCAACATTAGAAGCATCATCAGTTTTATGACATGGGATAAAATGAGCCATCTTAGAAAATATGTCTACCACCACAAAAATTGAGTCCCTCCCACGTTTACTCCTAGATAAACCCAACACAAAATCCATTGAGATATCAACCCATGGTGAACTAGGAATAGGTAGGGGTGTGTAAAGACCATTTGGCTGAACCCTCGATTTAGCTTGCTTACAAGTGACACATCTACCACAAATTCACTCAACATCTCTTTTCATGTGGGGCCAAAAGAAGTGTTCTTATAGTATAACTAAGGTTTTAGCAACTCCAAAATGTCCCATAAGCCCTCCTCCATGGGATTCCCGAATTAACAAAACTCGTAAAGAACAATTAGGCACACACAACCTATGCTCCCTAAACAAGAAACCCTCATGCCTATAAAACTTACCTTCACTAAATTTTTCACAAGCACCATAAATCTCCCCAAAATCATGGTCATCAGGATAAAGTTCCTTAATATGTTCAAAACCAAGTAATTTAGCATCAAGAGTAGAGATTAAGGCATACCTGCGAGAAAGGGCATCGACAACCACATTCTCCTTACTATGTTTATACCGAATGACACATGGAAATGTTTCAATGTACTCAACCCCTCGTGCATGTCTCCTGTTGAGCTTCTGTTGCCCCTTCAAATGTTTAAGGGATTCATGATCTGTGTGAATCACAAATTCTTTGGGCCACAAATAGCGTTGCCATGTTTCTAAAGCTTGCACTAGGGCATACAACTCTTTATCATAGGTGGGTTAATTAAGTGCAGCCCCACCTAGCTTTTCACTAAAGTATGCAAGGGGTCTACCTTCCTGCATAAGAATAGCGCCAATACCTATACCAGAAGCATCACATTCAATTTCAAATGTGTTAGAAAAATTAGGTAAAGCGAGTACAAGGGCGTGAGTAAGCTTGTGTTTAAGCAGTTGAAATGCCTCCTCTTGTGCTTCACCCCATTCAAAAGCAACATTCTTTTTGATAACTTCTGTAAGCGGTGCTGCGATGGTGCTGAAATCCTTCACAAACCTCCTCTAACAGTTTTCGAATTTCACAAAGAAAAACAGAAGAGATTAAACACGAATTGACAGGAAAATAGAACACAAGTTAAACAAGATTATACAACATGAATTGAAAAGAAAAACAAAAAAGATAGATAGGCCAAACCCGATGATCCTAAGCTCTGATACCAAATGATACGAACCACACAAACAGTTGTGATGAAACCCAACACCAAATATGGCAGACTCTAAGAATTCTCAAAATTTTGATGTGGAACCTCGACCCAGTGCTTAGTTAAGCATGAACCTTGGTATGAAGGAAGACGCCACAAATGGTGGTGGAAATCCGTTTGATAAGTCAGGTTGAATGCCACAAGGAATACTCCTTGATAAGTTCGAATAGTTCTCTCAAGAACTCAAGAAGAAAAACCTCTCAAATTTTTATTCCAAAATAATCTAATTTTTCAAAGTGTTTACAAGGCTTTATATAGCCAACTTACAACCAAAAAAAAGAAAACTAAAAGAAAGACAACTTTTAAAATAAAACAAAGACAAAATAAAGGAAACAAAATTAAAAAGGAAAGCTGCAAATTGCCTTGGAAACGTGATCAGCTTAATTTGGGACTAAATTGAGTTTACTTTGATGAGAAACACAAATTTTCGCTCTCCTTCAGTGTTGACCACGGTCTCCTCTTGTATTAAAATTCTGTTGACTAAGTTGTTGAGTTCTTCTTTGAATTTCTTGGCTCGCGCCTGTTGGAAATATTTTACCAGGATCTAGATTTACTACAAAGTATGTTTCATTAACATCATAATATTAATTCCAAAACAATGAAATAAACACATATAAAGTTTAGTAAACCTTACATTGGGTGCAGCGGAATATAATGACTCCTTCCATCCAGATCTCTAGCCCTTGATTCCTTTCTGTAGCAGAGCATTATCAAGATCTGAATCTGGATCTCTTTCTCTCCTTCCTTTGATGTTGAATCTCCTTCTTGTTGTTTGGATTCTCCTACAGTCTTACATACTGTGATTGAGATACCACTTGATGTGTGTGGGCACTACTCTATCACTCAAGGATTTCGAAATTTGAAGAGAAGAAAAGAGAGAGGAAAGTGGCTATGGCTTTCTCTGAAAGAAACAATGTGCAAGTCATGAGTTTCCTGAAGCCAACACTTTCTATTTATAGAATACCATCTAGGTTTAGGTTAGAATTGTATGGCATTAAAATAATGGAAAAATAAAATGGTAAAAGCTTGCATAGTGGCCGGCCATATAAGGAACTTGGGCCTCACTTTGCAACTTTCCCATTTTGTTATTTTTAATTCCCATTTTCTCAAAAATACCTATTTTCCAATTTAACCACTTAAATGCCAATTCTAATTATTTAATAACTTAAAAATAATTATTAAATAATATTGTCATTTAATATATCTATTAATTTAGACATATAAATTCTCTTAATTAATAAATAAACCTAGAATCTCTTTTCTTTACAATTTCACCCTTGCTTAGTGAAAATTCATAAACTGGACATAGTCTAACTTTAGAATTATAATTGATTAAACAAAATCAATTAACTGAGTCTTACAAGCAGTATGGTCTCAACTAGTATGGGGTCCATGGGCCTATATTAACAGAGCTTCCAATAAGTCGAACCGAATTTACCATGTAAATTCCCTAACTTATTAATTCCTTATTGAATCCACACTTAGAGCTTGGAATTGCACTCTCAGTCATATAGAACGCTCTATATGTTCCACCATATAGATACGCTATTAGTTACCCATTGTTATAATCCTAATTTGATCAACGACCCTCTAATAGATGATCTACATTGAATAGGCACTAAGTTACCGTTACACCTTCAATGTATTTTATCCTTAAAACATGTAGCTCCGTATAAATGATATTTTCAGCGAAGTGAAATGAGATCTCCACCATTTATCTCTGTTTAGCCAAGCTCGAAGGATATCATCGTTTCACTTATAAATTCCTTTAGAAGTTATAGACTCCATATTTATGTTAGCACTCCCACTCAATTATACTATCATGTTCCCAAAATGTACGTATCACCCTGACCCAAAAGTAGGCTTAACTAACAAATCAAAGAACATGTATAGTACTCTTGAGATCGAACCTGAACATATTAGGATTAAGATCATTTGATGTAGGATCAACGGGTGATATTGAATTGAATAGATATTACGGTAAATTTTAATATATCTAATCAAAGTTCAATATCGGTCCCTTCCGATGTATACTCCATACATACGATACTGGTAAACTTTGCCAATGTCCTGGAAAGGACATAACACTTATCCAAGGTGTAAGAATACATATCGTTGATTATCATGTCAGTCTAAATCCAGTGAACTGACAAATCAGGGAATAAACTTTCGAACATATAATTAAGATTATATTCCACTGTGCTGACAACACTATAATCATTAACAAATTCATATGTTCTGGACTTAAATAGAATTCATACATTATATACATATAATCATGAAATAAATCATGTGAACCATGCAACATAAAATGTTATTTCTGATCTTTATTAATAAGTAAATCTGATTATATTGAAATGAGTTTTATTTAGGGCACAAAACCCAACAAACTCCCACTTGCACTAATATAAAACAAAATGTGCATTTCAAATAATCTCAACACCTTGACATACAAATAGAGTGTAGTAGTAGTATACTTGTCGTAATAGGATTTGACAGGTTGAAATTAACCCCAACCTTTTCTCCACCATTACTCTTCCTTAATCACAAAATCCTTGATATTGTAAAATTCCTCTCTACATGTCTACTCTCTTGGGATACTGGATTCTATACTTTTGGCAACTACTTTTTGGTTAATCAGGAAATAACACTAGTAGTTAAAACAAGTTGGAACGGTGCCACAAATGTAGAGAACTTTTCTTAGACTGAATAAGTACCTTTCCTGCAACTTTAACATTCAGTCTCTCTCTGGTAGACATAGAGACTTCAGATAGGTTTTTACACTTCTCCAAAATCACTACTCCACCCCCAGAGTAATCACCATCTTATCAGCACACTTTCTAGCACAAAGGCAAGTTTAGAAATCTGATGTGGTGTAGTCTAAGAGTTTTAAACATACCCTTATTGACTAACATATAGTTCCTCTTCTTAATCTTAAGATTTACTTGATTGTCTTCCAATGTTCTTCTCCTGGATTAATCTGATACCTACTCATTACTCCCACTCATCAGCAGGTGTCTGGTCTAAGGCATGCTAAAGCATATCTGAGACCTCTCACTGTTGATTTAAGAAATTCTTTCATGGCCTTATCTTTTCTGTAATAGTTGAGACTTTTCCTTAGATAAATAAAATCTATGCCTAGAAGTTGAAAGCTTCTATAGATTGCCATTAAAAGAAAATGCTTTAGCATCTTACTAAAGTAAGTTGCTTGCATTAGAGTAAGTAATTACCAGGTATACCACAAGCCATAGGTTTAGATAAACTCAAACCTATAATACTAGGAACAGGAAGTTTTGTTAAGTCCATTGAATAGACTTATTAACGAAAATTTCCTTTTATGTCCTTGTAATAGAAAACTTTAGGTTACTCCATGTGAATGGATCAAACCATAGTTCTCTTGGCTTTTCTTCTTAGTTTATTATCTTGACAATCGATTACTTGTTTAAACTCACATTGGATTTTAATCACTA
Organism: Cannabis sativa; assembly: GCF_029168945.1. Classification (NCBI taxonomy): domain Eukaryota; kingdom Viridiplantae; phylum Streptophyta; class Magnoliopsida; order Rosales; family Cannabaceae; genus Cannabis; species Cannabis sativa. The sequence continues at coordinate 39,358,912 of NC_083609.1, read as the reverse complement.
GTGTCTTCCAGGTCATAAGAAGGTGAGTTCCTAGAAACCCTACCACTACGACAAGGTACCGTGAATTGTGTCTAAGAAAATAAATGGTATTGACCTCTTCGGTTGTGTCAAGACAACAGAGGCAGTGGGTGTTGGAATATATTTTACCAGGATCTTAGATCTACTCACAAGTATGTTGTTTAAACACCCTAAATATGAACTTTCTAAAACGATAAATTAAACACATATAAAGTTAAGAAAACCTTACATTGATGCAGCGGAATTAATGTCCCCTTCCACTCAGATCTCTAACCCTTGAATCCTTTCTGTAGCAGAGTATAATCAAGATCTGAGCCCGAATGTCCTTCTTCTTCAAGTTTGATCCTTCACAGTCTTCCAATCTATGATTGAGTTACTGCTTGCTGTGTGTGGGCACTTACTCTTTCACTAGGGTCACGAAATTGATGAAGGGAAAAGAAGAGAGAGGGTTTCGGCCAAGTATAGAAAGTGGGGAAGGCTCAGTTTTTCTGAAGAGAGAAATTTCTGTCAGATTACTAATGAAAGCATATGTTGTGACTGAGCCATCACTTTCTATTTATAGGCAACTACTAGGTTTAGGTTAGGAATTATTTGGCATTAAAATAATGAAAATATTAATTTGAAATCCCACATTAAGTGGCCGGCCATTGTGTAGTATTGGGCCTCACTTGATTTTGCAGTTTTATCAAATTTTATCTCTATTTTCTCAAAAATACCAATTTTCCAATTCTAACCTTTTAAATGCCAAAACTAATTATTTAATAACTAAAATACATTATTAAATAATATTGTCATTTAATTTAATTATTAATTAGACATATAAAGTCCATTAATAAATAAATAAACCTAGAAACTCTTTTCTTTACAATTTCACCCCTGCTTAGTGAAAATTCATAAAATTAGACATAGTCTAACTTCAGAATTATAATTGATCAATCACGAATCAATTAATGAGTCTTGCAAGCAGAATGTTCTCAACTAGAATGGGAACCATGGATCTATATGCTGAGCTTCCAATAAGTGAACCAAATTTACCAAGTAAATTCCTACTTATTAATTCTTCGTTGAATCCACTCTTAGAAGTTAGAATTGCACTCTCAGACTTATATAGAGCATATTGTATGTTCCACGATATCAATATACTATCTCATTTAACCATTGTTATAATCTTATTGTGATTTAAAGATCCTCTATATAGATGATCTACATCGAGATGGGATTTCTTTACCGTTCTCACCCCTCAATGTATTTTGCCCCTTAAAACACTTAGCTACCTGTAAATGGTGTTTAGTGATCTAATAATTAGTCAGTTAAACAAGAGCTCATCCATTTACTTCTATTTGCTAAGCTCGAAGGGAATCATCACTTGACTTCTATACACCAGTAGAAGTTATAGATTCCATATTTATGTTCAGCACTCCCACGCAATCATACTATCATGTTCCCAAAATATACGTATCACCCTGACCCAAAAGTAGGCTTAACTAATAAATCAAAGAACATGAATAGCACTCTTGAGTTGAGCCTAAGCATATCAGGATTTAGATTCTTTTAATCTTAAGATCAACTACTAATATTGACTTGGAAAGATATGTATAACTGTAAGTTTGTAATATCTTAACTTAGTTGCAATATCGATCCAGTCCAATGTATACTCCATACATTCGAAACTAGTATACTTTACTAATGTCGTGGAAAGAACATAACACTTACTCCAAGTGTAAGTACTCATCATCGCTGATTATCACATTAGTGTAAATCCAATAACACTGATGAAACAGGGACCAAGTCTTTTGATTCATATGATCACAATCACATTCCACTGTGTTGACGATACTGTAATTGTGAATAAACATATGATCTGGATTTAATTGATTTTGTGTGTAAATGTAATAAACATATTTAAACCATTAGCATGTAGAATTCATGCAAACATCAATCACTTCAAATTTCTTATGTTGATAACTAATCAGATTGTAAAGAGTTTTATTTAAGGCATAAAACCCAACAGTGGGATCATCATATGTCAAATAAGATGATAGAACACTTTTGGAATCAAGGAAAAAATTATCTCCTTTATTTGCTACTTTAATTTCAGACTTAGTCATTTTCTTAGAAAATTAGTATTTGTTTAAACAAACACTTTCTTATCTATTGACTATGGGATGTTCCACCCCTAATCACTTAGAATAGCTAAATAACATGCAAACCGAGGTTAACAGTTCTAGCTTTTCTTACGATTTCGATTAGGTCATCCATGAATCTAGTAATGATTTACACCATTGCATCATTCTGAAATTGTATTACCATAGAAGGATTTAGGCAGCGACTAGTAACTAATCATCAATATGCAAATCGAATTTTTGGGGAGGTAAGTTTGGAAATAATTCAAAATCAATTTAATGATCTTTGAACTGCATATCTACTAACTATTTCTCCACCCCTATCAGTTCGCAAGATCTTTAACCACTTACCTTAATGGTTTTTCACCATTGCTAGAAATTCATGAAATTTTTCAAACATTTCAAATTTCTTTTGCATAAGGTAAAATCTAGAGTGATTGTTTTAAGAATACAACGAAAAACTCATATCTACCCCTGAAAGTACATCCATCTGCGAATGAGATGAACTTACTTTCAGTGCATATAGGCATATTAACTCTTTGCAGAGAATGATCTTGTCAAAACCACTATGAACAAGATACAAATGCAATAGATTTATAAAATATGGTTGTGTCTTTTGATGACTCATGTTTAGTTACATTAAAGAGTTCTTAGAATAGTGCAAGTAGATTCTGGCCTTAGAATACTAAACTCATATTCCTTACTAACATACAGTTTGAATCCATTGATAGAAAATGGTTATTAAAAACTTGTGAAAGTGTAACTGTATAATGAGTAATTCTTTCTTGGACCACCACTACTAATTTAACTCTAAGTTGATTTGCCCATACAAGTAGGAGATTTCAAAGATTGAGGATTTATATCATTTTGGGATAGAATTTTGGGAATATAATCATATGTGTCATTTAATATCTTAAGAGAAAATATAAAATGACATGAAATGATTTATAGACCATTCATCCAATGATATGTTATAGAGCTAATTCGAAATGAATAAGTTAAGAGGAATTAGGATAATTTCATTTTTAAATAAGAATCCAACGATGCTTCGAGAGTCAAAGTAATCTTATTTATCCAATCTTCTTGTTTCATATAGTAAATACTAGTCTAAGGTGTCATCAATTGATGAACAGCTAGATATTGCATTTACAATATTTATCTTTCGAGATCTAACACTATTATGTTTGTCTAATGTTCACAATCCATTAGGGATTTGTCCCATTAGAACAACAAACCAAGTTAGACCAACAATAAAGATATGAAATTAAACTACAATTTAATAACAAAAAATAACATGGTTCAATATAAATTCATACACAATTCAGAAATTATTAAACATATAGCAAGTAGTAATGACAGGTGAAAATACTAAAACATACAATCCTAAATAATTTCCAAGGTCTTCAACAAACTGATATCAGTGTCCCGTTTAGGTGAGAGTCAGTGATACCATCCATTGAATAGAGTTGTCAGTTCATCTAAAATGATAAACATTCTAGCAACATTTTATTCGATCAAGATTGGAATCAAGCGTTGTCCCGTTTAGGCGAGAGTCAAGGCTATTCTATCTTATGAGCTTCCACCATTGTTTCATACTCTTGCAAGTCTTATACAGTCGCCACCATTAGGGTGATCAATACTATATAAAAAACTTACAAAAATACTTATCTTTCAAGATTAAACGGTGCTAATTTGCTAATGAACGTTTCTCCATTAGTGAGGATTACTCACTAAAATAATAGCTATGTAAAACCAACAATGGAGATCAAATTTCTTAATAATAAAGCTCATTATTTAAAGTGTATTTTCTTCTAATATTTATTTTAATCAATTTATTTTAAATATATATTTTTTTAATTAAAATTTCCAATTTAGAAAAAAAAATTTTAAATATAAATTTTAATTTAATATTTATAAAATTATACTTAGATGGATATGAAAATAACGTGAATTATTTCCATCTTAGTAATAATTTCCAATAAACATTTAGAAAAATATTCAATTTAAGTTGTTTCAAAATTAACTTAAATTAATTTACAACTCAAATTTAATTTTCTATAAATATATATTGCATTTCGAAAAATTGAAGTATATAAGAATACTACTTTCGAAAAATACTTTAAAATAAAATAAAAATAAATCTTGAAAAAATTATTTTAATTTTATGTTGGCCCAAAATTAATTAATAAAATTAATTTACAACAAAAAATATCATTTTCCTATTTAATTAAATATTTAAGAAAAATTTCAAACATTTAAGTATCATGATTAATATCAACTTAAATATTAATTTTCTATTTAATTAAATACACTAGAAAAATACTTCAAGCAAAACAGATAATATCTATCTAGACTTTCATTAACTAATTAATTCAATTTCTAATAATGATATATTTTAGTTCATTTATTTTAATTAATCATTAAATGAAAAAATCATTGGTTTAAGTTGGTCCAAAATAAAATAAATAATTTTCAACTTTAATCTATTTTTCAAATAAAATTCAAAATTTCTGCATTAAAGAAATGCAATTTTGAAATTGTGGGAAAAAGATTAATAAAATAAAATATATTTTGAAAATTATTCAGATTTAAGTTATTCTGAAATAAGATTCCAAACTTAAGATAATTTTCAACTTTAATTAAATAACATGAAAAGAACAATAAATAAGTATCATGATGAAAATCAACTTAGATATTGAAATTTTCAATTTAATTAAATGTATTAAATTCAAGAAATAAATAATTAAGTATAGATGAAACTTAATTATTAATTCTAGTTTAATACTAGGAAAATATACTTAACTTAGATTGTACCAAAATTAATTATTAAACAATTAATTTCACAATCAATGATATTTTCTTATTTTAATATTAGAAATAACTATCTAGAATATATATCATTAGCTAAGTGTTTTTCTAAAATTAACTTTAAAATATTAAAATGAAAAATAAATTTCATATATTTTAAAAGTTAATTATGTTGCTAATTCAATTTTAATTAGGTTAGACTAATATAATTAACCTAATACAATTATTTAAATAAGGCAAATGGGCCTTCACAATTGGGGTAGTTCATGTGAGGGGGAGTTGGGTTCAGTATGTCGTACCCACTTCCATTGGCCCCCAACTCTCACACAAGGCCCAAAATAGAGAAATTTAACCTTTAAATAAATGATTGTTATTCATTGAATAAGCCCAATCTAATTGGGCCTAAATAAAATCACTTATGTCAAATTTTATTTTAGCAACCTAGTCCATTAACTTAGTAAAAACTTAAATGGGCTTCCTATATGCATCTAAGCCCAATAGAAAACATGTAGGCTCACACAGGTCAAATGATTTGGATGGGCCCTATCATGTTACTAGGTTTACACAGATGAAAGAAGTACAAAATTTAGCTGTTACAAATTATTTATAAGATCTATTGACAATTAGACTATGATTAAAATCAGATCATTGGATCTGTCAACAAGTTAATCATAGCAATTTAGATCAAATAAATAATAGGTTTGTTAATTTTTTTTTTTTGAATAAACAATATAAATAAATAAACAAACATTGTCCATGTAACAGATGTGAAATAAGATATTAATATAACTAAATTATTATTCTTAAACTAACCAATTAAATTTTGAAGAATTTAGGGTTGTTAAAAACAAACCTCAAAAATCTCAAAATTAGAAACTAATTTTAAAATATCTAGGTTTATTTGAATCAAATTAAATTAAATATCAAATAAGATCAATGATTTGAAAGAAAGAATCTTCAATATCACTTTCAAATCTTATAATTTAATTAAAATAAACCAATTTTAAAATAGATTTGGTTAGATAATTATTATTTTAGGAATAAAATAATAAATAAATAATAATTACCATAATTATATGTCAAAATATCTCAAATTAAGCAATATTTAAATTTCTACAAAATATCTAAGTTATTTGAATATTTAAGATATGATTTATAAATTTCCAATAAGGAAAAAAAATGATATATCTATATATCGAAAAATATCATTTTTAAACTTATGAATTATAAACAATTAAATATTTAACAAAATAACAAATTTTGAATTTGAAAATATTATGGTAAGTGTATCTATAAAAAATATCTATGTTAATTTCAAATTTATTAATTATTTAATTTGTCATATAAGATAATTTTAATATAATATTTTAAATAAAAAAACAAATTTATCTTTTAATTTAAAATATGTTAAATATCAAAATATCGAATCTTATAATTAAATAATATATAAATATTAAAAAAGCTAACAAATTTTTAAATCTTACCATAATTGGAAATATTTAAAATTGGAAATATTTCAAATTGGAAATATTTAAAATTGTAAATATTTCAAATTCAAAATATTTAAAATTGGAAATATCGGATTTTGGGAAACAATCCCATAAAAAATTTGATTTTTAGGGAAAAACCCACAAAAATCGCAATTTGTGGGTTGGCTGCATGCAGCAGCCCAGGAGGCTGCAAGCAGCCCCAAACGCGCGCGGAGCAGGAAGATTGCAGGGTGGCTGTGCAGCATTCTTTGGTTAGATAATTATTATTTTAGGAATAAAATAATAAATAAATAATAATTACCATAATTATATGTCAAAATATCTCAAATTAAGCAATATTTAAATTTCTACAAAATATCTAAGTTATTTGAATATTTAAGATATGATTTATAAATTTCCAATAAGGAAAAAAAAATGATATATCTATATATCGAAAAATATCATTTTTAAACTTATGAATTACAAACAATTAAATATTTAACAAAATAACAAATTTTGAATTTGAAAATATTATGGTAAGTGTATCTATAAAAAATATCTATGTTAATTTCAAATTTATTAATTATTTAATTTGTCATATAAGATAATTTTAATATAATATTTTAAATAAAAAAACAAATTTATCTTTTAATTTAAAATATGTTAAATATCAAAATATCGAATCTTATAATTAAATAATATATAAATATTAAAAAAGCTAATAAATTTTTAAATCTTACCATAATTGGAAATATTTAAAATTGGAAACATTTCAAATTGGAAATATTTAAAATTGTAAATATTTCAAATTCAAAATATTTAAAATTGGAAATATCGGATTTTGGGAAACAATCCCATAAAAAATTTGATTTTTGGGGAAAAACCCACAAAAATCGCAATTTGTGGGTTGGCTGCATGCAGCAGCCCAGGAGGCTGCAAGCAGCCCCAAACGCGCGCGGAGCAGGAAGATTGCAGGGTGGCTGTGCAGCATTCTTCGGCACTGGCAGGGTGATCGTGGGCGGAAACGCAGGGTGCTCGCGCGCGTAGCCCATGCTGTCCGAGTGCCTGGTGCGATTGATGCACCCACTCGACAACCTTGAATCCCGATTTTTCAAAATTCATAACTTTTTCAATTTTTATCAGAATCGAGTTCCGTAAAAAACAAAATTGCTTAATTTTTCACAAGGAATCCAAATAACATATTTTCAAAAATAGAAAAAATATTTTTCATCGAAAAATTTCGTATAACATATACATTCATCACATAAGCACATAAACCAACATGAAACCATCCAAATCAACACAAAACATCGTTTTAATTCATATTTCATGAAAGTAAATCATTACCATGGCTCTGGTGCCAGTTGTTGGAAATATTTTACCAGGATCTAGATTTACTACCAAGTATGTTTCATTAACATCCTAATATGAATTCTAAAACAATGAAATAAACACATATAAAGTTTAGTAAACCTTACATTGGGTGCAGCGGAATATAATGACTTCTTCCATTCAGATCTCTAGCCCTTGATTCCTTTCTTTAGCAGAGCATTATCAAGATATGAATCTGGATCTCTTTCTCTCCTTCCTTTGATGCTGAATCTCCTTCTTGTTGTTTGGATTCTCCTACAGTCTTACACACTATGATTGAGATACCACTTGATGTGTGTGGGAACTACTCTGTCACTCAAGGATTTCGAAATTTGAAGAGAAGAAAAGAGAGAGGAAAGTGGCTATGGCTTTCTCTGAAAGAAACAATGTGCAAGTCATGAGTTACCTAAAGCCAACACTTTCTATTTATAGAATGCCATCTAGGTTTAGGTTAGAATTATATGGCATTAAAATAATGGAAAAATAAAATGGTAAAAGCTTGCACAGTGGCCGGCCATAAAAGGAAATTGGACCTCACTTTGCAACTCTCCCATTTTGTTATTTTTCATTCCCATTTTCTCAAAAATGCCAATTTTCCAATTTAACAACTTAAATGCCAATTCTAATTATTTAATAACTTAAAAATAATTATTAAATAATATTGTCATTTAATATATTTATTAATTTAGACATATAAAGTCTCCACCATTTATCTCTGTTTAGCCAAGCTCGAAGGATATCATCGGTTCACTTCTAAATTCTTATAGAAGTTATAGACTCCATATTTATGTTACCGCTCCCACTCAATTGTACTATCATGTTCCCAAAATGTACGTATCACCCTGACCCAAAAGTAGGCTTAACTAACAAATCAAAGAACAAGTATAATACTCTTGAGATCGAACCTAACCATATCAGGATTAAGATCATTTGATCTAAGATCAACGGGTGATATTGAATTGAATAGATATTACGGTAAATTTTAATATATCTAATCAAAGTTCAATATCGGTCCCTTCCGATGTATACTCCATACATACGATACTGGTAAACTTTGCCAATGTCCTGGAAATGACATACCACTTATCCAAGGTGTAAGAATACCAATCGTTGATTATACCATGCCAGTCTAAATCAAGTGTCCTGACAAATCAGGGAATAAACTTTCAAACATATAATCAAGATTATTTTCCACTGTGCTGACAACACTATAATCATTAACAAATTCATATGTTCTGGACTTAAATAGAATTCATACATTATGTATATATAATCATGAAATAAATCATGTGAACCATGCAACATTAAATGTTATTTCTGATCTTTATTAATAAATAAATCTGATTATATTGAAATGAGTTTAATTTAGGGCACAAAACCAAACAAACTCCCACTTGCACTAATATAAAACAAAATGTGCATTTCAAATAATCTCAACACCTTGATATACAAATCAAGTGTAGTAGTAGTATACTCCTCGTAATAGGATCTGACAGGTTGAATTAACACAACCTTTTCTCCACCATTACTCTTCCTTAATCACAAAATCCTTGATATTGTGAAATTCCTCTCTATATGTCTACTCTCTTGGGATACTGGATTCTATACTTTTGGCAACTACTTTTTGGTTAATTAGGAAATAACACTAGTAGTTAAGACAAGTTGGAACGGTGCCACAAATGTATAGAACTTTCCTTAGACTGAATAAGTACCTTTCCTGCATCTTTAACATTCAGTCTTTCTCTGGTTGACCTAGACACTTCAGATAGCTTTTTACACTTCTCCAAAATCACTACTCCACCCCGAGAGTAATCACCATCTTATCAGCAGACTTTCTAGCACAAAGGCAAGTCTTGAAATCTGATGTGTTGTAGTCTAAGAGTTTTAAACACACCCTTATCGACTAAGATATAGTTCCTCTTCTTAATCATAAGATTTACTTGATTGTCTTCCAATGTTCCTTTCCTTGATTAATCTGATACCTACTCATTACTCCCACTCAACAGCAGGTGTCTGGTCTAAGGCATACTAAAGCATATTTGAGACCTCTCACTGTTGATTTAAGAAATTCTTTTGCATTAGAGTAAGTAATTACCAGGTGTACCACAAGCCATAGGTTTAGATAAACTCAAACCTATAGTACTAGGAACAGGAAGTTTTGTTAAGTCCATTGAATAGACTTATTAACGAAAATTTCCTTTTATGTCATTGTAATAGAAAACTTTAGGTTATTCCATGAGAATGGATCAAACCATAGTTCTATTGGCTTTCTTCTTAGTTTCTTATTTTGACAATCCATTACTTGTTTAAACTTAAAATGGATTTTAATCACTAGTTTCTTCCAAGTCATAAGAAGAGTGAGTTCCTTGAAACCCTCCCACTACGACAAGGTACGGTGAATTATGTCTAAGAAAACTACATGGTATTGACCTCTTCGGTTGTGTCAAAACAACAGAGGCAGTGGGATCATCTTGTAAAGAATAAGATGATAGAACACTTTTGGAATCAAGAAAAAATATCTCATTTATTTGCTACTTTATTTTCAGACTTAATCATTTTCTTCGAAAAGTAGTATTAGTTTAAACAAACACTTTCTTATCTATTGACTATGGGATGTTCCACCCCTAATCACTTAGAATAGCTAACAAACATGCAAACCATGGCTAATAGTTCTAGCTTTTCTTAAGATTTCAATTAGGTCATCCATGAATCTAGTAATGGTTTACACAAAGTACCCAACCATTGCATCATTCTGAAATTGTATTACCATAGAAGGATTTAGGCAACGACTAGTAACTAATCATCAATATGCAAATCGAATTTCTGGGGAGGTAAGTTTGCATATAATTCAAAATCAATTTAATGATCTTTGAACTGCATATCTGCTAACTATTTCTCCACCCCTATCAGTTCGCAAGATCTTTAACCACTTACCTTAATGGTTTTCACCATTGCTAGAAATTCATGAAATTTTTCAAAAATTTCAAATTTCTTTTGCATAAGGAAGAATATAGAGTGATCGTTTTAAGAATATAACGATAAACTCATATCCACCCCTGAATGTACATCCATCTGCGAATGAGATGAACTTACTTTTAGTGGATATAGGCATATCAACTCATTGCAGAGATTGATCTTGTCAAAACCACTATGAACAAGATACAAATGCACTTGATTTAAAAAAATATATGTGGTTGTATGTTTTGATGACTTAGGTTAGTTCTTAGAATAGTGTAAGTGGATTCTGGTCACAGAATACTAAACTCATATTCCATACTAACATACAGTTTGAATCCATAGATAGAAAATGGTTATTAAGCACTTGTGAAAGTGTAACTGTATAATGAGTAATTCTTTCTTGGACCACCACTACTAATTTAACTCTAAGTCTTATTTGCCCATACAAGTAGGAGATTTTTAAGATTGAGGATTTATATCATTTTGGGATAGAATTTCAGGAATATAATCATATGTGTCATTTAATTTCTTAAGAGAAAATATAGAATGACATGAAATGATTTATAGACCATTCATCCAATGATATGTTATTGAGCTAATTCGAAATGAATAAGCTAAGAGGAATTAGGATAATTTCGTATTTAAATAAGAATCCAAAGATGCTCCGATGCGAGAGTCAAAGTAATCTTATTTATACAATCTTCTTGTTTCATATTGTAAATAATAGTCTAAGGTGTCATCAATTGATGAACAACTAGATATTGCATTTACAATATTTATCATTCGAGATCTAACACTATTATGTCTTTCTAATGTTGACAATCCATTAGAGATTTGTCCCATTAAAACAATAAGCCAAGTTAGATTAACAATGAAGATTCGAAATTAAACTACAACTTAATAACAGAAAATAACATGGTTCAATATAAATTCATACACAATTAAGAAATTATCAAACATATAGCAAATAACAAAGACATGTGAAAATACAAAACAGGGACATCTTAAATAATTTCTAAGGTTTTCAACAAACTGATACAGTGTCCTGGTAGGCGAGAGTCAAAGTATCATTCATTGAATAGAGTTGTCAGTTCATCTAAAATGCAAACCATTCTAGCAAACTTTTATTCGATCAAAATAAGAATCCAACATTGTCCTGGTAGGCGAGAGTCAAGGTTATTCTCATTTTATGAGCTTCCACCATTGTTTCATGTTTTATAAGTTTATCTCTAAGTAGTCACCGTAGGTGAGAGTCTAATAGAGACGAAAACTTACAAAACACTTATCAAATGAGATCTTACGGTGTTAAATGCGTTCAACGAATAACCATCCATAAGGGGGACGAAGTCTAGTGTCTCGAGTTTATATTGAAAACATTTAACTATTGTAAGACCAACAATGGAGATCGAATGTCCTAATAATAATAAAGCTCGTTATTTTTTAAAAAATTGTATTTTCTTCTAATATTTATTTTAAATATATATTTAATTAAAATTACCAATTTAGAATGAAAAATTCTAAATATAAATTTTAATTTAATATTTATAAATTATACTTAGATGGATATGAAAATAAAATGAATTATTGCCACCTTAGTAATAATTTCCAATAAATATTTAGAAAATTATTCAATTTAAGTTGTTTCAAAATCAATTTAAATTAATTTACAACTCAAATTCAATTTTCCATAAATATATATTGCATTTCGAAAAAATTGAAGTATTTAAGAATACAATTTTCGAAATTGCTTGTTAAAATAAAATAAAAATAAATCCTGGAAAAAATTATTCTAATTTAATGTTGGCCCAAAATTAATTAATAAAATTAATTTACAACAAAAAAAATAATTTTCCTATTTAATTAAATATTAAAGAAAAATTTCTAATATTTAAGTATCATGATGAAAATAAACTTAAATATTAATTTTCTATTTAATTAAATACACTAGAAAAATACTTCAAGTAAAAGATACAATAACTATCTAGAATTTCATTGACTAATTAATTCATTTTCTAATTATAATATATTTTAGTTCATTTATTTTAATTAATCATTAAACGAAAAAATCATTGATTTAAGTTGATCCAAAATTAATTAAATAATTTTCAACTTTAATCTATTATTCAAATAAAATTCGAAATTTCTGCATTTAAGAAATGCAATTTCGAAATTTGTGGGAAAAAGATTAATAAAATAAAATAAAATATATTTTGAAAAAATATTCAAATTTAAGTTACTCTGAAATAAGATTCCAAACTTAAAATAATTTTCTATTTAATTAAATAACATGAAAATAATAATATATAAGTATCATGATGAAAATCAACTTAGATATTTAGATTTTCAATTGAATTAAATGTATTAAATTCAAGAAATAAATAATTAAGTGTAGAGAAGACTTAATTATTAATTCTAGTTTAATGCTAGGAAAAATATACTTAACTTAAATTGTACCAAAATTAATTAATAAAAAAATTAATTTCACAATCTATGATATTTTCCTAATTAAATATTAGAAAATATAATTAGTACTAGAAATAACTATCTAGAATATATATCATTAACTAAGTGTTTTTCTAAAATTAACTTTAAAATATTAAATGAAAAATAAATATCATATATTTTAAAAGTTAATTATGTTGCTAATTCAATTTTAATTGGGTTAGACTAAAATAATTAACCTAATACAATTATTTAAATAAGGCAAATGGGCCTTTACAATTGGGGTAGTTTATGTGAGGGGGAGCTGGGTTCAGTATGTCGTACCCACTTCTATTGGCCCCCAACTCTCACACAAGGCCCAAAAGAGAGGAATTTAACCTTTAAATAAACAATTGTTATTCATTTAATAAGCCCAAATCTAATTGGGCCTAAATAAATTTACTTATGTCAAAATTTATTTTAGCAACCTAGTCTATTTACTTAGGAAAACTTAAATGGGCTTCCTATATGCATCTAAGCCCAATAGCAAACATATAGGCTCACACAGGTCAAATGATTTGGATGGGCCCTATCATGTTACTAGGTTTACACAGATGAAAGAAATAGCAAAAATTACCTGTTACAAATTATTTATAAGATCTATTGACAATTGGACAATGATTAAAATCAGATTATTGGATCTGTCAACAAGTTAATCATAGCAATTTAGATTAAATAAATAATAGGTTTGAAAAAAAAAATTAAATACATAATAATATAATCAAACAATACAAACCATAACAAGTAACTGATCTGGAATATCTGGAAAGTAAGCTAAAATATCTCAATTTTAAATTTTTTTTAAAAAAAATTAAATTTTAAAATAAATATCTTAACTAGAATTCAAATTTAGGTTGTTAGAGAATATTTGAAAAAAAATTAAAATTCAACAAACTCCTAAATTTTCTAAATTCTAACAAAAATCAAAAATATCTAACCAATTTTTCAAATATCAAGTTTATTCAAAATTTAAATTTATTTAAAATTTCTAATAAGATAATATAATAAAATATTTTGAATTTTAAATTTAGATATTTCATCATTATATTCTACGTCTTATAATTTAATAAATTTATATATTACATAAATAAACTAATTGAAAAATAAGTTATTTTATATGGTTAGAATATTTAAAAAAAAATATATATATATATAATAAGTTTGAAAAATTTAAGGTTTGAAACCCTAAAATATCTATTCAAACTAAACTAACCAATTTTTCAAATCTCATGTTACCAAAATATAATTTTGATAAAAAAATTTCTAATAAGATAAAATGTTAAACCTAACATATTCCTAATCTTATAATTTTAATTAATAAAAAATATTTCAAAAAATAACAAATTTGAAAAAAAAAATATGATATGGTTAGCAAACTTTGAAATTTGAACAAGATTATTTTAAAAGATAATATTTTAATATCAAAGTAAGATCATTCAAATTTAATAAAAAATAATATCTGATCTTATAATTAAAATAAATAAAATAATCTAAAATTTCAAAATTAACCATAAGGTTCCTTTGTGAGAAATCAAATTTTCAAAAATCGAAACTAATTTTAATTAATTTAAAAAAAATAATAAAAATTAATTTTATTCTGACAATTAGATTCTTATTTGAAAATTCAGATTCTACACAAAATTTTACAAAAAATTGGCTTTTGTTTCAATGAAAAACGATTTTTGAATCAAAAGTTATGACGAAAACAAGTTTGAGGCACAGGGGTATGCATTGCATACCCTTGCGTTCGCGGATTGGGGTGTCTGACCGAGCATCAAGGCTGCATGCAACCTATCTGAGTGAGGGACACGGGCGGGACAAGGGTATGTGTAAAGACCGCTTAGTTTAATTTGGAAATTAGCAGTTAATCACGTTTAATTATGAAAATTATTTATAGCTATTTAAATAATTATTATACTGTTATTATTGAATTCAGAGATGCATTTTTATGTCATTTAGTAGTTTTCATAATTTTGCATTTCCGGTGCCCGGTATTTTGGAACTCGGTGTTTGGCTCAGTAAAATCACAACTTAGTATGTTAGTAGTTTGGGACGGTTTATTAGACATTGGGAATGTCGGGAATGGCTGGGAATTTAGAATTTCCCAAAAATACCCCTTTAGTGTTATTTATGTTATTATAATGTGGAGGGGCAAAATGGTCTTTTTGACCCAATGATATTTTGTCCTTTAGTGGACTTAGAAAATAAGTTTATTATGTGTTTTAATTTATTTTGTTGGCTGAAATGAATATATTGATTTCCTTACCTTCATTTTTCAAAGTTTCAAAAAATTAGAAAGTTAGAAAAAATTCAAAGGAAAACCATTTTTCTCTCTAGTCTCTCTCTCCCTTTCGGCCTCTTTGAGCAGCAAGAAACCAGCCTTTTCCCTTGGTGATTCAAGCTTTCTTTAGTCAAATTTGTGATCTCTTGTTGTTGGTATGTTCTCTCTAGCTCTCCTTTAAGTTTTCTTGAAATTTTGATGAAAATGAAATGTTGTTGCATGCTTGTTTTTGTTGTTCTTGCTGCTGTGGTTTGTGGTGTTTTACAGAGGTTTAATCTTGTTGTTTTAAGTAGATTAGAGCTAGTGTAATGCATGATAATTGCTTTGATTTCTAGATTGAAAGTTTTAGCTCAAAGTTTGGTTTTCAAAGAGAATTTTCGAAATTTGTGGCTGTAGTGTTTGCATGAATTAGGGTTAGTTTTCTGCAGTGTTATTATGCTTGTTTATGAAGTTCTAAGCTAGTTTTGAGGCCTGTTTGTGAGCTTTAGCCAAGTTTGAGTTTGAACTCAAAGCTTGGAGCTCACATGGTGTTTTTCAATTCTGTGCATTCTGGGTGATTTTAATGCTTTAGAAATGTTATTTGGGTTATATAGAACAGGTCTGGAAGGTTTGGTGTAGTGCCAATATGAATAATCCTCACCCTGATCCTCTCCTAGTTAATGTAACACCCTAACTAGCATAGGCGTATTACGTGATTTTTAAACATACTGTGCAGCTCGTTGCTAATCAACGAGGTTTATGGAAAACGTGATTAATTAAAATTTTTGCTTTTTAATTAAACTTGTAAAATATTTATACAAAAGACTCGGGATCCCGATTACAAAACCATTTACAAAAGTTTACTGTTTATACAAAATACTTGTCGCCTAGCGACTAATTACAAAAAATAGCCTCGCTGTCCCGATGATCGTACGCTCCAGGCCTAACCGCCCCGACATGTACAATCTTCATAGGCTCATTCACGGTCCATCAGCTTTAGCCTTGCCTTTACCTACACATATACATAGCACTGTGAGTCGACAGACTCAGTAAGAAAAGCATAATAATACTCATACATAAATCCCGGTCATGATCAGACGCCCATACCCCTGACCATAACCCTAACTGCCGTGTCCAACACGATATTGAGTCCCCCTAACTGCCGTGTCCAACACGGCATGCGAGTTACGAACGTTCATAGGGACGGTACTATTGACAAGTAACAGCCTAATCGGTCGAACCGGTCATACTCCGGCTGCTGGTCATACTCCAGCCTGTACCGACGTGTTACAGTATCAACCTAATCGGTCGAACCGGTCATACTCCGGCTGCTGGTCATACTCCAGCCTGTACCGACGTGATACGTCAAGTAGTACAGAACCACCAACCTAAGTATCAGCCTAATCGGTCGAACCGGTCATACTCCGGCTGCTGGTCATACTCCAGCCTGTACCGACGTGATACGGTTGGATGGTTCGAAGCCAACATACATATCTAATGTAATCTAACAGGCTTCCTACATGCACGCTAAACATGTAATCTACATATGCATACTGTTATACTAATCTTACCTGGATTCCAAATTCAGGTGTGCCGGTCAACCTGACTGGAACTATCTGCGCGGCGGATTACAAGCTCCTAAACCATAAAAATCACAACACTATAAGTGATACGCTAAATCACTTCCTGGGGACTTAAACTAGGAACTAAAAGTTACCCTATCGATAAAAAGCATGGCAATACCCTAAAAAACATAAAAACGAGGAAAACTAGGGTTTTTGAAATTTCCCCAACCGGTAGACCGGTTGCCCAACCAGAATTCCGATTCTGGAAATTTTCGAAACCCATCCAGAATTCCGGATGCACAACCGGAATTCCGGTTCCTCGCAGGCAGAAATTCAAAATTTCACAACTCAATCAAATCAACTCCAAATCACACCAAACCTTCCAGACCTGTTCTATATAACCCAAATAACATTTCTAAAGCATTAAAATCACCCAGAATGCACAGAATTGAAAAACACCATGTGAGCTCCAAGCCTTGAGTTCAAACTCAAACTTGGCTAAAGCTCACAAACAGGCCTCAAAACTAGCTTAGAACTTCATAAACAAGCATAATAACACTGCAGAAAACTAACCCTAATTCATGCAAACACTACAGGCACAAATTTCGAAAATTCTCTTTGAAAACCAAACTTTGAGCTAAAACTTTCAATCTAGAAATCAAAGCAATTATCATGCATTACACTAGCTCTAATCTACTTAAAACAACAAGATTAAACCTCTGTAAAACACCACAAAACACAGCAGCAAGAACAACAAAAACAAGCATGCAACAACATTTCATTTTCATCAAAATTTCAAGAAAACTTAAAGGAGAGCTAGAGAGAACATACCAACAACAAGAGATCACAAATTTGACTAAAGAAAGCTTGAATCACCAAGGGAAAAGGCTGGTTTCTTGCTTCTCAAAGAGGTCGAAAGGGAGAGAGAGACTAGAGAGAAAAATGGTTTTCCTTTGAATTTTTTCTAACTTTCTAATTTTTTGAAACTTTGAAAAATGAAGCTAAGGAAATCAATATATTCATTTCAGCCTGCAAAATAAATTAAAACACATAATAAACTTATTTTCTAAGTCCACTAAAGGACAAAATATCATTGGGGCAAAAAGACCATTTTGCCCCTCCACATTATAATAACATAAATAACACTAAAGGGGTATTTTTCGGAAATTCTAAATTCCCAACCATTCCCGACATTCCCAATGTCTAATAAACCGTCCCAAACTACTAACATACTAAGTTGTGATTTTACTGAGCCAAACACCGAGTTCCAAAATACCGGGCACCAAAAATGCAAAATTATGAAAACTACTAAATGACATAAAAATGCATCTCTGAATTCAATAATAACAGTATAATAATTATTTAAATAACTATAAATAATTTTCATAATTAAACGTGATTAACTGCTAATTTCCAAATTAAACTAAGCGGTCTTTACAGTTAATATCTTAGCAAAAGAACTCTATAGTGTGAAAATGCATCCTGGTAGTTGCATAAACTCGCAGCTGTTGATGATGAATCTGAAGTTCCAAAAGGCAAATCTACTAGGGATTGATTTATCAAGAGAACAATGGGTCCAATTCATTCTTAATAGTCTTCCTCTAGAGTATAATGAATTTGTTGTTTCTTACATGATCAACAATTTCAACTCCTCCGACATGGTCAAGCTCGAAGCAGAATTACGAGCCCATGAATGGAATCTAATTGCTATGGGACCACCTGGGTTTGCAAATCTTAATCAGAGGAAAAGGATCAAGCATGAAGGCTCTAGCAAAGCTACTTCTTCAAGTACAATTATCAGACATAATCTTCTATGTTCGAATTGCAATGAAAAGGGACATCAAGAAGAACGATGTCCCCGACTTCTAAACAATTCAAACGAAGGTAATGCTTTTGTCTTTGAATCATGTGTTTTAGAGAACGACAAATCCACTTGGATTGTTGATTCTGGGTCTACTAACCATGTATGTTCTTCACTGCAGCTGCTTGAAACTTGGGAAAATCTGCTTCCAGAAGAGTTAAAGTTTAAAGTTGGTAATGGCGAGTTAGTGTCGGTCAAAGCTAGAGGAAAAGCCTGCATCAAGTTTCAACAAAGATGTGTGTTGCTTACATGGAACAAGGGCTTTATGTTTTAAGACCAAATACACAAATCTCACTAAACAGTGAACTTTTCAATGTAGCTAAACCTAGAAACCTCAAAAGAAAAGAGATTGATAATGATGATCAAACTTATCTATGGCATTTACGTTTAGGTCATATAGGCTTTGATAGACTCAATAGGCTAACTAAAGACGGCCAATTGAAAAATGTCGTCTTAGGTGAATTGCCAGTATGCGAGTCCTGCCTGGAAGGAAAAATGACTAAACGTTCTTTCTATGCAAAGGGAGAGCGTGCCAAATACCCCCTAGGGTTAGTGCATTCTGATGTTTGCGGACCTCTGAATATAAAAGCCCGAGGTGGTTATGAGTATTTTGTCACTTTCATTGACGATTACTCTAGATATAGTTTTCTTTACCTAATGCAAAAGAAATTTGAAACGTTTGAAAAGTTTCAAGAATTTCATGCTTTGGCTCAAAACCAATTAGGTAAAACATTAAAGATCTTGCTAACTGATAGGAGTGGAGAATATATGGATATGCATTTCAAAGATCATTTAATTGAACTTGGAATTGAATCCCAATACACTGCCCCAGGCACTCCACAACAAAATGGAGTTGCAGAAAGAAGAAATCGCACTCTTTTGGAAATGGTTAGGTCTATGCTGAGCTATTCAACTCTGTCTACGTCCTTCTGGGGATATGCTATACGTAAACGGATACGCCAAGTTTTCACTTGATCTCACATAGGATGTTGAGATGACTCCTCTTTGAATCAATTGACTTACATATCCATGTCTTAGACTAATATGTCTAGACTTCCCATTATATACTCCAGTATATACTCCAGTATATACTCTAGCTAATGTTGCTTGGCTATCACAATGTATCGATATTGTAGATACATCCTCTTTAATAATTGGAATCTCAATTAAGAGATCTCTTAACCATTCGGCCTCTTTCCCAGTGGCAGCTAGAGCTATAAACTCCGCTTCCATTGTGGAATGAGAAATGCAAGTTTGTTTCTTGGACCCCCAAGAAACCGTTCCTCCACCTAGGGTAAATACCCAACCAGTTGTGGAAAAATTATCCCCAAGGTTGGCTATCCAACTTGCATCAGTATATCCTTCTAAAATTGAAGGAAATTTGGAGTAGTGAAGACATAGGTTTTTGGTTTTCTTTCAATGACCCAAAACTCTCCCTATTGCCTTCCAATGATCTACACTTGGATTACTAGTAAACCTACTAAGTTTACTCACTACAAATGATATATCGAGCCTTGTACATTGGGCAGCATACATAAAGCTCCCTATAACACTTCCATACTCCAACTGAGCCAGTGCTCTACCACTATTTTTAACTAATGGTTTACTATGATCGAATGGTGTGTTGGCCTCTTTAGCCTTTAGATGGCTAAACTTATTCAACACTTTCTCAATACAGTGTGCTTGCCCTAAAGCAAAACTCCCACTATGCCTTGTAACTTTGATACCCAAAATAGTATCCACTTCTCCAAGGTCTTTCATTTTAAAGATTGAAGAAAGAAAGCTCTTAGTTTCTTCTATTCCTTTCATGTTATCACTAAGGGTTAACATGTCATCCACATATAAGCAAACAATTATCATATAATTTTTACAAGTTTTTGAATACAAACACTTGTCTCCATTGTTATGCCTAAAGCCATTTGAAAGAATAGCATTGTCAAACTTGACATGCCATTGTTTCGGAGCTTGCTTTAATCCATATAAGGATTTCTTCAACTTACACACTTTATGTTCATTGTTTGGTAGGACAAACCCCTCGGGTTGTTCCATATAGACCTCCTCATCAAGGTCACCATTTAGGAATGCTGTTTTTACATCCATTTGGTGAACATACAAGTTTTGTAATGAAGCCAATGCAAACAACACCCTTATGGTAGTTATTCTGGCAACAGGAGCATAAGTATCAAAATAATCAATACCCTCCTTTTACCTAAAACCTTTAGCTACTAACCTTGCTTTAAAGGTTTGTATAGAGCCATCAGTGTGTATTTCTTTCTAAATATCCACTTACACCTAATTGCTTTGCATCCTTGCGAAAGATCCACAACATCATAGGTGTCATTAGAGAGAATTGAGTCCATCTCATCATCAATTTCTTCTCTCCAAAATGCACTATCTCTAGATTGCATGGCTTCTAGAAAAGTCTTAGGATCATCCTCAATAAGAAGTATTAAGGGAATTTTCCTTATTACTTCTTCTCTAGTCCCTTCTACCACGTAGAAAGAAATTAGTTGAGAATCTATTTCATCCTTATTTAGACTTTTCTCTTTTCTCACCCTTTGACCTCTCCTAGGTTCAATGGGTTGTTCTACAACTTTAGTAGTGTTCTCCTCTTGAGATCCTCTTTTAGAAATAGAAGCTTGAGAATTATTTTCATATAAAATATTCTCACCTAGAGGTGTGGAACTTTGAGAGTTGTCCTCATACAACTTTTTCTCAAAAAATTCTACTTCTCTAGATTCAATTACAAAATTGGATTCCACATCCAATAGCCTATATGCCTTACTATTATTGGCATAACTAACAAATGCATATTTTATGGCCCTTGAACCCAACTTGGTTCTATTTGGTATGGTCTTCGTACAATAAGCAAGACACCCCCACACTTTGAAGTAACCAATATTTGGTTTTCTTCCTCTCCATAACTCATATGGAGACATGTCATTTTTCTTCATAGGTATTCAATTAAGAATATGACATGCGGTTAAAAGTGCCTCCCCCCATAAGTTGTTGTTCAACTTAGAGTACACTATCATAGAATTGACCATTTCAAGAAATGTTCTATTCTTCCTTTCGGCTACACCATTTTGTTGTGGTGTATGTGGTACCGAACTCTCATGAATTATACCATTTTCCTCACAAAAATGAGTAAATTCATTAGAGAAGTATTCACCTCCTCTATCACTTTTATTTTCATGTTAAGTTGATTTTCAACCTCCGCTTTGAAAATCTTAAAAGCACCAAAGGCCTCATCCTTTTGCTTTAACAAATATACATAAGTATATCTACTATAATCATCAATAAAAGTAATAAAATACCTTTTACCACCTCTAGTTAGAATACCATTTAATTTACATAAATCACTATGAATTAAATCTAACAATTTTGAATTTCTCACAACATTTGGAAAAGGTTTTTTAATCATCTTTGCTTTTACACAAGTTTCACATTTACCATAATTTCTTTATCACAATCAATCATGCCACATTTTTTAACTCTTTTCATAGTAGAAAAACCAATATGAGCTAATCTAAGATGCCACAAAAATAAAGAATCATGCTCAATCATTAAGTGGAACTAGAAGCTTTATTATTGCTAACATTAAAAGTTACATCATTGGTGCACAATTTCACCATTCCCTCACAAGAGTACCCCTTGCCCAAAAATACATTAGACTAGGTAAGTATGAGCTTACCGAATTCATAAACGGCCTTAATGTCGGGCTTTCCAAGTAAATCACCCGTAATCAAGTTTCTATTCATGTCGGTATAAAGCACATTCACCAATGTGACTTTCTTAGCAGAGGGGAAAAACACATCAATGGTACCTTTGCCTAGTACCTTTGATTTGACCTCATTGCCCATTTGGATCTCGTGGTTACCCTTTGACTCTTCAAAAGTCTTGAACAATGATTTGTCATATGTGACATGAACGGTGGCACATGTTGTTGGAATTATTTTACCAGGATCTTAGATTTACTAACAAGTATGTTGTTTAAACATCCTAAATAATAACTTCTAAAACGATATTAAATAAACACATATAAAGTATGAGAAACCTTACAGTGGTTGTAGCGGAATTTAATGTCTCATTCCACTCACATCTCTAACCCTTGTATCCTTTCTGTCGCAGAGTATCACCAAGATTTGAGCCCGAATGTCCTTTTCTTGAATCTGGATTCTTCACAATCTTCCACACTATGATTGAGGTACCACTTGATGTGTGTGGGCACTCACTCTATCACTCAAGGGTTCGGTTTTCAGAAGAGAGAAAGAGAGAGAGAAGGTGGCGGCTTGGTTTTAGGAAGAAGGCTTTGAGTTTTATCTGAAGGAATGAGATGCATCATCTTTTTCCTGAAGCCATCACTACCTATTTATAGTCAACCACCTAGGGTTAGGTTAGATTTATTTGGCATTAAAATAATGAAAAAATAAATGATAAATAACCTACATATGTGGCCGGCCATGTATAGGATAATGGGCCTCACTTTTGCAAATTTGCTATTTTGTCATTTTTCCATCTCATTTTCTCAAAAATGCCAATTTTCCAATTTAACCATTTAAATGTCAATTTCAATTATTTAATAACTAAAATTAATTATTAAATAATATTGTCATTTAATATATTTATTAATTAGACTAACTAAAGTCTCTTAATTAACAAATAAATCCTAGAAACTCTTTCTTCACAATTTAGCCCTTTCTTAGTGAAAATTCACAAACTAGACATAGTCTAATTTTAGAATTATAATTGATTAATCAAAATCAATTAACTGAGTCTTACAAGCAGTATTGTCTCAACTAGTATTGTAAAGCCCGCTTAGTTAATTTGGAAATTAGCAGTTAATTATGATTAATTATGAAATTATTTATAGCTATTTAAATAATTTATTATGCTGTTATTTATGGAATTCAGAAATGCATGTTTATGTTATTCAGTAGTTTTCATATTTTGCATTTCCGGTGCCCGGTATTTTGGAACTCGGCGTTTGGCTCAGTAGAAATCACAACTTAGTATGTTAGTAGTTTGGGACGGTTTATTAGACATTGGGAATGTCGGGAATGGCCGGGAATTTAGAAATTCCCAAAATACCCCCTTTAGTGTTTTTTTTTTATGTGATTTTGGTGTGGAGGGGCAAAATGGTCTTTTTGCCCCATTGACTTTTGTCTTTTAGTGACTTAATTAAATTGAAAAATAAATGTTATTATTTTATTATTTGGCTGAAATAGAATTAGTTAAAGCCTTCATTTCCTTTAATTTCATTTCACTCAAAATTTCAAAGTTAGAAAATAGAAAAATTGCAAAACACTCTCTCTTTCTTTCCTCTCACTTTCGGCCAAGCCTTGGAGCAGCAAGGAGCTGATTTTTCTCCATTGAAGTTGCTTGTTGATTCATCTCATTTTAAGGTTCACTTCAAGCTAGGTTAGTTCTTGTCATTTCTTTCTTTGTTTTGTTAAAAGTTTGATGAATATTGAGTAAATGCATGCATGTTTTGTGGCTGTGTTTAATGGTGTTTTTCTGAGGTTCAAAGCATGATTAATTGTTGTTATTTGAGTTGTTTGAAGCATGATTAGCTAGGTTGTTCAAGCTTTTAGTTTTTATGTGAAAAGTATGAAATTTTTGAAAGAAATAGTTCATGCTGTTCTGTGATGTTGCTGTTGTTTCTAAATGTTTTCTGAGGTAATATTATGCTAGTTTAAGGTGAATTAAGCTAGTGGATTGCTTGTTTAGTTGGATTTGCTCAAGCTTGAGTTTGGAACTCAAAGCTTGAGCTCCAATGGTGATTTTTGTGTATGTGGTTTCTGGGTAGGTTTGATGCTTGGAAAATGTTTATTAGGGTCTAATTAGCGAGTGTCCGGAAAGTTTGGTTGAGTTTGGAATCGTTTTGGTTGGTGAAATGATTTTTGTGGTTTTCGGGTAAAACCGGTAATCGGCTTACATCGCTTGTAAAACCTAAGCTTAGGTTGCCGGATTTTGCGGTAGGGAAGAATCCAGGTTTTTCTCAACTTTCCGTTTTGTGCTAGTTTCGGGTTTTCAGACAGTTTGTTCTCTGCTAGTTTGGGGGTATTTTAGTATTAAGTTGCAGTGAGTTAGGTTTGGTTTTAAAACCTTTGTCCCCGTTGTGATTTAGCGTGTCACTTATCGGTGTTGTGATTTTTACGGTTTAGGAGCATGTAATCCGCCGCTCAGCTAAGTTCCAGTCAGGTTGACCGGCACACCTGAATTCGGAATCCAGGTAAGATTAGTATAACAGTATGCATATGTAGATTACATGTTTAGCGTGCATGTAGGAAGCCTGCTAGATTACATGAGATATGTATTTAGGCTTCGAACCATCCAACCCCCGTCACGCTCTGTGTACGGGCGGAGTATGACCCAGCGAGTATGACCCTCGACCGATCAGTCGACACTTGGTTGGTGGTTCGTGGCTATTGACCTATCCCGTCGGTACAGTGGAGTATGACCAGCGGCGGAGTATGACGGTTCGGACCGATCGGGAGGATACTTGTCAATAGTACCGTCCCCCGAACGTTCAAAAACTCCGTACCATGTTGGACATGGCAAGAAGTGCTCGGTACCATGTTGGACATGGCGATGGCGGGACTCGCATCGTGTTGGACACGGCGGTCTTTTATGTATGTTATTTTATGCTTTTCTTACCGAGTCCGTCGACTCACGCGCTTACGTTCATGTGTAGGTAAAGGCAAAGTCATGGGAAATGATGGACCGTGAGCGAGCTTATGAGATTGTACATGTCGGGGCGGTTAGGCCTGGAGCGTACGATCCTCGGGACAGCAAGGCTGAGATTTTTTGTAACTGTCGTTAGACGACTTTCATTTTGATGTAAAAAGTTAAACAGTGAAACTTTTTGTAAATATTTTTATAATCGGGATCCCGAGTCTTTTATAATATGTTTTACAAGTTTAATCAAAAAGCAAAATTTTAATTAATCACGTTTTTCCATAAACCTCGTTGATTAGCAACGAGCCGCACAGTACGTTTAAAAATCACGTAATACGCCTAAGATAGTTAGGGTGTTACAATTTGGTATCGTAGCGCGGGTTGTCTTCCGAAGATCGTCACGACATGTACAATCATCATCAGCGATTAGCTCGGTTCACGGTTCCGCAAGCCTTTATTGCTTTAGTAGTTTATTTTATTCGCTTATGAAAAAGAAAAGCACGGTTAGGAAGCATGTTAGTAGCCTGATAGTAGAATAGGCGCATGTTTCGTTTTTAATTTCCAAATTAAGCGGCATTAGTAAGCTCGCCTTGAATACGACCTGACATGCCAACTCTTGGTTTCGCAGGCGGTTCTAATCAGATGGACGCCAGGCGGACTACCAGGAGTCAGGGCAACTCCGTAGGGTCGAACCAAGGACAGGGAGCTCGGTTCCCCACCGCTCGGGGCCGAGGTAGAGGTCCCCGAGGTGGCTCGTGGCCGGGGGTGATGAGAACCCGCCACGGAGCCGCCCAGCTCCCCCGGCCGATCGTGGAGCCCCCCGGGTGGGAGTTGCGGTTTGCGGAGATGCAAGCCGGATCGAAGAACAAGACCTCGAGATCCGGAGGTTGAGACAAGCAGGTGCTCCCCGCAGGCCTCAGTACTGTAGTACCGGTGGCACCTGCCCCGGCTGCCCAGGCCGAGATCGTGGTGGCGGCCCACAGATTGGAACCTTTATATGAGCGGTTCCCGGAAGCAAGCACTCCTACGTATTCCCGGAGGTCCCGATGTATCGAAAGCCGAGCATGGGTCGACTCGTGATTACCCGAATCGAATTTCATGGGTGTCACCTAAACGACAGAAGTGGTGTGCGCCACGTTTCGGTTCCGGGGAGGACGCCACCGGTATGGTGGGACATGGTGTCTCGGATCCATGACGTCACCACCATGACTTGGGAAAGGTTCCAAGAACTCTTCAACGCAAAGTATTACAACGAGGCGGTTAGAAGCGCCAAGAGGAGCAGTTCGTTCACCCGACCCAGGCGGGAGAACATGAGCGTCACCGAGTATACTACTCGGTTGTGACCGGTTGGCGAGGTTAGCCTCGGAATTGTGCCGACCAGAGCTTCGGCGGGAAGGAGAAGTATCTCGGACGGGTTGAATCCCAAGATCGTGCATGACCCGATGATTACCACCGACGACGGCACCACCCCTATGCTCGGATGGTGGAGAAGGCACCGCGAGCCGAGGCGCGGTGGGGTGCATGTCGGATTCGCCGCATCTCCGGTTGGTGGCGGGGCTCCTACCCCTCCCGCATCGAGCTATAGCGGGGGGAGTAGTGGTTCGGCCATTGATCGAGGAAGAGGGCAACCACGCTTCCGGCTCGAGTCGAACAAGAGGTTCCGGGGAACCGGCAGGAGTCGTCCCGTGGTAATGAGACCCGATTCTCCTACCCCGAGTGCCCTACGAGCAAGAGGCACCATCGGGGTGAGTGCAAGGGGCGGGGATGCTTTCATTGTGGCATGCCCGGGACACTTCAAGAGGGAATGTCCCCGGCTCGCCGAGAGGCACCGAGAGCCCAGCCGATACCCACTCCGGCCGGGGTATTCGCTATCACGCGGGCGATGCGGATGCCGGCCCATCGCCTGTTACAGGTCGGCTTTTTATTAACAACTCGTTTTATTCAAGCCGTCTTTGATTCGGGGCTACACACTCTTATGTGGCGGCCGAGTCTTTAGTAAGTTGGGTAGACCACTATGATAGATATGAATCGGGGTTTGGAACCCCGTTACCCTGGCGGAGAATTGGTTATCTCCAATAGGTGGATTAGGTCTATGCCGATCGGGATAGATGGTAGAGAGTTAAGCGGCCGATCCGATGAGATGAGCTTAGTCGGGATCGATATTATTTTAGGAATGGATTTCCTATCTAAATATTCGGCGAGCATTGATCAGAAGAGGAAGATGGTGGTCTTCCAACCGGAAAGTGAAGAACTGCTCGTGTTTGTGGGTTCTGGTTCGTGGATCTCGGATCCCGGTGATCCCGCTATGTCGGCGAGAGAATTATTGCACGGCGGGTGCTTAGGGTTTCGGCCGTGGTGGTGGACACCACTCGGCCGGTACACCATTCGGCCGGAAGGACATCGAGTGGTTCTAGAATTTTTGGACGTTTTTCCCGAAGAACTTCCGTGGTTACCACCTCGGCGTGAGATTGACTTCGTGATTGACTTGGCACCAGGGGTGGATCCGGTTTCCAAAGCCCGTATAGGATGGCTCCGGCAACTTAAGGACCGAAGATTCGGCTCCAAGGGTTGCTTGACATAGGGTTCATTCGGCCCGGTGTGTCACCTTGGGAGCCCCGGCTTTGTTCGTGAAGAAGAAGGATGGATCTATGAGGATGTGCATCGACTACGAGAGTTGAACAAGCCGACGGTGAAGAATAAATATCCATTACCTAGGATCGATGACTTGTTCGATCAGGCCTTCGGGGAAGACTCGGTCTTTTCTAAGATTGATCTCCGTTCGGGTTATCATCAGTTGAGGATCCGAGAGGAGGACATTCCGAAGACGGCTTTCCGCACTAGGTATGGACACTACGAGTTTCTGGTTATGTCATTCGGACTAACCAATGCTCCTGCAGCATTCATGGACCTGATGAACAGAGTATTCAAGGATTTCCTCGATATCTGTGTGATTGTGTTTATCGACGACATCCTCGTGTACTCTCAATCAGAAGAGGAGCACGAGTTACATCTTCAGATGGTACTGCAACGACTTCGAGAACATAAGCTCTACGCCAAGTTCAAGAAATGTGAGTTCTGGTTGTCTCAGGTGTCCTTCCTAGGGCACATTGTGGGTGAAGATGGGATCAAGGTGGATCCCGGAAAGATTGAATCCGTCAGGGATTGGCCGAGACCGAAGACAGTGACAGAGATCAGAAGCTTCTTGGGATTAGCTGGGTACTACCGTAGGTTCGTGGAGGGGTTCTCCAAAATTTCAATGCCCCTAACCGAGCTTACAAAGAAGAATCAGCGATTTATACGATTCGTCGAGATAAATGTGAAGCTAGCTTTCAGAGCCGGCTGCAGATTGATTACTTTGCTCCGGTGCTAGCTTTGCCTTCGACAAGGAGAAGTTCGTAGTCTCAGTGACGCATCCAAACGGGGTTTGGGGTGCGTATTGATGCAAGCCGGACGGTTATCGCTATGCCTCCCGTCAGTTAAAGGATTATGAACAGCGATACCCGACTCATGATTTAGAATTAGCCGCAGTGGTTTTTGCACTGAAGATTTGGCGGCATTACCTTTACGGGGAGAAGTGCGAGATTTATACCGACCATAAGAGTCTCAAGTATTTCTTTACTCAGAAAGATTTGAACATGAGACAAAGGCGTTGGTTGGAATTAGTAAAGGACTACGATTGCGAGATCCTCTATCATCCCGGAAAAGCCAATGTAGTGGCTGATGCCCTGAGCGTAAAGTGGTCCGGGCAAGTAGCTAGCATGGTTCGATCTCACCTCGGCTAGCGAGGATATGGTTAGATCCGGCATTGAGTTTGGTAGGTCGGCTTCACAACTTAACGCCGCAATCCGACCGTTAGAAAGAATTAAGGTTGCTCGGACGACGGATCCGGAGTTAGTGAAGATCCGAGATGAGGTATTGGTGGTCAAGCCAAAGACTTTTCGAGTGTCGGATAAAGTGGGATGCTTTTGTATAAAGCCGGTGGTTTGTGTCCCGAGCAGTGTGGACTTGAGAAACGAGATCTTTGAGGAGGCTCATTCTACTCCATATTCCCTGCATCCCGGCACCACTAAGATGTACCAAGATTTGAAACCGTACTTCTGGTGGAACTAAGATGAAGAAGAATTTGGTAGAATTCGTATCGAGATGCCTCACTTGTCGGCCAGATCAAGGCTGAACATCGAGAGACCAAGTTGTTCAGTGCCTCTAACCCTACCGTAATGGAAATGGGAAGATATTACGATGGATTTTGTGGTCGGGTTACCTAGGACCACGGGTTTGTATGATTCCATCCGGGTAGTGGTAGATCGATTTACGAAATCTGCTCATTTCTCGCCGTTAGAACAACGCTTACAAAGGGATCGGTTGGCGAGTTATATGTCGTGGAGATAGTGAGACTTCACGGTACGAAGTCTATAGTTTCGGACGAGGATCCGAAATTCACCTCCAAATTTTGGCAAAGTTTGCAACGGGCAATGGGTACGAAGCTAAAATTCGGTACGGCATTCCATCCTCGGACGGATGGTCATCCGAAAGGACAATTCGTATATTGGAGGATATGTTGAGAGCCCGTGTTATGGACTTTTGAGGGTTCATGGAGCAAATATCTACCGTTGATAGAGTTCTCTTACAACAACGAGCTATCGCAGTACAATAGGGATGGCTCCACTATGAACCGTTGTACTCGTAGGAAGTGCGGAATCCCCATCCACTGGGATGAGACAGGGGAGAGGAAGTATTTAGGTCCAGAGTCAGTTCAACGGACCAATGAGGCAATAGAGAAAATAAAAGCTAGAATGCTTGCCTCACAGAGCAGACAGAAGAGTTACGCTGATCCGAAACGCAGAGATGTTGAGTTCCAAGTAGGGGAACATGTGTTTTTGCGGGTATCTCCGATGAAGGGGATTAAACGTTTCGGGAAAAGAGGCAAGTTATGCCCTAGATTCACAGGACCTTTCGAGATTCTCGAGAAGATAGGTCAAGTGGCATATCGGTTAGCATTGCCTCCAAACTTTATCGCAAGGCACAACGTATTCCATGTCTCAATGTTGAGAAAATACGTTTTCGTACCCCTCTCATATACTCGGTTATGAGAGCCTTCAACTTCGGCCCGGACATGTCATATGAGGAACGGCCGTGCGGATCCCGGATAGAAAGGATAAAGTCCTTCTAATAAGACCATAGCCCCGGTCAAGGTTCTCTCGGAGAAAGCAAGAAGGTGGAAGAAGCCACCTGGGAGCTAGAGTCAGATATGAGAGCTCAATATCCAGAGTTATTCAGGTTAGATTTCGGGGACGAAATCCTTTTAAGGGGGGAATAGTTGTAAAGCCCGCTTAGTTAATTTGGAAATTAGCAGTTAATTATGATTAATTATGAAATTATTTATAGCTATTTAAATAATTTATTATGTTGTTATTTATGGAATTCAGAAATGCATGTTTATGTTATTCAGTAGTTTTCATATTTTGCATTTCCGGTGCCCGGTATTTTGGAACTCGGCGTTTGGCTCAGTAGAAATCACAACTTAGTATGTTAGTAGTTTGGGACGGTTTATTAGACATTGGGAATGTCGGGAATGGCCGGGAATTTAGAAATTCCCAAAATACCCCCTTTAGTGTTTTTTTTTATGTGATTTTGGTGTGGAGGGGCAAAATGGTCTTTTTGCCCCATTGACTTTTGTCTTTTAGTGACTTAATTAAATTGAAAAATAAATGTTATTATTTTATTATTTGGCTGAAATAGAATTAGTTAAAGCCTTCATTTCCTTTAATTTCATTTCACTCAAAATTTCAAAGTTAGAAAATAGAAAAATTGCAAAACACTCTCTCTTTCTTTCCTCTCACTTTCGGCCAAGCCTTGGAGCAGCAAGGAGCTGATTTTTCTCCATTGAAGTTGCTTGTTGATTCATCTCATTTTAAGGTTCACTTCAAGCTAGGTTAGTTCTTGTCATTTCTTTCTTTGTTTTGTTAAAAGTTTGATGAATATTGAGTAAATGCATGCATGTTTTGTGGCTGTGTTTAATGGTGTTTTTCTGAGGTTCAAAGCATGATTAATTGTTGTTATTTGAGTTGTTTGAAGCATGATTAGCTAGGTTGTTCAAGCTTTTAGTTTTTATGTGAAAAGTATGAAATTTTTGAAAGAAATAGTTCATGCTGTTCTGTGATGTTGCTGTTGTTTCTAAATGTTTTCTGAGGTAATATTATGCTAGTTTAAGGTGAATTAAGCTAGTGGATTGCTTGTTTAGTTGGATTTGCTCAAGCTTGAGTTTGGAACTCAAAGCTTGAGCTCCAATGGTGATTTTTGTGTATGTGGTTTCGGGTAGGTTTGATGCTTGGAAAATGTTTATTGGTCTAATTAGCAGTCCGGAAAGTTTGGTTGAGTTTGGAATCGTTTTGGTTGGTGAAATGATTTTTGTGGTTTTTCTCGGTAAACCGGTAATTGCTTCGTTTTACACGTTTGTAAACCTAAGCCGGATTTTGCAGTAGGAGAAGAATCCGGTTTTTCTCAACTTTCCGTTTTGTGCTAGTTTCGGGTTTTCAGACAGTTTGTTCTCTGCTAGTTTGGGGGTATTTTAGTATTAAGTTGCAGTGAGTTAGGTTTGGTTTTAAAACCTTTGTCCCCGTTGTGATTTAGCGTGTCACTTATCGGTGTTGTGATTTTTACGGTTTAGGAGCACATGTCCGTCGTCATTTAAGTTCCGATCGAGTTGACGCCCACCCGAATTCGGAATCCGGTAAGATTAGTATAACAAGATGCATATGTAGATTACATGTTTAGCGTGCATGTAGGAAGCCCTGCTAGATTACATTAGATATGTATTTAGGCTTCGAACCATCCAACCCCGTCACGTCTAAGCAGTGGAGTATGACCGGCGGCGGAGTATGACCGGCTCGACCGATCAGCCGACAATTGGTTGGTGGTTCGTGCTATTGACCTATCCCGTCGGTACAGGCTGGAGTATGACCAGCAGCCGGAGTATGACCGGTTCGACCGATCAGGAGGATACTTGTCAATAGTACCGTCCCCTGAACGTTCAAAACTCTGTACCATGTTGGACATGGCAGTAGTGCTCAGTACCATGTTGGACATGGCAGTAGCGGGACTCAGTATCGTGTTGGACACGGCAGTCAGTTTTATGTATGTTATTTTATGCTTTTCTTACTGAGTCTGTCGACTCACAGTTTACGTTCATGTGTAGGTAAAGGCAAAGCTGTAGCTGATGGACCGTGAGCGAGCTTATGAGATTGTACATGTCGGGGCGGTTAGGCCTGGAGCGTACGATCCTCGGGGACAAAGAAATGCCGAGATTTTTATGCGTCGTTAGACGACTTTCATTTTGATGTAAAAAGTTAAACAGTGAAACTTTTTGTAAATATTTTTATAATCAGGATCCCGAGTCTTTTATAATATGTTTTACAAGTTTAATCAAAAAGCAAAATTTTAATTAATCACGTTTTTCCATAAACCTCGTTGATTAGCAACGAGCTGCACAGTACGTTTAAAAATCACGTAATACGCCTAAGATAGTTAGGGTGTTACAAGTATGGGGACCATGGGCCTATATATCCGAGCTTCCAATAAGCAGACCAAGAACTTACCAAGTAAATTCACTGATTTATTAAGTCCTTGTTGCATCCACGCATAGAACTTGAAATTGCACTCTCAGCTATATAGAATGCTCTATATGTTCCACCACATAGATACGCTATCAATTATCCATCGTTATAATCCCAATAATCAATGATCATCTATAGATGATATACATTGTATAGGGATTAAATGACCGGTATACCCTTCAATGTATTTTATCCTTAAAACACTTAGCCCCATATAAATGATATTTCAGCGAACTGAAATGAGTACACAACCATTTATCTCTGTTTAGCCAAGCTCGAAGGAAATCATCATTTCACTTCTATTTGCTAGATAGAAGCTATAGATTCCATGTCTATGTTTAGTGCTCCCCCTCAATTGTACTACCATGTTCCCAAAATGTACGTATCACCCTGACCCAAAAGTAGGCTTAACTAACAAATCAAAGAACATGTGTAATACTCCTGAGATTGAACCTAACCATATCAGGATTAAGATCATTTGATCTAGGATCAACTATGTGACATTGAATTGAATAGATATTACAATAAGTTTAATATATCTTATTCAAAGTTCAATATCGGTCCCTTCCAATGCATACTGCATGCATCCAACCGAAGTTTTACTTTAACCAATGCTCTAGAAAGAACATAGCACTTATCCAAGGTGCAAGTAAACTATGTTGTAGATTGTCATATCAGTTAAACTCTGTGTACTGATAAATCTAGGAATATAAATTTAATCACATAATCTTGATTACTTTCCACTGTGCTGACGACACAATAAACAAGAACATAAATGTGATAAGGGTTCGGATGAATTTATAAATCAAATAAACAAGTAAATGATAACATGAACCAAATGACAAACAAATAAGTGACGAAAATACTTCTGTTTCTTTATTGATATTGAATAATAGAGATTACATTGAAATGGAGTTTTATTTAGGGCATAAAATCCAACACATGTATCATACCACCATCCTTTCACTTTCCCTTGCAGGGAATTCACCTCACTAAGAGTAGCAATGATATCCTCCTCGATAGCATTTACTTTGGGTCCCTTAAAGTCTTTTCTATGCTTACATTCCTTAGCATAGTTTCCAAGTTTGCCACACACAAAGCATGGACCTTTTCCACCTTTGAATTAGTTTGGTTTAGACTTTGGACCCAAGGTATTACCCATTTTGGTCTTTCACTTGTTCTTATAAGGAACTTTGGAAGTTGCATTTGCTTTGGAAATCTCTTCATTAAACCCCTCCACAAGCTTATCCTTACATATCGATTCCTCTTCGATTCGAATATGTTTTTGGATTCCTTCAAAAGAGTAATCCTCATTTTTATGAAGGATTCTCTTCCTATAATTCTTCCAAGATGGTGGTAATTTTTCCACTATTGCACCAACTTGGAATGCCTCGGGAAATTCAATTTTGAGCACTTTCAATTTATTGACAATAATTTGCAACTCATGAATTTGAGGTAAAAGAGGTTTACCATCAAGAAATTTTAAATCAAAATATTGAGAAATTAAAAATTTCTTGGTACCTTCCTCCTCGGCCTTGAATTTCTATTCAAGGTGATCCCAAATTTCTTTGGCATCCTTAGTGTCGGTGTATAGGTTATAAAGCCTATCCGAGAGTGAGTTGAGGATGTGTCATCTACATAGAAGATTGCCATCTTCTCTCTTCTTCCTTTGTGCCTTGACCTCATCGATATCCTTGTCGGTAGGTGCGGGTAAAGGCTCCTAGGTGGACCCAAGAATATAGGCAATCTTGAGTGTGGTTAGGAGGAACCTCACCTTGTCTTGCCACCTAGTGAAATTGGTGCCATCAAAGCGGTCAAATCTCACCAAGTCTTGGTTCATCCTTTTTATAGTTTCTCCTTCCATTGAAAATTTAAAAAAAAAAAAAAAATCTTCTTGATTGTTAGAAATAATAGAGAGTTACAATGGAAGAATAAAATAAGATGAATAAAAGACTAAGACAATTACAACTCTAAACAAAATATTACAAGGAAAATATATTAAATAAAGAGTTACAATCCCAAAGCACAGAATACAAATAAAAGAAAAGAGTTACAACTCAAAACTCAAAGATACAAGTAAATGTAAACTATATAAAAGTATATATATAATAGTGTATATATATATATGATATAGAATATGTATATATAATAGAGTATATATATATATGATATAGAGTATATACATAATAGATGATATATGGTAGAGATATAAAGAGTGTATATATAGTATGTATATTAATATATATATATATATAATACTATATAGTCAATATATAAATATATGATAGTATATATATAGGAGTGTTTAGAGGAGAACAAGAGAGCAAAATAAAACTTGAGAATAGAACAAAATAAGAAAGAAGAACAAACACCCAAAGTGGAGATGGGGATCACCAAAAGCTTGAACAAAGTTTCTACACCTTTGTCCAAGAAGATTATTTCCCCCTCTATGAAACACTTAGGGCTTTGTGGAAATACTTCTAGGAATTATCAAGCCTTAGAACTCTCTAGCTTTGTGTTTGAAAGATAGAAGAGAAGAGTGTGTCTCAAAGAGTGAACCAAGGTCTCTATTTATAGTGTTTAGAATCACAAACTTTGAAATTTAAACATCATACACCCAATGGCTGTTACCATTTCTTAATGGGGTG
Organism: Cannabis sativa; assembly: GCF_029168945.1. Classification (NCBI taxonomy): domain Eukaryota; kingdom Viridiplantae; phylum Streptophyta; class Magnoliopsida; order Rosales; family Cannabaceae; genus Cannabis; species Cannabis sativa. The sequence goes on along the minus strand of NC_083609.1, from coordinate 39,323,056 downwards.
TAAATGGGATTAAATGGGTGATTTGGAGGTTATGGGAGTTGTTAAAAGCCATCCCAATAGCAAAAAACGTTTTACTATTAATGCTGAAAAAAAAACAGTAACTAGTTACTAGTTACTAAAATTTTCAGCTCTTGCAAATAACACTCAAACCTATTCCAAACCATTCCCACTTTATTTTTTATCAATTATACACATTATAAATGATAAAATTCAATCCCCAACAACTATATTTGAATTATAGTTTTTGAATTTCAAAAATTAAGTTGTGTAACCACTTTACACTTAATTAGTGATCATGTGGAAGTTACAAATTAACTCCACCTCTTATGTTACAACTATATGTAACTCTCAATCACATAATATTGTGATTATTACATGTATATAATTCCCAATTATATTATATGTAATAATATATATAATATATCACAATTTTAATCTTAAATATTATATTATTTATTATATTATTTAATAAATAATATAACAATTACAATTAGAAGTTTTCTGTTAAGTGTAAACTTGATGAGTTGTACAGTTAGCTTTGGTTGTTAGCTTTGATAGACCTTATATCTGATTACTCTCTTGTATTATATAATAAGGCTGTAAATCATTTTTTACAAATCAATATAGAGAATCATTTTCTTTCATTTGCTCAAACACGGATATCGATTGACTTTATATTTCATGCAAAAAAGAATAAATATATATATATATATAAGTAAGAGTCTTTGATGTTGTCATTATTAATTTATTATGTTTGTTTGACTAGGAAATATAATTGGCTTACCTTCAGCTATGCATGCAAGCTAATATAAGAAGGATACAATAAGAAAGTCAAATGCATTTTGATGATTATATAACAATTTGATGATATTATTATTATTATTATTATTATTAGTAGTAGTCATGGATTTTCTTGTGTATGTTCGAAAACCAAAAATATTTATATATTTATATATATTTATATAGTTGTCCTATTTGTTCAATATGCGTAAACACAATTTTTGCATTGAGATGTAATAAGGCAGTTTCATTCCACACATGACACATGCAATTAGTAGAAGTAGTCAATCTCGTTTACAATTTAACGCGTTATTTATGTTTTGGATAATGTCATTTTCTGAAAGTATCACAGGCAGTTTCTACGACACTAGACTTTCTCCATTCAAACGCGTGTGATTAGAAAGAAGGAGACATATTCCATTACATATATACATTTGAAATTCTTCCACTTACACATAATTCCAAACAATGAAAAAATGAAATAAAATAATCCTGTTAATTGAAAAATATACAAATGTATATAGAAAGACAAGAAAAGTACAGATATTTACTGTCTTCGTGGGAAGACAATGCAACAAAATATTGACGCGAACTCATAGCTTATTCAATCATAAAACGTTATGGATAGTGTCTAGAAAAAAAAAAAAAAAGATAAGTTATGGATAACTAACAATAATTGTGTTTCCATTTTAGAAAATAATAGTTGTGTTTCAATTAAGAGTGTTCATTCAATTAATTCGCACTATTTTTTTCATAGTACATCTAATTTGCAAAAGTGCGGATTTTATATTGTGAAAATTACATGAAATATTGGATTTTGTAAAAAAGTTATAAAAATATGGCATTTATAGGTTTGCTACCCTTCTATGGCATTTTTTCATTTAAGACTTTTTATGGTATTTGATATGCCATATTTTTGTTAACTTATTATGCAAACCCATATTTCATGTTTTTGTTTCTAACTTAATTAGTTTTATTTTTTTTAGTTTATTTTACATTTACATTTTAGGATTTTTTTCAATTTAAAAAAATTACACAAAATACTAACTTTTTTTTTTCAAACATAACATTTATAATTTCAGTTGCTAACTTTTTTCTTTCTTTCTCTTCTCTCTCTCTAATTTTCTTTTTTATTTTTTTTTTCTAATTCTCTTTGTGTCTCTCTTTTTTTTAATTTTTTTTCTCAAACTATTTTATTTTCTCTTTTTATAAATATATAAATATATATAATTAGTGTATATTTTTATATCTCATTTTTTTTTACAGAAATTAAACTGGTTTTTTTATTTAAACTACTATATGTTTTTTTTTTGTTAATAACTAATTATGTTATTAAAAACAGTAGAAAAAAAAAACCAGTTTTATCAACATCATCATGAAAAAAAAACACAATATAAAAAATCATAATCTAAAAAGAATACAAACTTTGAAAACTAGTTTCATCAACATTGAAAGAAACTAATAATTTCATTAAAAGAATAAAAAAAAATAGTTTCATCAACAAGATAATGAAAAAAATTACAATCTAAAAGCGATACTAACTTTAAAAACTAGTTTCATCAATATTAAAAGAAACTAATTATTTCATTAAAAGAGGCAAAAAAAAAAATACTTTCATCAATAACATAATGAAAAATACATAATGCCTCATAACTAAACTTTTTCAAACGATACTAAATTTAAAAACCAGTTTTGAACATATAAATTTTATATCAATACCTAATAACCAATTTTCTAACTTCATTTTTTATTTTGGCATTTAATTTGCTTGCTCAAAAAATAGAATTGATTTAAACATACATTATGTAGCAAATATAACAAAGAGAAAAAGAAATTAAAATCAAAGAGAAAAAAAGAAACAAAGAAAATTAAAGAAACAAAAATGCAATAAAAATCATAAAAGAATAACAATAAAAAACAGTGGAATGTGAGAAACCAGTTAGTAAAACAACCAAAATAAAAACAAACAAATAAAAACTAGTTTCTTGAAATAATCAAATAAAAAATTAAAACTTAAAACTCAATTATGAACAACAATAAAAAAAACCAGTTATGAAAACTAGTTACTTAAAAAAAAAACCAGTTATGAAAATAATAAAATAATATGTGTTTTAAAATAAAATAAAAATTGTTGTTCAAATATCATGCAATAATAAAATTGGTTTTATACAAACTAAAAAAATACAATAATATCATAAAAATGAAGCAACCCCATTACAGAACAGTTAAAACCTGTGAAACCAGTTTTGATGCTATAAAAAATCTTAACAAAATATTAATGTTAATTATAAAGGTAACTGAAACCAGTTTCATCAGACAATCAAATAAAAAAAAAAATACACACACAAAAAAATACAAAAAAAAAAAATACTAATCACAAATATAATCAAAACAACACACCATGCATACAATTGTTAAAAACAAAATATAAGTGTAAGTTTCGAACCTAGAAACAAAATAATAAAAAAGTAACTTAAAATAAAAATTTGTAATAACATAATGAAACTCTTTTTTTATTCTTTTAATGAAATTATTAGTTTTCTTTCAATATTGATGAAACTAATCTTTAAAGATTGTATTATTTTTAGATTATATTTTTTATATTATTTTTTTTTAGGATGATGTTGATGAAACTGGTTTTTTTTTCTGCTGCTTTTAATGAAATAATTAGTTTTTTAAAAAAAAAAAACAAACAGTAGTTTAAATAAAAAAATATGTTTAATTTCTAAAAAAAAAAAAAAAGACAACATCTACAGTTGAGATCATTTTTTTATTTATTTTAGTGTTTTATTTTAAAAAAAAAATAAAAAGAAAATAAAAAGAAACACAAATTTAAAGTTTTTTATGGTATTCCTCATGACTTTTTCCCATATTTGTAAGTTTTTTTGAAAATATGTCATATTTAGGGTAATTAAGTTTTTATGTCATATATATCAAAACATATGTTCATTTTCCCATATTTGTGTAAATAGCCCATTTATATTTTAGATCCAATCTAATCTACGTACGTAGTAATTCAAATCCAATCTAAAGTTACTTTGAATTGATTACTTTTAATATTGACTTATTTAATATTTATTAAAAAAAAAAATCACATAACATAACTAACAACAAAATAAAACACTCTAACAACAAATTAAAATAAATAAAATAAAAAATAATCAATTTAAAGCAAGAAAAAAAATTATATATTTTAAATTATTTTTTAATGAAATATATACATTTAATCTACTATATTTTGTAATATATTTATATCATATTTATTAAATTTTTAAATTACTATTTTTTTCATATTCTTATACGGATTTTAAATTTTCCAATCTATTCTGTACAAGTGCAAATATTCGCACTTTGTGAATTAAATTATGCAGATTAAATTGGTATCTTATGATCACCCCTAGTTTTAATATTCTTTTTTCATTTCTGAATTTTGTTTTTTATTGTAAAGGAGAACAATTTTATTTTATTTCTTTGCTTAATGAACAATTTTTATTTACTGGTTAAACAATAGGCCAAAGTCTAACAGTTGGGCAAAACTATTATCTAAGTAAAAATGCTAGAGTCAAATCAATTGTGAAATAACTTAATGAAACAATGAATCTGTCAAAATTTAATTTTTCTGTGTGTTTATTTGTGAAGACTTCACCACAAAGTCAGAAAATGGGTTAAACTTTAACAAGAAATCGTGACTTGAATAAATTCAACATAATCATAATTAAAATTAATTAAACATAATATACATAAGATAGTTAATGTGAATTTTACCAATCCTATGTAGACAACTTTTCTTTTCTTTCTTTTTTTTCTTTTTTTTAAAAAAAGTTCCCGACAAAAATCCTCCAAAATAAAGACAAGTACATAATAATTAGACAAATGCTATGGACGTCCACCATCCCAAGAAAGACTCATCGTATTTTGTTTACTTGTGGACTTGACAAGAAGATAAACGACAAACTACACTATATACAGTCTACATGTTTGCTTTTCTTCTGTCCATCTTACTTTTCTGTTTACTGATTCCTCAGTATGCACTAAAGTACTCAGTATGTACCTACACTAAAGTCATCCGTAAGTAACAAACAACTACTTGATCTTTCTATACAAGTTGAGTTGGTATGTTTACATTTTCAGAATCAGAAAGGCTCCAGCTTGACTTCTGGGCTTTGAGAATCTTTAGACTCGACTTCTTCTGGGATACTAGTTGCCACCAAGATTCCACCATTGTAACCATCCATAAGCAACTTCCCTATTTTGGATCTCCACTCTGAGGTGTCCTTCTCGTTCTTCCTGTCGTGCACTACTCTGTCGCGGTAATTGAGCATTGTTCCGAACCCACTATTTGGTATCCAACCATATTCGATTAGTACCTTCGCCTCACCTTGAGTCAAGTCCTTTCCAACCTTTACCAGGGATTAGCAAGTTTTAAGAGAGGAAACAACAAAAAATCTATTTTGTATTTATTGTCATTTATGTAAATACAGCCATGCTTGGAGATAAACTCGAATGATAAAGTCAAAATTGAAATTTAAACTAGTAGAGACATCCTCCAAAAACAGATACAGCATAATAAATATAAGCAAGCCTTCTATGCTCGTCTAATAACTACATATAGCAAAATACCATAATCTATGACAACAAATGCCAAACTATGAAGCTCATTAACTTCATTACATCAACATCAAGGCGCTAATAAACCCCTTATTACATATATGTTGCATACAAAATAACTGAAAAATAAGGCTGATGTGTAATTTCGGTTATTAACTAATGGAGGGAAGGTATGTATGTAAGGCATGGCTGTAAAATGTTAGCGGTTGTTGAAATGTATGGTTGTATGTGGTCGGATTTGGGAGAGGCTATGCTCCCAAACACCCTAGTTTTACCATGGACTCTTCTAGGTTACTTTTTGATTAATAAAACCATTGTCCCTATACAACAATCCACTACCAAAATGGTTCAAACTTAGGTAGAGGCATTAGAGGAGAAGATGGAGCTGTTGTATGAAGTATGGAAAGATTAGTAAGGCCAAAAATTTTAGTATCATGAAACTATTTGTTGAGATGATAAAAGGAGCTGAACTAATCGATCCTAGATTGAATAACCCGTGATTCGCATGGTTTGACTTAAGGCAACGACCTATTTGTTGTAGATTGGGCAGATCCTTATTCACCAACACGTGGAACAAATTATTTTCCTTTACATAAGGATTGAATCTAATCACAATCCGATCGTATTGGTATTAATGATTACCGTGCAGAATATTGGTATAATACTTTGAACATTTAGCAACACAATGTACACTATTTAATCTCTATATGGATAAAACCCTCCCCTGCTCCCTCTTAATACTATCGAAACCGTATTCAGCTATGGACACATTGTTGAAAGATAAGGCCAAGAACTAGATGAACTTCGCGTGCACTTGTTAAAGTCGCTCCAAATTTAGTTTTCCACAACCTAAGACCATATAGGCAAAAGAGTTGAGGACAAAGGAATCTGAAAAACTTGCAGCAAGGTGCCCATATGAGATATTGGCAAGGGTTGTATATGTAGCTTGCAAACTAGAATTACAAGCTACTAGTTCTATCCATTCGTGCTCCACATTTCACAGCTGAGAAGAGCCTACAGAATGAGCAATTTTTTATCTAAAATTCCTAAACAACTCCTTGTTGACCTATAGTTGGTAGTAGGGTCTGGAAACTCTTAGATGTGTGCCAAAATATCAATGGAGAGACGAGAACTCGATGGGCTAATCGAGTGGAGATCATTACCTGAACTGGGTATACATGGGAAGATTTTCAAATGATACAAGGACAATTACCAAATTTTCACCTTGAGGACAAGGTGAATGTTTGGCCTTGAGGTAATGTTAGAGACCAACAATTCACTTGATCAGCTCAATGGTGAATATCTATAAAATTGAATAATGTGACATTCATTTTACGTGAATAAAAAGGCAGTTACACTCACTTTAGAAAAGTTAATGAAGGATTTCTTTTGGGAAGAGGGTGATTTTTCTGGAACAAGACATTTGGTGGCTTGGGACATATTATGTAAATCTCGCCTCCATGGGGATTGGGAATAGGTAGTTTGGAAAAACACAACATTACAATTCTTATGAAATGGTTGTGAAGATTCTAGTTGGAAAACTGAATCATTGTGGCATAAAGTAATAAAAAGTAAAAATGAAGATACTAATTATTGGGACACTAGAAAGGGAAAGTGCCATATAAAGGCCCTTGAAAAGGTATTGCTGGCCTGCATGATGACTTTCTAAACTTGGTTCAGCTCATAATTGGAAATGGTGAGAGAATTAGATTTTGGGAAGACAAATAGGTAGGGGATATCGCACTCAAGGATTTGCTTCCTAACTTGGCTAGAATTTCTTTGGCTAAAAATAAAAGCACAAGGCAAGTGATGGTGATAAATGAAGGTTCGTCTATTTTCGATTCTGAGTGGAGCCTTTATTTTCAAAGGAATGTAATTGACAAACTTGTTGGAATTGTTGAGCATTCTGGAACAGAAACCAGTTTTTAATCTTATAGAGGACTCGAGACGTTGGAAACCAGATTTGGGGGGAGTTTGGGATCCATTGGTGTATGCCCCAAACATGTAGCCAACTGATATTATGTAAAATTATAGGGGATAAGAGGAGTTCTAGATTATGGACAGACATTTTGGCTATTTGGCTAGAAAGAAATAGTGGGATTTTTGAAAGCATAGATGACGAAGTTGATGTCCTTTGGGAGAAGATTAAAGTTTGGACTTCAATATGGGTCAACAAAAAGCTTTGAGGGGCTATCTTTTCAAGACCTAACAAGGGAATGGGGGTCTATTTTGTATTAGTGCCTTGGTTTGGGGATATAGAATGGGCCTAAAAGTATCAGAGTTTGTGTTTTATCCTGTTTTTATGCTTTTGATTTTCATGTTTATCATGCTACCACGGCTTTCCTCTGCCATAAGTGAGGCTCCCTAATAAATTTGGGAGAAGTTAAGTCTTAGACAAGTGACCTTTGTCCATTTATAAAAAATAATAACTGAAAACAATAAGCACAATCATAGTTTTACTTTTTCCGAGTAATCTGAATTTCATAGCCAGAATTGTTAATGAAATCCTAAATTGTCCTACACAAACAGTTTGCAAAACATGAAAAGTCATTCCAAACCATTCTTAAGGTTCAAGAAACTTGAGATACAAAAACAAATGCAGACATACCAATTAAGAAAATAATTTAGTGCTATCACATTGCCAGCAATAACTAAAAAGACAAAGCAAAATAATTACCACTAATGCTTTGTTCTCAATAAGAGAAATCCTGCTACAGGTTGTAAGCTTCATGGCAGTAACTAGTCGCTTGATCTGCCAATCAATGGATAAAGAGTCTACTAGCTCAAAAAAGTATGTCGCGTAGCCATATTCAGGACGCTCTAGCACGATTCTGCAATCACGTATAAATGTAAAGATCATGCACTCCTAGTCGGCAAGCAATCAATTTTTAGATGCAATCAATGCTGCAAAACACGCACCTGTTGTGTCCCTTGAACACAAAAATAAATGATTGTAGGTCTCGACACCAACCCCATTCCACCGGCCATTTGCGAAATTGCAAATACCTTGTCTATTGACATGAAAATTTAGTTCACTAAAAACAGTCATAATTCGAGCAGGCAAATTATTGATCAAGGCAAGCATTATATGATATCAATAGGTTAGCAGAATCTAGTACCTGCTCTACGAGTGATAGTAAACAAGCCAGGCAATAACTAGTTCTTGACCCCTTTGTGTAACGTATAGGAGCTAACTTGAAAAATGAATGGCGCTGAGTGAAAATCTGTTCAAAAAATTTAGAAAGTAAAATGAAAGCCATGCTAGATGTATTGACTGGCCAAGTAAAAACTGTTGCAAGTACAACTCTTCAACTAAAACTCAAAAAGGAAAAGAATAAGTTGAGATAAATTTGAAAGGAACCATATATAAAAGTGTGACCCATCCTTGTAGTTGAGATGGCTAAACCAAATGACACTATTATTCCCAAAATAAGTATGCCATGACTTTTAAAGCTAAGCAAAGCAAACATTACTAAATGACTTAGTTATCACCTATCGTAAGTGCAGTGAAAAGCTTTCAACTATTCTTTCTGTCACTGTAGGCACCAATTATTTACAGTGAATCCAGATAATGACCAATTTATTGCATACAAGACCACCCATAGTTAAGATATGAACCTAATTTTAAGTTAATGCATCCACAATTACATAATCAATAATTTGGAGAGTACATACTATCTTAAAGACCTAGAAATCTGGTAAGGATAAGAACCTCATTTTCAAAGGCATCCAAGCATGAAAGAAAGTATTAATGCAGACTACGTACCTCAACATTATTCAACTAAGACAAATGCCAAGTATAAAGGCAACTACACCTTTTCTAATACTATAAAGACAACTTCCGAAAGGTCTCTATCAAAACATGAAAACTACGTTGCACAAAAGGCAAGAAACATTAAAGCATAATAATGCAACAAATCAAGATATAATATATTGCATGGCACGTAGCCACATACTGTATCAAAAACCTAGAAATCGAGTAAGGATAAGAATCTCATTTTTCAAGGGCTTCGAAACATGAAAGAAAGTAGAAATGCAAACTACGTACCTCAACATTCTAATACGACTAAAATAAATGCCACGTATAAAGACAGCTAAACTAATAGGCACTAGTGCACAATTCATTTTTTTTTTAAAATAACTATGAAAGGCTTTTAATTGATAAGAGCAAGGGATAATACAAAATCCCAAGTCATTCGAGAAACTTTGTGGTTAGACTAACAAACTCCTAACTAGCCAACCAATAGAAATCTAAGTAATTAACATCCCACTCAAAAACATTACATCTCTGCAACTAAACACTTGACAACTCGACTACCATAATCCTAATTAACTTTGCTTGTGGAGTGACATGTTTAGGCTAATTTGAGGCCTAACGCCACCTTGTCCACAAGGTGACAATCTGAAAATTGCTCCTACGCTAGCTAGTACATTGCCAACGCATCGGTAGTTGGCATTTGAATGAAGATGTCATAACCATTTGGTGAAGCACCTCTTGCCCAATTGAACATTCATCTTAGTTGCTCATTGTAAACAATATGCAACATCCTGTAATGCGTCACTTCAATCCAAAACCACTCCTCAAGTGGTTGGGTGTATTTCCTTCTTTAAGTTGGGTATATATATATATATATATATATATATATAAAAATAAAAAAACGAAACCCAACCTAGCACTATTGTATTCTCCAATGCAATATAGAGCAGTTGGTTCTTGAAATGTAAAATTAAGCACCAACACAAATTTATGCCTCCCACGCAGCGCCACTAACTTCGTTCATAAATGAGCTCCAAAATCTTTCTCCAACAATAATATTGTTTTTTATGGAGTCAACAAGTGGGAATATCCTCATGACCTCGTATCCTCCAGAAAGAACAACCCACCCAAATTCATGGGAAAAGTGACCAGCCCCAACTATCAAAAGCAAAAGCTTTTGCTATCGTTCTTTGTCAAAAACCCAGCTCTCACCTATTGTAACCTTCCACCAGTGGTGTGTTTGAGAGTGGGCAATAACCCCATCGATAATCAAATAACCCATGTCTTCCCTTTATTGGTTTCTTGACAATTTTTCAATCCCTCTATCAAAATCCATTAGGTAAAAGATGAAATGACCCCATTAAAACTTGGATTTTTCTTATGCAAGTAAAGAGCACGCCCAAAAACAAAAACTATTTTTTGCAAGCTTTTCTCGCTGCAATAGATTCCCATATGTCGCCTTTGCTTCCAGATGGCCATCACCAAGACGTCGACTTCCACCACCAAATCCATTGGTGCGCCTAGAAATTCGACGACTGAACCCGTCATGTGTTTCACCGTTTGCTACTAGAGTTCCCACAACTTTTGTCATAGCCAATATTGATGTCATTGTCCACACACTCTTCCCATGTTCCGCTTGTGATGTACCTCAACCTAGGGGCATTAATGAATTACATAGATAATAGGTAAAATTGTAGAGAAAATTTGTGGCAAGATTGGAAGCCTTTTATTGGCATCTTATTGCCAAAGTCTGAATAGAAGTTAGGCCTTTGGTGTGGTTCTTGAGCATCAGTTCAACCTTTTGATCAAATCTTCTTGCTTGCCATCTCTTCCTTTACTTCAAGGAAGTCATTTTTGTACTAATTTCATAAGTAGTTGTGACCTCATCCAAAGATTCTAACATTCAAGACTCGTTCTTGCAAATAGCCATCTACAAAGGAAAACGCTCTAACACCAATTTGATAGGCACTAAAAATTCAAGGAATGATACAAAATCCCAAGTTATTCAAAAAAAAAAAATAAAAAACTTGACAAAACTCCTTGAGTAATCTTGTACTCTAAACAATCACACAATACTCATCCATCACCCCATAAGTGAGAATTTATAGGCTAGACTAGGAAAGACTCCTAACTGGCCAACCAGTAGAAATCTAAGTATTTGACATCTCACTTAAGAACATTACATCCCAGCAACAAAGTACTTAGACAACTCAGGTACCATAATCCTAATTAACGTTGCCTATGGAGTGACATGTTTAGGCTAATTTGAGGCCTAACATGAACCTTTTCTAACACTATATAGAAACTTCCAAAAGGTCTTTGTTGAAATAAATTACATAAACTATGTTGCACAAAAGGTAAGAAACATGAAAACATAATAATGCAGCAAACATCATGAAATAAATATTTATAACCTTCATTATCACTGATTCAAGCTCCGAAAAACTTTCACTAGAAGACTCGTCGAGAGCTTCATCACTCTCCATCTGCCCATAGAGTTTGATCTCATCTGTTGATATTCCTTTCTCAATTAACACCTGCACAAATAAAATTTCACTAATTTTGTACCAACTTCGAAAGAGCAATAGTACCAGTACTAAGTACCTGGAGGAGTCCAGGAGCATCTTCCTCCAGCGCTGTTTCAGCTGAATCACTACAATTAGTTTCACAAACAAAATCATAAGATTGGCTCTTGATAAAATTATTATTTATATTGAACATTAAACAATATTAGTACAAATAATATATATAAGATAAATATTTTACGTAGCAGTCTTTTTCCTTTTTCGAATACGATTGATGCTGAATGGCTTTGCAGAATCCGCTGCTATAGGGCTACCCTCAGTGGCAAAAGGCACAGATTTTATCTCATAATCATCTTTTAACTTCAGCAACTTTGTACGATCTCCTAGACAAATATGGTCTCTTTCATCTTCATCATCTTCATTTGAGATTTCCACTTCAGCTTTTACCCCAGGCATGTTAAAGGAAAAAGTATCACAAGCATTGCCCTCCAAGTTTTGACAGTTATTGTCATCATGAGGCTCATCTTTGATTTTGAGCGAGGTCGATAAAGATGAACTACTAATGTCATTTGTGTAAACAAGCATATTATCCTGTCTTTCACATGAAATGAACTCCGTAGATGAATATGTCTTGTCATAATCTGAAATATCACTACTGCTAATTAATTATACACAATTAATTGAGTGTCAATAAGTTCTTAAGAAGAATCGACAATGATATCAATTGATAATTATATACTAAAGTTCTACACAAATTAAGAGGCTCCTTTCAGGAATATCAATGGACTCACTTTTAGCAGTTAATGAAACACCAATAACATCAGGAGTTTGTTCCTTTTGCTTCTCATCACACTGTTGTATACCATTTCCTGATGAAGCTTCCAAACTAATCTAAAATACACAAATTAGAATCAATTTTAATAACAAATGCTAACCATCGCCTAAATTTCTGCCAAAAAGTATACTAAATTCAAAACAAACAAAACAAGAAAGAAACTGATGTAATTCTATATGCAGGGAAATTACCCAAAAGCATGAGGCAGAGAATTTACCATTAATACTTTGAAAAAAAAAAATCAGATTGATAAAATTTAAGCTCGGAGAGGAAGTAAACTTCATACTATTACATCTCTTAATTAGTAAATAATGGAATTGAAGGGTTATCAGATAAGGAAATTTAATGCATGGTGTACACTTGATGATAAAAGTTGCCATGAATACCCAAAACATAAAAAGAACAAAAGGGGGACAAATTTTCTTTAATATCCCAGGATGTATTAACTAGTAAATATCACCATTTTTAGAGACTTAGAGACAAAAGCAACACTAATGAACATTTTCATTTAGAAAATGCTGTCGTGAAAATCAATATGATTCTTCAATGTGTTTAGCTGTAAACTAAAACAATGACCACAGGTTCAGATAATGTATAAAAAAATTATTAAACTATGTGCATTTAAATGAATAAATTACCTCAAGTGCTGGTTTTGTCATTCGCAACAGTTTCCTGCAAAATAATGCGGGAAAAAAAATATTTTTAAATACGAAATGTAAATATTATTGACGAAAAAGGAAAATCTAACTACAGAAAAACCCATTGCAGTAGATCATCTCAACCCCTTAATAATTCAAGAAATAAACAAACTCTTCACAATTGAGAGTACCCACAGAGGCACCCAAAACATAAATTGTCCTAAACAGAGCACATATCTCCTTCAAAATTTGGAAATTCTTTTATTGCTTTCCAAAGCACACATACAACTCATTTCCATAAATAACAACAATAGCATTAATAATTATAATTTCTTTTCATTCCCCCACTAAAAGACTAAATAGGAGAATAAGGTTTTTTTTTTATGTACAAATAAACTATAATTTCCTTCTCCTACTAAAACTTAAATAACAACAATAGCTAATAATTATAATTTCTTTTCATTCCCCCACTAAAAGAATAAATAGGAAAATAAGGCTTTTTTATGTACAAATAAACTATAATTTCCTTCTCCAACTAAAACTTATAAATTATAACAAAATAGGGAGCAATCCTGGTAGGAAAGCATTTGTTTCTCAAATATTTGCTAAGACAATCACATACTTGGCCATAAGAGTAATGATACAATAAACAAATAGCACCTTGAAAGCAGCATCCTCTGCCTCTCTTTCAACACAATGTGGTCTAAACAATCATCATCAATGAGATCGGAGATCTCACTTTTCACCTGAACAGGGGGTAAATCAGCAACAGAGGAGTTTCGTAAACAACCTCCCATTGAGTGCAACATGTTGTCAGAATTTCCCATGTGTGCTGCTACTGCAGGAACATCTGAAAGTGTTGAAATTGCCGGATAGCAACTGACATTGGCAGCAAGCTTCCCTACTTCAGCAACATCACCATTAGATACTGTACATTTTATTTGCTCCAGACTATCATTGAAACAATCTCCAGAGATTCCTGTATCTAAAATACAATTTCCATTTTCTGAACAAGGATCAAGTACAGATTTTTCCACAATTCTATGGCTTGATACTTTACAATGAACTTGCTCACACTCTTTATTTTGTTTTTTTGCAAAAACTGCAAGTACTATTTGTCTGGGAGACCAAGCAGATGTAGGAAGAACATCCTACAAAAATTACAAATTCCACTAATAAGAAAGCAAAAACAACAATTACAACTAATTCCATACATTTGAAACCTGTAATAGTGATCATATTGCTTTCTTGCTTAAATATTTTTATTTTCCCACTACAAAAACAAGCGCTAATGGCCAATTAGTGATTTCATAATTCTTTGCTTTGTTGTCGCAATAACCTTTACACTTATAACTAAGCATATATGTCTTCAGCACCACTCAACAAATCAATTTTGATGATAATAACAGATATTTAGTACATAACATTTCAGCAGAGAGCATAATTGACAGACAAAATATGATAGGATAAAAACATGAGACCTCACTTCTCACCTTAATTGTTGGGACATCAGCAGAAGAAGAGTTTTGTATACAACCTCCCATTGAGTGCAACAAGTTGCAAGAGCTTCCCGAGTGTGCTACTGCAGGAACTTCTGAAAGAGTTGAAATTGCCGGAAAACTGCTAATATGGGATTCAACCTTTACTTGAGGAACATCACCATTAGAAACTGTACATTTTATTTGCTCTGAATTCTCAATCAAACAATCTCGGGAAGTTCCAACTTCTTGAATAGAATTTTCAATTTCTAAAGTAGGAACAAGTACAGAATTTTCCACAACTCTATTGCATGATACTTTACAATGAACTTGCTCACAATCTTTAACAGCATGATTTTGATGTTGAGCAAAATATTCATGCACTACTTGTTTGGGAGGCAATGCAGATGTAGGAAGAACGTCCTACAAAAAGTATAAATTCCATTAACAAAGAAGGCAGAGACAGCAAGAAACAACTATTACAAAAACTTTTTGTAGTGATTTTTATAATGCTTTCCTGCATAAATATTAGATTTCCTCAATTTAGGAACAAGCATTAATGGCCAATTAGTGATTCCATAATTTTTTACTTTGTAGTTAAGAAAAACGTTTACATGTATATAACTACAGAAATATATGCAGAGCCACACAGCAAATTAATCTTGAGGCAAATTGCAAAATTATTAGTACATAAAATTTCAGTAGAGCACAGCCAATGGACAAAAGCATAAATAGTTTTCTTCCTAATCATTAATATTTCATGAAAATGTGAAACATAAATTTTATTACTTACAAAAAATTATTTTCTTCCGAAATTCAAAAGGAATTTAATTTCTCTTTCAAAATGTTTAAAACAATGCTTCCTAGCAATAAAACCAAAAAATTTATCAAACAGGTGTACTAACATTCATCAACTTTCATTAAAAAATTAAATATAAGAATTATAAGAAAAATACATATATGTATACTATTTAGAGAGGTCATGAAGAAGTCTACTACACAGGAAAAGTTTTTACTGCCAAGAAGCTTAACAGACCAGTAATTCCCCAACGAAACTATCACAAAGATTTCAAATCAAAGTATGTGACACATACAAAAATCTGACACCATTAATCAGTTCTTACACAAATTGGGTTTTTCTGGTTTGGTTCCAGTACAAGGTTCAGTTTATTCTTTTAAATTATTTGTAATCCAACTTCTGCAAATCAAATAAAGAAAATGGAGCATTTACTCTTTCTAGCAGATAATCACATTTTGGTTGAAACATGATCAATTGCCTGAGAAGACCTTGAGACAGACTAAATCTTCAAAACAGAACTGCAGAATTTTTTTATATAACAAATTTTAAGAGGATCACAAGACTAGAAGAGAGAGACAGAGACTATTAGTAGTAAAGAAACATCACAGTAGACAAAAAGCACAGAAGACAATTATATAAGTAATTAAAAAAACTCAATTGCTTAAAAATTTGAAAACACTAAGCCTAGACCCTTTAATTATCCACCCACAAAACTACCCAAAACATGATATTTTTACCCCCAAATTGGATCAATATGAAATTTCTCTACCTCGTCAAAAAAATTATCTACACCTATCTAGCAATAATGTTGAACAAAACACTAAAATTTGCCCAAATCTCACTTTATTTATTTTACGTAGCACTTTTACATTACACCATCTCTATATTTTTCTTTATTTATTTAAATATTATATTTTTAATACAATCCCTTTTATGTATTTATAAAATGAGCTAAAGTCACCAAAGTGGGCTAAAAATATATTAAAAAAAGATGTTTACCACCCTTCTCTCTCCTTAGAGGTATGTGGTGATGGCATGAGCTAAAATAGCTCAAAGGTAAAAATAATATACATATCCCATTTAGCTACTCTCATAAATGCTTTTTTTTTATCACTTTTAGCTATAATTTGAGCAAGATAGCTATTTTACATTCACTGATGAAAGTGATATCATTCAAGATTTAGCTTTTGCTTTTTCCTTTTCTTTTCTTTTTTTTTTTTTTTTTTTTATGAAGATCCAAGATTTAGCATTAGTACTCTAAAAATTGACCGAGAAAATTCAATGAAGAAATAACTGATCAGAAGCCACAATTTTTTCTTGAATAAAATATAATGACTTAGTGAACGCATAACTAAAGTCTCCTTCCATTAGAATTGATCTTTGAAAGAAGAAGTTATCGAGTACACCTATCATAATTTTTGGTGGACGAGAGATTTTCCAATTAAAAGAATATGATGAAAAGTAGATAAATGATAATCAACAAACAAAAATAAAAGGCTCTGATCCCATTTTTCAAGACTATTTATGTCAGGTTCTGCGATTTAAATTGCACAAAAAAGATTCAGATATCACTTTCCCAAACCCATCTAACCGAAACACCTTCACAGAACCCTGCAGCCTCCAAAAAAATAGACAAAAAGAGTTCAGAAACCTGGTTCCAACTTCCAATTTAGCGCAGTTTTGAATCTAATGGAACTCCAGACTTTCAATTCACTAACAAATCAGAAATATTTATGTAGGTTTTTGTAATCCAAGCAAGTAAACAGCTTGACCTTTGTCAAGTTCCAAGTTTGTTGGAAAGTTAGTTTTTTCTGTTATGTTCACAGTCCTCACTGTTGGGTAGTTAGGTTAGTTAGTTGTTATGTTTTTCCATCTTGTAAGCCTATATATAAAGGCATGTGAACTCATTAAGAGATTAAGAGAGAAAAATCAGAGAGTGAGTGATCTGATTGGAGAGTGAAAAACAGAGTGGAAAGTTGAAGAAAAGGCACTGTCCAAGTCGAGTTTCTTGGAGTGCTTGAGTGAGAGAATCGGGTTGCCTCTTGCACAAACTCTGAGGCTGTGTATCTAACTTGATGTTGATTGTAACTCTGAACCAAATGAATGGAATGAATACCAAAGGGGGTGGCAGGAAGTAGGCATTGATTTTTGGCCGAACCTGGATAAAAATCTGTTCTTGATTTCTTGTTTTAAGTTTCATTCTTTTATGATGTTTGTTGTTTTGAATTGGTGTTGTTCATGTTGAATTAATGTGTTGTTGAATTACAACAGTGGTATCAGAGCTACGGTTTTGTAGGAAGGAGAAGAAGATCTCTAAGATTCAACATCTAAAGAACACCAAGAATTCAAGAACTCAAAGAAGCTGGCTGCAATGGCTTCATCATCAGCAAGATTTGACCTGGAGAGATTTGATGGGACTGGAGACTTCAGTTTGTGGAAAGAGAAGATGATGGCTATATTAATCTATCAGAGATTAGATTCAGCCATTGAAGATCGGACTGAAAAGGATGAAAAACCAGAAAAAGGATCGGATGGAGTCAAGAAAGAAGACTCAGAAACTGTGATGAAACAAGCTAGATCAGCACTTATCATGAACCTAGCCGATAATGTACTAAGGCAAGTTATTGGAGAAAAGACTGCACTAGGAATTTGGACTAAACTAAATCATCTCTACATGGCCAAATCGACTGCAACAAAGATGTTTCTGAAAGGGAAGTTCTATGGTTTTAAAATGAATCCTGTTAACTCTTTAGAACAAAATCTTGATGAGTTAAATAGAATTGTATTGTCTCTTACTAATATGGGTGAAACAATTAAGGAAGAAGATCAAGCTGTGATTATATTGAATGGCCTTCCAGATCAATTCAAGGAGATGAGGACTGTGATAATGTACAGTCGAGACACACTAACCTTGGAAGATGTCATGAGCACTCTCAGGACCAGAGATGCTGAACTGAATTGGCAAAAGGCTGCTAGACAAGAGACAAGACAAGAAGAAAGCCTATTCACCAGAGGAAGAAATCCAAGAAGGCACAATTCAAAGTTTAGAGGTCACTCAAGATCCAAGTCTAGACCTAAGGAGACAAGAAAATGTCACCACTGTGGCAAAATTGGTCATCTGATCAAGAATTGCTGGGAAATCAAGAACAAGAAAAAGAGACAGAAGGATGAAGAAGAGAAGTCAAATGACTCAAATGCTGTAGTAGATGAGACATATAGTTCAGATGGTGATCTGTTTGCTGTGATAAATGACTGCTACACTAGTCAGAAAAATGGTGATGCCTGCAACATTCTGCAGCAAAAGAACTGTGATGAATGGATCTTAGACAGTGGATGTACATACCACATGAGTCCTAACAAGGATTGGTTCATTGATTATGAGGAAATTAATGGAGGAAGTGTAGTTATGGGAAATGATCACAAATGTCAAGTAACTGGAATTGGATCCATTGCCATTAGAAGTTTTGATGGTACTGTGAAGACTCTCACCAAAGTCAGGCACATACCAGATTTAAAAAGAAACCTAATATCTCTTGGAACCCTTGATGATGAGGGATGTGAATACAAAACAAGCAATGGAGTCATGAGAATAACTAGAGGTTCTATGCTGATATTAAAAGGCACCAAAAGGCATGGATTGTATTTCTTGAATGGCCAAACAATCATGTCTGCCTATGCTGCAACAGTGAACAAAAATGTGTCTGAAACTCAACTTTGGCATGCTCGAATGGGACACATTGGTGAACAAGGATTGGTAGAATTGTCAAAGCAAGGTCTAATAAATAATTACTCACATGCAAGCTTACCATTTTGTGAAATCTGTGTGCAGGGAAAACAACACAGAATAAAATTTTCAAACAGCAACTACAGAGCCAAAGGAGTACTTGAATACATACACTCAGATCTTTGGGGAGCTAGTAGGATCAAAACAATTGGAGGTAATCAATATTTCATGTCCATTGTTGATGACTATAGTAGAAAGGTCTGGATTTTTCTCTTGAAACATAAAAATGATTGCTTGGAAGCTTTGAAAAACTGGAAAACACTTGTAGAAACTCAAACAAATTCAAAGATTAAGGTGCTAAGGACTGATAATGGTCTTGAATTTGTTAATGATGAATTTAATGAGCTTTGTTTGAAGTGTGGAATAGAAAGGCATAGAACTGTGATAAAGACTCCTCAGCAAAATGGAATTGCTGAAAGAATGAACAGAACCTTGCTAAATAAGGTTAGATGTTTGCTACTAGAGGCTGGAATGAACAAGAAATATTGGGGAGAGGCATTACACACAGCCTGCTATCTCATTAACAGAAGTCCAAACAGAAAACTTGATGCAAAGACTCCTGAAGAACTATGGAAAGGTAAGCCTCCTTCCCTAACTCATTTAAAAATTTTTGGTTGTGCAGCCTATGCACACAAAGTTGAAGACAAACTAGGGAAGAGGTCTGTTAAATGTGTTTTCTTGGGATATCCAAATGGCATTAAAGGATATAGGCTATTGTCAACTGAAGATAACAAAGTAATCATAAGTAGGGATGTTATTTTCAATGAACTTGATTTTCCTTTTAAAAGAAATGAGAAAGGTAGTTTTTCTGATGCTGCAGGAAATGAAATCAAGTCAAAAATCAGTGTGCAAATTGAGGTGGAACCTGAACAAACTCAAACAGAAACTGAGAAGAACTCTGAAGCTGAAAGTGATTCTCAAGATGAAAATCTAGAAGATTATCAATTTGCTAGGGACAGAACCAGAAGAGAAATCAAGCCTCCAGTTAGATTTGCAGAAGCTGACATTATTGCTTATGCACTGGCTGTTGTCACTGAGCAAGCAGAAACAGTTCCAAGAACTTACAAGGAAGCTATATCAGGGAAAGATGCTAAGAAATGGAACAAGGCTATGTCTGAAGAGATGGTTTCACTAAGGAAAAATAAAACTTGGATAGTGATTATAAAACCAGAAGGGCAGAAAGTAATAGGCTGCAAATGGGTTTATAGACACAAACCTGGCATTACAGAGAAAGAAGAAACAATATACAAGGCTAGGCTTGTAGCAAAAGGGTTCACACAAGTTGAAGGAGTGGATTACTCAGAGATTTTCTCACCTGTGGTTAAAATGAAGACCATCAGAATGATGCTTGCCCTTGCAGTTCAGAATGACTGGGAAATCGAGCAAATGGATGTAAAGACAGCATTTTTAAATGGACAGCTTGAAGAAACAATATACATGACACAGCCTGAAGGATTCGAGGTGGAATCTGATAAAGGAGAACTGGTTTGCTTACTGAAAAAATCCTTGTATGGATTAAAGCAATCTCCTAGACAATGGTATAAAAGATTCAACTCTGTAGTGACTAAAGTTGGATATACCAGATCAAAGTATGATACTTGTCTTTACTTTAAAGGTTCTGAAACTGAAGAAGCTACTTTCTTACTCATCTATGTTGATGATATGCTTATAATGGGAAAGGATTCAAGTCAAATAACTAAGCTAAAGGAAGTACTTCATGGGGAGTTTGATATGAAAGATTTGGGACCAGCAAGAAGAATACTTGGCATTGACATCACAAGAGACAAGAAGAACAAGAAACTAACACTGTCTCAAAGTCCCTACATTGAAAAATTAATGCAGAAATTTAAAATGTCAGACTCTAAAGAGGTTAATGTGCCTCTTGCTGGCCATTTCATTCTATCTACTGATCAGTCTCCTAAGACTGACAAAGAACAAAAAGAAATGAAAGAGGTGCCATATGCTGAAGCTATTGGTAGTGTCATGTACACCATGATAAGCACGAGGCCAGATATAGCCTATGCAGTGAGTGTTTTAAGTAGATTCATGTCCAATCCTGGAGAAGAGCATTGGAAAGGACTAAAGTGGCTATTAAGATATCTAAAAGGCACTGCAAGTTATGGTTTAAAGTTCAACAAAACTGGTTCTAAGATGAAACTAGAAGGTTTTGTTGATGCTGACTATGCCAGCAACAGAGACACTAGAAAGTCTATAACCAGCTACTGCTTTCAATTAAATGAATGTTGCATCAGTTGGAAAGTTCAGCTCCAACCAGTAGTAGCCTTATCAACAACTGAAGCTGAGTTCATGGCCACTACTGAAGCCTTTAAGGAGGCAGTATGGCTAAAAGGAATTTTGAGTGAAATTCAAATGAAGCCTATAAAAGTGACTGTATTTTCAGACAGTCAGTCTGCAATTCATCTTTGACAGAATCCAGTCTACCATGAGAGGTCAAAACACATCGATGTTAGATTGTTTTGGATCAGAGACAAGGTAGAAGAAGGAGAAGTTGAACTGGAAAAGATTCCCAATGAAGAAAACCCTGCAGATGCAGGCACCAAGGTCTTATCTGTTAGCAAATTCAAGCATTGCTTGGATTTGCTTAACATAACTTCTACCTAAGATGACTGGTATACCCCCTATGGTCTTTCTCATCTTGTTTACTGTGTTTGGATTAAGGTGGAATTTGTAGGTTTTTGTAATCCAAGCAAGTAAACAGGTTGACCTTTGTCAAGTTCCAAGTTTGTTGGAAAGTTAGTTTTTTCTGTTATGTTCACAGTCCTCACTGTTGGGTAGTTAGGTTAGTTAGTTGTTATGTTTTTCCATCTTGTAAGCCTATATATAAAGGCATGTGAACTCATTAAGAGATTAAGAGAGAAAAATCAGAGAGTGAGTGATCTGATTGGAGAGTGAAAAACAGAGTGGAAAGTTGAAGAAAAGGCACTGTCCAAGTCGAGTTTCTTGGAGTGCTTGAGTGAGAGAATCGGGTTGTCTCTTGTACAAACTCTGAGGCTGTGTATCTAACTTGATGTTGATTGTAACTCTGAACCAAATGAATGGAATGAATACCAAAGGGGGTAGCAGGAAGTAGGCATTGATTTTTGGCCGAACCTGGATAAAAATCTGTTCTTGATTTCTTGTTTTAAGTTTCATTCTTTTATGATGTTTGTTGTTTTGAATTGGTGTTGTTCATGTTGAATTAATGTGTTCTTGAATTACAACAATTTACAATATATATTCCACTTTTAATCTCTCGGAAACTGCATCAACGGTCTCAATATTTGAGAAAGGGAAAACACACGCACATACAACAGCACACTACAGCAAGAAAGGAAAAGGCAACACAAAGTAAGTATGAATTACCAGTGAATCACAGCTCTCGTCTTCTTCTTTAATTAGTATACGGGACCTGCATATATCACCCAAAGAAAAATAATTTCAGCTCTTGAGAATCTCGAGTAAAATGAGCAAAATTTGAACTTTGCAATTGAAAGCTCACATCAATAGCTTTCCGGTTCCACTTTCAACGGCGCTAGGTTCAGTATTACAATTCGGAGACTTATTTGCGAGTAGCAAGGACCGGCGATGTATCAGTGGCACATGGTCAAGCTCATCAGATGGGAGAACACCATTAATATTGCCGTCCGACTTGACCGATAATATTTCGCCGAAAGAACATAATTGGGTAGCCATTTTAGGGAGTTGAAAGCCTTGCCAATGAGCAGCCTAACCTCTGAACCAACAGGATCAAACGGGGAAGATAACCAAATTGGTGATTGGCTTCATGATTGAGCATGTAAGGATTGTCAATTGAAGAACCGAAGGAAGGAAGGAAGGAAGAAAGTGACTAGGGCTTCGAACGAGAGAGAAATGTGCACTCACTCTACAATCTATGGCGCCAAGAGGAAGGATTCAAGTAAGCCCTCCTAAATTCCTAATTATTAAAACACCTTAAGAAAAATAACTAATAAAAAAAAAAATTAGTAATTTTGTCTATTTTTGACCCTTAAAATATATGGTTTGTTTTGAATTTTTACATTTACAAAAATTTAGTCCTTCTGTTAGGTTCTGTCTCATTATCTCGTTAAAATGATGACGTGTCTTTGTCAATTAGTAACTTTGCTTACTAAATTTTGACAACTATCAAATCGTACCAGCTCGAAATAAAAATAAGAAAGATTTAATATTTTTTAGTAACTTTGCTTACTAAATTTTGACAACTATCAAATCGTACCACCTCGAAATAAAAATAAGAAAGATTTGATATTTTTTAGTAAATCTTAAAAATTAATTTAGATCTTAATAAAAGTCATTTTGAATGATTAAGAAAATTAAAAAATAAATTAAAATTTTAAAACTAATTATGCGATATAAAAATTATGTATTTTTATGAGAAAACTCATTTAGATATAAAGAAATTCAATAGTAAAAACTAAATTTTATGGAACAAACTTGAGTATATTTTATTTTTATAAAGAAATGTTGATTTGTTTAAGTAAATATAATATTTTTTTTGGTTTAATTTATAAGTTTTTTAAAAAATAATTTGATATTTTTATTGAATTTTTAATTATTTTTTTATTTGTTAAGATATGAGTTTTTGATTTTTTTTCTTCAAAGAATCTTAATTTATTTATATTATTTATTAGATTCTTAATAATTTTTGTTTAATTTTTTAAGATACATGTTATTAAATAAAGTGAAGTTTGAAAATATTATTTTTAAGTAAAATTAATATTTTTTTTAATTAATTTGATATTTTTATCTAATTTTTTAATAATTTTTTGAGTTTTTTCTTAATTAATAGAATATTATAACTGCTTTAAAAAATAGAATATTATAATTTTTAAAATCAATTTTTTTTAATAAAAAGGGGAATTTTTTTTATTGGTCAAAATTCAGGGGGTAAAAATGCTAATTTTTAACAATAAAAGAAACGGAACTTAACAGAATCGGCATTGTTGACCTCGCTTTTAGCCAACGAAATTGAGTCTATTTTATAAGAGATAAGTGATATATAATAACAGATATATGATAAAGCAATATAAAGACACAGGGATTTTATAGAGGTTCAGCCCCGAGCAGTTCGGTAATAGCCTAATCCTCGTTACTTGTATTGACTTAAGATCAAGGAGAAAGATTCCTTTTCTTATAGCTCTTACAACAGTATCTCTGAATATATAATTCTTAGATAATAGTATAGTCTTAGCTCAACTGCTTTTTCGACCGATCCCCTGCCCAGTGAACATACATCACTATTTATAGGGCTAGGAGGCTTGGGGAGGAAGAGTTTCCCCTCTTGTTACAATGCATATAAATAGAAAGATCGTGGGATCAATGCTGAATGCAAGGATTGTGGGATTGAGGCTGAATACACTGATAGCGGGATCGTGTGTATGCCATATCCACGTAAATTGATCCCTGAGTTATAGGGATTGTGCTGATGACTCACGATGCGAAAGCTGAATTCGCTAAGTGTTGGTCGCTCTGCGCGAATTACTAAATATCTTGCTCTGAGCATGCCAGCAAAGTATCCTGCTCGGACTATACTTCCCGAGCAGATGTTCCAAGTGGACTCCACGTGTCACCATTCACGTGATGCCACGTCAAAGTACAAAAATTGGGATAACATTTGCCCCCCAAGTCTGTACGGGACTTCCAAAGTTGCGTGTAGACTTTATCCGAGCTGATTCTGCTTTTGGATGGGAACACGTGTCGAGCGCGACCGTCCGAGACTCGATGTGAGGCAAACTGGGCGTCCCTTCGGTTTTTGGCTAATAAATGCTCTGACACTTAAAATTTCAAAATCTGATTTTCTCTCTCCACGGGTGACGGCTGCACTTGATTATTTTTTATTTCCCATATTCCCTTTCAAGGAGGGAAACTGAGGCATTTGAGGTTCCTTAGAGACAATTACCTCTTTTCGTGACTTGCCTATAAATACCAACAGCATTAGCACATAAACTCATTTTTATCACCCTTCTTTGCTAAGTAAGCTTCAGAGCGAAAAGAGAAATTCTTGGCTTCATAGTTGCCGAAGTGCATTCATACAAACTGCTTGTTGGATTGACGTTACTTCGAACCCAGACATCTGACTCTCGAGTAAGCTTCTGATTTCCTTCATGCTTATCTCTGCATGTTTACATTTCGAATGCATCTTCTACTGTGCCGTAGAAAAATGTTTAGGAAACCCTAGGTTTAGAAACCTCTGCGATTTTTCTTTATCATGTCTTCGTGCGATTTTACAGCCATAATGCTTGTTTTTGAACTGCATAACGTCCATCTTTCATCTTGCTTATTCTAAGCTTCATGAACTTTTTTGCCCTAACTCAAGAAAATTTTTGACTTCTTGAGTTCTGACTTTTCTTTGAACATAATCGTTCTTTAATTTGTTGAGTACTCCTGGTCGGCATATTTGCTTGTTTATAGTTCGATATTCCGACCAAACACTCATCTCGTGTGTTGTCTTTTGTAGATGAACTCAGGTGAGTCTTGGGAACACGGACATCGGATCGACCAGGACCTGCTTCAACTTCTACACGAGGATCATCCTCATCTTTGTTCTAGCTCACCTTCGTCTAGCGAAGGGCATTCTCCAACTCTTGTACCTAGCCATAGGATGATGGCACATACAAAGAAAACCACGTGTCTGGCTGACGCATCTGATCCTTAAGTAGCTCGGTACGCCACCTTGCCCAGCCCCGAACAGGATCCGGCCGTCCAGATGGAGGAGGATCATGAAGGGGACGCTGAGGTCCAGGAGATCGAGGAGCTGGACGATGTACGTCCTGGCAGTCCCTCCGAGGCGGAGGAAGAGGCAGAGGTTGAACCCCCAAATTACAGGGAGTACAACGAGGCT
Source organism: Cannabis sativa (assembly GCF_029168945.1). Taxonomy (NCBI): domain Eukaryota; kingdom Viridiplantae; phylum Streptophyta; class Magnoliopsida; order Rosales; family Cannabaceae; genus Cannabis; species Cannabis sativa. The sequence goes on along the minus strand of NC_083609.1, from coordinate 39,296,993 downwards.
GGGGAGTCAGTCAATGTTGACAGAGACGTCCTGGTTGAGGGGGTGGACTACGTCAGTGAGGAGCTCGCTGCGGCGGTTCCTCATAGAAGGCAGGGTGCCTTGGGCGCCAGGTGGGTAAGCCCTCCGTCCAAGATTACGGAGGCGCGCCTTCGAACTCTTGACCAGGGCAGATACCTGGGCGAGCTGGACTGCTACATTCCTGCCCACAACAATCGTGCCACAAACCATGACAAAGGGATGTGTGCCTGGTTGGGTGCCCATGGTTAGTAAGGAGCGTTGATGCCCTTGCATAAATACTTCAAGGATGTGGCGGACTTCTTTGGCCTTTGCCCGACCCAGTTCACTCCAAAGGGCATTAAGTATTTATCTGCCCTTTTTGTCCTCTACGCTTCCCAGGAGTGGGGTACTCCCTCTCCTCACTAAGTTGCCTGGTTCTTTGATTTGAAGTCCACCCCCAAGCAAGGCAGGTCAGGGTACTTCTATTTCTCTCAACCAGGCTTCAAGTGGTTGACTGACACGAATGACACGACCATCAGCAAGATAGGGCGTTTTTCTGATGAGTACTTCATGGTGGATGGCGCGGGCATCACTCGCACTCGGTTCCAGCAGATTCTGATATATCACCGTCCTCCCTTTACTCTTGCTCTTAGGGATAGAGCTCAAAAACTTGCCTGGCTGCCAGGGGAAGACCGAAATATTATCCAGTTGACCTCCGAGGATAACTTTGTGAGGTACAGGCTTTATCCCAAGGACTTTACTCCTGAGTCCGTGACGGGGAAGAAGAGGAAATCTGGTGCTGGCTGGACAAAACGAGCTCATCAGGAGAATGAACTCATTCAGCTTAAGGGCGAGGCTAAGTTGAAGGGAGCTGCAAGGGCAAAGCAGTATGCTCAGGAGCCCTTGAATCCTGAAGATGAAGCCGAGGAAGAGCAGGTGACCCCATTGAAGAGGAAGAAGAAACTCTCGACCCTGCCCAGGCCTGTTGAACATGCAATTCGCATAAGGGAGCCCATTTCACCTGTTCGGCCATCCCCTCCCGTGTTCGGAAAAGGGAAAGCTGTTATGTCTGAAATAAGATCGATGTCAGGTGATGATGGACTTCTGAGTCTTGTTCGGGCAGTCACCTTGCATATTACTTCGTCTTGTTTTTGAGCTTCTTGACTTTCATGCCTTATGTTTCTGGTGTCTGTACCATGTTGTTTTTTCTTCTGTACAGACATGTCTCGGCAAATGTTTGAGGCTCTGAAGAAGAGAATGGGTAGAAGCTTTAGCGCCTCTCCTCCGGCTAAGAAGTCTAAGGGCGGTGAGGGGTCCTCTACTAAGGAAAAGAGGCCTTCTGGGGAGGTCATTGATCTTTTCGAGGAGCTGACTGCTGCAAACCCCTCTACCCCCAAAGCTGCCAAGTCGAAGGAGTCTGGACCACCAACGGTTGGGTCTGAACTGGTCAGGAGTGATCCTGAATGGGTGCGGGCGCGTACTCCGCCTTTGCCGGTGCTTCCAGAGGCCTAAAAGGGCAAGGAGATGCTGGCCCATTATATGAACCGGCTGGTTCCTGAGGTCAGTAAGCAACTGGCTGGTGCTGACAATGACTCTTCTTTGGAATTGCTGGTGGGTGGAGTCTTGAAGGAGTTCACCAGGGTAAGTCTTTCTTAATACTTCCCTTTGATCTTCCATACTTAGCTCAAATGCTAAAGTTTTTTCCTTGTGTAGGTCGGTTTGAAGTTGGCATACACCTACTCGCAAGCTAAGTCTGCTACTTCCAAGAACATGGCTCTGTCCGACACCTTGAAGGCAGAGGCGGACTTGGCCAGGAGGGATGCTGAGGAAGCCAGGGTGGAAGTCGGAGCTGTTCAGTTGGAATTGGGTGAAGCCGACAAGAAGCTGTTTGCTGCTCAGAAGAAAATCACTGTGCTAACTAAGGATCTCGATGCTGCTGACCGTTTTGAGGAGACCATCGAGACCTTATCTGCTGAGGTGAACAGTCTTCAGGATGAGAGGACTTCCCTTCGAGCAGTTCTTCATCGGATGAAGGAGGAAAAGGAAGCCAAGGAGGGGGAGCTTTTGGCCGAGGTGGACAGGCTGAAGGAGAAGGTCAATGCCTTGGAGACAGTCGGTCTCGAGCTCTTCTTTGATTTTTGGAAGGCTAATCCTCGTGCCAATTTCGACTACTTGGGCGATGCTAAGGACATTTACCTTGAGTTCTGTGCGTCCCAAGTGGCGTACGCCGAAACTGAGGCGGCTGCTTTAACCTCCGGTCAGGCCGCTGATGCACTTCTTGTTCAAACAACAGATACTCCTGCTCCGGTTGGCCCAGAAGAACCGAACCAAGAACCTGGGACTCCAGCTGCTTAAACACTTCTCTTTTTATCTTTTTATTTGATATATCTTTGTAATACCCGGGATTAAGAAAAGGATTAGCAAAACCCTAACTAGATAATTATGAGTTAATTGAGGAATTATATTATTATATAGTTCAACATATGTGAAATTATATGAAATTTAACATGTTAAAGACCCCGTTGGTGAGCCAGGGGCATTTTGGTAATTATGACCCGAGAAGGGTAAATTGTTGAGATTAATTTAATTACGTTTTTAATAGAACTATATTATTATATAGTATGCCTGTGTTGTCTTTTCAGGTGTGTTCTGACAGGTTGGTGCGGTATAGTCACACCCGGAAATTTTGGGCCGAACTGGGTTCGGGCCTGAAATGTAAATTGAATTGATTATTTAGCATTTTATTTGATATGTGATAATCTGAAATTTAATTGGCAATATTTGGGTGTGAAATGGCATTTATGCCCTTGAAAATGAATATGTGTGTTTTAAGCCTTAAGGGCAAAATGGTCATTTGACCATAAGTGATTTACTTGAGCCAAAAATTGATTTTTGAGAGAAATTAAATTATATTTTCTGGTATTCTCTCTCTCTCATCCGAACCCTCTCCCTCTCGTACCCTCTTGATGTATTTCAACTTGAGTTGTGAAAATTGGAGCTTGATTTGAAGCTTGTGGGTTGAAAGAAAGGTGTTGAAGGCTTGAGGCTTAATTGTGCAAGTGTTTGAGGTAGTTTCTTGGTTTTAAATTATGTTTCCCTTGCTGAAATGTTGTGGTAGAAACATGTTTAGGTTATTTGGTTTTGATTATGCATGTGTTGTGAAAAGGGTGCTTGATCTTGTGAGTTTGTGTGTTTAATCTCTTGACTTGTGTGGATTAAGTTTAGAGAATAAATCATGGGTGTTTTCAAGCTTGAATTTGTTTATTTATTTGCTGCTTGTGGCTGGTTCTTGCTGGAATTAGGTGTGAGTATTGGGTTGAAGCTCAAGTTCTTGAGCTTGAGTTTTCTTAGTTCAATGCATGATTTAGAATTGATTGTGTAGTTTGGATTTTGAGGGTTATTGTTGTTTTAGCTCTCTGTTGTGATGATTCTTATCTGTAAGAAGTTAATTTTGGGTATGGATTGGTTAAGGCTCAAATATATGGTAAAGTGGGCATGTTTAGACCTTAAAATCTGGTTTTCTGGGTTTTTCGAACCCAGTGGCCACGACCAGATCTATGGTCGCCGCGGCCATAAAACCTGGCAGAGAGCCATCTTTTTCCTGATTTTGTTTTGGCCATAACTTTTGACTCGGGACTCCGTTTGGGACGTTCTTTATACCGTTGGAAAGCTCTTTTCGAGCTTTATGTGATTATCTGTATTGTAAATGCCATGCTTGATTTTTATTGAGTTAAAAGTCAGGGGTTAACCCTAAGTATGAATTATCCCGGATTTGTGTGACTAGGATTACCGGCACCTGATCAGGAGCACCCGGGGATTTGGAATCTCCTTCTATAGCTGGACAACAGGTAAGACAGTAGTTTGCACGTAGAGTATGCACAGTGGCGCTTATGTTGAATATGATATATGTGAGTTATGGTAACCGAGATTAGGGTTATTACCCTAATAGGAACGGTTTGTTAGCCTAGGGTTATTACCCTAGTGAAATATGTGTATAAATGCCATGCCATGTTAATTGAAATGAAATTTAAGGAATATGCGCTCAAGGCATAATCAGGTTGGACTCGGTACACATAACCGAGATGAACCACTTCTAAGGCCTTAATGTATTTAGACGTGTGAGAGCAACACGTGGTTCTACGTCACGTAGATTTAATTAGATGTGTGGGCGCAACACATAGGTCTACGCCACGTAGACATAAATGGGCATGTTGATATAGTGATTAGGTCTGTGCTATACAGACATATGTAATGAGCATATTATATTTATTGTGATTTATACTGTCTTGCTGGGCTTGGCTCACGGGTGCTCTACTGTGCAGGAAAGGGTAAGGCATTAGCTGATCTGCCATGAGTTTCAGGAGCAGACGAAGAATGTACATGTTCACGCCACTTCAGACCAAGCGGGTAAAAGTGTTGACTTTTGTATTCTGTTTTGCTGCTTAGGTTGGCTAGTAAGAAAGAACTTGTAATAAGTTGTAAATATTTTTGGGATCCCAACTATTTTTAAAAGTTTAAATATATTACAAGTTTTATTTTCAGTCTGTTTAATATAAAAGTTTAAATTCTGCGCTATTTTAATTAGTAATCCCGATTAGGGGATTAGGGTTCATAATCAGTTTTGGGTAGCGTGCCTAATTATTTAGGGCGTTACATAAGTGTTTTAAGGATAAAATACATTGAAGGTGTAACCGTAATTTAGTGCCTATTCAATATAGTGTTGGAATTATATTTTACCAGGAACTTAGATGTACTCACAAGTATGTTGATTTAACAACCTAAAATTGAACTTCTAAAACGATGAACTAAACACATAAAAGTTAAGAATAACTTACAGTGATGGCAGCGGAATTAAGTGTCTCCTTCCACTCAGATCTCTAACCCTTGATTCCTGTCTGTAGCAGAGTATAATCAAGATCTGAGCCCGAAAGTTCTTCAGTTGGATGTGATCCTTCACAGTCTTCCAAACTATGATTGAGGCACTGAATGATGTGTAAGGGCACTTCTCTCTCACTAGGATTTTCGAAATTCTCTCTTGTTTTTCTCTCTTGATTTCGTGTGATACAATGCATGCAAGAGAAGAGAGCAAAGGGCTACTATATATAGGAAAAGGGAAGAGCACAACTTTCCAAATAAGCAGTTTCCTCTTTTACTGTGTAATTGAATAACTGCCTTATTTAGTGTGATCCACCACTTTCCTATTTTTGCTAGGCTTTGATTAGCAATTACATGGAAATTTAAATTGAAAATACTAATTTGGAAACATGCAAAGGATGGCCGGCCATGGTGTGTATGGGCCTCACTTGGATTTTGCAGTTTCCTCAATTTTATTTCTATTTCCAAAAAATGCCATTTTTCCAATTCTAATCATTTAAATGCCAAAACTAATTATTTAATAACTAAAATAGATTATTAAATAATATTGTCATTTAAAATAATTACTAATCAGACATGCAAACTCTCTTAATTAATAATTAAACCTAGAAACCCTTTTATTTACAATTTCATCCTTAAACTATGAGAATTCACAAATTAGACATAGTCCAACTTTTAGAATTATAATTGATTAATCATAAATAAATTATAGAGTCTTACAAACAGTATAGTCTCAACTAGAATGGGGACCATGGATCTATATCCTGAGCTTCCAATAAGTTGAACCGATTTACCAAGTAAATCTCTAACTTATTAATTCCTTGTTGAATCCACTCTTAGAACTTGGAATTGCACTCTCAGACTTATATAGAGCATATTATATGTTTCACGATATCAATGTGCTATCTCATTTAACCATTGTTATAATCTTAATGTGATTAGAGATCCTCTATATAAATGACTTACATCGAGATGGGACCAATTTACCGTTTACACCCCTCAATGTATTTTGCCCCTTTGAACACTTAGTTACCTGTAAATGATGTTTTAGTGATCTAATATATAGTCACTGAAACAAGAGCTCATCCATTTACTTCTATTTAACTAAGCTGGAAGGGAATCATCACTTTACTTCTATACACCAGTAGAAGCTATAGATTTCCATATTTATGTTCAGCACTCCCACTCAGTTATGCTATCATGTTCCCAAAATATACGTATCATCATCATACTTAAATATTTTTGCTTGAAGTATTTTTCTAGTGTATTTAATTAAATAGAAAATTAATATTTAAGTTGATTTTCATCATCATACTTAAATATTTAAAATTTTTCTTATATATTTAATTAAATAGGAAAATTATATTTTTTGTTGTAAATTAAATTTATTAATTAATTTTGGGCCAACATTAAATTAGAATAATTTTTCCAGGATTAATTTTTTATTTTAACATGCATTTTCGAAAATTGTGTCCTAGAATACTTTAATTTTTCGAAATGCAATATATATTTATAGAAAATTAAATTTGAGTTGTAAATTAATTTAAATTAATTTTGTAACAACTTAAATTAAATATTTTTCTAAATATTTATTGGAAATTATTACTAAGATGGAAATAATTCATGTTATTTTCATATCCATCTAAGTAAAATTTATAAATATTAAATTAAAATTTATATTTAGAATTTTTCATTCTAAATTGGAAATTTTAAATAAATATATATTTAAAATAAATAAATTAAATAAAGAGAATCAAAGAAAATACAACTCACTTTAAATAATGAGCTTGATTATTATTAAGATATTCGATCTCCATTGTTGGTCTTACAAAAGTTAAATGTTTTCAATATAACCTCGAGACGCTAGACTTCGTCCCCCTATGGATGGTGATTCGTTGAACGCATTTAACACCGTAAGATTTCATTTGATAAGTGTTTTGTGAGTTTTCGTCTCCATTTAGAATCTCCCCTATGGTGACTACTTAGAGATAAACTCATAAAACATGAAACAATGGTGGAAGCTCATAAAATAAGAATAACCTTGACTCTCGCCTACCGGGACAACGTTGGATTCTTATTTTGATCGAATAAAAGGTTGCTAGAATGGTTTCTATTTTAGATGAGCTGACAACTCTATTCAATAAATGATACTTTGACTCTCGCCTACCGGGACACTGTATCAGTTTGTTGAAAACCTTGGAAATTATTTAGGATTGTATGTTTTAGTATTTTCACTAGTCATTCCTACTTGCTATATGTTTATAATTTCTGAATTGTGTATGAATTTATATTGAACCATGTTATTTTCTGTTATTAAGTTGTAGTTTAATTTCAAATCTTCATTGTTAGTCTAACATGTTTGTTTTTCTAATGAGATAAATCCTTAATGGATTTTCACCATTAGACATACATAATAGTGTAAGATCTCGAAAGATAAATATTGTATATGCAACATCTAGCTGTTCATCAATTGATGACACCTTAGACTACTATTTTTACGATATGAAACAAGAAGATTGTATAAATAAGATTACTTTGACATTATCGAAGCATCGTTGGATTCTTATTTATAAACGAAATTATCCTAATTCCTCTTAGCTTATTCATTTCGAATTAGCTTCAAAACATATCATTGGAAGAATGGTCTATAAATCATTTCATGTCATTCTATATTTTCTCTTAAGAAATTAAATGACGCATATGATTATAATCCCGAAATTCTATTCCCAATTGATATAAAACCTCAATCTTAGAAATCTCCTACTTGTATGGGCAAATCAGACTTAGAATTAAATAGTAGTGGTGGTCCAAGATAGAATTACTCATTATATTTGGTATAAATTTTAAGTCCTTGACTTTAATTTTAGATTCCAAATAGAAATTTTCTTATATTTCTAATTCCAGATACAATACAGTTACACTTTCTCAAGTGTTTAATATCCATCTTTTGTTAATTGATTCAAACTGTATGGAATATGAGTTAGGTATTCTGTGACCAGGATCCACTTGCACTATTCTAAGAATTCTTTTATAAACCTAATTCATCAAAAGACACTACCACATTTTTTTTAATCTATGGCATTTGTATCTTGTTCATAGTGGATTTGACAAGATCAATCTCTGCAAAGAGTTAATATGCCTATATCCACTGAAAGTAGTTCATCTCATTCGCAGATGGATGTACATTCAGGGGTGGATATGAGTTTTTCGTTGTATTCTTAAAACGATCACTCTAGATTATACCTTATGCAAAGAAATTTGAAATGTTTGAACAATTTCATTAATTTTTAGGTCAAATTTGTTGATCATGTTACACAAGATTTCTTGCTGAATAAAGATAAATCTTTTGAAAATTGTGTAAATAATTTTGGTAAGAATTTTAAAAGTTCTTTTGATAGTGTAAATTCTTTGTTAGAATCTACTCCATTAATGAACACGCAAGAATGGAAAACCAAAGTTGAATCAGTTGAAAATTTTCTCCAATTAAAATTCCAATCACTCCTTGAACCACAAAAGTTCTTTTGACCTCCTGATTGGGACATTCCTTTTGATCCCGGTAAGTTACGTTCTAAATAGACTGGTCCATTTACTGTTTGTATTGTTTTTTTTTGTTATGGAGATGTTGAAAGTGGAAATTCTAAAACTGGTAATGTGTATTCAAAGTCAATAGACAACGATTGAAATTATTTTTAGAATTAACACCACCTGAAGTTGAGGGAACGCTCCTTCACGATCCAATTTACCAAGGTTAGTGAATTCTTTCACTACTGGTCCTATCTTTAATTGCTTTCTTTATTTTCAGTATTTTAGTTTATTTTCTGTCATTTTTTTAGAAAATCAACATCTATCACTGTGCATATTCTCTGTTTTTTTCGGTTCTCATCTCATGTTCTTATCATATACATATTTAGACATTGAGGACACTGTCTTATTTTAGTTGGGGGTACTGAGTATATTCTTGCGTTAAGTTCGATAAATTTCTTACCTTTTTGAAAATTTTGAGTCAAATTCTGCTGCTAATTATGTGAATAAATAAATATCGTGTTAGACTAGTTTATACTACATTTAGTTACTTAGATAGTAATTCCAGTAAAAATTGCACAAACTAAACATATGATTTGATTATTTTAGCACATTTAATTGAGAAAAATCTTAAGTTAAAAGCTTTCATTTTCGTGAGAAGTGAGAATTGAGAAAACGACTGTTTGAACATATATTTATCTTCTGAATTGGTAAAATTGAAATTTTTGAAATTTGAAAATATGACAATTACTAGAGGGATACTTTTTGTTAGAATCGAGTCTAATTGTAAATTTAGTATCTTTATATTTTATTATCTCACATGTTGCCTCTTGTAAAAAAAAAGTATAAAATTATATATTGTGTACATACTATATATATACAAAAAAAAAAAAGAAGAAAAAAAAAAGTATAAAAATATATATTGTGCACATACTATATATATATATAAAAAATCAAACAAGAGCAACATTTCTCTATCAGCGTAACTTGGTCAAAAATTCAAAATATACAAAAGAAAATTTTGCTATGGAAATTATTTATTGTGGATATTGCCTCTAAAAAAAATAATACACATGTATATGTATCATATAAAGAGCAATATCTTAGTTTTAATAATTTAACAAAGTAAAAAAATATATATCGGTAAAAATATATAAACATATATAATATACTAGATGAAAGTTACGTGGGGAGCAACGTAAATATTAGTTTTATTTAAGTTTTAGTGATTTTTTTAAAAAAATTCGGTAACTAATTGTAAATTATTTTTTATTATTTGTTTTATAAAAATAGACTTGTTAAGAATGCCATAATTGTATATATAAACTTATGATGTACACATTGTTATTAATAATACTAAAAAATTGGTAATATTAGAAGTACTTATGAACTGTACTTATGATTATGATTAAAACATGTTACACTTAGAAGATTGAAAGAGATTTCATATTAATGATAAATCAAAGAGAAGAGCTTGCAGTAAATACATCTTTCAACCGCCTATATAAATATTTATATATATATATAGTTCACAGGTAAGATTATTAGCTTTGAAAATATATAGTTAAATTTCTGTTGAGTCCTGTTAGTTGTAGTAAAGAATGGTATGGGTCCTATATAATATATTATGTCACATATAATATATTCAAATGGTAAAAAATAATGTCACATATAGTTAATTTATTTTCAAATATAATATATTTTAATAATTTTAATAATTATAATAAATAATATCACATATAGTAAAAAATATATTATTGTAAAAGTAGAAGCCATAATAGTAATTTTAAATATAATGTATTAAAAATAATAATATATTATATTTGAAAATAAATTAACTAAAATAATGGTAAAAAATATGAATATATTCAATGCCATTACTAAAAATAATATATACATAGGCGAACCTGATATATCGACAAATTACGACTGTAGAAGCATCAAATGAAATCAAGCAATCGAAAAAACTTGTCAGTTTTTTGTATATTTTTAAATCCTCCAACAAATAATGTGGCTCAGCAATCACATTAACGCGGATTACAAAAGCTAAAGATTACAAAGTGAAACGAACAATTTGACTATGGAAACCAGTCTTACAAAAATAAAAACGATTTTCCAATTGAAAAAAATAAAAAGATTCTTTCTACCGGAAAAGAAGTTTCACCTCTTCTGAAAACTTACATGCTTGTTCATTAGCTTCTAGAAACTAAATAATCCGTCATTACAGATTTGACAGTTTCCAATTCAAAGCCAACTAGCGATTTCCTATCGAGAAACGAATTACAGATTCATTCAAAAAAAAATCTCAAGTGAAAATGAAAAAGTGAACAAATACCTCATGACCGAATTTGAATATCCAAAAGGTATGAAAATAATACCAATCCACATTCAAATTATTTATTTATGTTTTTGAAAAGAAAAATGAAGAAGAAACTTGATGCTGCTTGCTTAGAAAATGCAAGTCTCCCGCAACCCTTTTATCTTTATCTTTAACTAATAAGTCTAACAATTTGTTTCATTCTCTTCTCCTAATTTTTAGCATAATTGGTTATTTTTGGGATGTTAATGGAATGTGTGTTTTTTTTTTTAAATAAAATAATGTTATGTTAACGGAATGTGTGTTTTTTTGAATAAATTTTTGTTAAAAAAATAATATAAATTAATTGGGAATATTCTATTAAAGTTAACGGAGGAAACAAAACAACATCGTTAAACCAAGAATTGCCGTTAGATAGGCACTTTTAATATATAAAGATATAAAAAAATCATTATTCAAAAGAAATTTTGTTATAGTTTATTTTTCGTAAATATTAGTTACCAATAAAAAAAAACTGTTGTTTATTTCTTTTCTTTTGGCTCTAGGTACTGTAATGAAATCCTGAAAGTTAACTTGTCTTTCCAACTCCAAGAGTGACAACCCTTCCTCTTTTCAAATATTTCAATACCCGTGAGGATTTGGAGTTGAGACTTTTTACTTTAAAGATTTTTCAATATTTTCTGTGTTATGAATTAAAGCAAAGAATATGATTTGAAGCACACACACAAAAAAATCTGGAATTATATCTACTATAATTTTTTATATAGTATTTTCTAGAGTTTCCACTAATATTTTATTTTGCTTCGATTACATAGAGTTTGTTTTCATCTGTTCATCTTGGTAATATTTTGTTATCCGCTTGAATTGCTAGGGACTAGCAATAAGCTAGTTGGGGGTTGTGTTAAATGCCAAAATATTACATATTTTATAGTATAAAAATACAAAATAAAATTAATTCTTTATAATATTTTCAAGAAATTAATGCAATATAATATTATGTTGAAATTTTTTTTATTTAGATTTAATTTTATCTTTGTTTATATATAATAGTTAGTATTTATGGCATAATAGAGAAAAACAAATAAAAAGTTAAGAAAATGCATTATTTTTATTTAAAGAAATACAAACTAATTAGGTTTTAAATAAATATTTTCTTTAAAATTATTGTGATATATTCTATATTGAAAATATTTTGTTTGGATTTAATTTTATTTGTTGTTTGAATTAAAAAAATAACATTATTAAAAGAAAAGAAAAGAAATAAAAAAATGGCAGAAATAAAAGCCCAAAACTATGAAAATTGGCATTTTTGAAGAGCCAAAACAGTCCAAGAAACAAGGCCCAATCGGCCAAAATCCCTCTCTCCCAGCAGACAAGGCAGCCTCATGGCCTCCTCCCATTCGCTCGCAGCTGCCACCACCAGCAAGCAGGTTTCTCCTTTCCACGCGCCCGTGAGTCGCACGACCTCACCCTGGTTGTGCGTGCGTCTCACGCCATGCCCCCCGACTGGGGGTCCTCTTGTCCGATTCTCTTCAGCCACAAATAGTCAAAATTGCTCCTTTTTATAGCCAAACAAATGGCGACACGTGGTAGCGGTTTACCACATCCACCAATCAGTACAGTTTCAGAGTTTCAGACAGAAAAATCCAGAGAAAATGCACAAAGCGGTTAGTGTTAGTTTACCACTTTTCTTAGTTAATTTTCTAATGGGTTTCTACCATACATATCAAATTATGTCATGAATAAGAAGGAAATAGACTTTCATGAGTTAGTCAATGACCTTCAAACTTATGAAAATTTTATTGGAGGACCCAAGAAGAAAGGGAGTAAACCTCACAATCCTGGGAATGGTAATGGGACGATCAAACCTGAAGCAAATGTTGCCTCTGCTTCAAAACCCAAATCAAAGAAGAAGTGGAAGAACACCAAGAAGCGTGCAAAAGCCATGAAACACAAAAAGGCTGCAGCTTCTGGTGATGATACACTTAAAGGAAAGTGTTTCTACTGCAATGAAAAAGGTCATTGGAAACCCCAGTGTCCTAAACTTCTTGCAAAGAAACAAGGTATTCCTATCTATAAACTTTAAGAGTTTTAGTGAATTATTATCCACTTGGATTTATAATTTTGGACTAACTTTGTTTATTTGTTTTCTTCTTCTTATAGGCTAAGCTACTTGAACTCAGATGAGTTGGATCGGAAAGCTGGACCAAGCGTGAAATCGTCCAGAGGAAGATGAAGTTCTTCAATTTATTCTTTGAATTAATTGTTTTAGTTTAAAGACAATTTGAATTTCAAATTTTTGTTAGGGATATTTATCCCTGTTTTTCTCATATTGTTACAATACATTTTTTTTATTATTTATTAATAAAGTTTCTTTAATTTTCGAATTCAACAATTGCAATTTATGAGGTTGAGCTTCATTTATTTTATCTTCATCAATTATTACCACATTATATTTATATGTTTGTATGTGTTAGTGTTTTTATTATTGATGCAAATTCTATGATATTTACAACTCTTCATAGAGTTATATTAACTAAACACTAGAAATTATTTCTATGTTTATTAATAATTGTTCATTCTAATACAATTATTAAGAATTTGTTTAACAAAAGGCTCTTTTGATCTGATAGGGGTGGAGAAAAGTTAAGAAAACTATGCAGTTCAACGATCTTTTATATCTAATGAACTCAGGATAGTATTCAACTCCACATAAACTCTATCACACTTAGAGAATCATGATCTTTACAACCTTTAGGGGTGGATCATAATCTCTATATACTTAGGGGTGGAGTTTATCCACAATACCCTATATGTATATACTTAGGGGTGGAGTCTATTCCACAATTCCCTATGTAACACATATTTTCTTTAAACATGGAAGTAATATAATGAGTTAGCTATTATCAATATAAATCCTTGATCTTGATTGTATGTTCCATTTCGTTTTACTATTGCAAGTAAGAGTTTGATACCTATGAAAGTTCTTTGATAAAGTTTCACACTACCTTAATTGAGTGGGAGAATTTTAAAATTCTTTACCCATCTTCATTAGGTTGATACTTGTGATAGGTACTTAAGAACACTACTGAAAAGCAAATCTAACCATACACATGGATAGGTATAACTTAACAGAATTATGAGAATAAGATAAAGAACTCTAGTTCAGTCTATTCGAATGACTTGAACCAAGAATTCTTAATCCTCATAAAATTTTATGGTATCTTAATTTTGATTACTTAATCTCTGGCATGTATTTTTCACTTCAAATACTAGTCTGCTATGTTGATGACTTAGTCTTAACTTAAAGTTTTAGACTAACATAAAAGTCACAACTAGGTAACTCTCCAAACAATCAGAGGTTAAAAGTATTATTTAACAAGACATATGCTATTGAGTGGGAGCTATCTGAGATGTAATCAAATAGGGAACATTAGAAGATATTCAAGAAAGATTTATGAAAGTGGTCTATATGTTAGATATTAAGGAACTGTGTATCAGTTGTCCTTGTATCTCACCATCTAATTTCGAAATTCTATGAGATGGTGCTTACTTTGGGGGTGGAGGAGTTATTCTATAATAATTCAAGCTCTACCAGAGAAGAACTATAACTTTGTGAATTCGAAAATCCAAGAAAGTTATATTACTGAAGAAAAGTATACACTGTATTATGTCAACATATTTTAAAATATGAGAGATGTGTCTTCTGTTTATTCAGATGTACTTTTAAAACAGTGAAGATTTCAGTATCCCTTGTTGAGTAAAGCATATAGTAAAGGATGTTTCATAAGTGTATATTTATGAACTAGTTTCCAGAAGTTTGGGTGGATTCAAATATACTACACTTGATCTGAAGATCAAGATGTCAGATTGACCTATTTGCATACTTTGTTTTATATTAGTGCAAGTGGGAGTTTGTTGGGTTTTATGCCCTAAATAAAACTCTTTACAATCTGATTAGCTATCAATATAAGAAATTTGAAGTGATTTATGTTTGCATTCACACACAAAATCAGTTAAATCCGGATCATATGTTTATTCACAATTACAGTATCGTCAACACAGTGAAATGTGATTGCGATCATATGAATCAAAAGACTAGGTCCCTGTTTCATCAGTGTTTTGGATTTACACTAATGTCATAATCAGCGATGATGTGTACTTACACTTGGAGTAAGTGTTATGTTCTTTCCAGGACATTAGTAAAGTATACTAGTTTCGAATGTATGGAGTATACATTTGGACTGGACCGATATTGCAACTAAGTTAAGATATTACAAACTTACCGTTATATATTTTTCCAAGTCTATATCAGTAGTTGATCTTAAGATTAAAAGAATCTAAATCCTGATATGCTTAGGCTCAACTCAGGAGTACTACTCGTGTTCTTTGATTTATTAGTTAAGCCTACTTTTGGGTCAGGGTGATACGTATATTTTGGGAACACGATAGTATGATTGAGTGGGAGTGCTGAACATAAATATGGAATCTATAGCTTCTTCTGGTGTATAGAAGTGAAGTGATGATTCCCTTCGAGCTTAGCAAATAGAAGTAAATTCTTGTTTAACTGACTAATTATTAGATCACTAAACACCATTTACAGGTAGCTAAGTGTTTTAACGGGCAAAATACATTGAGGGGTGAGAACGGTAAAATTATCCCATCTCGATGTAGATCAACTATATAGAGGATCTTTAAATCACAATAAGATTATAACAATGGTTAAATGAGATAGCATATTGATATCGTGGAACATATGATATGCTCTATATAAGTCTGAGAGTGTAATTCTAAGTTCTAAGAGTGGATTCAACAAAGAATTATTAAGTAGGAATTTACTTGGTAAATTTGGTTCACTTATTGGAAGCTCATCATATAGATCCATGGTCCCCATTCTAGTTGAGAACATTCTGCTTGTAAGACTCATTAATTGATTCGTGATTGGTCAATTATAATTCTAAAAGTTAGACTATGTCTAATTTATGAATTTTCACTAAGCAGGGGTGAAAGTAAAGAAAAAAGATTCTAGGTTTATTTATTTATTAATGGACTTCATATGTCTAGTTAATAATTAAATTAAATGATAATATTATTTAATAATCTATTTTAGTTATTAAATAATTAGTTTTGGCATTTAAATGGTTAGAATTGGAAAATTGGCATTTTTGAGAAAATAAAAATAAAATTTGTTAAAATTGCAAAACAAGTGGGGCCCATTATCACACCATGGCCGGCCACTATTTGTGGAAATTCAAATTGATATTTTCATTATTTTAATGCCAAATAATTTTTGACCTAAACCTAGTAGTTGCCTATAAATAGAAAGTGTTGGCTCAGTCAAATTACAAGTTTTCATAACATCTTTTGACAGAAATTTCTCTCTTCAGAAAAACTGAGCCTTCCCTATTTTCTATACCTTGGCCAAACCCCGCTTCTCTTTTCCTCTTCCTAAAATTTCGACCCTAGTGAAAGAGTGAGTGCCCACACACAGCAAGCAGTAACTCAATCATAGATTGGAAGACTGTGAAGGATCAAACTCAAAGAAGAAGGACATTCGGGCTCAGATCTTGATTATACTCTGCGACAGAAAGGATACAGGGGTTAGAGATCTGAGGGGAAGGAGACATTAATTCCGCTGCATCAATGTAAGGTTTTCTTAACTTTATATGTGTTTATTTTATCGTTTTAGAAAGTTCATATTTAGGGTGTTAAACAACATACTTGTGAGTAGATCTAAGATCCTGGTAAAATAAATTCCAACATGTACTCCAGCTGTACTCTATCTTCGCCTTACGTGGACATGCCATGTCAGGTGGACAAAATTTGGAATAACATTTACCCCCAAAGTCCCTGTTCGTACGTCTAGTCAGATAGGGACTTTCTAGCCATCGCCTTGTTTATAGTAGTCTCTATTGAGCTGTAACACCCTAACTATCTTAGGCGTATTACGTGATTTTTAAACGTACTGTGCAGCTCGTTGCTAATCAACGAGGTTTATGGAAAAACGTGATTAATTAAAATTTTGCTTTTTCATTAAACTTATAAACCATTTTGCAAAAAGTCTCGGGATCCCGATTTATAAAAATATTTACAAACGTTTTTACTGTTCAACTTTTACATCAAAATAAAGTCGTCTAACGACAGTTACAAAATCTCAGCCCTGATGTCCCGAGGATCGTACGCTCCAGGCCTAACCGCCCCGACATGTACAACCTCATATGCTCGGTCACGGTCCATCAGCTACAGCCTTGCCTTTACCTACACATGAACGTAAACTGTGAGTCGACAGACTCAGTAAGAAAAGCATAATAATAACATACATAAAACTGACTGCCGTGTCCAACACGATACTGAGTCCCGCTACTGCCATGTCCAACATGGTACTGAGCACTACTGCCATGTCCAACATGGTACTGAGTTTTGAACGTTCAGGGGACGGTACTATTGACAAGTATCCTCCTGATCGGTCGAACCGGTCATACTCCGGCTGCTGGTCATACTCCAGCCTGTACCGACGGGATAGGTCAATAAGATCGAACCACCAACCGGTGTCACTGATCGGCCGAACCGGTCATACTCCGCCGTCGGTCATACTCCACTCGTACCGACGTGACAGGGTTGGGTGGTTCGAAGCCTAAATACATATCTAATGTAATCTAGCAGGCTTCCTACATGCACGCTAAACATGTAATCTACATATGCATACTGTTATACTAATCTTACCTGGATTCCGATTTCAGTGTGCCGTCAACCTGACTCGAACCGAAGCCGAACGGCGGATCGGCTCCTAAACCATAAAAATCACAACGCTATAAGTGACACGCTAAATCACTTCCCGGGGACTAAAACTTGAAACTAAAAGTTTCCCTATCGATAAAAAGCATGGCAATACCCCTAAAAACCCAAAAACGAGGAAAACTAGGGTTCTGAAAAATCCCCAACCGGCAGACCGGTTGCCCAACCGGAATTCCGGTTCTGAAATTCTGAACCCCCATCCGGAATTCCGGATGCTCAACCGGAATTCCGGTTCCTCGCAGGCAGCAACCATAAAATCTCATATCTTGACCAATTTAAACCCAATTGGTCCCAAACTTTCCAGACCTGTTCTATATGCCCCAAATAACAATTCCAAGGCATCAAACCTACCCAGAAACCACATACACAAATTTTGCCATTGGAGCTCAAGCTTTGAGTTCCAAACTCAAGCTTGAGCAAACCACCTAAACAAGCAATCAAACTAGCTTAATTCAACATAACTAAGCATAAAATAACCTCTGCAAACTAACAAGAACAACAACAACAACACAGAACATAATCACAACATTTTCCTTCCAAAATTCATAACTTTTGCAAAGAAAACTCAAGGCTTTAACAATCTAACCTACATGCTTCTAACATAGCTTAAATCATTTCAATTTAACATGCTTACACCACAACAATTAACCACAGAATCACAGCAACAACAATATATCCAAAACATGCATGCATTTCATTAAATTTACTTAAATCTCAAGAAAACACAAAAGGAAGTTCTAAGAGATCACACCTTGATTAGATTACACAAAGATGAGATGGAAATCACAAGAAATTGAGGAGAAAATCCCTGCCCTAGCAGCCAACACCAAGCCGAAAAGAGGGAGGAAGAGAGAGCTTCTTTTTGAAAATTTTCTTACTTTTTTACACTTAGCATAAATTTGTAAAAATTGGAAATAAACTAAAGCCACCTATTACATTTACTTCAGCCAAAAATATAAACAATTAACATTTATTTTTCAAATAAACAAGCCACTAAAAGACAAAAAGTCATTGGGGCAAAAAGACCATTTTGCCCCTCCTTTCTAAAATCACATAAAAATCACTAAAGGGGTAATTTGGGAAATTCTAAATTCCCGGCCATTCCCGACATTCCCAATGTCTAAAACCCGTCCCCAACATACTAACATACTAAGTTGTGATTTCTACTGAGCCAAACGCCGCGTTCCAAAATACCGGACACCGGAAATGCGAAATATAAAAACTGCTGATAACATACACATGCATATCTGAATTCCATAATTAACAATGATAAATTATTTAAATAGCTATAAATAATTTCCTGATTAACATAAATAACTGCTAATTTCCAAATTAACTAAGCGGGCTTTACATGAGCAACCTTATCTAGCCAAGTGTTGGCTTTTTTCCTTCCATGCTTTTGGATATTTTATATTCTCTCTTTATATACATCTCATCTTCTCTTCTTGGATATCTCTTCTTTGTACCTGTCATTAACAAGTTACAATCTTTTTAAGCTTTTGGAAACTTTTCGATTCACATGTGAATTTGTAATCTCTTTGGTATATTGATCATCATGACAATTTTGAAATGTGTAATGTGTGACTTTATTATAGAAAAGATTCGATTTTGGCTTTTGCTATGATTCTTGATGTTATAGTAAGATTTCCTCACCTAGAAACTCGAGACCAGACTCCTATGAAAATGACACGTGTACTCACTCTCCTCGAGGAGAGCTGAGTTGTCAGTGAGAGACCTCTTGAGTATGAACCTCACCTGAACCAAACTCAGCGAGACGATGTGGCTAGGATAGAGTCTAGTCGCATTCATATGGCTCGCATAGAATAGGACCAAGGAATAGTTTAAGACTCACATATACTGAGATATATGCGAGGACTTTCGAGATCCTCCTGCCAATTGTAAAGATCAATTCCTTACTCTACGAGCTGGTCCAGATGACCTAACAACCTCAATAACCTGATATGGACTGGCATGCCTTAGGTTGTCGACTTATTACAAGATGTCCGTATAAGCGACTTAAACGGGACACAGACATCCTAGACTCGACTAGTCTTGTATACATCTTAAGCCTGCGAGCTTATGCAAGAATATGAAGGCAACTCGCATGAAAGAAGTCGCATACGTTGTTGTATTTAGTGAATTAAGCTGAAATTGTCCTTCATTTATTGTATTTACGTTTTTATTAATTTAATTGTTGTAATTCAATGTACAAACGAATTGATAATGAATTCAATCTCTGTGTAATCAAAAGACACTTGCTTTGTATATAAAGGAGTGATCCAACATGAAATGGACAAGACAGAAAATCCTTGAAACAGTGGACTAAGCAGACCGTGATCTGACTGAACCACTATATCCCCTTGTGTTCTTAATATTTCCAGTTTATTTCCCGCATTTTTGTGTTCTTAGTTCGAATACTCGCCACTCTAGGTTGAGTATTTGTAGATTCTTCTACTCATATTATTATTATATCATTTATTTTGGTGTTGTCTAAATTCCTTCAACAACATTTGGTGCCGTCAGTTGGAATCGAAATACTTTGTTGATTTTGAAGGAAAATCACTATGGCTGGAAATTAGACGACAGGAGATAACAACAATGGATCAATCAATATCGGAATGATGAATCTTCCACTTTCAGGTAATGGAACGACCCCCGTCGATACAATCAATGGAGTAGTAGGACGAACAAACATTGCTCCTCTTAATCTATTCCCTAAAACTGCCGCTCACGCTGGAGAAACGTCTACACCGGCAGCCACAGTGGGGCAGTTCCCACCTATCACACCTGTCGTGGTATCTGAAGGCATTATCCAGTTGACCACTTCCCAATATATCGCATTACAAGACCAAATGTGGGCTTTACAGGCTGAGGTCGATGGACAGACTAGGACTCGACGTCGTCCTCGAGTACCAACCACCCGCTCAGACAACCCTCAGGTAATTAATACTAGACGACGAACTAACCGCACTCGCAGGGAACGCAGGACTGAAGGGCTTGACTTGAATCAACCAACGCCGAGAGATCAAGTCACACGAAACTCCAATCGCGAGGTACAACAAGAAGAGGACCCAGAGCAACACAACCTGTGCAGTAGGGCTCAGTCGAGAAATGAGGTAAACGATGCTTAATCTAGTTCTTAGTCCTCACAAAGTCGAACTCCTAGTGTTTATACCATTTTAGGTTCTGTAGAAACACCGCGAGGAAGGAGGTACCAAGTTCACTGGGGTGATCTCTGTGGTCACCTTAACGCAGTTTTTAGGGCGCGATCCCAGACGCCCCGAAATTGCCAAGAGCCTCGTGATCCTCAATTAGGTGTGTTAGGTTTTATGCCCTAAATAAAACTCCATTTCAATGTAATCTATTTTATTCAACATCAATAAAGAAACATAAGTGTTTTTCATTCATTTGTGTATGTTTTGGTTCACTTTATAAATTTCTTGTCTATTTGATTTATAAATTCATCTTAAACCCTTTTCACATACTTGATCCTGTTTATTGTGTGGTCATCACTTTGGAAAGTAAACATGACTATGTGAATAAAGTTTCCTAGATTTATCAGACACATGGTTTTACTGATATGATAATCTACAACAAGAGTTTACTTGCATTTGGAGAAATGCTATGTTCTTTCCAGAACATTTGTTAAAGTAAAGCTTAGGTTGGATGCATGGAGTATGCATCGGAAGGGACTGATATTGAACTTTGACATAGATTTATTAAACTTACCGTAAAATCTATTCAAGTCAATATCGCCTAGTTGATCCTAGATCAAATGTTCTTAATCCTGTTATGATTAGGCTCAATCTTGAAAGGCTATTCGTGTTCTTTGATTTGTTAGTTAAGCCTACTTTTAGGTCAGGGTGATACGTACATTTTGGGAACACGGTAGTGCAATTGAGTGGGAGCGCTAGCATAAACATGGAATCTATAGCTTCTATCTGGCGAATAGTAAGCAAAGGCTGATCTCCTTAGAGCTTGACCAAACGAACATAAATGGTGGAGTACTCATTTCACATAAGTTGAAATATCATTTATACGGGGTCAAGTGTTTTAAGGATAAAATACATAGTAGGGTGTAACGGTAATCTAATCCCTTTACAGTGTAGATCATTCATATAGAGGATCATTGATCAAATTAGGATTATAACAATGGATAACTAATGATGTGTCTATATGGTGGAACATATAGAGCATTCTATATACTAAGAGTGCAATTCTAAGTTCTATGCGTGGATTCAACGAAGAATTAATAAGTTAGTGAATTTTAGTAATAAATTCTTGATCTACTTATTGGAAGCTCGGTTATATGGACCCATGGTCCCCGCACTAGTTGAGATAATATTTCTTGTAAGACTCATGTAATTGGTTTTGATTAATCAATTATAACTCTCAAGTTAGACTATGTCTATTTGTGAATTTTTCACTAAGTAAGGGCGAAATTGTAAAGAAAGAGTTATTAGGGGCATATTTGTTAATTATGATACTTTGTATGGTTCAATTAATAAATATGATAAATGACAATATTATTTAATAATTATTTATAGTTATTAAATAGTTAGAATTGGCATTTAAATGGTTGAATTAGAAAAATGGCATTTTTGAGAAAATCATATACAAAAGTGATAAAATTGCAAAATTGCAAAAAGTGAGGCCCAAATCCATTAAGCCATGGTGTTGGGTTTTATGCCCTAAATAAAACTCATTTCAATATAATCAGATTTACTTATTAATATAGATCAGAAATAACATTTAATGTTGCATGGTTCACATGATTTATTTCATGATTATATGTACATAATGTATAAATTCATCTGAAACCCTTTTCACATACTTGATCCTGTTTATTGTGCCGTCAACACATTGGAAAGTAAACATGACTATGTGAATAAAGTTTCCTAGATTTATCAGACATAGGGTTTTACTGATATGATAATCTACAACAAGAGTTTACTTGCATTTGGAGAAATGCTATGTTCTTTCCAGAGCATTGGTTAAAGTAAAGCTCAGGTTGGATGCATGAAGTATGCATCGGAAGGGACCGATATTGAACTTTGACTTAGATTTATTAAACTTACCGTAATATCTATTCAAGTCAATATCGCCAAGTTAATCCTAGATCAAATGTTCTTAATCCTATTATGATTAGGCTCAATCTTGAAAGGCTATTCGTGTTCTTTGATTTGTTAGTTAAGCCTACTTTTAGGTCAGGGTGATACGTACATTTTGGGAACACGGTAGTGCAGTTGAGTGGGAGCGCTAGCATAAACATGGAATCTATAGCTTCTATCTGGCGAATAATAAGCAAAGGATCATCTCCTTCGAGCTTGACCAAACGAACATAAATGGTGGAGTACTCATTTCACATAAGCTGAAATATCATTTATACGGGGTCAAGTGTTTTAAGGAATAAATACATTGTAGGGTGTTACGGTAATCTAATCCCTTTACAGTGTAGATCATTCATATAGAGGATCATTGATCACATTAGGATTATAACAATGGATAACTAATGATGTGTCTATATGGTGGAACATATAGAGCATTCTATATACTGAGAGTGCAATTCTAAGTTCTATGCGTGGATTCAACGAATAATTAATAAGTTAGTGAATTTTAGTGCTAAATTCTTGATCTACTTATTGGAAGCTCGGTTATATAGACCCATGGTCCCCGCACTAGTTGAGATAATATTGCTTGTAAGACTCATATAATTGGTTTTGATTAATCAATTATAATTCTCAAATTAGACTATGTCTATTTGTGAATTTTTCACTAAGTAAGGGAGAAATTGTAAAGAAAGAGTTTATTGGGGCATATTTGTTAATTATGATACTTTGTATGGTTCAATTAATAAATATGATAAATGACAATATTATTTAATAATTATTTATAGTTATTAAATAGTTAGAATTGGCATTTAAATGGTTGAATTAGAAAATTGGCATTTTTGAGAAAATCAAATACAAAAGGTGTTAAAATTGCAAAATTGCAAAGCCCAAGGCCCAATCCACTAATGCTATGGCCGGCCACCTATGTAGCTATTTTAAGTTGATTTTTTTCATTATTTTAATGCCAAATAATTCAAACCTAACCCTAGTGGAATGCTATAAATAGATAGTGAAGGCTTCAGGAAATTTACACTAAATTTTCTACTTTTTCATTCAGAAAAAACTGAGCCTTCTCTCTCCCTATCTTTGGCCGAACCCACTCTCTCTCTCTTCCTCTTGAATTTCGAAATCCTTAGTGTATGAGTAGTGCCCACACACAGCAAGTGATACCTCAATCATAGTGAGGAAGATCGTGAAGAAAGATCATCAGCAAAGGAGTTTCAGCATCAAAGATTCAGAGAAAGAGATCCAGGTTCAAATATTGATAATGCTCTGCTACAGAAAGGAATCAAGGGCTAGATATCTGAACGGAAGGAGTCATATTATTCCGCTGCAACCAATGTAAGGTTTCCTAAACTTTATATGTGTTTATTTCATCGTTTTAGAAAGTTCATATTTAGGATGTTAATAAACATACTTGTGAGTAGATCTAAGATCTTGGTAAAATAATTTCCAACAACTGGCCTCAGAGACATGGTAATTGATTTACTTGCAAGAAATTTGGACATTAAAATGATTGTTTGTATGTTCTTTGGATGGTATCATGTTGTATTGAGTGTTATTTGATGATTGATTGATGTTTGTTAAATTTTCGTGAAAAATAATTGCGATTTCATCTCTGGAATTATATGGAAAAAATTAAGCAAGTTAGCCTTTTACAGAACTTAATTTAGATTTTATTTGAATTAGTTATGATTTTTTGAAGATTTGAAAAAATCGGGGCTGTGCTGATATTTTCCTGCGATCGCAAATCTGTCCGTACAGTTTCGAATTTTTTTGTTTTTCTTCAATTTTTCATGCTTTTTCATGGAATTAACTTCCAATTTTTTGTATAGTTTTGTATTTATACTATTACTATTCCTAATTCAATTCTAATTATCATTTTGAATTAATTTATATTTTTTAAATTTAATTCAAGATATTAGTGTAATTTGAATTTGAATAGAATTAGTATCTATCTTCTTGCTTAAAAATCTATCTTATTTTTAAAGTTGATTATATCTTATTTTTTTAAAATTTAAGGTCAGATTTTATAAGATATTTATAAAATCTTTTAAGATATTTTTTTAAAATATCTTATCTTTTAAGATATTTTTAATTATATCTTATCTTTTAAGATTTTTTTTTTAAAATCTTTTTAGATATTTTGACCTTATTTAAATTTAAAATAAGATATTTATAATCATGTAATTTTAAATAGATGTAAGATATTTTGCTAACTTTTAAATTTTGTTATTTTATTTATTTAAATTAAATTTAAAATCTGAAAAGATATTTCATTTATCTTTTCTAATTTTTATTTAATTTTTATTTTTAAAATAACATTTAATTTTTAAAAGTAGTTAGCAAATTTTTGAAATGATATTTAGGTTGGTTGAAACCTAATTTTTTAAAATTGTAGGTTTAATTTTAAATTTAATTTTTTTTTAATTTTCGAATTTTTTCAATTTTTTTTTTTTAAATTTTCGAATTTTTTTTTTATTATTTAATTAATTATTTTCGAAATTAAATATTTAATTTAAAATTAAATAAATCCTACATCCAACTATCCAACTAACCTTGTTGCAGGAGTATGTGTTTTAGCTTATGTGTAAGTTTTTAAAACCTATTATTACTTGATTGCAAATAGCCATGGTTACCTTTTGCCAGATCTAATGATCTGCGATGGCTCCTCGTCAAGATAATAATTTGTAACAGGTATATTTACAATCTTCTTTCATCTGTGTATGACCTAGCAACATGATAAGACCCATCCAAAGTGTGCCTGTGTGAGCCTATGTGTTTAATTTTATTATAGATGCATATAGGTTAATGTTGCTAAAATAAATTATCATAGTTATTGATAGAATTTATTTAGGCCCATTTAGTTTTTGGGCCTATTCAATTAATAACAGTTGTTCTTATTAAGGTTAAATTCCTCTCTTTTGGGCCTTGTGTGAGAGTTGGGAGCCATAGAAGTGGGTACGACATACTGAACCCAGCACCCCCTCACACAAACCACCCCAATTGTGAAGGCCCATTTGCCTGATTTGAATGACTGTACTAGGTTAATTACACTAGTTTAACCTAATTAAAATTGATTAGCAACATAATGAATTTCATTTATTTTGAAATTAATTTAGAAAATCATAGTTTAAAGAATTTTATATTCTAAGCTAAACTATATGTATTTTCTTGTATTTAATTAAATATAGAATTATAACCATCTAGATTCTTTCTGGAACTTAATTTAAATTTTTCATTAAATATTCCTATTTAAGTTGATATTTAGTTATCTTCAACTAACCAACTTAAATGCAATATCTTTTGAATTCAAAATTTCAAAATTAAGTTGAGGAATTTTAGGCATTGGTTATTAAGATTCTTTAGATATTTTTTAAGTTAATATCTTTTCAAATATTAACTTAAAATGGAATATTTTCAAATTAAGTGGTTACAACTTAATTTTAGATACTTAATTAAATTTAAATTTGAAAAATATTTAAGTTCTAGATTTTTTCTAATACAACTTAAATTAGATATTTTTTCAAATTTTGTGGAAAAGATACTTAGTCAATTAAGATATTTTCTAGATAGTTATTTCTAGACTACTTATTATTTCTAATATTAAATAGGAAATATTATAAATTGTGAAATTAATTTTGGTACAATTTATTTTAAGTATATTTTTCCTAGTATTAAACTAGAAATTAATAATTAAGCATTCTCTACACTTAATTATTTATTTCTTGAATTTAATACATTTAATTAATTTGAAAATTAAATATCTAAGTTGATTTTTATCATCATACTTAAATATTTCTTTTTCATGACATTTAATTAAATAGAATATTATTTTTAGTTGAAATTTATTTTTTCAACTAAATTTAAATAATTTTCAAAATATATTTTTTTTATTTTATTAATCAATTTTCGAAATTGCATTTCTTAAATGCTAGAATTTCGAATTTTATCTTGAAAAATAGATTAAGTTGTAAATTAATTATTTATTTTAATTAATTCTTGGATCAACTTAAATCAATGATTTTTTCATTTATTGATTAATTTAAAATAAATTAAATTAAAGTATATTATTAGAAATTGAATTAATTAGTCAAAGAAAAATCTAGATAGATGATATTTTTGCTTGAAGTATTTTTCTAGTGTATTTAATTAAATAAAAAATTAATATTTAAGTTGATTTTCATCATCATACTTAAATATTTGAAATTTTTCTTATATATTTAATTAAATAGGAAAATTATATTTTTTTGTTGTAAATTAATTTTATTAATTAATTTTGGGCCAACATTAAATTAGAATAATTTTTCCAGGATTTATTTTTTATTTTAATATGCATTTTTCGAAAATTGTATTCTTATATACTTTAATTTTTCGAAATGCAATATATATTTATAGAAAATTAAATTTGAGTTGTAAATTAATTTAAATTCATTTTGTAATAACTTAAATTGAATATTTTTCTAAATATTTATTGGAAATTATTACTAAGATGGAAATAATTCATGTTATTTTCATATCCATCTAAGTAAAATTTATAAATATTAAATTAAAAATTATATTTAGAATTTTTTATTCTAAATTGGAAATTTTAATTAAATAAATATATATTTAAAATAAATAGATTAAATAAAGAGAATCAAAGAAAATACAACTCTCTTTAAATAATGAGCTTTATTATTAAGATATTCGATCTCCATTGTGGGTTTTACACCGCGTTTGTTTTAGTGAGTAATCCTCCCTAATGGAGGAACGTTCATTAGCAATTTCGCACCGTTTAACCTCGTATGATAAGTAGTTTGTAAGTGTTTTGTATGGTATGGATCACCCTAATGGTGGCGACCATACTTGACTTGCAAATTATGAAACAATGGTGGAAGCTCATAAGATAGAATTGCCTTGACTCTCGCCTAAACGGGACAACGCTGAATTCCAATCTTGATCGAATAAAAGGTTGCTAGAATGTTTAACATTTTAGACGAGCTGACAACTCTATTCAATGAATGGTAGCTTTGACTCTCGCCTAAACGGGACACTGATATCAGTTTGTTGAAAACCTTGGAAATTATTTAGGATTGTAAGTTTTAGTATTTTCACTTGTCATTCCTATTTGCTATATGCTTATAATTTCTGAATTGTGTATGAATTTATATTGAACCATGTTATTTTCTGTTATTAAGTTGTAGTTTAATTTCGAATCTTCATTGTTGGTCTAACTTGGCTTGTTTATCTAATGAGATAAATCCCTAGTGGATTTTCACCATTAGACATACATAATAGTGTTAGATCTCGAAAGATAAATATTGTATATGCAACATCTAGCTGTTCATCAATTGATGACACCTTAGACTAGTATTTTTACAATATGAAACAAGAAGATTACATAAATAAGATTACTTTGACTTTCGCTAATCAAAGCATCGTTGGATTCTTATTTATAAACGAAATTATCCTAATTCCTCTTAGCTTATTCATTTCGAATTAGCTCCATAATATATCATTGGATGAATGGTCTATAAATCATTTCATGTCATTATATTTTCTCTTAAGAAATTAAATGACGCTTATGATTATAATCCTGAAATTCTTTTCCCAATTGATATAAATCCTCAATCTTAGAAATCTCCTACTTGTATGGGCAAATCTGACTTAGAGTTTGTATTAGTAGTGGTGGTCCAAGAAAGAATTACTCATTATATTTGGTTGAATTCAAGTCTTTGACTTTAATTTTAGAATCCAAATAGAAATTTTCTTATATTTGTAATTCCAGAATACAATACAGTTACACTTTCTCAAGTGTTTAATATCCATCTTCTATTAATGGATTAAACTGTATGGAATATGAGTTAGGTATTCTGTGACCAGGATCCACTTGCAGTATTCTAAGAACTCTTTGATGTAACTAAACCTATGTCATCATAGACACTACCACATTTTTTTTAATCTATGGCATTTGTATCTTGTTCATAGTGGATTTGACAAGATCAATCTCTGCAAAGAGTTAATATGCCTATATCCAGTGAAAGTAAGTTCATCTCATTCGCAGATGGATGTACATTCAGGGGTGGATATGAGTTTTTCGTTGTATTCTTAAAAGGATCACTCTAGATTATACCTTATGCAAAGAAATTTGAAATGTTTGAAAAATTTCATTAATTTCTAGCAATGGTTAAAACCATAAAGGTAAGTGGTTAAAGATCTTGCGAACTGATAGGGGTGGAGAAATAGTTAGTAGATATGCAGTTCAAAGATCATTAAATTGATTTTTGAATTATATCAAAACTTACCTCCCCAAAAATTTCGAGTTGCATATTGATGATTAGTTACTAGTCGTTGCCTAATTCCTTCTATGGTAATACAATTTCAGAATGATGTAATGGTTGTATACTTAATGTAAATCATTACTAGATTCATGGATGACCTAATCAAAATCTTAAGAAAAGCTAGAACTGTTAACCATGGTTTGTTAGCTATTCTAAGTGATTAGGGGTGGACCATCCCATTGTCAATAGATAAGAAAGTGTTTGTTCAAACAAATACTACTTTTCTAAGATAATGACTAAGTCTGAAAACAAGTAGCGAATAAAGGAGATATTTAATTCTTGATTCCAAAAGTGTTCTATCATCTTATTTGATATATGATGATCCCACTGCCTCTGTTGTCTTGTCACAACCAAAGAGGTTAATACCATTTTCTTAGACATAATTCACGGTACCTTGTCGTAGTGGGAGAGTTTCTAGGAACTCACCTTCTCATGACTTGGGAGACACTAGTGATTAAAATCCATTGTGAGTTTAAACAAGTAATGGATTGTCAAGATAAGAAACTAAGAAGAAAGCCAATAGAACTATGGTTTAATCCATTCACATGGAGTAACCTTAAGTTTTCTATTACAAGGACATAAAAGGAAATTTACGTTTATAAGTCTATTCAATGGACTTAACAAAACTTCATGTTCCTAGTATTATAGGTTTGAGTTTATCTAAACCTATGGCTTGTGGTATACCTGGTAATTACTTACTCTAATGCAAGCAACTTACTTTAGTAAGATGCTGAAGCATTTTCTTTCTAATGGCAATCTATAGAAGCTTCACAACTTCTTAGGCATAGATTTTATTTATCTAAGGAAAAGTCTCAACTATTCCAGAAAAGATAAAGCCATGAAATAATTTCTTATATCAACAGTGAGAGGTCTTAGATATGCTTTTTTATGCCTTAGACCAGACACCTGCTGTTGAGTGGGAGTAATGAGTAGGTATCAGATTAATCCAGGAGAAGAACATTGGAAGACAATCAAGTAAATTTTAAGATTAAGAAGAGGAACTATATGTTAGTCTATAAGGGTGTGTTTAAAACTCTTAGACTACACCATATCAGATTTCGAAATTTGCCTTTGTGCTAGTAAATATTTCTGATAAGATGGTGGTTACTCTGGGGGTGGAATAGTGATTTTGGAGAAGTGTAAAAACCTATCTGAAGTCTCTAGGTCTACCAGAGAGAGACTGAATGTTA
This sequence comes from Cannabis sativa, assembly GCF_029168945.1. Lineage (NCBI taxonomy): Eukaryota > Viridiplantae > Streptophyta > Magnoliopsida > Rosales > Cannabaceae > Cannabis > Cannabis sativa. The sequence goes on along the minus strand of NC_083609.1, from coordinate 39,266,863 downwards.
AAGTTGCAGGAAAGGTACTTATTCAGTCTAAGGAAAGTTCTATACATTTTTGGCACCATTCCAAATTGCCTTAAACTACTAGTGTTAATTTCCTGATTAACCAAAAGTAGTTGCCAAAGATATAGAATCCAGTATCCCAAGAGAGTAGACATATAGAGAGGAATTTCACATTATCAATGATTTTGTGATTAAGGAAGAGTAATGGTGGAGAAAAGGTTGTAATTAATTCAACCTTTCAGATCCTATTACAAGGAGTTTACTACTACTACACTTGATTTGTATATCAAGGTGTTGAGATTATTTGAAACGCACTTTTTGTTTTATATTAGTGCAAGTGGGAGTTTGTTGGGTTTTATGCCCTAAATAAAACTCATTTCAATATAATCAGATTTACTTATTAATATAGATCAGAAATAACATTTAATGTTGCATGGTTCACATGATTTATTTCATGATTATATGTACATAATGTATAAATTCATCTGAAACCCTTTTCACATACTTGATCCTGTTTATTGTGCCGTCAACACATTGGAAAGTAAACATGACTATGTGAATAAAGTTTCCTAGATTTATCAGACATAGGGTTTTACTGATATGATAATCTACAACAAGAGTTTACTTGCATTTGGAGAAATGCTATGTTCTTTCCAGAGCATTGGTTAAAGTAAAGATCAGGTTGGATGCATGGAGTATGCATCGGAAGGGACCGATATTGAACTTTGACTTAGATTTATTAAACTTACCGTAATATCTATTCAAGTCAATATTGCCAAGTTGATCCTAGATCAAATGTTCTTAATCCTGTTATGATTAGGCTCAATCTTGAAAGGCTATTCGTGTTCTTTGATTTGTTAGTTAAGCCTACTTTTAGGTCAGGGTGATACGTACATTTTGGGAACACGGTAGTGCAATTGAGTGGGAGCGCTAGCATAAACATGGAATCTATAGCTTCTATCTGGCGAATAGTAAGCAAAGGATGATCGCCTTCGAGCTTGACCAAACGAACATAAATGGTGGAGTACTCATTTCACATAAGTTGAAATATCATTTATACGGGGTCAAGTGTTTTAAGGAATAAATACATTGTAGGGTGTTACGGTAATCTAATCCCTTTACAGTGTAGATCATTCATATAGAGGATCATTGATCACATTAGGATTATAACAATGGATAACTAATGATGTGTCTATATGGTGGAACATATAGAGCATTCTATATACTGAGAGTGCAATTCTAAGTTCTATGCGTGGATTCAACGAAGAATTAATAAGTTAGTGAATTTTAGTGCTAAATTTTTGATCTACTTATTGGAAGCTCGGTTATATAGACCCATGGTCCCCGCACTAGTTGAGATAATATTGCTTGTAAGACTCATATAATTGGTTTTGATTAATCAATTATAATTCTCAAATTAGACTATGTCTATTTGTGAATTTTTCACTAAGTAAGGGCGAAATTGTAAAGAAAGAGTTTATTGGGGCATATTTGTTAATTATGATACTTTGTATGGTTCAATTAATAAATATGATAAATGACAATATTATTTAATAATTATTTATAGTTATTAAATAGTTAGAATTGGCATTTAAATGGTTGAATTAGAAAATAGGTATTTTTGAGAAAATCAGATACAAAAGGTGTTAAAATTGCAAAATTGCAAAGCCCAAGGCCCAATCCACTAATGCTATGGCCGGCCACCTATGTAGCTATTTTAAGTTGATTTTTTCATTATTTTAATGCCAAATAATTCAAACCTAACCCTAGTGGAATGCTATATATAGATAGTGAAGGCTTCAGAAAATTTACACTAAATTTTCTACTTTTTCATTCAGAAAAAACTGAGCCTTCTCTCTCCCTATCTTTGGCCGAACCCACTCTCTCTCTCTTCCTCTTGAATTTCGAAATCCTTAGTGTATGAGTAGTGCCCACACACAGCAAGTGATACCTCAATCATAGTGAGGAAGATCGTGAAGAAAGATCATCAGCAAAGGAGTTTCAGCATCAAAGATTCAGAGAAAGAGATCCAGGTTCAGATATTGATAATGCTCTGCTACAGAAAGGAATCAAGGGCTAGATATCTGAACGGAAGGAGTCATATTATTCCGCTGCAACCAATGTAAGGTTTCCTAAACTTTATATGTGTTTATTTCATCGTTTTAGAAAGTTCATATTTAGGATGTTAATAAACATACTTGTGAGTAGATCTAAGATCCTGGTAAAATAATTTCCAACACATGGCCGGCCACTTTTTTAGCTATTATCCTCTTATATTTTCATTATTTTAATGCCAAATAATTTAAACCTAACCCTATTGAAATGCTATAAATAGATAGTGAAGGTTTCAAGAAAATTACACTTTTCATTCAAAAAAACTTGAGTTTCTCTCTCTACCTTTGGCCGCCACTCTCTCTCTCTCTCTCTCTCTCTCTCTCTCTCTCTCTTCTTCCTTAATATTTCGAAACCCCTTAGTGATTAGAGTAGTGCCCACACACAGCAAGCAATACCTCAATCATAGTGAGGAAGATCGTGAAGAAAGATTTTCAGCAAAAGGAGTTTCAGCATCAAAGATTCAGAGAAAGAGATCCAGGTTCAGATCTTGATAATACTCTGTGACAGAAAGGGTACAAGGGTTACAGATCTAAACGGAAGGAGTCATTTAATTCCGCTGCACCCAATGTAAGGTTTCCTAAACTTTATATGTGTTTATTTCATCGTTTTAGAAAGTTCATATTTAGGCTGTTAATCAACATACTTGTGAGTAGATCTAAGATCCTGGTAAAATAATTTCCAACAGGGTGATCAAGGCATAAACAATGGTAACAACCCGACATACGTTGCCAACCCGCCTAACGCACCAGCTACGACTACTGGAGTGGTTATCTCGGCAAACATAGCTGCGGTTGCAACTGCACCTGTGACGACTCAAAACAACACCGTCCTGCAAGGGGGTGTTGATCAGAGCATTTTACTACAAGTACTGAAGATAATTGAGCAGCAAAGAAAGCCCATTTACAAGCTTCACGGGACTTCTCCTTTTACCATGGAAGTGAACAAGCTCGATTGCCTAAAGGATTCAGACTATCCGAGTCGTTGAAATACAAAGGTACCTCTAATCCCATACACTATTTAGAAAAGTTTAACACGATTATGGAAGTAGATCATGTACCTCAGCTTGCAAAATGCCGTATCCTTGCGGCAACCTTGGAGGATAATGCTCACGATTGGTTTAGCCAGTTGCCTGAGGCGTCCATATCAACCTGGGAAACCTTCATGAACCTCTTCCTAACACATTTCCATGCCACGATGACGTATAGACCGCCTTATACTACTCTGGCTTATATCAAACAAGAGGTCGGTAAGTCAATGCAGGATTATTTTAAACGTTTCAATGCTGAAGTAACCAAAGTTGAGAAGGCCCCCGAGTCTTCGTTAGTCTGTATGTTGATTACATGTGTCTTGCCAAAAACCGACTCCTGGAATGAATTACTGTTGGGTTTTATGCCCTAAATAAAACTCATTTCAATATAATCAGATTTACTTATTAATATAGATCAGAAATAACATTTAATGTTGCATGGTTCACATGATTTATTTCATGATTATATGTACATAATGTATAAATTCATCTGAAATCCTTTTCACATACTTGATCCTGTTTATTATGCCGTCAACACATTGGAAAGTAAACATGACTATGTGAATAAAGTTTCCTAAATTTATCAGACATAGGGTTTTACTGATATGTTAATCTACAACAGAGTTTACTTGCATTTGCAGAAATGCTATGTTCTTTCCAGAGCATTGGTTAAAGTAAAGCTCAGGTTGGATGCATGGAGTATGCATCGGAAGGGACCGATATTGAACTTTGACTTAGATTTATTAAACTTACCGTAATATCTATTCAAGTCAATATCGCCTAGTTGATCCTAAATCAAATGATCTTAATCCTGATATGTTAGGCTCAATCTCGAGAGGCTATTCGTGTTCTTTGATTTGTTAGTTAAGCCTACTTTTAGGTTAGGGTGATACGTACATTTTGGGAACACATTAGTGCAATTGAGTGGGAGCGCTAGCATAAACATGGAATCTATAGCTTCTATCTGGCGAATCGTAAGCAAAGGATGATCTCCTTCGAGCTTGACCAAACGAACATAAATGGTGGAGTACTCATTTCACATAAGCTGAAATATCATTTATACGGGGTCAAGTGTTTTAAGGAATAAATACATAGTAGGGTGTAACGGTAATCTAATCCCTTTACAGTGTAGATCATTCATATAGAGGGTCATTGATCACATTAGGATTATAACAATGGATAACTAATGATGTGTCTATATGGTGGAACATATAGAGCATTCTATATACTGAGAGTGCAATTCTAAGTTCTATGCGTGGATTCAACGAAGAATTAATAAGTTAGTGAATTTTAGTGCTAAATTCTTGATCTACTTATTGGAAGCTCGGTTATATAGACCCATGGTCCCCGCACTAGTTGAGATAATATTGCTTGTAAGACTCATGTAATTGGTTTTGATTAATCAATTATAATTCTCAAATTAGACTATTTGTGAATTTTTCACTAAGTAAGGGCGAAATTGTAAAGAAAGAGTTTTAGGGGCATATTTATTAATTATGATACTTTGTATGGTTCAATTAATAAAAATGATAAATGACAATATTATTTAATAATAATTTATAGTTATTAAATAGTTAGAATTGGCATTTAAATGGTTGAATTAGAAAATTGGCGTTTTTGAGAAAGTCAGATGCAGAAAAGATAAAACTGCAAAATTGCAAAAAGTGATGCCCAAATCCACATGTATAGGGCCGGCCACTTTTGTAGGGTTTTCCCTCTGATATTTTCATTATTTTAATGCCAAATAATTCAAACCTAACCCTAGTGGAATGCTATAAATAGATAGTGAAGACTTCAGGAAAATTACACTTAAATTTTCTATTTTTCCTTCAGAGAAAAACCTGAGCCTTTCTCTCTCCCTATCTTTAGCTGCCACTTATTCTTTCTCTTCCCTATTGAATTTCGAAATCCTTAGTGTATGAGTAGTGCCCACACACAGCAAGTGATACCTCAATCATAGTGAGGAAGATCGCGAAGAAAGCCATTCAGCAAAAGCAGGTTTCAGCATCAAAGATTCAAAGAAAGAGATCCAGGTTCATATATTGATAATGCTCTGCTACAGAAAGGAATCAAGGGCTAGATATCTGAACGGAAGGAGTCATATTATTCTGCTGCACCCAATGTAAGGTTTCCTAAATTTTATATGTGTTTATTTCATCGTTTTAGAAAGTTCATATTTAGGGTGTTAATAAACATACTTGTGAGTAGATCTAAGATCCTGGTAAAAAAAATTCCCAACAATTACAGGCTCGAAGACCTGAGTCACTGGTTGGATTCTTCGGTATGGCTGAGCCGCATAAGAGGATCGAAAATTCTCTAGCTGAGTTGGAAAGAGGGAAAGATAAACGCGAGTCACCTGTGCCATGCTCACGATCTCGCAGTCCCAGAGGAAAGAATTCCAAATGAAGAAGCCCTAGAAGACGCAACCCCCAAAGGCAGCGAAGTCCAAAGTTGGCTAAGTCCCCTCCAAAGATAGAAACATCCCCAAAAAGGAAAGGAGGTCCGCACTTCGTCAACTATACAGAATTGGCAGTCCCACGTGACCATATCTACGCGATTGAAGAAAAGAACGGAGTTTTCAAAAAACTTCCCCCAATCAGGGGTAATCGCGAGAAAAAAGACCCAAAGAAGTTCTACAAGTATCACAAGGACATTGGCTATACCACCATGGAATGCTGGTTCCTACAGGACGAGATCGAGGAATTAATTAGACAAGGAAAATTGGGAAAGTATAAAAAGCATGAGGAAGGTCATCCCCAAGCGGATGACAATGAAGAAACAAACAATGCGAGTGGTTTGAGAACTCCTCGCAATATTCTGACAATCATTAGAGGACCCCACATTGTAGGAGACTCCAAGAAGTCGCAAGAACGATATGCTAAGGAAGCGAAGGAGAAACCACTCACTAATGTGAACAACTTGAGTGAGCGACCATAAAAACTCTTTAAGAAAGAATGCGACGACATAAATTTTATGGAAAGTAACGTTAGGTGGGTTCACCACCCGCACGCAGACGCACTTGTTATCGTCGCTAACATTGGAGGAGTAATGTCCACCGCACATTAGTGGACAATGGAAGTTCAGTAAATCTTCTCAATTTTCAAGCTTTCAAGCAAATGGGGTTACAGGAAAAGGATTTGTGACCTGTAGTCTCGAGCATTTATGGGTTCACAGGAGACACCATTGTATTAAAAGGAATGATTAAACTGCCAATCACCCTAGGAAGTCCACCTATCATAGCCAAATCGATGGATGATTTTGCAATTATTGATTAGTACTCAGCATACAATGCGGTAATTGGTCGCCCTATTTTGAAGGAGATGAAGATTGTGACATCTATCTATCATCTCACCATGAAGTTCCTTACCCCAGCTGGGGTAGTATCTGTGCGAGGAGTCCAGACGAATTCAAGAGAGTGCTGCAATGCAGCATTAAAACTCCCAGAGAGGAAGAAATCAGTAAATATGATATACCTGTTGGAAGACTCCTCGACAAGAAGTGTTCAAAATCGAGGAGATACCGCATAAGAAGAAACCAGATCTAGATCCAAGGATCCTTGATTATACCAACACCGCATAAGCTGTAGAGGATACAATTGAAGTGCCAATCGATCCTTCTGATCATAATAAAGTTTTGAAAATTTGTTCTAAATTAACCTTTCGACAGCGAGAAAAACTTATCATTTTTCTCAAGCAAAATCTGCATGTTTTTGCATGGAAACATTTAGATATGGTCGGGATATCACCGCAGGTCAGTGTCATCGACTGGACATTGACCTCGAAGTGCGAGGTGTCTGAAACAAGCGCCACAAAATGGACCCCGTGAGCTACCAAGCGCTTAAAGAGGAAGTAGATCGCCTTTTGGCATGTGGCTTCATAAGGGAATCATTCTACCAAAATTGGTTAGAAAATCTTGTACTAGTGCCCAAGCCCAACAACTCATGATGCAAATGCATTGATTTCACTGATTTAAATAAAGCATGTCCAAAGGACAGTATTCCCTTGCCTAGCATTGACCAACTTGTTGATGCTACCGCAGGTCATGAGCTTCTCAGCTTTATGGATGCATACTCAGGATGTAACCAAATTTCGATGTATGAACCAGACTAGGAGCATACCTCTTTTATTACAGATCGAGGTTTATATTGTTATAAGGTAATGCCTTTTGGTTTAATAAACTCAGGACCGACTTATCAGAGGCTGGTAAACATGATTTTTCGTAGATTTAATTGGAGAGACAATGGAAGTATATGTTGATGATATGCTCGTGAAATCTCAACATGCAAAGGACCATGTCACTCACCTGGAGGCCATGTTCAAAATATTGCGACAATACAAAATGCAAATTAACCCCCTCAAATGTGTCTTTGGAGTGGGCTCAGGAAAATTCCTTCGGTTTATGGTGAACCAACGAGGAATCAAGGCTAATCCCGCAAAAAATCAGAGCTTTGGTGGAAATGTGATCTCCAACCAAACCAAAAGAAGTCCAAAGCCTTACAGGTAAAGTCACTACTTTAAATCGCTTCATATCACATTCCTCTGATAAATGTAAGGAGTGTTTTCAGATTTTGAAGGGAAATAAAAAGTTTCAATGGACCAAAAAGTGTTAAGAAGCTTTTCAGGCCCTCAAAGCGCACTTGGGGCAGCCCCAATACTTTCCAAGCCAATGCTTGGAGAAGTTTTATCTATCTACCTCACAGTGTCGGAATACGCGATTAGTTCAGTACTAATTTCCGAAGACCAGGGTAGACAACATCTGGTGTACTATGTGAGCAAGCGTCTCCTGGATGTCGAGACCCATTATCCACAAATGGAGAAATTAGCATTCGTATTAGTAATTGCATCAAGAAAGTTAAGACCTTACTTCCTTTTGGAAATATTTTACCAGGATCTAGATTTACTAACAAGTATGTTTCATTAACATCCTAATATGAATTCTAAAACAATGAAATAAACACATAAGGGTTTAAGAAAACCTTACATTGGGTGCAGCGGAATATAATGACTCCTTCCGTTCAGATCTCTTGTAAAGACCGCTTATTTTAATTTGGAAATTAGCAGTTAATCATGACTCCTTCCGTTCAGAGATGCATTTTTATGCCATGTAGTAGTTTTCATAATTTTGCATTCCGGTGCCCGGTATTTTGGAACTCGGTGTTTGGCTCAGTAAAAATCACAAAGTATGTTAGTAGCTTGGGACGGTTATTAGACATTGGGAATGTCGGGAATGGCCGGGAATTTAGAATTTCCCAAAAATACCCCTTTAGTGTGATTTTGGTGTGGAGGGGCAAAATGGTCTTTTTGCTCCAATGATATTTTGTCCTTTAGTGGACTTATTAATTGAGTAATATGTGTTTTTTTTTATGCTAAGTGTTGGCTGAAATGAAATGTTGTGTTTAATAGCCTTTTATTTCATTTTTATCAAAAAATTTCAAAGTTAAAAATCAAAGCTTTTCTCTCAACCTCTCTCTCTCTTTTTCGGCTCTCTTGGAGCATCAAGAACCAGCCATTTTCTTTGGTGATTCAAGCCCTAGTTTGCAAAACTCTAGTGATCTCTTGATTGTGGTATGTGATTTCTAGCTTTCTTCCTTTATTTTCTTGAATAAAATGTAGAAAAAGATGAGTAAATGCATGATGATTTTGATGTTGTGGCTGCTGTAGTTTTAGGTTGTTTTCTTTGATTTTCTATGCTTAAATTGAATGGAATTAAGTAGGTTTCATGCATGCTAGTTGCTTGGTTTAAGTTTGTGAAATTTTGTACAAAAACTATGATTTTTCAAAGAAATGTGGGAATCTGTTAATTGCTTGCTGTAGTTGGTAGATTTCATTTTCAGAGGTTTAATTATGCATGATTAAGTGGATTTAAGCTAGTTTGATTGCATGTTGTTTAGGTTTGCTCAAGTTTGAGTTTGGAACTCAAAGCTTGAGCTTTAATGGTGATTTTTGTTTCTGTGAGTTCTGGGTGGTTTTGTTGCTTTAGAAATGTTCTAGGGGTTATATGGAATAGGTCTGGAAGGTTTGAGATGATTTGGAGTTGATTTGAGCAAGATATGAAATTTTGAGTTTGCTGCCTGCGAGGAACCGGAATTCCGGTTGTGCATCCAGAATTCCGGATGGGGCTCTGAATTTTCCCAGAACCGGAATTTCGGTTGGGCAACCGGTCTACCGGTTGGGAAAAATTTAAGAGCCCTAGATTTTCTCGATTTTATGTTTTAGGGGGCATTGCCATGCTTTTTATCGATAGGGAAACTTTAAGTTCCTAGTTTAAGTCCCCGGGAAGTGATTTAGCGTGTCAGTTATAGTGTTGTGATTTTTATGGTTTAGGAGCACATGTCCGTAGCGCAGATAAGTTCCAATCAGGTTGACCAGCACACCTGAATTCGGAATCCAGGTAAGATTAGTATAACAGTATGCATATGTAGATTACATGTTTAGCGTGCATGTAGGAAGCCTGTTAGATTACATTAGTTATGTATGTTGGCTTCGAACCATCCAACCCTGTCACGTCGGTACAGGATGGAGTATGACCAGCAACCGGAGTATGACCGGTTCGACCGATTAGGCTGACACCTAGGTTGGTGGTTCCGTACTATTGACGTATCCCGTTGGTACAGGCTGGAGTATGACCAGCAGCCAGAGTATGACCGGTTCGACCGATCAGGCGGATACTGTAACACGTCGGTACAGGCTGGAGTATGACCAGCAGCCGGAGTATGACCGGTTCGACCGATCAGGCTGTTACTTGTCAATAGTACCGTCCCTATGAACGTTCAGAGCTCAGTACCGTGTTGGACACGACAGTTAGGGGGACTCAGTATCGTGTTGGACACGGCAGTTGGGGTTATGATTAGGGGTATAGGCGTCTGATCATGACCGGGTTTTATGTATGAATATTATTATGCTTTTCTTACTGAGTCTGTCGACTCACAGTTTTACGTTTATGTGTAGGTAAAGGCAAGGCTAAAGCTAATGGACCGTGAACGAGCTTATGAAGATTGTACATGTCGGGGCGGTTAGGCCTGGAGCGTACGATCCTCGGGACAGCAAGGCTAATTTTTGTAACTAGTCGCTAGGCGACAATTATTTTGTATGAACAATAAACTTTTGTAAATGATTTTATAAGTTTAATTAAAAAGCAAAAATTTTAATTAATCACGTTTTCCATAAACCTCGTTCATTAGCAACGAGCTGCACAACATGTTTAAAAATCACGTAATAGACCTATGTTAGTTAGGGTGTTACATCTCTAGCCCTTGACTCCTTTCTGTAGCAGAGCATCACCAAGATCTGAACCTGGATCTCTTTCTCTCCTTCCTTTAGTCTGATTCTCCTTCTTGTTGATTGGATTCTTCACAATCTTCCACACTATGATTGAGATACCACTTGATGTGTGTGGGCACTAACTCATTCACTCAAGGTTCAAAATTTAAGGAAGAAAAGATAAGGGAAGTGACGACTTAGAATTTTCTCTGAATCTAAAGGAATGAGATGCATCATCTTTTTCCTGAAGCCATCACTACCTATTTATAGGTAACCACCTAGGTTTAGGTTAGAATTATTTGGCATTAAAATAAAAGAAAAATAAATAATAAAATTCTACAAGTGTGGCATGCCATAGGATAATTATTTGGACCCACTTTGTAATTTTGCCATTTTGTCATTTTTCCATCCCATTTTCTCAAAAATGCCAATTTTCCAATTTAACCACTTAAATGCCAATTCTAATTATTTAATAACTAAACATTAATTATTAAATAATATTGTCATTTAATATATTTATTAATTAGACATATAAAGTCTCTTAATTAACAAATAAAACCTAGAATCTCTTTTCTTCACAATTTTGCCCATGCTTAGTGAAAATTCATAAACCAAACATAGTCTAATCTTAAAATTATAATTGATTAATCAAAATCAATTAACTGAGGCTTACAAGCAGTATGGTCTCCACTAGTATGGGGACCATGGGCCTATATAACCGAGCTTCCAATAAGCAGATCAAGAATTTACCAAGTAAATTCACTGACTTATTAATTCCTTGTTGAATCCACACATAGAACTTAGAATTGCACTCTCCGTCATATAGAACGCTCTATATGTTTCACGATATAGATACGCTATTAATTATCCATTGTTATAATCCTAATTTGATCAATGATCCTCTAATAGATGATCTATATTGTATAGGGATTAAATTACCGTTACACTCTTCAATGTATTTTATCCTTAAAACACTTAGCTTCCTATAAATGATATTTCAGCAAATTGAAATGAGTACTCAACCATTTATTTCTGTTTAGCCAAGCTCGAAGGAAATCATCATTTCACTTCTAAATACCTATAGAAGTTATAGATTCCATATCTATGTTTAGCGCTCCCACTAAATTATACTATCATGTTCCCAAAATGTACTTATCACCCTGACCCAAAAGTAGGCTTAACTAACAAATCAAAGAACATGAATAATACTCTTGAGATCGAACCTAATCATATCAGGATTAAGATCATTTGATCTAGGATCAACTAGGTGATATGAATTGAATAGATATTACGATAAATTTAACATATTTAATCAAAGTTCAATATCAGTCCCTTGCAATGTATACTCCATACATCCGATACTGGTAAACTTTGCCAATGCCCTGGAAAGGACATACCACTTATCCAAGGTGTAAGAATACATATCGCTGATTATCATGCCAGTCTAAATCCAGTGAACTGACAAATCAGGGAATTAAACTTTCGAACATATAATCAAGATTATATTCCACTGTGTTGACAACACTATAATCATTAACAAATACATATGTTCTGGACTTAATAGAATTTATACATTAAACAATAATCATGAAATAAATCATGTGAACCATGCAACATAAAATGTTATTTCTGATCTTTATTAACTAGTAAATCTGATTATATTGAAATGGGTTTTATTTAGGGCACAAAATCCAACAAACTCCCACTTGCACTAAAATAAAACAAAAAGTGCATTTCAAATAATCTCAACACCTTGATATAAAAATCAAGTGTAGTATGTAGTGTACTCTCCGTAATAGGATCTAACAGGTTGTACTAAACACAACCTTTCCTCCACCATTACTTTTCCTTAATCACAAAGTCCTTGATATTGTGAAATTCCTCTCTATATGTCTACTCTCTTGGGATACTGGATTCGTTACTATTGGCAACTACTTTTGCGTTAGTCAGGAAGTAACTGTTGGAAATTATTTTACCAGGATCTAGATTTACTAACAAGTATGTTGGATTAACAACCTAATATGAATTCTAAAACAATGAAAATAAACACATATAAAGTTAGAAAACCTTACAGTGGGTGCAACGGAATAATATGACTCCTTCCGTTCAGATCTCTAGCCCTTGATTCCTTTCTGTAGCAGAGCATCACCAAGATCTGAATCTGGATCTTCTTTTCTCCTTCTTTGATGTAGAATTTCCATAGTCTTACATACTATGATTGAGATACCACTTGATGTATGTGGGCACTTGTCATTCACTCAAAGTTTCGAAATTTAGAGAGAAGAAAAGGGAGAGAGGCGTGTGAGGAATTTTCAGAGGGAAACAAAGTGATCAAAGATGTGCATGTTTCCTCAAGCCAACACTTTCTATTTATAGAAAACCCTCTAGGTTTAGGTTAGAATTGTATGGCATTAAAATAATGGAAACTACAAATGGAATTTCCTATGCATAGGGCCGACCATACAAAGGGATTGAGCCTCACTTTGTAACTTTCCCATTTTGTTATTTTCCATTCCCATTTTCTCAAAAATGCCAATTTTCCAATTTAACCTTTTAAATGCCAATTCTAATTATTTAATAACTTGGAAATAATTATTAAATAATATTGCCATTTAATATATTTATTAATTTAGACATATAAAGTCTCTTAATCAATAAATGAACCTAAAATCTCTTTTCTTTACAATTTCGCCCTTGCTTAGTGAAAATTCATAAAGTAGACATAGTCTAACTTTTAGAATTTTTAATTGATTAATTAAAATCAATTAACTGAGTCTTACAAGCAGTATGGTCTCAACTAGTATGGGGACCATGGGTCTATATAACCGAGCTTCCAATAAGTCGAACCGAATTTACCAAGTAAATTCCCTAACTTATTAATTCCTCATTGAATCCACACTTAGAACTTGGAATTGCACTCTCAGTCATATAGAACGCTCTATATGTTCCACGATATAGACACGTCATTAGTTATCCATTGTTATAACCCTAATGTGATCAATGATCCTCTATATAGATGATTTACATTGAAAAGACACTACTGTTACCGCTACACCTTCAATATATTTTATCCTTAAAAACACTTAACCTTGTATAAATGATATTTTAACTAAGTGAAATGAGATCTCCACCATTTATCTTCGTTTGGTTAAGCTCGAAGGAAATCATCCTTTACTTCTATTTGCGAGATAGAAGCTATAGATTCCATATTTATGTTAGCGCTCCCACTCAATTGCATTACCGTGTTCCCAAAATGTACGTATCACCCTGACCCAAAAGTAGGCTTAATTAACAAATCAAAGAACACGAGTAACACTCTTGAGATTGAACCTAACCATATCAGGATTAAGATCATTTGATCTAGGATTAATAGGTGATATTGAATTGAATAGATATTACGGTAAATTTTAATATATCTAATCAAAGTTCAATATCGGTCCCTTCCGATGTATACTCCATACATCCGATACTGGTAAACTTTGCCAATGTCCTGGAAAGGACATAACACTTTTCCAAGGTGTAAGAATACCTATCGCTGATTATACCATGTCAGTCTAAATCCAGTGTTCTGACAAATCAGGGAATAAACTTTTGAACATATAATTAAGATTATATTCCACTGTGCTGACAACACTATAATCTTAACAAATTCATATGTTCTGGACTTAAAAAAAATTCATACATTATATACATATAATCATGAAATAAATCATGTGAACCATGCAACATAAAATGTTATTTCTGATCTTTATTAATAACTAAATCTGATTATATGAAATGAGTTTTATTTAGGTCATAAAACCCAACAAACTCCCACTTGTACTAATATAAAACAAAAAGTGCATTTCAAATAATCATTAACACCTTGATATACCAATCAAGTGTAATAGTAGTAAATTCCTCGTAATAGGATCTGACAGGTTGAATTAAACACAACCTCTTCTCCACCATTACTCTTCCTTAATCACAAAATCCTTGATAATGTGAAATTCCTCTCTATATGTCTACTCTCTTGGGATACTGGATTCTATAATTTTGGAAACTACTTCTTGGTTATTCAGGAAATAACCCTAGTAGTTAAGGCAATTTGGAACAGTGCCACAAATGTATAGAACTTTCCTTAGACTGAATAAGTATCTTTCATGCAACTTTTAACATTCAGTCTCTCTCTGGTAGACTAAGATATTTCAGATAGGTTTTTACACTTCTCCAAAATCACTACTCCACCCCCAAAGTAATCACCATCTCATCCGCAGACTTTCTAGCACAAAGGCAAGTCTTGAAATCTGATGTGGTGTAGTCTAAGAGTTTTAAACACACCCTTATCGACTAACATATAGTTCATCTTCTTAATCTTAAAATTTACTTGATTGTCTTCCAATGTTCCTCTCCTTGATTAATCTAATACTTACTCATTACTCCCACTAAACAGCAGGTGTCTGGTCTAAGGCATACTAAAGCATATCTGAGACCTCTCACTGTTGATTTAAGAAATTCTTTCATGGCTTTATCTTCTCTGGAATAGTTGAGACTTTTCCTTAGATAAATAAAATCTAAATCTAAGAAGTTGTGAAGCTTCTATAGATTTCCATTGGAAAGAAAATGCATCAGCATCTTATGCTTGCATTAGAGTAAGTAATTTCCAGGTATACAACAAGCCATAGGTTTAGATAAACTCAAACCTACAATACTAGGAACATGAAGTTTTGTTAAGTCCATTGAATAGACTTATTATCGAAAATTTCCTTTCATGTCCTTGTAACAGAAAACTTTAGGTTACTCCATGTGAATGGATCAAACCATAGTTCTCTTGGCTTTCTTCTTAGTTTCTTATCTTGACAATCAATTACTTGTTTAAACTCACAATGGATTTTAATCACTAGTGTCTTCCAAGTTATAAGAAGGTGAAGTTCCTTGAAACTCTCCCACTACAACAAGGTACCGTGAACTATGTCTAAGAAAACTAAATGGTATTGACCTCTTCGGTTGTGTCAAGACAACTGAGGCAGTGGGATCATCTTGTAACGAATAAGATGATAGAACACTTATGGAATCAAGAAAAATTATCTCCTTTATTTGCTACTTTATTTTCAGACTTAGTCATTTTCTTAGAAAAGTAGTATTTGTTTAAAAAAACATTTTCTTATCTAATGACTACGGGATGCTCCACCCCTAATCACTTAGAATAGCTAACAAACATGCAAACCAGGGTTAGCAGTTCTAGCTTTTCTTAAGATTTCGATTAGGTCATCCATGAATCTAGTAATGATTTACATTAAGTATACAACCATTGCATCATTCTGAAATTTTATTACCATAGAAGGATTTAGGCAACGACTAGTAACTAATCATCAATATGCAAATCGAATTTCTGGGGAGGTAAGTTTGGATATAATTCAAAATCAAATTAATGATCTTTGAACTGCATATCTACTAACTTTTTCTCCACCCCTATCAGTTCGCAAGATCTTTAACCACTTACCATTGCTAGAAATTCATAAATTTTTTCAAACATTTCAAATTTCTTTTGCGTAAGGTAAAATCTAGAGTGATCGTTTTGAGAATACAACGAAAACTCATATCCACCCCTGAATGTACATCCATCTGCGAATGAGATGAACTTAATTTCAGTGGATATAGGCATATTAACTCTTTGCAGAGAATGATCTTGTCAAAACCACTATGAACAAGATACAAATGCCATAGATTTATAAAATATGTGGTTGAATCTTTTGATGACTTAAGTTTAGTTACATCAGAGAGTTCTTAGAATAGTGCAAGTGCATTCTGGTCACAGAATACTAAACTCATACAGTTTAAATCCATTGAAAGAAAAGAAAATGCTTCAACATCATACTAAAGTAAGTTTCTTGCACTAGAGTAAGTAAATTACCAGGTATACCACAAGCCATAGGCTTAGATAAACTCAAACCTATAATACTAGGAACAAGAAGTTTTGTTAAGTCCATTGAATAGACCTACAAACGAAAATTTCCTTTCTTGTCCTTGTAATAGAAATTTTTTTGGTTGTTCCATATGAATGGTTTTGACCATAGTTCTCTTGGCTTTTCTTCTTAGTTTCTTATTTTGACAATCCATTTCTTGTTTAAACTCACAATAGATTTTAATCACTAGTGTCTTCCAAGTCATTATAGGGTGAGTTCCTTGAAACTCTCCCACTACGACAAGGTACCTTGAATTATGTCTAAGAAAACTAAATGGTATTGACCTCTTCGGTTGTGTTAAGACAACAGAGGCAGTGGGATCATCATATGTATAATAAGATGATAGAACACTTTTGGAATCAAGAAAAAAATATCTCCTCTACTTTGCTACTTTGTTTTCGGAATTAGTCATTTTCTTAGAAAAGTAATATTTGTTTAAACAAACACTTTCTTATCTAATGACTATGGGATGGTCCACCCCTAATCACTTGAAATTAATTTAAGAAAACTATAGTTTAAAGAATTTTATATTCTAAGCTAAACTATATGTATTTTCTTATATTTAATTAAATATAGAATTATAACCATCTAGATTCTTTCTGAAGCTTAATTTAAATTTTTCATTAAATATTCCTATTTAAGTTGATATTTAGTTATCTATAACTAACCAACTTAAATCTGAATATCTTTTGGATTTAAAATTTCAAAATTAAGTTGAGGAATTTTAGGCATTGATTATTAAGATTCTTTAGATATTTTTGAAGTTAATATCTTTTCGATTATTAACTTAAAATGGAATATCTTCAAATTAAGTGGTTACAACTTAATTTTTGATATTTAATTAAATTTAAATTTGAAAATATTTAAGTTCTAGATTTTTTCTAATACAACTTAAATTAGATATTTTTTCAAATTTTGTGGAAAAGATACTTAGTCAAATAAGATATTTTCTAGATAGTTATTTCTAAACTACTTATTATTTCTAATATTAAAATAGGAAAATATTATACATTGTGAAATTAATTATTTAAATAATTAATTTTGGTACAATTTATTTTAAGTATATTTTTTCCTAGTATTAAACTAGAGATTAATAATTAAGCCTTCTCTACACTTAATTATTTATTTCTTAAATTTAATACATTTAATTAACTTTAAAATTAAATATCTAAGTTGATTTTCATCATCATACTTAAATATTTCTTTTTCTTGACACTTAATTAAATAGAAAATTATTTTTAGTTGAAATTTATTTTTTCAACTAAATTTAAATAATTTTCAAAATATATTTTTTCTTTATTTTATTAATCAATTTTTAAAATTGCATTTCTTAAATGCTCGAATTTCGAATTTTATTTGAAAAATAGATTAAAGTTGTAAATTATTTATTTTAATTTTGGACCAACTTAAATCAATGATTTTTTCATTAATTGATTAATTAAAATAAATGAATTAAAATATATTATTAGAAATAGAATTAATTAGTCAAAGGAAAATCTAGATAGGTGATATTTTTGCTTGAAGTATTTTTCTGTTGTATTTAATTAAATAGAAAATTAATATTTAAGTTGATTTTTATCATCATACTGAAATATTTAAAATTTTTCTTATATATTTAATTAAATAGGAAAATTATATTTTTTTTTGTAAATTAATTTTATTAATTAATTTTGGGCCAACATTATATTAGAATTATTTTTCCAGGATTTATTTTTTATTTTAACATGCATTTTTGAAAATTGTATCCTTGAATACTTTAATTTTTCGAAATGCAATATATATTTATAGAAAATTAAATTTGAGTTGTAAATTAATTTTGTAACAACTTAAATTGAATATTTTTCTAAATATTTATTGGAAATTATTACTAAGAAGGAAATAATTCATATTATTTTCATATCCATCTAAGTAAAATTTATAAATATTAAATTAAAATTTATATTTAGAATTTTTCATTCTAAATTGGAAATTTTAATTAAATAAATATATATTTAAAATAAATAGATTAAATAAAGAGAATCAAAGAAAATACAACTCTCTTTAAATAATGAGCTTTATTATTAAGATATTCGATCTCCATTGTTTGTTTTACATCGCGTTTTTTTTTAGTGAGTAATCCTCCCTAATAGAGGAACGTTCATTAGCAATTTCGCACCGTTTAATCTCGAAAGATAAGTAGTTTGTAAGTGTTTTATATGGTCTGGATCACCCAAATGGTGGCGACCATATTTGACTTGCAAATTGCGAAACAATGGTGGAAGCTCATAGGATAGAATTGCCTTGACTCTCGCCTAAACGGGACAACGCTGAATTCCAATCTTGATCGAATAAAGGGTTGCTAGAATGTTTAATATTTTAGATGAGTTGACAACTCTATTCAATGGATGGTAGCTTTGACTCTCGCCTAAACGGGACACTGATATCAGTTTGTTGAAAACCTTGGAAATTATTTAGGATTGTATGTTTTAGTATTTTCACTTGTCATTCCTACTTGCTATATGTTTATAATTTCTGAATTGTGTATGAATTTATATTGAACCATGTTATTTTCTATTATTAAGTTGTAGTTTAATTTCGAATCTTCATTGTTGGTTTAACTTGGTTTGTTTATCTAATGAGATAAATCCCTAGTGGATTTTCACCATTAGACATACATAATATTGTTAGATCTCGAAAGATTACTTTGACTTTCGCTAATCGAAGCATCGTTGGATTCTTATTTAATAAACGAAATTATCCTAATTCCTTTTAGCTTATTCATTTCGAATTAGCTCAATAATATATCATTTGATGAATGGTCTATAAATCATTTCATGTAATTATATTTTCTCTTAAGAAATTAAATGACGCATATGATTATAATCCCGAAATTCTATTCCCAATTGATATAAATCCTCAATCTTAGAAATCTCCTACTTGTATGGGCAAATCAGACTTAGAGTTAAATTAGTAGTGGTGGTCCAAGATAGAATTACTCATTATATTTGGTATAAATTTAAGTCTTTGACTTTAATTTTAGATTCCAAACAGAAATTTTCTTATATTTCTAATTCCAAGAATACAATACAGTTACACTTTCTCAAGTGTTTAATATCCATCTTCTATTAATGGATTCAAACTGTATGGAATATGAGTTTAGTATTCTGTGACCAGGATCCACTTGCAGTATTCTAAGAACTCTTTGATGTAACTAAACCTAAGTCATCAAAAGACACTACCACATTTTTTTTAATCTATGGCATTAGTATCTTGTTCATAGTGGTTTTGACAAGATCAATCTCTGCAAAGAGTTAATATGCCTATATCCACTGAAAGTAGTTCATCTCATTCGCAGATGGATGTACATTCAGGGGTGGATATGAGTTTTTCGTTGTATTCTTAAAACGATAACTCTAGATTATACCTTTTAGCAAAAAATTTGAAATTTTTGAAAAATTTCATTAATTTCTAGCAATGGTTCAAACCATTAAGGTAAGTGGTTAAAGATCTTTCGAACTGATAGGAGTGGAGAAATAGTTAGTAGATATGCAGTTCAAAGATCATTAAATTGATTTTTGAATTATATCCAAACTTACCTCCCCAGAAATTTCGAGTTGCATGTTGATGATT
Organism: Cannabis sativa; assembly: GCF_029168945.1. Lineage (NCBI taxonomy): Eukaryota > Viridiplantae > Streptophyta > Magnoliopsida > Rosales > Cannabaceae > Cannabis > Cannabis sativa. The sequence continues at coordinate 39,246,911 of NC_083609.1, read as the reverse complement.
AGTTACTAGTCGTTGCCTAAATCCTTCTATGGTAATACAATTTCAGAATGATGTAATGGTTGTATGCTTAAAGTAAATTATTACTAGATTCATGGATGACCTAATCAAAATCTTAAGAAAAGCTAGAACTGTTAACCATGGTTTGTTAGCTATTCTAAGTGATTAGGGGTGGACCATCCCATAGTCAATAGATAAGAAAGTGTTTGTTCAAATAAATACTACTTTTCTAAGATAATGACTAAGTCTGAAAATAAAGTAGCAAATAAAGGAGATATTTATTTCTTGATTCCAAAAGTGTACTATCATCTTATTTATGATGATCCCACTGCCGCTATTGTCTTGTCACAACCGAAGAGATCAATACCATTTAGTTTTCTTAAACATAATTCACGGTACCTTGTCGTAGTTGGAGAGCTTCTAGGAACTCACCTTCTTATGACTTGGGAGACACTAGTGATTAAAATCCATTGTGAGTTTAAACAAGTAATGGATTGTCAAGATAAGAAACTAAGATGAAAAGCCAATAGAACTATGGTTTAATCCATTCACATGGAATAACCTAAAGTTTTCTATTACAAGGACATAAAAGGAAATTTTAGTTAATAAGTCTATTCAATGGACTTAACAAAACTTCCTGTTCCTAGTATTATAGGTTTGAGTTTATCTAAACCTACGGCTTGTGGTATACCTGGTAATTACTTACTCTAATGCAAGAAACTTACTTTAGTAAGATGCTGAAGCATTTTCTTTCTAATGGCAATCTATAGAAGCCTCTCGACTTCTAGGCATAGATTTTATTTATCTAAGGAAAAGTCTCAACTATTCCAGAAAAGATAAAGCCATGAAAGGATTTCTTATATCAACAGTGAGAGGTCTCAGGTATGCTTTTGTATGCCTTAGACCAGACACCTGCTGTTGAGTGGGAGTAATGAGTAGGTATCAGATTAATCCAGGAGAAGAACATTGGAAGACAATCAAGTAAATCTTAAGATTAAGAAGAGGAACTATATGTTAGTCTATAAGAGTGTGTTTAAAACTCTTAGACTACACCACATCAGATTTTGAAATTTGCCTTTGTGCTAGAAAATCTTTCTGATAAGATGGTGGTTACTCTGGGGGTGGAATAGTGATTTTGGAGAAGTGTAAAAACCTATCTGAAGTCTCTAGGTCTACCAGAGAGGGACTGAATGTTAAGGTTGCAGGAAAGGTACTTATTCAGTCTAAGGAAAGTTCTATACATCTTTGGCACCATTCCAAATTGCCTTAAACTACTAGTGTTAATTTCCTGATTAACCAAAAGTAGTTGCCAAAGGTATAGAATCTAGTATCCCAAGAGAGTAGACATATAGAGAGGAATTTCACATTATCAATAATTTTGTGATTAAGGAAGAGTAATGGTGGAGAAAAGGTTGTGGTTAATTTAATCTTTCAGATCCTATTACGAGGAGTTTACTACTACTACACTTGATTTGTATATCAAGGTGTTGAGATTATTTGAAATGCACTTCTTTGTTTTATATTAGTGCAAGTGGGAGTTTGTTGGGTTTTATGCCCTAAATAAAACTCATTTCAATATAATTAAATTTACTTATTAATATAGATCAGAAATAACATTTAATGTTGCATGGTTCACATGATTTATTTCATGATTATATGTACATAATGTATAAATTCATCTGAAACCCTTTTCACATACTTGATCATGTTTATTGTGCTGTCAACACATTGGAAAGTAAACATGACTATGTGAATAAAGTTTCCTAGATTTATCAGACATAGGGTTTTACTGATATGATAATCTACAACAGAGTTTAATTGCATTTGGAGAAATGCTATGTTCTTTCCAGAGCATTGGTTAAAGTAAAGCTCAGGTTGGATGCATGGAGTATGCATCGGAAGGGACCGATATTGAACTTTGATTTAGATTTATTAAACTTACCGTAATATCTATTCAAGTCAATATCGCCTAGTTGATCCTAGATCAAATGATCTTAATCCTGTTATGATTAGACTCAATCTCAGGAGGCTATTCGTGTTGTTTGATTTGTTAGTTAAGCCTACTTTTAGGTCAGGGTGATACGTACATTTTGTGAACACGGTAGTGCAATTGAGTGGGAGCGCTAACATAAACATGGAATCTATAGCTTCTATTTGGCGAATAGTAAGTAAAGGATGATCTCCTTCGAGCTTGACCAAATGAAAATAAATGGCGGAGATCTCATTTCACATAAGCTGAAATATCATTTATACGGGGTTAAGTGTTTTAAGGATTAAATACATTGTAGTGTGTAACGGTAATCTAATCCCTTTACAGTGTAGATCATTCATATAGAGGATCATTGATCAAATTAGGATTATAACAATGGATAACTAATGATGTATCTATATGGTGGAACATATAGATCATTCTATATACTGAGAGTGCAATTCTATGTTCTATGCGTGGATTCAACGAAGAATTAATAAGTTAGTGAATTTTTTTAATAAATTCTTGATCTACTTATTGGAAGCTCGGTTATATAGAACCATGGTCCCCGCACTAGTTGAGATAATATTGCTTGTAAGGCTCATATAATTGGTTTTGATTAATCAATTATAATTCTCAAATTAGACTATGTCTATTTGTGAATTTTTCACTAAGTAAGGGAGAAATTGTAAAGAAAGAGTTATTAGGGGAATATTTGTTAATTATGATACTTTGTATGGTTCAATTAATAAATATGATAAATGACAATATTATTTAATAATTATTTATAGTTATTAAATAGTTAGAATTGGCATTTAAATGGTTCAATTTGAAAATTGGTGTTTTGAGAAAATCAGATGCAGAAAAGATAAAACTGCAAAATTGCAAAAAGTGAGGCCCAAATCCACTATGCATGGCCGGCCACTTTTGTAGGGAATTTAAACTGATATTTTCATTATTTTAATGCCAAATAATTCAAACCTAACCCTAGTGGAATGCTATAAATAGATAGTGAAGGCTTCAGGAAATTTACACTTAAATTTTCTACTTTTTCCTTCAGAGGAAAACCTGAGCCTTTCTCTCTCCCTATCTATAGCCGCCACTTCTTCTTTCTCTTCCCTCTTGAATTTCGAAATTCTTAGTGTGAGAGTAGTTCCCACACACAGCAAGTGATACCTCAATCATAGTGAGGAAGATCGTGAAGAAAGACTTTCAGCAAGAAGGAGTTTCAACACCAAAGAATCAGAGAAAGAGATCCAGGTTCAGATATTGATAATGCTCTGCTACAGAAAGGAATCAAGGGCTAGATATCTGAACGGAAGGACTCATTATATTCCGCTGCACCCAATGTAAGGTTTCCTAAACTTTATATGTGTTTATTTCATCGTTTTTAGAAAGGTCATATTTAGGGTGTTAATCAACATACTTGTGAGTAGATCTAAGATCCTGGTAAAATAATTTCCAACAGACAATCCATTAGGGATTTGTCCCATTAAAACAACAAGCCATGTTAGACCAACAATGAAGATTCAAAATTTAAACTACAATTAATAACAGAAAATAACATGGCTCAATATAAATTCACACACAATTCAAAAATTATTATACATATAGCAAATAGGAATGACAAGCGAAAATACTAAAACATACAATCCTAAATAATTTCCAAGGTCTCCATCAAGAACAACAAATCACAAACGAATAAGCAGTAATGCTTTAGTCTTTGAATCATGTGTGTTAGAGAATGAATATTCCATTTGGATTCTTGATTCTGGGTCTACAAACCATGTAAGTTGTTCATTGCAATTGCTTGAGAATTGGAAGTATTTGAAATCCGGAGAGTTGAAACTTAAAGTTGGTAATGGCGAAATGGTTTCGGTTAGAGCTAGAGGAAAAGCCAAACTCAAGTTTCTAAACAGAATTTTGGAATTAGACAATTTCTTATACATTCCAAATTTCAGTAGAAACTTGGTTTCTGTTTCATGCTTATAATTGCAACAATACAAATTAGATTTTTCGAGTTCTGGTTCTACCATTTCTCGAAATGACATCCATATTTGTGTTACATCCATGGAACAGGGGCTTTATGTTCTTAGACCAGAGACACCATTTGCCCTACATAACGAACTTTTTAAGGTAGCTAAACCTAGAAACCACAAAAAGCAAAAGATAGATGATGATAATGAAACATATCTATGGCATTTACGTTTAGGTCATATAGGCTTTGATAGACTCAATAGGCTAACCAAAGACGGTCCATTGAAAAATGTCGTCTTAGGTGAACTGCCAGTATGCGAGTCCTGCCTTGAAGGAAAAATGACTAAACGTTCTTTCTCTGCAAAGAGAGAGCGTGCCAAACAACTCCTAGGGTTAGTGCATTCCGATGTCTGCGGACCTTTGAATGTAAAAGCCTGAGGTGGTTATGAGTATTTTGTCACTTTCATTGACAATTACTCTAGATATGGACATATTTACCTTATGCATAAGAAATCTGAAACATTTGCAAAGTTTCAGGAATTTCACGCATTGGCTCAAAACCAATTAGGTAAAACATTAAAGATCTTGCGAACTGATAGGGGTGGAGAATATATGGATATGCAGTTCAAAGATTATTTAATTGAACTTGGAATTGAATTCCAATTAACCACCCCTAGTACTCCACAACAAAATGGAGTTACAGAAAGACAGAATCGCACCCTTTTGGAAATGGTTAGGTCCATGCTTAGTTCTTCAACTCTACCTACGTCCTTCTGGGGATATGCAATTCAGATGACAACCGACATTTTAAATGTTGTTCCATCTAAATCAATCCCTAAGACACCCTTAGAACTATGGATTGGTCGTACACCTAGTTTACGCCATTACAGAATCTAGGGGTGCCCTGCTCATGTCTTAAGAAAGAAAGACGGCAAACTTGAGTCACGAATTGAAGTTTGCATGTTTGTCGGAAATTCTAAAGACACTAGGGGTGGACTATTTTATAGTCGCAAGGATGGTAAAGTGTTTGTTTCTACAAACGAAACTTTCCTTGAAGATGACTATATTAAGAATTTCAAATCACAAAGTAAAGTAGTGTTGGAGGAAATGCTTTCAGATATAAGTCCTTCTAATGTTCCGTCCTCTTCCACTCGTGAAGAGGACAATCCCACTCCCTCAGTCGAACCAACTGAGAGAACTACTGCTAAAATTCCTGTTCAGAAGATCACCGCTCCTCGTCGTAGTGGGAGGGTTTCAACAAAACCAGCTCGTTATGGCTTGGATGGTGAAATCAATATGGTCGTTGATGACGGTATTGAAGACGACCCATTAACCTATAAACAGGCAATGGCTAGTCCGCAACAGAAACGATGGTCAGCCGGCATGGATTCAGAAATGGATTCCATGAAAAAGAACAAAGTCTGGGAATATGTAGACGCACCTGACGACTATCATCAGATAGGATGAAAGTGGGTTTACAAGAAGAAAAGAGGAGCTGGAGGAGAAGTCAAAACTTTTAAAGCTAGACTTGTAGCCAAGGGTTATACCCTAAGAGAAGGCGTGGACTATGAGGAAACTTTTAGTCCTGTTGCCATGCTCAAATCCATGCGAATTCTTCTCTCCATAGCTGTTGCTTTCGATTATGAAATCTGGCGAATGGATGTCAAGACTGCCTTCCTTAATGGGGTACTTGAAGAAACCATCTATATGGAGCAGCCAGAAGGCTATGTTCTTCCAGGGCAGGAAAAGAAAGTTTGCAAACTAAATAGGTCTATCTATGGACTTAAGCAAGCTTCTCGCTAATGGAACAAAAGGTTTGATGAAATCATCAAGACCTACGGCTTTCTTCAGAATGAAGATGAACCTTGTGTTTACCAACTCAAGGAAGACCAAGTAGTAGTATTCCTGGTTCCTTATGTTGATGACATTTTGATTATTGGAAACATTATCAAGAAAATGACTCACATCAAGGAATGGCTCAACACTCAATTCGATATGAAAGATTTGGGTGAAGCAGCCTATGTTCTTGGTATTCAGATTATCAGAAACCGGAAGAACAGATCTCTTGCTCTCTCTCAAACAACTTACATTGACAAAGTTTTAGAGAGATTCTCCATGAACAACACCAATGGGGCAAACATGCCTTCTAGATATGGTATTCATCTATCTAAGGAACAATCTCCTACTTATCCTCAAAAGATAGAGGACATGGCAAAAATTCCCTATGCTTCTGCAGTTGGAAGTCTTATGTATGCAATGTTATGCACTAGACCTGACATCTGCTATGCAGTGGGAATCGTGAGCAGGTATCATTCAAATCCAGGACAACAACATTGGAATGTAGTTAAGCATATTCTGAAATACTTAAGGAGTACAAGGAATCTTGTGTTAGTCTACAATGGTTGTGCTTTAAATCCCATAGGCTACACTGATTCAGATTTCCAGGCAAGTCTTGAAGACAAGAATTCTACATCTGGGATGGTGTTTATTCTTGGGGGTGGAGCAGTGGTTTGGAGAAGTGCAAAAGAAACCGCGATATCGGACTTGACTACGGAAGCTGAATACATAGCTCTAGCTGAAGCTGCTAAAGAACTTGTCTGGCTAAGAAAGTTCTTCACCAGCATCAGTGTCGTGCCTGGAATGGAAAAGCCTCTGGTCCTACTTTGTGATAATAATGGAGCGATAGCTAACAGTAAGGAACCTCGAAGCCACAAGAGAAGCAAACACATTAAAAGGAAGTATTACATCATCAGAGAATATGTGGAAACAGGGGATGTACTAGTTGAGAAAGTGGACACAGAAGATAACTTAGCTGATCCATTCACCAAAGTCATCGCCGTGACTGCATTTGAAAAGCACCGTCAGAATTTAGGATTAATTGATATGTACTGATTAGTTTTATATTAGTGCAAGTGGGAGTTTGTTGGGTTTTATGCCCTAACTAAAACTCCATTTCAATGTAATCTATTTTATTCAACATCAATAAAGAAACAGAAGTATTTTTAATTCATTTGTGTATGTTTTGGTTCACCTTATCAATTGCTTGTCTATTTGATTTATAAATTCATCTGAAACCCTTTTCACATGATAATCTACAACAAGAGTTTACTTGCATTTGGAGAAATGCTATGTTTTTTCCAGAACATTGGTTAAAGTAAAGCTCAGGTTGGATGCATGGAGTATGCATCGGAAGGGACCGATATTGAACTTTGATTAAGATTTGTTAAACTTATCGTAATATCTATTCAAGTCAATATCGCCTAGTTGATCCTAGATCAAATGATCTTAATCCTGTTATGATTAGGCTCGATCTCAGGAGGCTTTTCGTGTTCTTTGATTTGTTAGTTAAGCCTAATTTTAGGTCAGGGTGATACATACATTTTGGGAACACGGTAGTGCAATTGAGTGGGAGCGCTAACATAAACATGGAATCTATAGCTTCTATCTGGCGAATAGTAAGCAAAGGATGATCTCCTTCGATCTTGACCAAACGAAAATGAATGGTGGAGTACTCATTTCATATAAGCTAAAATATTATTTATACGCGGTCAAGTGTTTTAAGGATAAAATACATAGTAGGGTGTAACGGTAATCTAATCCCTTTACAGTGTAGATCATTCATATAGAGGATCATTGATCAAATTAGGATTATAACAATGGATAACTAATGATGTGTCCATATGGTGGAACATATAGAGCATTCTATATACTGAGAGTGCAATTATAAGTTCTATGCGTGGATTCAACGAAGAATTAATAAGTCAGTGAATTTAAGTAATAAATTCTTCATCTGCTTATTGGAAGCTCGGTTATATAGACCCATGGTCCCCCCACTAGTTGAGATAATATTGCTTGTAAGACTCATATAATTGGTAGTGATTAATCAATAATAATTCTCAAATTAGACTATGTCTATTTGTGAATTTTTTCACTAAGTAAGGGCGAAATTGTAAAGAAAGAGTTTTAGGGGCATATTTGTTAATTATGATACTTTGTATGGTTCAATTAATAAATATGATAAATGATAATATTATTTAATAATTATTTATAGTTATTAAATAGTTAGAATTGGCATTTAAATGGTTGAATTAGAAAATTGGCGTTTTTGAGAAAATTAGATGCAGAAAAGATAAAACTGCAAAATTGCAAAAAGTGAGGCCCAAATCCACTATGCATGGCCGGCAACTTTTGTAGGGAATTTAAACTGATATTTTCATTATTTTAATGCCAAATAATTCAAACCTAACCCTAGTGGAATGCTATAAATAGATAGTGAAGGCTTCAGGAAATTTACACTTAAATTTTCTACTTTTTCCTTCAGAGGAAAACCTGAGCCTTTCTCTCTCCCTATCTTTAGCCGCCACTTCTTCTTTCTCTTCCCTCTTGAATTTCGAAATTCTTAGTGTGAGAGTAGTTCCCACACACAGCAAGTGATACCTCAATCATAGTGAGGAAGATCGTGAAGAAAGACTTTCAGCAAGAAGGAGTTTCAGCACCAAAGAATCAGAGAAAGAGATCCAGGTTCAGATATTGATAATGCTCTGCTACAGAAAGGAATCAAGGGCTAGATATCTGAACGGAAGGACTCATTATATTCCGCTGCACCCAATGTAAGGTTTCCTAAACTTTATATGTGTTTATTTCATCGTTTTTAGAAAGTTCATATTTAGGGTGTTAATCAACATACTTGTGAGTAGATCTAAGATCCTGGTAAAATAATTTCCAACAGACAATCCATTAGGGATTTGTCCCATTAAAACAACAAGCCAAGTTAGACCAACAATGAAGATTCGAAATTTAAACTACAATTAATAACAGAAAATAACATGGCTTAATATAAATTCACACACAATTCAAAAATTATTAAACATATAGCAAATAGGAATGACAAGCGAAAATACTAAAACATACAATCCTAAATAATTTCCAAGGTCTCCAACAAACTGATATTAGTGTCCCGTTTAGGCGAGAGTCAAAGATACCATCCATTGAATAGAGTTGTCAGCCATCTAAAATGATAAATATTCTAGCAACCTTTTATTCGATCAAGATGTGAATCCAACGTTGTCCCGTTTAGGCGAGAGTCAAGGCTATTCTATCTTATGAGCTTCCACCATTGTTTCATACTTCTGTAAGCCTTATTAAAGTCGCCACCATTATGGTGATCCATACTAAAATAAAACGCTTACAAAGAGTACTTATCTTTCGAGATTCTACGGTGCTAACTTGCTAATGAACGTTCCTCCATTGGGGAGGATTACTCACTAAAACAATAGCTATGTAAAACCAACAATAGAGATCGAATATCCTTAAAATAATAAAGCTCATTATTTAATGAAGGGTTGTATTTTCTTCTAATATTTATTTTAATCCATTTATTTTAAATATATATTTATTTAATTAAAATTACCAATTTAGAATAAAATTCTAAACATAAATTTTAATTTAATATTTATAAAATTATACTTAGATGGATATAAAAATAAAATGAATTATTTCCATCTTAGTAATAATTTCCAATAAATATTTAAAAAATTATTCAATTTAAGTTGTATCAAAATTAATTTAAATTAATTTACAACTCAAATTTAATTTTCTATAAATATATATTGCATTTCAAAAAATGAAGTATATAAGAATACAATTTTTTAAATTGCTCTTAAAATAAATCCTGGAAAAATTATTCTAATTTTATGTTGCCCAAAATTAATTAATAAAAATTAATTTTCAACAAAAAATATAATTTTCCTATTTAATTAAATATTAAGAAAATTTCAAATATTTAAGTATCAAGATGAAAATCAACTTAAATATTAATTTTCTATTTAATTAAATATCACTAGAAAAATACTTCAAGCAAAATAGATAATATCTATCTAGACTTTCATTGACTAATTAATTCATATTTTAATAATAATATGTTTTAATTTATTTATTTTAATTAATCATTAAATGAAAAAAATCATTGATTTAAGTTGGTCCAAAATTAAAATAAATAATTTTCAACTTTAATCTATTTTTCAAGAAAAATTTGAACTTTCTTGCATTAAATTAATGCAATTTCGAAATTGTGGGAAAAAGATTAATAAAATAAAATAAAATATATTTTGAAAATTATTCAATTAAATATCATGAAAATAATAATATATAAGTATCAAGAATGAAATCAACTTAAATATTTAATATTCAATTTAATTAAATGTATTAAATATAAGAATTAAATAATTAAGTATAAAAGAAACTTAATTATTAATTCTAATTTAATACTAGGAAAAATATTCTATAATTAAGTTGGTCCAAAATTAATTAAAATAAATAATTAATTTGCAACTTAAAATATTTTCCTAATTAAATATTAAAAAATATAATTACTACTAGAAATAACTATCTAGAATATATATCATTAACTAAGTGTATTTCTAAAATTAACTTTAAAATATTAAATAAAAAATAAATTTCATATATTTTAAAAGTTAATTATGTTGGTAATTCAATTTTAATTAGCTTAGACTAATATAATTAACCTAATACAACTATTTAAATAAGGCAAATGGACCTTCACAAATGGGGTAGTTCATATGTGGGAGGGCTGGGTTCAGTATGTCGTACCCACTGCTATTGGCCCCCTAACTCTCACACAAGGCCCAAAAGAGAGGAATTTAACCTTTAAATAAACAATTTTTATTCATTGAATAAGCCCAAATCTAATTGGGCCTAAATAAATTTACTTATGTCAAAATTTATTTTAGCAACCTAGTCCATTTACTTAGTAAAACTTAAATGGGCTTGCTATATGCATCTAAGCCCAATAGCAAACATATAGGCTCACACAGGTCCAAGATTTGGATGGATCCTATCATGTTACTAGGTCATACACAGATGAAAGAAGAATGTAAAATTTACCTGTTACAAATTATTTACTTGACCTATTGACAATTGAACCATGGGTTAAAATCAGATCAACATGAAACCATCCAAATCAACATATATCATCGTTTTAATTCATATTTCATGAAAGTAAATCATTACCATGGCTATGAGGCCAGTTGTTGGAAATATTTTACCAGGATCTAGATTTACTAACAAGTATGTTTCATTAACATCCTAATATGAATTCTAAAACAATGAAATAAACACATAAGGGTTTAAGAAAACCTTACATTGGGTGCAGCAGAATATAATAACTCCTTCCATTCAGATCTCTAGCCCTTGATTCCTTTCTGTAGCAGAGCATCACCAAGATCTGAACCTGGATCTCTTTCTCTCCTTCCTTTAGTCTGATTCTCCTTCTTGTTGATTGGAATCTTCATAATCTTCCACACTATGATTGAAATACCACTTGATGTGAGTGGGCACTCACTCTTTCACTCAAGATTCGAAAGTTTAAGGAAGAAAAGAGAAGGGAAGTGGCGGCTTAGAATTTTCTCTGAAGGAATGAGATGCATCATCTTTTTCCTGAAGCCATCACTACCTATTTATAGGTAACCACCTAGGTTTAGATTAGAATTATTTGGCATTAAAATAATAGAAAAATAAATAGTAAAATTCTACAAGTGTGGCCGGCCATAGGATAATTATTGGGCCCACTTTGCAATTTTGCCATTTTGTCATTTTTCCATCCCATTTTCTCAAAAATACCAATTTTTTAATTTAACCACTTCAATGCCAATTCTAATTATTTAATAACTAAAAATTAATTATTAAATAATATTTTCATTTAATATATTTATTAATTAGACATATAAAGTCTCTTAATTAACAAATAAAACCTAGAATCTATTTTCTTCACAATTTTGCCCTTGCTTAGTGAAAATTCATAAACTAGACATAGTCTAATCTTAGAATTATAATTGATTAATCAAAATCAATTAACTGAGTCTTACAAGCAGTATGGTCTCAACTAGTATGGGGACCATGAGCCTATATAACCGAGCTTCCAATAAGAAGATCAAGAATTTACCAAGTAAATTCACTGACTTATTAATTCCTTGTTGAATGCACGCATAGAACTTAGAATTGCACTCTAAGTCATATAGAACGCTCTATATGTTCCACGATATAGATACGCTATTCATTATCCATTGTTATAATCCTAATTTGATCAATTATCCTCTAATAGATGATGTACATTGTATAGGGATTAAATTACCGTTACACTCTTCAATGTATTTTATCCTTAAAACACTTAGCTCCGTATAAATGATATTTCAGCGAAGTAAAATGGGTACTCAACCATTTATCTTTGTTTAGCCAAGCTCGAAGGAAATCATCGTTTCACTTCTAAATACCTATAGAAGTTATAGATTCGATATCTATGTTTAGCGCTCCCACTCAATGATACTATCATGTTCCCAAAATGTACGTATCACCCTGACCCAAAAGTAGGCTTAACTAACAAATCAAAGAACATGAATAATACTCTTGAGATCGAACCTAATCATATCAGGATTAAGATCATTTGATCTAGGATCAACTAGGTGATATTGAATTGAATAGATATTACGATAAATTTAACATATCTAATCAAAGTTCAATATCGATCCATTCCAATGTATACTCCATACATCTGATACTTGTAAACTTTGCAAATGCCCTGGAAAGGACATACCACTTATCGAAGGTGTAAGAATACCTATCGCTGATTATCATGCCAGTCTAAAGCCAGTGAACTGAGAAATGAGGGAATTAAACTTTCGAACATATAATCAAGATTATATTCCACTGTATTGACAACACTATAATCATTAACAAATACATATGTTTTGGACTTAATAGAATTTATACATTAAACAATAATCATGAAATAAATCATGTGAACCATGCAACATAAAATGTTATTTTTGATCTATATTAACTCGTAAATCTGATTATATTGAAATGGATTTTATTTAGGGCACAAAACCCAACACTTGCAAGCACACATCATTGAGGTTTTGGCAAAATCGGAGGCCTCAGGTAGATTACTGAAGTGGTCAATAGAGTTGAGCCAATTTGACATCAGGTACAAACCTAGATCAGCAATCAAGGGACAAGCTCTTGCAGAGTTCATACTCGAATTTCCAAGTGACGAAGTAGCCATTATTGTAGAGGAGCGAATTGATCTTGACGTACCAAATGGCAAAGGATGGACATTGTATGTAGGCGGGGCATCTAACAGCGAAGGATCAGGAGGTGGTTGTTAATGTAGATTTTCTTTAACCGAATTTGAGCCTCACAAATATGATTTAACACACAAAAACTATAGAAAAATAAAAAAATGAACACCAAATTTTTACGTGGTTTTGTAGTTAAAATTTTGCATAGTCCACGAGTCAATCTAATTCATATTTCTGAGTCCGTTTTTTTTTTCATCCCCCTTCTTGATCTTATCTTCCACTATTTATAATTGCATAGTGGTAGTTAATTACAAAGCTAACAAAAATACATCTATGGCTATTATCCCTAAAATCATGCGATTCGATTACAAATCAAGCCAAATAAATGAGATTTTTACACAACTATGAATATCCCGCCTTTATTGGGCCGAGATGAGCGCATAATTAAAGATGGATAATTAGTAATTCCCCCCCCCCCCCCGAACTTTGACATGTACTAAATCGTGCCCCTTGAACATTTTTGGCCGTTAGAAATTCCCCCTAAAGTATTGAGATTGTTAAATTTAAGGAATTTTTCTAATTTCATTCAATTTTACTGTTTCATTGATTGTTAAACCATGCTCCCCATGTTGGGTTTTATGCCCTAAATAAAACTCATTTCAATATAATCAGATTTACTTATTAATATAGATCAGAAATAACATTTAATGTTGCATGGTTCACATGATTTATTTCATGATTATATGTACATAATGTATAAATTCATCTGAAACCCTTTTCACATACTTGATCCTGTTTATTGTGCCGTCAACACATTGGAAAGTAAACATGACTATGTGAATAAAGTTTCCTAGATTTATCAGACACAGGGTTTTACTGATATGATATTCTACAACAAGAGTTTACTTGTATTTTGACAAATACTATGTTCTTTCCAGAACATTGGTTAAAGTAAAGCTCAGGTTGGATGCATGGAGTATGCATCGGAAGGGACGGATATTGAACTTTGACTTAGATTTAATTAAACTTACCGTAAAATCTATTCAAGTCAATATCGCCTAGTTGATCCTAGATCAAATGATCTTAATCCTGTTATAATTAGGCTCAATCTTGAAAGGCTATTCGTGTTCCTTAAATTGTTAGTTAAGTCTACTTTTAGGTCAGGGTGATACGTACTTTTTGGGAACACGGTAGTGCAATTGAGTGGGAGCGCTATCATAAACATGGAATCTATAGCTTCTATCTGGCGAATAGTAAGCAAAGGATGATCACCTTCGAGCTTGACCAAACGAAAATAAATGGTGGAGATCTCATTTCACATAAGCTGAAATATCATTTATACGGGGTCAAGTGTTTTAAGGATAAAATACATAGTAGGTTGTTACGGTAATTTAATCCCTTTACTGTGTAGATCATTCATATAGAGGATAATTGATCAAATTAGGATTATAACAATGGATAACTAATGATGTGTCTATATGGTGGAACATATAGAGCAATATATATACTGAGAGTGCAATTCTAAGTTCTATGCGTGGATTCAACGAAGAATTAATAAGTTAGTGACTTTTAGTAATAAATTCTTGATCTACTTATTGGAAGCTCGGTTATATAGACCCACGGTCCCCGCACTAGTTGAGATAATATTGCTTGTAAGACTCATGTAATTGGTTTTGATTAATCAATTATAATTCTCAAATTAGACTATGTCTATTTGTGAATTTTTCACTAAGTAAGGGCGAAATTGTAATGAAAGAGTTTATAGGGGCATATTTGTTAATTATGATACTTTGCATGGTTCAATTAATAAATATGATAAATTACAATATTATTTAATAATTATTTATAGTTATTAAATAGTTAGAATTGGCATTTAAATGGTTGAATTAGAAAATTGGCGTTTTTGAGAAAATCAGATGCAGAAAAGATAAAACTGCAAAATTGCAAAAAGTGAGGCCCAAATCCACTTCTATAGGGCCAGCCACTTTTGTAGGAAATTTAAATTTATTTTTTCATTATTTTAATGCCAAATAATTCAAACCTAACCCTAGTGGAATGCTATAAATAGATAGTGAAGGCTTCAGGAAATTGACACTTAAATTTCTACACTTCTGATTCAGAAAAAACTGAGCCTTCTCTCTCCCTATCTTTGGCTGACCCTTCTATTTCTCCTTCCCTCTTCAATTTGGAAAATCTTAGTGTGAGAGTAGTGCCCACACACAGCAAGTGATACCTCAATCATAGCGAGGAAGATCGTGAAGAAAGACTTTCAGCAAGAAGGAGTTTCAGCATCAAAGATTCAGAGAAAGAGATCCAGGTTCAGATATTGATAATGCTCTACTACAGAAAGGAATCAAGGCCTAGATATCTGAACGGAAGGAGTCATTATGTTCCGCTGCACCCAATGTAAGGTTTCCTAAACTTTATATGTGTTTATTTCATCGTTTTAGAAAGTTCATATTAAGGGTGTTAATAAACATACTTGTGAGTAGATCTAAGATCCTGGTAAAATAATTTCCAACATCCACTAGGGTTAGTTTTGAATTATTTGGCATTAAAATAATGAAAATATCAGAGGTAAAACCCTACAAAATTTGCCGGCCCTACAAAAATACTTGCATATTTATCTTTTCTGCATCTCATTTTCTCAAAAACGCCAATTTTCTAATTCAACCATTTAAATGTCAATTTTAACAATTTAATAACTATAAATAATTATTAAATAATATTGTCATTTATCATATTTATTAATTGAACCATACAAAGTATCATAATTAACAAATATGCCCCTAAAACTCTTTCTTTACAATTTTGCCCTTACTTAGTGAAAAATTCACAAATAGACATAGTCTAATTTGAGAATTATAATTGATTAATCAAAACCAATTACATGAGTCTTACAAGCAATATTATCTCAGCTAGTGGGGGGACCATGGGTCTATATAACCGAGCTTCCAATAAGTAGATCAAGAATTTATAACTTAAATTCACTGACTTATTAATTCTTCGTTGAATCCACGCATAGAACTTAGAATTGCACTCTCAGTATATAGAATGCTCTATATGTTCAACCATATAGACACATCATTAGTTATCCATTGTTATAATCCTAATTTGATCAATGACCCTCTATATGAATGATCTACACTATAAAGGGATTAGATTATCGTTACACCCTATAATGTATTTAATCTATAAAACACTTAACCTCGTATAAATGATATTTCAGCTTATGTGAAATGAGATCTCCACCATTTATTTTCGTTTGGTCAAGCTCGAAGGAGATCATCCTTTACTTACTATTCGCCAGATAGAAGCTATAGATTCCATGTTTATGTTAGCGCTCCCACTCAATTGCACTACCGTGTTCCCAAAATGTACGTATCACCCTGACCCAAAAGTAGGCTTAACTAACAAATCAAAGAACACGAATAGCCTCTCGAGATCGAGCCTAAACATAAATGGATTAAGATCATTTGATCTAGGATCAACTAGGCGATATTGACTTGAATATATATTACGGTAAGTTTAATAAATCTAAGTCAAAGTTCAATATCGGTCCCTTCCGATGCATACTCCATGCATCCAACCTGAGCTTTACTTTAACCAATGCTCTGGAAAGAACATAGCATTTCTCCAAATGCAAGTAAACTCTGTTGTAGATTATCATATCAGTAAAACCCTATGTCTGATAAATCTAGGAAACTTTATTCACATAGTCATGTTTACTTTCCAATGTGTTGACGATACAATAAACAGGATCAAGTATGTGAAAAGGGTTTCAGATGAATTCATACATTATGTACATATAATTATGAAATAAATCATGTGAACCATGCAACATTAAATGTTATTTCTGATCTATATTAATAAGTAAATCTGATTATATTGAAATGAGTTTTATTTAGGGCATAAAACCCAACAGATAGGTCTCGTCAGAAGAGATATCAAAATAAACAACACATTAGTCAAGTACTTATAAAAAAGGAAGACTGATGTAAATAAGAAAGAAGAGAACAATCACTTACTGAGTTTGCGAAATGTGGTAGTGCCAATGGGGGAGAGACAAGACGTCCAGAAGAAGTCGTCTTTGAAGGACACCTTATTTGGCAAGTCTACGATAATTTTTGGCTCGCTAGAATGAGTGCCAAGGTAAAAATAGCCCCATGCAGCGTTCTTCCTCGATGGAACGACTTTAACTGAGTAAAGATACTCAATCTCTGCCGGCGTGGGACAACCCCAATTCATAATTTTATATAAGACTTTCAAACTAGCAAGAATCCTGTAAGAAATGGGATTTAGCTCGAATGGGGCAACCCCGATGTGATTTATTTAATCCTTGAAGTAGTCCCGAAGAGGGAGGATGGCCTCTACACAAATATTCTCAAGGCTCGAAGCGCCCATACTAGTCGAACCACTAGTACTGGTCTCACCACTGGTTCTTGGGTTACTATTGGCAAAGTGTGCAAGGGGTAGCAACTAAATTCACCCTCTTGTACTGACCTAACCTGACATGATTGCCCAAGTACAATTCCACAGGTCTTCAGCATGTCGCATGTGTAGCCTGAGATAGATCGTACCTTCGATTCTATTAACTCAGCCTCGAAGGTGACGCTGGGATCTTAAGGAGTTTTGGACGTAAGTGGTTTGGGAGGCATAATCTCCAAATCTAAGTCACCTGGTTGAAAAGAAATTGTGACGTTGGGTAGAAACAAAGGCTTTGCCACAGGAATAAAGGACGCGCTGGGTGGTTCTGGTTAGGCTGCTTCTCACAAGAACCGGCATCTGCCTTGGGATATTTCTTGCAAGAAGCGCCTATGGTGACTAGAAATATCTTCTTGTTGGGTTCTCACTGTGTGTTCCCTAGCCCTAGCATCATTTAGCTCTAATTTGGAGGTGGGTTTTGAGGGATTGTATTTATATGGGAGTGCCAATTCTGTAGGAAAGTCAAACTCTAAAGTTTCTGGATGATAAACTCTTGAACCAGAGTGGGACATTGCTACTAGCAAAAAGCAGTCCCAATCCCTGGAGAGAATTTTCTCAAACCAGAAGGTAATGAGTTGGAGGTCTTAAAACAACTTACATATTTCCTGAACCCTAGTATGATCATTTTTAACCCTTAAAAACTACCAAGACCAGATAAGATGATAACGATACAAGCGAATCAAGCATCTGATCCACATTATGTAATAAACATGAGGAAGAAGAAAATAACTTACTATTTGAAGTTAGGGCTTGGGGCAAAACCTGGGAAATCTGTCTGTAAACCTTCGAACAAAGCAAGGATCGCCTTGAAATATGAAATCGGAGGAAACTCATAGGAAAAAGGCCAAAGACAAGTATGGCATGAAAATCTTCAGACGGGTTTAATGGTGATCCTTAACGAAGAAGTTAAGGGTATTTCTCAAACTTTCTGAAATGGTGCAAAGGTAATTCCTTTTCCTTATTTTATACTCATGATAATGATTTCAAAAAAGATTTGATACAATGGACATGATTCGAAGTGGAAGTAGAAAAGATGGTCATTTAATTCTGATGTACCTCGAAACCGCACAATGGCCAAAATCAAAGGGAATGCCTCTTTTCAAAAATGGAGGAGCATGACGAAAATACCCTTGGTAATCATTAAAAAGCTCTTTTTAATTAAAAAGAACTTTTTAAGGGGCAATCGTTATACTCAAAGTTCGGTAAGCACATCAGAGGAGGACACGTGTTGAGTTGGGAAGAACTCAAACACACAAACGACAAGTACGCTTAGCATCAAACAACTCGTTGGAAATATAATTCGCAAGGTAGGTTTATAACTCGGCTGGCCGAATAGCCTTCTGGGAGACAAAAACATACATAATTTATGTATTGACGAGAAACCATGTGAGTGCATACGCTCATGACGAGGCATCAACCTCGCTGCGTAAAAGAGAAATCGACAACACTAAAAAATACTTAGCGTATATTATGCGATATACAAACTCAGTACAGATAGTATGGCAAGTCAAGATAACAAACAGCAAGGCGTTTATCCCGCTAAAAGATGTTTTGCATGTGAGGAAGATCTTCTCGACTCCAGAAAGTATAACCATCAAGGTTAAGACAATATTAGTCTTGAGAAGCTAAAATGACAAGTAGGTGCTCGCTATCAAAGTGTCTTGGCTCCCTCCTCAGAGAGGCATCCCTATGAGATACGTCTTACTGTATGCTAATTAGTAATTTTTCCACCCGAACTTTGACATGTACTAAATCGTGCCTCTGAACTTTTTTGGCCGTTAAAAATTCCCCCCGAACTATTGAGATTGTTAAATTTAAGGACTTTTGTCTAATTTTAGTAAAAAAATTTTAACATGGATGAAAGTTCAAGGGGCATGGTTTAGTACATATCAAAGTTTAAGGGGCATGATTTGGTAGATATCAAAGACTAACCCTAGTGGATGTTGGAAATTTATTTTACCAGGATCTTAGATCTACTCACAAGTATGTTGATTAACACCCTAAATATGAACTTTCTAAAACGATGAAATAAACACATATAAAGTTTAGGAAACCTTACATTGGGTGCAGCGGAATATAATGACTCCTTCCGTTCAGATATCTAGCCCTTGATTCCTTCTGTAGCAGAGCATTATCAATATGTGAACCTGGATCTCTTTCTCTGAATCTTTGATGCTGAAACTCCTTCTTGCTGAAAGTCTTTCTTCACGATCTTCCTCACTATGATTGAGGTATCACTTGCTGTGTGTGGGCAATACTCTAATCACTAAGGTAATTTCAAAATCTCAATGAGGAAGAGAGAGAGAGTGGGATCGGCCAAAGATAGGGAGAGAGAAGGCTCAGTTTTTTCTGAATGAAAAAGTAGAAAATTTAAGTGTAAATTTCTTGAAGCCTTCACTATCTATTTATAGCATTCCACTAGGGTTAGGTTTGAATTATTTGGCATTAAAATAATGAAAATATCAGTTTAAATTTCCTACAAAAGTGGTTGGCCCTATACTAGTGGATTTGGGCCTCACTTTTTGCAATTTTGCAGTTTTATCTTTTCTGCATCTGATTTTCTCAAAAACGCCAATTTTCTAATTCAACCATTTAAATGTCAATTCTAACTATTTAATAACTATAAATAATTATTAAATAATATTGTCATTTATCATATTTATTAATTGAACCATACAAAGTATCATAATTAACAAATATGCCCCCTATAAACTCTTTCTTTACAATTTCGCCCTTACTTAGTGAAAAATTCACAAATAGACATAGTCTAATTTGAGAATTATAATTGATTAATCAAAACCAATTATATGAGTCTTACAAGCAATATTATCTCAACTAGTGCGGGGACCATGGGTCTATATAACCGAGCTTCCAGTAAGTAGATCAAGAATTTAGCACTAAAATTCACTAACTTATTAATTCTTCGTTGAATCCACGCATAGAACTTAGAATTGCACTCTCAGTATATAGAATGCTCTATATGTTCCACCATATAGACACATCATTAGTTATCCATTGTTATAATCCTAATTTGATCACTGATCCTCTATATGAATGATCTACACTGTAAAGGGATTAAATTACCGTTACACCCTACAATGTATTTATTCCTTAAAACACTTGACCCCGTATAAATGATATTTCAGCTTATGTGAAATGAGTACTCCACCATTTATGTTCGTTTGGTCAAGCTCGAAGGAGATCATCCTTTGCTTACTATTCGCCAGAGAGAAGCTATAGATTCCATGTTTATGATAGCGCTCCCACTCAATTGCACTACCGTGTTCCCAAAATGTACGTATCACCCTGAACTAAAAGTAGGCTTAACTAACAAATCAAAGAACACGAATAGCCTCTCGAGATTGAGCCTAATCATATCAGGATTAAGATCATTTGATCTAGGATCAACTAGGCGATATTGACTTGAATAGATATTACGGCAAGTTTAATAAATCTAAGTCAAAGTTCAATATCGGTCCCTTCCGATGCATACTCCATGCATCCAACCTGAGCTTTACTTTAACCAATGCTCTGGAAAGAACATAGCACTTCTCCAAATGCAAGTAAACTCTGTTGTAGATTATCATATCAGTAAAAGCTTGTGTCTGATAAATCTAGGAAACTTTATTCACATAGTCATATTTACTTTCCAATGTGTTGACGACACAATAAACAGGATCAAGTATGTGAAAAGGGTTTCAGATGAATTTATACATTATGTACATATAATCATGAAATAAATCATGTGAACCATGCAACATTAAATGTTATTTCTGATCTATATTAATAAGTAAATCTGATTATATTGAAATGAGTTTTATTTAGGGCATAAAACCCAACAGTGGAATGCTATAAATAGATAGTGAAGGCTTCAGGAAATTTACACTTAAATTTTTCTACTTTTTCATTTAGAAAAAATTGAGCCTCTCTCTCTCCCTATCTTTGGCCGACCACTCCCTCTCTCTCTTCTTCCTAAAGATTTCGAAATTCTTAGTGTTAGAGTAGTGCCCACACACAGCAAGTGATACCTCAATCATAGTGAGGAAGATCGTGAAGAAAGACTATCAACAAGAAGGAGTTTCAGCACTAAAGAATCAGAGAAAGAGATCCAGGTTCAGATATTGATAATGCTCTTCTACAGAAAGGAATCAAGGGCTAGATATCTGAACGGAATGAGTCATTATATTCCGCTGCACCCAATGTAAGGTTTCCTAAACTTTATATGTGTTTATTTCATCGTTTTAGAAAGTTCATATTTAGGGTGTTAATCAACATACTTGTGAGTAGATCTAAGATCCTGGTAAAATAATTTCCAACAACTGGCCTCAGAGCCATAGTAGTTGATTTGCTTGCAAGAAATTTGGACTTTAAAATGATTATTTGATGTTTTGGATGGTATCATGTTGTATTGAGTGTTATTTGATAATTGATTAATGTTTGTGAATTTTCGTAAAAAATAATTGAATATCTGTTTCTGGAATTATTTTTATTGGATAGTATGGATAAAATTAAGCAATTTACTTTTTTTTCAGAACTCAATTTCGATTTAATTTGAATTACTTATGATTTTTTGAAGTTTCGAAAAAAATCAGGAATCGGGCAACCAGCTTTCACGCGCGGAAATCATGCTGGTGACCCTCCTGCGCCGAGAAACCACGCCCATGCACTCCCCATGCGCGTGCGGACGAGTATGCATAGCATACCGTCCGTACAGCTCGCATTTTTTTTTTCGTTTTTCTTCGATTTTTCATGCTATTTCATGGATTTAACTTCCGATTTTTTGTGTAGTTCTGTATTTATACATTTACTATTCCTAATTCAATTCTAATTATCATAATTAAATTAATTAATATTTTTTAAATTTAATTCATGATATTAGTGTAATTTGAATTTGAAAATAGTAAATATCTATCTTATTTTTAAATTTAATTATATCTTATCTTATTTTTAAATTTAAGGTCAGATATTAAATTTTTTAAATTAAATATTTTTTAAAATAATTTGACCTTATTTAAATTTAATATAAGTTAACTATAATCATGTAATTTTAAATAGATGTAAGATATTTTGATAAATTTTAAATTTTGTTATTTTATTTATTTAAATTACATTTAAAATCTGAAAAAGATATTTATTTATCTTTTTTAATTTTTTTTATTTAATTTTTATTTATAAAATAACATTAAATTTTTAAAAGTAGTTTGCAAATTTTGAAATGATATTTAGGTTGGTTGAAACCTAATTTTTCAAAATTGTAGGTTTAATTTTAAATATTTTTGTTTCTTTTAATTTCGAAATTTTTTTAAATTTTATTTTATTTTATTATTTTCGAAAATAAATTTTTTTATTTAATTAATTTTTCGACATTATTTATTTAAAATTAAATAAATCCTACATCCAACTATCCAGCTAACCTCGTTGCAGGAGTATGTGTTTTAGCTTGTTTGTAAGTTTTTAAAACCTATTATTGCTTGATTGCAAATAGCCATGGTTAACTTGTTGACAGATCCAATGATCTGACTTTAACTCATGGCTCCCTTGGTCAAGTAAGAGGTATATTTACAATCTTCTTTTATTTGTGTATGACCTAGCAACATGATAGGATCCATCCAAATTGTGTGCCTGTGTGAGCCTATGTGTTTAATTTTATTATAGATGCATATAGGTTGTTGTTGCTAAATAAAATATCATAGTTCTTGATAGATTTTATTTAGACCCATTTAGTTTTGGGCGTATTCAATTAATAACAGTTGTTCATTTTAAGGTTAAATTCCTCTCTTTTGGGCCTTGTGTGAGAGTTGGGAGCCATAGTAGTGGGTACGACATACTGAACCCAGCACCCCCTCACATGAACCACCCCAATTGTGAAGGCCCATTTGCCTGATTTGAATAACTGTACTAGGTTAATTAAAATAGTTTAACCTAATAAAATTGATTAGCAACATAATTAATTTCATTTATTTTGAAATTAATTTAAGAAAACCATAGTTTAAAGAATTTTTTATTCTAAGCTAAACTATATGTATTTTCTTGTATTTAATTAAATATAGAATTATAACCATCTAGATTCTTTCTGAAGCTTAATTTAATTTTTTCATTAAATATTCCTATTTAAGTTGATATTTAGTTATCTCTAACTAATCAACCTAAATCTGAATATCTTTTGGATTTAAAATTTCAAAATTAAATTGAGGAATTTCTGGAATTGGTTATTAAGATTCTTTAGATATTTTTTTTAAGTGGATATCTTTTCGAATATTAACTTAAAATGGAATATTTTCAAATTAAGTGGTTACAACTTAATTTTTGATATTTAATTAAATTTAAATTTGAAAATATTTAAGTTCTAGATATTTTCTAATACAACTTAAATTAGATATTTTTTCAAATTTTGTGGAAAACATACTTAGTCAAATAAGATAATTTCTAGACAGTTATTTCTAGACTACTTATTATTTCTAATATTAAATAGGAAAAAATTATACGTTGTGAAATTAATTATTTAAATAATTAATTTTGGTACAATTTATTTTAAGTATATTTTTCCTAGTATTAAACTAGAGATTAATAATTAAGCCTTCTCTACACTTACTTATTTATTTCTTAAATCTAATACATTTAATTAATTTGAAAATTAGATATCTAAGTTGATTTTCATCATGATACTTAAATATTTCTTTTTCATGACACTTAATTAAATAGAAAATTAATTTTAGTTGAAATTTATAATTTCAACTAAATTTAAAAATTTCAAAATATATTTTTCCTTTATTTTATTAATCAAATTTCGAAATTGCATTTCTTATATGCTGGAATTTCGAATTTTATTTGAAAAATAGATTAAAGTTGTAAATTATTTATTTTAATTTTGAACCAACTTAAATCAATGATTTTTTAATTTAATGATTAATTAAAATAAATGAAGTAAATTTAATTAGAAAATGAATTAATTAGTCCATGAAAATCTAGATAGATATTATCTGTTTTTGCTTGAAGTATTTTTCTAGTGTATTTAATTAAATAGAAAATTAAAATTTAAGTTGATTTTCATCATTATACTTAAATATTTGAAATTTTTCTTATATATTTAATTAAATAGGAAAATTATATTTTTTGTTGTAAATTAATTTTATTAATTAATTTTGGGCCAACATTAAATTAGAATAATTTTTCTAAGATTTATTTTAACATGCATTTTCGAAAATTGTATTCTTAAATACTTTGATTTTTCGAAATGCAATATATATTTATAGAAAATTAAATTTGAGTTGTAAATTAATTTAAATTAATTTTGTAACAACTTAAATTGAATATTTTTCTAAATATTTATTGGAAATTATTACTAAGATGGAAGAAATTCATGTTATTTTCATATCCATCTAAGTAAAATTTATAAATATTAAATTAAAATTAATATTTAGAATTTTTTCATTCTAAATTGGAAATTTTAATTAAATAAATATATATTTAAAATAAATAGATTAAAAAAATGAGAATCAAAGAAAATACAACTCTCTTTAAATAATGAGCTTTATTATTAAGATATTCGATCTCCATTGTTGGTTTTACATCGCGTTTATTTTAGTGAGTAATCCTCCCTAATGGGGGAACGTTCATTAGAAATTTCGCACCGTTTAATCTCGAAAGATAAGTAGTTTGTAAGTGTTTTATATGGTATGGATCACCCTAATGGTGGTGACCATATTTGACTTGCTAATTATGAAACAATGGTGTAACTCATAAGATAGAATTGCCTTGACTCTCGCCTAAACGGGACAACGCTGAATTCCAATCTTGATCGAATAAAAGGTTGCTAGAATGTTTAACATTTTAGATGAGCTGACAACTCTATTCAATAGATGGTAGCTTTGACTCTCGCCTAAACGGGACACTGATATCAGTTTTTTGAAAACCTTGGAAATTATTTATGATTGTATGTTTTAGTATTTTCACTTGTCATTCCTACTTGCTATATGTTTAATAATTTTTGAATTGTGTATGAATTTATATTGAACCATGTTATTTTCTGTTATTAAGTTGTAGTTTAATTTCGAATCTTCATTGTTGGTCTAACTTTGTTTGTTTATCTAATGAGATAAATCCCTAATGGATTTTCCCCATTAGACATACATAATAGTGTTAGATCTCGAAAGATAAATATTGTATATGCGACATCTAGTTGTTCATCAATTGATGACACCTTAGACTAGTATTTTTACGATATGAAACAAGAAGATTGTATAAATAAGATTACGTTGACTTTCGCTAATCGAAGCACTGTTGGATTCTTATTTAAACAATGAAATTATCCTAATTCCTCTTAGCTTATTCATTTCGAATTAGCTCAATAACATATCATTGGATGAATGGTCTATATATCATTTAATGTCATATTATTTTCTCTTAAGAAATTAAATGACGCATATGATTATAATCCCAAAATTCTATTTCCAATTGATATAAATCCTCAATCTTAGAAATCTCCTGCTTGTATAGGCAAATCAGACATAGAGTTAAATTAGTAGTGGTGGTCGAAGATAGAATTACTCATTACATTTGGTATAAATTTAAGTCTTTGACTTTAATTTTAGATTCCAAGCAGAAATTTTCTTATGTTTCTATTTCAAACTGTATGGAATATGAGTTAAGTATTCTGTGACCAGGATCCACTTACAGTATTCTAAGAACTCTTTGATGTAACTAAACCTAAGTCATCAAAAGACACAACCATAATTTTATTAATCTATGGCATTTGTATCTTGTTCATAGTGGTTTTGACAAGATCAATCTCTGCAAAGACTTAATATGCCTATATCCACTGAAAGTAGTTCATCTCATTTGCAGATGGATGTACATTCAGGGGTGGATATGAGTTTTTCGTTGTATTCATAAAACGATCACTCTAGATTATACCTTATGCAAATAAATTTGAAATGTTTGAAAAATTTCATAAATTTCTAGCAATGGTGAAAAGCCATTAAGGTAAGTGGTTAAAGATCTTGCGAACTGATAGGGGTGGAGAAATAGTTAGTAGATATGCAATTCAAAGATCATTAAATTGATTTTGGAATTATATCCAAACTTACCTCCCCACAAATTTCGATTTGCATATTGATGATTAGTTACTAGTCGTTGCCTAAATCCTTCTATGGTAATACAATTTCAGAATGATGTAATGGTTGTATACTTAATATAAATCATTACTAGATTCATGGATGATCTGATCAAAATCTTAAGAAAAGCTAGAACTGTTAACCATGGTTTGTTAGCTATTCTAAGTGATTAGGGGTGGACCATCCCATAGTCAATAGATAAGAAAGTGTTTATTTAAACAAATACTACTTTTCTAAGAAAATGACTAAGTCTGAAAATAAAGAAGCAAATAAAGGAGATATTTATTTCTTGATTCCAAAAGTGTTCTATCATCTTATTTGACATATGATGATCCCACTGCCTCTATTGTCTTGTCACAACCGAAGAGATCAATACCATTTAGTTTTCTTAGACATAATTCATGGTACCTTGTCGTAGTGGGAGAGTTTCTAGGAACTCACCTTCTTGGAAGACACTACTGATTAAAATCTATTGTGAGTTTAAACAAGTAATGGATTGTTAAGATAAGAAACTAAGAAGAAAAGCCAAGAGAACTATGGTTTAATCCATTCACATGGAATAACCTAAAGTTTTCTATTACAAGGACATAAAAGGAAATTTTCATTTATAAGTCTATTCAATGGACTTAACAAAACTTCCTGTTCCTAGTATTATAGGTTTGAGTTTATCTAAACCTATGGCTTGTGGTATACCTGGTAATTACTTACTTTAATGCAAGCAACTTACTTTAGTAAGATGCTGAAGCATTTTCTTTCTAATGGCAATCTATAGAAGCTTCTCGACTTCTAGGCATAGATTTTATTTATCTAAGGAAAAGTCTCAACTATTCCAGAAAAGATAAAGCCATGAAAGAATTTCTTAAATCAACAGTGAGAGGTCTTAGATATGCTTTTGTATGCCTTAGACCAGACACCTGCTGTTGAGTGGGAGTAATGAGTAGGTATCAGATTAATCCAGGAGAAGAACATTGGAAGACAATCAAGTAAATCTTAAGATAAAGAAGAGGAACTATATGTTAGTCTATAAGGGTGTGTTTAAAACTCTTAGACTACACCACATCAGATTTTGAAATTTACCTTTGTGCTAGAAAATCTTTCTGATAAGATGGTGATTACTCTGGGGGTGGAATAGTGATTTTTGAGAAGTGTAAAAACCTATCTGAAGTCTCTAAGTCTACCAGATTGGGACTGAATGTTAAAGTTGCGGGAAAGGTACTTATTCAGTCTAAGGAAAGTTCTATACATTTTTGGCACCATTCCAAATTGCCTAAACTGCTAGTGTTAATTTCCTGATTAACCAAAAGTAGTTGCCAAAGGTATAGAATCCAATATCCCAAGAGACTAGACATATAGAGAGGAATTTCACATTATCAATGATTTTGTGATTAAGGAAGAGTAATGGTGGAGAAAAGGTTGTGTTTAATTCAACCTTTCAGATCCTATTATGAGGAGTTTACTACTACTACACTTGATTTGTATATCAAGGTGTTGAGATTATTTAAAATGCACTTTTTGTTTTATATTAGTGCAAGTGGGAGTTTGTTGGGTTTTATGCCCTAAATAAAACTCATTTCAACATAATCAGATTTACTTATTAATATAGGTCAGAAATAACATTTAATGTTGCATGGTTCACATGATTTGTTTCATGATTATATGTACATAATGTATGAATTCATTTGAAACCCTTTTCACATACTGGATCCTAATTATTGTGTCGTCAACACATTTGAAAGTAAACATGACTATGTGAATAAAGTTTCCTAGATTTATCAGACATAGGGTTTTACTGATATGATAATCTACAACAGAGTTTACTTGCATTTGGAGAAATGCTATGTTCTTTCCAGAGCATTGGTTAAAGTAAAGCTCAGGTTGGATGCATGGACTATGCATCGGAAGGGACCGATATTGAACTTTGACTTAGATTTATTAAACTTACCGTAATATCTCAAGAGGCTATTCGTGTTCTTTGATTTGTTAGTTAAGCCTACTTTTGGGTCAGGGTGATACGTACATTTTGGGAACACGGTAGTGCAATTGAGTGGGAGCGCTAACATTTCACATAAGCTGAAATATCATTTATACTTGGTTAATTGTTTTAAGGATTAAATACATTCTAGGGTGTAACAATAATCTAATCCCTTTACAGTGTAGCTCATTCATATAGAGGATAATTGATCAAATTAGGATTATAACAATGGATAACTAATGATGTGTCTATATGGTGGAACATATAGAGCATTCTATATACTGAGAGTGCAATTCTAAGTTCTATGCGTGGATTCAACGAACAATTAATAAGTCAATGAATTTAGGTTATAGATTCTTTATCTGCTTATTGGAAGCTCGGTTATATAGACCCATGGTCCCCCCACTAGTTGAGATAATATTGCTTGTAAGACTCATGTAATTGGTTTTGATTAATCAATTATAATTCTCAAATTAGACTATGTCTATTTGTGAATTTTTCACTAAGTAATGGCGAAATTGTAAAGAAAGAGTTTTAGGGGCGTATTTGTTAATTATGATACTTTGTATGGTTCAATTAATAAATATGATAAATGACAATATTATTTAATAATTATTTGTAGTTATTAAATTGTTAGAATTGGCATTTAAATGGTTGAATTAGAAAATTGGCGTTTTTGAGAAAATCAGATGCAGAAAAGATAAAACTGCAAAATTACAAAAAGTGAGGCCCAATTCCTTATTCCTAGGGCCGGCCACTTTTGTAGGGTTTTACCTCTGATATTTTCATTATTTTAATGCCAAATAATTTAAAGCTAACCCTAGTGGAATGCTATAAATAGATAGTGAAGGCTTCAGGAAATTTACACTTAAATTTTTCTACTTTTTCATTCAGAAAAAACTGAGCCTCTCTCTCTCCCTATCTTTGGGCGACCACTCCCTCTCTCTCTTCTTCCTAAAGATTTCGAAATTCTTAGTGCTAGAGTAGTGCCCACACACAGCAAGTGATACCTCAATCATAGTGAGGAAGATCGTGAAGAAAAACTTTCAGCAAGAAGGCACTAAAGAATCAGAGTAAGAGATCCAGGTTCAGATATTGATAATGCTCTGCTACAGAAAGGAATCAAGGGCTAGATATCTGAATGGAAGGAGTCATTATATTCCGCTGCACCCAATGTAAGGTTTCCTAAACTTTATATGTGTTTATTTCATCGTTTTAGAAAGTTCATATTTAGGGTGTTAATCAACATACTTGTGAGTAGATCTAAGATCTTGGTAAAATAATTTCCAACACTATCCCTACCCCCGAAATGGTTACTAGGCATAGGCGCTTGATGACTGTCCCTTACGGTCTTTGATCATGCAAATTCCTTTTGAAAGAAGTAAACTTGCAATCGGCGGGCCTTCTCGCTAACAAAGAATACACTTGCGATTACAAGATTCCCAAGTATATTTCTTGGCAGAAATAATTGTTCCACTCGAAGACCAGGCCTGGGATCGCTTGGCCCAAGCACAATACCTTCAAAGCACTACCCCTCGGGAATCGAGTGAAGGAGCATCCCGAGGGGCAGAAAGTGGCTGGTCACCTACTGTACTTAGGGCTGAGCGTAATACATTAGTTACCTTCCAAGACTCCCGTCTTAATTTTTATACTTGGAATTCCATTCTCGTGGACCAAATTGCTCATAAGTTTGATAGTTGGTATCCTAGATTCCATGTCCAGATCAACTATCACGAGTCATTTTATGGTATAGCTGAGCAATATGGTACCATGGAAGATAGGCAGGTCACATAGATGCGAGCTGGGATTTAGAACCAATCGAGCCTTTTGATATATTCAAAATTACAGTCTATAGGGATTTTAGCGATTATTATGGTCCTTCTACCCCCTCATCTAGTGATAGCTCGCCTTCTACTGATTTTGGTAAATCCCTTAGGTGGAAATTTACACTCCTCCCCTTTTTAATCGTCTTTTATAATGATTGTAACGCCTCATCTTGTTTTGCAGACATGGGTTATGAAGACATCCTGGATCGTAAGGGAAAGAAAAGGTCATCAACCCTGGAGTCCCCATTGCCGCCAAGGTGGTTCCTCCCAAGAAGCAAAGGAAAACCACCGCTTAAGAGAAGAAGTTACCGGCCGAGCCTAATTATCTTGAGGTTTCGGACAACGAGATTCAAGAGCAAGTTCCTCCTCTAGTCGTTCCTCAGGCCAATGCCCCTCATCCCAAGGTGACTCTCGCTACCGCTTCTCCGAGTCAGGCATCGAGACCCTGTCGGTTGTTGGAAGTTATTTTATTTGGATCTTAGATCTACTCACAAGTATGTTGATTTAACAACCTAAATATGAACTTCTAAAAAGATATGAAATTAAACACATAAGAGTATCAGAAATCTTACAGTGATTGCAGCGGAATATATGTCTCCTCCCACTCAGATCTCTAACCCTTGATTCCTTTCTGTAGCAGAGTATAATCAAGATCTGAGCCCGATAGTCCTTCTTTGTTGTTTCTGAATTCTACACAGCCTTCCTCACTATGATTGAGGTATTACTTGATGTGTGCGGGCACTACTCTAGCACTTATACATTTCAAAACAGTGAAGGAAGAGAGAGAGAGAGGGTGGCGGCTCAGAGAGATTTTCTAAGAGAAAATTCTTTCAGAATAATGCTGTGAAAAGGTTGTACAGTTGTATGCAACTCTGAAGCCTTTGCCTTCTATTTATAGAAGACCACCAAGGGCTATGATTGACATTTTGAATTGAAAAAATCAAAGAGAAAAGGAAGCTAAGTGGCCAGCCTAGGCATTGTGGAAACAAGGCTTGCCACTTTTCCAACTTTCCTTTTCCTACACTGATAGTTTCCTGTTTTGTGAAAAACTGTCAATTCCATTGTTCAACCACATTAATGACAAATCTAATTATTTAATAATTAAAATTAATTATCAAATAATATATTATCATTTATTTTATTAATAATGAAACTAATTAAAGTTTCCTAATTAATAAATATGCCCTTCAAAATCTCTATTTACTGTTTTGCCCTTAATAAGTGATAAATTCTCAAATAGACAAGTCTATCTTGAGAATTTTTAATTGATTAATTAAAATCAATTAAATGAGTCTTACAAGTAATATCATCTCAACTAGTGAGGGGACCATGGGTCTATATATCCGAGCTTCCAATAAGCAGATCTAGAATTTACCACTTAAATTCACTGACTTATTAATTCTTCGTTGAATCCACACAGAGAACTCAAAATTGCACTCTCAGTACATAGAATGCTCTATATGTTCCACCATATAGACACATTATTAGTTATCCATTGTTATAATCCTAATGTGATCAATGATCCTCTATATGGATGATTTACACTGTAAAGGGACTAAATTACCGTAACACCCTACAATGTATTTTATCCTTAAAACACTTAACCCTGTATAAATGATATTTCAACTAAGTGAAATGAGTACTCAATCATTTATCTCGTTTGGTTAAGCTCGAAGGAAATCACCCTTTGCTTACTATTCGCCAGATAGAAGCTATAGATTCCATATTTATCTTAGCGCTCCCACTCAATCGCACTACCGTGTTCCCAAAATGTATGTATTGCCCAGACTAAAGATTAGGCTTAACTAACAAATCAAAGAACACGAATAATACTCTTGAAATTAAGCCTAACCATATCAGGATTTCGATCATGTGATCTAGGATCAACTTATGATATTGAATTGAATAGATGTTTACGGTAAGTTTCAAAATCTAATTCAAAGTTCAATATCAGTCCATTCCAATGCATACTCCATGCATCCAACCAGAGCTTTACTTTAACCTATGTTCTGGAAAGAACATAACGTTTCTCCAAATGTAAGTAAACTCTGTTGTAGATTGTCATATCAGTGAAACCCAGTGTTCTGATAAATCTAGGAATACTTTATTCACATAGTCATGTTTATTTTCCACTGTGTTGACAACACAATAAACATGTTCAAGTATGTGAAAAGGGTTTGGATGAATTTATAAATCAAATAGACAAGCAATTGATTAAGTGAACCAAAACATACACAAGTGAATGAAAAATTACTTCTGTTACTTTATTGATATTGAATAATCTGGATTACATTGAAACAAAGTTTTATTTAGGGCATAAAACCCAACATCGGTTGCAGTTGGAGAAGCTGGCGTTGAGTTTGCCCAAGCATATGAGGTCGCTTGTTGGCGCAAACTTCAAACTCTTCTTCCCCTAGATTGGGATTTTCTCAATCTCAAGAATCCAGAGGAGATGCTTTCCAGGACCTTGGATTGTCACTTCATGGTATGTCGACTTTGTTAATATAATTATACTATCTTTTTATACCTCTTTTATACTCATCTGTTTGCAATTCTCCAGGCTTCCTTGCTTCTTTTGCTTCCAATAACCTACTCTCTGAGCGACTTGAGTATTTGAAGGGCTAGACTCACAAGTAAATATCCCAATGCAAGGATTTGTATGAGCAACGAGACAAGCGAAGGAGGAAGCAGAGACAGCATGGAAGGAAGCTGAGAAGGCAAAAGAGGAGGCCAAGAAGGCCCTCAAAGTCCAAGCTGATGAGTTTGAGGAGAAGCTTGCTGAGAAACTTGTCGAGAAAGAAATCGAGACCGTAGAACGGTGCGATAAAGTTGGTTTTCACGCTCTATAGCGGGCCTGGCTTTGGAACCCTAACATGGATACCAGCTTCTTGGAGGAGAAGGAAGAGGAGACTTTAGCTCTTTGCGAGAAGACAAAGATGGAAGAAGACGACGACGAAGTTGATGAAGAAGAAATTCTGTCCAAGTCTCCCAACATGTAGACTTTGTTTATTTATCTTTTTTTTTTCTTTTAGGAAATGGCCCTTTGGCTGAGACAATGGTTTTTCCCTTAGTGGTACTTTTTTGTAAAGATATATTTGCAAGGTTGGACGGCCAACTTTGCTTTTTTAATGCCTCGCACTTTTAAGTATGAACTTTATTATGCGGATGTTTACTTGCATTTTATTCACAATATAAACTATCATAGGCATAAAGTTTATTAGGGGTTTCCATTGATTGTCCTTTCTCTCGACGTTAAGTAGTTAATTTCGTACTTTACTTGCGAGCATATTTGCTCATTCCGGAATCTGCGAACCATCATTAATTTCATCTCGCAATCATTGGAAACGATCCCATTTTAAGCACTTTATAATGAACTTGTCATTTTATGTACATTTTTATTGCTTACGTGAGTAGTTAAAATTCCTACCCACGTGTTGGGTTTAAGTATTTTTCCAAGACATTTGGATGTGTCGTTTTATTCAATTTTATGCGCTATTCGTAACTTTTGATTTTCCTTTCTCGTCAGATAGGTTATAAATCAAAAATTACAATGGTTTGATCCCTTTCTCGTCAGAAAGGTTTGATCAAGGTGTTAAAACGATTCGACCCCTTTTTTGTCGAAAAGGTTTTGTCAGGAGTTATAACAGTTCGACCCCTCTTCCGTAAAAAGGGTTGGTCGAGGCCCTTTTATAAAGTTTTCAAAATTTGAAACTATGGGTTTGCATTGTACTATATATTTCCATATCAATTTCGGTTAATCATACATATATGCCCCCCAAGTAATTTTAAAGATTTTACGCTTTGTAATTACTTGTTTGAAAGAAATGATTATTTTATTCACAACTAGAATTCAAAATATTCCATCAGTAATGTGATTTACAATCATTAATCTCAAAATAACTTCCCCAGTTCAATTGTTTATTTTATCAAACTTCCAGGAACATCTGGTTTTGGTAAAATGGGTTTTGATGTCCAGGGTCAATCCCCAACATTCTCCCATAATCGTTTTAATATTCAGGGTTGATCCCTGACATATACTAGAGTTCCAGGTGGAGTAATCATGGTTTTAGTTCTATCTTCGACTGCCACTGGTTGACGTCCAATTATGGCAATCATAACGAGCCAGTATATACTCAGGCACAATTCTTTTACAAGTTTGCTTTTACCGGAGTAACTACCTTTTGTACTCTTGCGACCCTCTCCCACTCGAGATAACTAAAGTGTCCCTTCTTCTCATGGAAGAGGGTTATGATCTTCAGTCGCTCGACTTATTGGGCAGATCGATCTGATCATAGGCATCTTCCTGCCCTTTTATATGTCAATGAAGGTGTCCTTGCGATATGAGACTTTCTATCATCTTTCAACTGACGACACTGTTCTGTGGTATGACCAATATCACCATGGTATTCACAGCGCTTACTTGTATCCCTCTTGCGCCTCGCATGTTTCATAGGTCTTGGCTCGCCGAAAACAACTTCTTGTACGTGTGCGAGGTAGATATTTTCTCGAGTTTCATTGAGCTCAGTGTATTCGGTATAAAAAGGGATATACTTGCTGGGTTTCTTGTCATCAGGCAGCCCTTTGGAATCATCTTTTTTCATTGATCCCGAGGCTTCCAAATCAAGTTTTCCAACAGAATCGTGCCCTAGTTGTCTCCTGGGTTTCGTGATTTGATGTACTCTGGACTTATTCTCCAACCCGCTCATTTGCAAATGGAATGAGTCCTTTGTCTTGAATCGAGTCATTGACGAAGGTCAGGCTTTTTTAGGTTCAAGCTTTTGTCTTGAATCGAGTTGTTGACGGAGGTCAGGACTTTTGTTCCTACAAGGGTTCGCATGAGTTTCATTCTCATGAGACTAAATAGTGGGTTGGCGATTTTCGCCGATGTTCCACGTATCCCAAGCTGTACCCCTAGTCTTCATTAAGTTTCCTCAGGTTGCATCCCTTAAGAGCTTTGAGCATATCTCTGGGTCATCTCCTGCCTCTTGACTTGCGAGCCACGAGGTTTGCCTCATAAATCTCTTTTCTCAAGGTCAGGTTATTTTTGGGTACAATCTCCCAGGCGTTGCTTTTATGGCAGCTATTTCACGCTCCAACTCGCATTACGCCAGTTTGCTTCCTCCAATCGATGCCTAAGATGGCGATTTTCTAATTCCACGATCGGTATGTATCTGGTTGGGTCGTAAGCGCCATCCTCATCAACCTGATTAGGGAGTGACCGATTGTTGCTCTTCTAAGGTCTGTCGAGCCAAGGGCCCCAATACTGGGTCCTCCTGGGGCTTGCATTCTGTTCATGTGATGATTCAGCAGATCCCTGAGGACTTAATGGCTCTTTTTCAGGACGATGATTGATTCCTTTTTGAGGACTATTACCGGTGGTGTCATCCATCACTTTTATGTCAGGAGGCTTTTTTCTGAGCTTTTTCATAGAGGCTCTCAATGAAAGCACCAAACTGTTAAAGCATATTTTCTTTAACCAAATTTGAGCCTCACGAATATGATTCAACACAGAAAAACTATAGAAAAATAAAAAAAATGAACACCGAATTTTTACGTGGTTCTGCAGTTAAAATTCTACATAGTCCACGAGTAATTCTTATTTAGATTTCTGAGTCTGTTTTTCTTTTTTTTTTCGTCCCCCTTCTTGATCTTATCTGCCACTATTTATAATTGCATAGTGGAGTTAATTACAAAGCTGTCCAAAATACATTTACGACTATTATCCCTAAAATCATGGGATTTGATTACAAATCAAACCAATAAATGAGGTTTTTACACAACTATGAATATCTTGCCTTTATCGAGATGAGCACATAATTAAAGATATACAGTAAGACGTATCTCATAGGGATGCCTCGCGGAGAAGGGAGCCAAGATCACTTTGATAGTGAGCAACTGCTTGTCATTTTGGCTTCTCGAGACTAATATTGTCTTAACCTTGATGGATATACTTTCTGGGGTCGAGAAGATCTTCCTCGCATGCAAAACATCTTTTAGCGGGATAAACGCCTCGCTGTGTGTTATCTTGACTAGCCATACTATCTGTACTTAGTTTGTATATCCCATAATATACGCTAAGTATTTTTTAGTGTTGTCGCTTTCTCTTTCATGCAGCGAGGTTGAGGCCTCGTCATGAGCGTATGCACTTACATGGTTTCTCATCAATACATAAATTAGCAGTTTGTATGTTTCTGTCTCGCAGAAGGCTATTCAGCCAGCCGAGTTATAAACCTACCCTGAGAATTATATTTCCAACGAGTTGTTCCATGCTAAGCGTACTTGTTGTTTGTGTGTTTGATTTCTTTCTAGCTCGATACGTGTCCTCCTCTGATGTTCTTACCGAACTTCGGGTATAATAGTGGTATAATCCTCATAAGTCCCAACAAATTCAAAATACACACTGAACTTAGATTGTAGTTTCCCGAATCTAACAACGAAGCCGAATATGAGGCTTTGATCGCAGGATTAAAACTCGCTCTTGAGATGAAAATCGAGTATTTACAAGCCTTCAACGATTCACATATCATGGTTTGTCAAATTAATGGAGAGTACCTTGCCAGAGGAGGTCGTTTGGCCAAATATCTTTCTCTTACTTGTGAGTTATTACAAAAGTTTAAAAAGATAGTTGTTTCTAGAATACCTCGTGCTTACAATTCTCATGCAGATGCTCCCGATTGGCCTCGACAAGAGAAGCTGAGTTACTCGATGTAATTCCTGTAGACGTATTAACTCATCCAACAATCAATCAAGATGAAATGATGGAGGTTGATATAGCCAAAAAGGTTACCTGGATGACCCCAATAGTAGAGTACTTGAAAACAGGAGTGCTTCCTGAAGATAAAGCAGAAGCTTAAAAACTGCAATATCGAGCCGCTCGATATGTCATTTATCACGACAAGCTCTATCGCAGAAGCTTTAGTCCGCCATTACTCAAGTGTATCGATGAGACTGAGTGCGATTATATACTCCGTGAGGTGCATGGTGGAATCTGTGGCAATCACGACGAAGGTAATTCCCTTGCTTTAAAAATCATGAGGCAAGGGTATTATTGGCCAACATTGCGAGCGGATGCATCTAGGTTTGCTAAAAGATGCGACAAAT
Organism: Cannabis sativa; assembly: GCF_029168945.1. Classification (NCBI taxonomy): domain Eukaryota; kingdom Viridiplantae; phylum Streptophyta; class Magnoliopsida; order Rosales; family Cannabaceae; genus Cannabis; species Cannabis sativa. Next base: position 39,209,376 of record NC_083609.1, on the reverse strand, counting down.
GTCAGCGAATAGCTACATATGTGAATACACTACCAAGTCAATTAAATTCTATCACAAGTCCCTGGCCCTTCGCGGTCTGGGGCATAGATTTAATTGGAGAATTACCAAAAGGTAAAGGAGGAGTAAAATACGCCGTAGTCGCTGTCGATTACTTCACAAAATGGGCTGAAGCCAAGCCTCTTGCGACAATAACTGTTGCAAAATTGCACGAGTTTGTATACAGCGCCATCTGTAGGTTTGGTATACCTTATAAGTTAATTTCTAATAATGGAAAACAATTTGACTGTAAGGAAATGCGCCAGCTATGCGATGAATTGGGGATTCAGAAAGCGTTTTCAGTGGTTGCATATCCACAAAGCAATGGAAAAACAGAGGCGGTAAATAAGATCATTAAGCATACCATCAAGGGTAAGCTCGTAGAACGCAAAGGTACATGGCCAGAAGAACTTCCCCAAGTTCTATGCTCGTATAATACAACTCCTCGATCCACGACTGGTGAAACCCCCTTCTCGCTCTCTTACGGGTGCCAAGCCATGGTGCCAGTCGAGGATGGGGCAGAATCTCTACAGAGAGATGCTTTTAACCTTAGTGGTAACACAAAAAATTAATTGTTTCAACTTGATCTTTTGGAAGAAAAGCGCAATAAGGCTCATTTGAAGAATGCGACCTATCAACAGCAAACAACTCCTTATTTCAACTCTAAGGTCAAGGAACGAACTCTGCGAGTAGGCGATTTGGTTCTGCGGAAGGTCAGGCCAAACACAAGAATCTCAACACATGAAGTTTTTGGTGACAATTTGGAAGGACCATACCTCATCGCTGAAAAAATTGGTCGTGCGACCTATCGACTATCAGACTTCGATGGAACTGCGATCAAAAGAGCTTGGAATGGAAAAAGCTTAAAATATTATTATCAATAGTACTCACACTGTAATTATACTTAGCCAATTTATTTTGATAAATGTCCTGAGTATAGGGGGTATAGCCTACCTTTGTACTATTGATTATTGTAATGAAAATTCTCAAAGTTTTTAATTTTTTGCAAGTTTTTAACATCGATCTGTAATAGTAAAAACATTGCAAATAGAAAAGATAAAAGCAGTTTATAATTATGCGAGTACCCCTGTACTGCTTAATGTAAATATGCAAAAGAAAATATCCTCGAAAGGATATATATTGTTCGAAAAGGAAAAGTTGAAATTTGTTCAAAGTACAAAATGCGAGTACCCATTTACCGCTGAAGAGTTAAAAGTTCAACGATAATAATATTAAAGAACTTGGATAAATTAAGAAGCTGGAGCAATGGAGTCATCTACGACTTTACTGGCAGCCCCATCAGCGACTTCCTCAATTTCTGCATTCTCCGCCTCCTCAGGGAAAAGGTTTCCCCCGTATCCTTGGGCTTGAGTAGGCAACATAGCACAAAAAGCCTCGGCTATTCAACAGCTTCTGCCCCAAAAACTGAGAAATCGAAGTCCGGTAATTTGGAAAAGTCGTGTAAATATAGTCAGAAACAGCCTGTTCGTATTGTTTCTTCCCGTTCTCCCTTCCTGTCTCAAGATCGCGAGTTAATTCCTTAACTCGCGACTCTGAGAGGTTGGCCTTATCGTCCTCCTGCTTTGCCTTCTGTTCCGCCTGCTCTTTTGCCTTTTGGAGGTTCTCGACATCTTTCTCCCTAGAAGTCACTTCTAACTTCAATTTCTTCACGTTGTCCTAGAGAAGGGTGTTCTGTTTCCTCAAAAGCTCGACTTCCTTGGAACCTACAACAAACGCTTTCGAGAACATGGCGATGAACTGTGAAGCCAATTTTGCTGAACGTGGCATTAGTTCCTTAGAAGGAGTTCCTTCAACCTTTGACATGAACTCTTCGCCCACAAACTTGTCTTGGAGAGCTAGGACGTCGCGGGCTCTGACAACGGGGTAAATCACGAATTTCTTCCCCTTGTCTTGGGCGGGTCTGACCTACTTCTTAGAGGAATCAGCTGCAGGAGTGGAGCTTGCTTAAGGAAAGTCATTTCTACAAAGAAACAATAAGATAAGTATAATCTTTATGTTATGAAATATTACATGCATACTCGATAACTTACCTGATGTTGGTCTTGAAGTTTGTTTGGATAGAAGCTTGTCTATTCTCTCCTTTTGTTTCTCAGAGGGTTCCTTGTACACTGGTTCCAGATGAAGGCTGGCGTCCTCGGGGATTAGCTTATTTCTCGTAGTTTGGCAATCGTGCACAACAATCGCCAATCGCGATCTTGAACGGGTAAGCTACCGAGAACCTCAGCGATCTCTTTACGAGTGAGATCCAGAAGACGTCGAACCGGTCTATCTACAATCAACAAAAAACAAACATTAGTGACTTCACAAGGTGACAAAAATATAAACTAAGCATTGGGATACACGACGTACTAGGTAGATGATTGAAATCTGCCCTAACTCCTGGTACTTTGAATACGTAAAACCACTTAGATTTCCAATCCCCCATATTAGAAACCATGCCTTCTACCCCGTTACTCTCAGAGGTAGCCCATTTACTGAAGCAGTAAAAGCCATTGTTGTGACCCAATCTTTTTATATTATAAAATAGCTAAAATCCTCCATTGAGGGTTCCCTTCGAACATATTCCATATACATCGCATAGAATCCTAGAACTATGCGATAACTATTCGGGGTTAATTGGAAGGGAGAGGCATTGTAGAGTCTGAGGATAGCTTTTATGAAAGGATGAAAGGGTAAAGACACCCCACAACGAAGAATGGGGACAGAGATAACCACGTTCTCTGTAGGGATGATTGCGGGATTGGTGAAAGGGAGATGAGGTCTTTGCGATGCTGAAGGACGCATGGTTCCGAGTCGCAACAAATTCAACCTTACAAATGTATGCAAGTCAGATTTGGTAACTCGCGAGACCAGGTCCTCGCATGAAAAAGGCTCATTCAACTGAGCATCGTCAACTGAATCTGTTTCACTTCCCTCGACATTCTCTTCCTCTCGTGACTCGCGATCAAGAACCTTCCAATCCTCCCCATCTCCTTTACTTCGATATCAGGGGCATGCCTCGAGTGGGTAAGATGTTCTTGAGCAGACACCATAGATTGATTCACTATCATGAATCTTGATTGTCCCTGGTTCAGCGAGTTCCTAAACCATCTTATCTATCTCGTCAAAAGATAGGGAACCCAGACGCGCAGCTCTCGCAACGGGAACCTCCTCTTCAGAAAGCAAGGTTGGTATGAAGCTATCACTCCTGTTCTGCTCGTCAGCAGAAGCCCCACCTCCTGAGTCGAGCATTTAGCTGTGTGATAGGTCACTCATCTGAAAGATGGAAGATCTTTTTAGTGTGGTGCAAGTGGGAGAATAATACAAGTGACCTCACCTGCATAAAGAAAATTTAGAAATATATAGAGGTTTAGCCAGACATCTTAAGAAATGGCTGGGTGTGTCTCAATAGCCTAATGGTCATGCCGCTACATGAATATTAAGGTATTGAGACACACCCACCATTTTGAGAATTTAACTAACCCTCTCAAGGTGTAAGTCGCACATGTGCAACTAACAGTATGTCTCAAAAAATGGCTGGGTGTTTCCCAGTGACCTAAGGGGCATGCATTTTTAAGCATGACCATAGAGTTACTAGGACACACCCATCATTTCAAGAAATCTGGTCAGTTCCAACATGCGACTAAGAATGCAAGAAAAGTGAAAATTGGCCATATGTCGCAAATGGCTGGGTGTGTCACAGTGACCCAAGGAACATGCAGGCCCAGGCATGAACATTAAGTTACGGTGACACACCCACCATTTGAAGGACCTAACCAATATTCACAACAAAAACACATATGAATCAGAACCCTAAGTTCTAAACAGAGGTTGAAATGGCCAAATCACAGATTTACTAAAATACATATGTGAGTATTCAAGATGATCATCTCAATACTCGTGAGTATTCAAGGCATTCAACCAAAAAGATGCGAATACTCGAAGTATTCTTCCTAAAACCTGTGGTTACTTAAGTTTCAGGCCCATATTCTCCAAAAAACTACCCAGTTTTTAACATGAAAATAAGGCTCTACATACATTTCCTATTATATCATGCATATTATATCTCTTAAAAACACAGAATGTTGATCAATTTTCAGAAATAAGGAAAAATAAGTTGTGAATAGATTTTTGTACTAACCTTGGAAACGTCAATCACTCCTTGGTTGATTTCGTGAGTTTCAGAAAGTTAGAAGGATTGTTTTCTAAAAGAAAGGAAAAGAAAAATCTGGAAGGGGTTCTGAAGTTTTGACAGTTCAGAGAAAGGAGAAGAGAGAAGTGAAAATGAGAGGGAAAATATGAGAATCATTTCATATAAGGGGGGTTAAATACCATTATCCCTCATTAATTGGGATTAAGACACGTGGCCAAAGAATGCGTAAGGTCTCCTAATCTAACGGTTATCCATAACCACGCCTGCACGGCATCTGAAGAGTTTCGTGACGTGGCACCCCAAATGGGTTAAACATAATAATTACAGCTGTCATTTTGAAACCCTCGATTGGACAATCAAAGGTCACCATCTCGTAAAATCCCTTCGCCTGCCTCTCGCTTATAGTTTCCCTTATGACCTAATCTATCAGTCGCGAAACTAGGGACATGTGTTATAGTCAGATTTCCTCACCTAGAAACTCGAGACCACACTCCTATGAAAATGACACGTGTACTCACTCTCCTCAAGGACAGCTGAGTTGTCAGTGAGAGACCTCTTGAGTATGAACCTCGCTTAAAATAAACTTAGCGAGATGATGTGGCGAGGACACAGTCTGTTGGGTTTTTTGCCCTAAATAAAAGCCATTTCAATATAATTAGATTTACTAATTAATAAAGATCAGAAATCATTTTTATGTTGCATGGTTCACATGATTTATTTCATGATTATAAATTCCATTAGGTCTAGAAAATATGTCTTTGTACATGATTATAGTGTTGTCAACATAGTGGAATATAATCATGATTATATGTTCAGAAAGTTTAATTCCCTGATTTGTTAGTTAACTGGATTTAGACCGGCATGATAATCAGCAATAGGTATACTTACACCTTGGATAAGTGTTATGTCCTTTCAAGGGCATTAGCAAAGTTTACTAGTATCGGATGTATGGAGTATACATTGGAAGGGACCGATATTGAACTTTGATTAGATACGATAAATTTACAGTAATATCTATTAAATTCAATATCACCTAATTGATCCTAGATCAAATGATCTTAATCCTAACATGATTAGGTTTGATATCAGGAGTTTTATTCGTGTTCTTTGATTTGTTAGTTAAGCCTACTTTTTGGTCAGGGTGATACGTACATTTTGGGAACACAATAGTACAATTGAGTGGGAGCACTAAACATAGATATGGAATCTATAGCTTCTATATGTATTTAGAAGTGAAACGATGATTTCCTTCGAGCTTGACTGAATAGAGATAAATGATTGAGATCTCATTTTAGTGATTATATTTTAGTGATATTTCACTAAAATATCATTTATAGGTGGCCAAGTGTTTTAAGGATAAAATACATTGAAAGGGTGTAACGATAATTTTATCCCTATGCAATGTAGATCATCTATAGAGGATCATTGATTATTGGGATTATAACAATGGATAATTAATAGCGTATCTATGTCATGGAACATATAGAGTGTTCTATGTAACTGAGAGTGCAATTCCAAGTTCTATTCTGGATGCAACTAGGAATTCATAAGTTAGTAAATTTACTTGGTGAATTCTAGGTCTGTTATTGGAAGCTCAGTTATATAGGCCCATGGTCCCCATACTAGTTGAGACAAACTGCTTGTAAGACTCAGTTAATTGATTTTAATTAATCAATTATAATTCTAAAATTAGACTATGTCTAGTTTACGAATTTTTTCATTATGTTATGGTTTGATTGTGAAGAAATAGTGTTTTGGGGTTTATTTGTTAATTAAGAGACTTTATGGAGTCTAATTAATAAATATTATAAATAACAATTTTATTTGATAATTATTTTAATTATTAAATAAATATTTTTGGCATTTATAGGTTTGAATTGGAAATATGGTATTATTGAAAGAAGAATAAGTGGTTAAAATAAAGTGGCAAAATTGTAACTAGAGATTGGCTCTTTGAAGTGTATGGCCAACAAGTTATTTTTGCCCAATATTTTATTCTTTTTTAATCCATATAATTCAACCCTAACCCTATTGAAGATAGTATAAAAAGAAGGATATGGTCTCTTCATCCAAACTAATGCCTCCAAAGCTAAAAACATAGATGAGACATCTTCCTTCTTCTTTCTTCTTCTATTCGAAACCTATAGCCTTTCTTCACTAAATAATTTCAGCCATTTGTGATTGAGTAAGTGCCCACACACATCAAGTTGGTCCTCAATCATAGTATGTAAAATTGTGAAGAATCCAATCAACAAGAAGGAGTGAAAGAGATCCAGGTTCAAATCTTAATAATGCTCTGCTACAGAAAGGAATCAAGGGCTAGAGATCTGAATGGAAGGAGTCATTACATTCCGCTGCAATCAATGTAAGGTTTGTTAAAATTTATATGTGTTTATTTACATTGTTTTAGAAATTCATATTAGGATGTTAAACAACATACATGGTAATAAATCTAGATCCTAGTAAAATAATTCTAACAACTGCCCTTAGCGCCATGGTAATGATTTACTTTCATGAAATATGAATTAAAACGATGTTTGTGATGATTTGGATGGTTGCATGTTGGTTTATGTGATTATTTGATGAATGTATGTCATTTAAGAAATTTTCCATGAAAATATTTTTATTTTCTTTTTGAAAATATTTTATTTGGATTCCTTGTGAAAATTTAAGCAATTTTCTTTTTTTACGAAACTCGATTCCGATAAAAATTGAAAAAGTTATGAAGGTTTGAAAATTGGATGTTAATGGTGTCGAGATGGTGCTCATGCGCACCAGGAATCTCGGACAAGACACCGTCCACGGGCACGTGTTTAGACAAAAATTGTCTTAAGCCTCGGTCACGCATGAAACACACACCCAAGAGATGTTGTATCCTGCCCTTGTCCAGACGTTGCTGGCGCCAAGTTTGTTCGGTTGGGACACCCTGCAAGTCCCCTCCTCCGCGCGCGTCTTGGGCCATTTGCAGCCTCCTTTGGCTGCACGTGTAGCCCTCTTGGGCAGCACACCAAAAGTGTGATTTTTGTGGGATTTTTCCCCAATTTCGGATTTTTGTAATTTTCAAATCCTAATTTCAAAATAAAATATTATTTTTAATATATTTAAACTTAAATATCATTTTTTAAATTAATAATATTAATTTTTTAATAGATTTTTTTTTTGATATTTTGAGATTTAAATTTTAAAAAATTGATTATTTTATTTTTTTTTAAATTATGGTCAGATTTAAAATTTGGTAATTTCTTTTATATTTATATATTATTTATTTTTAAGGTTAGATATTTTAATATTGGGCATATTTTAAATTCAAAGATAACTTTATCTTTTTTTAATTTGAAATATTATATTAAAATCACCTTATATGATAAATTAAATAATTAATAAATTTGAAATTAACCTAGATATTTTTTCTAGATATTCTAACCATAATATTTTTCAAATTCAAAAATTTGTTATTTTGTTAAATATTTAATTGTTTATAAATTATAAGTTTGAAAAATGATATTTTATATCATTTTACTTATTAGAAATTTATAAATTATATTTTAATTATTTAAATAATTTAGATATTTTTGTAGAAATTTGAATAATGCTTAATTTGAGATATTTTCACATATAATTAGGATAGTTATTATTTATTTATTATTTTATTTTTAAAATAATAATTGCCTAACCTTATCTATTTTAAAATTAGTTTATTTTATTATTTTAATTTTATTAAATTATAAGATTAGAAAATGATATTGAAAATATTTTTTTTCAAATCATTTATCTTATTTGATATTTAATTTAATTTGATAAAATAATTCAAATAAACCTAGATATTTTAAATTAGTTTTCAATTCACTTTTTAATTTTAAATTTTGATGAGAAATTTAAGGTTGGTTTTAACAACCCTAAATTTTTCAAAATTTAGTTGGTTAGTTTAAAATAATAATTTAATTATATTAATATTTTATTTCACCATCTGTTACATGGACATTGTTTGTTTATTTATATTATTTATTCAATTTTTTTTAACAAACCTATTATTTATTTGATCTAAATTGCTATGATTAACTTGTTGACAGATCAAATGATCTGATTTTAATCATAGTCCAATTGTCCATAGGTCCTATAAATAATTTGTAACAGGTAAATTTTGTACTTCTTTCATCTGTGTAAACCTAGTAATATGATAGGGCCCATCCAAATCATTTGACCTGTGTGAGCCTATATGTTTGCTTTTGGGCTTAGATGCATATAGGAAGCCCATTTAAGTTTTAAGTAATTAAATAGACTCGGTTGCTAAAAGAAAATTTCACATAACTAAATTTATTTAGGCCCAATTAGAATTGGGCTTATTCAATGAATAACAATTATTTATTTAATGGTTAAATTCCTCTCCTTTGGGCGTTGTGTGAGAGTTAGGGGGTCAATAGTAGTTGGTACGACATACTGAACCCAGCCCTCTCTCACATGAACCACCCCAATTGTGAAGGACAATTTACCTTATTTAAATAATTGTATTAGGTTAATTAAATTAGTCTAACCTAATTAAAATTGAATTAGAAAAATAATTAACTTTTAAAATATATGAATTTTTTTTTCATTGAATATTTTAAAGTGAATTTTTAGAAAAACACTTAGTTAATGAGATATATTCTAGATAGTTATTTCTAGTAACTAATTATATTTTCTAATATTTAATTAGGAAAATATTTTAAGTTGAAAATTAATTATCTATTTTAATTAATTTTGGACCAGGTTAAATTAAGAATATTTTTCCTAGTATTAAATTAAAATTAATAATTAAGTTTTTTTTTTATACTTAATTATTTAATTCTTGTATTTAATAGATTTAATTAAATTGAAAATTAAATATTTAAGTTGATTTAATTCTTGATACTTTAATATTTTTAATTTTAGAATATTTCATAAAATAGAAAATTATTTTAAGTTGGAAATTTTAATTTCAGAACAACTTAAATTTGAATAATTTTCAAAACATATGTTATTTTATTTTATTAATCTTTTTTTTTCAATTCGAAATTGTATAATTTATTTAATATGTAGAAAATTTTAAATTTTCCTTGAAAATAGACTAAAGTTGAAAATTATTTATTTTAATTTTAGACCAACTTAAATCATTATATTTTTCATTTAAATGATTAATTAAAATAAATGAACTAAAATATATGATAATTAGAAAATAAATTAATTAGTCAATGAAAGTCTAGATAGTTATTATCTGTTTGCTTGAAGTATTTTTCTAGTGATATTTAATTAAATAGAAAATTAATATTTAAGTTGATTTTCATTATGATACTTAAATATTTGAAATTTTCTTGAATATTTAATTAAATAGGAAAATTATATTTATGTTGATTTTTTTTTTTTTAAATTTTGGACCAACATAAAATTAGAATATTTTTTCAGGATTTATTTTATTTTATAGCATTTTCAAAAATTGTATTTATTTTAAATACATTAATTTTGAAAATGCAATATATATTTATAGAAAATTAAATTTGAGTTGTAAATTAATTTTGACTCAACTTAAAATTGAATAATTTTCTAAATATTTATTGAAAATTATTACTAAGATGGAAAATAATTCATTTTATTTTCATATCCATCTAAGTATAATTTTATAAATATTAAATCAAAATTTATATTTAAAATTTTATTCTAAATTAGAATTTTAATTAAATAAATATATGTTTAAAATAAATACATTGAAATAAATATTAGATGAAAATACACCTCTTTAAAATAATGAGCTTTAGTCATAAGGATATTCGATCTCCATTGTTGGTCCAACATGGTTAATATGTTTTTAATATAACCTCGAGACACTAGACTTCGTCCCCCTAATGGATGGTTATTTGTTGGAGCATTTAACACCGTAAGAATCTCTTATTATAAGTATTTTGTAAGTTTTCGTCTCTATTAGACTCTCCCCTACGGTGACTACTTAGAGATAAATTTACAAACTATGAAACAATGGTGGAAGCTCATAAAATAAGAATAACCTTGACTCTCGCCTACCGGAACAACGTTGGATTTTTATTTTGATCGAATAAAAGGTTGTTAGAATGGTTTCCATTTTAGATGAGCTGACAACTCTATTCAATGAAAGATACTTTGACTCTCGCCTACCGGGACACTGTATCAGTTTGTTGGAAACCTTAGAAATTATTTAAGATATGATAGTTTTGTATTTTCACATGTCTTTGTTATTTGCTAAATGCTTAATAATTTCTGAATTGTGTGTGAATTTATATTGAACCATGTTGTTTTCTGTTATTAATTGTAGTTGTAAATTTCGTATAAAATAAGAATAACTTTGACTCTCGGTAATCGGGACATCGTTGGATTCTTATTTTTATTCGAAATTATCCTTTATTTTTCCTCTTAGCTTATTCATTTCGGATTAGCTTAAATAATATATCATTGGATGAATAGTTTATAAATCATTTGCATATAATGTCATTCTATTTTCACTTAAGAAATTCAATGGCGCATATGATTATATTCCCGATATTCTATCACAAAATGATATAAATCCTCAATCTTAGTGTTGCCCTCTATTTTGCCCAAAATACGTGGACCAGTGTAACGACGACACGTGGAGCCGAGAGGCTCAACTCTTAAAGAAATCGACTAAGTCTTTGGCAACGGGAGTATTAATGAGAAGATAACTCCCAGAGAAGATATGAGAAGGATCCACATACTCTCGGAGGCCAGGGGCATGCTTGTTGGATATATTTTACCAGGATCTAGATTTACTACCATGTATGTTTCATTAACATCCTAATATGAATTCTAAAACAATGAAATAAACACATATAAAGTTTAGGAAACCTTACATTGGGTGCAGCGGAATATAATGACTCCTTCCGTTCAGATTTCTAGCCCTTGAATCCTTTCTGTAGCAGAGCATCACCAAGATCTAAACATGGATCTCTTTCTCTCCTTCCTTTGATGCTGATTCTCCTTCTTGTTGGTTGGATTCTTCACAATCTTTCACATTACGATTGAGATACCACTTGATGTGTGTGGGCAGTCACTCATTCACTCAAGGTTCGAAATTGAAGAGAAGAAAAAAGAAGAAGAGGGTGGCGGCTATAGTATAGAATAGGAGGCTCAACTTTCATCTGACAAAGTTAAGTTTGAATGAGAGCCATCACTATCTATTTATAGGTAACCACCTAGGTTTAGGTTAGAATTATTTGGCATTAAAATAATGAAAAAATAAATGATAAAAGTCATTAAGTGTGGCCGACCATGGGCTTTGGATATTGGGCCTCACTTATGCAATTTTGCTGTTTTATCATTTCTGCATCTCATTTTCTCAAAAACGCTAATTTTCCAATTCAAGCATTTAAATGCCAATTCTAATTATTTAATAACTAAAAATTAATTATTAAATAATATTATCATTTAATGTATTTATTAATTCGACATATAAAGTCTCTTAATTAACAAATAAAACCTAGAAACTCTTTTCTTCACAATTTTGCCCTTGCTTAGTGAAAATTCATAAACTAGACATAATCTAACTTTAGAATTATAATTGATTAATCAAAATCAATTAACTGAGTCTTACAAGCAGTATGGTCTCAACTAGTATGGGGACCATTGGCCTATATAACCGAGCTTCCAATAAGCCGAACCGAATTTACCAAGTAAATTCCCTAACTTATTAATTCCTTATTGAATCCACACTTAGAACTTGGAATTGCATTCTCAGTCATATAGAACGCTCTATATGTTCCACGATATAGATACGCTATTAATTATCCATTGTTGTAATCCTAATTTGATCAATGACCCTCTAATAGATGATCTACATTGAATAGGAACTAAATTACCGTTACACCTTCAATGTATTTTATCATTAAAACACTTAGCTCTGTATAAATGATATTTCAGCGAAGTGAAATGAGATCTCAATCATTTATCTTTGTTTAACCAAGCTCGAAGGATATCATCGTTTCACTTCTAAATTCCAATAGAAGTTATAGACTCCATATTTATGTTAGCGCTCCCACTCAATTATACTATCATGTTCCCAAAATGTACGCATCACTCGGACCAGAAAGTAGGATTAACTAACAAATCAAAGAACATGTATAATACTCTTGAGATCGAACTTAACAATATCAAGATTAAGTTTTAAGTAATTAAATTTTAAGTTTTCATGTATTTCATATTTTGTATCTGCTAGGAATATGTGCCCTTATTGAACCTGCACAGAAAGACAAGTGATTCAATTCTAGGGATCCCTGCTCAAAAACACTATAAATACCCCCCAAACACACTGAGATAGGGGTCGAGAATTCTAGGTTTGTAAGAATTAAGGAGAGTAAATAGGAGTGATATCCACCAAGAACATTCCCTGTAATAATTACTCTCATAAATAACAAAGACTTGTGGACTAAGGCTCATTAATGCCCCAACCACGTAAAAATCCCATGCGTTAAACTTTCTACAGCTCTCTTATATATTATTAAATTGGTTGCCGAAAACCTCGGTCAACATTTTGGTGCTTTCATTGAGAGTTGAAGGAAGCGTCTTCAAACAGACAACAACCTTATGAGCTAAAGCAACAATGGTAGAAACTCGCAACACACGTCAGCCCCATCCTCCTCATGACGCTCAAAACCCTGAAGACAAGGAAGTGGCTTCAAGAGTCAACGTGGATTCTGAGGAGGTAGAGGAGGCCAACTTCGACGAGTACGAGGAAAACTTTGACGAGTACGACGCCTACGACGAAGGCAGTTACACAGAGCTACTTCTCTTAAGCCAAAATGCTACTGATGATGAAGCTGAGATCGCAGCCCAAAAAGAACAAAACAAAAAGATGTAATAGGTGATGGTTGCCATGCAAAACGCCATGAAGACAGTAGGGATCCACATACACCCTAAGGCCATCCCTGGAGGACTCAAGGAAACGCCGGAAGAATCCTCACCAAGCACTTAGAAGCATAAGTCTAGGGAACCTAGCCCCATACGGTATCCCTCTGAAGGAAACTAACGGAAAAACCCTACTTCCATCCCAAGGAAAAAGAAAAAGATACAGGATCCGCGAAAGGTCCGCTGAGATTTCTCGAAAGGGAAAGGTTTGCAGAGGGGAAAACTCCAAAAAGGGAGTCTTGGCCCTCAGGATCGAGAGGACCGAAAGAGTGTTTCTGTGCACCAGGAACCTGGGGAAAAAGGACGAGGGAACCGAAGATACCCTCCCGTTGATCTAAGACATCAGATCAACGAGAAACACGGTGATTTGTGGGATCACTTGGACAAAAAGAAACATGCACAGATGGTCTCTACGGGAACGCTGAACGAAGGAATTATGGCTAAGCTAGCCATAATGCACAAGGACATTGCTCGAGTCTCCCGGAGACAAAAGGGGGATGACTCAGACTCTGACTGTGAGTGCTTGTGCTTGTGCTAAGTGCTCATTTGTCCCAATTTAACCGAGTAATGACGGTCATGAGAGTCAGTAATGATGCTAAGTGCTGGGTTTTATGCCCTAAATAAAACTCATTTCAATATAATCAGATTTACTTATTAATATAGATCAGAAATAACATTTAATGTTGCATGGTTCACATGATTTATTTCATGATTATATGTACATAATGTGTAAATTCATCTGAAACCCTTTTCACATACTTGATCCTGTTTATTGTGTCGTCAACACATTGGAAAGTAAACATGACTATGTGAATAAAGTTTCCTAGATTTATCAGACATAGGGTTTTACTGATATGATAATCTACAACAGAGTTTACTTGCATTTGGAGAAGTGCTATGTTCTTTCCAGAGCATTGGTTAAAGTAAAGCTCAGGTTGGATGCATGGAGTATACATCGGAAGGGACCGATATTGAACTTTGACTTAGATTTATTAAACTTACCGTAATATCTATTCAAGTCAATATCGCCTAGTTGATCCTAGATCAAATGATCTTAATCCTGATATGATTAGGCTCAATCTCGAGAGGCTATTCGTGTTCTTTGATTTGTTAGTTAAGCCTACTTTTAGGTCAGGGTGATACGTACATTTTGGGAACACGGTAGTGCAATTGAGTGGGAGCGCTATCATAAACATGGAATCTATAGCTTCTATCTGGCGAATAGTAAGCAAAGGATGATCTCCTTCGAGCTTGACCAAACGAACATAAATGGTGGAGTACTCATTTCACATAAGCTGAAATATCATTTATACGGGGTCAAGTGTTTTAAGGAATAAATACATTGTAGGGTGTAACGGTAATTTAATTCCTTTACAGTGTAGATCATTGATATAGAGGATCATTGATCAAATTAGGATTATAACAATGGATAACTAATGATGTGTCTATATGGTGGAACATATAGAGCATTCTATATACTGAGAGTGCAATTCTAAGTTCTATGCTTGGATTCAACGAAGAATTAATAAGTTAGTGAATTTTAGTGCTAAATTCTTGATCTACTTATTAGAAGCTCGGTTATATAGACCCATGGTCCCCGCACTAGTTGAGATAATATTGCTTGTAAGACTCATGTAATTGGTTTTGATTAATCAATTATAATTCTCAAATTAGACTATGTCTATTTGTGAAATTTTCACTAAGTAAGGGCGAAATTGTAAAGAAAGAGTTTTAGGGGCATATTTGTTAATTATGATACTTTGTATGGTTCAATTAATAAATATGATAAATGACAATATTATTTAATAATTATTTATAGTTATTAAATAGTTAGAATTGGCATTTAAATGGTTGAATTTGAAAATTTGCGTTTTTGAAAAAATCAGATGCAGAAAAGATAAAACTGCAAAATTGCAAAAAGTGAGGCCCAAATCCACATGTATAGGGCCGGCCACTTTTGTAGGGTTTTCCCTCTGATATTTTCATTATTTTAATGCCAAATAATTCAAACCTAACCGTAGTGGAATGCTATAAATAGATAGTGAAGGCTTCAGGAAAATTACACTTTTCTTCTGACACTTCTGATTCAGAAAAAATTGAGCCTCTCTCTCCCTATCTTTAGCCACCACTTCCCTCTTCTTTTCTTCTTCAAAATTTCGAAATTCTTAGTGTGAGTAGTGCCCACACACAACAAGTGATACCTCAATCATAGTGAGGAAGATCGTGAAGAAAGACTTTCAGCAAGAAGAAGTTTCAGCATCAAAGATTCAGAGAAAGAGATCCAGGTTCAGATATTGATAATGCGCTGCTATAGAAAGGAATCAAGGGCTAGATATCTGAACGGAAGGAGTCATTATATTCCAATGTAAGGTTTCCTAAACTTTATATGTGTTTATTTCATCGTTTTAGAAAGTTCATATTTAGGATGTTAATAAACATACTTGTGAGTAGATCTAAGATCCTGGTAAAATAAATTTCCAATAACTGGTATCAGAGCCATGGTAATTGATTTACTTGTAAGAAATTTGGACTTTAAAATGATTGTTTGTTTGTTTTTGGATGGTATCATGTTGTATTGAGTGTTATTTGATGATTGATTGATGTTTGTGAATTTTCGTGCAAAATAATTGCGATTCTGTTTCTGGAATTATTTTTATTGGATAGTATAGAAAAAATTAAGCAAGTTACTTTTTTACAGAACTCAATTTCGATTTAATTTGAATTAGTTATGATTTTTTGAAGATTCGAAAAAATAACGATCGCAAAAACTGTTCGTACAGCTCACAATTTTTTCGTTTTTCTTCGTTTTTTCATGCTTTTTCATGGAATTAACTTCCAATTTTTTGTGTAGTTTTGTATTTATACTATTACTATTCCTAATTCAATTCTAATTATCGTTATGAATTAATTTAATATTTTTTAAATTTAATTCAAGATATTAGTGTAATTTAAATTTTAAAATAGTTAGTATCTATCTTTTTTTGCTTAATTATCTATCTTATTTTTAAATTTAAGGTGAGATTTTAAATTTTTTAAATTAAATCTTTTTTTTAAATAATTTCACCTTATTTAAATTTAAAATAAGATAACTATAATCATGTAATTTTAAATAGATATAAGATATTTTGCTAACTTTTAAATTTTCTTATTTTATTTATTTAAATTACATTTAAAATAAGAAAAAGATATTCATTTATCTTTTTTTAATTTTTTATTTAATTTTTATTTATAAAATAACATTTAAATTTTAAAAGTAGTTAGCAAATTTTGAAATGATATTTAGGTTGGTTGAGACCTAATTTTTTAAAATTGTAGGTTTAATTTTAAATTTTTTTTAAATTTCGAAATTTTTTTAAATTTTTTTTTTACGAAAATAAATTATTTATTTAATTAATTATTTTTCGAAAGTATGTATTTAAAATTAAATAAATCCTACATCCAACTATCCAGCTAACCTTGTTGCAGGAGTATGTGTTTTAGCTTGTTTGTGAGTTTTCAAAACCTATTATTACTTGATTGCAAATAGCCATGGTTACTTTTTGCCAGATCTAATGATCTGATGGCTCCCTTGGTCAAGTTAATAATTTGTAACAGGTATATTTACAATCTTCTTTCATCTATGTATGACCTAGCAACATGATAGGACCCATCCAAAGTGTGCCTGTGTGAGCCTATGTGTTTAATTTCATTATAGATGCATATAGGTTGTTGTTGCTAAATAAAATGTCATAGTCATTGATAGATTTTATTTAGGCCCATTTAGTTTTTGGGCTTATTCAATTAATAACAGTTGTTCATTTTAAGGTTAAATTCCTCTCTTTTGGGCCTTGTGTGAGAGTTGGGAGCCATAGAAGTGGGTACGACATACTGAACCCAGCACCCCCTCACATGAACCACCCCAATTGTGAAGGCCCATTTGCCTGATTTGAATAACTGTACTAGGTTAATTAAACTAGTTTAACCTAATAAAATTGATTAGCAACATAATTAATTTCATTTATTTTGAAATTAATTTAAGAAAATTATAGTTTAAAGAATTTTTTATTCTAAGCTAAACTATATGTATTTTCTTGTATTTAATTAAATATAGAATTATAACCATCTAGATTCTTTCTGGAGCTTAATTTAAATTTTTCATTAAATATTCTTATTTAAGTTGATATTTAGTTATCTTCAACTAACCAACTTAAATCTGAATATCTTTTGGATTTAAAATTTCAAAAATTAAGTTGAGGAATTTTAGGCATTGGTTATTAAGATTCTTTAGATATTTTTTTAAGTTAATATCTTTTCGAATATTAACTTAAAATGGAATATCTTAGATATTTTTTAAGTTAATATCTTTTCGAATATTAACTTAAAATGGAATATTTTCAAATTAAGTGGTTACAACTTAATTTTTGATATTTAATTAAATTTAAATTTGAAAAATATTTAGGTTCTAGATTTTTTCTAATACAACCTAAATTAGATATTTTTTCAAATTTTGTGGAAAGGATACTTAGTCAAATAAGATATTTTCTAGATAGTTATTTCTAGACTACTTATTATTTCTAATATTTAAAAGGAAAATATTATACATTGTGAAATTAATTATTTATATAATTAATTTTGGTACAATTTATTTTAAGTATATTTTTCCTAGTATTAAACTAGAGATTAATAATTAAGCCTTCTCTACACTTAATTATTTATTGCTTGAATTTAATTAACTTGAAAATTAAATATCTAAGTTGATTCTCATCATCATACTTAAATATTTCTTTTTCATGACACTTAATTAAATAGAAAATTATTTTTAGTTGAAATTTATTTTTTCAACTAAATTTAAATAATTTTCAAAATATATTTTTTTCTTTATTTTATTAATCAAATTTCGAAATTGCATTTCTTAAATGCTGGAATTTCGAATTTTATTTGAAAAATAGATTAAAGTTGTAAATTATTTATTTTAATTTTGGACCAACTTAAATCAATAATTTTTTCATTTAATGATTAATTAAAATAAATTGAATTAAAGTATATTATTAGAAATTGAATTAATTAGTCAAAGGAAAATCTAGATAGGCGATATTTTTGCTTGAAGTATTTTTCTAGTGTATTTAAGTAAATAGAAAATTAATATTTAAGTTAATTTTCATCATCATACTTAAATATTTGAAATTTTTCTTATATATTTAATTAAATAGGAAAATTATATTTTTTGTTGTAAATTAATTTTATTAATTAATTTTGGGCCAACATTAAATTAGAATAATTTTTCCAGGATTTATTTTTTATTTTAACATGCATTTTCGAAAATTGTATCCTTAAATACTTTAATTTTTCGAAATGCAATATATATTTATAGAAAATTAAATTTGAGTTGTAAATTAATTTAAATTAATTTTGTAACAACTTAAATTGAATATTTTTCTAAATATTTATTGGAAATTATTACTAAGATGGAAATAATTCATGTTATTTTCATATCCGTCTAAGTAAAATTTATAAATATTAAATTAAAATTTATATTTAGAATTTTTCATTCTAAATTGGAAATTTTAAATAAATATATATTTAAAATAAATAAATTAAATAAAGAGAATCAAAAAAAATACAACTCACTTCGTCCCCCTATGGATGGTTATTCGTTGAACGCATTTAACACCGTAAGATTTCATTTGATAAGTGTTTTGTGAGTTTTCGTCTCTATTTAGACTCTCCCCTACGGTGACTACTTAGAGATAAACTCATAAAACATGAAACAATGGTGGAAGCTCATAAAATAAGAATAACCTTGACTCTCGACTACCGGAACAACGTTGGATTCTTATTTTGATCGAATAAAAAGTTGCTAGAATGGTTTCTATTTTAGATGAGCTGACAACTCTATTCAATAAATGATACTTTGACTCTCGCCTACCGGGACACTGTATCAGTTTGTTGAAAACCTTGGAAATTATTTAGGATTGTATGTTTTAGTATTTTCACTAGTCATTCCTATTTGCTATATGTTTATAATTTCTGAATTGTGTATGAATTTATATTGAACCATGTTATTTTCTGTTATTAAGTTGTAGTTTAATTTCGAATCTTCATTGTTGGTCTAACTTGGCTTGTTTATCTAATGAGATAAATCCCTAGTGGATTTTCACCATTAGACATACATAATAGTGTTAGATCTCGAAAGATAAATATTGTATATGCGACATCTAGCTGCTCATCAATTGATGACACCTTAGACTAGTATTTTTACAATATGAAACAAGAAGATTACATAAATATGATTACTTTGTCTTTCGCTAATCGAAGCATCGTTGGATTCTTATTTATAAACGAAATTATCCTAATTCCTCTTAGCTTATTCATTTCGAATTAGCTCAATAATATATCATTGGATGAATGGTCTATAAATCATTTCATGTCATTATATTTTCTCTTAAGAAATTAAATGACGCATATGATTATAATCTCAAAATTCTATTCCCAATTGATATAAATCCTCAATCTTAGAAATCTCCTACTTATATGGGCAAATCTGACTTAGAGTTTGTATTAGTAGTTCTGGTCCAAGATAGAATTACTCATTATATTTGGTATAAATTTAAGTCTTTGACTTTAATTTTAAATTCCAAATAGAAATTTTTTTATATTTCTAATTCCAGAATACAATACAGTTACACTTTCTCAAGTGTTTAATATCCAAAATTCTATTCCCAATTGATATAAATCCTCAATCTTAGAAATCTCCTACTTATATGGGCAAATCTGACTTAGAGTTTGTATTAGTAGTTCTGGTCCAAGATAGAATTACTCATTATATTTGGTATAAATTTAAGTCTTTGACTTTAATTTTAAATTCCAAATAGAAATTTTCTTATATTTCTAATTCCAGAATACAATACAGTTACACTTTCTCAAGTGTTTAATATCCATCTTCTATTAATGGATTAAAACTGTATGGAATATGAATTAGTATTCTGTGACCAGGATCCACTTGCAGTATTCTAAGAACTCTTTGATGTAACTAAACCTATGTCATCAATAGACACTACCACATTTTTTTTAATCTATGGCATTTGTATCTTGTTCATAGTGGATTTGACAAGATCAATCTTTGCAAAGAGTTAATATGCATATATCCACTGGAAGTAGTTCATCTCATTCGCAGATGGATGTACATTCAGGGGTGGATATGAGTTTTTCGTTATATTCTTAAAACGATAACTCTAGATTATACCTTTTAGCAAGAAATTTGAATGTTTGAAAATTTCATTAATTTCTAGCAATGGTTAAAAGCATTAAGGTAAGTGGTTAAAGATCTTGCAAACTGATAGGGGTGGAGAAATAGTTAGTAGATATGCAGTTCAAAGATCATTAAATTGACTTTTGAATTATATCCAAACTTACCTCCCCAGAAATTTCGAGTTGCATATTGATGATTAGTTACTAGTCGTTGCCTAAATCCTTCTATGGTAATATAATTTCAGAATGATGTAATGGTTGTATACTTAATGTAAATCATTACTAGATTCATGGATGACCTAATCAAAATCTTAAGAAAAGCTAGAACTGTTAACCATGGTTTGTTAGCTATTCTAAGTGATTAGGGGTGGACCATCCCATTGTCAATAGATAATAAAGTGTTTGTTCAAACAAATACTACTTTTCTAAGATAGTGACTAAGTCTGAAAATAAGTAGCAAATAAAGGAGATATTTAATTCTTGATTCCAAAAGTGTTCTATCATCTTATTTGATAAATGATGATCCCACTGCCTCTGCTGTCTTGTTACAACCGAAGAGATCAATACCATTTAGTTTTCTTAGACATAATTCACGGTACCTCGTCGTAGTGGGAGAGTTTCTAGGAACTCACCTTCTTATGACTTGGGAGACACTAGTGATTAAAATCCATTGTGAGTTTAAACAAGTAATGGATTGTCAAGATAAGAAACTAAGAAGAAAAGCCAATAGAACTATGGTTTAATCCATTCACATGGAATAACTTAAAGTTTCCTATTACAAGGACATAAAAGGAAATTTTAGTTAATAAGTCTATTCTATGGACTTAACAAACTTCATGTTCCTAGTATTATAGGTTTGAGTTTATCTAAACCTATGGCTTTTGTATACCTGGTAATTACTTACTCTAATGCAAGCAACTCACTTTAGTAAGATGCTGAAGCATTTTCTTTCTAATGGCGATCTATAGAGGCTTCACAACTTCTTAGGTATAGATTTTATTTATCTAAGGAAAAGTCTTAACTATTCCAGAAAAGATAAAGCCATGAAAGAATTTCTTATATCAACAGTAAGAGGTCTTAGATATGCTTTTATATGCCTTAGACCAGACACCTGCTGTTGAGTGGGAGTAATGAGTAGGTATTAGATTAATCCAGGAGAAGAACATTGGAAGACAATCAAGTAAATCCTAAGATTGAGAAGAGGAACTATATGTTATCCTATAAGGGGGTGTTTAAAACTCTTAGACTACACCATGTCAGATTTCGAAATTTGCCTTTGTGCTAGTAAATCTTTCTGATAAGATGGTGGTTACTCTGGGAGTGGAATAGTGATTTTGGAGAAGTGTAAAAACCTATCTGAAGTCTCTAGGTCTACCAGAGAGGGACTGAATGTTAAGGTTGCAGGAAAGGTACTTATTCAGTCTAAGGAAAGTTCTATACATTTTCGACATCATTCCAAATTGCCTTAAACTACTAGTGTTAATTTCCTGATTAACCAAAAGTAGTTGCCAAAGATATAGAATCCAGTATCCCAAGAGAGTAGACATATAGAGAGGAATTTCACATTATCAATGGTTTTGTGATTAAAGGAAGAGTAATGGTGGAGAAAAGGTTGTGGTTAATTCAACCTTTCAGATCCTATTACGAGGAGTTTACTACTACTACACTTGATTTGTATATCAAGGTGTTGAGATTATTTGAAACGCACTTTTTGTTTTATATTAGTGCAAGTGGGAGTTTGTTGGGTTTTATGCCCTAAATAAAACTCATTTCAATATAATCAGATTTACTTATTAATATAGATCAGAAATAACATTTAATGTTGCATGGTTCACATGATTTATTTCATGATTATATGTACATAATGTGTAAATTCATCTGAAACCCTTTTCACATACTTGATCCTGTTTATTGTGCCGTCAACACATTGGAAAGTAAACATGACTATGTGAATAAAGTTTACTAGATTTATCAGTCATAGGGTTTTACTGATATGATAATCTACAACAGAGTTTACTTGCATTTGGAGAAGTGCTATGTTCTTTCTAGAGCATTGGTTAAAGTAAAGCTCAGGTTGGATGCATGGAGTATGCATCAGAAGGGACCGATATTGAACTTTGACTTAGATTTATTAAACTTACCGTAATATCTATTCCAGTCAATATCGCCTAGTTGATCCTGGATCAAATGATCTTAATCCTGATATGATTAGGCTCAATCTCGAGAGGCTATTCGTGTTCTTTGATTTGTTAGTTAAGCCTACATTTAGGTCAGGGTGATACGTACATTTTAGGAACACGGTAGTGCAATTGAGTGGGAGCGCTATCATAAACATGGAATCTATAGCTTCTATCTGGGGAATAGTAAGCAAAGGATGATCTCCTTCGAGCTTGACCAAACGAACATAAATGGTGGAGTACTCATTTCACATAAGCTTAAATATCATTTATACGGGGTCAAGTGTTTTAAGGAATAAATACATTGTAGGGTGTAACGGTAATCTAATCCCTTTACAGTGTAGATCATTCATATAGAGGATCATTGATCAAATTAGGATTATAACAATGGATAACTAATGATGTGTCTATATGGTGGAACATATAGAGCATTCAATATACTGAGAGTGCAATTCTAAGTTCTATGCGTGGATTCAACGAAGAATTAATAAGTTAGTGAATTTTAGTGCTAAATTCTTGATCTACTTACTGGAAGCTCGGTTATATAGACCCATGGTCCCCGCACTAGTTGAGATAATATTGCTTGTAAGACTCATATAATTGGTTTTGATTAATCAATTATAATTCTCAAATTAGACTATGTCTATTTGTGAATTTTTCACTAAGTAAGGGCGAAATTGTAAAGAAAGAGTTTATAGGGGGCATATTTGTTAATTATGATACTTTGTATGGTTCAATTAATAAATATGATAAATGACAATATTATTTAATAATTATTTATAAAATAGTTAGAATTGGCATTTAAATGGTTGAATTTGAAAATTGGCGTTTTTGAGAAAATCAGATGCAGAAAAGATAAAACTGCAAAATTGCAAAAAGTGAGGCCCAAATCCACTAGTATAGGGCCGCCCACTTTTATAGGAATTTACCTCTGATATTTTCATTATTTTAATGCCAAATAATTCAAACCTAACCCTAGTGGAATGCTATAAATAGATAGTGAAGGCTTCAGGAAAATTACACTAAATTTCCACACTTTTCTTCTGACACTTCTGATTCAGAAAAACTGAGGCTCTCTCTCTCCCTATCTTTAGCTGCCACTTCTTCTCTCTCTTGTTCATTGAAATTTCGAAATTTCTTAGTGTATGAGTAGTGCCCACACACAGCAAGTGATACCTCAATCATAGTGAGGAAGATCGTGAAGAAAGACTTTCAGCAAGAAGGAGTTTCAGCATCAAAGATTCAGAGAAAGAGATCCAGGTTCAGATATTGATAATGCTCTGCTACAGAAAGGAATCAAGGGCTAGATATCTGAACGGAAGGAGTCATATTATTCCGCTGCACCCAATGTAAGGTTTCCTAAACTTTATATGTGTTTATTTCATCGTTTTAGAAAGTTCATATTTAGGGTGTTAATAAACATACTTGTGAGTAGATCTAAGATCCTGGTAAAATAATTTCCAACAGGATTGTCAACCATTAGACAAATATAATAGTGTTAGATCTCGAAAGATAAATATTGTAAATGCAACATCTAGTTGTTCATCAATTGACGACACCTTAGACTAGTATTTACAATATGAAATAAGAAGATTGTATAAATAAGATTACTTTGACTCTCGCTTATCGGAGCATCGTAGGATTCTTATTTAAATACGAAATTATCCTAATTCCTCTTAGCTTATTCATTTCGAATTAGCTCAATAACATATCATTGGATGAATGGTCTATAAATCATTTCATGTCATTCTATATTTTCTCTTAAGAAATTAAATGACGCATATGATTATATTCCCAAAATTCTATCCCAGAATGATATAAATCCTCAATCTTAAAAATCTCCTACTTGTATGGGCAAATCAGACTTAGAGTTAAATTAGTAGTGGTGGTCCAAGAAAGAATTACTCATTATATAGTTACACTTTCACAAGTGTTTAATAACTATTTTCTATCAATGGATTCAAACTGTATGGAATATAAGTTTAGTATTTTGTGACCAGAATCCACTTGCACTATTCTAAGAACTCTTTGATGTAACTAAAACTGAGTCATCAAAAGACACAACCATATTTTATAAATCTATGGCATTTGTATCTTGTTCATAGTGCTTTTGAAAAGATCAAATCTCTGCAAAGAGTTAATATGCCTATATCCACTGAAGGTAAGTTCATCTCATTCGCAGATGGATGTACATTCAGGGGTGGATATGAGTTTTCGTTGTATTCTTAAAACGAGTACTCTAGATATTACCTTATGCAAAAGAAATTTGAAATGTTTGAAAAATTTCGTAAATTTCTAGCAATGGTTAAAACCATTAAGGTAAGTTGTTAAAGATCTTGCGAACTGATAGGGGTGGAGAAATAGTTAGTAGATATGCAGTTCAAAGATCATTAAGTTGATTTTGAATTATATCCAAACGTACCTCCCTAGAAATTTTGTTTTGCATATTGATGATTAGTTACTAGTGCTTGCCTAAGTCCTTCCATGGTAATACAATTTCAGAATGATGCAATGGTTGGGTATTTAATGTAAATCATTACTAGATTCATGGATGACCTAATTGAAATCTTAAGAAAAGCTAGAACTATTAACCATGGTTTGCATGTTTGTTACCTATTCTAAGTGATTACGGGTGGAACATCCAATACTCAATAGATAAGAAAGTGTTTGTTTAAACAAATACTACTTTTCTAAGAAAATGACTAAGTCTGAAAAACAAAGTAACAAATAATGGAGATATTTTTCTGATTCCATAAGTGTTCTATCATCTTATTTGATATATGATCATCCCACTGCCTTTGTTGTCTTGACACAACCGAAGAGGTCAATACCATTTAGTTTTCTTAGACATAATTCACAGTACCTTGTCGTAGTGGGAGGGTTTCTAGGAACTCACCTTCTTATGACTTGGAACACACTAGTGATTAAAATCCATTGTGAGTTTAAACAAGTAATGGATTGTCAAGATAAGAAACTAAGAAGAAAAGCCAATAGAACAATGGTTTGATCCATTCACATGGAGTAACCTAAAGTGTTCTATTACAAGGACATGGAAATTTTTGTTAATAAGTCTATTCAATGGACTTAACAAAACTTTCTGTTCCTATTATTATAGGTTTGAGTTTATCTAAACCTATGGCTTATGGTATACCTGGTAATTACTTACTCTAATGCAAGCAACATACTTTAGTAAGATGCTGAAGCATTCTCTTTTTAATGGCAATCTATAGAAGCCTCTCGACTTCTAGGCATAGATTTTATTTATCTAAGGAAAAGTATCAACTATTCCAGAAAAGATAAAGCCATGAAAGAAGTTCTTAAATCAACAGTGAGAGGTCTCAGATATGCTTTTGTATGCCTTAGACCAGACACATGCTATTGAGTGGGACTAATGAGTAGGTATCAGAATAATCCTACAGAGGAACATTTGAAGACAATCAAGTAAATCTTAAGTTTAAAACTTTTAGACTACACCACATCAGATTTCGAGACTTGCCTTTGTGCTAGAAAGTCTACTGATAAGATGGTGATTACTCTGGGGGTGGAGTAGTGATTTTGGAGAAGTGTAAAAACCTATCTGAAGTGTCTAAGTCTACCAGAGAGAGACTGAATGTTAAAGTTGCAGGAAAGGTACTTATTCAGTCTATGGAAAGTTCTATACATTTGTGGCACCGTTCAACCTTGTCTTGACTACTAGTGTTATTTCTTGATTAACCAAAAAAGTAGTTGCCAAAAGTATAGAATCTAGTATCCCAAGAGAGTAGACATATAGAGAGGAATTTCACATTATCAAGAATTTTGTGATTAAGGAAAAGTAATGGTGGAGAAAAGGTTGTGGTTAATTCAACCTGTTAGATCCTATTACAGAGGAATATACTACTACTACACTTGATTTGTATATCAAGGTGTTGAGATTATTTGAAATGCACGTGGGAGTTTGTTGGGTTTTGTGCCCTAAATAAAACCCATTTCAATATAATCAGATTTAGTTATTAATAAAGATCAGAAATAACATTTTATGTTGCATGGTTCACATGATTTATTTCATGATTATATATATATATAATGTATGAATTCTACTTAAGTCCACAACATATGAATTTGTTAATGATTATAGTGTTGTCAGCAGAGTGGAATATAATCTTAATTATATGTTCGAAAGTTTATTCCCTGATTTGTCAGTTCACTGGATTTAGACTGACATGATAATCACTGATAGGTATTCTTACACCTTGGATAAGTGTTATGTCCTTTCCAGGGCATTGGCAAAGTTTACCAGTATCGGATGTATGGAGTATACATCGGAAGGGACCGATATTGAACTTTGATTAGATATATTAAATTTACCGTAATATCTATTCAATTCAATATCACTCGTTGATCGTAGATCAAATGATCTTAATCCTGATATGGTTAGGTTCCATCTCAAGAGTATTATACATGTTCTTTCATTTGTTAGTTAAGCCTACTTTTGGGTAAGGGTGATACGTACATTTTGGGAACATGATAGTATAATTGAGTGGGAGCGCTAACATAAATACGGAGTCTATAACTTCTATAGGAATTTAAAAGTGAAACGATGATATCCTTCGAGCTTGGCTAAACAGAGATAAATGGTGGAGATCTCATTTTACTTCGCTGAAATATCATTTATGCGGAGCTAAGTGTCTTAAGGATAAAATACATTGAAGGTGTAATGGTAATTTAATGCCTATTCAATGTAGATCATCTATTAGAGGGTCATTGATAAAATTAGGAGTATAACAATGGATAACTAATAGCGTATCTATATCGTGGAACATATAGAGCGTTCTATATGACTGAGAGTGCAATTCCAAGTTCTAAGTGTGGATTCAATAAGGAATTAATAGGTTTAGGGAATTTACTTGGAAAATTCTGTTCGACTTATTGGAAGCTCGGTTAATATAGGCCCATGGTCCCCATACTAGTTGAGACCATACTGCTTGTAAGACTCAGTTAATTGATTTTTATTAATCAATTATAATTCTAAAGTTAGACTATGTCTACTTTATGAATTTTCACTAAGCAAGGGAGAAATTGTAAAGAAAAGAGATTATAGGTTTATTTATTAATTAAGAGACTTTATATGTCTAAATTAATAAATATATTAAATGGAAATATTATTTAATAATTAATTTTTAGTTATTAAATAATTAGAATTGGCATTTAAATGGTTAAATTGGAAAATTGGCATTTTTGAGAAAATGGGATTGAAAAATGACAAAATGGGAAAGTTGCAAAGTGAGGCCCATTTCCCTTATATGGCCAGCCACTATGCAAAGGGTTTACCATTTATTTTTCCATTATTTTAATGCCATAGAATTCTAACCTAAACCTAGATGGCATTCTATAAATAGAAAGTGTTGGCTTCAGGAAACTAGGACTTGCATCTTATTTTCTCTCAAAGAAAACCTGATTCCTAGCCGCCCCTCTCTTCTCTTTTCTTCTCTTCAATTTCGAAATCCCTTTGTGATAGAGTAGTGCCCACACACATCAAGTGGTATCTCAATCATCGTGTGGAAGATTGTATAGAATCCAACCAACAAGAAGGAGAGAAAAAGATCCAGGTTCAGATCTTGGTGATGCTCTGCTACAGAAAGGAATCAAGGGCTAGAGATCTGAATGGAAGGAGTCATTATATTACGCTGCACCCAATGTAAGGTTTCCTAAACTTTATATGTGTTTATTTCATTGTTTTAGAATTCATATTAGGATGTGATTGAAACATACATTGTAACGCCCTAAATAAATAGGCACGCTACCCAAAAATGCTTAAGAAACCCTAATCCCCTAACCGGGATTACTAATTAAAATAGCGCAGAATTTAAAATTTTATATTAAACAGACTGAAAAAAAAAACTTGTAATATATTTAAACTTTTCAAACATAGTTGGGATCCCAAAAATATTTACAAAATTATTACAAGTTCTTTCTTACTAGCCGACCTAAGCGGCAAAACAGAATACAAAAGTCAACCCTTTTAGACCCATAACCCGCTTGGTCTGAAGTGGCATGAACATGTACATTCTTCGTCTGCTCCTGAAACTCATGGCTGATCAGCTATTGCCTTACCCTTTCCTGCACAGTAGAGCACCCGTGAGCCAAGCCCTGCAAGACAGTATAAATCATATCAAATAGATTATGCTCATTTTCACATATATGTCTGTATAGCACAGACCTGATAACTATATCAACAGGCCCATTTATGTCTACGTGGCGTAGACCTATGTGTTGCGCTCACACATCTAATTAAATCTACTTGACGTAGACCCACGTGTTGCTCTCACACGTCTAAATACATTAGGCCTTAGAAGTAGTTCATCTAAGTTGTGTGTACCGAGTGCAACCTGATTATGCCTTGAGCGCATAATCCTTAAATTTCATTTCATTTAACATGGCATGGCATTTATACACATATTCCACTAGAGTAATAACCCTAGGCTAACAGACCGTTCCTATTAGGGTAATAACCCTAATCCCGGTTACAATAACCCACATACATCATATTCACATAAGCGCCAATGCGCATACTCTACGTGCAAACTACTGTCTTACCTGTTGTCCAGCTATAGAAGGAGATTCCGAATCCCCGGGTGCTCCTGATCAAGTGCCGGTAATCCTAGTTACACAAATCCGGGATAATTCACACTTAGGGTTAACCCCTGATTTTCAACTCATAAAAATTCAAGCATGGCATTTACAACTCAGATAATCATACAGAGCTCAGAACGAGCTTTCCAACGATATAAAGAACTCCCAAATCGGAGTTCGGAATCAAAAGTTATTCATTTTCAAAGTTTCA
The DNA here is from genome assembly GCF_029168945.1 of Cannabis sativa. NCBI lineage: Eukaryota > Viridiplantae > Streptophyta > Magnoliopsida > Rosales > Cannabaceae > Cannabis > Cannabis sativa. The sequence continues at coordinate 39,180,059 of NC_083609.1, read as the reverse complement.
ACACAAACTACCCAAAAATCACAAGGGCGGGCCTCGGCATGCTCCAGACCATGCCGTGGCACCTGGGACAAAACCCAGGTTCCACCAAGAGGGGCGGGCCCCGGTATGCTCCAGAGCATGCCGCGGCATCTGGGTGCAGAACCCAGAAACCAGCAAGCAAACTTCGAATTTTCAGCAAGAAATCTCAACCTAATCACCCCAAATTCTCAACCAATTCACAAATTGACCTTTAGAACTATTCACACATAATAGATACTCATTTTAACATATTACATGCATTAAAATTCCAGATTTCATATTGCCAAAAGCCAACTCAAATCAAGCACAAACATGGCACATCCAACTCTTCGAACAAGAGCATCACCTTCAACTGTCTCTATAATTTTCCAGCCAACACAACATCACAATAACACATGATTCAATGCTAGAAAATACCCTAGAATCAAAATCCATGCTCAAGAACTTAAATCCAAAGATTAATACCCTCAATTCATCAAGATTATAACCACATTTAAGAACATGCAATCACAAGGCAAGATACAACTTAAATCATGCTTTTCCATAACAATTTCAGCAAGATTCCACTAATAAAAATTCAATAAAAACTTAGCAAGAACTTACCTAGTCTTCAAGCTCAAGAAACCACAATCCAAAGCTCCAATTCACACCCAACTTCAAGCAATTTTCAACAATTAACTTTGAAAACCAAAAGGGCTTTAGGGAAAGAGAAGGTTCGGGTGAGAGATAGATGAAACCAGAAAAATAAATCCTTTTCCTTCCAAAAATCACTTAATTCAAAGTAAATCCCTTATGGTCAAATGACCATTTTGCCCTTAGGGCTATAAAACAAACATAAGCATTTTCAAGGGCATAATTGTCATTTCTCACTCAAATATTGCCAAATAAATTTCAGATGATCACATGTCAAATAAAATGCCAAATAATCAATTCAATTTACATTTCGGGCCCGAACCCGGTTCGGCCCGAAATTTCCGGGTGTGACTATACCGCGCCAACCTGTCAGAACACACCTGAAAAGACAACACAGGCATACTATATAATAATATAGTTCTATTAAGCACGTAATTAAATTAATCTCAACAATTTACCCTTCTCGGGTCATAATTACCAAAATGCCCCTGACACACCAACGGGGTCTTTAACATGTTAAATTTCATATAATTTCACATATATTGAACTATATAATAATATAATTCCTCAATTAACTCATAATTATCTATTTAGGGTTTTGCTAATCCTTTACTTAATTCCGGGTATTACAATTACCCCCTCCTTATAGAAATTTTGTCCCGAAATTTACCTGAACAACTCCGGATATTTCTGTTGCATATCCGTCTCGAGCTCCCAGGTTGCCTCTTCTACTTTACTGTTCCTCCACAGTACTTTCACCAGTGCCACAGTCTTGCTTCTCAAGATTTTCTCTCTTCTATCAAGTATCTGCACTGGTTGTTCCTCGTATGATAAGTCTGGTTGAAGTTCTAACGCTTTATAACTCAGAACATGGGACGAGTCTGAGACATACTTCCGAAGCATTGAAACATGAAACACATTGTGTATAGCTGCCAGCGCTGGGGGTATAGCCAACCTGTACGCTACTTGCCCTATCCTCTCAAGGATTTCAAAAGGTCCAATAAACCTCGGGCTAAGCTTTCCCTTCTTCCCAAAGCGTTTTATACCTTTCATCGAAGATATTCGGAGAAATACCATGTCCCCGCCCTGGAAATCAATATGTCGATGCTTTGGATCAGCATAACTCTTCTGCCTACTTTGAGTCGCGAGCATTCGCGCTCTAATTTTGTCAACTGCCTCACTTGTTTTCTGAACAGCTTCGGGACCCAAGAACTTTCTTTCACCCACTTCATCCTAGTGAATGGGAGATCTACATTTCCTTCCATACAAAAGTTCATAAGGAGCCATCCCGATTGTTGCCTGATAGCTGTTATTATAAGAAAACTCGATCAGGGGAAGGTACTTTACCCATGATCCTTCAAAGTCAAACACGCACGCCCGTAGCATGTCTTCTAAAATCTGAATGGTCCTTTCGGATTGTCCTTCTGTCTGAGGATGAAAAGTTGTGCTGAACTTTAACTGAGTTCCCATAGCTCGATGCAGACCTTCCCGAAATCTTGATGTAAACTTTGGATCTCTATCCGACACAATGGACTTTGGGACACCATCCAGACGAACAATTTCTCTAACATATAACTCAGTATACTTGTCAATGGAGAAATTTGTCCGAACAGGTTAAAAGTGAGCAGACTTTGTAAACCTGTGAACTATGACCCACACAGAGTCAAACTGTCCCGTGGTTCTAGGCATACCTACCACGAAATCCATAACTAAATCTTCCCATTTCCATTCTGGTATTTTCAGCGGTTGCAGCAACCCTGCAGGTCCCTGGTGTTCAGCTTTTACTTGCTGACACGTAAGGCACTTTGCAACATACTCAGCGATGTCATTCTTCATGCCTGGCCACCAAAACATGGCTTTCAGATCTTGGTACATCTTTGTCGACCCTGGATGAACTGAATAAGGAGTCGTGTGAGACTCATCCATAATCTCTTTCTTGATGTTCTCATCCATAGGCACACAAATTCGATTCCCAAATCTCAACATTCCCGTTTCATCCACTGAAAAATCACTAGCCTTCCCGGACGAAACCCTAGCTCGAGTTTTTATCAATTCCGAATCCTGCTTTTGCGCTTCTTTAATTCTCTCAAGAAGAGTGGATTGCAGGGTAATATTAGTCAATTGCCCTACAACCAACTCAATTTGAGGTCAAGTCATTTCATTTGCCAGTTGTTGGGAGATTTGCTTTATAGAACTCAGCTGACTCTGACCTTTTCTACTCAGGGCATCAGCAACCACGTTGGCTTTACCAGGGTGATAAAGAATCTCACAATCATAATCTTTCACCAATTCCAGCCAATGCCTCTGCCTCATGTTCAAGTCTTTCTTGGTGAAGAAATATTTTAGACTTTTGTGATCAGTGTATATCTCACATTTCTCGCCGTAAAGGTAATGCCGCCAAATCTTTAGCGCAAATACCACTGCTGCGAGTTCAAAATCGTGAGTAGGGTACCTCTGCTCGTACTCCTTTAACTGTCGAGAAGCATAAGCTATTACCCTCCCAGCTTGCATAAGCACACAACCGAGACCCTGTCTCGAGGCATCACAATATACCACAAACTTTTCCTTATCTGAAGGGAGAGTTAGTACAGGAGCGGTAATCAAGCGTTGCTTTAACTCCAGGAAACTTTTCTCACACCGATCAGTCCAAACAAATTTCTGATTCTTTTGAGTCAGCTCCGTTAAGGGTACTACAATCTTAGAAAAACCCTCAACGAACCGACAGTAATAACCAGCCAAACCCAGAAAACTTCTAACCTCTGTATCTTATTTTGATGCTGGCCAATCCCGAACAGCTTCAATTTTGGCCGGATCCACCATAATCCCATCTTTATCCACTATGTGCCCCAAAAATGAGACACGAGATAACCAGAACTCACACTTTTTAAACTTGGCATAAAGCTTGTGATCCCGTAACCTTTGTAAAACCGCTCTAAGATGTAATTCACGCTCTTCTTCCGTCTCAGAGTACACTAAAATGTCGTCAATAAATACAATCACGAACCTATCCAGATAATCCTTAAACACCCGGTTCATCGAATCCATGAATGCCGCCGGGGCATTAGTGAGTCCAAAAGACATCACAAGAAATTCATAGTGTCCATACCGAGTATGGAACGCAGTTTTCGGGATATCTTCCTCGCGGATTCTCAGCTGATGATAGCCTGAGCGAAGATCGATCTTAGAAAAGACCGTCTTCCCTTTCAGTTGATCAAACAGATCATCAATTCGAGGTAAAGGATACTTGTTCTTAATGGTAAGCTTGTTCAACTCTCGGTAGTCAATACACATTCGCAGGGTTCCGTCTTTCTTCTTCACAAATAAAACCAGAGCACCCCAAGGTGAGTAGCTCGGTCTAATGAATCCCAGATTCAATAACTCTTGCAACTGTATCTTCAATTCCTTCAACTCAGCTGGAGCCATACGGTACGGTGCCTTAGACACTGGATCCACTCCCGGAGCCAGTTCAATAACAAATTCAATTTCCCGAACAGGTGGCAATCCCAGCAAATCTTCTAGAAAGACATCAAGGAACTCACATACCAATTTCGTATTCTCAGGCCCTGGTGTCACAGGTTGGTTAGTGTCCACTGCAGTGACTATGAACGCTAGACAACCTCTACCCATCAGGTCTTTAGCTTTTAACAACGATATTCCCGGTATGCGTGCCCCCTGAACTTTACCCACGAACACCGCTGGGTTAGCACTCTCGGGCTCAAACACCACCATCTTTCGTTTACAATCAATCATTGCTCCATACTTAGACAGAAAATCCATTCCCAGGATTATGTCAAAATCAGATAATTGCAGTTCAATTAGATTGACGGTCAATTCACAACCGTCAATCCAAAAAGACAAGGACCGAATCCACCTTGTGGATACTATCAGGTCCCCCAAGGGTAACAGGGTTCCAAACCCCGAAGCATAAATATCATATGGCTTATGTAAACTTTCTATCACCATACTCGATACATACGAATGAGTAGCTCCCGAATCAAATAACACAGTATAAGCACAACCATTAATAGATAACTGACCTGTCACAACTGACGGACTAGCATCAGCATCTGCCTGAGTTATAGTGACAAGTCGCCCCGGATTCTGAGCAACATTCTTCCTAGGCTCTTCTCTCTTAGCTTGGGGACAATCCCTGATAAAGTGGCCCACCACGCCACACTGAAAACATGCCTTGGCTCGGCACTCACCAGGATGATGCTTTTTACATTTAGGGCACTCGGGGTATGACCGGAATGAGGACCCGCGGCCTTGACGGCCCCCTCTGTTTCCCAGAAACTTTCTATTTCCTCCGGAAGCCCCAGCCTTCCGCTTGTGCTCAGGGTTGCTACTGTCGATCCCCTTACTGACATTACCACCAGCAGGAGGGTTTGATGCCATGGCGGCATCCTTTACAGCCTGCTCTTTAATCACTTGTTGCTCGGCCTCTTCAGCAATTAAGGCCAAGTCTACCACTCTCTTATACAGAGTGTCATGGGATGTGGTAATTTTCAAGTCTCGACTGATTGTAGCATTCAGTCCTCGAACATACTTTTGTTTTCTGGTAAAATCGGTAGGCACCAAATCACCAGCAAATTTAGATAACTGGTCAAATTCCAGAGTATATTCAGCCACCGACATCTTCCCTTGAGTCAACTTCACAAAGTCTCCCTGGTGTGAAGTCCGTACAGCCACATTATAGAACATTTCCTCAAAAAGTTTCTTAAATTCATCCCATGTCATCACACTGACATCCTGGGTTTGATTCACTATGTCCCACCAGACCCGGGCATGATCTTGAAACATAAAGGCCGCACAATTTACCCTTTCAGTTCCCGTCACCCCCATATTATCGAGGATCCGCGTAACAGTGCTCATCCACTGATCGGCGTTAATAATGTCGATACCTCCCAGAAAAACCGGAGGTTGCAGCTTCACAAACCGCTCGAACACAGAGTCCCGATGCGGCATAACAAACCCTTGATTACCCACCACTTGCACAGGAGCTGGTGGTAACCCTTGATTAATTGGGACAACTTGTTGCCTCAAACGTTGCAACTCTTATTCTTGACGAAGTATAACACTCCGCATTTCATGAAACATCTGCTGCCAATCAGCAGGAGGATTAGCATTAACAGCCTCCGCATTATCCCCCAGATTTTGCGGAGGTGGAGGCGGTGCTGGTGGATCAGTTCGGGTAGCCCCGGGCTCTACTTGCTCGCCCTGTGGTCTGGATGATTGCGAAGGGTCCATTACTAGTACCCCTGAAATCAACAACCCCAGCGAGTTAAGCACCGATACCACACTTACGCACTTAATGCCTTAAACCCTAACTCATCTATTTACCTCATACATATTTACATAAACAATTAACATTTAAAGCATGGCATCACATAACACATACATACTCTAGATGCTTGCATACTGCCTAAAATGGAAAGCGGTACACAGTTGATCACACATACAGTCAAGTATTTACTCTCAATACTTACTGCACCATGAGTCGAGCTTATCTCTGACGACGAATGTACATGTTCGGCCGGTCTACAGGAAGTTTGAAAACCTTGGCGCTCTGATACCAAATTGTAACGCCCTAAATAAATAGGCACGCTACCCAAAAATGCTTAAGAAACAATAATCCCCTAACCGGGATTACTAATTAAAATAGCGCAGAATTTAAACTTTTATATTAAACAGACTGAAAAAAAACTTGTAATATATTTAAACTTTTCAAACATAGTTGGGATCCCAAAAATATTTACAAAATTATTACAAGTTCTTTCTTACTAGCCGACCTAAGCGGCAAAACAGAATACAAAAGTCAACCCTTTTAGACCCATAACCCGCTTGGTCTGAAGTGGCGTGAACATGTACATTCTTCGTCTGCTCCTGAAACTCATGGCTGATCAGCTATTGCCTTACCCTTTCCTGCACAGTAGAGCACCCGTGAGCCAAGCCCAGCAAGACAGTATAAATAATATCAAATAGATTATGCTCATTCACATATATGTCTGTATAGCAGAGACCTGATCACTATATCAACATGCCCATTTATGTCTACGTGGCGAAGACCTATGTGTTGCACTCACACATCTAATTAAATCTACGTGACGTAGACCCACGTGTTGCTCTCACACGTCTACATACATTAACGCCTTAGAAGTAGTTCATCTCGGTTATGTGTACCGAGTCCAACCTGGTTATGCCTTGAGCGCATAATCCTTAAATTTCATTTCATTTAACATGGCATGGCATTTATACACATATTCCACTAGAGTAATAACCCTAGGCTAACAGACCGTTCCTATTAGGGTAATACACTAATCCCGATTACAATAACCCACATATATCATATTCACATAAGCACCAGTGCGCATACTCTACGTGCAAACTACTGTCTTACGTGTTGTCAAGCTATAGAAGGAGATTCCGAATCCCCGGGTGCTCCTGATCAGGTGCCGGTAATCCTAGTCGCACAAATCCGGAATAATTCACACTTAGGGTTAACCCCTGATTTTCAACTCATAAAAATTCAAGCATGGCATTTACAACTCAAATAATCATACAGAGCTCGGAACGAGCTTTCCAACGATATAAAGAACTCCCAAATTGGAGTTCGGAATCAAAAGTTATTCATTTTCAAAGTTTCAACACAAATTGCCCAAAAATCACAAGGGCGGACCGCGACATGCTCCAGACCATGCCGCGGCACCTGGGACAAAACCCAGGTTCCACCAAGAGGGGCGGGCCGCGGCAGGCTCCAGAGCGTGTCGCGGCATCTGGGTGCAGAACCCAGAAACCAGCAAGCAAACTTTGAATTTTCAGCAAGAAATCTCAACCTAATCACCCCAAATTCTCAACCAATTCACAAATTGACCTTTAGAACTATTCACACATAATAGATACTCATTTTAACATATTACATGCATTAAAATTCCAGATTTCAAATTGCCAAAAGCCAACTCAAATCAAGCAAAAACATGGCACATCCAACTCTTTGAATAAGAGCATCACCTTCAACTATCTCTATAATTTTCTAGCCAACACAACATCACAATAACACATGATTCAATGCTAGAAAATACCCTAGAATCAAAATCCATGCTCAAGAACTTAAATCCAAAGATTAACACCCTCAATTCATCAAGATTATAACCACACTTAAGAACATGCAATCACAAGGCAAGATACAACTTAAATCATGCTTTTCCATAACAATTTCAGCAAGATTCCACTAATTAAAATTCAATAAAAACTCAGCAAGATGTTACCTAGACTTCAAGCTCAAGAAACCACAATCCAAAGCTCCAATTCACACCCAACTTCAAGCAATTCTCAGCAATTTAACTTTGAAAACCAAAAGGGCTTTAGGGAAAGAGAGGGTTCGCGTGAGAGAGAGATTAAACCAGAAAAATAAATCCTTTTCCTTACAAAAATCAGTTAATTCAAAGTAAATCCCTTATGGTCAAATGACCATTTTGCGCTTAGGGCTATAAAACAAACATAAGCATTTTCAAGGGGATAATTGTCATTTCTCACTCAAATATTGCCAAATAAATTTCAGATTATCACATGTCAAGTAAAATGCCAAATAATCAATTCAATTTACCTTTCGGGCCTGAACCCGGTTCGGCCCGAAATTTTCGGGTGTGACTATACCGCGCCAACCTGTCAGAACACACCTGAAAAGATAACACAGGCATACTATATAATAATATAGTTCTATTAAGCACGTAATTAAATTAATCTCAACAATTTACCCTTCTTGGGTCATAATTACCAAAATGCCCCTGGCTCACCAACGGGGTCTTTAACATGTTAAATTTCATATAATTTCACATATATTGAACTATATAATAATATAATTCCTCAATTAACTCATAATTATCTATTTAGGGTTTTGCTAATCCTTTTCTTAATTCTGGGTATTACATACATGGTAGTAAATCTAGATCCTGGTAAAATATTTCCAACAATACAAACGAGCTCGCGGAATCCTTTGAAGTGGTCCGGAGGTATGGAATGAAACTTAACCCGAAGAAGTGCACTTTCGGTGTCAAATCAGGAAAGTTTCTGGGATTTATCGTCAGTCAAAGGGGGATAGAGGCAAACCCAGAAAAAATTCAAACCCTCCTGAACATGCCTTCTCCCAAGAAGCACAAAGATGTGCAAAGCCTAACCGGAAAAGTTACTGCCTTGAGCCGATTTATTTCCCGATCCACAGACAAGTGCATTCCCTTCTTCAACATTCTGAAGAAATGCCAAAAATTTGAATGGAAGAAGAATGCAAGGAGGCATTTAAAAAATTAAAAGAACACATGGCCAAACCTCCAATCTTGTCAAAGCCAGTTCTTGGAAAGGACTTGTTACTATACTTGGCCATCTCCGAGAATGCAGTCAGCACAGCCTTAGTCCGAAAGAGGAAAAAACTCAACACCCCGTGTACTATGTCAGCAAGCGTATGTTAGGGGCGGAGATACGGTACCAAGTGATTGAAAAGCTAGTTTTTGCCTCCTGATGGCTTCAAGAAAGTTAAGACCCTACTTCCAGGCTCACCCTATCAATGTGTTGACAAACCATCCGCTCTGGCAAGTCCTGCAGAAGTAGGAGGCATCCGGAAAACTCCTGAAGTGGGCATCCGGAAAACTCCTGAAGTTAACCCAGCTCGACATACACTACATACCACACACTTTTAGAAAAGGGCAAGCGCTAGTGGACTTCATAATAGAGTGTAATGAAGCAGAAGCTAGCGCAAACGTAACAGTGCAACAAACCCCAGCATGGAAAGTATTCGTGGACGGAGCGTCCAACGAAAATGGATTCGGGGCTAGGGTAGCGAAGATATCTACGAACAGACTCCGACTCCAGGCAGCTCTACGCTTCGAATTCACGGCTTCCAATAATGAGGCTGAGTATGAAGCCCTGATTGCAGGACTGAGATTAGCAAAAGCCCTGATTGCAGGACTGAGATCGCAGTGTTGGATTTTATGCCCTATATAAAACTCTGTTTCAATGTAATCCAGATTATTCTATATCAATAAAGTAACAGAAGTAATTTTTTCATTCACTTGTGTATGTTTTGGTTCACTTAATCAATTGCTTGTCTATTTGATTTATAAATTCATCCAAACCCCTTTCACATACTTGAACATGTTTATTGTGTTGTCAACACAGTGGAAAATAAACATGACTATGTGAATAAAGTATTCCTAGATTTATCAGAACACTGGGTTTCACTGATATGACAATCTACAACAGAGTTTACTTACATTTGGAGAAATGTTATGTTCTTTCCAGAACAGAGGTTAAAGTAAAGCTCAGGTTGGATGCATGGAGTATGCATTGGAATGGACCGATATTGAACTTTGAATTAGATTTTGAAACTTACCATAAACATCTATTCAATTCAATATCTGAAGTTGATCCTAGATCACATGATCTAAATTCTGATATTGTTAGGCTTAATTTCAAGAGTGTTATTCGTGTTCTTTGATTTGTTAGTTAAGCCTAAAACTTTAGTCTGGGCAATACATACATTTTGGGAACACGGTAGTGCGATTGAGTGGGAGCGCTAACATAAATATGGAGTCTATAGCTTCTATCTGGCGAATAGTAAGCAAAGGGTGATTTCCTTCGAGCTTAACCAAACGAGATAAATGATTGAGTACTCATTTCACTTAGTTGAAATATCATTTATACAGGGTTAAGTGTTTTAAGGATAAAATACATTGTAGGGTGTTACGGTAATCTAAGTCCCTTTACAGTGTAGATCATCCATATAGAGGATCATTGATCACATTAGGATTATAACAATGGATAACTAATAATGTGTCTATGTGGTGGAACATATAGAGCATTCTATATACTGAGAGTGCAATTCTGAGTTCTATGTGTGGATTCAATAAAGAATTAATAAGTCAGTGAATTTAAGTGGTAAATTCAAGATCTGCTTATTGGAAGCTCGGATATATAGACCCATGGTCCCCTCACTAGTTGAGATGATATTACTTGTAGGACTCATTTAATTGATTTTAATTAATCAATTAAAAATTCTCAAGATAGACTTGTCAGTTTGAGAATTTAGCACTCATTAAGGGCAAAACAGTAAATAGAGATTTTGAAGGGCATATTAATTTATTAATTAGGAAACTTTAATTAGTTTCATTATTAATAAAATAAATGATAATATATTATTTGATAATTATTTTTAATTATTAAGTAATTAGATTTATCATTAATATGGTTGAACAGTGGAATTGGCAACATTTCACAAAAAGGGAAACTATCAAGTGTAGGAAAAGGAAAGTTGGAAAAGAGGCAAGCCTTGTTTCCACATTGCCTAGGCCGGCCCTTTACCTTCCTTTTCCCTTTGATTTTCTCAGTTCAAAATGTCAATCATAGCCCTTGGTGGTCTTCTATAAATAGAAGGCAAAGGCTTCAGAGTTTAACACAACTGTACAAGCTTTTCACAACATTATTCTGAAAGAATTTTCTCTCAGAAAATTCTCTCTAAGCCGCCACCCTCTCTCTCTCTATACCTTCACTGTTTCAAAATATATGAGTGCTAGAGTAGTGCCCACACACATCAAGTAATACCTCAATCATAGTGAGGAAGGCTGTGTAGATTTCAGAGACAACAAAGAAGGACTTTCGGGCTCAGATCTTGACTATACTCTGCTACAGAAAGGAATCAAGGGTTAGAGATCTGAGTGGGAGGAGACATATATATTCCGCTGCAGTCACTGTAAGATTTCTGATACTCTTATGTGTTTAATTTCATATCGTTTTAGAAGTTCATATTTAGGTTGTTAAATCAACATACTTGTGAGTAGATCTAAGTTCCTGGTAAAATAACTTCCAACAAATGGTATCAGAGCCATGGTAATTGATTTGCTTGCAAGAAATTTGGACTTAAAACGATTTGCTTGTTTTTTGGATGGTATCATGTTGCTTTGAGTGTCATATTGATGTTTGAATGTTGTTTGTGAATTCTGGGAAAAATGGTTACTGTTTTTATTCTGTAATTATTTTTTTTGGATAGTTTGGAAAATTCTAAGCAATTTACCTTTTTACAGAACTCGATTTCGATTTAATTTGAATTAGTTATGAATTTTTGAAAATTGAAAAAATCGGGGTGACGAGCAACATGATCCCGCGCGCGGAAGGGCTGCTTGCAGCCTCCCTGCGCCGTGATCTCTCGGTCATGCACCCAGATCCGCGCGCGGATGGCCATGCACAGCATGCCATCCGTACAGTTCATCCAATTTTCCAATTTTTTCGATTTTTCATGCTATTTCATGGAATTAAATTCCGATTTTTTGTGTAGTTTTGTATATTGATTTTTGTTTTTCAAATTTCAAATCTAATTATCAGAAATAAATTAATTTTAATTTTTTAAAATTAATTTTAGATATTAGTGTAATTTTATTTTGAAAATAGGAAAAAATCAAGTTTTGCTTACCTTTTTCTTATTTCCTTTAAAATTTGATTATTTTATTTTTTTTAAGGTCAGATATTAATTTTTTTTGGTAACTTGACCTTAATTAAAATAAGACCACAATAATCATGATAATTTTAAAAGACGAAATAAGGTATTTTTTGTTAACTTTTAAATTTTGTTATTTTTTAATTAAATTAAATTGTAAAACAAGAAAAGGGTATGTATTTACCATTTTCTATTTTATTTTTAATTTATTAAATAACATGAAATTTAAAAGGAAAGTTAGCAATTTATTTTGAAATGACATTTAGGTTACCCAAAACCTAATTTTTCAAAATGGTAGGTTTAATTTTATTTTTATTTTTCGAAATAAATGATTAAAATTAAATAAATCCTACATCCAACTATCCAAATCTAACCTTGTTGCAGGAGTATGTGTTTTAGATTGTTTGTAAGTTTTCTAAAACCTATTATTGCTTGATCTAAATTTCTTTGGTTAACTTGATAATAGATCAGATGATCTAGTTTTAACTAAAGGTTCAATTGACGATAGATCAAGTAAATCATTTGTAACAGGTAATTTTTACAAACTTCTTTCATCTGTGTATGACTTAGCAACATGATAGGATCCATCCAAATGTGTATGCCTGTGTGAGCCTATATGTTTAATTTCTATTATAGATACATATAGGTGGTTGTTGCTAAATAAAATATCATAACTGATAGATTTTATTTAGGCTCATTTAGTTGTGAGCCTATTCAATTAATAACAGTTATTCATTGTAAGGTTAAATTCCTCTCTTTTGGGCCTTGTGTGAGAGTTGGGAGCCTTAGAAGTGAGTGCGACATACTGGACCCAGCTCCCCCTCACATGAACAACCCCAATTGTGAAGGCCCATTTGCCTGATTTGGATAACTGTGATAGGTTAATTATATTAGTTTGACCTAATAAAAGATTGATTAGCAACATAATTAATTTCATTGTTCCTTGAAATTAATTTAAGAATAACATAGTTTGAATAGTCATATTCTAGAAAGCTATATGTATTTTTCTTGTTTTAATTAAATATGGAATTATAACCATATAAATTCTTTCTGAATCTTAATTTTATAATTTCATTAAATATTCCTATTTAAGTTGAGATTCAGTTAAATCTATCAAATCAACTTAGATTTGAATATTTTTTGAATTTTCTATTATAAATTAAGTTGAGGAATTTTGGAAATTGGTTATTAAGATTCTTTAGATATTTTTTAAGTTGATATTTTCTAAATATGGGAACTTAAAATGGAATATCTTCTAAATTAAGTGGTTACTACTTAATTGGTAATATTTAATTAAGTCATTGTTTGAGGAATATTTTAAGTTGGGTATTTAGATTTTCTAAACAACTTAAATAAGATATTTTTCAAAATTATTCCATTTTTGAAATTTAATTAAAGTTTTTACTTTAATTTGTAATATTTCATTATTGAGATATGGAATATAAATGATTAGACAAAATACATGTTTAAATAATGAGCTTTAATCAAAGAGAAATTCGATCTCCATTGTTGGTTTTACATAGCTATTGTTTTAGTGAGTAATCCTCCCTAATGGAGGAACGTTCATTAGCAAGTTAGCGCCGTTTAATCTCGAAAGATAAGTATTCTTATAGGTTTATTTATATGGTTCATGACCACCCTAATGGTGGCGACTATGTAAGACTTATAAGAATGCGAAACAATGGTAGAAGCTCATAAGATAGAATTGCCTTGACTCTCGCCTAAACGGGACAACGCTGAATTCCAATCTTGATCGAATAAAAGGTTGCTAGAATGTTTGACATTTTAGATGAATTGACAACTCTATTCAATGGATGATGCTTTGACTCTCGCCTAAACGGGACACTGTATCAGTTCATTGGAAACCTTGGAAAATAAACTATGTTAGATTTAGTATTTTTATAACATAAGTGATTGTTTGTTTTCTGAACCTGTGTATGAATTTATAGAACCGAAACCTTACTTCTGTTTATTGATATGTTGTAGTGTCAAAATGAATAACCCTCATCCCGATCAATTTCTAGTTAGTATCTTTGCAAAAGAACTCAATAGTGTGAAAATGCATCCTGGTAGTTGCATTAACTCGCACCTATTGTTGATGAATCTGAAATTCCAAAAGGCAAATCTACTAGGAATTGATTTATCAAAGGAACAATGGGTGAAACTCATACTTTATAGTCTTCCTCACGAGTATAACAGTTTTGTTCTATATTACTTATTGAACAATCCTAACTCCTCCGACATGGACAAACTCGAGTCTGAGTTTAAGGCCCATGAGCGGGATTTGATTGCTATGAGACCTGCTAGCATTGCAAGTTTTAATCAGAGGAAGAAGATTAAGCATGAGGGCTCCAACAAAGCTGCTTCTTCAAGTACAAATGTCAGACATCATGTTCTATGTGCGAATTGTAATGGAAAGGGACATAAAGAAGAACAATGTCCCAGGCTTCTAGACAATTCAAACGAAGGTGATGCTTTTGTATTTGAATCATGTGTTTTAGAGAACGACAAATCCTCATGGATTGTTGATTCTGGATCTACTAACCATGTATGTTCTTCATTACAGCTGCTTGAAACTTGGGAGAATCTTCACCCAGATGAGTTAAAGCTTGAAGTTGGAAATGGCGAGTTGGTATCAGTTAAAGCAAGAGGAACAGCCCGAATCAAGTTTAATTCTAAGAAGTTTTTACTTTTAGAGAATGTTTTATATATTCCTAATTTTAGTAGAAACTTGATTAGTGTTTCATGTTTACAGACACAATTTTATATATTGAATTTTTCGAGTTCAAATGGTTCAATTTCTCGTAATGGATTTCATATATGTGTTGCAAACATGGAACGAGGGCTTTATGTTTTAAGACCTGATACTCAAATCTCACTAAATACTGAACTTTTCAATGTAGCTAGACCTAGAAGCCTTAAGAGAAAAGAGATTGATAATGATGATCAAACTTATCTATGGCATTTACGTTTAGGTCATATAGGCTTTGATAGACTCAATAGGCTAACCAAAGACGGTCCATTGAAAAATATCGTCTTAGGAGAGCTAACAGTTTGCGAGTCTTGCCTAGAAGGAAAAATGACCAAACGTTCTTTCTCTGCAAAGGGAGAGCGTGCCAAAGAACCCCTAGGGTTAGTACATTCAGATGTTTGCGGACCACTGAATGTAAAAGCCAGAGGAGGTTATGAGTATTTCGTCACTTTCATTGACTATTTCTCTAGATATAGTTTTCTTTACCTAATGCAAAAGAAATCTGAAACGTTTGAAAAGTTTCAGGAATTTCATGCTTTGGCTCAAAACCAATTAAGTAAAACATTAAAGATCTTGCGAACTGATAGGGGTGGAGAATATATGGATATGCAGTTCAAAGATCATTTAATTGAACTTGGAATTGAATCCCAATATACTGCCCCTAGCACTCCACAGCAGAATGGAGTTGCAGAAAGAAGAAATCGCACTCTCTTAGAAATGGTTAGGTCTATGCTGAGTTACTCAACTCTGTCTACGTCCTTCTGGGGATATGCTATTCAAATGGCAAACGACATTTTGAATGTTGTTCCATCTAAAGCAGTCCCTAAGACACCCGTCGAACTATGGAATGGTCGTACACCTAGTTTGCGCCATTATAGGATTTGGGGGTGCCCTGCTCACGTCTTAAGAAAGAAAGAAAGCAAACTGGAATCGCGAACTGAAGTTTGCATGTTTGTCGGAAATTCTAAAGAGACTAGGGGTGGACTATTCTATAGTCACAAGGATAACAAAGTGTTTGTCTCTACAAATGCTACTTTCCTTGAAGAGAACTATATGAAAGACAACAAACCGAAAAGTGAAATTGTATTAGAGGAAATGCTCACAGATACTGTTCATTCAAATGTACCATCTTCTTCTACTCAAGAAGAGGAACATCCCACTCCCTCAGTTGTAGCAACTGAGAAAACTACTACTAAAGCTCCTGTTCAGAAAGTCACCGCTCCTCGTCGTAGTGGGAGGGTTTCAACGAAACCATCTCGTTATGGCTTGGATGGTGAAATCAATATGGTCGTTGGTGACGGTATTGATGACGACCCATTGACCTATAAACAGGCAATGGCAAGTCCGCAACGGAAGCGATGGTCAGCCGGTATGGATTCAGAAATGGATTCCATGAAGAAGAACAAAGTCTGGGAATATGTAGAACCACCTGAAGATTTTCGTCCAGTTGGATGTAAATGGGTCTACAAGAAGAAAAGAGGTGCTGGAGGTGAAGTCGAAACTTTCAAAGCTAGACTGGTCGCCAAGGGTTATACCCAAAGAGAAGGTGTGGACTATGAGGAAACTTTTAGTCCTGTTGCCATGCTAAAATCCATCCGAATTCTTCTCTCCATAGCTGCCGCTTTAGATTATGAAATCTGGCAAATGGATGTCAAGACAACCTTTCTTAATGGGCTTCTTGAAGAAACCATCTATATGGAGCAACCAGAAGGTTATGTTCTTCCTGGGCAGGAGAATAAAGTTTGCAAATTAAATAGGTCCATATATGGGCTTAAGCAAGCTTCTCGCTCATGGAACAAAAGGTTTGATGAGATCATCAAGACCTACGGCTTTCATCAGAATGAAGATGAACCTTGTGTTTACCAACTCAAGGAAAACCAAGTAGTAGTATTTCTGGTCCTTTATGTTGATGACATTTTGATCATTAGAAACAATATCAAGAAAATGACTCACATCAAGGAATGGCTTGACACTCAATTCGACATGAAAGACTTGGGTGAGGCAGCCTATGTTCTTGGTATTCGGCATTGTCGAAACCGGAAGAACAGATCCCTTGCTCTTTCTCAAACAGCCTACATTGACAAAGTTCTTGAGAGATTTTCCATGACCAATACCAAAGGGGCAAACATGCCCTCTAGACATGGTATCCTTCTATCTAAGGAACAGTGTCCTACTGATCCTCAAGAGATAGAAGACATGGCAAAAATTCCTTATGCTTCTACAGTTGGGAGTCTGATGTATGCTATGCTATGCACTAGACACGACATCCGCTATGCGGTTGGAATCGTGAGCAGTATCACCAAATCCAGGAAGGGTACATTGGAATGCGGTTAAGTATATTTTGAAATACTTAAAGAGTACAAGAGATTATGTATTAGTCTACAAGGGTGGTGCTTTGAATCCCTTAGGCTATACAGACTCAGATTTCCAGGGATGTCTTGAAGACAGGAAATCTACATCTGGGATGGTGTTTACTCTTGGGGGTGGAGCAGTGGTTTGGAGAAGTGCTAAACAAACTGCGATTTCGGATTCTACCATGGAGGCAGAATACATAGCTGCGGCTGAAGCAGCTAAAGAGGTTGTCTGGCTTAGGAAGTTCTTCACCAGTCTTGGTGTAGTTCCTGGAATGGAAAGGCCTCTAGTCCTGCTTTGTGATAACACTGGAGCTATAGCCAACAGTAAGGAACCTCGGAGCCACAAGAGAAGTAAGCACATAGAAAGAAAGTATCATATTATCAGAGAATATGTGGCAAGAGGGGATGTACTGGTGGAGAAAGTGGATACGCAGGATAACTTGGCTGATCCATTCACCAAAGTCTTGGCAGTAACTTCATTCGAAAAGCACCGTCAGACTTTAGGATTAATTGAAATGTACTGATTTGTTTTATATTAGTGCAAGTGGGAGTTTGTTGGGTTTTATGCCCTATATAAAACTCTGTTTCAATGTAATCCAGATTATTCTATATCAATAAAGTAACAGAAGTAATTTTTTCATTCACTTGTGTATGTTTTGGTTCACTTAATCAATTGCTTGTCTATTTGATTTATAAATTCATCCAAAACCCTTTCACATACTTGAACATGTTTATTGTGTTGTCAACACAGTGGAAAATAAACATGACTATGTGAATAAAGTATTCCTAGATTTATCAGAACTCTGGGTTTCACTGATATGACAATCTACAACAGAGTTTACTTACATTTGGAGAAATGTTATGTTCTTTCCAGAACATAGGTTAAAGTAAAGCTCAGGTTGGATGCATGGAGTATGCATTAGAATGGACCGATATTGAACTTTGAATTAGATTTTGAAACTTACCGTAAACATCTATTCAATTCAATATCAGAAGTTGATCCTAGATCACATGATCTAAATCCTGATATGGTTAGGCTTAATTTCAAGAGTGTTATTCGTGTTCTTTGATTTGTTAGTTAAGCCTAAAACTTTAGTCTGGGCAATACATACATTTTGGGAACACGGTAGTGCGATTGAGTGGGAGCGCTAACATAAATATGGAGTCTATAGCTTCTATCTGGCGAATAGTAAGCAAAGGGTGATTTCCTTCGAGCTTAACCAAACGAGATAAATGATTGAGTACTCATTTCACTTAGTTGAAATATCATTTATACAGGGTTAAGTGTTTTAAGGATAAAATACATTGTAGGGTGTTACGGTAATCTAAGTCCCTTTACAGTGTAGATCATCCATATAGAGGATCATTGATCATATTAGGATTATAACAATGGATAACTAATAATGTGTCTATGTGGTGGAACATATAGAGCATTCTATATACTGAGAGTGCAATTCTGAGTTCTATGTGTGGATTCAACGAAGAATTAATAAGTCAGTGAATTTAAGTGGTAAATTCAAGATCTGCTTATTGGAAGCTCGGATATATAGACCCATGGTCCCCTCACTAGTTGAGATGATATTACTTGTAGGACTCATTTAATTGATTTTAATTAATCAATTAAAAATTCTCAAGATAGACTTGTCAGTTTGAGAATTTAGCACTCATTAAGGGCAAAACAGTAAATAGAGATTTTGAAGGGCATATTTATTAATTAGGAAACTTTAATTAGTTTCATTATTAATAAAATAAATGATAATATATTATTTGATAATTATTTTTAATTATTAAGTAATTAGATTTATCATTAATATGGTTGAACAGTGGAATTGGCAACATTTCACAAAAAGGGAAACTATCAAGTGTAGGAAAAGGAAAGTTGGAAAAGAGGCAAGCCTTGTTTCCACATTGCCTAGGCCGGCCCTTTACCTTCCTTTTCCCCTTGATTTTCTCAGTTCAAAATGTCAATCATAGCCCTTGGTGGTCTTCTATAAATAGAAGGCAAAGGCTTCAGAGTTTAACACAACTGTACAAGCTTTTCACAGCATTATTCTGAAAGAATTTTCTCTCAGAAAATTCTCTCTGAGCCGCCACCCTCTCTCTCTCTATACCTTCACTGTTTCGAAATATATGAGTGCTAGAGTAGTGCCCACACACATCAAGTAATACCTCAATCATAGTGAGGAAGGCTGTGTAGATTTCAGAGACAACAAAGAAGGACTTTCGGGCTCAGATCTTGATTATACTCTGCTACAGAAAGGAATCAAGGGTTAGAGATCTGAGTGGGAGGAGACATATATATTCCGCTGCAATCACTATAAGATTTCTGATACTCTTATGTGTTTAATTTCATATCGTTTTAGAAGTTCATATTTAGGTTGTTAAATCAACATACTTGTGAGTAGATCTAAGTTCCTGGTAAAATAACTTCCAACACGCAGTTGGTGGTAAACCAAGTGTCGGGAGAATATCAAACGCGTGGAGAAAAAATGGCTGCGTATGTAGCAATTGTCTGGGAGCTACTCCATGAGTTCACGGATTATAAAGTGGAAAGAATCCCCAGAGAAAAGAATGCCCACGCAGACTGTTTGGCTAAGTTAGCATCAGACAGCAAGATTGAGAAACTTGGGGTGGTGCCCGTTGAACGCCTCACGGAACCAAGCATTAAAACCAAAAATATTGTGGCAGCAGTTGAGCCGGAGCCCAACTGGATGATCCCCATCATCGAATACATAATCAAAGGCGAGTTGCCTCAAGAAAGGGCACTGTCTAGTAGGATATAGCACAAGTGCAGCGATATGTGATGACGGATAACATACTCTACCGAAGAGGACTCAGCATGCCGTACCTAAGGTGTGTAATGGACCCTGAAGCTAAGAAAATTATGCTAGAGGTCCATGAGGGGTTCTGCGTAGATCATACAGGAGGTCCGAGTCTCTCAAAGAAAATATTGAGACAAGGATACTTCTGGCCAACCATGAAGAAAGACTGTATAGAATATGTCCGGAAATGTGATTCGTGCCAAAGATTCGCGAACATACCAAAGAGCCCCCCCAACGAGATTACCCTGATGACTAGCCCATGGCCCTTCGCGGTTTGGGGGATAGATCTTATTGGGTCCCTACCAACAGGAAAGGGAGGGGTAAAGTATGCCATAGTAGGAGTGGACTACTTCACAAAGTGGACAGAGGCCGAGCCAATGAAGACTATTACTACTACAAATGCACTAGACTTTGTTATCAAAAACATAGTGTGTCGATATGGCTTGCCTCACAAGATAGTCTCAGATAATGGAAAGCAGTTTGACTGCGAAGAATTTACCGACTTCTGCAACCAAAATGGAGTCATCAAAAGCTTCTCCGCGGTGGCAAGGCCACAAATAAACGGACAAGCAGGAGCCGCCAATAAAATCCTAAAAGTCACCCTAAAGAAAAAGCTGCTGGCATGCAAAAACAATTGGCCTGAAGAATTGCCAAGAGTGTTATGGGCCTACTGGACAACCCCAAAAACCACAACCGGCCACTCACCATTCTCAATGGCATACTGTTGTGAAGCAATGGTCCCGGTGGAAACGTTATTCCCATCCCACAGGAGAACAACTTACGATCCAGCAACAAACAAGGCTTTATTACAAGAAGCGCTGGATCACATTGACAAACTCCGGGATGAGTCTCAACTACGCATGGTAGCTTATCAAAAAAAGGTGGCTAAACACTTCAACTCGAAGCTCAAAAATAGAAAATTCACTATTGGTGATCTAGTCCTAAGAAGGGTCTTCCCACCTACTCAAGAACCCGGAGTGGGGGTACTTGGGCCTAATTGGGAAGGACCGTATGAAGTTGAGGATGAGATCAGCTCCAGGACCTACAATTTAAAAAGAATGGACGGAATTATGGTGCATAGGGCCTAGAATGCTGATCACCTCTGAAAGTATTACCAATAGTCGAAAAAATAAAAGTTCATGCCCTGTAAAGTAAATTTATACCGGACAAGTATATGCAACCTCTAAATTAAAGATTGTAAAACTGAGTGACCTAAACACAATTTTCATGTCACTAAGGGGGGTAGTGAGGCATAACACAGACAAATGTAAAACATTCCAAAAGTTTAACAAAGTTAAAAAGTAGAATATGTATTCAAGCATAAATGTAAATTATTCAAAACCCAACCAAAAGCTCTAAAAAAATAATAAGGGCCTGGGGACGGGCCTTAGGTGTCTCCCCTTAAGAAAATATATAGTAAATTGTCTTAGAGGGGAAAAAAGGACTAAATATATAAAAGAAAAAAAAAAGAGATAGTGATAATAACAATGGTGATCAAGGATTGGCTTAATCAATGCGGGGTGGAAGACGAGGCCCCCTACGCTCCTCCAGCAAGGCATCGAGTTTCTTCTTCTTGTCCAAGAAGTGGACGAGAACCTCCTCAGGCTTTGGATAGAAGTCGAGCTTAAGGTTTTGGCTGTTAGTCTGCCAAGCCATAAAGACGCCATCATCGAAGCATTTGGTACAGTGCTGGCAAGTAACGGGGGTCAGGAGCTCATCTATTTTTGCCTTCTTTAAGGCTTGATCCTGGAAATTCCTGAGCTCCTTCACCTCAACGGTTAAGTTTGCCGTCGTCTGCAAGTCAACCTGATGCAGCTCTTCCAGGGACTTCAGCTTGGCAGTCAAATCTTCAATTGCCTCCTTGGCCTCCCTAAGCTCACGCCTTGCCTTGGCCATGGCCTCATCCCTGGCCTTCAGGGCGTCATCCTTAGCCTTCACCTTCTCAGCCTTGGCCTTCAGTGCCTCCTGATGCCTCTGCTGTGCCTGAGCCTCCCTCTGTTGGGCCTCCTCCTGAAACGCCTTCCTCTCAGCCGCCAAGTATCTCAGCCTCTTCATGGCCTCGTCCATGCCCCCAAACTCGGACATGATGTACCCACGATCGATTAAAGTCTATGAGAGGCGACTGGTCTCTGCAACAATCTGACAATACAAGAAAAAGGAGTAAGTACGGGGGACCGAGTGTCATAAAGAAAAGGCCAAGAACATTTACAGAGACTTACAGCGGTCATAGCAGCGCTGATATCCTGAATCTCATAGATGGAGTTCGTGGAAGCGCATGCTGCATATCTTTTGCCCGGGAGTTGGGTCAAGTTGGTGATGAAGTGGCTCGTCAACTCGGAGGCATAGGGAGCAAGGGTAGGCCCAACAAAGCAGTTGAACAAGTCCGTCAGGGGGTCCATGTTCAGGTCTCAGGCATTCCTATAAGCCTCGTCACGCAAGGAATTCTCCTGGGCCTCTCGTAAGACCTTTTCCAGAGCCTCCACCTCGGCATTCCCCTTTGTATACTCAGCCATAGCATAATTGTGCTTGGCGATCCGAAGTTGATGTCTCTCCTCATCTGCGGGAACGGGGGTAAGGACGATGCTGGGAGGCACATTGTATTCCTCCGCTTCAGGTGGAATCCCCAAATCAGAGCTGAGGGTCGGAGTATCCACCCTCATAGGCTTTTTGGAAGACATAGCCTCCACCATTTTACCCTTGCATTTTTGGTCCAAGGGGGCCAGGATCTCACCTTCCTCCTCTTCCTCCTCGACCTCCCCGTCTCCGTCAATCGGGACGATTTGGCCTAAGGGGACGCTAGAAGAAGACCTCCCCAGCGTCACCGTCTGGTCAGGCACAGGAGGAAGGGCAGAGTCAGGACTATAGGTCTGGGCAAGAGTCGCCAAAAGCTCCTCCATTGGCTTGGCTGCTTCAAAAAGACAAAAAAATAAAGTGTCAGAGTGGCCACGAAAAAATATGCACACAAAAACAAAGCACTAAAACTAGTCCTACCCTGACTATCTAATTCAGCCCTAGCAAAGTCTTGTACTATAATACTGGCTTCGTCATCCCCAAGAAAGTTGTCCAAGGGGAGAAACCAGCTGGAAGATAGATAAGCTTAATGATCCAGGGAAATAGGTGCGGGAGGTCCGGACCCCATCCGGGACAGACCTAGAATAAAAGCCCTTGGCATGATCACCCCACCGGGTAGGGGGCATTCTAAATCTAAGGAGACGTTCGCCAAATTATATTGGCCTACATCGAGAAGAATCTTGGGCAGAAGGGACATGCTGGACCGTTAAAAGAGACTTACCGGATCCGGATGTGCTGGCATCAGGAGCCCCAGTGTTGGGGACTGGGAGGAGCATCTTAGGTCGAGAAGGCACCCGTTCTTTCCCCGCTTCTATCCAGAGGGTCCTCGCAGCAGCAGTCTGAGCCTTGATGTAGGGTAACTTCTGTTCCCTCCTAAAGAGGTACTTCTGGTACCAGTCCTCCACCGAGGGAATGATGTCCGCCGGGAGTGCCTTTTTAGCGTTCAGGGTACAAATGTTTGGGCAGAGGACCTTGGAGAGGTTGAAGTCATCCACGACTTGGCTCCTTGAAATGAGTTTAGCCTTCCAACAGTTCTCCTTTGTAACCAGGTCCCCCACGTTAAGACCACTTCTGTCATAAGTGGAGAAAACCTTAGCATGCTAGAGGAAAAGCTGGGTAGGAGCAGCGATGCTGTGGGGTGATCCTGACCCACTTCGTGAGAAGCTATGGGTGATCCACGGCCAAGAAGCCAGAAGAGAAGAAGAAACGGTGGCGGTACTGTTAGGTTTTACGCCCTAAATAAAACTCCATTTCAATGTAATCTATTTTATTCAACATCAATAAAGAAACAGAAGTATTTTTCATTCATTTGTGTATGTTTTGGTTCACTTTATCAACTGCTTGTCTATTTGATTTATAAATTCATCTTAAACCCTTTTCACATACTTGATCCTGTTTATTGTGTTGTCATCACATTGGAAAGTAAACATGACTATGTGAATAAAGTTTCATAGATTTATCAGACACAGGGTTTTACTGATATGATAATCTACAATAAGAGCTTACTTGCATTTGGAAAAATGCTATGTTCCTTCCAGAACATTGGTTAAAGTAAAGCTCAGGTTGGATGCATGGAGTATGCATCGGAAGGGACCGATATTGAACTTTGACTTAGATTTAATTAAACTTACCGTAAAATCTATTCAAGTCAATATCGCCAAGTTGATCCTATATCAAATGTTCTTAATCCTGTTATGATTAGGCTCAATCTTGAAAGGCTATTCGTGTTCTTTGATTTTTTAGTTAAGCCTACTTTTAGGTCAGGGTGATACGTATATTTTGGGAACACGGTAGTGCAATTGAGTGGGAGCACTAGCATAAACACGGAATCTATAGCTTCTATCTGGCGAATAGTAAGCAAAGGATGATCACCTTCGAGCTTGACCAAACGAACATAAATGGTCGAGTACTCATTTCAGATAAGCTGAAATATCATTTATACGGGGTCAAGTGTTTTAAGGATAAAATACATAGTAGGGTGTTACGGTAATCTAATCCCTTTACAGTGTAGATAATTCATATAGAGGATCATTGATCAAATTAGCATTATAACAATGGATAACTAATGATGTGTCTATATGGTGGAACATATAGAGCATTCTATATACTGAGAGTGCAATTCTAAGTTCTATGCGTGGATTCAATGAAGAATTAATAAGTTAGTGAATTTTAGTGCTAAATTCTTGATCTACTTATTGGAAGCTCGGTTATATAGACCCATGGTCCCCGCACTAGTTGAGATAATATTGTTTGTAAGACTCATGTAATTGGTTTTGATTAATCAATTATAATTCACATATTAGACTATGTCTGTTTGTGAAATTTTCACTAAGTAAGGGCGAAATTGTAAAGAAAGAGTTAATAGGGGCATATTTGTTAATTATGATACTTTGTATGGTTCAATTAATAAATATGATAAATGACAATATTATTTAATAATTATTTATAGTTATTAAATAGTTATAATTGGCATTTAAATGGTTGAATTAGAAAATTGGCATTTTTGAGAAAATCAGATACAAAAGTGTTAAAATTGCAAAATTGCAAAAAGCAAGGCCCAAATCCACCAAGCCATGGCCGGCCACTTTTTTAGGCTTTTTAAATTGATATTTTCATTATTTTAATGCCAAATAATTCAAACCGAACCCTAGTGGAATGCTATAAATATATAGTGAAGGCTTCAGGAAAATTACACTTTCTGAATCAAAAAAACCTGACCCTTCTCTCTCTTCCTTGGCCGCCACTCTCTCTCTCTCTTCTTCCTTAGAATTTCGAAATTACCTTAGTGATTAGAGTAGTGCCCACACACAGCAAGCAATACCTCAATCATAGTGAGGAAGATCGTGAAGAAAGATCATCAACAAAGGAGTTTCAGCATCAAGGATTCAGAGAAAGAGATCCAGGTTTAGATCTTGATAATATTCTGCTACAGAAAGGATACAAGGGTTAGAAATCTGAATGGAAGGAGTCATTTAATTCCGCTGCACCCAATGTAAGGTTTCTTTAACTTTATATGTGTGTAATTTATCGTTTTAGAAAGTTCTTATTTAGGATGTTAATAAACATACTTGTGAGTAGATCTAAGATCCTGGTAAAATAAATTCCAACAACTGGCCTCAGAGCCATGGTAATTGATTTAATTGCAAGAAATTTGGACTTTAAAGTGATTGCTTGTTTGTTTTTGGATGGTATCATGTTGTATAGAGTGTTATATGATGATTGATTCGTGTTTGTGAATTATCGTTAAACATAATTGAATATCTGTTTCTGAAATTATTTTTATTGGATAGTATGGAAAAAATTAGGCAAGTTACTTTTTTACAGAACTCAATTTTGATTTAATTTGAATTAGTTATGATTTTTTGAGGATTCGAAAAAATCGGAGTTGTGCTGAAATTTTCCTGCGATCGCGAAAACTTTCCGTACAGCTCACAATTTTTTCGTTTTTCCATGCTTTTTCATGGAGTTAACTTCCGATTTTTTGTGTATCTCTGTCTTTATACTATTACTATTCCTAATTCAATTCTAATTATCATTTTGAATTAATTTAATATTTTTTAAATTTAATTCAAGATATTAGTGTAATTTGAATTTGAAAATAGTTAGTATCTATCTTTTTTGCTTAATAATCTATCTTATTTTTAAAATTTGATTATATCTTATCTTATTTTTAAATTTAAGGTCAGATTTAAAATATTTTAAATTAATTTTTTTTAAATAATTTGGCCTTATTTAAATTTAAAATAAGATAACTATAATCATGTAATTTTAAAAAGGTGTAAGATATTTTGCTAACTTTTGAATTTTGTTATTTTATTTATTTAAATTACATTTAAAATCTGAAAAATATATTCATTTATCTTTTTTAATTTTTTATTTAATTTTTATTTATAAAATAACATTTAAATTTTAAAAGTAGTTAGCAAATTTTGAAATGATATTTAGCTTGGTTGAAACCTAATTTTTCAAAATTGTAGATTTAATTTTAATTTTTTTTTTAAATTTCGAATTTTTAAATTTTTTTTTAAATTTTCGAAAAATTATTTTTTTATTTAATTAATTATTTTCGAAATTAATTATTTAATTTATAATTAAATAAATCCTACATCCAACTATCCAACTAACCTTGTTGCAGGAGTATGTGCTTTAGCTTGTGTGTAAGTTTTCAAAACCTATTATTACTTGATTGCAAATAGCCATGGTTACTTTTTGCCAGATCTAATGATCTGATGGCTCCCTTGGTCAAGTTAATAATTTGTAACGGGTATATTTACAATCTTCTTTCATCTGTGTATGACCTAGCAACATGATAGGACCTATCCAAAGTGTGCATGTGTGAGCCTATGTATTTAATTTCATTATAGATGCATATAGGTTAATGTAGCTAAATAAATTATCATAGTTCTTGATAGATTTTATTTAGGCCCATTTAATTTTTGGGCCTATTCAATTAATAACAGTTGTTCATTTTAAGGTTAAATACCTCTCTTTTGGGCCTTGTGTGAGAGTTGGGAGCCATAGAAGTGGGTATGACATACTGAACACAGCACCCCCTCACATGAACCACCCCAATTGTGAAGGCCCATTTGCCTGATTTGAATAAACTGTACTAGGTTAATTACACTAGTTTAACCTAATAAAATTGATTAGCAACATAATTAATTTCATTTATTTTGAAATTAATTTAAGAAAACCATAGTTTAAAGAATTTTATATTCTAAGCTAAACTATATGTATTTTCTTGTATTTAATTAAATATAGAATTATAACCATCTAGATTCTTTCTGAAGCTTAATTTAAATTTTTCATTAAATATTTCTATTTAAGGTGATATTTAGTTATCTACAACTAACCAACTTAAATCTGAATATCTTTTGGATTTAAAATTTCAAAATTAAGTTGAGGAATTTTAGGTATTGGTTATTAAGATTCTTTAAGATATTTTTTAAGTTAATATATTTTCGAATATTAACTTAAAATGGAATATTTTAGATATTTTTTAGGTTAATATCTTTTCGAATATTAACTTAAAATGGAATATCTTCAAAAATTAAGTGGTTACAACTTAATTTTAAATTTAATTAAATCTGATTTTAAATATATTTAAGTTGATTTTTAGATTCTTCTAAAACAACTTAAACAAGATATTTTCAAATTTGTTCCATTTAAATATTCGAATTTATTTTTCGAATTTAAATAATAATTGAAAATTAACTAAAGTTGATTTTTAATTTAAACCAACTTTGATTTGTAATTTTTCATTATTATTTTATGGAACTTGTTCCATTTATTATTCGAATTTATTTTTCGAATAATAATTGAAAATTAATTAAAGTTGATTTTTTTATTTAAACCAACTTTGATTTGTAATTTTTCATTATTATATTATGGAACTTGTTCGATATTTACTCGAATTTATTTTTTGAATTAAATAATAATTGAAAATTAATTGAAGTTGATTTTTTTAATTAAACCAACTTTAGTTTGTAATTTTTCATTATTATAATATCGAATAAAGTGATTATACAAAATACATATATATATTTTTTAAAATAATGAGCTTTTAATCAAAAGATATTCGATCTTCATTGTTGGTCTTACAATAGTTAAATTTTTTCAATATAACCTCGAGACGCTAGACTTCGTCCCCCTATGGATGGTTATTCGTTGAACACTTTTAACACCGTAAGATTTCATTTGATAAGTGTTTTGTGAGTTTTCATCTCTATTTAGACTCTCCCCTACGGTGACTACTTAGAGATAAACTCATAAAACATGAAACAATGGTGGGAGCTCATAAAATGAGAATAACCTTGACTCTCACCTACCGGGACAACGTTGGATTCTCATTTTGATCGAATAAAAGGTTGCTAAAATGTTTAATTTTAGATGAGCTGACAACTCTATTCAACTAATGTTATCTTTGACTCTCGCCTACCGGGACACTGTATTTCATTATGTTGAAACCTTGGAAAATAAACTATGTTAGATTTAGTATTTCTATAACATATGTCATTACTTGTTATTTTCTGAACTTGTGTATGAATTTTGAACCAAAACCTTACTTCTGTTTTATTGATGTGTTGTAGTGTCTATAATCCTCTTCCCATTCCACTCCTAGTTAATATCTTAGCAATTGAATTTGAAGTTATAAACTCCTTGTCAGAGTAATACTTCGCATATGCTCATGATGGACTTTAAATTCCAGAAAGCAGGTAAGCTGGGAATTGTTCACTCTGAAGAGCAAATAGTTCAGAACTCCATAAATCCTACTACTTCAAGCTTAGTTGAGAAGATAAGAGAAAGTGATTCCACTTCCTCAAGTTATACTTCACAACAAAATGAACTAGCAAGAACAAAAATTAACAAACGAATAAGCAGTAATGCTTTAGTCTTCGAATCATGTGTGTTAGAGAATGATAAATCCATTTGGATTCTTCATTCTGGGTCTACGAACCATGTAAGTTGTTCATTGCAATTGCTTGAGAATTGGAATTATTTGAAATCTGGAGAGTTGAAACTTAAAGTTGGTAATGGAGAAATGGTTTTGGTTAGAGCTAGAGGAAAAGCCAAACTCAAGTTTCAAAACAGAATTTTGGAATTAGACAATGTCTTATACATTCCAAATTTCAGTAGAAACTTGGTTTCTGTTTCATGCTTACAATTGCAACAATACAAATTAGATTTTTCGGATTCTAGTTCTACCATTTCTCGAAATGTCATTCAGATTTGTGTTGCATCCATGGAACAGGGGCTTTATAGTCTTAGACCAGAAACATCATTTGCCCTACATAACGAACTTTTTAAAGTAGCTAAACCTAGAAACCACAAAAAGCAAAAGATCGTTGAAGATAATGAAACATATCTATGGCATTTACGTTTGGGTCACATTGGCTATGACATACTAAACAGGCTAACCAAAGATGGTCCATTGAAAAATGTCGTCTTAAATGAATTACCTGTTTGCGAATCTTGCCTAGAAGGAAAGATGACCAAACGTTCTTTCTCTGCAAAGGGAGAGCGTGCCAAACAACCCCTAGGGTTAGTGCATTCTGATGTCTGCGGACCTTTGAATGTCAAAGCCCGAGGTGGTTATGAGTACTTTGTCACTTTCATTGACGATTACCCTATATGGACATATTTACCTTATGCATAAGAAATCTGAAACATTTGCAAAGTTTAAAGAATTTCATGCTTTGGCCCAAAACCAATTAGGTAAATCATTAAAGATCTTGCGAACTGATAGGGGTGGAGAATATATGGATATGAAGTTCAAAGATCATTTAATTGAACTTGGAATTGAATCCCAATTAATCGCCCCTAGCACTCCACAGCAAAATAGAGTTGCACAAAGACGGAATCGCACGCTTTTGGAAATGGTTAGGTCCATGCTTAGTTTTTCAACTCTACCTACGTCCTTCTGGGGATATGCAATTCAGATGGCAACCGACATTTTAAATGTTGTTCCATCTAAATCAATCCCTAAGACACTTTTAGAACTTTGGAATGGTCGTACACCTAGTTTACGCCATTACAGAATCTGGGGGTGCCCTGCTCATGTCTTATGAAAGAAAGACGACAAACTTGAGTCACGAACTGAAGTTTGCATGTTTGTCGGTAATTCTAAAGAGACTAGGGGTTGACTATTTTATAGTCGCAAGGATGATAAAGTGTTTGTTTCTACAAACGCAACTTTCCTTGAAGATGACTATATTAAGAATTTCAAATCACAAAGTAAAGTAGTGTTGGAGGAAATGCTTTCAGATATAAGTCCTTCCAATGTTCCATTCTCTTCCACACATGAAGAGGACAATCCCACTCCCTCAGTTGAACAAACTGAGAAATCTACTACTAAAGTTTCTGTTCAGAAGATCACCGTACCTCGTCGTAGTGGGAGGGTTTCAACAAAACCTGCTCGTTATGGCTTGGATGGTGAAATAAATATGGTCGTAGGTGACGGTATTGATGACGATCCATTAACCTATAAACAGGCAATGGCTAGTACGCAACGATGGTCAGCCGGCATGGATTCAGAAATGGATTCCATGAAAAAGAACAAAGTCTGGGAATATGTAGACGCACCTGACGACTATCATCCGATAGGATGTAAGTGGGTTTACAAGAAGAAAAAAGGAGCTGGAGGGGAAGTCGAAACTTTTAAAGCTAGACTTGTAGCCAAGGGTTATACCCAAAGAGAAGGCGTGGACTATGAGGAAACTTTTAGTCCTGTTGCCATGCTCAAATCCATCCGAATTCTTCTCTCCATAGCTGCTGCTTTTGATTATGAAATCTAGCAAATGGATGTCAAGACTGCCTTCCTTAATGGGGTACTTGAAGAAACCATCTATATGGAGCACCCAGAAGGTTATGTTCTCCCTGGGCAGGAAAAGAAAGTTTGCAAATTAAACAGGTCTATCTATGGACTTAAGCAAGCTTCTCGCTCATGGAACAAAAGGTTTGATGAAATCATCAAGATCTACGGCTTTCTTCAGAATGAAGATGAACCTTGTGTTTACCAACTCAAGGAAGACCAAATAGTAGTATTCCTGGTCCTTTATGTTGATGACATTTTGATTATTGGAAACAATGTCAAGAAAATGACTCACATCAAGGAATGGCTCAACACTCAATTTGATATGAAAGATTTGGGTGAAGCAGCCTATGTTCTTGGCATTCAGATTATTAGAAACCGGAAGAACAGATCTCTTGCTCTCTCTCAAACAACCTACATAGACAAAGTGTTAGAGAGATTCTCCATGAACAACACCAATGGGGCAAACATGCCTTCTAGATATGGTATTCATCTATCTAAGGAACAGTCTCCGACTGATCCTCAAGAGATAGAGGACATGGCAAAAATTCCCTATGGCTGTGCAGTTGGAAGTCTAATGTATGCAATGTTATGCACTAGACCTGACATCTGTTATGCTGTTGGAATCGTGAGCAGGTATCAGTCTAATCCAGGACAAGAACATTGGAATGCAGTTAAGTATATTCTGAAATACTTAAAGAGTACAAGGAATCTTGTGTTAGTCTACAAGGGTGGTGCTTTAAATCCCATAGGCTACACTGATTCAGATTTCCAGGCAAGTCTTGAAGACAGGAAATCTACATCTGGGATGGTATTTACTCTTGGGGGTGGAGCAGTGGTTTGGAGAAGTGCTAAACAAACCGCGATATCGGACTCAACTATGGAAGCTGAATACATAGCTGCAGCCGAAGCTGCTAAAGAACTTGTCTTGCTAAGAAAGTTCTTCACCAGCATAGGTGTTGTTCCTGGAATAGAAAAGCCTCTGGTCTTACTTTGTGATAATAATGGAGCAATAGCAAACAGTAAAGAACCTCGAAGCCACAAGAGACGCAAACACATTGAAAGGAAGTATCACATTATCAGAGAATACGTGGCAAGAGGGGATGTACTAGTTGAGAAAGTTGACACAGAGGACAACCTAGCTGATCCATTTACCAAAGTCCTGGCCGTGACAGCCTCTGAAAAGCACCGTCAGAATTTAGGATTAATTGATATGTACTAATTAGTTTTATATTAGTGCAAGTGGGAGTTTGTTAGGTTTTATGCCCTAAATAAAACTCCATTTCAATGTAATCTATTTTATTCAACATCAATAAAGAAACAGAAGTATTTTTCATTCATTTGTGTATGTTTTTGTTCACTTTATCAACTGCTTGTCTATTTGATTTATATATCCATCTTAAACCCTTTTCACATACTTGATCCTGTTTATTGTGTTGTCATCACATTGGAAAGTAAACATGACTATGTGCATAAAGTTTCCTAGATTTATCAGACACAGGGTTTTACTAATATGATAATCTACAACAAGAGTTTACTTGCATTTGGAGAAATGCTATGCTCTTTCCATAACATTGGTTAAAGTAAAGCTCAGGTTGGATGCATGGAGTATGCATCGGAAGGGACCGATATTGAACTTTGACTTAGATTTAATTAAACTTACCGTAAAATCTATTCAAGTCAATATCGCCAAGTTGATCCTAGATCAAATGTTCTTAATCTTGTTATGATTAGGCTCAATCTTGAAAGGCTATTTGTGTTCTTTGATTTGTTAGATAAGCCTACTTTTAGGTCCGGGTGATACGTACATTTTGGGAACACGGTAGTGCAATTGAGTGGGAGCGCTAGCATAAACATGGACTCTATAGCTTCTATCTGGCGAAGAGTAAGCAAAGGATGATCTCCTTCAAGCTTGACCAAATGAACATAAATGGTGGAGTACTCATTTCACATAAGCTGAAATATCATTTATACGGGGTCAAGTGTTTTAAGGATAAAATACATACTAGGGTGTTACGGTAATCTAATCCCTTTACAGTGTAGATCATTCATATAGAGGATCATTGATCAAATTAGGATTATAACAATGGATAACTAATGATGTGTCTATATGGTGGAACATATAGAGCATTCTATATACTGAGAGTGAAATTCTAAGTTCTATGCGTGGATTCAACGAAGAATTAATAAGTTAGTGAATTTTAGTGCTAAATTCTTGATCTACTTATTTGAAGCTCGGTTATATAGACCCATGGTCCCCGCACTAGTTGAGATAATATTGTTTGTAAGACTCATGTAATTGGTTTTGATTAATCAATTATAATTCACAAATTAGACTATGTCTGTTTGTGAAATTTTCACTAAGTAAGGGCGAAATTGTAAAGAAAGAGTTAATAGGGGCATATTTGTTAATTATGATACTTTGTATGGTTCAATTAATAAATATGATAAATGACAATATTATTTAATAATTATTTATAGTTATTAAATAGTTAGAAGTGGCATTTAAATGGTTGAATTAGAAAATTGGCATTTTTGAGAAAATCAGATACAAAAGTGTTAAAATTGCAAAATTGCAAAAAGCAAGGCCCAAATCCACCAAGCCATGGCCGGCCACTTTTGTAGGCTTTTTAAATTGATATTTTCATTATTTTAATGCCAAATAATTCAAACCTAACCCTAGAGGAATGCTATAAATAGATAGTGAAGGCTTCAGGAAAATTACACTTTGTGAATCAAAAAAACCTGACCCTTCTCTCTCTTCCTTGGCCGCCACTCTCTCTCTCTCTTCTTCCTTAGAATTTCGAAATTACCTTAGTGATTAGAGTAGTGCCCACACACAGCAAGCAATACCTCAATCATTGTGAGGAAGATCGTGAAGAAAGATCATCAGCAAAGGAGTTTCAGCATCAAGGATTCAGAGAAAGAGATCCAGGTTCAGATCTTGATAATACTCTGCTACAGAAAGGATACAAGGGTTAGAGATCTGAACGGAAGGAGTCATTTAATTTCGATGCACCCAATGTAAGGTTTCTTTAACTTTATATGTGTTTAATTTATCGTTTTAGAAAGTTCTTATTTAGGATGTTAATAAACATACTTGTGAGTAGATCTAAGATCCTGGTAAAATAAATTCCAACAGGTACTCCTTAACATTTTTCTGAAAATTATAAGGAACCGGATCCTCATTAGTAGGATGGGCCAGGAGAGTGAAAAAACCGTCTTTAAACTTATCCCCCTTCTTAGGGACCGATTCAAGTTCATAAGAATACAAAATTTTAGCCGGGCTAGGTGAAGCCCAACCTTGGGCTACATAAAAAATAAATAAGCTTGAGAGTAGGCGGTAAGCTTGAGGAATGAGTTGGTAAGGTATAAGGCCGACAAAAACAAGGAAATTTATAAAATAATCTTGAAGGGGAAGCATGGCCCCGGACATGAGATGGGTCTGGCTCCAAGCTCCAAAACCCCCATAGTTGTGATTGGGTGTCTCTTCGTCTTGAGGCAATTGATGAAATACCCCAGACGCGGATGGCTTGATGCCAGCCACAGTCACAATTTTCTCCAACTGGTGGGCGCAAGTCAGGGTGGAGCGAAGCTCGTCTGCCTCCCAGCCGTTAGAACGACAAGTATAGTTCTCTTGGGAAACTGGGCCCTTCATGACTTCCTCTAGGGTGGCCAAAGTAACCGCCCTTCCGAGAAGATTTGGTTCCAGACGCAAGGGTAGACATTTTTGTTCTGAAAAAAGAAAGAATCCAGCAGTTAGCCCCCAAACCAAACCCTAATGATTAAAAGAGGGAATGGGGGTCCCCTAATCGCTGGAAAGGGGCCCCCTCCAAATGTTTGCCAAAAATGTGAACCCAAAGGATTTTCCTTAGCAAACATCGGGTGCAAAAATCTCAAAGGCAGCGAAAGCAGAAGAAAAGCAAAAAACGCCGAATGTGGGACAAAAATCGCCCCATACCCTAAATAATCTTTCGACAGAGAGGTCGATTGCAAGGAAGAATGGAGGAAAATAACAAAACACAAATAAAAGAGATTCTACACATCACATAACAGACTTAGTGTTATAGTGAGATTTCTCTCACCTAGAAACTCGACACCAGACTCCTATTTAGAGGACACATATATTCAGATTTCCAATGAAAGTTGAATTGTCCATGAGAGACTTCTTGAAGTTTAAACCTCGCCCAGGATAAAACTAGCGAGATACTGCGAGTACGACCTAAGTCGGATCGCATAACCGTAATTTGCATTATGCAGGATGGATCCAACTTGCATGTGTCAGGACATATGCGATTATCCTCTATATACTTATGCAAAAGCTTAGAGACCAACTCTCTATGATGCGATTTGGTCCCAACGACCCGATAGCCTTGATAAACCAATATAAATTCGCGTGTCTAGGTTCTATCAGCTCGACACGCGATGTTTACAAGAGGCGATTATCTAAGAACGCAGGCATTCCAAACGTAATGATAACCCTGCGAGCTCAACAACGGAACATGAACAGTCAACCCGTAGATGCGGAAGCCGCATCCGTTGACAGACTTAGTAACTGTCATTCATTTATTAATGCTAACGTTGCTTGGTTTTAATTATTGCAATTCAATATGTAAGTAATGGATTAACAATGAATGTGATCCTTGTGTAACCGATTGGACACCTGCTTTGTATATAAAGGGGTGATCCACCATGAAATGGCACCTACGAATCCCTTGCTACAGTGGACTAAGCAGATCACAATCTGACTGAACCACTATAATTCTCTGTTTTATTGTTATTTTCCAGCCTTCGTTGATTGTTTCCCATTCCCAGTCGAGTACTCGCCATTCTAGGTTGAATACTCGCACTTGTCTTTACACCTAAATTTCTTCTTGTTATTAACAATACAATATAATTTGGTGTTGCAAAATTCACTCGACAACACTTAGCCAAAGCTATTTCCAAGAAATCTAACACTCAACCAAAAAGTTCAACCCTAACATGCAAATAAACAGTAAAGACAATGAGTATTGTCCAAGAAACTTACATGAAAGTTGAGAACTAGGGGTTAGTGTTGATCCACGGTAAAAAGCGGATTGGCAGCGACGGAGAAATAGCAGCAAGATATCTATGGTTTCTGAAATTTTTTCACAAAGATGTTCTTATGAAAAAAATGGCAAAGTGATGAAAGTAACCAAATGAAGGACAAAGGCTGGCTTACTCTACACCAAACAAGCCTCGTTTACTCTGCACCAAAAAAGGCTTAGGGGGTAAATGTTGCCCTCTATTTTGCCCAAAATACGTGGACCAGTGTAACGACGACACGTGGAGCTGAGAGGCTCAACTCTTAAAGAAATTGACTAAGTCTTTGGCAATAGGAGTATTGATGAGAAGATAACTCCCGGAGAAGATATGAGAAGGATGTTGGGTTTTATGCCCTAAATAAAACTCATTTCAATATAATCAGATTTACTTATTAATATAGATCAGAAATAACATTTAATGTTGCATGGTTCACATGATTTATTTCATGATTATATGTACATAATGTATAAATTCATCTGAAACCCTTTTCACATACTTGATCCTGTTTATTGTGCCGTCAACACATTGGAAAGTAAACATGACTATGTGAATAAAGTTTCCTAGATTTATCGACACGTGGTTTTACTGATATGATAATCTACAACAAGAGTTTACTTGCATTTGGAGAAGTGCTATGTTCTTTCCAGAGCATTGGTTAAAGTAAAGCTCAGGTTGGATGCATGGAGTATGCATCGGAAGGGACCGATATTGAACTTTGACTTAGATTTATTAAACTTACCGTAATATCTATTCAAGTCAATATCGCCTAGTTGATCCTAGATCAAATGATCTTAATCCTGTTATGATTAGGCTCAATCTTGAAAGGCTATTCGTGTTCTTTGATTTGTTAGTTAAGCCTACTTTTAGGTCAGGGTGATACGTACATTTTGGGAACACGGTAGTTCAATTGAGTGGGAGCGCTATCATAAACATGGAATCTATAGCTTCTATCTGGCGAATAGTAAGCAAAGGATGATCTCCTTCGAGCTTGACCAAACGAACATAAATGGTGGAGTACTCATTTCACATAAGCTGAAATATCATTTATACGGGGTCAAGTGTTTTAAGGAATAAATACATTGTAGGGTGTAACTATAATTTAATCCCTTTACAAGCAGTAGATCATTCATATGTAGGATCATTGATCACATTAGGATTATAACAATGGATAACTAATGATGTGTCTATATGGTGGAACATATAGAGCATTCTATATACTGAGAGTGCAATTCTAAGTTCTATGCGTGGATTCAACGAAGAATTAATAAGTTAGTGAATTTTAGTGTTAAATTCTTTATCTACTTATTGGAAGCTCGGTTATATAGACCCATGGTCCCCCCACTAGTTGAGATAATATTGCTTGTAAGACTCATGTAATTGGTTTTGATTAATCAATTATAATTCTCAAATTAGACTATGTCTATTTGTGAATTTTTCACTAAGTAAGGGCGAAATTGTAAAGAAAGAGTTTATAGGGGCATATTTGTTAATTATGATACTTTGTATGGTTCAATTAATAAATATGATAAATGACAATATTATTTAATAATTATTTATAGTTATTAAATAGTTAGAA
The DNA here is from genome assembly GCF_029168945.1 of Cannabis sativa. NCBI lineage: Eukaryota > Viridiplantae > Streptophyta > Magnoliopsida > Rosales > Cannabaceae > Cannabis > Cannabis sativa. The sequence goes on along the minus strand of NC_083609.1, from coordinate 39,142,476 downwards.
TTGGCATTTAAATGGTTGAATTAGGAAATTGGCATTTTTGAGAAAATCAGATACAAAAGGTGTTAAAATTGCAAAATTGCAAAAAGCAAGGCCCAATCCACTAAGTTTAGGGCCAGCCACTTTTGTAGGAAATTTAAACTGATTTTTTCATTATTTTAATGCCATATAATTCAAATCTAACCCTAGTGGAATGCTATAAATAGATAGTGAAGGCTTCAGGAAAAACACACTTTTCTTCTGACTTTTTCTATTCAGAAAAACTGAGCCTTCTCTCTCCCTATCTTTAGCCGACCACTCTCTCTCTTCTTCCCTTAGAATTTCGAAATCCTTAGTGATTTGAGTAGTGCCCACACACATCAAGTGATACCTCAATCATAGTGAGGAAGATCGTGAAGAAAGATCATCAAGAAAGGAGTTTCAAAGATCAAAGATTCGTAGAAAGAGATCCAAAGTTCGATATTGATAATGCTCGCTACGTAAAGGAATCAAGGGCTAGATATCTGAACGGAAGGAGTCATTATATTCCGCTGCACCCAATGTAAGGTTTCCTAAACTTTATATGTGTTTAATTTATCGTTTTAGAAAGTTCATATTTAGGATGTTAATAAACATACTTCGTGAGTAGATCTAAGATCCCGGTAAAATAAATTCCAACAACTCGGCCTCGCAGCCATGGTAATTGATTTACTTACATGTAATTTGGACTTTAAAACGATTGTTTGTATGTTCTTTGGATGGTATCATGTTGTATTGAGTGTTATTTGATGATTGATTGATGATTGTGAAATTTTCGTGAAAAATAATTGTTATTTCGGTTCTGGCATTATTTTTATTGGATAGTATGGAAAACATTAAGCAAGTTAGCCTTTTACAGAACTCAATTTGGATTTTATTTGAATTAGTTATGATTTTTTCAAGATTTGACAAAATCTGGCCGTGTACGATAGTTTCGCGATCGCAGAACTGTCCGTACAGTTTCGAATTTTTTTCAATTTTCTTCAATTTTTCATACTTTTTCATGGAATTAACTTCCAATTTTTTGTATGGTTTTGTATATATACTATTACTATTCCTAATTCAATTCTAATTATCATTTTGAATTAATTTAAATTTTTTTAATTTAATTCAAGATATTAGTGTAATTTGAATTTGAATAGAATTAGTATTTATCTTTTGCTTAAAAATCTATCTTATTTTTAAATTTGATTATATTTTTTAAATTTAAGGTCGATATTTTAAGATATTTATAATATCTTTTAAGATATTTATAATATCTTTTAAGATATTTAAAAATATCTTATCTTTTAAAGATATTTATAATATCTTTTAAGATATTTTAAAAATATCTTATCTTTTAAGATTTTTTAATTAAATCTTTTTAGATATTTTGACCATATTTAAATTTAAAATAAGATATTTATAATCATGTAATTTTAAATAGATATAAGATATTTTGCTAATTTTTTAAATTTTGTTATTTTATTTATTTAAATTACATTTAAAAATTTGAAAAAGATATTTATTTATCTTTTCTAATTTTTTATTTAATTTTTATTTATAAAATAACATTTAAAATTTAAAAGTAGTTAGCAAATTTTTGAAATGATATTTAGGTTGGTTGAAACCTAATTTTTCAAAATTGTAGGTTTAATTTTAAATTTAAATATTTAATTAATTTTCGAAATTTTTTTTTAAATTTTTTTTTATTTTTTTTTCGAAAATCTTTTTTAATAATATTTCGAAATTAATTATTTAATTTAAAATTAAATAAATCCTACATCCAACTATCCAGCTAACCTTGTTGCAGGAGTATGTGTTTTAGCTTATGTGTAAGTTTTTAAAACCTATTATTACTTGATTGCAAATAGCCATGGTTACTTTTTGCCGCATCTAATGATCCGATGGCTCCCTTGGTCAAGATAATAATTTGTAAATGTGTATATTTACAATCTTCTTTCATCTCGTGTATGACCTAGCAACATGATAGGACCCATCCAAAGTGTGCCCGTGTGAGCCTATGTGTTTAATTTTATTATAGATGCATATAGGTTAATGTTGCTAAATAAAATGTCATAGTCATCGATAGATTTTATTTAGGCCCATTTAGTTTTGGGCTTATTCAATTAATACATTGTTTCTGTTCTTATTAAGGTTAAATTCCTCTCTTTTGGGCCTCAGGTGAGAGTCGGGAGCCATAGAAGTGGGTACGACATACCGAACCCAAGACTCCCCTCACACAAACCACCCCAATTGTGAAGGCCCATTTGCCCGATTTGAATGACCGTACTAGGTTAATTAAACTAGTTTAACCTAATAAAATTGATTAGCAACATAATTAATTTCATTTATTTTGAAATTAATTTAAGAAAAATATAGTTTAAGGAATTTTATATTCTAAGCTAAACTATATGTATTTTCTTGTATTTAATTAAATATAGAATTATAACCATCTAGATTCTTTCTCTAACTTAATTTAAATTTTTAATTAAATATTCTTATTTAAGTTGATATTTAGTTATCTACAACTAACCAACTTAAATCTCGAATATCTTTTGAATTTCAAATTTCAAAATTAAGTCGAGGAATTTTAGGCATTGGTTATTAAGATTCTTAAGATATTTTTAAGTTAATATCTTTTCGAATATTAACTTAACATGGAATATTTTTGAATTAAGTGGTTACAACTTAATTTTTTGATATTTAATTAAATTTAAATTTGAAAATATTTAAGTTCTAGATTTTTTCTAGTATAACTTAAATTAGATATTTTTTTTCAAATTTTGTGGAAAAGATACTTAGTCAAATAAGATATTTTCTAGATAGTTATTTCGTACTACTTATTATTTCTAATATTAAATAGGAAAATATTATACATTGTGAAATTAATTATTTAAATAATTAATTTTGGTACAATTTATTTTAAGTATATTTTTCCTAGTATTAAACTAGAGATTAATAATTAAGCCTTCTCTACACTTAATTATTTATTTCTTGAATTTAATACATTTAATTAATTTGAAAAATTAAATATCTAAGTTGATTTTCATCATGATACTTAAATATTTCTTTTTCATGACATTTAATTAAATAGAAAATTATTTTTAGTTGAAATTTATTTTTTCAACTAAATTTAAATAATTTTCAAAATATATTTTTTTCTTTATTTTATTAATCAATTTTCGAAATTGCATTTCTTAAATGCTAGAATTTCGAATTTTATCTTGAAAAATAGATTAAGTTGTAAATTAATTATTTATTTTAATTAATTCTTGGATCAACTTAAATCAATGATTTTTTCATTTATTGATTAATTTAAAATAAATTGAATTAAAGTATATTATTAGAAATTGAATTAATTAGTCAAAGGAAAATCTAGATAGGTGATATTCTTGCTTGAAGTATTTTTTTCTAAGTGTATTTAATTAAATAGAAAATTAATATTTAAGTTGATTTTTATCATCATACTTAAATATTTGTAATTTTTCTTATATATTTAATTAAATAGGAAAATTATATTTTTTGTTGTAAATTAATTTTATTAATTAATTTTGGGCTAACATTAAATTAGAATAATTTTTCCAGGATTTATTTTTTATTTTAATATGTATTTTTCGAACATTGTATTCTTATATACTTTAATTTTTCGAAATGCAATATATATTTATAGAAAATTAAATTTGAGTTGTAAATTAATTTAAATTAATTTTGTAACAACTTAAATATTTTTTTCTAAATATTTATTGGAAATTATTACTAAGATGGAAATAATTCATGTTATTTTCATATCCATCTAAGTAAAATTTATAAATATTAAATTAAAATTTATATTTAGAATTTTTCATTCTAAATTGGAAATTTTAAATAAATATATATTTAAAATAAATAGATTAAATAAAGAGAATCAAAGAAAATACAACTCACTTTAAATAATGAGCTTGATTATTATTAAGATATTCGATCTCCATTGTTGGTCTTACAAAAGTTAAATGTTTTCAATATAACCTCGAGACGCTAGACTTCGTCCCCCTATGGATGGTTATTCGTTGAACGCATTTAACACCGTAAGATTTCATTTGATAAGTGTTTTGTAAGTTTTCGTCTCTATTAGACTCTCCCCTACGTGACTACTTAGAGATAAACTTATGAAACATGAAACAATGGTGGAAGCTCATAAAATGAGAATAACCTTGACTCTCGCCTACCTGGACAACGTTGGATTCTTATTTTGATCGAATAAAAGGTTGCTAGAATGGTTTCTATTTTAGATGAGCTGACAACTCTATTCAATAAATGATGCTTTGACTCTCGCCTACCGGACACCGTATCGCTTGTTGAAAACCTTGGAAATTATTTAGGATTGTATGTTTTAGTATTTTCACTAGTCATTCCTACTTGCTATATGCTTATAATTTCTGAATTGTGTATGAATTTATATTGAACCTTGTTATTTTCTGTTATTAAGTTGTAGTTTAATTTCAAATCTTCATTGTTGGTCTAACTTGGCTTGTTTATCTAATGAGATAAATCCCTAGTGGATTTTCACCATTAGACATACATAATAGTGTTAGATTTCGAAAGATAAATATTGTACATGCGACATCTAGCTGTTCATCAATTGATGACACCTTAGACTAGTATTTTTACGATATGAAACAAGAAGATTATATAAATAAGATTACTTTGACTTTCGCTAATCGAAGCATCGTTGGATTCTTATTTTAAACGAAATTATCCTAATTCCTCTTAGCTTATTCATTTCGAATTAGCTTTCAAAACATATCATTGGATGAATGGTCTATAAATCATTTCATGTCATTTTATATGACGCATATGATTATAATCCCGAAATTCTATTCCCAATTGATATAAATCCTCAATCTTAGAAATCTCCTACTTGTAATGGGCAAATCCGACTTAGAGTTTGTATTAGTAAGGTTGGTCCAAGATAGAATTACTCATTATATTTGGTATAAATTTAAGTCTTTGACTTTAATTTTAGATTCCAAATAGAAATTTTCTTAAATTTAATTCCGTATCACAATACAAACTTACACTTTCTCAAGTGTTTAATATCCATCTTTTATTAATGGATTAAAAACCGTATGGAATGTGAGTTAGGTATTCTGTGACCAGATCCACTAAGTATTCTAAGAACTCTTTGATGTAACTAAACCTATATCATCCAAAGACACTACCATTTTTTTTTAATCTATGGCATTTGTATCTTGTTCATAGTGGTTTTGACAAGATCAATCTCTGCAAAGAGTTAATATGCCTATATCCACTGAAAGTAGTTCATCTCATTCGCAGATGGATGTACATTCAGGGGTGGATATGAGTTTTTCGTTGTATTCTTAAAACGATAACTCTAGATTATACCTTATGCAAAGAAATTTGAAATGTTTAAAAAATTTCATTAATTTCTAGCAATGGTTAATCACCATTAAAATAAGTGGTTAAAGATCTTGCGAATCGATAGGGTGGAGAAATAGTTAGTAGATATGCAAGCTCAAAGATCATTACATTGATTTTTGAATTATATCCAAACTTACCTCCCGTAAATTTCGATTTGCATATTGATGATTAGTTACTAGTCGTTGCCTAAGTCCTTCTATGGTAATACAATTTCGAATGATGTAATGGTTGTATACTTAATGTAAATCATTACTAGATTCATGGATGACCTAATCAAAATCTTAAGAAAGGCTAGAACCGTTAACCATGGTTTGTTAGCTTTTCTAAGTGATTGTGGTGGACCATCCCATTGTCAATAGATAAGAAAGTGTTTGTTCAAACAAATACTACTTTTCTAAGAAAATGACTAAGTCTGAAAAACAAGTAGCAAATAAAGGAGATATTTATTCTTGATTCCAAAAGTGTTCTATCATCTTATATAACATATGATGATCCCACTGCCTCTGTTGTCTTGTCACAACCGAAGAGATCAATACCATTTAGTTTTCTTCGACATAATTCACGCACTGTCGTAGTGGGAGAGTTTCTAGGAACTCACCTTCTTATGACTTGGGAGACACAAGTGATTAAAATCCATTGTGAGTTTAAACAAGTAATGGATTGTCAAGATAAGAAACTAAGAAGAAAGCCAATAGAACTATGGTTTAATCCATTCACATGGAATGACCTAAAGTTTTCTATTACAAGGACATAAAAGGAAATTTTCGTTTATAAGTCCATTCAATGGACTGAACAAAACTTCTTGTTCCTAGTATTATAGGTTTGAGTTTATCTAAACCTATGGCTTGTGGTATACCTGGTAATTACTTACTCTAATGCAAGCAACTTAAGTAAGATGTCGAAGCATTTTCTTTTCTAATGGCAATCTATGTAAGCTTCACAACTTCTTAGGCATAGATTTTATTTATCTAAGGAAAAGTCTTAACTATTCCGAAAAGATAAAGCCATGAAAGAATTTCTTACATCAACAAGGAGAGGTCTTAGATATGCTTTTGTATGCCTTGCACCGTACACCCGCTCGTTGAGTGGGAGTAATGAGTAGGTATCGATTAATCCAGGAGAAGAACATTGGAAGACAATCAAGTAAATCTTAAGATAAAGAAGAGGAACTATATGTTAGTCTATAAGAGTGTGTTTAAAAACTTCTTAGACTACACCATATATCGATTTCGAAATTTGCCTTAGTGCTAGAAAATCTTTCTCTGATAAGATGGTGGTTACTTCCTGGGGTGGAATAGTGATTTTGGAGAAGTTTAAAAACCATTCGAAGTCTCTAGGTCTACTCAGAGAGAGACCGAATGTTAAAGTCAGCAGAAAGGTACTTATTCGAGCCTAAGGAAAGTTCTATACATCTTTGGCACCATTCCAAATTGCCTTAAACTACTAAAGTGTTAATTTCCCGATTAACCAAAACTAGTTGCCAAAGGTATAGAATCCAAACATCCCAAGAGAGTAGACATATAGAGAGGAATTTCACATTATCAATGATTTTGTGATTAAGGAAGAGTAATGGTGGAGAAAAGGTTGTGGTTAATTCAACCTTTCAGATCCTATTATGAGGAGTTTACTACTACTACACTTGATTTGTATATCAAGGTGTTGAGATTATTTGAAACGCACTTTTTGTTTTATATTAGTGCAAGTGGGAGTCATTGGGTTTTATGCCCTAAATAAAACTCATTTCAATATAATCGATTTACTTATTAATATAGATCGTAAATAACATTTAATGTTGCATGGTTCACATGATTTATTTCATGATTATATGTACATAATGTATAAATTCATCCGAAACCCTTTTCACATACTTGATCCCGTTTTATTGTGCCGTCAACACATTGGAAAGTAAACATGACTATGTGAATAAAGTTTCCTAGATTTATCGTACACGTATTTTACCGATATGATAATCTACAACAAGAGTTTACTTGCATTTGGAGAAGTGCTATGTTCTTTCCAGCATTGGTTAAAGTAAAGCTCAGTTGGATGCATGGAGTATGCATCGAAGGGACCGATATTGAACTTTGACTTAGATTTATTAAACTTACCGTAATATCTATTCAAGTCACTATCGCCTAGTTGATCCTAGATCAAATGATCTTAATCCCGTTATGATTAGGCTCAATCTTGAAAGGCTATTCGTGTTCTTTGATTTGTTAGTTAAGCCTACTTTTAGCCGTGGTGATACGTACATTTTGGGAACACGCGTAGTTCAATCTGAGTGGGAGCGCTATCATAAACATGGAATCTATAGCTTCTATCTCGGCGAATAAGTAAGCAAAGGATGATCTCCTTCGAGCTTGACCAAACGAACATAAATGGTGGAGTACTCATTTCACATAAGCCGAAATATCATTTATACTAGGTCAAGTGTTTTAAGGAATAAATACATTGTAGGGTGTAACGGTAATTTAATCCCTTTACGTTGTAGATCATTCATATAGAGGATCAGTGATCACATTAGGATTATAACAATGGATAACTAATGATGTGTCTATATGGTGGAACATATAGAGCATTCTATATACTGAGAGTGCAATTCTAAGTTCTATGCGTGGATTCAACGAAGAATTAATAAGTTAGTGAATTTTAGTGTTAAATTCTTTATCTACTTATTGGAAGCTCGGTTATATAGACCCATGGTCCCCCCACTAGTTGAGATAATATTGCTTGTAAGACTCATGTAATTGGTTTTGATTAATCAATTATAATTCTCAAATTAGACTATGTCTATTTGTGAATTTTTCACTAAGTAAGGGCGAAATTGTAAAGAAAGAGTTTATAGGGGCATATTTGTTAATTATGATACTTTGTATGGTTCAATTAATAAATATGATAAATGACAATATTATTTAATAATTATTTATAGTTATTAAATAGTTAGAATTGGCATTTAAATGGTTGAATTAGGAAATTGGCATTTTTGAGAAAATCAGATACAAAAGGTGTTAAAATTGCAAAATTGCAAAAAGCAAGGCCCAATCCACTAAGTTTAGGGCCAGCCACTTTTGTAGGAAATTTAAACTGATTTTTTCATTATTTTAATGCCATATAATTCAAATCTAACCCTAGTGGAATGCTATAAATAGATAGTGAAGGCTTCAGGAAAAACACACTTTTCTTCTGACTTTTTCTATTCAGAAAAACTGAGCCTTCTCTCTCCCTATCTTTAGCTGACCACTCTCTCTCTTCTTCCTTAGAATTTCGAAATCCTTAGTGATTTGAGTAGTGCCCACACACATCAAGTGATACCTCAATCATAGTGAGGAAGATCGTGAAGAAAGATCATCAGCAAAGGAGTTTCAAAGATCAAAGATTCGCAGAAAGAGATCCAGGTTCGTATATTGATAATGCTCGCTACGTAAAGGAATCAAGGGCTAGATATCTGAACGGAAGGAGTCATTATATTCCGCTGCACCCAATGTAAGGTTTCCTAAACTTTATATGTGTTTAATTTATCGTTTTAGAAAGTTCATATTTAGGATGTTAATAAACATACTTGTGAGTAGATCTAAGATCCTGGTAAAATAAATTCCAACAAAGGACCCACATACTCCCGGAGGCCAGGGGCATGCTAAGGCACCTCCAGGAGGTACTGGACTCTATTTGAACAGTCACCTCGCATTTAATGCCGCATAGGAGAAAACGTATGGGAACTGCCATAAGCAATAAGTTTGACGGCGTAACCCCTCTTTTGCAGCTATTACGCTGTGATTAATAAGGCTAGTGACGGCTACTTTATGAGGGATCACATCAATCAAGACGGGATAAAAGATTATATCCACCTAACTCCTAAGATACCTACGTATAGGTCATGTATTTCTTATTTTGTATCTGCTAGGAATATGTGCCCTTATTGAAGGGATTCCCCCTGAAAAACACTATTAATACCCCCAAACACACTGAGATAGGGGTCGAGAATTCTAGGTTCATAAGAATTAAGGAGAGTAAATAGGAGTGATATCCACCAAGAACATTCCCTGTAATAATTACACTCATAAATAACAAAGACTCGTGGACTAAGGCTCATTAATGCCCCCACCACGTAAAAATCCCATGCATTAAACTTTCTACAGCTCTCTTATGTATTATTAAATTGGTTGTCGAAAACCTCAGTCAACACTTAGAATCTCCTACTTGTATATGCTTAGTTTAGGCAAATTAAACTTAGAGTTAGATTAGTAGTGGTGGTCCAAGAAAGAATACTCATGTATATTTGGTATAAATTTAAGTCTTTCACTTTAAATTTTGGACTCCAAATAGAAATTTTATGTTTCCATTTCCAAAATACAATACAGTTCAACTTTCACAAGTGATTAATATCTATTTTCTATCAATGGATTCAAATTGTATGTTAATATTGAATATGAGTTTAATAATTAGTGACCAAATCCACTTGGACTATTCTAAGAGCTCTTTATTGTAACTAGACCTAAGTCATCAAATGATCACAACCACATCTTTTATATATCTATGGCATTTGCATCTTGTTCAAAGTTGTTTTGACAAGATCCTTCTCTACAAAGAGTCAATATGCCTATATCAACTGAAATTAAGTTCATCTCATTCGAAGATGGATGTACATTCAGGGGTGGATATGAGTTTTTGTTATATTCTTAAGACGATCACTATAGATTTTACCTTATGCAAAAGAAATTTGAAATGCTTAAAAAATTTCATGAATTTCTAGCAATGGTGAAAAACCATTAAGGTAAGTGGTTAAAGATCTTTCGAAGTGATAGGGGTGGAGAAATATTTAGTAGATATGCAGTTCAAAGATCATTAAGTTGATTTTTTTGAATTATATCCAAACTTACCTCCCCAGAAATTCGATTTTCATATTGATGATAGTATAAGGTCTATGATTAGGTACTAGTCGTTGCCTAAGTCCTTCTAAGGAAATATCCTAGTGATAGGAAAATTTCAGAATGATGGAATGGTTGTGTACTTAGTATAAACCATTACTAGATTCATGGATGACCTAATCGTAATCTTAAGAGAAGCTAGAACTGTTAACCAAGATTTGCATGTTTGTTAGCTATTCTAAGTGATTAGGGGTGGACAATCCCATAGTCATTAGAAAAGAAAGTGTTTGTTTTAACAAATACTACTTTTCTAAGAAAATGACTAAGTTGAAAACAAAGTAGCAAAATAGTGGAGATATTTTTTCTTGATTCCAAAAGTGTTCAATCATCTTATTCGAAATAAGATGATGCCACTGCCTCTGTTGTTTTGACACAACCGAAGAGGACAATACCATTTAGTATTCTTAGACAAAACTCATGGTACCTTGTCGTAGTGGGAGGGTTTCAAGGAACTCACCCTGTTATGACTTGGGAGACACTTGTGATTAAAATTCATTGTTAGTTTAAACAGGTAATGGATTGTCAGAATAAGGAACTAAGAAGTAAAGCCAAGGGAACTATGGTTAAAACTATTCATATGGAACAACCAAAAGTTTTCTATTACAAGGACAAGAAAGGAAATTTCGTTAGTAAGTCTATTCAATGGACTTAACAAAACTTCCTGCTCCTAGTACTAAAGGTTTGAGTTTATCTAAACCTAGGGCTTGTGGTATCCTGGTAATTTACTTACTTTAGTGCAAGCAACTTACTTTAGTAAGATGTTGAAGCATTTTTTTTTCTAGTGGCTAAATCTATAGAAGCTTTTTGACTTCTAGATATAGATTTCATTTATCTAAGGAAAAGTTTCAGCTATTCAAGAAAAGATAAAGGCCAAGAAAAGAATTCCTTGAATCAACAGTGAGAGGTCTCAGATATGCTTTAGTATGCCTTAGACCAGACACCTGCTGTTGAGTGGGAGTAAAGAGTAGGTATCAAATTAATCCAGGAAAAGAACATTGGAAGACAATCAACTGAATCTTAAGACCAAGAAGAGGAACTATATGTTAGTCGATAAGGGTGTATTTAATACTCTTAGACTACACAAAATAAAATTTTTAGACTTGCCTTAGTGCTAGAAAGTCTTCTGATGAGATGGTGATTACTCTGGGGGTGGAGTAGTGATTTTGGAGAAGTGGAAAAACATATCTAAATTCTCTAAGTCTAGCAGAGAGACTGAATGTTAAAGTTGCAGGAAAGATACTTATTCAGTCTAAGGAAAGTTCTATACATTTTTGGCATTGTTCCAACATTTATTAACTACTAGTGTTACTTCCTGATTAACGCAAAAGTAGTTGCCAAAAGTAAACAATCCAGTATCCCTAAAGGAGTCGACATATAGAGAGGAATTTCACAATATCAAGGATTTTGTGATTTAGGAAATGTAATGGTGGAGGAAAGGTTGTATTGAATACAACCTGTCAGATCCTATTACGGAGAGTATACTACATACTACACTTGATTTGGATATCAAGGTGTTGAGATTATTTGAAATGCACTTTTCTTTTATATTAGTGCAAGTGGGAGTTTGTTGGGTATTGTGCCCTAAATAAAACTCATTTCAATATAATCAAATTTACTAATTAATAAAGATCAGAAATCATTTATTTCATGAATATAAATTCCATTAGGTCCAGAACATATGTATTTGTACATGATTATAGTGTTGTCAACACAGTGGAATATAATCATGATTATATGTTCAGAAAGTTTAATTCCCTGATTCGTCATCTCAATGGATTTTGACTGGTATTATAATCAGCGATAGGTATACTTACACCTTGGATAAGTGTTATGTCCTTTCTAGGGAATTGGCAAAGTTTACCAGTATCGGATGTAAGGAGTATACATTGGAAGGGACCGATATTGAACTTTGATTAGATATGATAAATTTACCGTAATATCTATTCAATTCAATATCACCTAGTTGATCCTAGATCAAATGATCTTAATCCTGACACTATTAGGTTCCATCTCAAGATTGTTATTCGTGTTCTTTGATTTGTTAGTTAAGCCTACTTTTTGGTCAGGGTGATACGTACATTTTGGGAACACGATAGTACAATTGAGTGGGAGCGCTAAACATAGATATGGAATCTATAGCTTCTATAGGTATTTAGAAGTGAAACGATGATTTCCTTCGAGCTTGACTGAATAGAGACAAATGATTGAGATCTCATTTTAGTGATTATATTATTTCACTAAAATATATTTTATAGGTGGCCAAGTATTTTAAGGATAAAATACATTAAAAGGGTGTAACGGTAATTTATCCTTACGTAATGTAGATCATCTATAGAGGATCATTGATTATTGGGATTATAAAATTGGATAATTAATAGCGTATTATATCGTGGAATATATAGAGCGTTCTATGTAACTGAGAGTGTAATTCGAAGTTCTATGGTGGATGCAACAAGGAATTAATATGTTAGTGAATTTAATTGGTGAATTCTAGGTCTGCTTATTGCAAGCTCGGTTATATAGGCCCATGGTCCCCATACTAGTTGAGACAAACTGCTTGTAAGACTCAGTTAATTGATTTTAATTTATCAATTATAATTCTAAAATTAGACTATATCTAGTTTATGAATTTTTTCACTATGTTATGGTTTGATTGTGAAGAAATAGTGTTTTGGGGTTTATTTGTTAATTAAGACACTTTATGAAGTCTAATTAATAAATATTATAAATGACAATTTTATTTGATAATTATTTTTAATTATTAAATAAATAGTTTTTGCATTTATAGGTTTGAATTGAAAAATATTGTATTATTGAAAGGAAGAATAAGTGGTTGAAATAAAGTGGCAAAATTGTAACTAGAGATTGGCCCTTTGAAGTGTACGACAAACAAGTTATTTTTGCCCAATATTTTATTCTTTTTTAATTTATATAATTCAACCCTAACCCTATTGAAGATATTATAAAAGGAAGGTTATGGTCTCTTCATCCAAACTAATGCCTCCAAAGCTAAAAAAAACCTAGATGAGACCTCTTCCTTCTTCTTTCTTCTTCAATTCGAAACCTATAGCCTTTCTTCACTAAATAATTTTAGCCATTAGTGATTGAGTAAGTTCCCACACACATCAAGTTGGTCCTCAATCAACAAGAAGGAGAGAAAGAGATCCAGGTTCAGATCTTCATAATGCTCTGCTACCGAAAGACATCAAGGGCTAGAGATCTGAACGGAAGGAGTCATTATATTCCGCTGCAATCAATGTAAGGTTTCTTAAACTTTATATGTGTTTATTTAAATTGTTTTAGAAATTCATATTAGGATGTTAAACAACACACATGGTAGTAAATCTAGATCCTGGTAAAATAATTCCAACAAAGTCTAGTCGCATTTGTATGGCTCGCATAGAATAGGACCAAGGAACAATTTAAGGCTCGCATATCCTGAGATATATGCGAGGACTTTCGAGATCCTCCTGCGAATTGTAAAGATCGATTCTTTACTCTGCGAGCTGGTCCAGATGACCCAACAACCTCAATAACCCGATAAGGACTGGGATGCCTTAGGTTGCCGACTTATTACAAGATGTCTGTATAAGCAACTTGAACAGGACGCAGGCATCCTAGACTCGACTAGTCTTGTATGCATCTTAAGCCTGCGGGCTTATGCAAGAATATGAACATGCAACTCACATTATAAAAGTCGCATACATTGCTGTATTTAGTGAATTAAGCTAAAACTGTCCTTCATTTATTGTATTTACGTTTTTATTAATTTAATTTTTGTAATTCAATGTACAAACAGATTGATAATGAATTCAATCTCTGTGTAATCAAAGGACACTTTCTTTGTATATAAAGGAGTGATCCAACATGAAATGGACAAGATAAAAAATCCTTGAAACAGTGGACTAAGCAGACCGTGATCTGACTAAACCACTATATTCCCTTGTGTTCTTAATATTTCTAGTGTATTTCAAGCATTTTTTTGTTCTTAGTTTGAATACTTGCCACTCTAGGTTGAGTATTCGTAGATTCTTCTACTCCTATTATTATTATATCATTTATTTTGTTGTTGTCTAAATTCCTTCAACAACACTTGACTCTTTGAGTCATATAGAATACGAGGGACATATTCGAGTTTTGAAAGAAAAACACACATTAGAATTCAAAACTTACCTTGGCCGGCCTAGGAGGTCTTGCTTGAGACCTAGCCGGCCCTAAGGGTTGATCATGGGAGTTCGCCACCTTTAGGGTTTTACCCTATAAAGCTTGCTTGTTCATGCTTGGGTTTGGTGATCTTGGACAGTTATTGGCTGAGTCATGGGACCCTGGCCGCAAGGCTTGTGAACCTTAGCCGTCATGGGCCTTGGTTCCAAGTAGGTGGCCAGTTTTCTATCCTCTCTTGACTTCAGCAAGAATCTGGCTCTGTAGGCATACACAACCTTAGTTTCATCCAAGGTTTCTTTGTATACTTTGTATGAAACTTAATTGTGAGTCTTATTATAGTTGAATGTTCAACTAAAGATTCAACATGGTTGGGATCTTGTAAGAAACTCTGCTTTAGCCGTAGCCCGATACGTGGCCCTTATAGGAGCTCTATCCTTGTCTTTTCTGACTATATGGTTCTAGTAGGGCCTTGGCCTCATGCATGCAAACCAATCTGAGATTAGGCCTCTTGGCTTTCATGTTCTTGCTTTGGTGTATAGGCTCTCTATTTCGAACACTACTATTATTTAGCCTTAAAGCAATCTATGACGGACATATGATCGACCTGGCTGTCTAGATTTACTTTGTCAAGCCAAAGTATGCCTGCACGACTTAGAGGCAAGTTTAGTAGCTTATTTTAAGCCTTAAAATTTCTTTGCATAAGTTCATTGTGCCAGCTCGATCCGTTGTACGGTATGGGCACCCTTCAAGCAACCATGCAGGTAAGTCCCTTGGTCACTTACTATTCACCAAGTTTCATAGACTTTGTCTGGGTTCTTCCTTTGGGTGGTGTGCATAGTACGCATGTGGAACTGAAAGAGTAACTTTGGCAAGTTAGTCTTGTGAGCAAGTGGTTAGACACAGTCAGTCTAATGTGTAATAAAAGCTTACAACTTAGTGTCCGCTTTTGAAATTACATAGCGGCTACCCCTGGGTGGCTTTACGAAGCAGAGGCCACCATTACACAACGGTGGGAGAACACGCCAATAAGGCAGTGGGTACTAGCGCTTTTATGGGTTCCTACACGATGAAATATTAGAGGAACTTAATTGACACGTTGGCTAGTGAGAATACTTACCAAGTTGTTCCCTATTTCAGTGTGTGTGTAGAAGTTCCAAGTCCAAGTTCTCATTGTACTCGCCAGACTTGTATGCACCTTCACTGTTATCTTGTAACATGGTGCAAACCTTTTTAGTTTAGTGCGAACATGCTTGCTACAAGGGGTTTGCTATCAATGAATATTCTTCATGGAGTAATTCTCTTGTGAGGAATTTCTTTCCTCGATCTGTTTATTGACGGGCCTGGTAACTCCTTGTGTGTAGCCATGCTACTTTGAGTTGGCTTGGTCTCTTCTTCTTTCCCTTTTGTCAATGGATCCTGCTAGCAAGATGTTGTGTACCTCTCAGTCATTGTAGACCATAAGTATAAGAGCAGACTGCTGTTGATCGAGCTAGCCAAGGCAAGACTAGTTGTCCAGCCATACTGAGGGAGCATTGCCTGGGCGATTGGATGAGGCCATGGCCAACCAGCATGTGGAGGTGGTGGCCGGCCAAAATGTGGATTCTATGGCCAGCCAAATTGTTGAGGACATGGTCGGTCAGCCTTCTAGAGGCCCAGTCGATGCTGTAGTTTGATCTCGTCTGCATTCGATTGGCTTTGCCCCCCGGTGTAATTGTCGTAAAGCCTTTGTGAACTTCTGTTAATAGCTATAGAACTTCTTTCTTGTAAACACTCCTTGGTGGTGTTGGGATACCACTTCTATGTGTTATGCTATCATGATTAGACACCTTGTAGCTGTCCTCCTAGTCCCTGCTTTCTGGCAACATCTTTGTTTGGAGGTAAATTGCGATAGGTTTCATCCATGTTGGAGTGTCATCCAGCATGTCAACCTCCTCTAGGACAACAATGATGGGTTCTTCTAGGAACTGGATGGGCATCAAGTTTTCTTGGTCAGCTATGGTACTACTTGCTAGGCGGGCAAGTGCATCTGCTATGGAATTCTATTCTTTTTGAAATAGGACTTAGTTCTTTGAAGAACTCAGTAGGGACCAAGTTTTCCTTACTTGTCAAGGCGCAGTCGACTAGTTGAGCGAGTGTGTCGGCTTTTGTGCTATCTTTTGGGGGCTTGCCTTCTAGGATAGCCTTTGAGCTGTCTTAACAGCTTTGGTAGGCCATCATCTTCTTGTATTGAGCTGTATATTCACCTGAGACATAACCTACGACTATCTAAGAGTTGTGGTGTATGTCTAGGTGGTTAGCTGGTGCTTCATGTGCTAGCCTGGGGGTTAGCATTTGCAGCTTCATGTCAAGCCTCCTTGTTAGATGCTTTGAAATTAACCTTGTTACCTCGTGCATCAGTTGCCCCCAGTTGTGTTGGGGGCTAGGTCTGCATCGGGCAAGTGGTCAATGCACGTTTTGGATTCTTGCTCTCTCTTCTTCTCTGGCTCTTGATTTTCTCCTAAACTCTGAGAGATTTGAGGAGATATGCTTCTATGATTAGCCATGAAGCTGATCAGAGCCTCGCCTTTGGTGGCCATGTCTGGTTGTGAGGTTCTTTTATGTTGGTCGAGTCTTAATGGTTCACATGGGTACTTGACCTGATGCTCCATGTTTCTGCAGAACCTACCACAACTACTGATCAGTGTACACCTTTATAGGGTGTATCTAGAAGTATGGCCTCAGCTTTTTGGAAGCCAAGAGAAAATTGTGGGTCAGCTTCTCCATGAGTAAGTCTCTTGCTGGTGTAGTATACAGGGTGCTATTGTGCTAAAATTAAAATACGCAAGTGCACGTAGTCACAAACAAGTAATACAATGATTAGTAACGAGTATCGTCTCCACAAGGACTGTAAAAATACAATTTCTATTGCAAAAGTTAATTACCAAACAAAATGCCCAAAAACCACATTAGAATGATTAATGCTTTAACTAAATAAACTAGCAAGATGGTAAATTAACTCAAAAGTGGCTACACAATGAAAATAAAAATGAGTTGTAAACTACTAAAATGTGAAAGGCTTGAACTATTGAATCCCCTAATGTCTAGCAAAATTTGTGCGTTTTGCTACACTAAAACGCTAGCAAAATTTTAGCAAAAATCCTAGGTTAACAAGAACTTCAGAAAAAGTGCATAAAACTCTTCCAAATTGTATGTTGTCAATTTATTGAACCTAATCAAACATATTACTATGCCAATCAAGCTCAAGAATACCATTTCCAAGCACAATTCTCAAATGTGACACAAGGAAATAACATATTAATTCCTATGTTATCACTAACGTAATCTAACAAGATTAAGAACTTGTGTCATCCAAGTTTAGTCCATTGTATTTAACCATTCTAACATTAAACATAACTCAACATCAAACTATTGGTGGCCAATCTACAACAAGAAATTAGCATAAAACACTTGAATGAACATGCGATTTTTTTTACTAAAATATTTGCATTAGAAAATTACTAAACTAAGACATAGGGTTCTTCAACAGTTCAAACTATAAAAAAGGTTAGCTCATAGCTAACTTAGAAACCACCATTACAATATGAAATTCAGCCATGGAGTTAGAAAGCTAGAGTTAGAGAAGAGAAAAAAGAAAGAAATAACAAACAACAATGGAGAAAATTTTTCCCCAAAGGTAGATGATGAAATCTTCTTGTCCTTCTCCTCTTTTCTCTTCTTTTCTTCTTCTGTACGATCTGGTCCTCTCTGGCAGAAAAAAATTATTCTTTCCTTTTTCTTCTCTCTTTTTCTGACAATGGAGGCTGCCCTCTTCAAAACAAAATGTTAGATTTTTTACCCTTTGCCCAACATAAACCCTACACATGTCATAAATCTAGCCTCTCCAAGTCTTTGCTCCAAAAACCACTCCTAGAACGCCACTTCATCTCCAAATTGCCACCACATTTAATGAAGTGCTAGCTCATCTTTTGTCCAAGAAATTTACACAACCTGCTACTGACATGTTTTGTAATACCCTAAAATTATGAAATGGATTAGCGAAACCCTAATTAGATAATTATGTATTATTGAGGAATTATATTATTATATAATTTAATATATGTGAATTTATGTGATTTATGACGTGTTAAGACCCCAGTGGAGAGCCAAGAGCATTTTAGTAATTTTGACCCGAGAAGGGTAAAATAGTGAAATTAATTTATTTACGTGCTTATGGAACTATATTATTATATAGTATGCCTGTGTTGTCTTTTCAAGTGTGTTTTGACAGTTTGGCGCGGTATAGTCACAACCGGGTATTTCGGGCCGAACCGGGTTCGGGTTCGAAATGCAATTGGGATTGAGTTATTGGCATTTTTTTTATTAGTGATTAATCTGAAATTTTATTTGAATTTAAATAAGCATGAAATCACTTTAATGCCCTTGTATGTGCATGAATATGTTTTTGGCCCTAGGGGCAAAATGGTCATTTTGACCCTTGGATTATATGTAATAAAAGAAAGGTTTTTTTTAAGAAAATTTTCTAGTCTATTTTTCCCCTTACCGAAACCGCTCTCTCTCTCTCAAACCCTCTTTTAATTTCAACCTTGAATTGAAGTGAATTGCTTGGGAAATTTCTTTAGGGAGCTTTGATTCTTGGTGCTTGTGTGTGCAAGGAATTGAGGTAGTGTACCTACTGATTTAATTTTTGAATTCTTGCTAAAATTGAAAATGTAATTGTGATTTTAAAGCTTTGGATGTTTTTGGTATGCATGAATTAGATATTGGTGTGATCTTGTTAATTCATGCTAGTTTGAGTAGGGATTCGTGTAGGATGTTTCTCTTGTATTTTTGAAGTAATTTGTGGGTTTATAATTGTGATTATGGCTATTGTTGAAGCTGGGATTTACTGTTAAATACTTGAGCTTTTAATGTTGGATTTGTGGTGAATCATGCTCAAGTTAGGAGCTTGGTATTCCTTGTTACTTAATCTGAATTTTGGGGTTATACTTGTTGAATTTTAATGTTTGGAAGGGTGTAATTAGTAACCATGATTAGGGTTATTACCCTAATATGAGAGGTTTAATAGCCTAGGGTTATTACCTTAGTGATATATGTTATGTGAATGATATGCCATGTTAAATATAAGATTATATTGAGATTCAGGGCTATGTGTTCAAGGCATAACCGGGTTGGACTCGGTAACTAGAACTGAGATGAACCGTTCTTAGGCCTTATTGTATTTAGACGTGTGAGCGCAACACGTAGGTCTACGTTACGTAGACATAAATAGGCATGTGATCGTAACATGCATGTCTGTGTCATACAGGCATATGAAGATGGCATTAAAGTTTAAATAATGTGATAAACATGTTATTAATATATTATACTGTCTTCTGGGGCTTGGCTCACAGGTGCTCTACCGTGCAGGAAAGGGTAAAGCTATTTTTGATCAGCCATGAGTATGGGAGCTGGACGGTGCATGTACATGTTCGGGCCACACTAGACCAAGCGGGTTGGGGTCTACCAGTGATGTATTTTTGTGACTTTGTTTTGCCGCCTAGGTCGGGTAGTGAAAATGAACTTGTAATAGTATTTTTTAAAAATTTTTTAGGATCTCGATACGTGAAACTTTTAGTTTATAAAGTTTAAATTATTACAAGTTTACTTTTCTACCATTTGTAATTAATGTTTACTTTTCCCGCTAATTTTATTAGTAATCTCATTTAGGGGATTAGGGTTTCTTAAGTATCTTGGGTAGCGTGCCTAAGTGGTCAGGGCTTTACATGTTAGCTACAGCAAAAACTTCACAGAATTTTAGCAAAGTTAACAACTCGACTAACTTGCTATTTTCTTTGCAAATTTATAAACACATGTTATTGATTTCTAACTAACAGTTTCAAATTACACACATAAATATAAAACATTGAAAATTTTACAAACTAAAAGACAATAACTTAAATGAAACACAATTTCATAAAAAGCATGCTTAAAGCGATATCAAATAATTCTTTACTCAAGAGATATTAGGGGATGTACACTATCTTCTTCTCTTGTGAGGGCAACACTCACAACATGTTCTATGACTGCTAGGTGCACGCCTAGCTCTTCTTTGTCAAGGGATTTGGGCAGCACAGGTGGCTGAGCCAAACTGTTTCTTCAGCTCCTATAATGTAGTTTCACATTCCTTTGTCCACTCAAATTTGTTGTTGCTTCTTATTCATGTTGAAGAAGGGTACACATTTGTCTGTATACTTGGACACAAATCTTCGTAGTACAGTAGTGCATCCTGTTTGGCTTTGTACTTCCTTGATTGTTGTGGGTGACTTCATGTTCAAAAGGGCTTCGATCTTATGTGGGTTAGAGCTTTTTCATGTTGTAGCTGCGGAGGATTTTTGAAATTTCCTGTCGGTCCTCCATATGCCCCCAACCCTTTTAGACTTGACAAGCACGTCGTCCACGCACACCTTCATCTTGCAGCTGATAGGATCATTAAGCATTTTGTTCATAAGCTTCTGATGTCGTGGCCTCTACATTCTTCAGCCTTGAGGGGCGTGGCTTTGTAGCAGCACAAGCCTAAGTTTGTCACGAAGCTTGTATTCTTATGATTTGGTGGTTGTATCTTCTTTTTCTTGGCTTTGGACAAGGCCAAGTTATGACGAGTAGATTATTGATTTCCTCGTGACATCCACCTCATGCCTTGTTGGGAAATTCAGACAGAGATGGTAGATGGGTGCTACCGCCTTCAAGTTGCATAGGGCTAGTCAGCCCATCATGGCGTTGGAAGCCGAGGTAATATCGATTACGACAAACTGCACCATCAAAGTTCTGGTGGTTAGATATTCACCAACAGTAAGGGGTAATCTGATACACCCGATGAGTGTGATGCTTTGGTTAGAGAGGCCACACATCACTTGATTACAGGGCACCAAGTCAGCGAGTTGGAGCCTCATATTTTCATGTGTTGATTTTGAAAAGAATTTTGAAAGAGGCTCCATTGTCCACCATATATCTTGTTATAGTCGTATTCCTAATTTGTGCAGTAACGACCAAGGGGTCATTGTGTGAGAAACTGTCTTGGATTGGATCTTCTTTCTAAGAAGGAGATCATGGGCTCTATAATCATTGGTTGCATAGAGCCTCATTATTTTCCTTTCACGAAGTCACTTTTGGGCTCGTGATAGAGTGTCTGAGCATAGCGCTCTATGGTTTTGGTTGTCTTGCCTGCAATATGGGGTTCGTCAATGACGCCCCCTAAGTGTTCTGCCACTAGAGGTTTGTGTATAATTGGTGGTACCTGCCTGTGCGCCTGAGGGAGGCCAGCATTTGTGGATGGAGGCTAGCCTTTGGACATGGAGGTAAGCCTCCAGATATGGAGGCCAGCCTTCAGAGGTAGAGATTACCCTTCAGAGATGGAGGACAACCTTCTGGAATGGAGGCCAGATTTCTGAGATGGAGGCCAGCCTTCGGAGGTATAGGACAAACTTCTGAGATGGAGGCCAGCCTTCTAGGATGGAGGCTACCATTCTGATTGTTGGGTTTTGTGCCCTTAATAAAACCCATATACATATAATCAGATTTACTAATTAATAAAGATCAAAAATCACATTTTATGTTGCATGGTTCACATGATTTATTTCATGATTATGTTTCATGTATAAATTATATTAGGTCCAGAACATATGTATTTGTTCGTGATTATAGTGTTGTCAGCACAATGGCATATAATCATGTTTATATGTTCAAAAGTTTAATTCCCTGATTTGTCAGTTCATTGGATTTAGACTAGCATGATAATCAACGATAGGTATACTTACACCTTGGATAAGTGTTATGTCCTTTCTAGGGCATTGGCAAAGTTTACCAGTATCGGATGTATGGAGTATACATTGGAAGGGACCGATATTGAACATTGATTAGATATGATAAATTTACCGTAATATCAATTCAATTCAATATCATCTAGTTGATCCTATGTGACAGTCAGTAGTCTCGTGATCCGTAAGGGGAAATACCGGGTAAGCTGTGCAATCCCACATCGCCTGGGGAAGGTCAAGTGAGATGATTCTGAGACTGTGTAGGTATGGGACTACAAAATTGAAGAGGGCTTAAATGGATTGATTGGTACTACCTATATCAACAAGGTGCATCTTGTTTTTCGGTAGCCCATCACGAAAGAACTCCACAGTTACGTGTGCTTGACCTAGGGCAATTTCAGGATGGGTGACCTCCTGGGAAGTTTTCCCAGGAAGCGTGTGAGTGAGGACAAAGCACGCTGGAAACACTCGTGTTGGTCTGTAGGGTCAGTCATCAGTCCATGAACCTGCCAGAGTGACGTAGTCGTGTATAAGAGCCATTATTCTGTGCGTGTAAGGGCCCAATGGAGGCTTGAAACGTGGACGTTACAAATGGTATCAGAGCCTTGACCCAGCCGAAAGTGTGGTCGATGAGGACGTCAGACCCCGTAATGGGGGGTGATTGTGACAGTCAGTAGTCTCGTGATCCGTAAGGGGAAATACCGGGTAAGCTGTGCAATCCGACATCGCCTCGGAAAGGTCAAGTGAGATGATTCTGAGACTGTGTAGTTATGGGACTACACAATTGAAGAGGGCTTAAATGGATTGATTCGTACTACCTATATCAACAAGGTGCATCTTGTTTTTTGGTAGCCCATCACGAAAGAACTCCACAGTTAAGCGTGCTTGACCTGGGGCAATTTCAAGATGGGTGACCTCCTGGGAAGTTTTCCCAGGAAGCGTGTGAGTGAGGACAAAGCACGCTGGAAACACTCGTGTTGGTCTGTAGGGTCAGTCATCAGTCCATGAAGCAGCTAGAGTGATGTAGTCGTTGTTGGAAATTATTTTACCAGGATCTTAGATCTACTCACAAGTATGTTGATTAACATCCTAAATATGAACTTTCTAAAACGATGAAATAAACACATATAAAGTTTAGTAAACCTTACATTGGTTGCAGCGGAATAATAATGACTCCTTCCGTTCAGATATCTAGCCCTTGATTCCTTTCTGTAGCAGAGCTTTATCAATATCTGAACCTGGATCTCTTTCTCTGAATCTTTGATGCTGAAACTTCTTCTTGCTGAAAGACTTTCTTCACGATCTTCCTCACTATGATTGAGGTATCACTTGCTGTGTGTGGGCACTACTCTTACACTAAGAATTTCGAAATCTCAATGAGGAAGAGAGAGAGAGTGGGTTCAGCCAAAGATAGGGAGAGAGAAGGCTCAGGTTTTTCTCTGAAGGAAAAATAGAAAATTTAAGTGTAATTTTCCTGAAGCCTTCACTATCTATTTATAGCATTCCACTAGGGTTAGGTTTGAATTATTTGGCATTAAAATAATGAAAATATCAGTTTAAATTTCCTACAAAAGTGGCTGGCCCTATACTAGTGGATTTGGGCCTCACTTTTTGCAATATTGCAGTTTTACATTTTCTGCATCTGATTTTCTCAAAAACGCCAATTTTCTAATTCAACCATTTAAATGCCAATTCTAACTATTTCATAACTATTAATAATTATTAAATAATATTGTCATTTATCATATTTATTAATTGAACCATACAAAGTGTCATAATTAACAAAAATGCCCCTAAAACTCTTTCTTTACAATTTCGCCCTCACTTAGTGAACAATTCACAAATAGACATAGTCTAATTTGAGAATTATAATTGATTAATCAAAACCAATTATATGAGTCTTACAAGCAATATTATCTCAACTAGTGCGGGGACCATGGGTCTATATAACCGAGCTTCCAATAAGTAGATCTAGAATTTAGCACTAAAATTCACTAACTTATTAATTCTTCGTTGAATCCACGCATAGAACTTAGAATTGCACTCTCAGTTATATAGAATGCTCTATATGTTCCACCATATAGACACATCATTAGTTATCCATTGTTATAATCCTAATGTGATCAATGATCCTCTATATGAATGATCTACACTGTAAAGGGATTAAATTACCGTTACACCCTACTATGTATTTTATCCTTAAAACACTTGACCCCGTATAAATGATATTTCAGCTTATGTGAAATGAGTACTCCACCATTTATGTTCGTTTGGTCAAGCTCGAAGGAGATCATCCTTTGCTTACTATTCGCTAGATAGAAGCTATAGATTCCATGTTTATGATAGCGCTCCCACTCAATTGCACTACCGTGTTCCCAAAATATACGTATCACCCTGACCTAAAAGTAGGCTTAACTAAAAAATCAAAGAACACGAATAGCCTCTCGAGATTGAGCCTAATCATATCAGGATTAAGATCATTTGATCTAGGATCAACTAGGTGATATTGACTTGAATAGATATTACGGTAAGTTTAATAAATCTAAGTCAAAGTTCAATATCGGTCCCTTCCGATGCATACTCCATGCATCCAACCTGAGCTTTACTTTAACCAATGCTCTGGAAAGAACATAGCATTTCTCCAAATGCAAGTAAACTCTGTTGTAGATTATCATATCAGTAAAACCCTATGTCTGATAAATCTAGGAAACTTTATTCACATAGTCATGTTTACTTTTCAATGTGTCGACGGCACAATAAACAGGATCAAGTATGTGAAAAGGGTTTCAGATGAATTTATACATTATGTACATATAATCATGAAATAAATCATGTGAACCATGCAACATTAAATGTTATTTCTGATCTATATTAATAAGTAAATCTGATTATATTGAAATGAGTTTTATTTAGGGCATAAAATCCAACAAACTCCCACTTGCACTAATATAAAACAAAAAGTGTGTTTCAAATAATCTCAACACCTTGATATACAAATCAAGTGTAGTAGTAGTAAACTCCTCGTAATAGGATCTGAAAGGTTGAATTAACCACAACCTTTCCTCCACTATTACTCTTCCTTAATCACAAAATCATTGATAATGTGAAATTCCTCTCTATATGTCTACTCTCTTGGGATACTGGATTCTATACCTTTGGCAACTACTTTTGGTTAATCAGGAAATTAACACTAGTAGTTTAAGGCAATTTGGAATGGTGCCAAAGATGTATCGAACTTTCCTTAGACTGAATAAGTACCTTTCCTGCAGCTTTAACATTCAGTCCCTTTCTGGTAGACCTAGAGACTTTAGATAGGTTTTTACACTTCTCCAAAATCACTATTCCACCCCAGAGTAATCACCATCTTATCAGAAAGATTTACTAGCACAAAGGCAAATTTCGAAATCTGATATGGTGTAGTCTAAGAGTTTTAAACACACCCTTATAGACTAACATATAGTTCCTCTTCTTAATCTTAGGATTTACTTGATTGTCTTCCAATGTTCTTCTCCTGGATTAATCTGATACCTACTCATTACTCCCACTCAACAGCAGGTGTCTGGTCTAAGGCATACAAAAGCATATCTAAGACCTCTCACTGTTGATATAAGAAATTCTTTCATGGCTTTATCTTTTCTGGAATAGTTGAGACTTTTCCTTAGATAAATAAAATCTATGTCTAAGAAGTTGTGAAGCTTCTATAGATTCCCATTAGAAAGAAAATGCTTCAGCATCTTACTAAAGTAAGTTGCTTTCATTAGAGTAAGTAATTACCAGGTATACCACAAGCCATAGGTTTAGATAAACTCAAACCTATAATACTAGGAACAGGAAGTTTGTTAAGTCCATAGAATAGACTTATTAACTAAAATTTCCTTTTATGTCCTTGTAATAGAAAACTTTAGGTTATTCCATGTTAATGGATTAAACCATAGTTCTATTGGCTTTCTTCTTAGTTTCTTATCTTGACAATCCATTACTTGTTTAAACTCACAATGGATTTTAATCACTAGTGTCTCCCAAGTCATAAGAAGGTGAGTTCCTAGAAACTCTCCCACTACGACAAGGTATTGTAAATTATGTCTAAGAAAACTAAATGGTATTAACCTCTTTGGTTGTGACAAGACAACAGAGGCAGTGGGATCATCATATGTTATATAAGATGATAGAACACTTTTGGAATCAAGAAAAATATCTCCTTTATTTTCTACTTGTTTTCAGACTTAGTCATTATCTTAGAAAAGTAGTATTTGTTTGAACAAACACTTTTTTATCTATTGACTATGGGATAGTCCACCCCTAATCACTTAGAATAGCTAACAAACCATGGTTAACAGTTCTAGCTTTTCTTAAGATTTTGATTAGGTCATCCATGAATCTAGTAATGATTTACATTAAGTATACAACCATTACATCATTCTGAAATTGTATTACCATTGAAGGAATTAGGCAACGACTAGTAACTAATCATCAACATGCAACTCGAAATTTCTGGGGAAGTAAGTTTGGATATAATTCAAAAATCAATTTAATGATCTTTGAACTGCATATCTACTAACTATTTCTCCACCCTTATCAGTTCGCAAGATCTTTAACAACTTACCTTAATGGTTTTAACCATTGCTAGAAATTAATGAAATTTTACAAACATTTCAAATTTCTTGCTAAAAGGTATAATCTAAAGTTATCATTTTAAGAATACAACGTAAAACTCATATCCACCCCTAAATGTACATCCATCTGCGAATGAGATGAACTACTTTCAGTGGTATAGGCATATTATGAACAAGATACAAATGCCATAGATTAATAAAAATGTGGTTGTGTCTTTTTGATGACTTAGGTTTAGTTACATCAAAGAGTTTTTA
This sequence comes from Cannabis sativa, assembly GCF_029168945.1. Classification (NCBI taxonomy): domain Eukaryota; kingdom Viridiplantae; phylum Streptophyta; class Magnoliopsida; order Rosales; family Cannabaceae; genus Cannabis; species Cannabis sativa. The sequence continues at coordinate 39,115,311 of NC_083609.1, read as the reverse complement.
GAATAGTGCAAGTGGATCCTGGTCACAGAATACCTAACTCATATTCCATACAGTTTGAATCCATTAATAGAAGATGGATATTGAACACTTGGAAAGTGTAACTGTATTGCTTCCTGGAATGAGTAATTCTATCTTGGACCAGCACTACTAATACAAACTCTAAGTCAGATTTGCCCATACAAGTAGGAGATTTCTAAGATTGAGGATTTATATCAATTGCGAATACAATTTCGGGATTATAATCATATGGGTCATTTAATTTCTTAAGAGAAAATATAATGACATGAAATGATTTATAGACCATTCATCCAATGATATGTTTTGAAGCTAATTCGAAATGAATAAGCTAAGAGGAATTAGGATAATTTCGTTTATAAATAAGAATCCAACGATGCTTCGATTAGCGAATGTCAAAGTAATCTTATTTATACAATCTTCTTGTTTCATATCATAAAAATACTAGTCTAAGGTGTCATCAATTGATGAACAGCTAGATGTCGCATATACAATATTTATCTTTCGAAATCTAACACTATTATGTATGTCTAATGGTGAAAATCCACTAGGGATTTATCTCATTAGATAAACAAGCCAAGTTAGACCAACAATGAAGATTCGAAATTAAACTACAACTTAATAACAGAAAATAACATGGTTCAATATAAATTCATACACAATTCAGAAATTATAAGCATATAACAAGTAGGAATGACAAGTGAAAATACTAAAACTTACAATCTTAAATAATTTCCAAGGTTTTTCAACAAACTGATACAGTGTCCCGTTTAGGCGAGAGTCAAAGCATCATCCATTGAATAGAGTTGTCACCTCATCTAAAATGATAACCATTCTAGCAACCTTTTATTCGATCAAGATTGGAATTCAGCGTTGTCCCGTTTAGGCGAGAGTCAAGGCAATTCTATCTTATGAGCTTCCACCATTGTTTCATAATTTGCAAGTCAAGTATGGTCGCCACCATTAGGGTGATCCATACCATACAAAACACTTACAAACTACTTATCATGCGAGGTTAAACGGTGCGAAATTGATAATGAACGTTCCTCCATTATGGAGGATTACTCACTAAAACAAACGCGGTGTAAAACCCACAATCGAGATCGAATATCTTAATAATAAAGCTCATTATTTAAAAAGAGTTGTATTTTCTTTGATTCTCTTTATTTATTCTATTTATTTTAAATATATATTTATTTAATTAAAATTTCCAATTTAGAATGAAAAATTCTAAATATAAATTTTAATTTAATATTTATAAATTTTACTTAGATGGATATGAAAATAACATGAATTATTTCCATCTTAGTAATAATTTCCAATAAATATTTAGAAAAATATTCAATTTAAGTTGTTACAAAATTAATTTAAATTAATTTACAACTCAAATTTAATTTTCTATAAATATATATATATTGCATTTCGAAAAATTAAAGTATTTAAGAATACAATTTTCGAAAAATGCATATTAAAATAAAAAATAAATCCTGGAAAAATTATTCTAATTTAATGTTGGCCCGAAATTCATTAATAAAATTAATTTACAACAAAAAATATAATTTTCCTATTTAATTAAATTTATAAGAAAAATTTAATTTTCTATTTAATTAAATACACTAGAAAAATACTTCAAGCAAACATATCATCTATCTAGATTTTCCTTTGACTAATTAATTCAATTTCTAATAATATACTTTAATTGAGTTTATTTTAAATTAATCAATAAATGAAAAAATCATTGATTTAAGTTGATCCAAAAATTAATTAAAATAAATAATTAATTTACAACTTCATCTATTTTTCAAGATAAAATTCGAAATTCTATCATTTAAGAAAAGCAATTTTGAATATTGATTAATAAAATAAAGAAAAAATATATTTTGAAAATTATTTAAATTTAGTTGAAAAAAATAAATTTCAACTAAAAATAATTTTCTATTTAATTAAGTGTCATGAAAAAGAAATATTTAAGTATGATGATAAAAATCAACTTAGATATTTAATTTTCAAATTAATTAAATGTATTAAATTCAAGAAATAAATAATTAAGTGTAGAGAAGGCTTAATTATTAATCTCTAGTTTAATACTAGGAAAAAATATACTTAAAATAAATTGTACCAAAATTAATTATATAAATAATTAATTTCACAATGTATAATATTTTCCTATTTAATATTAGAAATAATAAGTAGTCTAGAAATAACTATCTAGAAAATATCTTATTTGACTAAGTATCTTTTCCACAAAGTTTGAAAAAAATATCTAATTTAAGTTGTATTAGAAAAATCTAGAACTTAAATATTTTTCAAATTTAAATTTAATTACATATCAAAAATTAAGTTGTGACCACTTAATTTGAAAATATTCCATTTTAAGTTAATATTCAAAAAGATATCAACTTAAAGAATATCTAAAATATTCCATTTTAAGTTAATATTCGAAAAGATATTAACTTAAAAAATATCTAAAGAATCTTAATAACCAATGCCTAAAATTCCTCAACTTAATTTTGAAATTTGAAATTCAAAAGATATTCAGATTTAAGTTGGTTAGTTGTAGATAACTAAATATCAACTTAAATAGGAATATTTAATGAAAAATTTAAATTAAGCTCCATAAAGAATCTAGATGGTTATAATTCTATATTTAATTAAATAAAAGAAAATACATATAGTTTAGCTTAGAATAAAAAATTCTTTGAACTATAATTTTCTTAAATTAATTTCAAAATAAATGAAATTAATTATGTTGCTAATCAATTTTATTAGGTTAAACTAGTTTAATTAACCTAGTACAGTCATTCAAATCAGGCAAATGGGCCTTCACAATTGGGGTGGTTCATGTGAGGGGGTGCTGGGTTCAGTATGTCGTACCCACTTCTATGGCTCCCAACTCTCACACAAGGCCCAAAAGAGAGGAATTTAACCTTAATAAGAACAACGGTTATTAATTGAATAAGCCCAAAAACTAAATGGGCCTAAATAAATTCTATCAAGAACTATGATAATTTATTTTAGCAACAGCAACCTATATGCATCTATAATAAAATTAAACATATAGGCTCACACAGGCACACTTTGGATGGGTCCTATCATGTTGCTAGGTCATACACAGATGAAAGAAGATTGTAAATATACTTGTTACAAATTATTAACTTGACCAAGGGAGCCATCAGATCATTAGATCTGGCAAAAAAGTAACCATGGCTATTTGCAATCAAGTAATAATAGGTTTTGAAAACTTACAAACAAGCTAAAACATATACTCCTGCAACAAGGTTAGCTGGATAGTTGGATGTAGGATTTATTTCATTTTAAATTGAATAATTAATTTCGAAATAATTAATTAATTAAAAAAAATTTCGAAAATTTTAAAAAAAAAATTTGAAATAAAATTTCGAAATTAAATTAAAAATTTAAATTTAAAATTAAACCTACAATTTTGAAAAATTAGGTTTCAACCAACCTAAATATCAATTCAAAATTTGCTAACTACTTTTAAAATTTAAATGTTATTTTATAAATAAAAATTAAATAAAAAATTAAAAAAGATAAATGAAATAACAAAATTTAAAAGTTAGCAAAATATCTTACATCTTTTAAAATTACATGATTATAATTATCTTAATTTAAATTCAAATAAGGTCAAATTATTTTAAAAAAAATTAATTTAAAATATTTAAAATCTGACCTTAAATTTAAAAATAAGATAAGATATAATCAAATTTAAAAATAAGATAGATTATTAAGCAAAAAAAGATAGATACTAACTATTTCAAATTCAAATTACACTAATATCTTGAATTAAATTTAAAAAATATTAAATTAATTCAAAATGATAATTAGAAGTGAATTAGGAATAGTAATAGTATAAATACAGAACTACACAAAAAATCGGAAGTTAATTCCATGAAAAAGCATGAAAAAACGAAGAAAAACGAAAAAATTGTGAGCTGTACGGACAGTTTTCGCGATCGCAGGAAAATTTCAGCACAACTCCGATTTTTTCAAATCTTCAAAAAATCATAACTAATTCAAATTAAATCGAAATTGAGTTCTGTAAAAAAGTAACTTGCTTAATTTTTTCCATACTATCCAATAAAAATAATTCCAGAAACAGAATGTCAATTATTTTTCACGAAAATTTACAAACATCAATCAATCATCAAATAACACTCAATACAACATGATACCATCCAAAAACAAACAAACAATCGTTTTAAAGTCCAAATTTCACTACTACAAATATTCGTTTTCGCGACGGTTTTAAAAACGAATTTTTTTTGAGACCGTCGCTAAAAAAATTAAGTAACTGTTCAAAACCGTCGGGAAAAATAAGCATTCCCGACGGTTTTGAACAGTAGCAACAATAATAGGCGACGGTTATTATTAAAATAATTAATATACGAAAAAAAAATAATGGGGTATACCCGACGGTTTAAAACCGCCGGGTATAGTATAGCGTTAGTTCAATTATTGTGACTATACAAAATTTTAAATATATTTAGATGTTAGTTTAATTGTTGTCACTATGCAGATTTTTACAAAATTTAAAAATTAATGCAGGGAAAAAAATTGCAAAAAATTTGTTTTTTTTTTCCTATTTTTCAAATGTACCGACCGAAAAAAATCGTCGCTAAAAAAATTCAAAAACGAAACCAGCATATAAGGCACGTTTTAAAACCGTCGCCTATAACTGGGTATAGGCGACGCTTAAGAACCGTGCCTAATACTATAGGCGACGGTTTAAAACCGTCGCCTATAGTATTAGGCATACTTAAAAACCGTCGCCTATACCCAGTTATAGGCGACGGTTTTAAACCGTCGGGAATCCCAGATTAGCGACGGTTTTGAACCGTCGCCTATTTTGCCCAATTTACGACGGCCGAATAGGCGACGGTTATAGAAACCGACGACAATACTTTAAACGACTGTTTAAAAGCGTCGGGAAAACCCATTTTTGTAGTAGTGTTTCTTGCAAGTAAATCAATTACCATGGCTCTGAGGCCAGTTGTTGGAAATTATTTTACCAGGATCTTAGATCTACTCACAAGTATGTTGATTAACATCCTAAATATGAACTTTCTAAAACGATGAAATAAACACATATAAAGTTTAGTAAACCTTACATTGGTTGCAGCGGAATAATAATGACTCCTTCCGTTCAGATATCTAGCCCTTGATTCCTTTCTGTAGTAGAGCATTATCAATATCTGAACCTGGATCTCTTTCTCTGAATCTTTGATGCTAAAACTCCTTCTTGCTGAAAGTCTTTCTTCACGATCTTCCTCACTATGATTGAGGTATCACTTGCTGTGTGTGGGCACTACTCTTACACTAAGAATTTTGAAATCTCAATGAGGAAGAGAGAGAGAGTGGGTTCAGCCAAAGATAGGGAGAGAGAAGGCTCAGGTTTTTCTCTGAAGGAAAAATAGAAAATTTAAGTGTAATTTTCGTGAAGCCTTCACTATCTATTTATAGCATTACACTACGGTTAGGTTTGAATTATTTGGCATTAAAATAATGAAAATATCAGTTTAAATTTCCTACAAAAGTGGTTGGCCCTATACTAGTGGATTTGGGCCTCACTTTTTGAAATTTTGCAGTTTTACCTTTTCTCCATCTGATTTTCTCAAAAATGCCAATTTTCTAATTCAACCATTTAAATGCCAATTCTAACTATTTAATAACTATAAATAATTACTAAATAATATTGTTATTTATCATATTTATTAATTGAACCATACAAAGTATCATAATTAACAAATATGCCCCTAAAACTCTTTCTTTACAATTTCGCCTTTACTTAGTGAACAATTCACAAATAGACATAGTCTAATTTGAGAATTATAATTGATTAATCAAAACCAATTATATGAGTCTTACAAGCAATATTATCTCAACTAGTGCGGGGACCATGGGTCTATATAACCGAGCTTCCAATAAGTAGATCAAGAATTTAGCACTAAAATTCACTAACTTATTAATTCTTCGTTGAATCCACGCATAGAACTTAGAATTGCACTCTAAGTTATATAGAATGCTCTATATGTTCCACCATATAGACACATCATTACTTATCCATTGTTATAATCCTAATGTGATCAATGATCCTCTATATGAATGATCTACACTGTAAAGGGATTAAATTACCGTTACACCCTACTATGTATTTTATCCTTAAAACACTTGACCCCGTATAAATGATATTTCAGCTTATGTGAAATGAGTACTCCACCATTTATGTTCGTTTGGTCAAGCTCGAAGGAGATCATCCTTTGCTTACTATTCGCCAGATAGAAGCTATAGATTCCATGTTTATGATAGCGCTCCCACTCAATTGCACTACCGTGCTCCCAAAATGTACGTATCACCCTGACCTAAAAGTAGGCTTAACTAACAAATCAAAGAACACGAATAGCCTCTCGAGATTGAGCCTAATCATATCAGGATTATGATCATTTAATCTAGGATCAACTAGGCGATGTTGACTTGAATAGATATTACGGCAAGTTTAATAAATCTAAGTCAAAGTTCAATATCGGTCCCTTCCGATGCATACTCCATGCATCCAACCTGAGCTTTACTTTAACCAATGGTCTGGAAAGAACATAGCATTTCTCCAAATGCAAGTAAACTCTGTTGTAGATTATCATATCAGTAAAACCCTATGTCTGATAAATCAAGGAAACTTTATTCACATAGTCACGTTTACTTTCCAATGTGTTGACGGCACAATAAACAGGATCAAGTATGTGAAAAGGGTTTCAGATGAATTTATACATTATGTACATATAATCATGAAATAAATCATGTGAACCATGCAACATTAAATGTTATTTCTGATCTATATTAATAAGTAAATCTTATTATATTGAAATGTGTTTTATTTAGGGCATAAAACCCAACAGTCGTGTATAAGAGCCATTATTCTGTGGGTGTAAGGGACCAATGGAGGCTTGAAGCGTGGACGTTACATCCTAGATCAAATGATCTTAATCCTGACATGGTTAGGTTTGATCTCAAGAGTATTATACATCTTCTTTGATTTGTTAGTTCGGCCTACTTTTTGGTTAGGTTAATACACACATTTTGGGAACATGGTAGTACAATTGAGTGGGAGCGCAAATCATAGATATGGAATCTATAGCTTCTATAGGTATTTAGAAGTGAAACGATGATTTCCTTTGAGCTTGATAAATAGAAATAAATGATAGAGCGCTCATTTTAGTGACTATATTAGTTCACTATAATATCATTTATAGGTGGCCAAGTGTTTTAAGGATAAAATACATTGAAAGGGTGTAACGGTAATTTTCACCCTAGCCAATGTAGATCATCTATAGAGGATCATTGATTATTGGGATTATAACAATGGATAATTCATAGCGTATCTATATCGTGGAACATATAGAGCGTTCTATATGACTGAGAGTGCAATTCCAAGTTCTATGAGTGGATGCCATGAGGAATTAATAAGTTAGTGGATTTACTTGGTAAATTCTAGATCAGCTTATTGGAAGCTCAGTTATATAGGCCCATGGTCCCCATACAAGTTGAGACCATACTGCTTGTAAGACTCAGTTAATTCATTTTAGTTAATCAATTATAATTCTAAAATTAGACTATGTCTAGTTTATGAATTCTCACTAAGCAAGGGCTTAAATGTGAAGAAAAGAGATTCTAGGGTTTATTTGTTAATTTAGAAACTTAGATTAATCTAATTAATAAATATATTAGATGATAATATTATTTAATAATTAATTTTTAGTTATTAAATAATTGGAATTGGCATTTAACTGGTTAAATTTGAAAATTTGCGTTTTTGAGAAAATAAGATGGGAAAATGACAAAATGGCGAAATTAGAAAGTGGGGCCCATTGTCCAACCCATGGTCGGCCACTATGCATGATTTTACCATTTATTTTTCAAATATTTTAATGCCAAATAAATCTAACCTAAACCTAGGTGGTTGCCTATAAATAGATAGTGATGGCTCTCACTTAAAGTTGATGAAATTTCTCGCCTTCACGAAAAATTGAGCCATCCTATCTACACCTATAGCCAAACCACCTTTCCTCTTTTTTCTTCTTCAATTTTTCGTTCCCTTGAGTGATAGAGTGAGTGCCCACACACATCAAGTGGTATCTTAATCATAGTGTGTAAGACTGTGAACAATCCAATCAACAAGAAGGAGAATCGGGCTCAAGAAGAAGAAAAAGAGATCTAGGTTCAGATCTTGATAATGCTCTGCTACAGAAAGGAATCAAGGGCTAGTGATCTGAACAGAAGGAGTCATTATATTCCGCTGCACCCAATGTAAGGTTTCTTAAACTTTATATGTGTTTATTTCATTGTTTTAGAAATTCAAATTAGGATGTTAATGAAATATACTTGTAAGTAAATGTAGATCCTGGTAAAATAATTCCAACAACTGGCCTCAGAGCCATGGTAATGATTTACTTTCATGAAATATGAATTAAAATGATTATTTGTGTTGACTTGGATTGCTTCATGTGGTTTATGTGCTTATGTGATGATAGATTAGAAATCACAATATATGTTACTGAAATATTTTTTATTTCGATATGGAATTATTTTTACTGGAAAGTAGACAAAAAATTAATAAATTTAGGCTTTTACAGAATGGATTTTTTATTAATTAGTTATGATTTTTTGAATTTGAACGAAAATATCTAGTTTTGAATGCACACACGCGCGTGCATAGGGGACAAGTGCGGCTCACTCGGACAAAATCGCTTCAGACAACAGGCGTGTCCGAAGCTTACCCCTGTCCCACCCATGTTTCTCGGCCATAGAAGCTGCACGCAGCCTCGTTCCTCGGTCAAACAACCAATTCCGCGCGCGCAAGGGTATGCAATGCATACCCCTACCTCAAACTTGTTTTCTTCATATCTTTTGATTCAAAAATCGTTATTCATTGAAATAGAAGCCAATTTTTGGTAGAATTTTGTGTAGAATCTAAATTTTCAATTAAAAATCTAATTGCCAGAATAAAATTAATTTTTAATTAATTAAAATTAGTTTTAGATATTAGTAGGCTTTAAATTTTGAAAATTTGATTTCTCACAAAAAGGGCCTTATGGTTAATTTTGAAATTTTAGATTATTTTATTTATTTTAATTATAAGGTTAGATATTAAATTTTTTTTTATTAAATTTGAATGATCTTACTTTGATATTAAATTTTTTTTTTTTTTATAATCTTGTTCAAATTTCAAAATTTGCTAACCATATCATTTTTTTTTAAATTTGTTATTTGTGAAATATATTTTACCAATTAAAATTATAAGATTAGGAATATGTTACTTTAACATTTTATCTTATTAGATATTTTTTTATTAAGATTATCTTTTGGCAAAAATAACATGAAGATTTGAAAAGTTGGTTAGTTTAGGTTTGAATAGAAATTTTAGGGTTTCAAACTTATTTTTTTTAATAAAATTGAAAATATTCTAACCATATAAAATATCTTATTTTTCAAATAGTTTATTTTGTAATATTTAAATTTATTAAATTATAAGACTTAGAATATAATATTAGGAATATCTAAATTTAAAATTAGAGATATTATATTATATTATCTTATTAGAAGTTTAAATAAATTTAAATTTTGAATAAACTTGAAATTTGAAAAATCAGTTAGATATTATTTAATTTTAAGTTAGAATTTAGGAAATTTAGGAGTTTGTTAAGTTTTTTGAATTTTTTCAAATATTCTCTAACAACCTAAATTTAAATTCTAGTTAAGATATTTATTTAAAATTTTAATTTTTAAAATTTAAAATTGAGGTATTGTAGCCTACTTTCCAGATTTTCCAGAACAATTACTTGTTTGTTTGTATTGTTTGAATATTTAATTATAATTATTCAAATTTTTTTTTTTACAAACCTAATATTTATTTGATCTAAATTGTTATGATTAACTTGTTGACAGATCCAATGATCTGATTTTAATTATAGTCCAATTGTCAATAGATCTTATACATAATTTGTAACAGGTAAATTTTGGAATTTCTTTCATCTGTGTAAACCTAGTAACATGATAGGACCCATCCAAATCATTTGACCTGGTGAGCCTATATGTTTGCTATTGGGCTTAGAAGCATATAGGAAGCCCATTTAAGTTTTACTAAGTAAATGGACTAGGCTGCTAAAATAAAATTTCACTTAGGTACTTTTATTATTCAATTAATAACAATTGTTTATTTAAAGGTTCAATTCCTCTTCTTTGGGCCTTGTGTGAGAGTTAGGGGGCCAATAGCAGTGGGTACGACATATTGAACCCAGCCCTCCCTCACATGAACCACCCCAATTGTGAAGGTCCATTTGCCTTATTTAAATAATTGTATTAGGTTAATTATATTAGTCTGACCTAATTAAAATTAAATTGGCAACATAATTAACTTTTAAAATATATGAAATTTATTTTTTCATTAATATTTTAAAGTTAATTTTAGAAAAACACTTAGTTAGTTGAAATATATTCTAGATAGTAATTTCTAGTACTAGTCACATTTTCTAATAATTTAATTAGGAAAATATTTTAGGTTGAAAATTAATTATTTATTTTTAATTAATTTTTGACCAACTTAAATTAAGGATATTTATCCTAGTATTAAATTAGAATTAATAATTAAGTTTTTCTTATAATTGATTATTTAATTCTTGTATTTAATACATTTAATTAAATTGAAAATTAAATATTTAAGTTGATTTCATTCTTGATACTTAAATATTATTATTTTCAGAATATTTAATTAAATAGAAAATTATTTTAAATTGGAAATTTTAAATTTCAGAACAACTTAAATTTAAATAATTTTCAAAATATATTTTATTTTTATTTTATTAATCATTTATTTTCGAAATTGCATTTTTTATTTAAATGCAGAAAATTTTGAATTTTTCTTGAAAAATAGATTAAAGTTGAAAATTATTTATTTTAATTTTAGACAAACTTAAATCATTATATTTTTCATTTAAATGATTATTAAAATAAATGAACTAAAATACATTATTATTAGAAAATGAATTAATTAGTCAATGAAAGTCTAGATAGTTATTATCTGTTTGCTTAAAGTATTTTTCTAGTGATATTTAATTAAATAGAAAATTAATATTTAAGTTGATTTTCATTATGATACTTAAATATTTGAAATTTTCTTAAATATTTCATTAAATAGGAAAATTATATTTATGTTGAAAATTAATTTTTTTTAATTAATTTTGGACTAACATAAGATTAGAATAATTTTTCAGGATTTATTTTATTTTATTTTAGAGAATTTTCGAAAATTTGTATTTATTTTTAAATACATTAATTTTCGAAATGCAATATATATTTATAGAAAATTAAATTTGAGTTCTAAATTAATTTAAATTAAATTTGATACAACTTAAATTGAATAATTTTTTTAAATATTTATTGAAAATTTATTACTAAGATGGAAATAATTCATTTTATTTTTCATATCCATCTAAGCATAATTTTATAAATATTAAATTAAAATTTATATTTAGAATTTTATTCTAAATTAGAAATTTTAATAAACTAAATATATATATTTAAAATAAATTGATTAAAATAAACATTAGAAGAAAATACACTTTAAATAATGAGTTTTATTATTAGGATATTCGATCTCCATTGTTGGTGCTGCATATTTATTATTTTAGTGAGTAATTGTAATATCCCAGAAAATAAATAATATTTAAATCGACATATTTTATTAAATATGTAATTACTTTGGAAACGATGTAGGATTATGATCTTACTTAGGTAAATTGTTGAGAAATTATTTAATGAAATACGTTATATTCGGGCCCGGCAATTGTAAGAATTTAGCGATGTGGTTAGTAATGTCACGACATTAATGAAAGAATTATTTTGAGAATATCTCGGATTAAGTTAGAATTTTATTAGGATGTCGGGTTGGGGAATTAGTGAAATTACCAAAATGCCCCTAGGGTTTTTTTAAAAAAAATTAAATTAAGGAAGAGGGTAGATTAGTAAATTCATGGTGCTTTAACTTTTCTTTTTTTTTTTAGCGACCTATTATGTTAAACAATTAAAAAAAAAAGAAAGAAAACCCTATTTAAAGAGTTTCCTTCCAAGGCAAGAAAACCATTTCAAAAAAAAAAACATCAAGCTTCTCTTTTCTTCTCCTTCTGCCGAACCCTAGGAGCAGCTGGGAATCAAGTGAAATTCATCCCATTTCATCTACTCTTGAGCTAATCTTAGCCCTAGAAGCTAGCTAAGTGAAGGTATGATTTTCTACTCTTCTCTTAATTGGTTTTCTTAAGTTTAGTTTAGGTTTTGGTGAAGGTTTCCAATGAATTCTGAGCTGGGGTATAAACTGAGTGTAAGGTGGGTTCTTAGGGTTGAAATGGAACTTGTTTGAATGAAATTTGAGTGAAGTTAGGGGATGTTTAATTGAATTGGTATTGAAAGTGATGTTTAGTGCAAATTTTCATGTGAGATGGTGATTTTGAGTTAAATGGTGAATTGTGATTAAATGATGTGTTGGATATGTTGTACTTTGTATATTGAACTGTTTTGGAAATGCAATTTAGGACTGTAATGGTTTTGGTTCGAGCTGGGGAAGAAAACCCAGAATTTTTCTAGTCTGACAGCAACCGGTCGACCGGTTGGTTCTGGTGTACCAGAACTGGTCGACCGGTTACAGCAGGGGAAAATTTCTCGAGTTTTCTTCGAACCCTGTTTTGACTCGGGGTTGAACCTAGTACCTGCCTTTGAATGTTTTTGAGTTATTTGAGTTATTTTAAAGTTGGTTAAGGCTAAGTCTAATCGGTTTTAAATTAGGGTTTTAATCCAGAAAAACATCAAGTTAAGGTGTTCATTTGAGTTTTAATTGTCGTGACATAGGACCGGAATCGCCTTGCTTGTTTTCCACTCAGGTCGGCCCGTACTCTTGACTTCTGAACTAAGGTAAGAAAAGTGGTAAGCACCGTATGTGGTTAAAGATTAATGGTTCAATGGAAGTGGCCTTGATTATTATCAAGACTTTGATTAAATATTTATTAAGCCTAGTTTATGACCTAAGGTTGGAAACGGTTATTACCGTTACGAGTAATTACTCTTGAAATCGCGGTTAGGTTTCTTACTTATCGTTTGCTTTATCGGGCAACGATAGTGACATATTCAGCTCGTGTGTGACGAGTGGTAAAGGGGTACTTTATTAAGTACCATGAATGTGTAATGTTTAAAGGAATGCTTTATGATATTGTGTAATGAGTAAACATGATGACATGAGATTAAATTGATAATCATTTTCTTTCAGGTTGAGCAACCATGAGTTTGTGGTCGCAGCAACAATGTACATACCAGCCGCAGTGGCACGGCCTAGTAAACAGGATGCTCTATTTTGGTTGTATTTTGGAAATGTAAAGTTTATGTTGTAAAATACTTCGAAATCAGTTTATAAATATTTTGAAAACAGGTGGACCCCGTAGTCTATATCACTTATCTTTTGTTAAACAGTTTTAAAAGTTGAACTTTAATTATCAAAATTTAATTTCTTACACTTTTCAGTAGAATTATATATATATATTATATAGATCAAGAATTTTATTAAATTGCACACACGTGGCGTCCCTGTTGGACAGGGCGTTACAGTAATCTTCCTAATGGATGGTATCTTTGACTCTCGCCTAAACGGGACACTGATATCAGTTTGTTGAAGACCTTGGAAATTATTTAGGATTATATGTTTTAGTATTTTCTCTTGTCATTCCTATTTGTTAAATCCTTAATAATTTCTGAATTGTGTGTGAATTTATATTGAACAATGTTATTTTCTGTTATTAATTATAGTTTAAATTTCGAATCTTCATTGTTGGTCTAACTTGGCTTGGTTCTTTTAATGGGACAAATCCCTAATGGATTGTCATCCATTAGACAAACATAATAGTGTTAGATCTAGATAGATAAATATTTGTAAATGCAACATCTAGCTGTTCATCAATTGATGACACCTTAGACTAGTATTTACAATATGAAACAATTAAGAAATTTATAAAATTAAGAATAACTTTGACTCTCGCTAATCGGGACATCGGTGGATTCTTAATTTTAATCAAAATTATCCTTTATTTTTTCTCTTACCTTATTCATTTCGAATTATCTTAAATAATATATCATTGGATGAATGGTTTATAAATCATTTGCATATAATGTCATTCTATTTTCTCTTAAGAAATTGAATGGCGCATATGATTATATTCCCGACATTCTATCCCGAAATGATATAAATCCTCAATCTTTAAAATTTCCTACTTGTATATGCTTACTTTAGGCAAATTAGACTTATAGTTAGATTAGTAGTGGTGGTCCAAGCTAGAATCAAAACTCATGTATATTTGGTATAAATTTAAGTCTTTGACTTTAAATTTTAGATTCCAAATAGAAATTTTATATTTCTATTTCCACAGTACAATACAGTTCAACTTTCACAACTGATTAATATCCATTTTCTATCAATGGATTCAAATTGTATGTTAATATGGAATGTGAGTTTAATATTCTGTGACCGAATTCACTTGCACTATTCTAAGAACTCTTTAAAGTAACTAAACCTAAGTCATCGAAAGACCACAACCACATATTTTATAGATCTATGGCATTTGTATCTTGTTCATAGTAATTTTGATAAGATCATTCTTTGCAAAGAATCAATATGCCTATATCCACTGAAAGTATAATCATCTCATTCGAAGATGGAGGTACATTCAGGGGTGGATATGAGTTTTTGTTATATTCTTAAGAAGATCACTCTAGATTTTACCATATGCAAAAGAAATTTGAAATGTTTGAAAAATTTCATGAATTTCTAGCAATGGTGAAAAACCATTAAGGTAAGTGGTGAAAGATCTTGCGAAAGTGCAGGAATATTTAGTCGAAATTTAATTCAAAGATCATTAAGTTAGTTTTTTGAATTATATCAAAACTTACCTCTCCAGAAATTCGATTTGCATTTTGATGATAGTATAAGGTCTATGATTAGTTACTACCAATTGCCTAAGTCATTCTAGGGATATACCCTAGTGATAGGAAAATTTCAGAATGATGGAATGGTTGTGTACTTAGTGTAAACCATTACTAGATTCATGGATGACGTAATCGTAATCTTAAGAAAAGCTAGAACTGTTAACACCAAGGTTTGCATGTTTGTTAGTATTCTAAGTGATTAGGGGTGCACCATCCCATAGTCATTAGATAAGAAAGTGTTTGTTTCAAAAAATACTACTTTTCTAAGAAAATGACTAAGTCTAAAAAACAAAGTAGCAAATAAAGGAGATATTTTTCTTGATTCCAAAAGTGTTTGATCATCTTATTCTTTATAAGATGATCCACTGCCTCTGTTGTTTTTGACACAACTGAAGAGGTCAATACCATTTATGTTCTTAGACAAAAGTCACGGTACCTTGTCGTAGTGGGAGGGTTTTAAGGAAGTCACCTTGTTATGACTTGGAAGACACTTGTGATAAAAATCCATTCTTAGTTTAAACAAGTAATGGATTGTCAGAATAAGAAACTAAGAAGAAAAGCCAAGAGAATTATGTTTAAAACCATTAATATGGAACAACCAAAAGTTTTCTATTACAATGCCAAGAGAATTATGCTTTAGTATGCCTTAGACCAAACACCTGCTGTTGAGTGGGAGTAATGAGTAGGTATCAGATTAATCCAGCAAAGGAACATTGGATGAGAATCAAGTGAATCTTTAAATCAAGAAGAGGAACTATATGTTAGTCGATAAGAGTGTATTTAGTACTCTTAGACTACACCAAATCATATTTCTAGACTTGCCTTAGTGCTAGAAAGTTTGCTGATGAGATGGTGATTACTCTGGGAGTGGACTAGTGATTTTGGAGAAGTGTAAAAACCTATCTGAAGTCTCTAAGTCTACCAGAGAGACTGAATGTTAAAGCTGCAGGAAAAATGCTATTCAGTCTAAGGAAAGTTCTATACATTTTTGTCATTGTTCCAACATTTATTAACTACTAGTGTTACTTCTCATTAACACAAAAGTAGTTGCCAAAAAGTAAAGAATCCAGTATCCCTAGAGGAGTAGACATATAGAGAGGAATTTCACAATATCAAGAATTTTGTGATTAAGGAAATGTAATGGTGGAGAAAGGGTTGTATTCAATACAACCTATCAGATCCTATTACGGAGAGAATACTACATACTACAGTTGATTTGAATATCAAGGTGTTGAGATTATTTGAAATGCACTTTTTGTTTTATATTAGTGCAAGTGGGAGTTTGTTGGGTCTTGTGCCCTAAATAAAACCCATTTCAATATAATTAGATTTACTAATTAATAAAGATCAAAAATCACATTTTATGTTGCATGGTTCACATGATTTATTTCATGATTATATTTAATGTATAAATTCTATTAGGTCCAGAACATATGTATTTGTTCGTGATTATAGTGTTGTCAGCACAATGGAATATAATCAGGTTTATATGTTCGAAAGTTTGATTCCCTGATTTGTCAGTTCATTGGATATAGACTGGCATGATAATGAGCAATAGGTATACTTACACCTTGGATAAGTGTTATGTCCTTTCCAGGGCATTGGCAAAGTTTACCAGTATTGGATGTATGGAGTATACATTGGAAGGGACCGATATTAAACTTTGATAAGATATGATAAATTTACCGTAATATCTATTCAATTCAATATCACCTAGTTGATCCTAGATCAAATGATCTTAATCCTGACATGGTTAGATTCGATCTCAAGAGTATTATACATGTTCTTTGATTTGTTAGTTAAGCCTACTTTTTGGTCAAGGTGATACGGATATTCTAGGAACATGGTAGTATAATTGAGTGGGAGCGCTAATCATAGATATGGAATCTATAGCTTCTATTGGTATTTAGAAGTGAAACGATGATTTCCTTCGAGCTTGCTAAATATAGATAAAAGATAGAGCGCTCATTTTAATTACTATATTAGTTCACTATAATATCATTTATAGCTGGCCAAGTGTTTTAAGGATAAAATACATTGAAAGGGTGTAACGGTAATTTTATCCCTATGCAATGTAGATCATCTATAGAGGATCATTGATTATTAGGATTATAGCAATGGATAATTAATAGCGTATCTATATCGTGGAACATATAGAGCGTTCTATATGACCGAGAGTGCATTTCCAAGTTCTATGAGTGGATGCAATGAGGAATTAATAAGTTAGTAGATTTACTTGGTAAATTCTAGATCAGCTTATTAGAAGCTCGGTTATATAGGCCCATGGTCCCTATATTAGTTGAGACCATACTGCTTGTAAGACTCAGTTAATTGATTTTAGTTAATCAATTATAATTTTAAAATTAGACTATTTCTAGTTTATGAATTTTCACTAAGCAAGGGCTTAAATGTGAAGAAAAGAGATTCTAGGGTTTATTTGTTAATTAAAAGACTTTGATTAGTCTAATTAATAAATATATATTAAATAACAATATTATTTAATAATTAATTTTTAGGTATTAAATAATTGGAATTGGCATTTAAGTGGTTAAATTTTAAAATTGACGTTTTTGAGAAAATAAGATGGGAAAATGACAAAATAGCAAAATTGCAAAACGGGGCCCATTATCCAACCCATGACCGGCCACTATGCATGATTTTACCATTTATTTTTCTAATATTTTAATGCTAAATAAATCTAACCTAAACCTGGTTGCCTATAAATAGATAGTGATGGCTCACACTTAAAGTTGATGAAATTTCTTACCTTCAGGAAAAATTTAGCCATCCTATCTACACCTATAGCCGAACCACCTTTCCTCTTTTTTCTGCTTCAATTTTTCATTCCCTTGAGTGATGGAGTGAGTGCTCACACACATCAAGTGGTATCTCAATCATAGTGTGTAAGACTGTGAAGAATCCAATCAACAAGAAGGAGAATCGGGCTCAAGAAGAAGAGAAAGAGATCTAGGTTTAGATCTTGATAATGCTCTGTGTGGCGTGCTGCCCCATGGCACACCCACACTAGGGCCATTTTGTAACATGAGCATGCCATGGTGCTTGATCATTAGTCAAGTCTCGCACCAAGCACCTCATTGGGGTATTTTGTAACATGAGCATGCCTTGGTGCTTGATCATTAGTCAAGTCTTGCACCAAGCACCTCATGGGGGTTGGGAACCTTTTGTTGTTTAGCTTTCTTTATTTGTATTTCCTTCACATATGTCTACAGAGCTAAAATCATCTATGTTCCTGGAAATCCCTTAAAACCCCAATAAGCTCTTTAGGGGGGGGTGACCAGGTGACTTATGAAGCACCTTGTCACCAGCATGATAGGGGCCCAGCTGTGTACTCCCTTGCCCTATCAAGGCCATATATTAATAAAACGATGTTTATCCATGCTTCTTGTGTATGCTTCTATATGGTCTTTGTGATGCCTGTTTGTTGCCTTTGTTGGGCCATTGCGTGCCATTTGTCTATATGTTTGCTTGTGGGTTGTGTGAGATTGGTCCTTGGGGGACGCTTTGTGTTTGCTTGCTCATGCTTCTTGTTTGCACTCAACATGTGCGAGACATGTATCGTGCCTAACCTTTGAACTTGTTTGCCTGCAGGCGCGTTTAGGCTGACTTGCTAGCTCGGTGTGCCAGCAAGTGCCGCACGTTCCACCTACTTGGGGGTGTCCAAATAGGCGGCCCGTGACACTCTGCGCTACAGAAAGGAATCAAGGGCTAGAGATCTGAACGGAAGGAGTCATTATATTCCGCTGCACCCAATGTAAGGTTTCTTAAACTTTATATGTGTTTATTTCATTATTTTAGAAATTCATATTAGGATGTTAATGAAACATACTTGTTAGTAAATCTAGATCCTGGTAAAATAATTCCAACACTTATTGCTTGTTGCTGACTCACCCTGCTAGGACGTCTGGTCAGGCCTTACTTTGGGAGTTTTGATAGAAGATTTAAGCTTACACACTTCTACTCCTTCTTCCATGGACTTCATGGCATAAAGGGATCGTTGAATTTCCCTCTTTTACCATTATGTTGGTCAGAGCCATCATCGTTGCACTTGCCTCTGCCATTCTCATTGTTTAAGAATTGATAGAGATCGTTTGCGCTGGTCGGCATGCTGGACAACATTTGGGGCACTATGAGGCACTATGGGCTAGCCGAACAGCTTTTTCTAACTTTATGAAGCCATCAACTCGCTCAAGGAACTCCTCCATGTTGTTCGTTGAGATCCTCCTAGATCTTTCCAAAAGTCACTCAATGGTAAGATGCCTCCGAGTATAGCCATATACCGGCCTTCTTTTGTCAAGCTTGTGACCTTAGCCATGAACCGTTGAATGTAGTCCTTCAAACGTTCATCTTGTCTTTGCTTTATTTCGAAAGATCCTCCAATCGGGCAAGTATTTGTCTTAAAGCAGAGAACTAAATATAGAACTCTTGCGAGAGCTCTTCCCAAGAACTAAATCTTCCTGGGGCCAGCTTGATATACCATTGATGGGCTATTTCAACTAGAGTTTCCAGAAAGATTCGACATCGCACATCTCCAGACACTTATAGGAGATCTGTTTGGATCTCAAAGTACTTCAGGTGTACTAAGGGTCTTCATTTCCCGCGTACATCTTCCAGGCCAGCATCTTTAATTTGGGCAAGGGTAAGGCATTGATGCATGCCGAGAATGGTGTTCCCATCGCACTGTCTAGCTCAAGTTCTGAGGGCTTTGGACCAGCTAGGCCCTTGAGCATGTCTTGTATTTGATCCAATTTTCCTTGCACAAAAGGATCTGTTGCTGCAGGGGGCTGGTTGATTGGCCTTCTTTTATTGAGTTGCAGCCTTAAATTGGATAGAGTCTTGCCGGCCATACCTTGGGAGAGGGTATACCCAAGGCCCGTCAGCCCTGAGTCTAATTCTCGTACATGGTCCGCAAGCCCTAAGCCGAGCAGAGCCTGACCGCCCATACTTCTCTGCCTGGCTAGTGGAGTTTGTGCGTCAACATGGAGTAGATCACACCAATTGTTGGACTTTGGTGGAAGTGATTAACTTCACTTCTCAAATTGTTGTTTTGGGTGTTTCCACCCGCTCTCGGTCCTCATCAATTGAAAATTGATCTTCGCGTAACTCGCTCCCCTTAGGGCGGAGTTCTCTTCTCTGGCCAGTCATGGGTACTACTGGAGGAGTTTGCCCAGCCATGGATACTACTGGAGGAGTCTGGTCGGCCATAGGTACTGCTGGAGGAGTCTAGCCAGCCATGGGGACTCCTACTAGTGGTTGGTCGGCCATAGGATGGACAAAGGGGGTTGTTGTTGAGCTTAAGATCCCTGGATGGCCCCCCATGTTGCTGGTTGCTGGGATCTTGCAGTTTTTCGCCATTTCACCTTTGAGGAAAGGTCTATCCTCCTTTTAGCAAGGGAAGATCTACCCTAGTTCCTCAAGAACTTGTTGATCTGCATATCGATAGACCCTCCCT
The DNA here is from genome assembly GCF_029168945.1 of Cannabis sativa. Classification (NCBI taxonomy): domain Eukaryota; kingdom Viridiplantae; phylum Streptophyta; class Magnoliopsida; order Rosales; family Cannabaceae; genus Cannabis; species Cannabis sativa. The sequence goes on along the minus strand of NC_083609.1, from coordinate 39,094,796 downwards.
AATCTATCAACAATTCTCCCTCGAAGTGGATCTCTGATTCAATCCTAGCCTCTTCTACTGGTTCTCTAGTTGAACCACCTTATTAGATCGCTGGCCTCTCTGTTGCGGCAATCTAACTCTACCTGGTGAGACTAAAGGATGTGCTCTTTGTCATCCATCCATCTCAAGAATTCGCGTCTCTGTTGAGCGAGTACATCACAATCAGTAGCTCGTGGTTCTTCAAGGAATTTGCGTCTCTGCTGAGCGAATATATTGCTGGAAATTATTTTACCAGGATCTTAGATCTACTCATAAGTATGTTGATTAACACCCTAAATATGAACTTCTAAAACTATTATGAAATAAACACATATAAAGTATGAGAAACCTTACATTGGGTGCAGCGGAATAATATGACTCCTTCCGTTCAGATCTCTAACCCTTGTATCCTTTCTGTCGCAGAGTATTATCAAGATCTGAACTTGGATTTCTTTCTCTCCTTCTTTAGTGCTGAAACTCCTTCTTGTTGAATGTCTTTCTTCACGATCTTCCTTACTATAATTGAGGTATCACTTGCTGTGTGTGGGCACTACTCTAATCACTAAGTGGTTCGAAATTTCAAGGAAGAAGAAAGAGAAGAAGGTGGCGGCTAAGTAAAAGTGTAATTTTCCTGAAGCCTTCACTATCTATTCATAGCATTCCACTAGGGTTAGGTTTGAATTATTTGGCATCAAAATAATGAAAATATCAGATGATAAAGCCTATAAAAGTGGCCGGCCTAGGCAATATGGATTTGGGCCTCACTTTTTGCAATTTTGTAGTTTTATCATTTCTGCATCTCATTTTCTCAAAAACGCTAATTTTCAAATTCAATCATTTAAATGCCAATTCTAATTATTTAATAACTATAAATAATTATTAAATAATATTGTCATTTATCATATTTATTAATTGAACCATACAAAGTATCATAATTAACAAATATGCCCCTAAAACTCTTCCTTTACAATTTCGCCCTTACTTAGTGAAAAATTCACAAATAGACATAGTCTAATTTGAGAATTATAATTGATTGATCAAAACAAATTATATGAGCCTTACAAGCAATATTATCTCAACTAGTGGGGGGACCATGGGTCTATATAACCGAGCTTCCAATAAGCAGATCAAGAATTTAGCACTAAAATTTACTGACTTATTAATTCTTCGTTGAATCCACGCAAAGAACTTACAATTGCACTCTCAGTATATAGAATGCTTTATATGTTCCACCATATAGACACATCATTAGTTATCCATTGTTATAATCCTAATTTGATCAATGATCCTCTATATGAATGATCTACACTGTAAAGGGATTAGATTACCGTTACACCCTACAATGTATTTTATCCTTAAAACACTTAACCCCGTCTAAATTATATTTCAGCTTATGTGAAATGAGTACTCCACCATTTATTTTCGTTTGGTCAATTGCACTACTGTATTTTATCCTTTACTTACTATTCGCCAGATAGAAGCTATAGATTCCATGTTTATGTTAGCGCTCCCACTCAATTGCACTACAGTGTTCCCAAAATGTACGTATCACCCTGACCCAAAAGTAGGCTTAACTAACAAATCAAAGAACACGAATAGCCTCTTGAGATTGAGCCTAATCATAACAGGATTAAGATCATTTGATTTAGGATCAACTAGGCGATACTGACTTGAATAGATATTACGGTAAGTTTAATAAATCTAAGTCAAAGTTCAATATCGGTCCCTTCCGATGCATACTCCATGCATCCAACCTGAGCCTTACTTTAACCAATGCTCTGGAAAGAACATAGAATTTCTCCAAATGCAAGTAAACTCTGTTGTAGATTATCATATCAGTTAAACCCTGTGTCTGATAAATCTAGGAAAATTTATTCACATAGTCATGTTTACTTTCCAAAGTGTTGACAACACAATAAACAGGATCAAGTATGTGAAAAGGGTTTCAGATGAATTTAAAAATCAAATAGACAAGCAATTGATAAGATGAACCAAAACATACACAAATGAATGAAAAATACTTCTGTTTCTTTATTGATGTTGAATAAAATGGATTACATTGAAATGAAGTTTTATTTAGGGCATAAAACCCAACAAACTCCCTCTTGCACTAATATGAAACAAAAAAGTGCATTTCAAATAATCTCAACACCTTGATACACAAATCAAGTGTAGTAGTAGTAAACTCCTCGTAATAGGATCTGAAAGGTTGATTTAAACACAACCATTTCTCCACCATTACTCTTCCTTAATCACAAAATCATTGATAATGTGAAATTCCTCTCTATATGTCTACTCTTTTTGGGATACTGGATTCTATACCTTTGGCAACTACTTTTGGTTAATCAGGAAATGAACACTAGTAGTTAAGGCTGGTTGGAATGGTGCCAAAATGTATAGAACTTTCCTTAGACTGAATAAGTACCTTTCCTGCAACTTTAACATTTAGTCCCTTTCTGGTAGACCTAGAGATTTCAGATAAGTTTTTACACTTCTCCAAAATCACTATTCGACCCCCAGAGTAATCACCATCTTATCAGAAAGATTTTCTAGCACAAAGGCAAATCTCGAAATCTGATGTTGTGTAGTCTAAGAGTTTTAAATACACCCTTATTGACTAACATATAGTTCCTCTTCTTAATCTTAAGTTTACTTGATTGTATTCCAATGTTCTTCTACTGGATTAATCTGATACCTACTCATTACTCCCACTCAACAGCAGGTGTCTGGTCTAAGGCATACTAAAGCATATCTGAGACCTCTTACTGTTGATTTAAGGAATTCTTTCATGGCTTTATCTTTTCTTGAATAGTGGAGACTTTTCCTTCGATAAAGAAAATCTATGCCTAGAAGTCGAGAAGCTTCTATAGATTGCCATTAGAAAGAAAATGGTTCAGCATCTTACTAACGTAAGTTGCTTGCATTAGAGTAAGTAATTACCAGGTATACCACAAGCCATAGGTTTAGATAAACTCAAACCTATGATACTAGGAACAGGAAGTTTTGTTAAGTCCATTGAATAGACTTATACACGAAATTTCCTTTTATGTCCCTGTAATAGAAAGTTTAGGTTACTCCATGTGAATGGATTAAACCATAGTTCTATTGACTTTTCTTCTTAGTTTCTTATCTTGTCAATCCATTACTTGTTTAAACTCACAATGGACTTTAATCACCAGTGTCTTCCAAGTCATAAGAAGGTGAGTTCCTAGAAACTCTCCCACTATGACAAGGTACCGTGAATTATGTCTAAGAAAACTAAATGGTATTGACCTCTTCGGTTGTGACAAGACAACAGAGGCAGTGGGATCATCATATGTCATATAAGATGATAGAACACTTTTAGAATCAAGAAAAAAAATATCTCCTTTATTTGCTACTTTATCTTCAGACTTAGTCATTTTCTTAGAAAAGTAGTATTTGTTTAAACAAACACTTTCTTATCTATTGACTATGGGATGATCCACCCCTAATCACTTAGAATAGCTAACAAACATGCAAACCATGGTTAACAGTTCTAGCTTTTCTTCAGATTTTGATTAGGTCATCCATGAATCTAGTAATGATTTACATTAAGTATACAACCATTACATCATTCTGAAATTGTATTACCATAAAAGGTCTTAGGCAACAACTAGTAACTAATCATCAATATGCAAATTGAAATTTCTGGGGAGGTAAGTTTGGATATAATTCAAAAATCAATTTAATGATCTTCGAACTGCATATCTACTAACTATTTCTCCACCCCTATCAGTTCGCAAGATCTTTAACCACTTACCTTAATGGTGTTCCACCATTGCTAGAAATCAGAAATTTTTCAAACATTTCAAATTTCTTTGCATAAGGTATAATCTAGAGTTATCGTTTTAAGAAATCAACGAAAAACTCATATCCACCCCTGAATGTACATCCTTCTGCGAATGAGATGAACTACTTTCAGTGGATATATGCATATTAACTCTTTGCAGAGATTGATCTTGTCAAAACCACTATGAATAAGATACAAATGCCATAGATTAAAAAAATTTGTGGTTGTGTCTTTTTGATGACTTAGTTTAGTTACATCAAAGAGTTCTTAGAATAGTGCAAGTGGATCCTGGTCACAGAATACTAAACTCATATTCCATACAGTTTGAATCCATTTATAGAAAATGGTTATTAAACACTTGTGAAAGTGAAACTGTATTGTAAAAAAAATATTATTTGGAATCTAAAATTTAAAGTCAAAGACTTAAATTTATACCAAACATAATGAGTAATTCTTTTTGGACCACCACTACTAATTTAACTCTAAGTCTGATTTGCCATACAAGTAGGAGATTTCTAAGATTGAGGATTGATATCATTTTGGGATAGAATTTCGGGAATATAATCAAAAGTGTCGTTTAATTTCTTAAAAGAAAATAGAATGACATTAAATCATTTATAGACCATTCATCCAATGATATGTTATTGAGCTAATTCGAAATGAATAAGCTAAGAGGAATTAGGATAATTTCGTTGTTTAAATAAGAATCCAACGATGCTTCGATTAGAGAAAGACAAAGTAATCTTATTTATACAATCTTCTTGTTTCATATTGTAAAAATACTAGTCTAAGGTGTCATCAATTGATGAACAGCTAGATGTTGCATATACAATATTTATCTTTTGAGATCTAACACTATTATGTATGTCTATGTCTAATGGTAAAAATCCATTACGGATTTATCTCATTAGAAAAACAAACCAAGTTAGATCAACAATGAAGATTCGAAATTAAGCTACAATTTGATAACAGAAAGTAACATGGTTCAATATAAATTCACACACAATTCAGAAATTATTAAACATATAGCAAGTAGGAATGACAAGTGAAAATACTAAAACATACAATCCTAAATAATTTCCAAGGTTTTCAACAAACTGATATCAGTGTCCCGTTTAGGCGAAAGTCAAAGCTACCATCCATTGAATAGAGTTGTCAGCTCATCTAAAATGTTAAACATTCTAGCATCCTTTTATTCGATCAAGATTGGAATCCAGCGTTGTCCCGTTTAGGCGAGAGTCAAGGCTATTCTATCTTATGAGCTTCTACCATTGATTCATATTTTGCAAGTCAAATACAGTCGCCACCATTAGGGTGATCCATACCATATAAAACACTTACAAAGCTACTTATCTTTTGAGATTAAACGGTGCGAATTTGCTAATGAACGTTTCTCCATTAGGGAGGATTACTCACTAAAACAAACGCTATGTAAAACCAACAATGGAGATCGAATATCTTAATAATAAAGCACATTCTTTAAAATGTATTTTCATTATTATTTATAATAAAATATATTCATTAAATATCGAATTTAGAATACAAATTCTAAATTAGAATTATACTTAATTTAATATTTATAAAATTATACTTAGATGGTGATTGAAATAAATTGAATTACTTCCATCTCAGTAGTAATTTTGATACATAAATATTAAGAAAATTATTTAAGTTGTATTAATTTTAATTAATGTGCAACTCGAAATAAATTTTCATGAGAATATATTTATTGTATTTTGAAAAAGAAAGTATAAAAACTTTATGTTTTTCGAAATACTTAAATAATAATTACTTAGAAAAATACTTCAAGCAAAAATATCACCTATCTAGATTTTCCTTTGAATAATTAATTCAATTTCTAATAATATACTTTAATTCATTTATTTTAAATTAATCAATAAATGAAAAAATCATTGATTTAAGTTGGTCCAAGAATTAATTAAAATAAATAAATAATATACAACTTAATCTATTTTTCAAGATAAATTCAAAATCATCTTGCATTATGAAATGCAATTTCGAAAATTGATTAATAAAATAAAGAAAAATATGTATGTTGAAAATTATTTAAAATTAAGTTGAAAAAATAAATTTCAACTAAAAATAATTTTCTATTTAATTAAGTGTCATGAAAAAGAAATATTTAATTATCATGATGAAAATCAACTTAGATGTTTAATTTTTAATTTAATTAAATGTATTAAATTCAAGAAATAAATAATTAAGTGTAGAGAAGGCTTAATTATTAATTTCTAGTTTAATACTAGGAAAAAATATACTTAAAATAAATTGTAGCAAAATTAATTATTTAAATAATTAATTTCACAATGTATAATATTTTCCTATTTGATATTAGAAATAATAAGTAGTCTAGAAATAACTATCTAGAAAATATCTTATTTGACTAAATATCTTTTCCACAAAATTTGAAAAAAAAATCTTGTTTAAGTTGTTTTAGAAGAATCTAAAAAATCAACTTAAATATCTTTCAAATTAGATTTAATTAAATTTAAAATTAAGTTATAACCACTTAATTTGAAAATATTCCATTTTAAGTTAATGTTTGAAAAAATATCAACTTAAAAAATATCTAAAGAATCTTAATAACCAATTCCTAAAATTCCTCAACTTAATTTTGAAATTTTAAATCCAGAAGATATTCAGATTTAAGTAGATTAGTTAGAGATAACTAAATATCAACTTAAATAGGAATATTTAATGAAAAATTTAAATTAAGCTTCAGAAAGAATCTAGATGGTTATAATTCTATATTTAATTAAATACAAGAAAATACATATAGTTTAGCTTAGAATAAAATTCTTTAAACTATGGTTTTCTTAAATTAATTTCAAAATAAATGAAATTAATTATGTTGCTAGTGAATTTTATTAGGTTAAACTAAATTAATTAACATAGTACACTTATTCAAATCAGGCAAATGGGCCTTCACAATTCGGGTAGTTCATGTGAGGGGGGGCTGGGTTCAGTATGTCGTACCCACTACTATGGCTCCCAACTCTCACACAAGGCCCAAAAGAGAGGAATTTAACCTTAAAATGAACAACTGTTATTAATTGAATAGGCCCGAAAACTAAATGGGCCTAAATAAAATCTATCAAAAACTATGATATTTTATTTAGCAACAACAACCTATATGCATCTATAACAAAATTAAACATATAGGCTCACACAGGCACACATTTGGATGGATCCTATCATGTTGCTAGCTCATATACAGATGAAAGAAGATTGTAAAATTTACCTGTTACAAATTATTTACTTAACCAAGGGAACTATGAGTAAAAATCAAATCATTGGATCTGTCAACAAGTTAACCATGGCTATTTGCAATCAAGCAATAATAGGTTTTATAAAACTTACAAACAAGCTAAAAAACACATACTCCTGCAACAAGGTTAGCTGGATAGTTGGATGTAGGATTTATTTAATTTTAAATAATTAAATTTTGAAAAATAATTAAATATAAAAAAAAATATTTATTTTCGGAAAAAAAATAATAATATAATAAAATATATATTTTCGAAATTAATAAAATAATATTTAAAATTAAACCTACAATTTTGAAAAATTAGGTTTCAACTAACCTAAATATCATTTCAAAATTTGCTAACTACTTTTAAAAATTTAATGTTATTTTATAAATTAAATATTCAATAAAAATAAAAAAGATAAATAAATATCTTTTTCAGATTTTATGATTTAATTTAAACAAATAAAATAACAAAATTTAAAAGTTAGTAAAATATCTTACTTCTATTTAAAATTACATGATTATAGTTATCTTATTTTAAATTTAAATAAGGTCAAATTATTTAAAAAAATATTTAATTTAAAAAATTTAATATCTGACCTTAAATTTAAAATAAGATAAGATATAATCAAATTTTTAAAAAAAAAAGATAGATAATTAAGCAAAAAAGATAGATATTTACTATTTTAAAATTCAAATTACACTAATATCTTGAATTAAATTAAAAAAAAATTAATTAATTTAATTATGATATTTAGAATTGAAATAGGAATAGTAAATGTCTAAATACCAAACTACACAAAAAATCGAAAGTTAAGTCCATGAAATAGCATGAAAAATCGAAAAAAAAAAACGAAAAAAATGCATGCAGTACGGACGGTATGCAATGCATACCATCCTAGGCATGCGCACGGGCGGAATGGGCTGAAAGACACGCTCACGGATGCTGCTAGCAGCATCTACGCGCGCGTAGCCCAGCCCCATGCACACACGGTGCCTTCAGACCTAGAAATCTCGGACAAGGGGCTGTCCGAACCCGCACACGACCGAGAAACAAGGGATTCCCGCGCGAGTGGGTGAGTGATGTCACCTGATATTTTTCGAAACTTCAAAAAATCATAACTAATTCAAATTAAATCGAAATTGAGTTCTGTAAAAAAGTAAATTGCTTAATTTTTTCCATACTATCCAATAAAAATAATTTCAGAAACAGATATTAAATTATTTTTTCACGGAAATTGACAAACATCAATCAATCATCAAACAACACTCAAAACAACATGATACCATCCAAAACACAAACAAATCGTTTTAAGTCCAAATTTCTTGCAAGAAAATCAATTACCATGGCTCTGAGGCTAGTTGCTGGAAATTATTTTACCAGGATCTTAGATCTACTCACAAGTATGTTGATTAACACCCTAAATATGAACTTCTAAAACGATTATGAAATAAACAAATATAAAGTATGAGAAACCTTACATTGGGTGCAGCAGAATAATATGACTCCTTCCGTTTTGATCTCTAACCCTTGTATCCTTTCTGTCGCAGAGTATTATCAAGATCTGAACCTGGATCTCTTTCTCTCCTTCTTTAGTGGTGAAACTCCTTCTTGTTGAATGTCTTTCTTCACGATCTTCCTCACTATGATTGAGTTAGCACTTGCTGTGTGTGGGCACTACTCTAATCACTAAGTGCTTCGAAATTTCAAGGAAGAAGAAAGAGATGAAGGTGGCGGGTAGGTATAGAGAGAGAAGGCTCAGGTTTTTCTCTGAAGGAAATCAGAAGTAAAAGTGTAATTTTCCTGAAGCCTTCACTATCTATTTATAGCATTCCACTAGGGTTAGGTTTGAATTATTTGGCATTAAAATAATGAAAATATCAGATGATAAAGCCTATAAAAGTGGCCGGCCTAGGCAATATGGATTTGGGCCTCACTTTTTGCAATTTTGCAGTTTTATCATTTCTGCATCTCATTTTCTCAAAAACGCCAATTTTCAAATTCAACCATTTAAATGCCAATTCTAATTATTTAATAACTATAAATAATTATTAAATAATATTGTCATTTATCATATTTATTAATTGAACCATATAAAGTATCATAATTAACAAATATACCCCTAAAACTCTTTCTTTACAATTTCGCCCTTACTTAGTGTAAAATTCACAAATAGACATAGTCTAATTTGAGAATTATAATTGATTAATCAAAACCAATTATATGAGTCTTACAAGCAATATTATCTCAACTAGTGGGGGGACCATGGGTCTATATAACCGAGCTTCCAACAAGCAGATCAAGAATTTATAACCTAAATTCACTGACTTATTAATTCTTCGTTGAATCCACGCATAGAACTTAGAAATTGCACTCTGACTATATATAATGCTCTATATGTTCCACCATATAGACACATCATTACTTATCCATTGTTATAATCCTAATCTGATCAATGATCCTTGTTGACCGAGGTTTTCGGCAACTATTAAAATATAATTATAATAATGAGCTGTAAGAAAGTGAGATGAAGACTTTTTACGTGGTTGGGGCGTTAATGAGCCTTAGTCCACGAGCCACTGCTATTAATGGATGTATTTAATACAGATTCTACACTTGAGAGAATGTTTTTCTCTTAAATACAGAGAATGTTCTTGGTGAGTTTTTTTTCTCTTCTTGCTCTTTTGCAACCAAGATTCTCCGACCCCATTAAATGAGCTTTGAGGGGGTATTTATAGTGTTTTGGTGGGGTAATCCCTAGAATTGTTCTTACACATGTGTCTGTAAGTATCCATAAAGTTGGGCATTTCCGATGAATATACCATGGTGATGCATGGTCAAATCCCTAGGTGCTGTAGGGTTTTTATGGAGAATGTCTTTTTTGTCTTATGATTGACGTGACTCTTCGCAGAGTAGCCGTCGCTAGACTTAAATGATCATTACTGTAGCGCTGCTGTTCGGGGGTTGTGCCGTCAGACTTTATTGCGTGTTACAGTCCCAACACGCTTCCTCCCATGCAGCATTAAATGCGACTTGATTTCTCGGGAGAGACCTGACACATCCCGGAGGGCCTTTACGCTATACTAGCTTCCAAGAGTAACTTGTACTCCGGATGTCTCCTCCGGGACCCATGCTAATAGCGCTTCCTGGTGGCATAAAAAGACTTAGCAAGTCTTTCCAAGTTATCTGATCCACGTGTCCCCTCTTGACTGGTCCACGTATTTTGGGCAAATTTTGGAGCAACATTTACCCCCCAAGCCTTGTTTACTTAGTAAAATAAACCAAGGCTTGTTCAAGTGTCTCCGGTTGACCCCTCGTTCCCCTAGCTCGAGCCTCGAGCGCGTGGGGGCACATTAAATGATGTCATTTAATGCAGCAATATGCTTGTTTGCAGGAATGTTTCCAGCCGCCTCCTCAGTCTTCTGATACGACTTGGGGGCGCGTGAAGGTGTGTCTAATAATGGCATTAAATGCGGCGATTCGCTTTTGCAGAGGTCGATTCTTTTCACGCCCCATGATTGATGCGGCGCATTGATGGTGTCAGACGGATACTCAAACGTTTCCACCGCCTTAATGGTAGATTGATCTGGTCCGTTGATCTTTTGGGAATTCGAATCGTGCGTTTCCCCCACCGTGCGATTGGTAGGTGAAGACGCCTGTTCCTCATGCACTTTTGCCTATAAAAGCCACCACCTTTCCTTCATTTCGGTTACTTTCCATTCCTTGCCATTTCTCGCTCGAATTTCTCGGGAGAAAATTCCTCAAAGTAAAGACAAACTGCTTTAACACTTAAACACTTCTTTTAATTTTCCAGTGTTCGATTTTGCCAGTGCTTCTCAACTCTCACTCAACCACACTCAGTACCCCCAGTTCAACAATCAACTGTAAGTTTCTTGCATCTTTAGATAACAACATGCTTACATTTACTTCGTTTGTTTTCTGGGTTCGCACTTAGAGGCTTCTGGGTGTGTGAGTGTTTAAGTTCTTCGAGTTCTGCTTTATGTTTACTGTGTTAGTTGTAGAGTCGCCATTGTCATGCCTCTGTTGTAGGCATACAACTTTGTTTGAAGAAGGCCATGTGTTCTTCGTTTAGCAATTGCTTAGGGCATAGGAAGGCTTTTCTCTTTTCTTTTCCTTTTTGCAAAACCACTTTCTCGCGATTTTACCGCACCCGACACTTGTTCGGGGATTCTCTCCGAGTTTCCCCGGGTGACACGTGTCCGGAGGGGGCCTCTTTCCAGCGGTTAGGGGACCCCCACTCCCTTCTTCATGATTTAGGGTTTGGTATGGGGCCTAACTGCTGGGTTTTTTCTTTTTGTTTTTCTCAGAACATAAAATGTCTACTTCTGGCTCGAAATCTTCGAAGAAGAAAGGGAAAAACATAGCCACCCTGGAGGAGGTTTCTGCCGGGACCCGTTGCCCGGGAAGGGTACAAGTCCGCGCCACCGGTTGGGAAGCGGCCGAGCTTCGATCGACCCCCGACTTGCCCTCACCATTTGGAGAACATCATTAATGTGGCCGGGATCAAACCCTCTACCTCGTGACCTTCCACCGCCTCCTCGTGACTCGGAGACGCCTAATCACAACTATGACGGCTTCGGGGCGGAGTCGAACCCATTTGATGGCCGGTGCCATGCTCCCGCTCCAAGATTACTTTGTGAATTTTCTTGTATTTGTCGGCCTTGCACCATACCAACTTATCCCTCAAGCTTACCGCCTTTGCTTTCGTGCTTATTTATTTTACATCGCGGCTATGGGGTCTCCGGCGGAAATTTTATATTTTTATGAACTTGTATCCGTCCCCAAGAAAGGGGACAAACTTAAGGATGGTTTTTATGGGTTCCGGATCCACCCTGCTAACGAGGGGGTGGTTCCATATAATAGGCAGACTCATGTTAAGGAGTACCGCCACCGATTTTTCTTCTCGTCCGGGTTCAGGGCCGTGGACCACCCGGAGCTTCTCACGGAGTGGGTGCGGATCCCACCTTACCAGCGGACGCTCCCCACTCAGGCTTTCCTTCGAAGGGCCCAAGCCTTCGCCTCCTACGATCATGCCGATCTTGATGTCGGGGGCCTGGTCACCACGGAGAATTGCAGGAAGGCTAAACTTATCCTTTCTCATCAATCCGTGGATGACTCCAACCTCTCAAAGGTCATCTACCCCAATGTGAGGGCGCCGGTCGCGGAGAAGGCCTTCCGGGATGAGCTCATTGCTACGGCAGAGAAGAAGTACAAAGATTATCTCTACCGGAAGGCCCAGGAGAAGGCGTATTCTAAGGCCCAGTCCTGCCTGGGAGAGGGCTTCGCGTGGGGAGTCCGGTGGTGCGAAGGAGCCAATCCATTGGCGGGAAGTCCGAAGCTAAATTTTTGACAAGATACTTCAAGAAGAGATTGGGGGTCCTTCCGCCGGAGGCCCCTTCGTCTTGAAGGTTCTTCGAGAACCGAACTTCCCGCCTCGGCCTTCACTTCGAACCAAACTCGGGTGCTCCCGGTGCTAGCACTTCCGGTGCCGGTGGTAAGTCTCCCTTGATAATTCGCTATGTTCCTCCCGTTGATGAATATACCAGTCATAGGCCCATAGGGTTTGACGAGCGTCTCCGTAGGTTTAAGATGCCGTCGACCCGGTGGGGGGATCATTTGAAGGAATTTTATTTTACGAACTTAGGAGATTACCTAGGTCGGTCCCGGATGGGCTCCGGCCCTCCGAAACCTATTCCCTTAGGTCCGTCGGCTTACATAGCGTCCAGCTGGTTTCGGCCCTCGGACAGTTATCTTGGAGATGATGCTGCCAGCATTAAAGTTTGGGACTTTGCTAGGGCCGAATTAGGAAGTTCGGGTAGGAGTAGTTTATTTGCTGCACCTTTTATAAGCAGTTTCTCACGAACTTCTAACACTTGCTTATTTTATTGGAACAGGTACCTCCATCGATGCCATCCTGGAACAAATTATTGCCGGGTTCATACTCCCGTGGCTCCTCCGGCTTTCACCCCTCTCCCCCGGCTCCTTCCTTGAAGGTTCCTTCCGGCGCTCCTCCCGAAACCATTGACTTAGTGGATGACGAGGAGGTGCTTCCGGGAGAAGGCCAAGGGAAAGGGTGGGACTTCTCGGAGGAAGCCGCCGAGGATACTGGAGAGCCTCAAGCCCTTCCAGTGGTAGCAGAGGAGGACGAGGAGGAGCCTGAAGTGGCTCTGATTCGCAAGCGTAAGGGCAAGATGATTGCGGGGTTTCTCCGATGGAGGAAAATCCTGCTCCTCCTCACATTGATCTTACCCCGATTCCGGGGGATGAGGTGAGGCAGGAGCTTCGCATAGCCAAACACAACTACGCTATGGATGAGTACTCCCGGGGGTATGCCGAGGTGGAGGCCCTTAGGAGGATTCTGCGGGCTGAGGTTGAGGCGAGCATCAACCATCCGGACTATCATGATCCGTGGAACCTCAACCTGGACCCTTTAACGGACTGGTTCCGTCCCCTCCTAGGGCCCACTTTGGCTCCCTTTGCCGCGAAATGACCTATGAGTTCGCTTCTCACCTTCACGCGTGCGTCCAAGCGGTTTGCCACTTGCGCTTCCCCGAACTCCATCTTCCCGTGTCCGGGACCTCAGCCATTCCCTCACAGTGGTAAGTACTTTGCAATTTCTTGCGTTTCCTTTTTGTTGTTTGTATTTTGTTTTCTTCCTTTGAGAAATTTTTCCTTATACCCCGTTATGGTTCAGCTTGCTGCTGAGGCTGGTCGCCTCTCCAGGAACATCATAAACCATGGCTTCGCTCTGTCCGACTTTGGGGACATGAACGACGTCAGGAAGGTCCTCCAAGACCTCACAGCGGAGAGGCAGATCTACCAGGAGGCTGCCGAGCGCCAGGAAGCAGCGGCCAAGGCCAAGGAAGAGAAGGCCAAGGCCACGGAAGAGGAGGCCACCCGGAGGGAGGCTCGGGCGGAGGCCATGATCCGGGGCCGAGGCCCACGGAGAGGGGATGGAGGCCCATCATCAAGAGGAACTAAGGGCTCAAACCGAGGGGCCGCCGAGAAGGCCGTGCGAGATCTTCGGGAGGCCGGGGAGGCTTTGGATGAAATGGCCGCCAAGGTGAGGTCTCGAGGAGACTCACCAGTCGGATATCGAATCCAAGGCCGCTCTAGGCCGCGAGTTGAAGGAGCTTCGGGACTACAAAGATCGATCTACCGGGAAGGCCAAGAGGGCCGAGCTCCTTTCTCCGTCTCCCTCGCCGGTGCCGAAGCGCTTTGATGATGGTGTCTACATGGCTTGGGCCACCAATGATCAGAGTATCAAGCTTACTTTTTATCCCAAACCCGAGGACATGATTGCCAAATTTCGGGAAAAGAAGAAGAGGCTTGATGCTGAGCTTGAGGCACGGATTGGACCTCGTCTTCCACCGCGGGCTGACTGAGCTGCCGTATTATTGACCCAGATTCTACCCGTTCTTCTTATAACTCTTTTTTTTTGTACATATTTGCTGCTGCCTTAGAACAATTTACATATAGGCGGCAGCTTTTATTTGAAGGGGAGACAATTATATCTTAAGGCCTGTCCCCGGGCCATTTACATGTGTATGACCTACCCTTCGGGCTAGGATATTTTTTTTTTATTTATATATATATGCGATCTTTTTTTTTTTCCACACTTATATATTTCAACCTGTCCTTTGGCTCAGGGTTTTTATACTTACGCTCTTTATTTTTGCGCATATTTTTTGACACCTCGCCCTTTGGGTCGGGATATTTTACTTTTAGATTGACCCGCCTTTGGGTCAGGATATTTTACTTAGATTGACCTGCCCTTTGGGTCAGGATATTTTACTTAGATTTTTCTTGTTTGTCCGTGCGGTATACCCTAGTACCCCCCTGAGTGGCATAGAAACTTTATTTTTAAGGCACTCGGTTTTATTTAATATAGAGGAGGCATACATTTGGACGGTACAAACCCTTTGAACAAAATCTAAGTTTAATTCGCTACTGGTAATATTTTCTGAGGTGATCGGCCTAAGATTGCGTTGTAGGCTGTTGGACAGTCTACCACCACGAAGGTGCAATACTTGAATGTGCTTTGGGGGGTATCCGGGCACAGGGTAACTGGGAGCCTGACTTTTCCCATCGGGATTAGCGTTGTCCCGTTAAACCCTGTGAGCTGCGATCCACTAGGAGAGAGGTCCCGGTCGGTCAACCCTATTGCAGTGAAGGCTTCTTTGAAGAGCAAGTTCACGGAACTTCCATTGTCAATCAGGACCCTAGCCACCACTTTATTTGCGATGGGGGTCTCTATGACCAGCGGGTCGTGATGAGGAAAACGCACCGTCTTGGCGTCCTCTTCCGTGAACGTTATGGGTTGGTCCATTAGCCGAGGCCTTTGAGCTGGCAGTTGAGTGACCTCCCACACCTCACTGTGTCTTGCGGCCTCGGCATATCTCTTTCGCTCCTTTCGAGTGTTTCCTCCGATATGGGGACCTCCGGAGATCATGGCTACCCGTCCATTAGGCCGGGGCGGTAGTCCGGGTATATGCTGGGTGTCACCAGGCGGGGTGGAGGCAATACTCTCCCGCCACTCCCCGGTGTTCCCGAAGGCATACCCCCCGCCACCTACCCGGGTTAAGGTGGGGCAACCTATTTTTGATCCACTCATAGAGGTGGCCCAAACGGATCGATTCTCAATCCTCATCTTTGAGATTTTTACACTCATTGGTCTTGTGGCCAATGTCGTTGTGGTACTCGCACCTTTTACTCGAATCTCTCCGGAGCTGTCTCGTACAATGGTCAGGTCTCCCATTGTGCGTATTCTCGCCTTGTGGCAAAATATACACGTTCCCTGAGAGTCCGTGAGCTCGTGTGTACCGGGTGTATTGGGGTGTGTACCCCTCCTTTTGGCGCTTCTCTCCGTTCGGGTGCCGCCCTTGGAAGACCTTTTGCTTCTCGACCCCCGGGTAGGGCCTCCGTTAAGCTAGCGGTCGGCAGCTCGTGAAGGAGCCCGTCCATTCACCCGGACGGGTTGCGTAATGGGAAGATGCCGGGGGGCAAAGCTTGGCCTGGCTATCCGGAGTGGCGAGAAAACTCATGCCACTTATCGGAGGGGTCGCGGTCGGGACAAAGCATCGAGGCGATACTCTCGGCATGTATCCCGCTATCCCGTGGGATAATAGCCTCCGTAAGCCACGATCCGGGCTTCTTCGAGGTTAATATATTTTTGGACTCGCTTCGGAAGTCCCGAAGGCGCGGCGCCTTCTTGCGTAATTCGTTCCCGTGAAGGGAGTCCCGTGCGGATTCCTCGCTTGGAGAAGCGCAAGCCGTTGTCCGTCGTCGACCTTCTTGGTCTTCGAGGCTTCCTCTCGGAACCTCTTGATGTAATTCTTCAAGGTCTCGGTGCGCGGTTGCTTGATGTTGGTCAAGGCACTAACCTCCAAGTTGACCTTCCCCGCGGCGACAAATTGTCTCCGGAAGTTGGTTTGGAGTTTGTTCCAACATCCCACCGATCCCCGGTTCCAATTTCTTGAACCATTCCTCCGCCGATCCGCTCGCAGTGAGGGGGAAGCATAGGCATTTGGCGTCATTGCGACCCGCATGATTTGTCATGACTCGGTTGAATCGTGACATGTGATCACCGGGGTCGGAGTTCCCGCATATGCCGCCATCTCGGGCATCTTGAAGTTTTTAGGGAGCTCCGCCTCCGGGATATGTTTGGCACAAGGCTCCCGATCCTCACCGTCCGAGTCGAGTCATCTCCCTTCCGCACTCCGGAGACTCGGGCAATATCTTTTCGAAGTATGGCAAGCTCGCCATAATCCCTTCGTTTACGGTACCCGAGGAGACTACGCAGTCTTTTTTGGTCAAGGTGATCCCGGAGGTCACCTTGATTCCCATTGATTTGATTTCTCGGATCAATGGGTGGACATCTCTCGTCCTCCTCTTCCTCTACCCCCCGGTTCCCTGGTGCACGGAAACGCTTTTCGGTCCCTCGATCCCGAGGGCCAAGACTCCCTCTTTGGGGCTTGCCCCTCGCGGACCTTTCCCTTTAGGGAAATCCGAGCGGACCTTTTCGCGGATCCCGCGCCCTTATCTTTCGACCGGGGGCGAAGTAGGGTTTTTGTTTGGTTTTCCTCGAGCCGGGGGGTGCCTTATAGTGGCTAGGTTCCCTAGGCCTTTGTCGGGAATTAGGCGAAGACGTCGGCGGCTCCCCGTCGAGTCCGGCGGCCATCTCCTTGGGATGCACGTGAATACCGCTTGCCTCCATGGCTTTCTGCATGGCTAGCATCACTTCATGCATTTTTTGATTTTGCACTTTCTGAGCTTCGATCTCAGCTTCATGATCGATAGCTTTTTGTCTGAGGAGCACCAGCTCTTGGTAGCTTCCATCATCATAAGCATACTCGTCGAGGTGTTCCTCGTGGTTTTCATCGGGAACTATTCCTTCTTCTTCTTCCTCGGACTCCTCTGCTGCCCTTGAGGCTACATCTTCCTCATTGGGATCTTGAGCGTCTCTGTGAGGGCGAGGATGACGTGTAGCTCTTGTCTCCACCATTATCGTGAAGTTAAATGCTTGTTGTAGAAGCGGCTTTCCTCACCTCTCAATGAAAGCACCAAAATGTTGACCGAGGTTTTCGGCAACTATTAAAATATAATTATAATAATGAGCTGTAAGAAAGTGAGATGAAGACTTTTTACGTGGTTGGGGCGTTAATGAGCCTTAGTCCACGAGCCACTGCTATTAATGGATGTATTTAATACAGATTCTACACTTGAGAGAATGTTTTTCTCTTAAATACAGAGAATGTTCTTGGTGAGTTTTTTCTCTTCTTGCTCTTTTGCAACCAAGATTCTCCGACCCCATTAAATGAGCTTTGAGGGGGTATTTATAGTGTTTTGGTGGGGTAATCCCTAGAATTGTTCTTACACATGTGTCTGTAAGTATCCATAAAGTTGGGCATTTCCGATGAATATACCATGGTGATGCATGGTCAAATCCCTAGGTGCTGTAGGGTTTTTATGGAGAATGTCCTTTTTGTCTTATGATTGACGTGACTCTTCGCAGAGTAGCCGTCGCTAGACTTAAATGATCATTACTGTAGCGCTGCTGTTCGGGGGTTGTGCCGTCAGACTTTATTGCGTGTTACAGTCCCAACACGCTTCCTCCCATGCAGCATTAAATGCGACTTGATTTCTCGGGAGACACCTGACACATCCCGGAGGGCCTTTACGCTATACTAGCTTCCAAGAGTAACTTGTACTCCGGATGTCTCCTCCGGGACCCATGCTAATAGCGCTTCCTGGTGGCATAAAAAGACTTAGCAAGTCTTTCCAAGTTATCTGATCCACGTGTCCCCTCTTGACTGGTCCACGTATTTTGGGCAAATTTTTGAGCAACAATCCTCTATATGAATGATCTACACTGTAAAGGGATTCGATTACCGTTACACCCTACAATGTATTTTATCCTCAAAACACTTAACCCCGTATAAATTATATTTCCGCTTATGTGAAATGAGTACGCCACCATTTATTTTCGTTTGGTCAAGCTCGAAGGAGATCATCCTTTACTTAATATTCGCCAGATCGAAGATACAGATTCCATGTTTATGTTAGCGCTCCCACTCAATTGCACTACCGTGTTCCCAAAATGTACGTATCACCCTGACCCAAAAGTAGGCTTAACTAACAAATCAAAGAACACGAATAGCCTCTTGATATTGAGCCTAATTATAACAGGATTAAGATCATTTGATCTAGGATCAACTAGGCGATATTGACTTGAATAGATATTACGGTAAGTTTAATAAATCTAAGTCAAAGTTCAATATCGGTCCCTTCCGATGCATACTCCAAGCATCCAACCTAAGCTTTACTTTAACCAATGGTCTGGAAAGAACATAGCATTTCTCCAAATGCAAGTAAACTCTGTTGTAGATTATCATGTCAGTAAAACCCTGTGTCTGATAAATCTAGGAAACTTTATTCACATAGTCATGTTTACTTTCCAAAGTGTTGACAACACAATAAACAGGATCAAGTATGTAAAAAGGGTTTCAAATGAATTTATAAATCAAATAGACAAGCAATTGATAAGATGAACCAAAACATACACAAATGAATAAAAAATACTTCTATTTCTTTATGATGGTGAATAAAATTGATTACATTGAGATGAAATTTTATTTAGGGCATAAAACCCAACATATATCGCAGTCAGCAGTGCGTGGTTCTTTAATAGGCCTGCATGGCCTACAACTTCCCTGAGTTTGGCCAACTCAAGGTCTTCTGCCAAGCCTAGGTGAGGGTCGCCAATTCATGGTCTCGTCTCTCCTGTATAGTACTAGCGGTGAAACCCAGTTGTTGTTCTTGGGGGTAACCCCCCAAGGATTTATCCTTCAGTCAGAGGTGCCAATGGCGGGTCTACCCTTGGAGGCAGGGGCCTGCCACTTGGATCCACCGGGATGCTTTAATTACTCTAGCCACTATAGATTCCTGTCAGGTAATCCTGGCCGGCCACAGACCTACAAGGGAGGTCTGGCCGCCCAAGGTGTGCAGGACCTGGTAGGTCAAGGGTTGCGGGACCTGGTAGGTCAAGGGCTGCAGGACCTGGTAGGTCAAGGGCTGCAGGCCCTGGCAGGTCATTATAGCTCTATCTAAAGGAGGCCAAACTTGTGGCACCGGTTGTGGTGACAAGATTCACCACATTTGCAGTGTTCATGGAGATTCCAATTGTGATTGAAACTTCAGTATCTGGATCTACAGTCTGTGGGTCTTGAGGAAGACCTAAAGATGCAGATGGTGCGACAGGTTGTTATTCTCGTGTTAACCACGGCGTTTGATCTGATACGAAATCGACACTCTCAATGAAAGCACCAAACTATTGACCTTTAAAAATGATCTACTGACAGCTGGGTTGTATAGATCTGATGTTGGCCACATGTCACACAAATAGAATGAAAGAGGAATAAACACACAGATTTGTTATAGAGGTTCGACCCCCTTGTGGTAGCGGGTAATGACCTACTCCCCTTTTGGTTGTATTTATAGAGAGAGAAATACTATCCATATCACTATAGGTGGGATCTGGTATAGCACCCTTAGGATTACAAAGTATGAATCAGTAGGTAGATCTCAAGTGTTGGACAGCCTAAGATGCTGGACAGCCTAGGGTGCTGGATAGCCTAGAGTGGTGGCCAACCTAGGGTTGGCGTGTGAGAGAGATGAAGAGAAGAGAGAGGTAGAGCCCTAATGGGCGTGTACAATAGAGAGAGAGAGAGAGAGAGAGAGAGAGAGAGAGAGAGAGAGAGAGAGAGAGAGAGAGAGAGAGAGAGAGAGAGAGAGAGAGAGAGGGAGGGAGAAGAGAGAGACTTAGAGCTATTTGGAGGCTAAGTGACTTAGACGCAACTTAGAGAACTCCAATTTTTATCCAGAGGTTAAGGCTTTTATATAGGAGGCCTAAACCCTAGGTTTACAATTCAAATCCCTTGAAATAAGATAGTTAGCTAAATATTTACAAAAGACAAAAATGCCCTGAATTTTAGATATTCTTCAGTCAGTTTGTTAGGCTTTTAGGGGCCCAATTTGCAACCCATATTTGTTGTCCTCATTTTAGGGTTGTACACAGTGTCCTGCCAGGTCAATCCTTGCCGACCATGGTCCTGCCAGGTCATTCCTGGCCAGCCATGGTCCTGCCAGATCAATCCTGGTCAGGCATGGTCCTAACAGGGTCTGGCAAGTCATGTTCCTGCCAGGATCTGGCAGGTCACTATAGCTTCGCCAAGAGGAGGCCAACCTTTGAGTATGGAGGACAGCCTTTTGCAAGTTGATGACAGCTTTGTTCATTGTTTCCTTGAAGAGGTCAGGTTCCCTTGGTCGAACAGAGTCTCCTTGGGTCCAAAAGTCACTTCTTGGCCGACCAGCTTGTGCACAGTTCCTGGTCGGCCTATAGGCTCTCCCTGTCCAGCCTATAGGCTCCTTTTAGATGGCCAAGGATGTTGGTACAACTCCTTGTGGGCTCGTTTCACTCCCTTCGATTGCTGCTTGACGATTTTGCTGTATCTTGCATGAAGGCTCTGTTCTGCTATTGGCGGGGTTGTACTCTACCTGTACTCTGTCTTTGGCTTACATGTACATGCCACGTTAGGTGAACAAAATTTGGGATAACAACTATCATAAGCATTCTACCACCGACTAAAGTTGAGACTTGCCAACGAGACTGAATGAATGAGCAAGTCATGCCCTGATTCTCATTGATCCTAATATAAATAATAGATTATTTTTTTGGAAACATTTTACAAAGATACGACCAAAATAAAGCCAAATAAATATTGAATCAATCATACCAATATAATATCAATCATCATATATGATTCCTAAATATTAGCCCAAAATTATCTCAACACCCGCTCAAATTGGAGCATGCACATCCAAAATACCAACTTGTGTAGAAGAAAGTTAAATTTTTTTTTATCGAGTACCTTTGTAAAAATATTCACCAATTGAACCTCCGTAGAAATGTACGAAGGAGCAATCAAATTGTTTGTAATAAACCATTTGTAATAGCATCATAAATAAAATGGTAATTGACCTTAATATGTTTCATTCTTTCATGATAAACTGGATCTTAAGCAATGTGAATTGTTGATTGATTATTAATAAAAATAAGAATAACTTTAGGGTGATGAATCCCTAAGCTTAATAGCAAACCCTTAATCCATTTCAACTCACAAGTAATAGCTCACGTGGAACGATATTTCACTTCAGTAGATGATTGAGAGTGACGTGTACTAATTTAAATCACACCAACCTTGAAGAGTTAAATCATCATCTATCCAGAGAAGAATACCTTGGCTTGGAGACCTTTTAAATATCAAACTACCTTTAAAGAAGCCTCCTAGTGCTCCAATTTAGAGTCCTTCATAAACTAGGATAGAATATGAAAAGTGTACGCTAAATTTGGTCGCGTAATTGCTAAGTATATAAGACGATCCATGTAATGCCCTAATCTATATGGACGCCACGTGTGTGATTTTATAAACTAGTTTAGTACTAATAGATTAATTAATTATTAAAATCCATAATAATATTAAAAACTTCACTAAAATAGAACACTAAAAACGGACATCATAATGACACTAAAATCGTGTTCAGGGGAACCCTGTTGTAAAAGTTTTACAAAAAGATTACATACATTGACAAGTCAAAATATGAAATCAAAATACACAACTTATACAATGCCAAAAAACTCTTGGCAACTCGGCACACAGGTCGATAGGGTCAATATGTACATTGATGGAGAAGACTGTCACCCATGCCTGTTCTAGCTTTTTTTTGCCTTTACCTGCTCCATAGAGCACCCATGAGTCACAAGGATTCAATGAGAAAAGTAATAAAAGATAATACATGAAATAACAAATTATTTATTTCACTATTATAAAATGATTAAACAATAACATTCAAGAGTGGATAACATAACAAGCCATATGTATGGAAATAAAAGTAATCATATATTGCATTGTTCTATAAAGCAAGCCCACATCATCATCTGGCATCATACATAATTTTTCTGCATCACCAATCAGATGAGCTCGTGCCACAATCTAGCACCAATGTATCACATTGTCTAACCAGATGAGCCCATGCCTTAACTTTGCACTAATGTATTGAGTCACCTAATCAGAGGGGCTCGTTCCTCAACTTGGCCCTAATGTATTGCATCGCCTAAACAAATGAGCTCATGCCATAGTCTGGCACACACATGTCACTGCTGCCCTTGCCTAAATAATCATCACCGACAGGAAGAAACCCAACAACAGTTTCAGTTTGTCCCATAGCCTGGCACTCACATGTCACTGTCGCCCGTGCCTAAACAAGCACCACCGATAGGAAGAAACCGAACAACAGTTTTAGTTTATAGTCATGAATTTATAACGGTTGCCTCATAGGTAGAACTTGAATACTGGTATCTACATATCACATTGCCTACTTAGGCAAATTCATGCCATAGCTACGTATTCATATATAGCATCACCTAATTAGATGAGCCTATGTCATAGCCCAACATCTATATGCTACATTGCATAATCAAGCAAGCATATGCTCTAGCCTAGCATTCATATATCGCATTGCTTAATCAGGCAAGCTCATTGCATAATCTGGCATTCATATACCGCATTGCCTAATCAAGCAAGTCTATGCCATAGCCTAGCATCCATGTATCACATCACCTAATTAGGTGCGCGTGTATATCACATTGCCTAATCAGATAAGTCTATGCCATAGTTTGGCATCCATATATCACATCACCTAATCAGGTAGCTTGTATATCACATTGACATTATCATTGCCTAATTAGATAATCGATAATTACGAAACCTGTCATGTCATGTGGTACATTACTTTTCTTACTTTTGATCTACATTTAAGCATGTCGGCCAACCCAAGTGGAGAAACTTCCCCAATGATCTTGGTGTTATGTCCCAACAACGGTAAACCAATAAGTGTTTATCCCAAAACACTGCTTAATATTTGCAAAGGACAACCTAGGGTTTTCTACAAAATCCTGTGGTATAAATACACTGAAACAAAACTTATATTTTGTCTCTAAAATATACATCATATTGTAGAGCTTGTCACCAGCTTTGAAACGGTATATAGAACGTCCAAAACGGACACCTGAGTGAAAACTTATGACAAAAATACAATTTCTGGTCCCTTTGGAATTTCAAGAAATGGCAGACCTTTTTTGGCCCAAAAATCCTAAATTTTGCACTCTCCGAAGCACTACCAAAACCTATCCAAATCATTCCGAACTTCACATGACACATATATACTATATATACAATAATTCTTACTTAACAGAAATTAAAATCGAGCCCTTAAATGGAAAATGACATTAAAGCTCGAACTTAAGCTTTAAAAAGTTCTAAACTTGATTTCTAACTCAAAATCACCTCAAATTTAACAAGTAAAAATTGAAACTAGTATCATAGCTACCCAAGAACAATTTCATGAAGTCGGAATCTCCATACCTACTCTAATGCACAAAGTCACCATATAAAACAAATCATTTTCAACTTAAAACGAAACCAATCCTTACCTTAAGTTTTCCCTCTTCAATGATTTACTATCCCACTACTATCGGAGCTAGAATTACTAGATTTCATGCTGAAAATTAAAGAAAATATATTAAAGGGGAGGAGGGTTTTATTGCACCGAAAAAGAGAATTTCATTTGGTCTTCTACTTATGTTTTAAAGCATATATAAACTTAACTGATAAGTTAAAAATTTATCAGTTATATTTATATATAATAATAAAAAATAATATTATATATATTATACATAATAATAATATTAATATTATAAATAAATTTTTTATTAATTATAATTATTTTATCATTTCTTAATTACTAAGAAATCTTTAACCTTAGGGTATTTGGTCAACCCTGAGTACCCCAAAATACCTCCGTATTTCTAAAATCAACTTATCTATATAATTCTATCAATATTATTAATTAAAACTGTTGTGATATTTTTGGCCTCCAATCGGGCCTCCAAGGTGGCCGAACTTAAAAATATTTTTATTTCACAAATAACTTACACTATATCCACATATTCCAAATAAACCTCCATAATTAATAAATTACACTTATTTTCCACTAATAGTAAAATTTATAATTTATGCTAAATTAGATTAGCAGGATCATAATCCTACTCATTACTACCTAATTAACCCATACTATATAATAAATCCTAATTATTCATAATTAGGTTTCTGGGATATTACAACCATCCCCTCCTTATAGAAATTTTTTCCTCAAAATTAACATGAACAATTCGGGATATTACTCCTGTATTCACGATTCTAACTCTCAAGTTGCTTCTTCCACCTTGTTGTTTCTCTACAACACTTTCTTAACTAGTAGAATTGCCTCATTCCATATTACTTTCTTTTTCCAATTCAAAACCTGAACAAGATATTTTTCCCAAATAATAAATTTGTCTAAAGCTTAAAATCGTCACATCTCAAAATATAGGTCGAGTCTGATACATATCTCTTAGCATGGCTATATGAAACACATTATACACTCCGAACAATGCAGAAGACAAGGCTAGCTGATAGGTTACCTAGCCTACTTACTATGGTATCAAAAGGTCTAATGAATATAGGGTTTAACTTCCCTCTGTACGTATCTCTTTTATAGGCAATACTCAGAGAAAAACAAAATCTCCCATTTGGAACTCGATATTCCTATGCTTTAAATCAGCGTAGCTTTTTTGTGTACTTAATGAAGCGAGCATAAAACTCAAATTCACTTTATGGTTTTATAAGTTCCTTGGATATTTTTGGTCCATTGTATTCCTTTCTCACATGTGTTACTCCAGTGAATAGGTTTCTAATATTTCTCTCGTACCACACTTATTAAAGTATCTAACCAATGGTACATTTAATTATCACTTTTAGACAAACACTCCGTCAAGGGAAGAGATTATTCTAAGGTAATATAACCTTTATCAAATATGCCCATAACATGTTTATAATATTCCATTGATCCTCTCAGGTTGCCCATCTATAAGGAATAAAATATTATACTATTTTCGCTTCAATCTCCATAGTTCTCAATAATATTCTTTAATTCTTAACATCATAGCCAAAGATATCAACTTTGGGATTTCACAAGATTAGACTATTCCTTCGTATGAACTCCATACCCTCATTTATTGTATAAATCCTCTACACTGATAGACATCATATTAACTCAGTATGTCCAACTGTTACTGCTCGGTCAAAATTATAAGAATCCACTGTACATAATTCATAATTATGTCTTTCTATTCCACTTATAGGATCTCCTAAGCTGATGTACTGATTTAACTTATTAACAAGCTAAGTAGATGTTTCTAATAGATATTCAATTAAAGCATTCCATACTTCCATCCACTAATATAAACTTATCTCAATGCATTGTAAATCTCTATTTATTATCAACCCCTTCCTCTTAATAATTTTTTAAACAACTGTTGATTTTGCATCCTAATACAAATCTTTGTAACATACTTTGTCTTCACTCGTACGCTTTCCGAGATGACTCCTCGAAAGATTTTTCATCTTGAGATTACTCCAAGTGTAATATCTAGATAAGCCTAATGGTAAATAATTAGGGTTTATATTTATATTATGGGTTCATCAAGTAATAAGTGGAATTATGATCCTACTAATCTATTTCAACATAAAATTTAAATTTGCTTTAAGTGAGTAAATAAACGTAATTTATAAATTACGAAGATTTATATAGTATGTGTGAATGTAATATGAGCTATATGTGGAATAAAAATATTTTCAAATTCGACGACCCTGAAGACTCGATAAGTGGATAAATAAACGTAATTTGTTAATTACGAAAATTTATTTGAAATACATGGATATGATATGAGTTATTTGTGAAATAAAAATATTTAAGTTCCACAACCCTGGAGACCTGATTGGAGGCCAAAAATATCACAACGGTTTTAGTTAGAAATATTGATGGGATTATTGGGATAAGTTGATTTTAGAAATACCGTGGTATTTTGGAGTACTTGGAATTGGCAAAATACCCTAAAAATATAAATTTCTTAGTGGCTAAGAAATGATAAGATAATTATCAATAATAAAGTTTTTATTAATATTATATTATTATATTATTATAATATTATATAATCATTATAAACGAATCTCATACATTTATTTGTTATATATTTTAGAAACATAAGCAAAAGGAACGAATAAAATCTTTCTCTTTCAGTTCAACGAAACCCTCATTCTCCTTTATTTATTTTCTTTGATTTTTAACCCAAAACCTAGCGATCTAAGCTCTAGTAGTAGCAGGATAGTAAATCTTTGAAGAGGGAAAGCTTAAAGTATGGTTCAGTTTTGTTTTAAGCTTAGAACAATTGGTTATGTATAGGAGTTTCGTGAATTAGAATAGTTATGGAGATTCTGACTTTATAGAATTATTCTTTGGTAGGTATGGGACTAGTTTCGATGTTTACATGTTGAATTTGAGGTGATTTTACGTTAGAAATCGAGTTTGGAACTTTTTATAGCTTAGTCCAAATGTTTATGGCGTTTTTTATTTAAGGGGTAAATTTAAATTTTGGTTATGTAAAAATGGTAATATTTATGGTATATATGTGCCATGTGAAGTTTGGAGTAGTTTGGATAAGTTTTGGTGAGTGCAAAATTTGGAATGTTTGAGTATTTCCATTTTTAGAAATTCCTAGGAGATTAGAAATCGTATTTTTATCATTGACTTTTCACTCGGGTGTCCGTTTTGTATGTTCTATATACCCTTTCAAAGCTTGCAACGAGCTCTACAATATGGTATATATATGTTTTAGAGCCAAAATATAAGTTTTATTTTAGTGTATATATACCGTGGGGTTTGGTAGAAAACCCTAGATTGTCTTATGTGAATATTAGGCAATATTTTGGTATAAACACTTATTGGTTTACCGTTGCTGTGACATAGGGCCGAGATAATTGGGGATAGTTCTCCACTTGGGTTGGCCAACATGTATGAACCTAGATTAAAGGTAAGAAAAGTATATTGTACTGCATAGTATGTTGTATTGTAATACAATTAGTATTGTTGTGAATTTATTAATATTAAGATATGGTTATTATTGTTATATAATGAAAGGATTGATTGATTAAGCAATGATAATGTGATGATACCATGAATGCGATATGCTGGGCATCGTACCTTATTAGGTACGAGCGGTAGTGACATATGAGTACCGAGCGTAGGTACAGGCTCACTTGATTAGGTGATGCGATCTGCTGGGCATCGTACCTTATTTGATACGGGCGGTAGTGACATATGAGTACCGAATGTCGATATAGGCTCACCTGATTAGGTAATGCGATATGTTGGCGTCATAACTTATTAGGTACGGGCAACAATGACATATAAGTACCGAGCGTAGGTACATGCTCACTTGATTAGGTGATGTGATATGTCGGGCGTCGTACCTTATTAGGTACGGGCGATAATAACATATGAGTACCGAGCGTAGGTATAGGCTCACCTGATTAGGTGATGCAATATGCTGGGCGTCATACCTTATTAGGTATAGGCAGCAGTGATATATGAGTACCGAGCGTAGGTACAGGCTCACCTGATTAAGTGATGCAATATGCCAGACGTTGTACCTTATTAGATACGGGTGACATATGAGTACCGAGCATAGGTACAGGCTCACCTGATTAGGTGATACGATATGCCGGGCATCGTACCTTATTAGGTACGGGGGACATTGATTTCTGAGTACCAAGCGTAGGTACAAGCTCACTTGATTAGGTGATGCAATATGCTAGGCATTGTACCTTATTAGGTACGGGTGGTAGTGACATATGAGTACCAGGCATAGGTACGGCTCGTCTGATTATGCAATGCGATATACTGGTGCCATGTTGTGGCATGGGCTCAGCTGATTAGGTGATGCAATTATGTGATATATGGGTGCAGGTTTTTGGCATGGACTCACCTGATTAGGTAATGTAGTTATGTGATATATGGGTGACAGGCTATGACACGAGCTTGCCTGATTAGGCAACGTGATGTAATGAAGAAGGTTACTTTATGAGGTAACTTATATTTATAATTTATATGATTAAATGAAGATGAATTCTATTATTGGTATAATAGTTTTGTATTACCAAATATCTGTATACTGATGTTTATTCGTGGTAGATGCTAGTAGTGATTTGGTTTTCATCTTATGATTAATGCGTGATGGTTTGATTCTGGTTTTGTATGAATGACAGTATCCAAATAATTAACTATATGATTATTATTAATATTACTTTTCTTGATGAGTCCTTGTGAGTCACGGGTGCTATGTGGTGCAGGTAAAGGCAAAGAAAAGCTAGATCAACCATGAGGTGATAGTCTTATCCAACAATGTACATATTGACCTTGCTGGCCTGCGTGCTGAGTTGCCAAGAATTGTTTTTGGTTGTATCTATTGTGTTTTTTAGTTTTATGTTTTTGAGGCATCGTCATATATAGTTCTTTTGTAAAACTTTTTATTACAGGGATCCCTAGAACACGCTTTTTATGCCGTTATAATGTCCATTTTTAGTGTTCTATTTTAGTCAAGTTTTAATATTATCACGGTTTTTAATAATTAATTAATCTACTAGTATTAAACTATTTTATAAATCACACACGTGGCGTCCCTATAGATTAGGGCATTATAACTTGGTATCAGAGCACCCATGGTTCAAAAGGTCTTGAAGACTGGTCGAATAAGTACATTACTGCGAAGATAGGTCGACTCATGGTATATTAAGTGCTTATATTATTTGCTATTGGATTACCTTCCTAGACTATTATAAAGTATGTTGGGAAAAGTTATATAGTGATGATGATGATAAAATATGTGGATGGCATATGCATATTGATGTTGATATCTGTCTGAGTTCTAAATGCTTGGAAGATGTG
This sequence comes from Cannabis sativa, assembly GCF_029168945.1. Lineage (NCBI taxonomy): Eukaryota > Viridiplantae > Streptophyta > Magnoliopsida > Rosales > Cannabaceae > Cannabis > Cannabis sativa. The sequence goes on along the minus strand of NC_083609.1, from coordinate 39,065,234 downwards.
GACTAAATGTGTTATAAATTATGCAGTAAGTGTAAGGGTAATCGAATTGCCTGATTAGTGAGCTGTCTAGGCTAGGGGCAAACAGTAATGAAGAGAATCCTTTATTGTTGTAATACTAGAAGAATGTAAATTCTGCTATGCAGGATACGATTAGAAAACAAGGGGAAACAGATCCGAGATCTGAGAGAATAACAAGCTCATCTTGTGTCTATTCCTGTACCAACGATACTTCTTGTTGTACCACTGGATGTGGTGAAACTTATGGAACTAACTTACGCGCAGATCAGGGAGCAAAAACTAAATGAACCACCAATTATGGGGAAGAACAAAAAGGCTCCAAGGTGACCAGAATAGCGGTCAAGGTGAGAATAAGAAATGGCGACCTTATTCTGAGTGTTCAAGATGCAAAAATGTGTCATTTGAGCCAGTAGAGCCAGATCTTGTTTTATTGTGGGGTAGTGAGTCATCTGAAAAGAACCTACCCACAGTTAAGAAAGACTGATGTTAAAGGAGAAAAGTATACGGGTTCTGCCCAAGTGCTAGTTATGACTCAAGGGGACTCAAGTATCGGGCCTTTGGCCGACTCAAATTAGAATTTATGGAAAATATTACAATTGTTGTTTTAATTGATATCGATATTAAACATTGTACATTCAGTTAGGGAAATCGAGAAATCTGAATGGATTGTGCATGTATGTTATTTAGTGGTAACTCATTTGACGGTGTAGACAAATTAGAAAAATGACAACATGAGTTAAATTTGCTCGTATTCCCAAGTGGAATATGGGACATGAGTAGTTAATGGAGGCATCAATCTAATTGATTCAAATAACAAAATATTTTGTTTAGAAGTGATCTGACATTAGAAAAGGTGGGACAATTTATGAGTATTAACTGGAATCCTAGGTCAATTGAAGGCAGCGATTGTGTAGTAATTTTGAGATTATGTAGGCATGGGACCACCTATGTTAGCAAGAAGCATCTTGTTTTGGTAGACCACCATCAAAGGACTCCCTGGTTGAGTGTCCTTGACTTGGGGTGATTTCATTTAGAAAATTTCCCCATGAAGCGTGCCAGTTAGAGCAAAGCATGTTAGAAATACTTGGATTGGTCCGTGGGGCCAGTCGTCAGTCCAGGAAGCAATGGTAGCGTATGAACCAGGGAGTGAAACCTTAGTGGTGATGATGGTTTGGATTCTTATTTTAAATTCAAAATTATCCTTTAATTTTTCCTCTTAGCTTATTCATTTCGAATTAGCTTAAATAATATATCATTGGATGAATGGTTTATAAATCATCTACTTGTGATGTCACTCTAATTTCTCTTATGAAATTGAATGGCACAGATGATTATATTCCCGAAATGATAAAAATCCTTGATCTTAGAAATCTCCAACTTGTCTATGCTTACTTTAGGCAAATTAGATTTGAGTTAGATTAGTAGTGGTGGTCCAAGCTAGAATTATTACTCATTGTATATTTGGTATAAATTTAAGTCATTGACTTTAAATTTAAGATTCCCAATAGAAATTTTATATTTCTGTTTCCAAAATACAATACAGTTCAACTTTCACAAGTTATTATATACATGGAATATGAGTTTAGTATTCTGTGACCTGGATCCACTTGGACTATTCTAAGAACTCTTCATTGTAACTAGACCTAAGTCATCAAAAGACCACAACCACATTTTTATATATCCATGGCATTTGCATCTTGTTCATAGTTGTTTTGACAAGATCATTCTCTGTAAAGAGTAATATGCCTGTCTCCACTTGAAAGTAAGATTATCTATATTCAAATATGGATGTACATTCAGGGGTGGATATGAGTTTTCATTATGTTCTTAAGACAATCACTCTAGATTTTAACTTATGCAAAGAAATTTGAAATGTATGAGAAATTTCATGAATTTCTAGCAATGTTGGAAAACATTAATGTAAGTGGTTAACGATCTTGCGAACTGATAGGGCTGGAGAAATATTTGGTAGATATGCAGTTCAAAGATCAGTAACTTGATTTTTTGAATTGTATCCAAACTTACCTCCCCAGAAATTTGATTTTCATATTGATGATAGTATAAAATCTATGATTAGTTACTAGCTGTTGCCTAAGTCCTTCTAGGGAAATACCCTAGTGATAGGAAAATTTCAGATTGATGGAATGGTTGTGTACGTAGTGTAAACCATTACTAGATTCATGGATGGCCTAATCGTCATCTTAAGAAAAGCTAGAACTGTTAAGTAAGATTTGCATATTTGATAGCTATTCTAAGTGATTAGGGGTGGACCATCCCATAGTCATTAGATAAGAAAGTGTTTGTTTCAACAAATACTACTTTTCTAAGAAAATGATTAAGTCTGGAAACAAAGTAGCAAAATAGAGGAGATATTTTTTCTTGATTCCAAAGGTGTTCTATCATCTTATTCTATATAAGATGATCCCACTGCCTCTATTGTCTTTGCACAACCGAAGAGGATAATTCCACTTATGTTCTTAGACAAAAAGTCACGGTACCTTGTCATAGTGGGAGGGTTTCAAGGAACTCACCCTGCTATGATTTGGAAGACACTTGTGATGAAAATCCATTGTTAGTTTAAACATTCAGAATAAGGAACTAAGAAGCAAAGCCAAGAGAACTATCACTACTACAAAAACCCCTTTTAAAGCGGTTTTTAAGCCCTTTCAGCGTCGGTTTTTACGAAATTCGCTACCGACGCTAATCAGGGCGACGGTAAAGGGTTTATATGAACCGACGCCATATGTGGCGTAGCAACCAACGCTAAAAGCAAGCGAATTTTAGTTTTTTCAATTTGTTTTTTTTAAATTTAATTATATAATTTTAATTACATTTTAATTATATAATTTATTTTAATTATATCTTTATTAATTTATATATTATTTTATTTAAATTAAATTACATATATATTTTTTAAAATGTAAATTAAATATTATTTAAATTTTGGTAAAATACATAATTTCCTTTCATAAAAGTAATTAAATATTACACAAACACTAATGTAAAATTAGTTAAAAATATTAATAAGTTAATAAATCTAACTACAAGTTAATCTATAAAAATTACATAATGAAGAAAAATTCTTGGATCTTTCAACCTCAATCGTCACCGTGAATCACCGCCATTAATTGTTCGATCCACTTTCGCTGTAGTGGTAACATTTCTGTTTTTGGATCGTATTGCTTCTTACCCCCAAACTGTTAAAAAAATTAAAAATTTATATTAGTTTATGTATATGTATATTTTATATTTGTTATTATAGAATTTATATACTATAATCAATAATTAAAACTTACAGCTTTTTGATCTTGTATGTAACGGCTGGGGTTGGCACGTGCGACGATGTCAGTGATATATTTTAAAACATAAAAACCGCATTCTTGGCTTTTAGGTTGTCTTGGACAGTTTGCTTGGTTAATTCCTTGCCACGGGCCAAGATACTCATGTGCGTTTCCTATATACATGAATGCCCTATTTTGGAAAATTATATTAGCATTTCAATTCGTTAGTTAATTTAAATTCGTTACATAAGAAGTCATTAAATTATTACCTTCCGATCATTTGTTCTATTACTTCGGGAATTGGGCGGTCACTTAAAGGGTTTAAATGGATAATTTTCCTTGGCGTAACCACCACTAGCGTCCAATGCATCCTAGAAAATTATATTGGAATATAAGTAAGATAGTATAAAACTAATTTGAAGACATAATATAGAAATGAACAATTAGCACTAAAGAATTTAATAAAGTTTACCCGATATTCCAAGGAATAAAGAACATTTGGTGGTTGTTGTTTATTAATGATAACCAATTAGCCAATTGTCTTGCCGCATCGTCAAAAGACTGACTCTTGTGTTCATCGGTGATCCCATGCACTATGAGAAGCTCTGGGTCGTAAAACTTGAAAATTTTCCTCAGACCGTTGATGCTCTCCCATATGTGCCTACCAAAAAAAGTGTTAGCGTCTTATAATAATTTAACTATAATTTGATATAATGTTAATTAGATTAAAGAAGAGTATACATCATTCCAAACAGCATTCCCTGGTTGCCGATGTAGTCACACGTAGCAACCTGCTGCAAATCCTCTCCAAATAACGTGATCTGGGTACGCGGTGCAATGAATCCTCGGGGGACAGGAATTGTGATTATATCACGTTTATCTTTGAGCCTCAGGAATTCATGAATCATCCATTTTAGCGAATTAGGGATCAACGCCATCTTCTCTTCCGTGAACAAGTCATCTTCCCGTGCACCACGACCTTGTGGAGAAAGCATCGGAGCTTTCCCCTTTGATGCATCACGTCTTGAGGGCGGTTGAGCGATAATTCATGTCTGCATATTCCTTACGATATAAAATGCAATCGTTCGGACATGCATGAATTTTTTCATACTTCAATCCTATAGAATTTAACGTTTTTTTTACTTCATAAGTAGATTCCGGGAAGCAGTTGGCAAATGGTAAGATATCTTTAAAAGCAGCTAAAAATTAAGTAAAACATTTATCGCTCACTCCATTTTCTGCTTTTATGTTGTAAAACTTTACCATTGTTGGTAATCTTAGTTTTTACAACCATCGAACAGGGGTTTATCAGCATCACTAAGAAAATTATCGAATTTCTCAGGATCATTAAGAAATTCCTCCTGTGCTTCGTTAAGCAAGTCCAATGGATAATCATCGAAATCATTACCCTCGATATCATCTACCCCCCGCTTTCCTAATGGATATGGATCGTCAGGTAAATGTTTGCCATGGTAATACCAATTAGTATAACTTCTATTGAAACCTCGTAAATACACATGGTCCTTAATCATTGTAATATTCCCTTTAGATACATTACAACAATGTACACACGGACAATGAATATGATCGTGATTTTTAGAATTCTTTAAGGAAAACTCTAAAATGCATCGAACCCTACTTGAAATCGTAGTGTGTCTCTCTCCTCAGGCATCCATGATTTATCCATAACAAAAATCCTATCCAAAAAAATCCAGTATTTAGTAACTAATTATAGTTAGTTACTAATTACACAATGTAACTAACTAAGTTTCTCACAATTGATTCATATTAATTTATAAATTACTCAAATTTTCGTTTTAGTTTAGTTCATGTTATTAGGTTGTTTTGTTGATTAGAATGTTGGTAAAATTGAAAAGTTTACATAAATGTGTATATAATTATTTTTTATGCGACCTAACTTCTTATCACTATGTTATAATTAACTAGTTATTTGTGTTATGTAGTCATTAATATTGTTTTAGTAAGATTTATCCTAATTCTACCGAAATTTCAGCAGCATAACGGCTGTAATTGGACGTTCCCAAAAATTTTACAAGTGCCTAAAATAACAAACAAAACAGATAAACAATACAGAACAAGCAAATTAACATAAACAATACAAAATTTATCCACCCATCCGACCGCAGTACACGTATTCGCAGAACCTACTTCACTACGGATGAATATTTAAGATATTCAAACTCAACTAACTTGCATTGATAAGTAATTATATAATAAGAAAAAGTTAGTTAAAGTATATACCTATAATTGCAAGCTCAAATACGCTACACACAAAATTATGCCGAACCTACAATATAAAGAAATACAACGAAATTGCAAAATTAATTATTTCATTACTTATAACTAGTTATAAAAAATTGTAACAAGTTACTTAGTTACTAAATTATACATACATATATATATATAATCAATTATATCTCACACTATTATCTCAAAAACATAAAATTATATCACACACTAATTCAATATCCCTAGAGGAGTAGACATATAAAGACGAATTTCACAATATCGAATTTCACAATATCAAGGATTTTTTTTTTTTTTGAACAACAATATCAAGGATTTTTTGATTAAGGAAATGTAATGGTGGAGGAAAGGTTGTATTAAATACAACCTGTCAGATCCCATTACGGAGAGAATACTACATACTATACTTGAACAGGATATCAAGGTGTTAAGATTATTTGAAAAGCACTTTTTGTTTTATATTAGTGCAAGTGGGAGTTTGTTGGGTTTTGTGCTCTAAATAAAACCCATTTCAACATAATCAGATTTATTAATTCATAAAGATCATAAATCATTTTATGTTGCATGGTTCACATGATTTATTTCATGATTATGTTTAATGTATAAATTCTATCAAGTCCAAAACATATGTATTTATTCATGATTATAGTGTTGTTAGCACAATGGAATATAATGATGATTATATGTTCAAAAGTTTAATTCCTTGATTTGTCAGTTCACTGGATTTAGACTGGCATGATAATCAGCGATAGGTATACTTACACCTTGGATAAGTGTTATGTCCTTTCCAGGGCATTGGCAAAGTTTACCAGTATCGGATGTATGGAGTATACATTGGAAGGGACCGATATTGATCTTAGATAAGATATCATAAACTTACAGTAATATCTTTCTAAGTCAATATCAATGGTTGATCTTAGGTCTATGGATCTCAATCCTGACATTGTTAGGTTCGATCTCAAGAGTGTTATTTGTGTTCTTTGATTTGTTAGTTAAGCCTACCTTTTGGTCTGGGTGATACGTACATTTTGGGAACATGATAGTACAATTGAGTGAGGAGCGCTAATCATAGATATGGAATCTATAGCATCTATCTAGACATAGAAGTGAAACGATAATTTTCTTTGAGCTTAGCTAAATAGAGATAAATGATTGAGACCTCATTTCAGTAATTATATTAGTTTACTGAAGTATCATTTATAGGTTTCTAAGTGTTTTAAAGATAAAATACATTGAAGGGTAGAACGGTTAATTTATCCCTATTCAGTGTAGATCATCTATAGAGGATCCTTGACTATTAGGATTATAACAATGGATAATCATAATGTATATATATCGTGCTACATATAGAGCGTTCTATATAACTGAGAGTGTATTCAATTCCAAGTTCTATAGTGGTTCAATGAGGAATTAATAAGTTGAGAATTTACTTGGTGAATTCTAGATCTACTTATTGGAAGCTCGGTTATATAGGCACATGGTCCCCTCACTAATTGAGATAATACTGCTTCCAGACTCAGTTAATTGATTTTAATTAATCAATTATAATTTTAAAATTAGACTATATCTTATTTAAAAATTTTCACTAACCAAGGGCTTAATTGTGAAGAAAAGAGGTTTTGGGGTCAATTTGTTATTTAAGAGACTTTGTTTGGTCTAGTTAATAAATTACATAAATGGCAATTTTATTTAGTAATTAATTATAATTATTAAATAAATAGTTTTGGCATTTACTGGATTGAATTGGCAAATATGGTATTATTGAAAAGAAGAATAAGTGGTTGAAATAAAGTGGCAAAATCAAAACTAGAGATTGGCCCTTTGAAGTGTACGGCCAACAAGTTATTTTTTGCCCATGATTTTATTCTTTTTTAATCCATATAATTCAACCCTAAGCCCTAGTTGAAACACTATAAAAGAAACATGATGCTCTCATCTCATCCACTTTTTGACACTATGTCAAATTAATGTCAACTTGACTTTGCAACCAAACCTAGATGAGAGAGTTCCTTCTATAGAGATTTCAAGACTCCTTCATCATTCTTCACTTATTCCAACCATTAGTGATGAGTGCCATGCCCACACGTAGCAAGTCAAGTACTCAATCAGTGAGTAAGACGGTGGTAACCAAACCCGAAGGAGAGAAAGAGATCCAGGTTCAGATCTTGATAATGCTCTGCTACAGAAAGGAATCAAGGGCTAGAGATCTTAGACGGAAGGAGTCATTATATTCCGCTGCAATCAATGTAAGGTTTTCTTAAACCCTTATGTGTTTATTTCATTGTTTTAGAGAATTCATATTTTGGATGTTAATCAACATACTTGTTAGTAAATCCAGATCATAGTAAAATATTCCCAACATCTTTATCCAACCTATTTCTCGAGTAGAATGGTGCGGACAAAGACTGGTCAAGGGGTTGGCACTAGAAGCACTAATAAGATGTCGAGAAGCTTGGGGATGCCCTCACCAGTGACGGTGAACGGAATCCAGGCAACGGCTTGCGAGGTTGCAGTTGAAAATTGTGCTCAGTTTTTGTCTTCAGAGTTGGGTCGAAAGGGACATCTCGGTCTCATTTTAGCCTTGGCAGAGTGTGACTTCCAAAGAACTCAAGGACTATGCCATGTGGAGTAGTGGAGTGGTGGAGATGGTTGTTACTGGCATGAATGTGTCAAAACAAACTCTGAATACAGAAAAGTGGTCTGCTCTTTTTACCTATTTTAGGTGTGATTTGCATATTTATAATGTGTGTGATAGTAATAGGAAGTCAAAGGGTGCTACTTATGGTAATGACTCTTCTTTGGTGAAGCAACACAATGGAAAGAGGACTGAGCTTTTTCCAAAGGCAGGGGTGATTTGAATTTACTTTGTAACTAGGCCAAGGACAGTTGTGTGTTTGGGAAAGGACTCAACAACTTTGACCTTGGTCAAAAAAATATGACATGTGATATTTGTAAATCTGACACATGGTTGACTATGGTTTTAACACTTTTGTATCATTGGGCTGGGGTGTTAATGTGGGTTGGGGTGCTAATAAGAAAAATATTGTGGGTCGGGGTGTTAATGAGAAAATTATGGAGGGCTGTGATTTGAGTTGTGATTTGCCTATGGGCCGGGTTGGAGGAGATAAAGAGACACTGGTCCAAGACATTAATTTTTTAAAATCAACTGGCAATGTAGTCAAATCCATGGATGTTTTGAGCCAGGATTACAATAAATTGGGGTCTTTGGGCTGTGGTCTTAAGCAGTCATTTGACTGTGGGATCCCATCACATGCTTTGGGCCGGAGTTGTAATGCCCACAATAAATAATACATGGTGGGTCGTGGGTGTATTTTTAATGGAGAGTCTTTGCATTATTTCAAAAATGGGCCCAATACCTGTAAGAATATGGCTACGGGGATAAGTAAAACTGATTTGGGTTTGGGGAGGTGAATAAAACACATATGTTCCTTGACCTTAATTTGGACAATGTGGCTTTGTGTAGTGACCTGAACAACTCCTTAAATGGTCAAGATCCTTCCAAACATCTTGACAAAAATAAAGCATTGTCAAAATTCTTTCAGGTACAAGAGAGTTACATTCAAGAACTCGACGCCATTGGGACCTCGAGCAATAATAAAGTAAAGCTGCCTTGGTGGATATTGGTGCCCAAGTGTCTTCTGAATTTAATGAACACACTACGCTTATAAAGAAGAGAAGATTGGATTTCAAAAATTCCTCACTCGGGAATAACCTAACCTCATATTAAGAAGAGTAAAGCGTGTGGTAAGGGACTTCCCTCATGGAGTTGGTTGGTAGGTGGAGAGGTGAATGCTAATGTATTCATGTATTTTCTGACTCTTTAGAGGAACTATTGGCCAGTGATAAAGGTTAAATTGTGCCAAGGTTGATACAACATGTTCCCAACAAGTTAACAAACTGGTCTCCCTGGGGTAGTCAGCTAGACTTATGGCATGGAAGGAAAAAGTCCAGTTGATGGACATTTCTATCCCGTCTAAGGAGGAAGTGGCAATCGAGGATGAGGAATCTATAATTTGTGGGCCACATGGTGGTGTGACCCTTGTGGAGGAGGATGGTGTCCCTCATCCACAAGAGCTATGAGAGGTGTTGCTTGGAACTATAGAGGGTTGGGGCAGACCTCTACATTTTTGGAACTTAAAGCCCTGATTTGGTTGTGCTCTCTTGATTTTATCTTCATTACTTAGTTGAAAGTGGACACCACCTATTTGGTACGTTCTCTTAAAACACTTCACTTTTGTTATAATATTTTTGTTCCTACTGTGGGTAGTGCGGGGGGTATTATGCTAGCTTGGAAAGTGGGCTTTAATTTTGAAAGTATTTATATCTCAAAAAATCAAATTTTGGGCTTTGTGTATTCTGACCTTGAGTACTATCCTTGGTTATTGTCTTGTGTTTACGGACCCTCTTACTTCCATGAGAAGAAGAAATTCTGGTTAGACATTATGGAAATCAGTATCAAGGTTGGAGGGCCTTGATTAATTTTAGGGGATGTGAATTTTGTTTTGAGAAACTCTGACCGCCTTGGATCCAAGGAGAAAGAGCGATTTCTCCCATTCATTCTTGATCTGGTTAATTACAATGTTTGGATTTATATGCCCATAAAAGGGGACTACTTGACTTGGGACAGCCATTGGAATGGTCCAGATCATGTAAAATTGGTCCTCGATAAAGCTCTGGTCAATGAGGAATGATTACACATCTTTGCTAAAGTTGTGATCCAATCGCTCCATACTTGTAACTTAGACCATAAACCCATGTATCTTCGTACTAATGATCCTGAAGCTTTTTCTAATCATCAATTTTGGTTTGAAGCAGGTGGACTAGAGACCCCTGAAGCTCTCTTATGGTTGACCATGCCTGAAATTCTTTCTCCTATGCATGGGCTCCTGCTAGAGTCTTTAAAAAGGTTGATGCTACTAGGTTGGCGTTGAGCAAGTGGAATAAGGAGCAATATGGAAAACTGGACACTTGTATACGTCGGTTGGAACACCAACTTAGGGATATCAAGAAGTTGCCGACTGGCTCAAGAAGCTAGGCCAGAGAGGTGGATGTGAGGAGAGCCCTTAATGAGGCTTTAAAAAAGAAAGCTCTTTACTAGCAGCAGAGATCTCAGATATCTTGGATAAAAGATGGAGATAAATGCTCTAAGTTTTTTTTTCATTACGACCACTATTATGAAATTGATAAAATACCGTGGAGCATATCTTAAACAGAGATGGGATCTGGCTAACAAGCGTAAATGATATTGGTAAGGAATTTTTGATTTTCCTAGGGGACATCTTTACTAATCCAACTCAGGCCCCTATGGAGAGTTTGAATCACTTGATATCAGATCACTTATCCCCTATGGAGCAGGCAAATTTGATTTCGATCCTAGATCATGAGGAAAGTAGACAACCTTTTTTCTCTATGGGAAATTTTAAAGCCCCGAGTCCAGATGGTATGTCCGCCTTGTTCTTTAAGCATTTCTGGCATTGTATAGGGAAATATTTTTGTGAGGGTTTGGTGGACTTTTTCCTTTCTAGGTCTATGCATAAAGGAATCAATGAAACTAAAAGAGTTCTAATGACCAAGGTTCCTAACTCGAAAAAAGTGATGCAATTCCGACCTATTTCCCTTTGTAATGTAATCTACAAGGTTATCTCAAAACTTATTGCAAATTGAATTAGAAAGGTTTTCCTAAGAATTATTTGTCTAACTTAGGCAACCTTTGTCCCGAGATGAAATATCCAAGACAAAAATGTGTTAGTACAAGAAATCATCCATTCGTTTAAACTTAAAAAAGGAAAAGAGGGATCACTTGTGTCTCCCTAAGTCTAGAGGTGGGCTAGGTTTCCAAAGGACATTAGAAATTAATTAGGCCTTAATGGCTAAATGGGGTTGAACACTCATTACTGAGGACCAATCTTTGTGTTGTAAGGTTTTAAGTGCTAAGTACCTTAAAGGTATACCCTTCTTGAAGTGTTCGGCCAAAAATTTAGACTCGTGGTTCTGGAAGAATGTTGTGAAGTCTAAAAAAATCCTTTTGAAAGGAGCTTGTAAACTCATATTGGATGGGAAGGATACAAACATTTGGGATGAATTGTGGATAACTCATGGTTAGAACTTCTATCCCCATCCTTTAAACGGGTGGCCTGAAGGATTGGAGAAAGTTGTTGACTTACTGACAGATAATGGAAATTGGGATGTCTCCATACTCAATTACTTATTGGACCGGAGACAACCATTAACATCATCAAAGGTGGCACACCTGGGGGTCAAGGTAGGGACAAGTGGATTTGTACGAAAAATCCAAATGGTCAGTTCTCTATTAAATCTGCTTATCTTACTCAGGCCTTATCGCGTGGTCCTCATACCAATGTTGCTCCTGCTCTTTGGAATAAACTTTGGAATGCAAAAATTTTGGAGCGTCACAAAGTCCTTTGGTAGAGTATTCTCTCTAATATTTTACCTATCAGGACTCCTCTTGCTAAAAGGATGAATATTGAGGATGTGTCTTGCCCTATTTGTAGTGACGGAGAGGAAATAATGGAGCATCTTTTTCTCTATTGTAACTTTGCCTATCACCTTTAGAGATCCTCCCCTTGGGGGTGATGCTAGTGATGGACTTTGGGGCTCGTGTTTGGGACTGGGTTAAATTTTTATGGGGGCTGAAGGAATAAGGAGTGGCAATCTAGGAAGTATTTCTGTATGCCTCGATTGTTGTGCACACGATATGGAAAGCCTGAAATGGTAAAGTGATAATAATTCTTTATGTAACATTAAACAGTGTATTGACTCTATTTCTATATGTTACGCAGATTTTGGTTCTTGTTTGTTTTCTTCGACGATGATGATTATGCCTCCTATCTGGTCCCCCTCCAAACGATTGGGTCAAGATCAACTGTGAGGTTAGATGTTGTAGTGACTCAATGTGTGTGGTGACTTTAGCTAGAGATCATAGGGAGTCAATTTTGTGGGTGCCTAGCAACATACTCAACTTCTCTAATCCGCTCATTGGAGAAGTTGTGACATGTTTGTTAGCCCTCAAATCATCTATCAGTTGGAAACATTCTTTTGTGATAATTGAGAATAATTCTGTGACGGTGATCAACACGCTGAAGGGGACTTGTACCATTTGCGGTATTGGTAACTATGCGCTTTATTGTAAGAATCTCTCAAGACTTTTGATTAGTTGTAATTTTTTGTTTATTTTTAGACTTTGCAATTTCGCGGCCCATAATGTGGCCGAGTGGGCTTTTGCCCGTAATGTAACGGGTATGGTCAATCCATCCTCCATACTAGATAACTTATTATGTAATGACCATGAGATCTAACTCTTTTACCTTTAATATAATTACGCTTTTAGTAAAAAAAAAAAAAAGAAGATAACATGGGACTAATATAACTTTATCTTGAAGTCTACACTACTTAGGGCCAGCTTGGAACAGTTGTGTTGTGGGAAAAAGTGGTTGTAGTTGTGCTGTGAGAAAAAACAGTTGTAGCAGAACTGAGGAAAAAAGCTGAACTGAGTGTTTGGTAAATTATAAATTTTAAAGTATTGTGAGTTGTTAAGATCTATTATAATGATAATGATAATGTTATAATCTAGTTTATTATAATCACAAATATGTAAAAACTTATTTTATATAATATTTTATTTCTTATATATTTTTAATTTTTTTAAAATATAAATTTATAGGCATTTGATAAAAATAATTTATAGTATTTTTTTATTATGTTTTATCAAATGTAAAAAGATTAGAAACTCAAGTATATAAGAAAATTTTTAGGTTGATGTTGTTTGTTAATATTAAAATAAAATATATATATTTTTTTTTTGAAAAATAAGAGATTTAATAATTATTTATTTTATTATATTTTTTTTAATATATAATAAATAAGTAAATATAGCTTTAGTACAAAAAAAAAATATATTATAGTCTTTTAATCAAAATAGCTTTTCTTAAAAGTTGGGTTGGAGCAGTTTAGCTTTCAATTGTAGCTTCTTCAAAAAACTATTTTTTAACTGCTTACCAAACACATTTTTATCACAATTTTTTCAAAAAATATTTCAAAAAGCCGCTTGTAGCTTTTTTAAAAATTGTGCCAAACGGGCCTTTAAATAAGATAAAACGTTATAGCTTTATTTCATACATATACATTGTATAATATATGAATTCATTTAATTGAATGCCATAAACCAAAGGAAAAAAAAACGAAAGCCACAAACAGAACCTTAATTAAATGTAAATCAAGCATGTTTGGCTATTCGCAATACAATAAAACTTTGTTGATATCATTTAAAGAAATCCATTACAATATTAATCAAAATAATAAGTAAAATAATCTTTAATGAATTGAAAATCTAAATAGAAATTATGCTAAAAAAACAAAAACTCATAATCATAACTGGAAAATCAAACTTTTTTTTTTAGAAAATTCTAAATTTCTTGAACAAAAACCATAAATTTTAAAGAATCAATCAAAAGTGGTTCTTGATAATAATTGTTAGATTTCTTTATCACTCATAAAATATGCAATAACAAAATTCAATACTATAGATAAACATATTACATATTATTATAAGCGCATAAATATAAATCTAAAGGATATCTTTGTTGATTCAAAGAGAATAACTCAAATAAGAAGCGTACCTTAATTCATAGATAGTGATTTTGGGTAATGATCTTTCAAGAAAATAAGACTTAGGGTTTTTTAACTTTTTCTCTTGATGGGGAAGATGAGAATATAATTTTTTGTTTGTTTTTTAGGGACCACTCACGATATATAATGAGAAATGCTAAAGGGCTCACTAGTACCTAGCACCCTTCTACGTGTCAATATCGCTATGGTGCAATTAAGTATCAAATCCCATATAGTTTAATATAATAACTTTTATAGAGTATCGTTAACCAATCGTAAGGCGACACACTTAGAAGGTGTTAGGTACTACGGGTGCCCAATAACAATCCTCATATATAATCCCATAACTAAGTTATAATTTTAAGTATTTCTAATTTTACCTTCAATAAATTAAAAATATTTTTTAAAGTATTTACACATTTAGCCCATCATAATTTAATATCTAATAATCTACAATAATTACTTTATTTTGACTCAAACTTTAAATAATAGTACACTAAAATATATATCAAAGATTTTAATCCAAGAGTCCTATATTTTAAAGGGCACACTTTCATAGTATCATAAGCTCACTAATTATTTTATTTTTGTAAGGATTGATTGGGAAATGAAAAAGTTTATGAGGCAAAAATACAAGGAATAAAAAGGACAAAATATGACCGTTGGGGCCTAGCTGGTTGTGTAGTGTGTATCTTCGCTATTCTCCAGTCAATGGAATGGAACTGGACTGTCCTTTGTCTCTTTTGTCAGGCCGTTCCAGACAAAATGTTGTGGGTCCACTCTTGCTTCCCTCCTAGACACACTCACATCTCCCAAGCAAAAAATCATACGGATTACAATCATTTATTGTGTATCTTGGTATAATTAAAATTCAATGAACATGTCATCATAACATATGAAAGTAGGTAGTGTTTTGTTTGGTTTAATGAATTAGTAACTGTAATAATAATATTGATTGTAATAGAATAAAAATATGGGTAAATATAATTTTGGACCCTTTGTTTTGTAAAAATTATTAATTGGACCCTCTGTTTTGTTAAATGACAAAATGGACCCTGTATTTTCTAAAATAGTACAAATAGGACCCTATATTTTCTAAAATACTACAAATAGGACTCTGAATTGATTTTTTTTTTAAATAAAGTTTAATTATAATCCGATCTAAAAGTGCTATGACAAAACTGTTTACATTTTTTGTATCTGTTCGTATTAAGCATTGTCTTCAAGTTGGTTGTATTAAAAAAAATTGTCAAAAATTAAGCTCAAGGTCCTATTTTTACTATTTTAGAAAATACAAGGTCTATTTTGTCATTTAACAAAACACAGGATCCAATCTGTAACTTTTGCAAAACACAGGGTCCAAAATGGTATTTACCCTAAAAATATTAATAGAAATTGATTATAATAGGAAAATTTGATTTTTTATACTTAAAAAACCTTAAAATTATTTCCCTAAACCTAAATGTTATACCATAAGCAATATATGACTATTTTTACTTTATCCCCATAATACCTCTCACATTTGAACCAAAGCAATTCTCTCTCTCTCTCTCTCTCTCTCTCTCTCTCTCTCTCTCTCTCTCTCTCTCTCTCTCTCTCTCTCTCTCTCGTCCAAAACACCTCCACAGACCACGGGTCACCTCCACCACCTCCAACGACGACGACGAGGACCACCCAGCCCCCTCTGTCAGACCCGAAGCCTCAACCCACCCAGCCCCCTCTCTCTCTTCGTCTCTCTCAAACCGAAACAAAAAAAAAATAAAAAAAACCCCAGGGGTCCGATGGGTCCGATTGGTCGGACCCCATCGGACACCATGGTCCGACCATCGGTTGGACCCCTGGGGATTTTCTTATTTTTTTTTTGTTTCGGTTTGAGAGAGATGAAGAGAGAGAGGGGGCGGTTAAACGGAGAGAGGGGGCTAAGGGGGCCGCTGCGCCGTGCGCCGTCACCGTTGGTTGAGGCTTCGGGGTTGAGGTTTCGGGTTCTCGTGGTTGAGGCTTCACGACCGAGAGAGGGGGCTAGGTGGGTTGAGGCTTCGGGTCCGACAGAGGGGGCTGGGTGGTCCTCGTCGTCGTCGTTGGAGGTGGTGGAGGTGACCCGTGGTCTGTGGAGGTGTTTTGGCCGAGAGAGAGAGAGAGAGAGAGAGAGAGAGAGAGAGAGAGAGAGAGAGAGAGAGAGAGAGAGAGAGAGAGAGAGAGAGAGAGAGAGAGAGAGAGAGAGAGAGAGAGAGAGAGAGAGAGAGAGAGAGAGAGAGAATTGCTTTGGTTCAAATGTGATGGGTATTATGGGGATAAAGCAAAAGTAGTCATATATTACCTATAGTATAACATTTAGGTTTAGGGAAATAATTTTAGGGTTTTTTAAGTATAGAAAATCAAATTTTCCTTATAATATTTGGTTTGTAGTTGAAATGAACACTGTAATCAAAACTAAATTATTGTGTTTGGTTTAGTATGAGAATGTAATAAAATAAAATGCGTATAGACTAACATACGTTTATTATTTTTATTTTATAATTATAAATATTCACAAAAAATTGTAATATAGAATTTTAATTTTTTGTACTATATTTTTTTATTAAAGTATTATTTTGTTTTTATAATGGATTGTAATTGTAATTAAAAAATATATTAATTTTGGCATGTAAACACAATTATAATACTCAATGTAATAACTATTATATTGTAATAGATTACAAAAGTTAAAATAAGAAAACAAATAATATAATGAACATATTCATTACCATTACAACTACTATGACGGTCACATATTACAATTAAATAGAATAATGATATGATAACACCTAATAATATAGGTCTTATTATAAAATAATATAAAATAGATAAGAAGAAAAAAAAAAGATGATGAAGAGAAAAAGAGAAACTGAATGAGAATTTTTCAGTTGTTTATTCCAATGGGGTGCACCCCTATTTATACAAAAGTATTGATTAAAGGAATGAGAAACTAAATTAATATGTAATAAAAGAAAATATAATCATGCATTAATGGTGATAATTAATATGGTGATTTGGACATCCATAAATAATATTTCATAACACTTACCCTTGGATGTCCATAAAAATTGTCTCATTAAAAATCTTGTTGAAAAACTTGATCAAAAGAAAAAGAGTATAGTGTAAACTAACTCCCCCTCATTTAGGCATTCGTGGAGATCTTCTAATCGACAAATTTCGATCTTGTATGTCATCTTCTCAAATGTTGGTGTTAGTAATAACTTTTTGAATAAGTTTACAAGATTAACACTTGATTGAATTTGCTGAACACAAATATGCATTTTCTTGAAATGTATAAAGAAGAAATTGGTGAAATATGTTATAATTCTATCTCCTTCAATGTACTCTCATTTTAGTTGAGCGATGGAAGCAGTATTATCTTCATAGAAAACTGCTTGTGTTGATACTTCTTTATAGAGTGCAATCCATATGTTTCCCGAATATGCTATGTCAATGATCTCACTCCCACACATTCTCTACTTGCTTCATAAAATGCAAGCATGTTAACATGATTTAAAGTTGTCTCGTTAAAAACCTTGTCAGGAAAACCCAGTTGGACAAAACCTGAGCTAAGGAAAAAAAAGTGCAATATATATCATACTCATAATTATTTGCAAGTTGTCTCGTTAAAAACCTTGCCAAGAAAACCTAGTGGGACAAAGCATGAGCTAAGAGAAAAACAGTGCAACATGAATATGTCTCCCCCTCATGCACATATGTGTTGGGTTTTATGCCCTAAATAAAACTCATTTCAATATAATCAGATTTACTTATTAATATAGATCAGAAATAACATTTAATATTGCATGGTTCACATGATTTATTTCATGATTATATGTACATAATGTATAAATTCATCTGAAACCCTTTTCACATACTTGATCCTGTTTATTGTGCCGTCAACACATTGGAAAGTAAACATGACTATGTGAATAAAGTTTTCTAGATTTATCAGACATGGGGTTTTACTGATATGATAATCTACAACAGAGTTTACTTGCATTTGGAGAAATGCTATGTTCTTTCCAGAGCATTGGTTAAAGTAAAGCTCAGGTTGGATACATGGAGTATGCATTGGAAGGGACCGATATTGAACTTTGACTTAGATTTATTAAATTTACCGTAATATCTATTCAAGTCAATATCGCCAAGTTGATCCTAGATCAAATGTTCTTAATCCTGTTATGATTAGGCTCAATCTTGAAAGGCTATTCGTGTTCTTTGATTTGTTAGTTAAGCTTACTTGTAGGTCAGGGTGATACGTACATTTTGGGAACACGGTAGTGCAATTGAGTAGGAGCGCTATCATAAACATGGAATCTATAGCTTCTATCTGGCGAATATTAAGCAAAGGATGATCTCCTTCGAGCTTGACCAAACGAACATAAATGGTGGAGTACTCATTTCACATAAGCTGAAATATCATTTATACGGGATCAAGTGTTTTAAGGAATAAATACATTGTAGGGTGTTACGGTAATCTAATCCCTTTACAGTGTAGATCATTCATATAGAGGATCATTGATCACATTAGGATTATAATAATGGATAACTAATGATGTGTCTATATGGTGGAACATATAGAGCATTCTATATACTGAGAGTGCAATTCTAAGTTCTATGCGTGGATTCAACGAAGAATTAATAAGTTAGTGAATTTTAGTAATAAATTCTTGATCTACTTATTGGAAGCTCAGTTATATAGACCCATGGTCCCCGCACTAGTTGAGATAATATTGCTTGTAAGACTCATATAATTGGTTTTGATTAATCAATTATAATTCTCAAATTAGACTATGTCTATTTGTTAATTTTTCACTAAGTAAGGGCGAAATTGTAAAGAAAGAGTTTTAAGGGAATATTTGTTAATTATGATACTTTGTATGGTTCAATTAATAAATATAATAAATTACAATATTATTTAATAATTATTTATAGTTATTAAATAGTTAGAATTGGCATTTAAATGGTTGAATTAGAAAATTGGCGTTTTTGAGAAAATCAGATGCAGAAGAGGTAAAACTGCAAAATTGCAAAAAGTGAGGCCCAAATCCACTTTTGTAGGAAATTTAAGCTGATATTTTCATTATATTAATGCCAAATAATTTAAACCTAACCCTAGTGGAATGCTATAAATAGATAGTGAAGGCTTCAGGAAAATTACACTAAAATTTCTAGACTTTTCTTCTGACTTCTGATTCAGAGAAAACCTGAGCCTTCTCTCTCCCTATCTTTGGCCAAACCCACTCTCTCTTTCTTCCTCATTGAGATTTCGAAATTCTTAGTGTAAGAGTAGTGCCCACACACAGCAAGTGATACCTCAATCATAGTGAGGAAGATCGTGAAGAAAGACATTCAGCAAGAAGGAGGTTTCAGCATCAAAGATTCAGAGAAAGAGATCCAGGTTCAGATATTGATAATGCTCTGCTACAGAAAGGAATCAAGGGCTAGATATCTGAACGGAAGGAGTCATATTATTCCGCTGCACCCAATGTAAGGTTTCCTAAACTTTATATGTGTTTATTTCATCGTTTTAGAAAGTTCATATTTAGGGTGTTAATAAACATACTTGTGAGTAGATCTAAGATCCAGGTAAAATAATTTCCAACAACTGGCCTCAGAGCCATGGTAATTGATTTACTTGCAAGAAATTTGGACTTTAAAACGATTGTTTGTTTGTTTTTGGATGGTATCATGTTGTATTGAGTGTTATTTGATGATTGATTGATGTTTGTAAATTTTCGTGAAAAATAATTGCGATTCTGTCTCTGGAATTATTTTTATTGGATAGTATGGAAAAAATTAAGCATATTATTTTTTTACAGAACTCAATTTCAATTTAATTTGAATTAGTTATGATTTTTTGAAGATTCGAAAAAATCGGAGCTGTGCTGAAATTTTCCTGCGATCGTGAAAACTGTCGATACAACTCACAATTTTTTCGTTTTTCTTCAATTTTTCATGCTTTTTCATGGAATTAACTTCCGATTTTTTTGTGTAGTTCTATATTTATACTATTACTATTCCTAATTCAATTCTAATTATCATTATGAATTAATTTAATATTTTTTAAATTTAATTCAAGATATTAGTGTAATTTGAATTTAAAAATAGTTAGTATCTATCTTTTTTGCTTAATAATCTATCTTATTTTTAAATTTGATTATATCTTATCTTATTTTTAAATTTAAGGTCAAATTTTAAATTTTTAAATTAAATCTTTTTTTAAATAATTTGACCTTATTTAAATTTAAAATAAGATAACTATAATCATGTAATTTTAAATAGATATAAGATATTTTGCTAACTTTTAAATTTTGTTATTTTATTTATTTAAATTACATTTAAAATCTGAAAAAGATATTCATTTATCTTTTCTAATTTTTTATTTAATTTTTATTTATAAAATAACATTTAAATTTTAAAAGTAGTTAGCAAATTTTGAAATGATATTTAGGTTGGTTGAAACCTAATTTTTCAAAATTGTAGGTTTAATTTTAAATTTAATTTTTTTTTTTAAATTTTTGAATTTTTTTTTATTTTAATTTTTCGAAAATAAATATTTTATTTATTTAATTAATTATTTCGAAATTAATTATTTAATTTAAAATTAAATAAATCCTACATCCAACTATCCAGCTAACCTTGTTGCAGGAGTATGTGTTTTAGCTTGTTTGTAAGTTTTCAAAACCTATTATTACTTGATTGCAAATAGCCATGGTTACTTTTTGCCAGATCTAATGATCTGATGGCTCCCTTGGTCAAGTTAATAATTTGTAACAGGTGTATTTACAATCTTCTTTCATCTGTGTATGACCTAGCAACATGATAGGACCCATCCAAAGTGTGCCTGTGTGAGCCTATGTGTTTAATTTTATTATAGATGCATATAGGTTGCTGTTGCTAAAATAAATTATCATAGTTCTTGATAGAATTTATAACTGTTGCTCCTAAAATCGCCCAATGTACGTGGACCAATCAGGAAGGGACACGTGGATCAAATTACTTGGGAAGAACTGCTAAGTCTTTGTATGACACCAGGAAGCATTATTCACATGGGTCCCGGATGATGCACCCGGAGTACAAGGTACTCCCGGAAGAGAGCATAGCTTAAAGGCACTCCGGGATGCGTCAGTTCTCTCCCGAGACATCAAGTCGCATTTAATGCTGCATGGGAGGAAGCGTGTTGGGACTGTAACACGCAATGAAGTCTGACGGCACATCCCCCAAACAGCAGCGCTACAGTAATGATCATTTAAGTCTAGCGACGGCTACTCTGCGAAGAGTCACGTCAATCATAAGACGAAAAGGACATTCTCCATAAAAACCCTACAGCACCTAGGGATTTGACCATGCATCACCCATGGTATATTCATCGGAAATGCCCAACTTTATGGATACTTACAGACACATGTGTAAGTACAATTCTAGGGATTACCCCACCAAAACACTATAAATACCCCCTCAAAGCTCATTTAATGGGGTCGGAGAATCTTGGCTGCTAAAGAGCAAACAGAGAAAAAAACTCACCAAGAACATTCTTTGTATTAAAGAAAGAAACATTCTCCCAAGTGTAGAATCTGTATTAAAGACATCCATAAATATCAGTGGCTCGTGGACTAAGGCTCATTAACGCCCCAACCACGTAAAAAGTCTTCATCTCGCTTTCTTACAGCTCGTTATTATATTCATATTTTATTGGTTGCCGAAAACCTCGGTCAACATTTTGGTGCTTTCATTGAGAGCTGAGGAAAGCTGCTTCACAACAAGCATTTAACTTCACAACAATGGTGGAGACAAGAGCTACACGTCACCACTCGCCCTCTAGAAGATGCTCGAATCCCAATGAAGAGGATGTAGCCTCGAGGGCAGCAGAGGAGTCCGAGGAAGAAGTTCCAGATGAAAACCATGAGGAACACCTCGACGAGTACGCTTACGATGATGGAAGCTACCAAGAGCTGGTGCTCCTCAGACAAAAAGCCATCGATCACGAAGCTGAGATCGAAGCTCAGAAAGTGCAAAATCAAAAGATGCATGAGGTGATGCTAGCCATGTAGAAAGCCATGGAGGCAGCTGGCATTCACGTGCATCCCAAGGCAATGGCCGCTGGACTCGATGGGGAGCCAGCTACGTCTTCGCCCAATTCCCAGCAGCAAAGGCCTAGGGAACCTAGCCCTATAAGGCACCCTGCTGAGGAAAACCGAACAAAAAACCCTACTTCTGCCCCCGGTCGAAAGAAAAAGGCGCAGGATCCGCGTAAGGTCCGCTCAGATTTCCCTAAAGGGAAAGGTCCGCAGAGGGGCAAGCCCCAAAGAGGGAGTCTTGGCCCTCAGGATCGAGGGGACCGAAAAAGCGTTTCCGTGCACCAGGAACCGGGGGGTAGAGGCAGAGGAGGACAGAGATGTCCACCCGTTGATTTGAGAAATCAAATCAATGGGAATCAAGGTGACCTCCGGGATCACCTTGATCAAAAAAGATACAGGCCCGAAGTCTCCTCGGGTACTGTAAACGAAGGGATTATGGCAGAGCTTGCCATCCTTCGAAAAGATATTGCCGAGTCTCCGGAGGCGGAAGGAGATGACTCGCGACTCGGATAGTGAGGACCGGGAGCCCTGTGCCAAGCATATCCTGGAGGCGGAGCTCCCTAAAAACTTCAAAATGCCCGAAATGGCGGCATATACTGGGAACTCCGACCCCAGTGATCACCTGTCACGATTCAACCGAGTCATGACAGTCATGCGGGTCAGCAATGACGCCAAATGCCTATGCTTCCCCCTCACTCTGAGCGGTTCGGCGGAGGAGTGGTTCAAGAAACTAGAACCAGGATCGGTGGGATGTTGGAACAAACTCCAAACCAACTTCCGGAGACAATTTGTCGCCGCCAGGAAGGTCAATTTGGAGGTTAGTGCCTTGACTAACATCAAGCAACTACCCACCGAGACCTTGAAGAATTACATCAAGAGGTTCCGAGAGGAGGCCTCGAAGACCAAGAAGGTTGACGACGGACAACAGCTTGCGCTTCTCCAAGCAGGAATCCGTACTGGGACTCCCTTCTGGAACGAATTACAGCAAGAAGGCGCTGCTAGCCTTCAGGACTTCCAGAAGCGAGTCCAAAAATATATTAACCTCGAAGAAGCCCAGATCGTGGCTTACGGAGGCTATTATCCCACCGGGATGACGGGGTACATGCCAGGAGTATCGCCCTCGGGTACTGTCCCGACCGCGACCCCTCCGGTTAGTGGCATACAGTTTTCTGCCACTCCCGGGTACAACCAAGGCCAAGCTGCGCCCCGGCATCTTCCCATTACGGCAATCCGCCCGGGGTGAATGGACGGGCTCCTTCACAGGCTGCCCCAACCGCTAGCTTAACAGGCCCTACTCAAGGGTCTAGAAGCAAGAGGTCTTCCAAGGGCAGCACCCGAACGGGAGAGAAGCGCCAAAAGAAGGGATACACTCCCCAATACACCCAGTACACAGAGCTCACGGACTCTCAGGAACATGTCTATTTTGCCACAAGGCAGAATACGCATTACCGGAGACCCCAGCCATTGTACAGGGACAGCTCCCGGAGGGATCCGAGCAAAAGGTGCGAATATCACAACGACATCGGCCACAGCACCAACGAGTGTAAAAATCTCAAAGATGAGATTGAGAATCTGATCCGGTTGGGCCACCTCTATGAGTGGATCAAGAATAGGTTACCCCACCTTAACCCGGGGCAGGTGGCCGGGGGCATGCCTTCGGGAACACCGGGGGTACGGCGGGAGTATTGCCTCCAGGTGCTCCCGCAGTGACACCCGGCATATGCCGGACTACCGCCTCGGCCTAATGGACGGGTAGCCATGATCTCCGGAGGTCCCCATATCGGAGGAAACACTCGAAAGGAGCGAAAGAGATATGCCGAGGCCGCAAGGCACAGTGAGGTGTGGGAGGTCACTCAACTCCCAGCTCAAAGGCCTCGGCTAATGGACCAACCCATAACGTTCACGGAAGAAGACGCCAAGACGGTGCGTTTTCCTCATCACGACCCGCTGGTCATAGAGACCCCCATTGCAAATAAAGTGGTGGCCAGGGTCCTGATTGATAATGGAAGTTCCGTGAACTTGCTCTTCAAAGAGGCCTTCACTGCGATAGGGTTGACCGACCGGGACCTCTCTCCTAGCGGATCGCAGCTCACAGGGTTTAACGGGACAACTCTAATCCCGATGGGAAAAGTCAGGCTCCCAGTTACCCTGTGCCCGGACACTCCACAGAGCACGTTTAAGTATTGCACCTTCGTGGTGGTAGACTGTCCAACAGCCTACAACGCAATCTTAGGCCGACCGGCCCTCGTCGACTTTGGTGCAATAACTTCTATCCAACACCTATGCCTAAAATTTCCTACTCAGGAAGCCGGAGTCGGAACGGTGAGGGGAAACCAAGGAGAGGCCAGGCAATGTTACAACGTTGCCACCCACTTGACAGTGCTCATGGTCCGGGGGCCCCCTGAAGTAGAGAAGGCTGAAGAAGACGAGTTGGATCCTCGTATAGGGTCCGAAAGGGTCGTAGAACCAATGGAGGACGTCGAAGAGATACCAGTGTGCGACGACGACTCCACCAAAGTACTCCGGATAGGGAGAGGCCTAGATCCGGAGGAAAAGGATAAAATAATAAAAACACTGAAGGGCGCCATTGATGTTTTCGCATGGCGCCAAGAGGACATGACCGGCATCAGCCCTCATGTCATCACCCATGTCCTCAACGTCAACCCGGACATGCCTCCCATACAACAAAAGAGACGCCCGCTCGACTCGGCGAAAGCCGAGGCCTTAGAGAAAGAGGTGGATAAACTTTTGTCCAACAGCATGATCCGCGACGTATACTATCCGGAATGGCTGGCCAATCCGGTCCTGGTGCCCAAGCCGAACGGGACTTGGCGGGTTTGCATAGATTTCACAGATCTAAACAAAGCCTGCCCAAAGGACTGCTTTCCGCTGCCCAGGATTGACCAGATGGTGGACGCCACCTCCGGATTTAAACTGCTATCTTTCATGGATGCCTATGCTGGGTACAATCAAATAAAGATGCATACGGAAGACCAGGAGTGCACTAGCTTCGGGGCCAGATAAGTGGGGTATACTGTTACCTAGTCATGCCTTTCGGACTGAAAAACGCCGGAGCAACCTATCAAAGAATGGTTAACCGGATGTTTAAAAGCCTCCTGGGACGAAACATGGAAGTATATGTAGACGACATGCTCGTCAAATCCAAAGCATGCAATAGCCATGCAAACGACCTAGAAGAATGTTTCGAAGTCGTCCGGAGATACGGCATGAAGCTCAATCCGAAGAAGTGTACCTTCGGAGTCAAGTCGGGAAAATTCCTGGGCTTCATAGTCAGCCAAAGGGGGATCGAGGCAAACCCGGAGAAAATCCAAGCTCTCTTGGACATGCCATCCCCCAAAAAACATAAGGACGTGCAAAGATTGACCGGAAAGGTGGCCGCATTGAGCCGTTTTATCTCACGATCCACGGACAAGTGCATACCCTTCTTCAACATACTGAAGAAATGCCAAAAGTTTGAATGGACGGACGAATGCGAGGAGGCATTCAAAAGATTAAAAGACCATATGGCCAAACCGCCTATCCTATCAAAGCCCGTCCTTGGAGAAGACCTGTTCCTTTACTTGGCGGTCTCCGAACATGCGGTCAGTGCTGCATTAGTCCGGGAGGAAGAAAAGATCCAGCATCCCGTGTACTATGTTAGTAAACGCATGATAGGGGCCGAGACAAGGTACCCGGTCATTGAAAAGCTAGTATTCTGCCTCCTGATGGCATCGCGGAAGTTGAGACCATACTTCCAAGCCCATCCGATCAGAATTCTGACCAATCATCCACTCCGGCAAGTTCTCCAGAAACCTGAAGCCTCCGGAAGACTCCTCAAATGGGCAATGGAACTGAGTCAGTTTGACTTGCATTACGTGCCCCGGATTTCAGCAAAAGGCCAAGCCTTGGCGGACTTCATCACCGAATGTAATGAAGCCGAGGCGACAGCCAATACTCCGGAGCCACCCATCCCCACTTGGAGAGTATTTGTGGATGGAGCCTCAAATGAAAACGGTTCAGGAGCCGGAGTGGCGATGATATCGCCTACCGGGTTGCGGCTCCAGGCAGCACTCCGATTCAGCTTTACAGCTTCGAACAATGAAGCCGAATATGAGGCCCTAATAGCAGGGCTAAAATTGGCTAAAGCTGTAGGAGCCAAGAGGGTGGAAGTCTACAGCGATTCTCAGCTGGTCGTAAACCAAGTAGCCGGAGAATAGCAAACCCGCGGCGAAAGGATGGCCGCGTACGTAACAATAGTCCGAGAACTGCTCCACGAGTTCACGGACTATAAAATAGAAAGAATCCCCCGAGAAGAGAACGCTCATGCGGACTGTCTGGCTAAGTTAGCCTCGGATAGTGAAATCGAAGAGCTGGGGGTAGTACCCGTGGAACGCTTGGCAGAGCCAAGCATCAAAATAAAAGAGACCACACTAACGGTTGGGCAAGAACCCAGCTGGATGGTCCCCATCATAAAATACATAACCACAGGTGAGTTGCCCCAAGAGAGGGCACTGTCTCGAAAGATTCAGTATCAGGCTCATCGTTATGTAATGATGGATCAAATTCTCTACGGAGAGGACTCGGCATGCCTTATTTAAGGTGTGTATCGGACCACTGAAGCTAGACAAATCATGCTTTGGAGGTCCACGAAGGGTTCTGTGGAGATCATACGGGAGGACCCAGCCTCTCAAAGAAAATATTGAGGTAGGGATACTTCTGGCCAACAATGAAAAAAGATTGTATAGACTATGTCCAAAAGTGTGACTCGTGCCAAAGGTACACGAACATACCGAGAGCTCCTCCAAATGAGATCACGCTGATGACAAGCCCCTGGCCCTTCGCGGTCTGGGGCATAGATCTCATCGGGTCTCTACCTACGGGAAAAGGAGGAGTAAAGTATGCAATAGTAGCGGTGAACTACTTCACTTTAAATGGACGAGGCGAGCCTATGAAGACCATAACCGCTAAGAAGGCGTTGGACTTTGTTGTCAAAACCATAGTGTGTCGATACGGCTTACCTCACAACATAGTCTCAGACAATGGAAAGCAATTTGATTGCGAGGAATTTGCGACACTGCAACCGACACGGAGTAGTAAAAAGCTTCTCCGCGGTAGCCCGGCCTCAAACGAACGGCCAGGCGGAGGCAGTCAATAAAATCCTAAAGGTCACTTTGAAAAAGAAGCTGCTGGCTTGTAAAAATAACTGGCCTGAAGAATTGCCAAGGGTATTGTGGGCCTACTGGACGACCCCCAGAACCACAACCGGTCACTCGCCGTTCTCAATGGCATACGGTTGTGAAGCAATGGTCCCGGTGGAAACATTATTCCCATCCCACAGGAGAACGACCTATGATCCGGCCACCAATCAGGCCCTGCTCCAAGAAGCTCTGGATCAAGTCGAAGAACTCCGGGATGAGTCCCAAATACGGATGGCCGCTTATCAAAAGAAGGTGACCAAGTATTTTAACTCCAAGGTTAAAAACAGAAAATTCGCTATCGGTGACATGGTCCTAAGAAGGGTCTTCCCAGCCACCCAAGAACCCGGAGTGGGGGTACTTGGACCAAATTGGGAAGGACCATATGAAATCGAGGACGAAATCGGCTCTGGCACTTACAAACTGAAAAGAATGGACGGAACTACTGTCCCAAGAGCCTGGAATGCCGATCACCTCAGAAAATACTACCGGTAAGCGAATTAAACTTAGCTTTTGTTCAAAGGGTTTGTACCGTCCAAATGTATGCCTCCTCTATATTAAATAAAACTGAGTGCCTTAAAAACAAAGTTTCTATGCCACTCAGGGGGGTACTAGGGTATACCACACGGACAAATAAAAACAAGCTAAGTAAAATATCCTGACCCAAAGGGCAGGTCAAGCTAAGTAAAATATCCTGACCCAAAGGGCAGGTCAAGCTAAGTAAAATATCCTGACCCAAAGGGCAGGTCAAGCTAAGTAAAACATCCTGACCCAAAGGGCAGGTTAAGCTAAGTAAAATATCCTGACCCAAAGGGCAGGTCAAAAACATGCGGAAAAATAAAAGGCGTAAGTATGAAATCCTGAGCCAAAGGACAGGTTGAAATATATAAAGTGTGGAAAAAAGATAGCACATATATATAAATAAAAAAAAATAATAATAATAAAATATCCTAGCCCGAAGGTTAGGTCATACACATATAAATGGCCCGGGGACAGGCCTTAAATTGTCTCCCCTTCAAATAAAAGCTGCCGCCTATATGTAAATTGTTCTGAGGCAGCAGCAAGTATGTACAAAGAAAAAAAAAGAGTTGTAAAGAGAACGGGTATAATCTGGGTCAATAATATGGCAGCTCAGTCAGCCCGCGGCGGAAGACGAGGTCCGATCCGTGCCTCAAGCTCAGCATCGAGTCTCTTCTTCTTTTCCCGAAATTTGGCAATCATGTCCTCGGGTTTGGGATAGAAGGAAAGCTTGATACTCTGATCGTTGGTGGCCCAAGCCATGTAGACACCATCATCAAAGCGCTTCGGGCACCGGGCACAGGAGACAGGAGAAAGGAGCTCGGCCCTCTTGGCCTTCCTAATAGGGCGATCTTTATAGTCCGAAGCTCCTTCCAACTCCGCAGCCGGAAGCGGCCTTGGATTCAATATCCGACTGGTGAGTCTCCTCTAGAGACCTCACCTTGGCGGCCATTTCGTCCAAAGCCTCCCTGGCCTCCCGAAGGTCCCGCCTAGCCTTCTCGGCGGCCTCGGTTTGAGCCCTTAGCTCCTCCTGATGATGGGCCTCCATCCTGCCTCTCACGTGGGCCTCGGCACGGATCATGTCCTCACTTTGAGCCTCCTCCGGATGGCCTCCTCTTCCACGGCCTTGGCCTTCTCTTCCTTGGCCTTGGCCTTTCTGCTTCCCTGGCGCTCGGCGGC
The DNA here is from genome assembly GCF_029168945.1 of Cannabis sativa. NCBI lineage: Eukaryota > Viridiplantae > Streptophyta > Magnoliopsida > Rosales > Cannabaceae > Cannabis > Cannabis sativa. The sequence continues at coordinate 39,036,029 of NC_083609.1, read as the reverse complement.
CTCCTGGTAGATCTGCCTCTCCGCTGTAAGGTCTGGAGGACCTTGCGACGTCGTTCATGTCCCCAAACTCGGACAGAGCGAAGCCATGGTTTATAATGTTCCTGGAGAGGCGACCAGCCTCAGCTGCAAGCTGAACCATGACAAAGTGTAAGGAAAAATTCCTCTAAGGAAGAAAACAAAATACAAACCATGACGAAGTACTTACCACTGTGAGGGAATGGCTGAGGTCCTGGACCTGGAAGATGGAGTTCAGGGAAGCGCAAGTAGCAAACCGCTTGGGCGCACAGCGTGTAAGCTGAGAAGCGAACTCACCGGTCATTTCCGCGGCAAAGGGAGCCAAGGTGGGCCCTAGGAGGGGACGGAACCAGTCCGCCAAAGGATCCAGGTTGAGGTTCCACGGATCATGATACTCCGGACGGCTAATGCTCGCCTCAACCTCCGCTCGCAGAATCCTCCTGAGGGCCTCCGCATCGGCATATCCCCGGGAGTACTCGTCCATAGCGTAGTTGTGTTTGGCTATGCGAAGCTCCTGCCTTGCCTCGTCCCCTGGAATCGGGGTAAGGTCAATATGAGGAAGAGCAGGATTTTCCTCCATCGGAGAAACCCCGCCGTCTAGGCCATGAGCGGGAGTGTCGGCCCTCCGAGGCCTCTTCGGCTCGTCCTGGGCGATCATCTTGCCCTTACGCTTGCGAATCAGAGCCACTTCAGACTCCTCCTCGTCCTCCTCTGCTACCACTGGAAGAGCTTGAGGTTCTCCAGCACCCTCGGCGGCTTCCTCCGAGAAGTCCCACCCTTTCCCCTGGCCTTCTCCCGGAAGCACCTCCTCGTCATCCACCAAGTCGATGGTTTCGGGAGGAGCGCCGGAGGAAACCTTCAAGGAAGGGGCCGGGGGAGAGGGGGTGAAAGCCGGAGGAGCCACCGGAGTATGGACCCCAGCCAGCCGTTCCAGGATGGCATCCATGGAGGTACCTGTTCCAATAAAACAAGCAAGTGTTAAAAGTCCGTGAGAAGTTACTTACAAAAAGGTGCAGCAAATAAACTACTCCTACACGGACTCCCTAGTTCGGCCCTAGCAAAGTCCCGAACTTTAATGCTGGCAGCATCATCTCCAAGATAACTGTCCGAGGGCCGAAACCAGCTGGACGCTATGTAAGCCGACGGACCTAAGGGAATAGGTTCCGGAGGGCCGGGACCCATCCGGGACCGACCTAGGTAATCTCCTAAGTTTGTAAAATAAAATTCCTTCAAATGATCCCCCCACCGGGTCGACGGCATCTTAAACCTACGGAGACGCTCGTCGAACCCTATGGGCCTACGACTGGTATATTCATCAACGGAAGGGACATATTGAATTATCAAAGGAGACTTACCACCAGCACCGAAGTGCTAGCACGGGAGCGCCGAGTTTGGTTCGGGGACGAAGGCTGAGGCGGGAAGTCGGTTCTCGAAGAACCTTCAAGACGAAGGGGTCCCCGGCGGACGGACCTCCAATCTCTTCTTGAAGAATCTTGTCAAAAAATTTTGCCTCGGACTTCCGCCAGTGGCTTGGCTCCTCGCACCACCGGGCTCCCCACGCGAAGCCCTCTCCCGAGGCGACTGGGCACTAGAATACGCCTTCTCCTGGGCCTTCCGGTAGAGATAATCTTGGTACTTCTTCTCTGCCGTAGCAATAAGCTCATCCCGGAAGGCCTTCTCCGCGACTGGCGCCCTCACGTTAGGGCAGATAACCTTGGAAAGGTTGGAGTCATCCACGGATTGGTGAGAAAGGATAGGTTTGGCCTTTCTACAATTCTCCGTGGTGACCAGGCCCCCGACGTCAAGATCGGCATTGTCGTAGGAGGCGAAGGCTTGGGCCCTTCGAAGGAAAGCCTGAGTGGTGAGCGTCCGCTGGTAAGGTGGGATCCGCACCCACTCCGTGAGAAGCTCCGGATGGTCCACGGCCCTAAAACCGGAGGAGAAGAAAAATCGATGGCGGTACTCCTTAACATGAGTCTGCCTATTATACGGAACCTTCCCTTCGTTAGCAGGGTGGATCCGGAACCCATAAAAACCGTCCTTAAATTTGTCCCCTTTCTTGGGGACGGATACAAGTTCGTAAAAATATAAAATCTCCGCCGGGCTGGGAGACCCCCAGCCGCGTGTGGCGTAAAAAATAAATAAGCCTGAGAGCAGGCGGTAAGCTTGGGGAATAAGTTGGTATGGCGCGAGGCCGACAAATACAAGAAAATTAACAAAATAATCCTGGAGCGGGAGCATTGCAGGCCATCGGATGGGTCGACTCCAGGGCCCGAAGCTCATCATAGTTGAAGTTGGGCGTCTCGAGTCACGGGGAGGCCGGTGGAAGGTCCACGAAGTAGAGGGTTTGATTCCGGCTACGTTGATGATGTTCTCCGAGTGGTGAGGGCGGGTCGGGGTCGATCGAAGCTCGGCCGCCTCCCAGCCAGTGGCGCGGGACTTGTACCCTTCCTGGGCAACAGGTCCCAGAGAAACCTCCTCCAGGGTGGCAATATTCTTCCCCTTCTTCTTCGAAGACTTCGAGCCAGAAGCAGACATGTTATGCTCTGAGAAAAACGAAAAGAAAAAACCCAGCAGTTAGGCCCCATATCAAACCCTAAACCAGAAAAAAAGGGAGTGGGGGTCCCCTAACCGCTGGAAAGAGGCCCCCTCCGGACACGTGTCACCTGGGAAATTCGAAAGAGAATTCCTGAACAAGTGTCGGGTGCAGTAAAATCACGGTAAAAGTGGTTTTGCAAGAGGGGAAAGAAAAGTCTTCCTATGCCCTAAGCAATTGCTAAACGAAGGATACACAGCCTTCTTCAAACAAAACTGTGCGCCTACAACTAATACAGTAAAACGTAAAAGCAGAACTCAAAGAACTCAAACACTCACACTCCGGAAATCTCTGAGTACGAACCCATAAAACAAACAAAATAAATGTAAGCATGCGAAAAACTTACAGTTGATTGTTGAACTGGGGGTACTGGGTAGGGTTGAGCGAGAGTTGAGAAGCACTGGCGAAATCGAACACTGGAAGATTACAGAAAGTGTTTAAGTGTTAAGACGGTTTATGCTACTTTGAGGAATTTTTCTCTCTGAGAAATTCAAGCAAAAATGGTAAGGAATGGAAAGTAACCGAAATGAAGGAAAGGTGGTGGCTTTTATAGGCAAAAGTGCATGAGGAACAGGCGTCTTCACCTACCAATCGTACGGTAGGGGAAACGCACGATTCGAATTCCCAACAGATCAACGGGCCAGATCAATCCGCCATTAAGGCGGTGCAAACGTTTGAGTATCCGCCTGACACCATCAATGCGCCGCATCAATCATGGGGCGTGAAACGAATCGACCTCTGCAAAAGTGAATCACTGCATTTAATGCCATTATTAGACACATCTTCACGCGCCCCCAAGTCGTATCATAAGGCCAGGAGGCGGTGAAACATTCCTGCGAACAAGCATATTGTCGCATTAAATAACATCATTTAACGTGCCCCCACGCGCTCGAGACTCGAGCTGGGGAAACGAGGAGTCAACTGGAGACACTTGAACAAGCCTTGGTTTATTTTTACTAAGTAAACAAGGCTTGGGGGGTAAATGTTGCTCCTAAAATTGCCCAATGTACGTGGACCAATCAGGAAGGGACAAGTGGATCAAATTACTTGGGAAGAACTGCTAAGTCTTTGTATGACACCAGGAAGCATTATTCACATGGGTCCCGGATGATGCACCCGGAGTACAAGGTACTCCCGGAAGAGAGCATAGCTTAAAGGCACTCCGGGATGCGTCAGTTCTCTCCCGAGACATCAAGTCGCATTTAATGCTGCATGGGAGGAAGCGTGTTGGGACTGTAACACGCAATGAAGTCTGACGGCACATCCCCCAAACAGCAGCGCTACAATAATGATCATTTAAGTCTAGCGACGGCTACTCTGCGAAGAGTCACGTCAATCATAAGACGAAAAGGACATTCTCCATAAAAACCCTACAGCACCTAGGGATTTGACCATGCATCACCCATGGTATATTCATCGGAAATGCCCAACTTTATGGATACTTACAGACACATGTGTAAGTACAATTCTAGGGATTACCCCACCAAAACACTATAAATACCCCCTCAAAGCTCATTTAATGGGGTCGGAGAATCTTGGCTGCTAAAGAGCAAACAGAGAAAAAAACTCACCAAGAACATTCTTTGTATTAAAGAAAGAAACATTCTCCCAAGTGTAGAATCTGTATTAAAGACATCCATAAATATCAGTGGCTCGTGGACTAAGGCTCATTAACGCCCCAACCACGTAAAAAGTCTTCATCTCGCTTTCTTACAGCTCGTTATTATATTCATATTTTATTGGTTGCCGAAAACCTCGGTCAACAATAACCATCTAGATTCTTTCGGGAGCTTAATTTAAATTTTTCATTAAATATTCCTATTTAAGTTGATATTTAGTTATCTACAACTAACCAACTTAAATCTGAATATCTTTTGAATTTCAAATTTCAAAATTAAGTTGAGGAATTTTAGGCATAGGTTATTAAGATTATTTAGATATTTTTTAAGTTAATATCTTTTCGAATATTAACTTAAAATGGAATATTTTACATATTTTTTAGGTTAATATCTTTTCGAATATTAACTTAAAATGGAATATTTTTGAATTAAGTGGTTACAACTTAATTTTTGATATTTAATTAAATTTAAATTTGAAAATATTTAAGTTCTAGATTTTTTCTAATACAACTTAAATTAGATATTTTTTCAAATTTTGTGGAAAAGATACTTAGTTAAATAAGATATTTTCTAGATAGTTATTTCTAGACTAATTATTATTTCTAATATTAAATAAGAAAATATTATACATTGTGAAATTAATTATTTATATAATTAATTTTGGTACAATTTATTTTAAGTATATTTTTTCCTAGTATTAAACTAGAGATTAATAATTAAGCCTTCTCTACACTTAATTATTTATTTCTTGAATTTAATACATTTAATTAATTTGAAAATTAAATATCTAAGTTGATTTTTATCATCATACTTAAATATTTCTTTTTCATGACATTTAATTAAATAGAAAATTATTTTTAGTTGAAATTTATTTTTTCAACTAAATTTAAATAATTTTCAAAATATATTTTTTCTTTATTTTATTAATCAAATTTCGAAATTGCATTTCTTAAATGCTGGAATTTCGAATTTTATTTGAAAAATAGATTAAAGTTGTAAATTATTTATTTTAATTTTGGACCAACTTAAATCAATAATTTTTTCATTTAATGATTAATTAAAATAAATTGAATTAAAGTATATTATTAGAAATTGAATTAATTAGTCAAAGGAAAATCTAGATAGATGATATTTTTTGCTTGAAGTATTTTTCTAGTGTATTTAATTAAATAGAAAATTAATATTTAAGTTGATTTTCATCATCATACTTAAATATTTGAAATTTTTCTTATATATATTTAATTAAATAGGAAAATTATATTTTTTGTTGTAAATTAATTTTATTAATTAATTTTGGGCCAACATTAAATTAGAATAATTTTTCCAGGATTAATTTTTTATTTTAACATGCATTTTCGAAAATTGTGTCCTAGAATACTTTAATTTTTCGAAATGCAATATATATTTATAGAAAATTAAATTTGAGTTGTAAATTAATTTTGTAACAACTTAAATTGAATATTTTTCTAAATATTTATTGGAAATTATTACTAAGATGGAAATAATTCATGTTATTTTCATATCCATCTAAGTAAAATTTATAAATATTAAATTAAAATTTATATTTAGAATTTTTTATTCTAAATTGGAAATTTTAAATAAATATATATTTAAAATAAATAAATTAAATAAAGAGAATCAAAGAAAAAACAACTCACTTTAAATAATGAGCTTGATTATTATTAAGACATTCGATCTCCATTGTTGGTCTTACAAAAGTTAAATATTTTCAATATAACCTCGAGACGCTAGACTTCGTCCCCCTATGGATGGTTATTCGTTGAACGCATTTAACACCGTAAGATTTCGTTTGATAAGTGTTTTGTGAGTTTTCGTCTCTATTTAGACTCTCCCCTACGGTGACTACTTAGAGATAAACTCATAAAACATGAAACAATGGTGGAAGCTCATAAAATAAGAATAACCTTGACTCTCGCCTACCGGGACAACGTTGGATTCTTATTTTGATCGAATAAAAGGTTGCTAGAATGGTTTCTATTTTAGATGAGCTGACAACTCTATTCAATAAATGATACTTTGACTCTCGCCTACCGGGACACTGTATCAGTTTGTTGAAAACCTTGGAAATTATTTAGGATTGTATGTTTTAGTATTTTCACTAGTCATTCCTACTTGCTATATGCTTATAATTTCTGAATTGTGTATGAATTTATATTGAACCATGTTATTTTCTGTTATTAAGTTGTAGTTTAATTTCGAATCTTCATTGTTGGTCTAACATGTTTGTTTTTCTAATGAGATAAATCCCTACTGGATTTTCACCATTAGACATACATAATAGTGTAAGATCTCGAAAGATAAATATTGTATATGCAACATCTAGCTGTTCATCAATTGATGACATCTTAGACTAGTATTTTTACAATATGAAACAAGAAGATTACATAAATAAGATTACTTTGTCTTTCGCTAATCGAAGCATCGTTGGATTCTTATTTATAAACGAAATTATCCTAATTCCTCTTAGCTTATTCATTTCGAATTAGCTCAATAATATATCATTGGATGAATGGTCTATAAATCATTTCATGTCATTATATTTTCTCTTAAGAAATTAAATGACGCATATGATTATAATCCCGAAATTCTATTCCCAATTGATATAAATCCTCAATCTTAGAAATCTCCTACTTGTATGGGCAAATCTGACTTAGAGTTTGTATTAGTAGTGCTGGTCCAAGATAGAATTACTCATTATATTTGGTATAAATTTAAGTCTTTGACTTTAATTTTAGATTCCAAATAGAAATTTTCTTATATTTCTAATTCCAGAATACAATACAGTTACACTTTCTCAAGTGTTAAATATCCATCTTCTATTAATGGATTAAAACTGTATGGAATATGACTTAGGTATTCTGTGACCAGGATCCACTTGCAGTATTCTAAGAACTCTTTGATGTAACTAAACATATGTCATCAATAGACACTACCACATTTTTTTCAATCTATGGCATTTGTATCTTGTTCATAGTGGATTTGACAAGATCAATCTCTGCAAAGAGTTAATATGCCTATATCCACTGAAAGTAGTTCATCTCATTTGCAGATGGATGTACATTCAGGGGTGTATATGAGTTTTTCGTTGTATTCTTAAAACGATAACTCTAGATTATACCTTTTAGCAAAGAAATTTGAAATGTTTGAAAAATTTCATTAATTTCTTGCAATGGTTAAAACCATTAAGGTAAGTGGTTAAAGATCTTGCGAACTGATAGGGGTGGAGAAATAGTTAGTTGATATGCAGTTCAAAGATCATTAAATTGATTTTTGAATTATATCCAAACTTACCTCCCCAGAAATTTCAATTTGCATATTGATGATTAGTTACTAGTCGTTGCCTAAATCCTTCTATGGTAATACAATTTCAGAATGATGTAATGGTTGGGTACTTAATGTAAATCATTAATAGATTCATGGATGACCTAATCAAAATCTTAAGAAAAGCTAGAACTGTTAACCATGGTTTGTTAGCTATTCTAAGTGATTAGGGGTGGACCATCCCATTGTCAATAGATAAGAAAGTGTTTGTTCAAACAAATACTACTTTCCTAAGATAATGACTAAGTCTGAAAACAAGTAGCAAATAAAGGAGATATTTTTCTTGATTCCAAAAGTGTTCTATCATCTTATATAACATATGATGATCCCACTGCCTCTGTTGTCTTGTCACAACCAAAGAGGTTAATACCATTTAGTTTCCTTCGACATAATTCACGGTACCTTGTCGTAGTGGGAGAGTTTCTAGGAACTCACCTTCTTATGACTTGGGAGACACTAGTGATTAAAATCCATTGTGAGTTTAAACAAGTAATGGATTGTCAAGATAAGAAACTAAGAAGAAAGCCAAAAGAACTATGGTTTAATCCAGTCACATGGAATAACCTAAAGTTTTCTATTTCAAGGACATAAAAGGAAATTTTTCGTTTATAAGTCTATTCATTGGACTTAACATAACTTCATGTTCCTAGTATTATAGGTTTGAGTTTATCTAAACCTTTGGCTTGTGGTATACCTGGGAATTACTTACTCTATTGCAAGCAACTTATTTTAGTAAGATGCTGAAGCATTTTCTTTCTAATGGCAATCTATAGAAGCTTCACAACTACTTAGGTATAGATTTTATTTATCTAAGGAAAAGTCTCAACTATTCCAGAAAAGATAAAGCCATTCTTAAATCAACAGTGAGAGGTCTTAGACATGCTTTAGTATGCCTTAGACCAGACACCTGCTGTTGAGTGGGAGTAATGAGTAGGTATCAGATTAATCCAGGAGAAGAACATTGGAAGACAATCAAGTAAATCCTAAGATTAAGAAGAGGAACTATTTGTTAGTCTATAAGGGTGTGTTTAAAACTCTTAGACTACACCATATCAGATTTCGAAATTTGCCTTTGTGCTAGTAAATCTTTCTGATAAGATGGTGATTACTCTGGGGTGGAATAGTGATTTTGGAGAAGTGTAAAAACCTATCTGAAGTCTCTAGGTCTACCAGAAAGGGACTGAATGTTAAAGCTGCAGGAAAGGTACTTATTCAGTCTAAGGAAAGTTCTATACATCTTTGGCACCATTCCAAATTGCCTTAAACTACTAGTGTTAATTTCCTGATTAACCAAAAGTAGTTGCCAAAGGTATAGAATCCAGTATCCCAAGAGAGTAGATATATAGAGAAGAATTTCACATTATCATTGATTTTGTGATTAAAGGAAGAGTAATGGTGGAGAAAAGGTTGTGGTTAATTCAACCTTTCAGATCCTATTACGAGGAGTTTACTACTACTACGCTTGATTTGTAAATCAAGGTGTTGAGATTATTTGAAACACACTTTTTGTTTTATATTAGTGCAAGTGGGAGTTTGTTGGGTTTTATGCCCTAAATAAAACTCATTTCAATAAAATCAGATTTACTTATTAATATAGATCAGAAATAACATTTAATATTGCATGGTTCACATGATTTATTTCATGATTATATGTACATAATGTATAAATTCATCTGAAACCCTTTTCACATACTTGATCCTGTTTATTGTGCCGTCAACACATTGGACAGTAAACATGACTATGTGAATAAAGTTTCCTAGATTTATCAGACATAGGGTTTTACTGATATGATAATCTACAACAGAGTTTACTTTCATTTGGAGAAATGCTATGTTCTTTCCAGAGCATTGGTTAAAGTAAAGCTCAGGTTGGATGCATGGAGTAAGCATCAGAAGGGACCGATATTGAACTTTGATTTAGATTTATTAAATTTACTGTAATATCTATTCAAGTCAATATCGCCAAGTTGATCCTAGATCAAATGTTCTTAATCCTGTTATGATTAGGCTCAATCTTGAAAGGCTATTCGTGTTCTTTGATTTGTTAGTTAAGCTTACTTTTAGGTCAGGGTGATACGTACATTTTGGGAACACGGTAGTGCAATTGAGTGGGAGCGCTATCATAAACATGGAATCTATAGCTTCTATCTGGCGAATAGTAAGCAAAGGATGATCTCCTTCGAGCTTGACCAAACGAACATAAATGGTGGAGTACTCATTTCACATAAGCTGAAATATCATTTATACGGGATCAAGTGTTTTAAGGAATAAATACATTGTAGGGTGTTACGGTAATCTAATCCCTTTACAATGTAGATCATTCATATAGAGGATCATTCATCACATTAGGATTATAACAATGGATAACTAATGATGTGTCTATATAGTGGAACATATAGAGCATTCTATATACTGAGAGTGCAATTCTAAGTTCTATGCGTGGATTCAACAAAGAATTAATAAGTTAGTGAATTTTAGTAATAAATTCTTGATCTACTTATTGGAAGCTCGGTTATATAGACCCATGGTCCCCACACTAGTTGAGATAATATTTCTTTTGAGACTCATATAATTGGTTTTGATTAATCAATTATAATTCTCAAATTAGACTATGTCTATTTGTGAATTTTTCACTAAGTAAGGGCAAAATTGTAAAGAAAGAGTTTTAGGGGCATATTTGTTAATTATGATACTTTGTATGGTTCAATTAATAAATATGATAAATGACAATATTATTTAATAATTATTTATAGTTATTAAATAGTTAGAATTGGCATTTAAATGGTTGAATTAGAAAATTGGCGTTTTTGAGAAAATCAGATGCAGAAAAGGTAAAACTGCAAAATTGCAAAAAGTTTGGCCCAAATCCACTAGTATAGGGCCTGCCACTTTTGTAGGAAATTTAAACTTATATTTTCATTATTTTAATGCCAAATAATTCAAACCTAACCCTATTGGAATGCTATAAATAGATAGTGAAGGCTTCAGGAAAATTACACTAAAATTTCTAGACTTTTCTTCTGACTTCTGATTCAGAGAAAACCTGAGCCTTCTCTCTCCCTATCTTTGGCCGAACCCACTCTCTCTTTCTTCCTCATTGAGATTTTGAAATTCTTAGTGTAAGAGTAGTGCCCACACACAGCAAGTGATACCTCAATCATAGTGAGGAAGATCGTGAAGAAAGACATTCAGCAAGAAGGAGGTTTCAGCATCAAAGATTCAGAGAAAGAGATCAAGGTTCAGATATTGATAATGCTTTGCTACAAAAAGGAATCAAGGGCTAGATATCTGAACGGAAGGAGTCATATTATTCCGCTGCACCCAATTTAAGGTTTCCTAAACTTTATATGTGTTTATTTCATCGTTTTAGAAAGTTCATATTTAGGGTGTTAATAAACATACTTGTGAGTAGATCTAAGATCCTGGTAAAATAATTTCCAACAATATGATCCATAATTCTTTTGGTGATAATATATCTCATAAGATTATTGTTGTCACTTTTAAAATGTCATTGTATATTATCTATGATCATATATTCTCTATAACTCTTCCAGAGTATATGTTGACTTCTAAATTATAGATGAAGGGTTCTTGCAGCATCAATATTTATCCAACTAATTGTATCATTTATGTGTGTACACAACTTTGTTCATATTAAAATTTAAAATTTCAAGTAGATATGAACATAACACATTAATGATAATATAAATTTTCATTTGTGACAATGATGGTACTCCAAGACCATATATTTGTTCTATTCTTGTTGTATGATCTGAATTTCTATATCAAATGATCATATATCTATAATTCTTGATGCATATGAAGTACTTGAGGACTTCTCTACTAATAAACAAACTTTATACATTTAATATTTCTCAATATACAAAAGTGTTATCCCAATTTTTGCACTCTGACGTGGCATCACACGATGGTGACACGTGGAATCGACTCTAGGTATCTCCTCGCAAGGTACAGGCTGAATAGGATACCTCATATGCATGCTCAAGACGAAACAGTTAGAAACCCGCACAGAACGATAAACACTTAGCGAATTCAGCTTTCGCATCGTGAGTCATCAAGGAAATCCCTATAACTTGGGATCAAATTACAGAGATATGGCAAGCTGTCCAAATCCCACGATCAGTGTATTTTGTATTTACTGTGCAATCTTTCTGCTTATATCAATTGTAACAAGAAGGGAAATACTTCCTCTCCAAGCTCATAGCCCTATAAATAGTGATGCATATTCACTGAATAAATGGTTGGAAACATTTTGGTTGAGAGATTTTATCTAAGAATTCATATTCAGAGATACTGTTGTAAGAGCTTTAAAGAAATCTTTCTCCTTGCTCTTAAGTCAATATAAATAACGAGGACTAGGCTATTACCGAATTGATCAGGGCTGAACCTTGTTGGGTTTTATGCCCTAAATAAAACTCATTTCAATATAATCAGATTTACTTATTAATATAGATCAGAAATAACATTTAATGTTGCTTGGTTCACATGATTTATTTCATAATTATATATACATAATGTATAAATTCATCTGAAACCCTTTTCACATACTTGATCCTGTTTATTGTGCCGTCAACACATTGGAAAGTAAACATGACTATGTGAATAAAGATTCCTATATTTATCAGACATAGGGTTTTACTGATATGATAATCTACAACAGAGTTTAATTGCATTTGGAGAAGTGCTATGTTCTTTCCAGCGCATTGGTTAAAGTAAAGCTCAGGTTGGATGCATGGAGTATGCATCGGAAGGGACCGATATTGAACTTTGACTTAGATTTATTAAACTTACCGTAATATCTATTCAAGCCAATATCGCCTAGTTGATCCTAGATCAAATGTTCTTAATCCTGTTATGATTAGGCTCAATCTTGAAAGGCTATTTGTGTTCTTTGATTTGTTAGTTAAGGCTACTTTTAGGGCAGGGTGATACGTACATTTTGGGAACACGGTAGTGCAATTGAGTGGGAGCGCTAACATAAATATGGAATCTATAACTTGTATCTGGCGAATAGTAAGCAAAGGATGATCTCCTTCGAGCTTGACCAAACGAACATAAATGGTGGAGTACTCATTTCACATAAGCTGAAATATCATTTATACGGGGTCAAGTGTTTTAAGGATAAAATACATTTTAGGGTGTAACGGTAATCTAATCCCTTTACAGTGTAGATCATTCATATACAGGATTATTGATCACATTAGGATTATAACAATGGATAACTAATGATGCGTCTATATGGTGGAACATATAGAGCATTCTATATACTGAGAGTGCAATTCTAAGTTCTATGCGTGGATTCAACAAAGAATTAATAAGTTAGTGAATTTTAGTGATAAATTCTTGATCTACTTATTGGAAGCTCGGTTATATAGACCCATGGTTCCCGCACTAGTTGAGATAATATTGCTTGTAAGACTCATGTAATTGATTTTGATTAATCAATTATAATTCTCAATTTTGACTATGTCTATTTGTGAAATTTTCACTAAGTAAGGGCGAAATTGTAAAGAAAGAGTTTTAGGGGCATATTTGTTAATTATGATACTTTGTATGGTTCAATTAATAAATATGATAAATGACAATATTATTTAATAATTATTTATAGTTATTAAATAGTTAGAATTGGTATTTAAATGGTTGAATTAGAAAATTGGCGTTTTTGAGAAAATCAGATGCAGAAAAGATAAAACTGCAAAATTGCAAAAAGTGAGGCTCAAATCCACTATACATGGCCGACCACTTTTGTAGGCAATTTAAACTGATATTTTCATTATTTTAATGTCAAATAATTCAAACCTAACCCTAGTGGAATGCTATAAATAGATAGTGAAAGCTCCAGGAAAATTACACTTTTCTTCTGACACTTCTAATTCTGAAAAACCTGAGCCTTCTCTCTCCCTATCTGCCCGACCACTCCCTCTCTCTTTCTTCCCTCTCAAATTTCGAAATTCTTAGTGTATGAGTAGTGCCCACACACAGCAAGTGATACCTCAACCATAGTGAGGAAGATCGTGAAGAAAGACTTTCAGCAAGAAGGAGTTTCAACATCAAAGATTTAGAGAAAGAGATCCAGGTTCAGATATTGATAATGCTCTGCTACAGAAAGGATTCAAGGGCTAGATATCTTAACGGAAGGAGTCATATTATTCTGCTGCACCCAATGTAAGGTTTTCGAAACTTTATATGTGTTTATTTCATCGTTTTAGAAAGTTCATATTTAGGGTGTTAATCAATATACTTGTGAGTAGATCTAAGATCTTGGTAAAATAATTTCCAACAACTGGCCTCAGAGCCCTGGTAATTGATTTGCTTGCAAGAGATTTCGACTTTAAAACGATTGTTTGATATTTTTGGATGGTATCATGTTGTATTGAGTGTTATTTGATAATTGATTGGTGTTTGTGAATTTTAGTGAAAAATAATTAAATATTTGTTTCTGGAATTATTTTTATTGGATAGTATGGAAAAAATTAAGCAAGTTACTTTCTTACAGAACTCAATTTCGATTTAATTTGAATTAGTTATGATTTTTTGAAGTTTCAAAAAAATCGAGGTTGAGCTGAAACCCTCGTGCGCTCGCGGAAATCCTGCCAGAACCCACCAGCGCCGAGATTTCAGGCCCATGCACTCCCCATGCGTGTGCGCGGACGGGTATGCACAGCATCCCTTCCGTACAGCTTGCAATTTTTTCGTTTTTCTTCGTTTCTTCATGCTTTTTCATGGAATTAACTTCTGATTTTTTGTGTAGTTCTGTATTTATACTATTACTATTCCTAATTCAACTATAATTATCATAATGAATTAATTTAATATTTTTTAAATTTAATTCATGATATTAGTATAATTTGAATTTAAAAATAGTTAGTATCTATCTTTTCTGCTTAATAATCTATCTTATTTTTAAATTTGATTATATCATATCTTAGTTTTAAATTTAATGTCAGATTTTAATATTTTAAATTAAATCTTTTTTTTTTAAATAATTTGACCTTATTTATATTTAAAATAAGATAACTATAATCATGTAATTTTAAATAGATGTAAGATATTTTGCTAACTTTTAAATTTTGTTATTTTATTTATTTAAATTACATTTAAAATCTGAAAAAGATATTCACTTATCTTTTTTAATTTTTATTTATAAAATAACATTTAATTTTTAAAAGTAGTTAGCAAATTTTGAAATGATATTTAGGTTGGTTGAAACCTAATTTTTCAAAATTGTAGGTTTAATTTTAAATTTAATTTTTTTCTTAAAATTTTAGAATTTTTTTTATTTTATTTTAAATTTTTCAAAAATAAATATTTTATTTAATTAATTATTTCGAAATTATTTAATTTAAAATTAAATAAATCCTACATCCAACATCCAACTAGCCATGGTTACTTTTTGCCAGATCTAATGATCTGATGGCTCCCTTGGTCAAGTAAATAATTTGTAACAGGTATATTTACAATCTTCTTTCATCTGTGTATGACCTAGCAACATGATAGGACCCATCCAAAGTGTGCCTCTGTGAGCCTATGTGTTTAATTTCATTATAGATGCATATAGGTTGTTGTTGCTAAATAAATTATCATAGTTGTTGATAGATTTTATTTAGGCCCATTTAGTTTTTGGGCCTATTCAATTAATAACAGTTGTTCATTTTAAGGTTAAATTTCTCTCTTTTGGGCCTTGTGTGAGAGTTGGGAGCCATAGAAGTGGGTACGACATACTGAACCCAGCACCCTCTCACATGAACTACCCCAATTTGGAAGGCCCATTTGCCTGATTTGAATAACTGTACTAGGTTAATTAAACTAGTTTAACCTAATAAAATTGATTAGCAACATAATTAATTTCATTTATTTTGAAATTAATTTAAGAAAATTATAGTTTAAAGAATTTTTTATTCTAAGCTAAACTATAAGTATTTTCTTGTATTTAATTAAATATAGAATTATAACCATCTAGATTCTTTCTGAAGCTTAATTTAAATTTTTCATTAAATATTTCTATTTAAGTTGATATTTAGTTATCTCTAACTAACCAGCTTAAATCTGAATATCTTTTGGATTTAAAATTTCAAAATTAAGTTGAGGAATTTTAGGCATTGGTTATTATGATTCTTTAAGATATCTTTTTTTTTTTTTTTAAAAGTCAATATCTTTTCGAATATTAACTTAAAATAGAATATTTTAGATATTTTTTAAGTTAATATCTTTCCGAATATTAACTTAAAATGGAATATTTTCAAATTAAGTGGTTACAACTTAATTTTTGATATTTAATTAAATTTAAATTTGAAAAATATTTAAGTTCTAGATTTTTTCTAATACAACTTAAATTAGATATTTTTTCAAATTTTGTGAAAAAGATACTTAGTTAATAAAATATTTTCTAGATAGTTATTTCTAGACTACATATTATTTCTAATATTAAATAGGAAAATATTATAAATTGTGAAATTAATTATTTATATAATGAATTTTGGTACAATATATTTTAAGTATATTTTTCTTAGTATTAAACTAGAGATTAATAATTAAGCCTTCTCTACACTTAATTATTTATTTCTTGAATTTAATACATTTAATTAATTTGGAAATTAAATATCTATGTTGATTTTCATCATCATACTTAAATATTTCTTTTTCATGACACTTAATTAAATAGAAAATTATTTTTAGTTGAAATTTATTTTTTCAACTAAATTTAAATAATTTTCAAAATATATTTTTTATTTATTTTATTAATCAAATTTCGAAATTGCATTTCTTAAATGCTGGAATTTCGAATTTTATTTGAAAAATAGATTAAAGTTGTAAATTATTTATTTTAATTTTGGACCAACTTAAATCAATGATTTTTTCATTTATTGATTAAA
Source organism: Cannabis sativa (assembly GCF_029168945.1). Taxonomy (NCBI): domain Eukaryota; kingdom Viridiplantae; phylum Streptophyta; class Magnoliopsida; order Rosales; family Cannabaceae; genus Cannabis; species Cannabis sativa. Next base: position 39,019,563 of record NC_083609.1, on the reverse strand, counting down.
TTAAAATAAATGAAGTAAAATATATTTTATTAGAAATTTAATTAATTATTCAAAGGAAAATCTAGATAGGTGATATTTTTGCTTGAAGTATTTTTCTAGTGTATTTAATTAAATAGAAAATTAATATTTAAGTTGATTTTCATCATCATACTTAAGTATTTGAATTTTTTTTTATACATATTTAATTAAATAGGAAAATTATATTTTTTGTTGTAAATTAATTTTATTAATTAATTTTCGGCCAACATTAAATTAGAATAATTTTTCCAGGATTTATTTTTTATTTTAATGTGGAATTTCGAAAATTGTATTCTTAAATACTTTAATTTTTCGAAATGCAATATATATTTATAGAAAATTAAATTTGAGTTGTAAATTAATTTAAATTAATTTTGTAACAACTTAAATTGAATATTTTTCTAAATATTTATTGGAAATTATTACTAAGATGGAAATAATTCATATTATTTTTATATCCATCTAAGTAAAATTTATAAATATTAAATTAAAATTTCAATTTAGAATTTTTTATTCTAAATTAAAAATTTTAATTAAATAAATATATATTTAAAATAAATAGATTAAATAAAGAGAATCAAAGAAAATACAACTCACTTTAAATAATGAGCTTTATTATTATTAAGATATTCGATCTCCATTGTTGGTCTTACAATAGTTAAATGTTTTCAATATAACCTCGAGACGCTAGACTTCGTCCCCTTATGGATGGTTATTCGTTGAAAGTATTTAACACCGTAAGATCTCCTTTGATAAGTGTTTTGTAAGGTTTCGTCTCTATTAGACTCTCCCCTACGGTGACTACTTAGAGATAAACTTATAAAACATGAAACAATGGTGGAAGCTCATAAAATGAGAATAACCTTGATTCTTGCCTACCGGGAAAACGCTGGATTCTTATTTTGATCGAATAAAAGGTTGCTAGAATTGTTTCTATTTTAGATGAGCTGACAACTCTATTCAATTGATGGTAGCTTTGACTCTCGCCTAAATGGGACACTGATATCAGTTTGTTGAAGACCTTGGAAATTATTTAGGAGTGTAAGTTTTAGTATTTTCACTTGTCATTCCTACTTGCTATATGTTTATAATTTCTTAATTGTGTATGAATTTATATTGAACCATGTTAGTTTCTGTTATTAAGTTGTAGTTTAATTTCGAATCTTCATTGTTGGTCTAACTTGGCTTGTTTATCTAATGAGATAAATTCCTAGTGGATTTTCACCATTAGACATACATAATAGTGTTAGATCTCGAAAGATAAATATCGTATATGCGACATCTAGCTGTTCATCAATTGATGATACCTTAGACTAGTATTTTTACGATATGAAACAATAAGATTACTTTGACTTTCGTTAATTGAAGCATCGTTGGATTCTTATTTTAAACGAAATTATCCTAATTCCTCTTAGCTTATTCATTTCAAATTAGCTCAATAAGATATCATTGGATGAATGGTCTATAAATCATTTCATGTCATTCTATATTTTCTCTTAAGAAATTAAATGACGCATATGATTATAATCCCAAAATTCTATTCCCAATTGATATAAATCCTCAATCTTAGAAATCTCCTACTTGTATGGGCAAATCTGACTTAGTGTTTGTATTAGTATTGCTGGTCCAAGATAGAATTACTCATTATATTTGGTATAAATTTAAGTCTTTGACTTTAATTTTAGATTCCAAATAGAAATTTTCTTATATTTCTAATTCCAGAATACAATACAGTTACACTTTCTCAAGTGTTTAATATCCATCTTCTATTAATGGATTAAAACTGTATGGAATATGAGTTAGGTATTCTGTGACCAGGATCCACTTGCAGTATTCTAAGAACTCTTTGATGTAACTAAACCTATGTCATCAAAAGACACTACCACATTTTTTTTAATCTATGGCATTTGTATCTTGTTCATAGTGGATTTGACAAGATCAATCTCTGCAAAGAGTTAATATGCCTATATCCACTAAAAGTAGTTCATCTCATTCGCAGATGGATGTACATTCAGGGGTGGATATGAGTTTTTCGTTGTATTCTTAAAACGATAACTACAGATTATACTTTTTAGCAAAGAAATTTGAAATGTTTAAAAATTTCATTAATTTCTAGCAATGGTTAAACACCATTAAGGTAAGTGGTTAAAGATCTTGTGAACTGATAGGGGTGGAGAAATAATTAGTAGATATGCAGTTCAAAGATCATTAAATTGATTTTTGAATTATATCCAAACTTACCTCCCCAGAAATTTCGAGTTGCATGTTGATGATTAGTTACTAGTCGTTGCGTAATTCCTTCTATTGTAATACAATTTCAGAATGATGTAATGGTTGTATACTTAATGTAAATCATTACTAGATTCATGGATGACCTAATCAAAATCTTAAGAAAAGCTAGAACTGTTAACCATGGTTTGTTAGCTATTCTAAGTGATTAGGGGTGGACCATCCCATTGTCAATAGATAAGAAAGTGTTTGGTCAAACAAATACTACTTTTCTAGGATAATGACTAAGTCTGAAAACAAGTAGCAAATAAAGGAGATATTTTTCTTGATTCCAAAAGTGTTCTATCATCTTATTTGACATATGATGATCCCATTGCCTCTGTTGTCTTGTCAGAACGAAAGAGGTTAATACCATTTAGTGTTCTTAGACATAATTCACGGTACCTTGTCGTAGTGGGAGAGTTTCTAGGAACTCAATTTCTTATGACTTGGGAGACACTAGTGATTAAAATCCATTGTAAGTTTAAACAAGTAATGGATTGTCAAGATAAGAAACTAAGAAGAAAAGCCAATAGAACTATGGTTTAATCCATTCACATGGAATAACCTAAAGTTTTCTAATACACAGACATAAAAGGAAATTTTCATTTATAAGTCTATTCAATTGACTTAACAAAACTTCCTATTCCTAGTATTATAGGATTGAGTTCATCTAAACCTATGGCTTGTGGTATACCTGGTAATTACTTACTCTAATGCAAGCAACTTACTTTAGTAAGATGCTGAAGCATTTTCTTTCTAATGGCAATCTATAGAAGCTTCACAACTTCTTAAACATAGATTTTATTTATCTAAGGGAAAGTTTCAACTATTCCAAAAAAGATAAAGCCATGAAAGAATTTCTTAAATCAATAGTGAGAGGTCTTAGATATGCTTTTGTATGCCTTAGACCAGACACCTGCTGTTGAGTGGGAGTAATGAGTAGGTATCAGATTAATCCAGGAGAAGAACATTGGAAGACAATCAAGTAAATCTTAAGATAAAGAAGAGGAACTATATGTTAGTCTATAAGGGTGTGTTTAAAACTCTTAGACTACACCACATCAGATTTCAAAATTTGCCTTTGTGCTAGAAAATCTTTCTGATAAGATGGTGATTACTCTGGGGTGGAATAGTGATTTTGGAGAAGTGTAAAAACCTATCTGAAGTCTCTAGGTCTACCAGGAAGGGACTGAATGTTAAAGTTGCAGGAAAGGTACTTATTCAGTCTAAGGAAAGTTCTATACATCTTTGGCACCATTCCAAATTGCCTTAACTACTAGTGTTAATTTCCTGATTAACCAAAAGTAATTGCCAAAGGTATAGAATCCAGTATCCGAAGAGAGTAGACATATAGAGAGGAATTTCACATTATCAATAATTTTGTGATTAAGGAAGAGTAATGATGGAGAAAAGGTTGTGGTTAATTCAACCTTTCAGATCCTATTACGAGGAGTTTACTACTACTACAGTTGATTTGTATATCAAGGTATTGAGATTATTTGAAATGCACTTTTTGTTTTATGTTAGTGCAAGTGGGAGTTTGTTGGGTTTTATGCCCAAAATAAAACTCATTTCAATATAATCAGATTTACTTATTAATATAGATCAGAAATAACATTTAATGTTGCATGGTTCATATGATTTATTTCATGATTATATATACATAATGTGTAAATTCATCTTAAACCCTTTTCACATACTTGATCCTGTTTATTGTGCCGTCAACACATTGGAAAGTAAACATGACTATGTGAATAAAGTTTCCTAGTTTTATCAGACATAGGGTTTTACTGATAAGATAATCTACAACAAAGTTTACTTGCATTTGGAGAAGTGCTATGTTCTTTCCAGAGCATTGGTTAAAGTAAAGCTCAGGTTGGATGCATGGAGTATGCATCGGAAGGGACCGATATTGAACTTTGACTTAGATTTATTAAACTTACCGTAATATCTATTCAAGTCAATATCGCCTAGCTGATCCTAGATCAAATGTTCTTAATCCTGTTATGATTAGGCTCAATCTTGAAAGGCTATTCGTGTTCTTTGATTTGTTAGTTAAGCCTACTTTTAGGTCAGGGTGATACATACATTTTGGGAACACAGTAGTGCAATTGAGTTGGAGCGCTAACATAAACATGGAATCTATAGCCTGTATCTGTCGAATAGTAAGCAAAGGATGATCTTTTTCGAGCTTGACCAAACGAACATAAATGGTGGAGTACTCATTTCACATAAGTTGAAATATCATTTATACGGGGTCAAGTGTTTTAAGGATAAAATACATTGTAGGGTGTAAAGGTAATCTAATCCCTTTACAGTGTAGATCATTAATATAGAGGATCTTTGATCACATTAGGATTATAACAATGGATAACTAATGATGCGTCTATATGGTGGAACATATAGAGCATTCTATATACTGAGAGTGCAATTCTAAGTTCTATGCGTGGATTCAACAAAGAATTAATAAGTTAGTGAATTTTAGTGATAAATTCTTGATCTACTTATTGGAAGCTCGGTTATATAGACCCTTGGTCCCCGCACTAGTTGAGATAATATTGCTTGTAAGACTCATGTAATTTTTTTTGATTAATCAATTATAATTCTCAATTTAGACTATGTCTATTTGTGAAATTTTCACTAAGTAAGGGCGAAATTGTAAAGAAAGAGTTTTAGGGGTTATTTGTTAATTATGATACTTTGTATGGTTCAATTAACAAATATGATAAATGACAATATTATTTAATAATTATTTGTAGTTATTAAATAGTTAGAATTGACATTTAAATGGTTGAATTAGAAAATTGGCGTTTTTGAGAAAATCAGATGCAGAAAAGATAAAACTGCAAAATTGCAAAAAGTGAGGCCCAAATCCACTATACATGGCCGACCACTTTTGTAGGCAATTTAAACTGATATTTTCATTATTTTAATGCCAGATAATTTAAACCTAACCCTAGTGGAATGCTATAAATATATAGTGAAGGCTTCAGGAAAATTACACTTTTCTCCTAACACTTCTGATTCAGAAAAACCTGAGCCTTCTCTCTCCCTATCTACCCGACCACTCCCTCTCTCTTTCTTCCCTCTCAAATTTTGAAATTCTTAGTGTATGAGTAGTGCCCACACACAGCAAGTGATACCTCAACCATAGTGAGGAAGATCGTGAAGAAAGACTTTCAGCAAGAAGGAGTTTCAGCATCAAAGATTTAGAGAAAGAGATCCAAGTTCAGATATTGATAATGCTCTGCTACAGAAAGGAATCAAGGGCTAGATATCTGAACGGAAGGAGTCATATTATGCCGCTGCACCCAATGTAAGGTTTCCTAAACTTTATATGTGTTTATTTCATCGTTTTAGAAAGTTCATATTTAGGGTGTTAATCAACGTACTTGTGAGTAGATCTAAGATCCTGGTAAAATAATTTCCAACAAACCTCTGTAAAATTCCTGTGTCTTTATATTGCTTTATTATATTTTAATCGTTATAAACTAGTTGTCGCTTACAAAAATAGACTCACTGTCGTTGGCTAAAAGCAAGGTCAACATTTTGGTGCTGTCATTGAGAGCAGAATTAATGATCGCTCTGCATTCTAAATTTAATCACAAGTATGATGGTAGTACAAACTCGTAGGGGCGTGGTTGATTCGGCAAATCCACAGACGGTGGATCCTGCACTGCAAAACCCAGGGAACACAAGGGTTCTGCCAGCTGTTAATCCTTTACAGCCATCAACTGCAGGTCGTGGTGTGACGACTCCTGTGGTTGAGATTGCGCCTGGTGTGCAAGAGACTTGGAATACCAGTTCAGCAGCCGACCAAGGCATTCATAGCACAGCCATTCCATCCGCCACCAACGTTTAAACAACCATTGGAGATGACACCCCGATCCAGAACCTCCGTGCTGCTCTTGGACTCATGCAGGGTCATACCAACACCCTACATCATGATCAGGAGGAACTCCGCGCTGTGATAAATCTCCCATCCGAAGAGCAGAGGTGCATGTTTGTTGAATGGAGGGAAAAAGAGATGGAAGCATTAAGGGCTCATCATGCAGAGATTGACAATCGTAGTCGGCAAGCCACTGTGCTGATACGAAAGGCCTATCAATCTGTTGTGCAGCAACCCCCGAATGTCATCCCTTTGGGTGAAACAGACGAAGATCCAACGATGAATACCTCTCAGACTTTAAATGGTCAACCGCCAAATCTCCGATCATAGGTTCCGCCTATGGGCCAAGTAGTAGGTGGGCAGACCTTATCTAGTAATTCATCGGGAGAAGTCATACCCAGCAATTCCAACCAGGTTAACGGTGCTAGTCAGCACATTGACCAAACCAACCAATCACTGAGACAGCATGGCGCTTTCGTATTCGATAGGTTGGGGACGACTCATGATCTCAGAAACGATCTGAATAGGAGAAGAGGAGTAGATGGCCAGCTTGAACGCAGATCGTGCAACCCGGAACCCGCGCTCAAATTCCCGCTCAAAAAGATACTGACGTGACTCAGATCGTCCAAAATGTCGAACAGGTTAGTCCAGTTGTGCAGGCACAGCTGGACGAACTAAAGAATATATTCCAAGGCATGGCCGGCCAGAGAAATAATGATCTCGAGTTGGACCGAGCACGTGGAACCCCTTTCTCCCCCGAGATTAATCTCCTGGCACTGCCCCACAAGTTTAAAATGCCAACTTGGAAGATGTACACTGGAAAAGAAGATCCTCTTTCCCACCTCAAGTATTTCGAGATGCAAATAGATCTGCAGGGAATACGAGGAGACGTATGTTGAAGAATTTTTCCTGCCACCCTCTCGGAGGCCGCTTAGCAATGGTATTTCAAGCTGACACCTAGAAAGTTCAATTCATGGAAAGCGTTCTCCTCAGAGTTCCATGCACAATTTTCCTCCTCTCGCCAACTTCCGTTGCACCTAGGAGACCTGGTTGAAGTCAAGCAAAGACCAGGCGAGCCTCTTCGAGCATACATCAGCATGTTCATGACGGAGGCGACTAAGGTTTCACGGGTAACTGAAGACAAAAAGTTATCCGCGATACTGGGGGGCATTGAAGTCCTTGGTGAGCTTTGGAAAGACATAAGGAAGAACGGTCTGGTAGACTCGATCAACGATTTTCTCGACGGTGCTGAAGGCTTCATCAAACTTAAAGAGGCTACTCAACAAGCAGAAGGTGAACAAAAACGTGGCAAGTCAAAAGCTCCTTCCGATAGGACATCTGCCCATCTCCCCCATTACCCGAGCAATTCAAGTTCAAATGGTAAACGTTTCAGCAACAATAATAGGTAAGGGAATGGGAAGAAGGGAAAGTTCACCGGCAAAACTAAACAAGCTCCCCGGGAGAATCAAGCCAAGTACACTGCATTTACCATCTTGACTGAGGATATAAAAAGTGTTTACATGGCCACTCTGTCACTAGCCCCGTACAAGAAGCCTGCACCCATGAAAAAAGATGTCAGCAAGAGAGACTTGACCAATTTTTTTCGATTTCATGGAGACTACGACCACGACACTAATGAATTCAACAATCTGAAGTAGGAAATTGAATTCCTAATAAGAAAAAATAACCCGCATGTGCAGAAGTATGTCAAGGTCGATCAGAATCAAAGGGGTGATAATAACCAAGACTTGCTACCTCCACCAGTAGATGGGCATCTGTAAGTCATCGTTGGAGGCCCGCACATAGTTAGAGATTCGGGCAAAGCTCGAGAGAGGTATGCCCGAACAGCACAACACGAACAAGAAGAAGTGATCCTGGTCGTAGAAGAAAGGAAACCTAAAATCCCACGGGCAAGAGGGCCCACCATAACATTCAACGACGAAGATGCTGTAAAAATCAGGTTTTCGCACAACGACCCGTTGGTCGTAGAGGTCCAAGTAACAAACAAGATGGTGGCTAGAACCATGATAGATAATGGAGCCTCTTCAAATATCTTATTCAAGACTGCCTATGAAAAGATGGGGCTCCGCTCAAGGATCTAACCCCTTTCTTCTGCCTGTATATGGTTTCTCCGACCAAGGAGTCGCACCTCTAGGACAAATTCATCTACCCTCACTGTTGGACAAGCTCGACGAGCATGACTATAATGGCACAATTTCTGGTATTGGATGTTCCTTCAGCCTTTAACGTCATGCTAGGTCGACCAGCTTTGTATGACTTAAAGGCTGTCACATCGATATTCCACTCATGCCTGAAGTTTCCAATGAAGAATGGGGTAGGGTGTCTAAGAGATGACCAGCAGTCTGCTCGGGAATGTTATAACCTTGCAGTGGCCAAGGCTAAGAAGGATGAAGATGTGGATCCTCGACTTGGGGACAAAAGCAACAATGTTGGACTTGTGGAAGAATTAGAAGAGATCGAGATCTATCTAGATATCTCGGCCAGAAAGCTAAAAATCAGAAAAGGTTTGTTACTCAAAGTAAAATCAGCATTGATAAAATTTTTGAGAGCAAACCTGGACGTTTTTGCCTGGTCACATGAGGATATTGTGAGAATTGATCCTTTTGTAATTTTGCACGTCCTAAATATTGATCCCAACTTCCGACCAATTCAACAAAAGCGAAGGCTATTGGACAAAGAGAGAGCACTAGCCCTAAAGGAAGAGGTAGAGAAGCTATACAACAACAATTTCATAATTGAAGCTTTCTACCCAGCTTGGGTTGCAAATCCTGTACTAGTACCCAAGCCGAATAAGAAATGGCGAGTGTGTATTGATTTCACGAACCTCAACAAAGCATGCCCCAAAGACTATTTTCTACTTCCAAGAATCGATCAGCTCGTGGATGCAATAGCTGAGCACGAAATATTAAGCTTCATGGACACTTATTTGGGGTACAATCAAATCAAAATGCATCCACCAAACCAAGAACATACAAGTTTTCGAACAGATATGTGTTTATATGGCTACAAAGTCATGCCATTTGGTCTAAAAAATGCTGGAGCAACATAGCAAAGATTGGTAAACAAAATGTTTAAAGACCAGATCGGGCGAAACGTGGAAGTGTATGTGGATGACATGCTCGTCAAATCCAGAAAGGCTGGGGGGCACATAGATTACCTGGACGAATGCTTCAAAGTCCTTAGGAAGTACAACATGAAACTAAATCCCATAAAGTGCTCCTTTGGAGTCAGCTCGGGAAAGTTTATGGGCTTCATTGTCAATGCCCGAGGAATCGAAGCCAATTCAGAGAAGATTCAAGCCCTCCTGGATATGAAGTCGCCAATAAGAACCAAGGAAGTGCAAAGTTTGACTGGTCAGATTGCCGCACTCAGTAGATTTGTTTCACAATCAACAGACAAGTGTGTCCCATTCTTCAACATCCTGCGGGGAAATAAGCATTTCGAGTGGACAGAGGAATGCGAAAAAGCGTTTCAAGACCTAAAAATGCAACTCGCAAAGCCTTCCGTACTCTCGAAACCTCTGGACGGAGAAGAACTTGGGATATACTTAGCTGTCATGGAACACGCTGTGAGTGCCGTGCTGATCAGAAAAGAAAACAACATACAACACCCAGTCTATTACATTAGTAAAAGACTCATTGAAGCCGAAGGCCGGTACCCGTTGATAGAGAAACTCTCTTACTGCCTGATTTTAGCAACAAGAAAGTTAAGGCTCTATTTTCAAGCTCATCTTGTTCGGGTGTACACTGACCTACCATTACACCAAATATTGCAAAAGTCGGACGCCTCTGGACAGCTACTCAAGTGGGTATTGGAGCTGGGTAAGTACAAAATTACCTTCCAACCTCGAGCAACAATAAAAGGTCAGGCCCTAGTAGACTTTGTGGTAGAATGCACAGGCAAAGAAGAAAGCATACTATAAAGCAACCCCGAGCTAGTACAAATACCTCAACCAAGTAACAGCGAAGACAGGCTGACTTGGAAACTACACGTGGACGGGTCGGCTACAGATTAGCTATCTGGTGGAGGAATTGCCCTTGTCACGCCTGGGGGGCAACACTTCCAAGCTGCAGTCAAATTTAGATTCAAGGCATCTAATAATGAAGCAGAGTATGAAGCTTTAATCCCTGGCCTAAAATTAGCCCGGGAGATGAGAGCCAAACACATTGAAATCTGCAGTGATTCACAGCTGGTGCTAAATTATGTAACTGGAGAATACGAAGCTCAGGGAGAAAAGATGATAGCGTTGTTGAGAAAAATACATGACCTGCTTGCACAATTCAAAAGCTACGGTCTCAGACAAATTCCAAGGGAAGAAAACACAACTGCAGACGCGTTAGCTAGATTGGCAAGTAGTATTGTAAGTGATAAGGCAAACTTGGTTCCTATCAAGTTCCTCAAAGAGCCTAGCATCACTGGCACGGAAGAGATCGAAATGATTGATACTTCCCCAAATTTGATGACACCGATAGCCGCCTACCTCAACACTGGGGAACTCCCAAATTATCGGAATGAAGCTAGAAAGATGAGAAGGAACGCAGCACAATATAACATAGTAGAGGGAATTATGTACAGACGAGGATTCTCCATGCCGTTGCTCAGATGTGTTACTCAATAAGAAGCTGTACGACTTCTATCTGAAGTGCACGATGGATTCTTTGGAAATCATGTCGCTAGGCAGAGTTTATCTAAGAAAATTCTAAGGCAAGGTTATTTCTGGCCGACGATGATTGAAGACTCAAAGGCCTATGTTAAGAAATGTGACAAATGCCAAAGATTTTTGAAGATACCTCGAGCTTCGCCCAACGAGTTAACTCAGATGCAGGGTTCTTGGCCCTTCGCCATTTGGTGAATCAACCTAATCAGACAATTACCCAAAGGCAAGGGAGGAGTGCAGTATGCAGTGGTAGCGGTTGATTACTTCACTAAGTGGACGGAGGCCAAACCACTCGCAACCATTACATCAAAGAAATTTCAAGACATTATTGTGAAGAACATAATCTGTCGGTTCGGATTGCCGTACAAAATAGTTTCGGATAATGGCAAGCAGTTTGACAACCAATCCTTCACTAATTTTTGTGCGAACCATGGTATCATCAAAAGTTTCTCTACAGTGGCACATCCTCAAGTGAATGGTCAAGTTGAAGCAGTCAACAAGACCTTGAAGGATACACTAAAGAAAAGACTCGAAGATTACAAAGGAAATTGGCCGGAAGAACTTCCTGAAGTTCTATGGTCATATCGAAAAATTGAGAAAACGGCAACCGGACAGACCCCATTTGCTATGGCATATGGGTATGAAGCTATGTTACCTGTAGAGCTCGAGCCACCATCCCACAAAAGATTAACGTACAACCAAGAAGTAAATCATGTAGTCCTAGCTGAATCACTTGATGAAATTGAAGAGAAGCGAACCACAGCAAACTTAAAGTTGATAGCCCATCAACAAAAGGTAGCTCATTATTTCAATAAAAAAGTGAAGGCTCGGAAATTCTTTGTGGGAGATATGGTCCTAAGAAGGGTATTTCTAAACACCAAAGACAGTACGACATGTGTGCTTGGACCTAACTGTGAAGGACCATATCAGGTGGTCGAAGTTCTCAAATCAGGAGCATACAAATTGGGTAAGTATGATGAAAAAATGCAACTTGTTTTAGTACCACGGTATTGGAATGGAGAACATTTAAGCAAATACTATCAATAAAGTACCAAGTCGGACAACCATATTAAGTACCACGGTATTGGAATGGGGAACATGTAAGTCACTACGGTAACAAAAACACTTTCGATCAATAAATGAATAAAGATGTTTATTTCAAAATTCAAATTGAGTCGAAATTCCTAACATGTTGCTAATTTACCATCCAATGCGTACAAAATGTTTGCTCGAACCCAAAACCCAGAATAGATAAAAAAGTATACTTGTAAAAAACAAGTGACCAAGAGTCATAAGTCTGCTCGGTAACTTGGGGGGCACCTATACTTGTACAAAGCATTTTGTAAAGATAAAACAAACACAATTGCACGATGATTATAAATAGAGAATGAAATTCATTAAAGACTGCAAAAGCATGTAATACTGGGATTAAAATCTGCCCGATCAGCCTGTTGTCTGTAAAAGGAATAATAATTCCAAGTTTAAAGACCACTTGGCTGGTGATGATGTCTTAAAAAAAGGCCTTATGGCCGAATAAGATATATACATAAAAAAGAAAGATAAAATGAGAAGTATTTAAATAGCTAGAGTCCCAGGCTCTTGGTTCGGATCTTTTGGGCCGGTAGGAGCTGGATGATCTGTTGTTTGAGCGGAAGGTACATCAACATTCTAGCCAGAGGTAGAAGTAGTCGCCTCGGGTTCACCATAAGCCACTTGAGAAGCACAATACTCAAGATACATGTCTTTGGCCTCGCCCAAGTAATCCAAATTTGCCTCGGGGTTCGCCTTCCAAAAGTCATAAAAAATCTTGAGACTGGCTGTCTCTAATGCATGTATCTCTTCCAGCCTCGCCACTTCCAATTTATGCTTCTCGACCTCAGAAGTAAGCTCCTCCTCCTTAGTCTTATTCTCTTCTTCCAGCCGACGGAAGACACTTCGAAGAACTCCCCTTTCCTCTTGAAGGCTATTCACTTCTACTGACAGGGTGCCGATGGTAGCTTCAAGCTGGTCGGAAGCCTCGAGGTCCTTAGTCAACTCGACTATTTTCCTCTCAGCAGTAAAAAGCTTCTTGTTGACCTCACCCAACTCCATCCGAACAACTCCGAGTTCCACCCTGGCATCATCAGCATCCTTCCTAGCAAAGTCCACCTCCGCCCTCATGGTGTTGGATATAGCAGTATTTTTGGAGACAACAGATTTAGCTCGGGAATAGGTGTAAGCCAACTTCAGACCAGCCTACACAGAGAAAAACTTTAGAGTCTGAGCCAAATAAAAAGGATTAAAGGAAACTGTCAAGAAAGACTTACCCTTATGAATTCCCTCAAGAATCCTCCCATCAGCAGCTCTAGGGAAGACTCGTTGTCAGGGACGGCTAGCTGCTTACTTATCTCAGGAACCAACCGGTTCATGTAATGGGCGAGCATCAGCTTGCCTTTCTTGGCCTCTGGATGCACTGGCAAGGGTGGAGTAGGAGCCTGCATCTGCTCAGATCCGCTCTTGGCCAGCTCAGATCCACCCTTTGACCGCTCAGGCCTGTCCGAGCTTCCTCCCCGAGAATCTTTGGAGTTAGCAACTTTCGGAGTAGAAGGGTCCGCAACAGCTAGATCCTCAGAAAGGTCAATAACCTCCCCAGCCGGTGCCTTTTCTTGGAAGGGGCCGCCTCACCGCCCCTAGATTTCTTGGCTGGAGGAGATGAGCTTGAGCTTCCTCCAACTCTCTTCAGAGCATCGACCATCTTCTGAGACATGACTGCACGGAACAAAAACAAAATGGTTAGAGGAAAAAAAGGCATTAGAAGCATAAAAGCATGATAGTCAAGAAGTTCAAAAACAAGATAGAATATCCTGCGAAATGATTGCCCGAGCAAGACTCAAGATTCCATTATCACCTGACAAGTCTCTTATCTCTGCCATGATGGCTTTCCCTTTTCCTAGCATGGGAGAGGATGGTCGGGTAAGTGAACTGGGCTCCCTAATTCGAATGGCATGTTCGACGGCCCTGGGCTGGGCTGGAAGTTTCTTCCTCCTTTTGAGCGGAGTCACCTGCTCTTCCTCAGCCTCAGCTTCAGGATTCAAGGGCTCATGAGCATACTGTTTGGCCCTTGCACCTCCTTTCAACTTAGCTTCACGCTTAAGTTGGATGAGTTCATTCTCTTTATGAGCTCCCTCCGCTCGACCAGCACAAGATTTCCTCTTCCACTCCTTTATAGGCTTAGGAATAAAATCATTCGGATATAGCGCGTACTTCACAAAGTTGTCCTCAGAGGTCAACTTAATGATATTCTGGTCATCCCTCGACAGTTGAGCAAGCCTTTGAGCTCTGTCTCTAAGAGCAAGAGTGAAGGGAGGGCGGTGATATGTGGGTCCTACTGGAACCGAGTATGGGTGGTTCCCATGCCTTCCACCATGAAGTACTCGTCAACAAAATGTCCAATTTTTCTAACGGCCTTGTTCCCGGTGCCTGTCAACCACTTGAAGTCTGGTTGAGAGAAATAGAAGTACCCCGACCTGCCTTGCTTAGGGGTGGACTTCAAATCAAAAAACCAGCTTACCTCGTGGGGAGAGGGCATATCCCACCTCTGGGAGGTATAGAGAACGAAGAGGGCGGACAGATACTAAATGCCCTAGGGATTAAATTGGGTCGGACAGAGGTGGAAGAAGTCTGCCACAATCCTAATAAAGTATGGGTGCAAAGGCAGCAATGCCCCTTGCTTGGCGTGAGCACCCAACCAGTCGCACATTCCCCATACAGGGTTTGTGGCTCAATTGTTGTAGGGGGAATGTAACAGTGTAACTCCCCCAGGTAGCCGTTGTTGGGTTTTATGCCCTAAATAAAACTCCATTTCAATGTAATCCATATTATTCAATATCAATAAAGAAATAGAAGTATTTTTCATTCATATGTATGGTTTGGTTCATCTTATCAATTGCTTGTATATTTGATTTATAAATTCATCCAAACCCTTTTCACATACTTGATCCTGTTTATTGTGTTGTCAACACAGTGGAAAGTAAACATGACTATGTGAATAAAGATTCCTAGATTTATCAGAACACGGGGTTTTACTGATATGATAATCTACAACAGAGTTTACTTGCATTTGTTAAAATGCTATGTTCTTTCCAGAGCATTGGTTAAAGTAAAGCTTGGGTTGGGTGCATGGAGTATGCATCGAAAAGGACCGATATTGAACTTTGACATAGATTTATTAAACTTACCGTAATATCTATTCAAGTCAATATCGCCTAGTTGATCCTAGATCAAATGATCTTAATCGTGATATGATTAGGTTCAATCTCAAGTATGTTATTCGTGTTCTTTGATTTGTTAGTTAAGCCTACTTTTGGGTCAGGGTGATATGTACATTTTGGGAACACGGTAGTGCAATTGAGTGGGAGGAATCTATAGCTTCTATCTGGCAAATAGAAAGTAAATGATGATTTCCTTCGAGCTTGACGAAACAAAAATAAATGGTGGAGTACTCATTTCACTTAGCTAAAATATCAATTATACGGGGTTAAGTGTTTTAAGGATAAAATACATTGTAGGGTGTCACGGTAATCTAATCCCTTTACAGTGTAGATCATCTATATTGAGGATCATTGATCAAATTAGGATTATAACAATGGATAACTAATGACGTGTCTATATGGTGGAACATATAGAGCGTTCTATATACTGAGAGTGCAATTCTAAGTTCTATGCGTGGATTCAACAAAGAATTAATAAGTCAGTGAATTTAGGTTGTAAATTCTTGATCTGCTTATTGGAAACTCGTATATATAGACCCATGGTCCCCCTACTAGTTGAGACAATATTACTTGTAAGACTCATTTAATTGGTTTTGATTAATCAATTATAATTCTCAAATTAGACTATGTCTATTTGTGAATTTTTCACTAAGTAAGGGCGAAATTGTAAAGAAAGAGTTTTTAGGGCATATTTGTTAATTAAGATACTTTGTATGGTCCAATTAATAAATATGATAAATGACAATATTATTTAGTAATTATTTATAGTTATTAAATAGTTAGAATTGGCATTTAAATGGTTGAATTTAAAAATTGGCGTTTTTGAGAAAATGAGATGCAGAAATGATAAAACAGCAAAATTGCAAAAGTGAGGCCCAAATCCATTAGCCATGGCCCGCCACCTTTGTAGGTTTTATCACTTGATATTTTCATTATTTTAATTCCAAATAATTCAAACTTAACCCTATGTGGCATGCTATAAATAGATAGTGATGGCTTCAGGAAAAATAGACTTTCACATCTTGTTTCTTTCAGAGAAAATCCTGAGCCTCCTCTCTTTACCTAGCTGCCACCTTCCTCTCCTTCTTCTTCCTTGAATATTTCGAACCTCTTAGTGATAGAGTAGTGCCCACACACAGCAAGTAGTACCTCAATCATAGTGAGGAAGATCGTGAAGAAAGACATTCAGCAAGAAGGACATTCGGGCTCAGATCTTGATAATACTCTGCGACAGAAAGGATACAAGGGTTAGAGATCTGAGTGGAAGGAGTCATATTATTCCGCTGCACCCAATGTAAGGTTTCTCATACTTTATATGTACTTAACTTTATAATCGTTTTAGAAGTTCATATTTAGGGTGTTAATCAACATACTTGTGAGTAGAGCTAAGATCCTGGTAAAACAATTTCCAACAGCTGTCCTGGTCAAGATCCTATAGACGGTCTCAGTAACCTTTGACGGAGGGCTCACCCACCTGGCACCCAAGTTACCTTGCCTCCTGTGAGGAATTGCAGCCGTGAGTTCCTCACTGGCATAGTCCACGCCCTCAACCAGGATGTCACCATCCGCATCAATTGGCTCCCCAGCCTCATTGTATCCCCCATAGTTTGGGGGTGCAACCTCCTCCTCTTCCTCCGCCTCGGAGGGACTGCTAGGACGGACATCGTCCTGCTCTTCAATCTCCTGGACCTCAGCGTCCCCTTCATGCTCCTCCTCCTGAACGGATGGATCTTGTTCAGCGCTTGGTAAGGTGGCATGCTGAGCCACTTGAGGGTCGGATGCGTCGACTCTACACATGGTCTTTTTTGTGCGAGCCATCATCCTATGGCTGGACAAAAGACTTAAGCTAGAATGCCTGTCACTCGAAGAAGTTGGGCTAGAACAAAGACGAGGATGATCTTCGTGCAAGAGTTGAAGCAAATCCTAGTCGATTTTGTGTTCGCTTCCCTAAAACTCACCTGGGTTCATCTACAAAAGACAACACACAAGATGAGTGTTTGGTCGGGATATCGAACATTAAACAGGAAAATATGCCGACCAGGAGTACTCAACAGATTAAGGAATAATAATATTCAACGAAAAGTCAAAACTCAGGAAGTTTGAAATTTTTGCGAGTTAGGGCAAAAAATTTCATGAAGCTTAGAATAAGCTAGATGAAAGATAGGCATTAGGCCGTTCAAAAAGCAAGCATTGCAGACGATGGAATCGCATGAACCGAAATAAAGGAAAATTGCAGACTTTCTAAAATTAGGGTTTCTTACATATCTTCTACAACAAAGTCGAAGGTGCATTTTGAAAGTAAATGTGCAAAGTAAATATAAAGGAAATTGAGAACTTACTCAAGGATTGAATGTCTGGATTCAGGTTACGCCAAGCCAAACGAGCAGTTTTGATGAAAGCACTTTAGCAAACTTGAAGCCAAAAACCTCTCTTTTCGCTCTGAACTTACTTAGCAAGGAAGGTTGGTGAAAATGAGTTTGTGGACAAATTCTCACTTGTATTTATAAGCAAACGATGAAAAAGGGTAATCATTTCAAAAGAACCTCAGACGCCTCGTTTCCCCCGAAATGCGAATATGGGAAATCAAAAGCAATCAAGTATAGCCAGTCAGCCTCACATCGAGTCGCGAACTGACGTGCCTAACACGTGTCACCCATTCAAATGCAAAGACAGTTTGAATGAAGTCTACACGCAACTTCGAAAGTCCCGTACAAACTTGGGGGGCAAATGTTATCCTAATTTTTGTACTCTGACGTGGCATCACACGATGGTGACACGTGGAATCAACTCTGAGTATCTGCTCGTAAGATATAGTCCGAACACGATACCTCATATGCATGCTCGAGGCAAAGCAATCAGCGATCCGCACAGAGCAACAAACACTTAGCGAATTCAGCTTTCGCATCATGAGTCATCAAGGAAATCCCTATAACTTGGTGATCAGATTAATCAGAGATATGGCAAGCTATCCAAATCCCACGATCAGTGTAATCTGTATTTACTCTGCAATCTTTCTGCTTATATCCATTGTAACGAGAAGGGAAATACTTCCTCTCCAAGCTCATAGCCCTATAAATAGTGATGCATATTCACTGGACAAAGGGTCGAAAGATTTGACTTGAGAGATATTGTCTAAGAATTCATATTCAGAGATATTGTTGTAAGAGCTATAAGAAAAGGAATATTTCTCCTTGTTCTTGAGTTAATACAAATAACGAGGATTAGGTTATTACCGATTTGCTCGGGGCTGAACCTCTATAAAATTCCTGTGTCTTTATATTGCTTTATCATATTTCAATCGTTATAAATTACTTGTCGCTTACTAAATTAGACTCACTGTCGTTGGCTAAA
This sequence comes from Cannabis sativa, assembly GCF_029168945.1. Lineage (NCBI taxonomy): Eukaryota > Viridiplantae > Streptophyta > Magnoliopsida > Rosales > Cannabaceae > Cannabis > Cannabis sativa. The sequence goes on along the minus strand of NC_083609.1, from coordinate 39,001,106 downwards.
AGCGAGGTCAACACACCCCAACTACTTTAATTTCAATGTAATTCCAAAATTAAAACCTCATTTTAAAAAGTATTTTCAACCCTAACATTATTAATCAATTAAAAAAAAGCTTCGGGATTCCATGGAAGAATCACCCAGTACAGGAATTTTATTTGACTTTTTATATAATAATTTTTGTTGGCAGAATTAATTTTTTTATATATTGTTATTGTATTTTTTGTTTCTCTTAATTTTTCTATAAGCTTACTAATAATGTCTATAATCTTTTTAAGAAATTTTTTTTACCCATTAAATTATTGAAACGTAATTTTCTTTTAATTTCTCATAAAAATTTATATAAATGATAATTTTAGTGGTATACAAGCAAGAACAATTTTCATTGAATAAAAAAAAAAACCAAAACTAATTCAATTACATTATATATATCCTAAACTTTATAAAAATACATAAACTACTTTCCTAACTAACCATTTATATTGATAATGTAATCAATGAAGATCATATCCAATTAATAAACAACATCTAAATTGTAGATTCCAAGCAATACAATTTACAGTGGTGAATTTAAGTGGATGTTAATTAAAGTGTTATGAGGATCATTCATTTGTAATTATTGGAATTAGATGGAGATGTCTTTGTAGTATTTACGGTAGCCATAATAAGAAAAAAGGAAAATCTACACCGGCGCAATTCCTAACTTTCTCTCCTCTTTTTTATCTTTTTTTTAAACAACTTCAGTGTATAACTTGAAAGTTTTGGAGTGTAATAAACAAAAAGCTAATTAGGATTTTTCCCCTCTAAAATTTAACATGCACTAAATCATGCCCCCTGAACTTTTTTGGCCATTAAAAATTCCCTTTAAACTATTGAGATTGTTAGATTTAAGGACTTTTGTCTAATTTCATTCAATTTTACTATATCAGTGATTGTTTATGTACTAAACCATTTTCTCCAGACTTTGATATTTATCAAATCATGCCTCTCAAACTTTGACATGTACTAAATCATGTCTCCTGAACTTTTGTCATGTTAGACTTTTTTTTTTTACTAAAATTGGACAAAAGTCCTTAAATCTAACAATCTCAATAGTTCAGGGGGCATTTTTAACTACCTTAAAAGTTCAGTAGGAATGATTTGGTACATGTTAAAGTTCAGGGGGTAAAAATCCTAATTAGCCAAAAACATACCCGTTTTGTAAATCAAATGGGGTGCAATTATAAAAAGTAATGTTTTAATTACATAAATGTAGTAAATTTAGTATTGAGGTATAGTTAAAATTTTGTAGGATGTAAATTTAATAGTTTTTATTTACATTTTTACTCTTACCACTAAATAGGATAATTAATACTCATATATATATATATCTGCTCTATACATTATTAAAATATCCATGTAATTCTTTCAAAAAAAAAATCCATGTAATTAAATAGTAAATGCTTCATCACATTACTTTTAGAAGAAGAACTCCAAAGATCATCTTTCAAGCAATGAACATAAAAAGAAAGGGGATACTAATTAAATTAATTCATCTCATGTAAAATGAGATCATGAATACAAGAATCATAACCAAACCTTGCTAATAACTTCAGACAAGACATATTTAGCCAAAAGAGAGACTAGCATAGTGAAATTCAAAAAAATTATGTCTAAAATCTACTATGACTAAACCCAAAGAAGTAGCCAAAAAAACATGGTTATTAAACTTCAAAACCATATTCAAATAATTAGATTCACAAATCATATTCCGAAAACCCAATAAACGACATTGGATGGCAGTATTTTTAAAAGTTAAAGCTTCTGCCATTTTAGGAGAGAAAATATGCAAATGTGTCAAACAGTAGAAACCATATTCTCACTTATGGAGTCACGAACCACCATATCCAAACCACATCTATTAGTAGAAGCATCGAGAGCAGCATCAACATTGATCTTCATTGTCCCCTACCAGGCGGCACCCAAACAAAACTAGAAGAAACATTTGTAGAGGATGGCAAGCTCCCAACCAAGTGAGAAGCACTAGGAGAGTTGTCTAATATCTGGTAATCAACAAGAAAATCACGATCCCAAGTAACAACAATATCTTGAGCAATCATCTTATCATTATGTACTTTTTTGTTCCTCCTAAACCAGATTTGCCACATATTCACCAAAATCAACTCTAAAGAGGCTACATGAAAATGATCAAGAAACTTATGAATAAAATCATAAAAATTGTGAGAAATAGCAAGAGGATCCTCTCAAAAAATATCACAAAGTTTACAACAATTAGCTAAAGACGGGCACTCCCATAAGGCATGGTGGGTAGCTAGGAATCGCAAATAGGATATATCTCATCTATCCATAAGTCGTGCTTTGTAAGATTGTATTTTTATGCCTTTATGGTAATTTTATGTATTTCAATACACGACATTTCATTATATATAATACATATTGTTGCCCTATTTTCTCCCAATATACGTGGCTACTCCATGACACGACACGTGGCAGATAAAGATTAAGTATTCGAAGGTGTTTAAACAAATCTTAAGTAGGCATGATTTCCTTGGACAACCTACCGGTTCCTCCTAGAGCTATAACTAGGTTTGGAGGGACCAACCTTTTGTTCATCTTTGGGAGCTAGGTAGCATCTAGCTCGCTCGGGCCGAGCAAACTGGAGATGAATTATCCACGGGCATTAAATGCAGCATGGAGGAAACGTCTACGGACGAATATAAAAAGACATGTCAGATGCATTAAACCCATTCTTTAGCAATTTTACGTTAATCAAGGATGTAAGTGACAACTACATAATGTACTATTACATCAATCAAGGAAGGATAAGTGTTTGTCTCACCTAAACCCTATGTATCCTACTACGTAGGGACGCATGCCCTACTTCACCGATTTGGAAACTTGTGCATGGCCAAGGTGGACACTTAGGACAATAGAGGCCTTTCTCCTTTCAAAATAATTGTTATGAATACCCCCAACGACATTTGTAATGGGGGGATAAAAAAGAAAATAGATCAGAACATTCTCTGCAAAGAAACACCTACATATTAAATAACAGAGGCTCGTGGACTAAGGCTCATTCATGCCCTAACCACGTAAAAACAATTGCATTTACTCTTTTCTAATCATTCTTAGTGCACTAATGATTTAGTTGTTGAAAATCTCAGTCAACATTTTGGTACTTTCATTGAGAGTTGTAGAAGGCTTTATTTACAAAACAACAATATAAGAAGATTCAGAGTACAATGATGGAGACTAGAATGTCAGCCTCGTCCCCCCAGGGTCCCAGAGGACAAGGGGAAGAAGAAGTAGCCTCACGAGTAGACGTGGAGGTAGAAGAACAAGACAAAATGGATGACGTGGAGTAAGAGGAAAACCAAGAAGAGTTTGACACCTATGATGATGGTAGCTACACCGTGTTAGTGGCCCTAAGGCAAAAAGCTACTAATCACGAAGCCGAACTAACAACATAAAAAGAGCAAAATAGGAAGATGCAAGAGATAATGGTCGCCATGTAGAAGGATATGGAGACAACAGTCATTGACGTGCAACCAAAAGCTATGCGTCATAGACCAAGCAAAACAAGAGAAGAATCTTCACTAAGTACCCAAAGACATAAAAGTTGGGAACCAAGCCTTATCTAGTATCCCTCATAAGGTTATCCAAAGAAAAATCCCACATCTTTCCCAGAAAAGAACAAAAAGGCTCAGGATCCATGAAAGGTTCGCTTTGATTTTCCAAAGGGGAAAGGTCCGTAGAAGGGGTAGGCTCCTAGAGAGAGCACTGGCCCTCGGGACTAGGAAGACCGAAAAAGTGTATTCATGCATCAAGCGCCCAGGGAAAGTGGAAGGAAAAATCGTAAACCCCCTGTTAATTTAAGACAAAAGCTTAACGACAGGCACGATGACCTTAGGAATCACTTGGAGAAAAAGAAACAAACAATACTAGTTACAGAGGACGCTTTGAATGAGGGAATCCTTGCTGAACTCGTTATCCTTCGAAAAGACATAGCTAAAGTGTCTTGAAGGTAAAAGGGAAATGATTTGACGTCGAATTGTGAAGACTGAGAGTTGTGTGCTAGAAGCATTCTTGAGATAGAGCTCCCCAAAAATTTTAAAATTCCCGAAATGACGATGTACACAGGCAACACAGACCCCAGTGATCACCTGTCTCCATTCAACTGGGTAATGACAATCATGAGGGCCAGCAATGATGAGAAGTGGTTATATTTTCTGTTAACATTAGGCGGATCCACTGAGGAGTGGTTCAAGACACTAGAACCATGATCCTTAGATTGTTGGAATAAGTTACAAGTCAGCTTTCGAAAACAGTTTGTGGCAGCTAGGAAAATTAACCTCGAAGTAAGTGCCTTGACCAACATTAAACAACTGCTGATCAAGACCCTAATTGATAAAAAGATTCAAAGAAGAAGCCTCCAAGACTAAACAAATTAGATGATGGACAACAATTTTCTCTACTCCAAGTTGGAATACGGACCTCCTTTCTAGAATGAACTCCAGCAAGAAGGGGCCACTAGCCTTCAGGACTTTTAGAAGAGGGTTCAAAAGTACATCAACTTAGAAGAAGCGCAAATAACAACCTTTAGAGGATATTATTCGACTGGCGGACCAGGGTATATGCCAGGAACACAGTTTTTGGGAGCTTCCCTCCTAGTTACACCACAGGCAAGCAGAGTACAATTTTTTGCAAGACCACGGTATACTCAAAACCTTGCTCTTCCTCTAGCTCAATCTAGTTTTGGGGTACCAGGGAGTAATCCAACTCCCGAAGCGAATGCACAATACCCTGCTCAATTTTCCCCACAGGCTACACATTTGGCAGGTGCCCCCAAAACCTCCTGGAGTAAAAGATCCTCAAAAGGGAGCACTCGAATGGAGGATAAGAGGCAAAGAAGAGGTTACACCCCCCAGTATACACAATATACAGACATCATAGATACCCAAGAACGAGTATACTTTTCTACCAGGTAAAATACTCATTATCAAAGGCCTCCTCCTCTGTATTGAGTTAGCTCTAGGAGAAACCATAAGAAAAGGTGTAAGTACCACAACAACATTTGTCACACCACCAATGAGTGTAAAAATCTGAAAGACAAAATTGAGAGCCTAATTAGATTAGGCCACTTGTATGAATGGATTAAAGATAGATTACTACACCTGATTCCTAGCAAGTTGGAGCCCCAGTGCCTGAGGGCGTACCAGACACACAAGTACCTCTAAGGGGTGTCCCCAATCAACATGCACCTGGGCAACCTCCAAGGTGCAAGTGTCAGACACACAAGTACCTCCAGGGGGTGTCCCCAATCAACATGCAGCTGGGCAACCTCCAAGGCCAAATGGAAGGGTAGCTATGATTTCAAGAGGCCCTCATATAGGAGGGACCACAAGAAATGAGTTAAAACATTATGCTAATGCCTTAAATAATGACGGAGAGCTATGGGAGGTAAGTCAGCTCCTGACCAAAAGACCAAGACTGGTGGATCAACCCAACCCATCACTTTCATAGAGGAAGACTCCAAACTAGTAAGTTTCCCACATCATGACCCTTTGGTCATTGAAACTCCTATTGCAAACAAAATTGTGGCCCGAATCCTAGTAGATAATTGGAAGTCCAGTGAACCTTCTATTTAAAAAAGCTTTGATGGCCATTGGACTCCCTAATCGAGACCTTTCCATGGATGTTCACAACTTACAGGGTTTAACGGGACTACCCTTGTTCTTATGGGAAAAGTGAGACTCCCCGTTACCCTATGTCTAGACACCCCACAAAGCACGTTCAAATATTGCAGCTTCATGGTGGTAGATTGTCTAGCTTATAATGCTATTTTGGGTTATTCAGCTTTAATTGACTTTGGACTGTGACGACATCCTCACAAGGTCAAGATGAGTTGGATCCTCGCATTAGCTCCAAAACTACATTGTGGAGGACATTCAGGAAGTTGAAATTTGTGATCAAGACCCAACCAAGGTTATCGAGCTTAGGAAAGGGTTGAAATCCAGACGAGGGAAGAAAAATTATCACCACCATTAAAGAATCAGCGGATGTATTTGCATGGTGTCATGGAGACATGACTGGAATAAGCCCACATGTCATTACTCATGTTCTCAACATCAACCCAAACATGCCTTCGGTGAAACAAAAGAGACATCCACTAGATTCGGTAAAGTCAGACGCTCTAGAGAAGGAGGTGGATAAAATGCTCTCAAACATCTTTATTCGAGACGTATATTATCAAGAGTGATTGAATAATCCTGTCCTGGTACCCAAGCCAAATGGAACATGGAAGATATGTATCGACTTCACATATTTGAACAAAGCTTGTCTGAAAGATTGCTTCCCATTGCCTAGGATTTAACAGATGGTGGATGCCACCTCATATTTCAAAATGTTGTCCTTCATGGATGCATATTTAAGATATAACTATATGAAAATGCAGGTCACAGACCAAGAGTGTATTAGCTTCGAAACTGATAAGGGGGTATACTGTTATCTAGTCATGCACTTAGGTTAAAGAATGCAGGAGCTACGTATCAACATATGGTCAACTGAATGTTTAAAAAGCTTCTTGGACAAAATATGAAGTCTATGTGGACGGCATGCTGGTTAAATCTAAGACAATTGTGGATCCTACGAAAGATCTCAAAGAATGTTTTAAAGTGGTCAAAAAGTATGGGATGAAGCTTAGTCCCGAGAAGTGCACTTTTGACATCAAATCAGGGAAGTTTATGGGATTTATAGTAAGTCTGCGAGGAATAGAGGTAAATCCAAAAAATAAAGCCTTATTAGATATGCCTTCCCCAAAAAGACATAAAGACATGCTAAGCCTGACTGGGAAGGTAACTGCCCTGAGTCGCTTCATCTCCTGTTCCACTGCAAAGTGCATTCTATTCTTCAATATCCTGAAGAAAGGCCAAAAGTTTTAGTGGACAGAAGAGTGTGAGGAAGCATTCAAGAAATTAAAAGAGCACATGGCCAAACCACTAGTGTTGTCCAAACCCATTCACGGGGAAGATTTGTACTTATATCTTGCCATCTTCAAGAATGCGGTTAGCGCATCATTGGTCCGAGAAGAGGAAAAGATTCAGGACTCGGTGTACTACGTCAGCGAACACATGATAAGTGCATAAATTCTATACACTTTGATAAAAAAATTAGCCTTCTGCCTCCTAATTACGTAAAGAAAATTGAGGCCAATTTCCAAGCACATTATATCAAAGTTTTCACAAACCACCTGCTCCGGCAGGTCCTACAGATACCAGAAGCCTCTAGAAGACTCCTCAAGTAGGCAATGAAACTTAGTTAGTTTGACATACAGTACATACCCCGCATCTCGATCAAAGGCTAGGTTGTCACAGATTTCATTATTGAGTGCAATGAAACAGAAGCCAATGCTAATGAGCCAGACCTGGATACCCCTGCATGGAAATTTTATGTTAATGGCCATCAAATGAGAATGGATCCAGAGCCGAAGTAGCAATGATATCCCCTGACGGACTGAGACTCCATGCTGCCTTGAGGTTCATATTTATGGCCTCTAATAATGATGCGGAGTATGAAGCCTTGCTAGCAGGACTGAGGCTGGCCAAAGTGGTAGGAGCCAAGAAGGTGGAGATGTACATCGACTCCCAATTGGTTGTTAACCAAGTATTTGGAGAATACCAAACTTGTGGAGAAAAGATGGTTGCTAATGTCTCAATTATAAGAGAATTTCTACAAGAATTCAAGAATTACAAGATTGAACGAATTCCCTAGGAAAGAAACCTTCATGCGGATTGCGTGCTTGTTGGCTTTGAATAATGAGGTAGAAAAACTAGGAGTAGTATTAGTCGAGTATCTTACAGAGCCAAGTATCAGGCGAAAGGCAAAAATAGCAACAAAAGAACAAATGCGAAGTTGGATGGACCTGTTTATCAAGTACATAATGAATGGAGAATTACCTCAGGAAAGAGGAATGTCCAGAAAGGTGACATATCAAGCTCACCGATACTTGGTGATTGACAGTATTTTGTATCGAAGAAGACTCTACATGCCATATCTGAGATGTGTGTCAAATCCTAAAGCTAGACAGATTATAAAAGAGGTCCATGAGGGGTTCTATGGAGATCACAGCGAGGGTCCAAACCTCTCCATGAAAATCCTAAGGCAAGGATACTTCTGGCCTACTATGAAGAAAGACTGCATAGACTACATCCTTAAGTGTGATTCATGTCAAAGGCTTACAAATATCCCAAGGGCCTCGCCAAAGGAGATCACACGTTAATGATAAGCCCATGGCCCTTTGCGATACGGGGAATATACCTTATAGGGTCTCTTCCTACGGCAAAAGGTGGGGTTAAATATGCAATAGTAGCTATGGATTATTTCACGAAATGGACAGAGGCAGAACCCATGAAGTCTATAACGACTAAAACAGCTTTGGACTTCATCATCAAAAACATTGTGTGTTGATATGGGTTACCTCATAAGATAGTCTCGGACAATGGCAAACAATTCTTTTGTGATGAGTTCACAAAATTTTGCAACAAACATGGAGTCATCAAGAGTTTCTCCGCTGTAGCACGATCGCATGCAAATGGGAAGATGGAAGCCGTCAATAAAATATTGAAGGTCACCCTTAAGTAAAAGCTTTTAGCCTACAAGAACAATTGGCATGAAGATTTGCCCCGCATATTTTGGGCGTACAGGGCCACAGGAAGGACTACCACCGAACATTCTTCTTTTTCAATGGTGTATGGATGTAAGGCAATGGTCCCAGTGGAAATTATAATCCTCTCCCGTAAAAGAACTACTTATAATCCAAGGACAAACCAAGCCTTGTTAGAAGTGACACTGGACTTAGTAAATGAGCTCCAGGAAGAGTCAAAATATGCATGGTAGCATACCAAAAGAAAGTGGCAAAGTATTTTAACTCCAAAGTCAAGAACAAGAAATTTTCCATTAGTGATCTGGTCCTAAGAAGGGTCTTCCTAGCCTCCCAAGAACCAGGAGTGTGGGTACTGGACAAAATTGGGAAGGCCCGTATGAAATTGAAGATGAAATAGGCTCCAGGACTATAAATTGAAGCGAATGGATGGATCCATAATCCCAAGAGCTTAGAATGCTGATCACCTCCGAAAATACTATCAATATTTAGGAGTTCAATATTTAATTTCATCTTTACATTCTTAAGCTAACCTGTAGCGAACAATGATATATGCATTATCCTAATAAAAGTTAAGCTAAGTGACCTAAAATCTTTATTAAGACACTAGGGGATACCATGGCATAAATATACACAAAGGCAGGAAAAAACTAAAAACTCAAAGAGGTAATCAATACAAGTGCTTTCTTAAAATAAAAGTTGTCCAAAAAAGATAAGCCTAGGGAAAGGCTATAAAAATGTCACCCCTAACAAAAAAGAAAGATAATATAAACTAAAAAATTAAAATATTGTCTTAGTGGGGGTAATAGTAAGACGAAGTGAAAAAATTGTTTAATTAATAAATTCTTAGAGAAAGGTGAGGACCCATCCGCTTAGCCAGGGACTACTTAAGCTTCTTGTTCTTCTCCCAGAATCAAGCCCCTGTAGCCATAGAATCAGGCATGAAATGAGGTGAGGTTCAAATTTGTTCAATTTCCAGCACATAAAAACTCCATCCTCAAAGCGCTTCACACAATGCTTACAAGTCACAAGAGTTAATAATGCATCCCTCACAACCTTCACAACTTTATTCTGGGTCCGGTCTCGGAACTCATGCAACTCCTTGAGCTCAACCGACATTCCCGCTGTAGTTTCTTTGTCGACTTTATGTAAGTCCTTAAGAGCCTTGAGTCTGGTCATGAGTCCCTGAATCTCCTCTCAAGCATTTAGAAGGTCCTTTTGAGTAGAGGCAATGGTCTTCTCCTTGGCCTTCTTAGTCTCTAGATCTCGCTCCCTGAGTGCCTTTATGCCAAAGTGTCTACCTGAAGAGTTTCCATTTGGCTCTCATGCACACAATCTCCTTTTTAAAAAAGAAATTAACTACAATCCATTACACTTCGCTTAATCATACAAAATAGCTAAGAGAAAGAAGAACTTGCACGATGAAGGCAATGTAGAGGTGGAAGTCACCGTACGACAGTAGTAGTTTTCCTAGCAACGGCAGAGGAAAAGTAGGAGGAAATCAAGATAGTCTAGAATTTTGTCGAAAAGGGTTGTAGAGCCTAGAAATCGAAATGCAATATGTGAAAAACCTAGTCATAAGAGGTATAAGTTTTTATACGCCCTTCAGGATAAGTGCCAGAACAAATCAAGTGCCATCAGATGGTGAGGGTTCAAACTAATTCGAATTCTAGTGATCCAACGGTTAGGATAAAATTGCAAGATGAAGAGAAAAGGGCAGTTGAATTGCTTGAGTACCTCTCTGACAACTCCATCAATGAAGGGGTCTAATAAACAGGCGGGAATCGAATCGTTGCCTGCCAAAAATAAGGCAGAATGATTAAAAATATTAAATGGCCTACGTACACGCAAGATATTTTCCATGTCACTCTTAAACACTAGAAGCAAGATACAAGTCTCATTTATAAAATTTTAAATAAGACTTGGGGAGTAAATGTTGCTCTATTTTTCTCTGAACATACATGACTACTCCATGTCGCGACACGTGGTAGATAAAAATTAAGGATCTGGAGGTGTTTAAACAAATCTTAATTAGGCAACATTTCCTTCGACAATCTACCGGTTCCTCCTGGAGCTATGACTAGGTCCGGAGGGACCAACCTTTTGTTCATCTCTGGGAGCTAGGTAGCATCTAGCTCGACCAGACCCTCTAATGGATGACAATCCATTAGGGATTTGTCCCATTAAAACAACAAGCCAAGTTAGACCAACAATGAAGATTCAAAATTTAAACTACATTAATAACAGAAAATAACATGGTTCAATATAAACTCACACACAATTCAGAAATTATTAAACATATAGCAAATAGGAATGACAAGCAAAAATACTAAAACATACAATCCTAAATAAATTCTTCAACAAACTGATATCAGTGTCCCGTTTAGGCGAGAGTCAAAGATACCATCCATTGAATAGAGTTGTCAGCTCATCTAAAATGATAAACATTCTAGCAACCTTTTATTCGATCAAGATTAGAATATAGCGTTGTCTCGCTAAGGCGAGAGTCAAGGCAATTCGATCTTATGAGCTTCCACCATTGTTTCATACTTTTGCAAGCCCTATTAAAGTTGCCATCATTAGGGTGATCCATACTAAATAAATACTTACAAATACTACTTATCTTTCGAGATTCTACGACGACAAATTTCTAATGAACGTTCCTCAATTTGGGAAGATTACTCACTAAAACAAGAACTATGTAGAACCAACAATGGAGATCGAATGTCCTGATAATAATAAAGCTCATTATTTAAAATGTATTTTCTTCTAATATTTATTTTAATCAATTTATTTTAAATCTATATTTACCATTCTTTAGCAATTGCGCGTTAATTAAGGATGTAAGTGATGGCTACATAATGTACTATCACATCAAATCAAGGAAGGATAAGGGCTTGTCTCACCTAAACCCTACTATTTACCGAGTTTTTTGAAAACCAAACATTTCGATAGATTAAAGAAGATAACAATTAACAAGTAGATTTTTACGTGGTTCAGGTGTTACTGATCCTTAGTCCACGAGTCTATATTATTAGCCTCAATGGGCAAATATTTCAAGGCTATATGATATTGTAATGGAGGTTATTTTGTTTCTTTTGCATGAGAATTTTTGTAGAGTCATTGTATGTAAAAATTTCTCTCCTCCTCGCCCTAAGCAAAATGAGACTATTTATAGGCATACATGGGGTAAAGGGCATACCCTTTACCTACCTAGGGTTTCGTCTCCCACATGCTACTAAGGTCTGTACTACGAGAGGAGTATCTGACCATTGGCTGGTGGGAACCTTCTTCATTGTGTGGTGTACAGCGGCTGACGAGGACTTTGGTACGACTCTGGACACATGTCACACAAAGGTCTTTCCTTTATGAAATAGTCTTTACCCAGGCCGTGGGGTAAAAAGCATACTCAAGGGTGCATACGCGCACTACCACGATTTGGCACTGGAGACAAATCTAATCTTATGTTAATAAAATGTGTAACCGTCTATGGAGCAATATTTTGCAAGGAGCAGACGTGTCCAATGTCTCCAAAACCCTTACCACCTTCTGGGTTCTTCACTGAAAGGAGTCACTCCCAAAGGCCATCGCCTCTAGTTACCTTCTAGATTCGAGAGTCATTCTTTTTAGCTACCTCAGATAATTTATGTAGTGACCGTGTCCTTTGCCTTGATCATGCCACATGTCCAATTAATAAAAACTTAGATAAAATTTACCCCCAAGCTTTTGAGATCCTCTAGATCACGAAAGCTTGCCATTGTCTTCAATGCTAACCTTGGACACATGCTGCAAGTTTAGGTCGGGAACACACCCATTGATGAGATGTATTCTTCTGAGAGTATTTATGTCATTTACTTCCCTTCACGTGGTAACCAGACGACATGTTAAGATGTATTTTTTCCCCTCTTCACGAGACGCAAGGCGTGCTTGGCAAGGAAGGAGGAGTACAACTGGGGGTTGAGTGATGTGGCAAAAATGACCTTGTCATTTTTGTGGGTCCTAGGCCAATCACATGGGACCTCTCATCTCCCTAGCCATTGGATTCACTGTAACCACTTTGAACCGTGGATCTCTCTTAGCCCTGACTCCTTTTTAAAATAAAAATTGTCTATGGCAGTGTCATTTTTTATTCTTTTTAGATAAAACTTCCTATTTTCTCTGCAACTTCCTTTTCCCTTTTCTTGTCATATTTTCCATGCAAGAGGCATTGAAGGATTTGATCTAACGTTTACTCGTCATTTCCATGGAACTCTTCCCAGACATTACTCCTCTTCAACTGAACTAGCAAAGTTCTTATTTAGGGGGAACATTTGATTTTCAGGTTAACTGCGATCGCTGCATCGATTAGCTTCGAATCTTTAAGGAATTTTTTTTTGGATACACCAACTATCCCCTCTGATTTTTCAAGTAAGTGCACTAACCCCCTGTCTGAGTTTCTTGGCAATTCACATTTAGGGTAAAAAAGGTTCTTGCTTAGGTTAGGGCTAGAACTGTACTTGTGCCGCGTCGCAAGATAGTGTGTGTGAAAGAGAAAACTCGTCTTCAAATCCATTCATTGTTTCAAAGAATTCGCTTTTTCCTTCATGGATTTGAACGAAGACCCCCTCACAAGCACATCCATGTCCGTCGAGGGAGAACCTATTCAAAATGCCGAAGGGTTTTCCGCAGAACAGAATTAAATTGAAGCCTTTGTAGCAACTTCTTAGCCCATGAAGGCCTTAGAAACCATCCCAAAAAGTCAACCCATAACTGAACTAGACCTCTTTGCGGATAGCAAGAGAGGTGAAAGGGGGAAATTCCTTCACCAGTGCAGGTCCATCCTGAGTCCATATGGGAAATGGACTAGAAAGCCAACGAGTTTCGATCTTATGGGATGTTACAAGCGAATTCAGAAATTGATGGCCTCCGTAATGTCCCTGGACTGATGTGGCACAGGCTTTTCACCCTTGGGGAATCTGCATCCATCAGTGTTGATGGGTTGAGTGCATGGAGTTGGTCTCATATTTCTAGTGGCGCTCAGCTTCCTTTGAGAACTTATTTCGCGAATCTGATTGCAAAAATTGGGATTGTGCCCTTCCAGCTGATTCCTTCATCATACAGACTCTTGGATGGGTGGTACGTGTTCTACAAAATCAACAAACTGAAGGTTCCTTCCCTGGAGGAGATCCTTTTTTTACTGTGTCAAGGCCAATTCCATAAGGGCAAATAGGTCGAAGCGGGGGTTCTTCTCACTAGATAAGCGTCCGGACACTTACTGCCCCATTTTCCAAGCGGATCATCCCCATGATCTCTAAGAATACGGGGTTTTTTCCTCTAGGTTTCCTACCAGTAGGGTGCCATCTCTGCAATTAAGCTTCCAACTCCAAGGTATCCTACCAACTTACCTTGAATTTAGCTTATTTTTAAACTTTGTCAATTTTTGTGCTTGGGCTAATATTTCTCAACTTGTAGCAGTGCTTCCGGCTTAGACTGTTAGGACGGAAGAGATGATTAAGAGAGAAGCACAATATTTGGCTTTCTCGAAAGATCAATTGAAGGTTAGAGAGCTAGTGACAATTAAACTTCTCTATAGGTCTGGCTTGATCACAAAATTTTAGAGTATTGACACCGTTAGCCTATGAGGGCAGCGCCAACCTCCCAAGGAAGTGAAGGAGGCGATTGCCACAAGTTTGGCTATTATAATCACCAATGCGGCCAAAAATGATCGTGCCTTTCACTTTGACTGGGTGTCACGCCATCCCAATCTCTACCTAAGGAAGAAGAAATCAAGGAGAGATTTGCTGCTGCTTACCCTAATGTGGGGGAAGCAGGTGTTAGTACTTCGGGAAGAGGTAATGGACCCTTCCGCATCCTTTGTACCCCTAACCTGAGTTGCATGTTCCGGAGGAATCAGGGAGGATTTGACAGATATTTCCTAGGCATAAATTGTTGGAAATTATTTTACCAGGATCAAGGTTTACTAACAAGTTTGTTGGATTAACAATCTAATATGAATTCTAAAACAATGAAAATAAACACATATAAAGTTAGAAAACCTTACAGTGAGTGTAGCGGAATAATATGACTCCTTCCATTCAGATCTCTAGCCCTTGATTCCTTTCTGTAGCAGAGCATCACTAAGATCTGAACCTGGATCTTCTTTTCTCCTTCTTTGATGCAGAAATTCCATAGTCTTACATACTATGATTGAGGTACCACTTGATGTGTGTGGGCACTACTCATACACTCAAGGTTTCGAAATCTAGAGAGAAGAAAAGAGAGAGGAAAGTGATGCATGGCTTTTTCTATGAAGGAAACAATGTGCAAAAAGTGATGAGTTTCCTGAAGCCAACACTTTCTATTTATAGAATTCCTTCTAGGTTTGGGTTAGAATTGTATGGCATTAAAATAATAAAAACTATAAATGGTAATTGCTATGCATAGTTGGCGGCCAAACAAGGGATATTGGGCCTCACTTTGCAATTTTACCATTTTGTTATTTTTCATTCCCATTTTCTCAAAAATGCCAATTTCCAAATTTAACCATTTAAATGCCAATTCTAATTATTTAATAACTTGAAAATAATTATTAAATAATATTGCCATTTAATTTATTTATTAATTTAGACATATAAAGTATCTTAATCAATAAATAAACCTAAAATCTCTTTTCTTTACAATTTCGCCCTTGCTTAGTGAAAATTCATAAAGCAGACATAGTCTAACTTTTAGAATTATAATTGATTAATTAAAATCAATTAACTTAGTCTTACAAGCAGTATGGTCTCAACTAGTATGGGGACCATGGGTCTATATAACCGAGCTGCCAATAAGTTGAACTGAATTTACCAAGTAAATTCCCTAACTTATTCATTCCTCATTGAATCCACACTTAGAACTTGGAATTGCACTCTCAGTCATATAGAACGCTGTATATGTTCCACGATATAGACACGTCATTAGTTATCCATTGTTATAACCCTAATGTGATCAATGATCCTCTATATAGATGATCTACATTGAAAAGACACTACTGTTACCGCTACACCTTCAATGTATTTTATCCTTAAAATACTTAGCCCTGTATAAATGATATTTCAGCTAAGTGAAATGAGATCTCCACCATTTATCTTCATTTGGTTAAGTTCGAAGGAAATCATCCTTTACTTCTATTTGCCAAATAGAAGCTATAGATTCCATATTGATGTTAGCGCTCCCACTCAATTGTACTACCGTGTTCCCAAAATGTAAGTATCACCCTGACCCAAAAGTAGACTTAACTTAACAAATCAAAGAACACGAATAACACTCTTGAGATTGAACCTAACCATATCAGGATTAAGATCATTTGATCTAGGATCAGCAGGTGATATTGAATTGAATAGATATTACGGTAAATTTTAACATATCTAATCAAAGTTCAATATCGGTCCCTTCCGATGCATACTCCATATATCCGATACTGGTAAACTTTGCCAATGTCCTGGAAAGGAAATAACACTTTTCCAAGGTGTAAGAATACCTATCGCTGATTATACCATGTCAGTCTAAATCCAGTGTTCTGACAAATTAGGGAATAAACTTTTGAACATATAATAAAGATTATATTCCACTGTGCTGACAACACTATAATCTTTAACAAACTCATATGTTCTGGACTTAAAAAGAATTCATACATTATAGACATATAATCATGAAATAAATCATGTGAACCATGCAACATAAAATGTTATTTCTGATCTTTATTAATAAGTAAATCTGATTATATGAAATGAGTTTTATTTAGGGCATAAAACCCAACAAACTCCCACTTGCAATAATATAAAACAAAAAGTGAATTTCAAATAATCATTAAGACCTTGATATACCAATCAAGTGTAATAGTAGTAAACTCCTCGTAATGGGATCTGACAGGTTGAATTAAACACAACCTCTTCTCCACTATTACTTTCCCTTAATCACAAAATCCTTGATATGTTGAAATTCTTCTCTATATGTCCATTCTCTTGGGATACTGGATTCTATATTTTTGGCAACTACTCTTTGGTTATTCAGGAAGTAAACCTAGTAGTTAAGGCAAGTTGGAACGGTACCACAAAAGTATAGAACTTTCCTTAGACTGAATAAGTATCTTTCCTGCAACTTTTAACATTCAGTCTCTCTTTGGTAGACGAAGAGATTTCAGATAGGTTTTTACACTTCTCCAAAATCACTACTCCACCCCTAAAGTAATCACCATCTTATCAGCAGACTTTCTAGCACACAGGCAAGTCTCGAAATCTGATGTGGTGTAGTCTAAGAGTTTCAAAAAATATAATCTGATGTGGTGTAGTCTTCCAATATTCATCTCCTGGATTAATCTGATACCTACTCATTACTCCCACTCAATGGCAGGTGTCTGGTCTAAGGCATACTAAAGCATATCTGAGACCTCTCACTGTTGATTTAAGAAATTATTTCATGGCTTGATCTTCTCTAGAATAGTTGAGACTTTTCCTTAGATAAATAGAATATATATCTAAGAAGTTGTGAAGCTTCTATAGATTTCCATTGGAAAGAAAATGCTTCAGCATCTCATGCTTGCATTAGAGTAAGTAATTATTGGGTTTTATGCCCTAAATAAAACTCATTTCCATATAATCAGATTTACTTATTAATATAGATCAGAAATAACATTTAATGTTGCATGGTTCACATGATTTATTTCATGATTATATGTACATAATGTATGAATTCATCTGAAACCCTTTTCACATACTTGATCTTGTTTATTGTGCCGTCAACACATTGGAAAGTAAACATGACTATGTGAATAAAGTTTCCTAGATTTATCAGACACAGGGTTTTACTGATGTGATAATCTACAACAGAGTTTACTTGCATTTGGAGAAATGCTATGTTCTTTCCAGAGCATTGGTTAAAGTAAAGCTCAGGTTGGATGCATGGAGTATGCATCGGAAGGGGCCGATATTGAACTTTGAATTAGATTTAATTAAACTTACCGTAATATCTATTCAAGTCAATATCGCCTAGTTGATCCTAGATGAAATGTTCTTAATCCTGTTATGATTAGGCTCAATCTTGAAAGGCTATTCGTGTTCTTTGATTTGTTAGTTAAGCCAACTTTTAGGTCAGGGTGATACGTACATTTTGGGAACACGGTAGTGCAATTGAGTGCGAGCGCTAGCATAAACATGGAATCTATAGCTTCTATGTGGCGAATAGTAAGCAAAGGATGATCTCCTTCGAGCTTGACCAAACGAACATAAATGGTGGAGTACTCATTTCACATAAGCTGAAATATCATTTATACGGGGTCAAGTGTTTTAAGGATAAAATACATTGTAGGGTGTAACGGTAATCTAATCCCTTTACAGTGTAGATCATTCATATAGAGGATTATTGATCACATTAGGATTATAACAATGGATAACTAATGATGCATCTATATGGTGGAACATATAGAGCATTCTATATACTGAGAGTGCAATTCTAAGTTCTATGCGTGGATTCAACGAAGAATTAATAAGTTAGTGAATTTTAGTGATAAATTCTTGATCTACTTATCGGAAGCTCGGTTATATAGACCCATGGTCTCCGCAGTAGTTGAGATAATATTGCTTGTAAGACTCGTAATTGGTTTTGATTAATCAATTATAATTCTCAATTTAGACTATGTCTATTTGTGAATTTTTCACAAAGTAAGGGCGAAATTGTAAAGAAAGATTTTAGGGGCATATTTGTTAATTATGATACTTTGTATGGTTCAATTAATAAATATGATAAATGACAATATTATTTAATAATTATTTATAGTTATTAAATAGTTAGAATCGGTATTTAAATGGTTGAATTAGAAAATTAGCGTTTTTGAGAAAATCAGATGCAGAAAAGATAAAACTGCAAAATTGCAAAAAGTGAGGCCCAAATCCACTTGTATAGGGCCGACCACTTTTGTAGGCAATTTAAACTGATATTTTCATTATTTTAATGCCAAATAATTCAAACCTAACCCTAGTGGAATGCTATAAATAGATAGTGAAGGCTTCAGGAAAATTACACTTTTCTTCTGACACTTCTGATTCAGAAAAACCTGAGCCTTCTCTCTCCCTATCTGGCCGACCACTCCCTCTCTCTTTCTTCCCTCTTAAATTTCGAAATTCTCAGTGTATGAGTAGTGCCAACACACAGAAAGTGATACCTCAACCATAGTGAGGAAGATCGTGAAGAACGACTTTCAGCAAAAAGGAGTTTCAGCATCAAAGATTCAGAGAAAGAGATCCAGGTTCAGATATTGATAATGCTCTGCTACAGAAAGGAATCAAGGGCTAGATATCTGAACGGGAGGAGTCATCATATTCCGCTGCACCCAATGTAAGGTTTCCTAAACTTTGTATGTGTTTATTTCATCGTTTTAGAAAGTTCATATGTAGGGTGTTAATAAACATACTTGTGAGTAGATCTATGATCCTGGTAAAATAATTTCCAACAGTAATTACCAGGTATACCACAAGCCATAGGTTTAGATAAACTCAAACCTACAATACTAGGAATAGGAAGTTTTGTTAAGTCCATTGAATAGACTTATTAACGAAAATTTCCTTTCATGTCCTTGTAACAGAATACTTTAGGTTACTCCATGTGAATGGATCAAACCATAGTTGTCTTGGCTTTCTTCTTAGTTTTCTATCTTGACAATCCATTACTTGTTTAAACTCACAATGGATTTTAATCACTAGTATCTTCCAAGTTATAAGAAGGTGAGTTCCTAGAAACTCTCCCACTACAACAAGGTACCGTGAACTATGTCAAAGAAAACTAAATGGTATAGACCTCTTCAGTTGTATTAAGACAACAGAGGCAGTGGGATCATCTTGTATTGAACAAGATGATAGAACACTTATGGAATCAAGAAAAAATATCTCCTTTATTTGCTACTTTTTTTTCAGACTTAGTCCTTTTCTTAGAAAAAGTGGTATTTGTTTAAACAAATACTTTCTTATCTAATGACTATGGGATGCTCCACCCCTAATCACTTAGAATAGTTAACAAACATGCAAACCAGGGTTAGCAGTTCTAGCTTTTCTTAAGATTTCGATTAGGTCATCCATGAATCTAGTAATGATTTACATTAAGTATACAACCATTACATCATTCTGAAATTTTATTACCATAGAAGGATTTAGGCAACGACTAGTAACTAATCATCAATATGCAACTCAAATTTCTGGGGAGGTAAGTTTGTATATAATTCAAAATCAAATTATAGATCTTTGAACTGCATATCTACTAATTTTTTCTCCACCCCTATTAGTTCGCAAGATCTTTAACCACTCATCATTGCTAGAAATTCATGAAATTTTTCAAACATTTCAAATTTCTTTTGCGTAAGGTAAAATCTAGAGTGATCGTTTTCAGAATACAACGAAAACTCATATCCATCCCTGAATGTATACCCATCTGCGAATGAGATGAAATTACTTTCAATGGATATAGGCATATTAACTCTTTACAGAGAATGATCTTGTCAAAACCACTATGAACAAGATACAAATGCCATAGATTTATAAAAAAAATGTGGTTGTATCTTTTGATGACTTAAGTTATATCAAAGAGTTCTTAGAATAGTGCAAGTGGATTCTGGTCACAGAATACTAAACTCATACAGTTTAAATCCATTGAAAGAAAATGGTCATGAAACACTTGTGAAAGTGTAACTGTATAATTAGTAACTCTTTCTTAGACCACCACTACTAATCTAACTCTATGATTTGCCTATAAAAGTAGGAGATATCTAAGATTGAGGATACATATCACTTTGGGATAGAATTCTGGGAATATAATCATATGCGTCATCTAATTTCTTAAGAGAAAATAAGACTTTATATGATTTATAGACCATTCATCCAATGATGTGTCTTTAAGCTGATTCAAAATGAATAAGCTAAGAGGAATTAGGATAATTTCGTTTTAAATAAGAATCCAACGATGCTCCGATTAGCGAGAGTCAAAGTAATCTTATTTATACAATTTTCTTGTTTCATATTGTAAAACACTAGTCTAAGGTGTCATCAATTGATGAACAACTAGATGTTGCATATACAATATTTATCTTTCGAGATCTAACACTATTATGTTAGTCTAATGGGGAAAATCCATTAGGGATTTATCTCATTAGAAAAACAAGCTAAGTTAGACCAACAATGAAGATTCGAAATTAAACTACAATTTAATAACAGAAAATAACATGGTTCAATACAAATTCATACACAATTCAGAAATTATGAAGCACATAGCAAGTAGGAAAGACAAGTGAAAATACTAAAACATACAATCCTAAATAATTTCCAAGGTTTTCAACAAAATGATATCAGTGTCCCGTTTAGGCAAGAGTCAAAGCTACAATTCATTGAATAGATTTGTCAACTCATCTAAAATGTCAAACATTCTAGCAACATTTTATTCGATCAAGATATGAATCCGCGTTGTCCCGTTTAGGCGAGAGTCAAGGCTATTCTATCTTATGAGCTTCCACCATTGTTTCATATTCTTGCAAGTCTTATACAGTCGCCACCATTAGGGTATAGTCATAAACTATATAAAAAACTTACAAGATTACTTATCTTTCGAGATTAAACGGTGCTAACTTGCTAATGAACGTTCCTCCATTAGGGATGATTACTCACTAAAACAATAGCTATGTAAAACCAACAATGGAGATCGAATATCCTTATAATAAAAAAGCTCATTATTTAATGAAAGGTGTATTTTCTTCTAATATTTATTTTAATCGATTTATTTTAAATATATATTTATTTAATTAAAATTTCCAATTTAGAATGAAAAATTCCAAATATAAATTTAAATTTAATATTTATAAATTATACTTAGATGGATATGAAAATAACGGAATTATTTCCATCTTAGTAATAATTTTCATAAATATTTAGAAAATTATTCAATTTAAGTTGTTTCGAAATTAATTTAAATTAATTTACAACTCAAATTTAATTTTCTATAAATATATATTGCATTTCGAAAATGCTTTAAAATAAAATAAAATAAATCCTGAAAAATTACTCTAATTTTATGTTGGCCCAAAATTAATAAAAATTAATTTTCAACAAAAAATATAATTTCCTTATTTAATTAAATATCTAAGAAAAATTTCAAATATTTAAGTATCATGATTAAAAAATCAACTTAAATATTAATTTTCTATTTAATTAAATACACTAGAAAAATACTTCAAGCAAAACAGATAATATCTATCTAGACTTTCATACACTAATTAATTCAATTTCTAATTATAATATATTTTACTTCATTTATTTTAATTAATCATTAAATGAAAAATTATTGATTTAAGTTGGTCCAAAATTAAATAAATAATTTTTAACTTTAATCTATTTTTCAAATAAAATTCGAAATTTCTGCATCAAGGTGATGCAATTTCGAAATTTTGGGAAATGATTAATAAAATAAAATAAAATATATTTTGAAAATTATTCAAACTTAAGTTATTCTGAAATAAGATTCCAAACTTAAAATAATTTTCAACTTTAATTAAATAACATGAAAATAACAATATTAAAGTATCATGATGAAAATCAACTTAGACATTGAAATTTTCAATTTAATTAAATGTATTAAATTCAAGAAATAAATAATTAAGTATAAAGGAAACTTAATTATTAATTCTACTTTAATACTAGGAAAATATACTAAACTTAGATTGCACCAAAATTAATTAGGAAACAATCAATTACACAATCTATGATATTTTCCTATTTAATATTAGAAATAATAACTAGGACTAGAAATAACTATCTAGAATATATCATTAACTAAGTGTTTTTCTAAAATTAACTTTAAAATATTACATGAAAAAAAAAATTCATATATTTTAAAAGTTAATTATGTTGCTAATTCAATTTTAATTAGGTTAGACTAATATAATTAACCTAATACAATTATTTAAATAAGGCAAATGGGCCTTCACAATTGGGGTAGTTCATGTGAGGGGGAACTGGGTTCAGTATGTCGTACCCACTTCTATGGCCCCCAACTCTCACACAAGGCCCAAAAGAGAGGAAATTAACCTTAAAATAAACAATTGTTATTCATTGAATAAGCCCAATTCTAATTGGACCTAAATAAATTTCCTTATGTCAAAATTTATTTTCGCAACCTAGTCCATTTACTTAGTAAAAACTTAAATGGGCTTCCTATATGCATCTAAGCCCAATAGCAAACATATAGGCTCACATAGGTCAAATGATTTGGATGGGCCCTATCATTTTACTAGGTTTACACAGATGAAAGAAGTACAAAATTTACCTGTTACAAATTATTTATAAGATCTATCGTCAATTGGACTATGATTAAAATCAAATCATTGGATCTGTCAACAAGTTAATCATAGCAATTTAGATCAGATAAATAATAGGTTTGTTATAAAGTTGTGAATAAACAATATAAATAAACAAACATTGTCCATGTAACAGATGTGAAATAAGATATTAATATAATTAAATTATTATTCTAAATAAAGGAAACTAATTTTAAAATATCAAGGTTTATTTGAATCAAATTAAATATCTAATAAGATCAATGATTTGAAAGGAAAGAATCTTCAATATCACTTTCAGATCTTATATTTAATAAAATAAACAAATTTTAAAATAGATTTGTTTAGATAATTATTATTTTAGGAATAAAATAATAAATGAATAATAATTACCATACTTGTATGTCAAAATATCTCAAATTAAGCAATATTCAAATCTTTACAAAAATAACTATGTTATTTAAATATTTAAGATATGATTTATAAATTTCTAGTAAGGAAAAAATGATATATATATATAGAAAAAATATCATTTTTAAACTTATAATTTATAAATAATTAAATATTTAACAAAATAACAATTTTTTTTTGAATTTGAAAAACATTATGGTAAGTATATCTATAAAAATATCTATGTTAATTTCAAACTTATTAATTATTTAATTTGTCATATAAGATAATTTTAATATAATATTTTAAATAAAAAGACAAAGTTATCTTTTAATTTAAAATATATTAAATATCAAAATATCTAATCTTATAATTAAATAATAAATAAATATTCAAGAAGTTAACAAATTTTTAAATCAGACCATAATAGGAAATATTTAAAATTAGAAACATTCCAAAATAGAAATATTTAAAAATTGGAAAAATTCCAAATTGAAAATATTTAAAATTGGAAACATTTCAATTTAGAAATATTCAAAAAAGGGAAAAATGAATTTTGGGAAACAATCCCATGAAAAAATTGGATTTTTGGGCAAAATCCCCAAAAATCGCAACTTTTGGGAAACTACCCAGGATTGGGCGTGCAACAGGCTCCACGCAGCCTTCATGCGCGCGCGGATGGGGGGAACTGCCGAGAATTCTCGGCGCCTGCAGGGTGCCTGACCAAGAAACCTCGGTCAGCTGTAAGGTGATGGGCGCGCGCGTGCCTAGCTCGTCCGAGTGCCTGGTGCACTCGATGCACCCACTCAACAGCCATGGCATCCGAAATTCAAAAATTCTTAACTTTCTCAATTTTTATTGGAATCGAGTTCCGTGAAAAACAAAATTGCTTAATTTTTCACAAGGAATCCAAATAACATATTTTCAAAAATCGATAAAATATTTTTCATGGAAAACGAAACTGTACAACATCAACATTCATCAACTAACACATAAAGCAACATGAAACCATCCAAATCAACTCAAAAACATGCAAATCATCGTTTTAATTCATATTACATGAAAGTAAATCATTACCATGGCTCTGATACCAGTTGTTGGAAATTATTTTACAAGGATCTAGATTTACTAACAAGTATGTTGGATTAATAACCTAATATGAATTCTAAAACAATGAAAATAAACACATATAAAGTTAGAAAACCTTACAGTGGGTGCAGCGGAATAATATGACTCCTACCGTTCAGATCTCTAGCCCTTGATTCCTTTCTGTAGCAGAGCATCACCAAGATCTGAACGTGGATCTTCTTTTCTCCTTCTTTGATGCAGAAATTCCATAGTCTTACCTACTATGATTGAGGTACCACTTGATGTGTGTGGGCACTACTCATACACTCAAGGTTTCGAAATCTAGAGAGAAGAAAAGAGAGGAAAGTGATGCATGGCTTTTTCTCTGAAGGAAACAATGTGCAAGACCTGATGAGTTTCCTGAAGCCAACACTTTCTATTTATAGAATTCCTTCTAGGTTTGGGTTAGAATTGTATGACATTAAAATAATGAAAACTATAAATGGTAATTGTTATGCATAGTGGGCGGCCAAACAAGGGATATTGGGCCTCACTTTGAAATTTTACCATTTTGTTATTTTTCATTCACATTTTCTCAAAAATGCCAATTTTCCAATTTAACCATTTAAATGACAATTCTAATTATTTAATAACTTGAAAATAATTATTAAATAATATTGCCATTTAATTTATTTATTAATTTAGACATATAAAGTCCCTTAATCAATAAATAAACCTAAAATCTCTTTTCTTTACAATTTTGCCCTTGCTTAGTGAAAATTCATAAAGCAGACATAGTCTAACTTTAAGAATTATAATTGATTAATTAAAATCAATTAACTGAGTCTTACAAGCAGTATGGTCTCAACTAGTGTGGGGACCATGGGTCTATATAACCGAGCTTCCAATAAGTTGAACCGAATTTACCAAGTAAATTCCCGAACTTATTAATTCCTCATTGAATCCACACTTAGAACTTTGAATTGCACTCTCTGTCATATAGAACGCTCTATATGTTCCACGATATAGACACGTCATTAGTTATCCATTGTTATAACCCTAATGTGATCAATGATCCTCTATATAGATGATCTACATTGAAAAGGCACTACTGTTACCGCTACACTTTCAATGTATTTTATCCTTAAAACACTTAACCCTATATAAATGATATTTCAGCTAAGTGAAATGAGATCTCCACCATTTATCTTCGTTTGGTTAAGCTGGAAGGAAATCATCCTTTACTTCTATTTGCCAAATAGAAGCTATAGATTCCATATTTATGTTAGCGCTCCCACTCAATTGTACTACCGTGTTCCCTAAATGTAAGTATCACCCTGACCCAAAAGTAGGCTTAACTCAACAAATCAAAGAACACGAATAACACTCTTGAGATTGAACCTAACCATATCAGGATTAAGATTATTTGATCTAGGATCAACAGGTGATATTGAATTGAATAGATATTACAGTAAATTTTAACATATCTAATCAAAGTTCAATATCGGTCCCTTCCGATGTATACTCCATACATCCGATACTGGTAAACTTTGCCAATGTCCTGGAAAGGACATAACACTTTTCCAAGGTGTAAGAATACCTATCGCTGATTATACCATGTCAGTCTAAATCCAGTGTTCTGACAAATCAGGGAATAAACTTTTGAACATATAATAAAGATTATATTCCACTGTGCTGACAACACTATAATCTTTAACAAACTCATATGTTCTGGACTTAAAAAGAATTCATACATTATAGACATATAATCATGAAATAAATCATGTGAACCATGCAACATAAAATGTTATTTCTGATGTTTATTAATAAGTAAATCTGATTATATAAAATGAGTTTTATTTAGGGCATAAAACCCAACATAAATCGCCATAGATTCCCCATGGAGGATTATATACACAGGGTAGACCAAATAGTTAGGAGCCCTAGTAACCGGAGACTCCTTCTAAAATTGTCAAA
Source organism: Cannabis sativa (assembly GCF_029168945.1). Classification (NCBI taxonomy): domain Eukaryota; kingdom Viridiplantae; phylum Streptophyta; class Magnoliopsida; order Rosales; family Cannabaceae; genus Cannabis; species Cannabis sativa. The sequence continues at coordinate 38,974,689 of NC_083609.1, read as the reverse complement.
GTAGACCCTTTGATGGTCATGTTCATACCTGAATTTGAGAAATATGGTAGCTTCATTAGTCATAGGAGCATTTTAGCTTTTGCTCGGGGACAATCTTATAGAACTTTACTGAATCGTTACACCCACGCACAAGCTTCCTCACTAGATTCTCTTTTTTGCTGTTTTTATTGTTTATTAGGATTGTATGACTTGCCGTGACTTTTCTTTTTTACTCGTACTACTGTTTTGTTGCACAGACACACCAGGATATGTGATATTGAAGTCTTGGAATAACCAGATCTCATCTACCATGGATAAGGCAAAGAAATCCTAGGAGAAGGGCAAGAAAAAGACCAAGATCAGGGCTTCCAAGACTCGAAAACCACCTCCCCCTTTGTCTTCTTCGTCATCAGACGTATGGGAGATTTCTCCTACAGTCAAGATTGGGCTTACCATATCTAGCCATTGTGCATCGACTGGTGGGGGGAAGAGGTCTGGCACCTCCTGGAAGTTCCTGAGGTCCTTGCTTCTCTGGGAGAGAAACCCTTTCAAGTTATTTTCCTTGTAGCAGAGATAGTCCCGGACACTACACCAAACGTGGGGGTTTTGATGATAGTATGGACAAACTTGTCTTTCCCCCAAAGGGGATTCTAGCTAAGTCTAAGCGCAAGGGATCAAGGATTCCTCCTAATCCCAGCGTGAAGAAGGTCAAGTCTTTGGTCCCAAAGTTAGGGGCAACTGATATACTGTCAACTAACTCTCCATTGCCACAACAACAACAACAACCACAACAGCAACAACAACAATCGCAACCACAACAACAACAACAACAACAAAATCTACCACCATCATAGTCTAGGTGAGTACCTTTGCCACACAACAGCGGTCTCTATCTCCTCATCAACTACAGATTGTGGCATCTCAGCCTATTCCACACCCATCTTAGTTTTATTTCTCCACAACTTCCCGAGTACACCACTTTTGGGTCAGCCTTCGCTGACCCATGATAACTCTATACCAGTTATTTTTTATGCTTTAAAATTGGAATTATTGTGAGGAGAGTAGTGGAAATGTGTTTGATTGCTTAATTTTAAGTAGTTTTAGTTTAATTTCTATTTAGTAAGCTAACTTTTGAGTCTTGTCAAAATTATTGTGTTTTCTTATTAAATGTTGCTTATTTGTTGTGGAAAAGAAGAATTAACTTGCTAGGAAAAAGGAAGTGATACAAAGGAAAAGTTCGAACAAAAGCTAAAAATTGGATAGAAATACTGAAGCAGTTTGGGAAGTGACGTGGAAAAAATGACTTTCACTTATCCACATCAGCAATTTTTTCTGAGTCACTCAGAGTACGCCAGCTGGCTGCTGTGGAAGGAAAAAGACTAAACCTAGTGGGCCAAGGTGGAAAAAGATTGGGCTTCTATTTTTAGTCTGCCATTTCGTACCCTAAAGACCCAACAAAGAAGAGAAGAGAAAAAGTACACCTTCTTCATGAAGATGATGGCAGCTGCCATTTTTGAAGAGCTTTAATTGCAGGAAGTACATAGGGAGAAAAGAGAATGGGGACCAAAGTGCAAAAGCAGAGAAGGACAAAAGCTCTATTTGTTTGCATTTCTGTTCCCTTCCCTTTTGTATTTTGTTCATTTCTTTCTTATCTTTAAATATTAAAAACTTGATAAATTGTAAAAAGGCCAGCAACCATGGATGAACAATTTCGAATTTGGATTATAATTTTTGTGTTGAACATGAGCTAATTTTCTTAAGGCTTGAGTGGCTATGAACTCCTATGTTGGGCAGGATTAATTTTTAAGCATATTTTAGCATTTATTCCTTTGTTCATTTAAGTGTGCATATCATTTTATTTGATTGTTATTTCTTGGCCATATATCATAGTTTGCTAAGCTAGATCTTGTTCCGAAAGGGCTAGATGCATCTAAGCCCAATAGCAAACATATAGGCTCACATAGGTCAAATGATTTGGATGGGCCCTATCATTTTACTAGGTTTACACAGATGAAAGAAGTACAAAATTTACCTGTTACAAATTATTTATAAGATCTATCGTCAATTGGACTATGATTAAAATCAAATCATTGGATCTGTCAACAAGTTAATCATAGCAATTTAGATCAGATAAATAATAGGTTTGTTATAAAGTTGTGAATAAACAATATAAATAAACAAACATTGTCCATGTAACAGATGTGAAATAAGATATTAATATAATTAAATTATTATTCTAAATAAAGGAAACTAATTTTAAAATATCAAGGTTTATTTGAATCAAATTAAATATCTAATAAGATCAATGATTTGAAAGGAAAGAATCTTCAATATCACTTTCAGATCTTATATTTAATAAAATAAACAAATTTTAAAATAGATTTGTTTAGATAATTATTATTTTAGGAATAAAATAATAAATGAATAATAATTACCATACTTGTATGTCAAAATATCTCAAATTAAGCAATATTCAAATCTTTACAAAAATAACTATGTTATTTAAATATTTAAGATATGATTTATAAATTTCTAGTAAGGAAAAAATGATATATATATATAGAAAAAATATCATTTTTAAACTTATAATTTATAAATAATTAAATATTTAACAAAATAACAATTTTTTTTTGAATTTGAAAAACATTATGGTAAGTATATCTATAAAAATATCTATGTTAATTTCAAACTTATTAATTATTTAATTTGTCATATAAGATAATTTTAATATAATATTTTAAATAAAAAGACAAAGTTATCTTTTAATTTAAAATATATTAAATATCAAAATATCTAATCTTATAATTAAATAATAAATAAATATTCAAGAAGTTAACAAATTTTTAAATCAGACCATAATAGGAAATATTTAAAATTAGAAACATTCCAAAATAGAAATATTTAAAAATTGGAAAAATTCCAAATTGAAAATATTTAAAATTGGAAACATTTCAATTTAGAAATATTCAAAAAAGGGAAAAATGAATTTTGGGAAACAATCCCATGAAAAAATTGGATTTTTGGGCAAAATCCCCAAAAATCGCAACTTTTGGGAAACTACCCAGGATTGGGCGTGCAACAGGCTCCACGCAGCCTTCATGCGCGCGCGGATGGGGGGAACTGCCGAGAATTCTCGGCGCCTGCAGGGTGCCTGACCAAGAAACCTCGGTCAGCTGTAAGGTGATGGGCGCGCGCGTGCCTAGCTCGTCCGAGTGCCTGGTGCACTCGATGCACCCACTCAACAGCCATGGCATCCGAAATTCAAAAATTCTTAACTTTCTCAATTTTTATTGGAATCGAGTTCCGTGAAAAACAAAATTGCTTAATTTTTCACAAGGAATCCAAATAACATATTTTCAAAAATCGATAAAATATTTTTCATGGAAAACGAAACTGTACAACATCAACATTCATCAACTAACACATAAAGCAACATGAAACCATCCAAATCAACTCAAAAACATGCAAATCATCGTTTTAATTCATATTACATGAAAGTAAATCATTACCATGGCTCTGATACCAGTTGTTGGAAATTATTTTACAAGGATCTAGATTTACTAACAAGTATGTTGGATTAATAACCTAATATGAATTCTAAAACAATGAAAATAAACACATATAAAGTTAGAAAACCTTACAGTGGGTGCAGCGGAATAATATGACTCCTACCGTTCAGATCTCTAGCCCTTGATTCCTTTCTGTAGCAGAGCATCACCAAGATCTGAACGTGGATCTTCTTTTCTCCTTCTTTGATGCAGAAATTCCATAGTCTTACCTACTATGATTGAGGTACCACTTGATGTGTGTGGGCACTACTCATACACTCAAGGTTTCGAAATCTAGAGAGAAGAAAAGAGAGGAAAGTGATGCATGGCTTTTTCTCTGAAGGAAACAATGTGCAAGACCTGATGAGTTTCCTGAAGCCAACACTTTCTATTTATAGAATTCCTTCTAGGTTTGGGTTAGAATTGTATGACATTAAAATAATGAAAACTATAAATGGTAATTGTTATGCATAGTGGGCGGCCAAACAAGGGATATTGGGCCTCACTTTGAAATTTTACCATTTTGTTATTTTTCATTCACATTTTCTCAAAAATGCCAATTTTCCAATTTAACCATTTAAATGACAATTCTAATTATTTAATAACTTGAAAATAATTATTAAATAATATTGCCATTTAATTTATTTATTAATTTAGACATATAAAGTCCCTTAATCAATAAATAAACCTAAAATCTCTTTTCTTTACAATTTTGCCCTTGCTTAGTGAAAATTCATAAAGCAGACATAGTCTAACTTTAAGAATTATAATTGATTAATTAAAATCAATTAACTGAGTCTTACAAGCAGTATGGTCTCAACTAGTGTGGGGACCATGGGTCTATATAACCGAGCTTCCAATAAGTTGAACCGAATTTACCAAGTAAATTCCCGAACTTATTAATTCCTCATTGAATCCACACTTAGAACTTTGAATTGCACTCTCTGTCATATAGAACGCTCTATATGTTCCACGATATAGACACGTCATTAGTTATCCATTGTTATAACCCTAATGTGATCAATGATCCTCTATATAGATGATCTACATTGAAAAGGCACTACTGTTACCGCTACACTTTCAATGTATTTTATCCTTAAAACACTTAACCCTATATAAATGATATTTCAGCTAAGTGAAATGAGATCTCCACCATTTATCTTCGTTTGGTTAAGCTGGAAGGAAATCATCCTTTACTTCTATTTGCCAAATAGAAGCTATAGATTCCATATTTATGTTAGCGCTCCCACTCAATTGTACTACCGTGTTCCCTAAATGTAAGTATCACCCTGACCCAAAAGTAGGCTTAACTCAACAAATCAAAGAACACGAATAACACTCTTGAGATTGAACCTAACCATATCAGGATTAAGATTATTTGATCTAGGATCAACAGGTGATATTGAATTGAATAGATATTACAGTAAATTTTAACATATCTAATCAAAGTTCAATATCGGTCCCTTCCAATGTATACTCCATGCAACCGATACTGGTAAACTTTGCCAATGTCTCTGGAAAGGACATAACACTTTTCCAAGGTGTAAGAATACCTATCGCTGATTATACCATGTCAGTCTAAATCCAGTGTTCTGACAAATCAGGGAATAAACTTTTGAACATATAATAAAGATTATATTCCACTGTGCTGACAACACTATAATCTTTAACAAACTCATATGTTCTGGACTTAAAAAGAATTCATACATTATAGACATATAATCATGAAATAAATCATGTGAACCATGCAACATAAAATGTTATTTCTGATGTTTATTAATAAGTAAATCTGATTATATAAAATGAGTTTTATTTAGGGCATAAAACCCAACATAAATCGCCATAGATTCCCCATGGAGGATTATATACACAGGGTAGACCAAATAGTTAGGAGCCCTAGTAACCCGAGACTCCTTCTAAAATTGTCAAAGTAGACCCTTTGATGGTCATGTTCATACCTGAATTTGAGAAATATGGTAGCTTCATTAGTCATAGGAGCATTTTAGCTTTTGCTCGGGGACAATCTTATAGAACTTTACTGAATCGTTACACCCACGCACAAGCTTCCTCACTAGATTCTCTTTTTTGCTGTTTTTATTGTTTATTAGGATTGTATGACTTGCCGTGACTTTTCTTTTTTACTCGTACTACTGTTTTGTTGCACAGACACACCAGGATATGTGATATTGAAGTCTTGGAATAACCAGATCTCATCTACCATGGATAAGGCAAAGAAATCCTAGGAGAAGGGCAAGAAAAAGACCAAGATCAGGGCTTCCAAGACTCGAAAACCACCTCCCCCTTTGTCTTCTTCGTCATCAGACGTATGGGAGATTTCTCCTACAGTCAAGATTGGGCTTACCATATCTAGCCATTGTGCATCGACTGGTGGGGGGAAGAGGTCTGGCACCTCCTGGAAGTTCCTGAGGTCCTTGCTTCTCTGGGAGAGAAACCCTTTCAAGTTATTTTCCTTGTAGCAGAGATAGTCCCGGACACTACACCAAACGTGGGGGTTTTGATGATAGTATGGACAAACTTGTCTTTCCCCCAAAGGGGATTCTAGCTAAGTCTAAGCGCAAGGGATCAAGGATTCCTCCTAATCCCAGCGTGAAGAAGGTCAAGTCTTTGGTCCCAAAGTTAGGAGCAACTGATATACTGTCAACTAACTCTCCATTGCCACAACAACAACAACAACAACCACAACAGCAACAACAACAATCGCAACCACAACAACAACAACAACAAAATCTACCACCATCATAGTCTAGGTGAGTGCCTTTGCCACACAACAGCGGTCTCTATCTCCTCATCAACTACAGATTGTGGCATCTCAGCCTATTCCACACCCATCTTAGTTTTATTTCTCCACAACTTCCCGAGTACACCACTTTTGGGTCAGCCTTCGCTGACCCATGATAACTCTATACCAGTTATTTTTTATGCTTTAAAATTGGAATTATTGTGAGGAGAGTAGTGGAAATGTGTTTGATTGCTTAATTTTAAGTAGTTTTAGTTTAATTTCTATTTAGTAAGCTAACTTTTGAGTCTTGTCAAAATTATTGTGTTTTCTTATTAAATGTTGCTTATTTGTTGTGGAAAAGAAGAATTAACTTGCTAGGAAAAAGGAAGTGATACAAAGGAAAAGTTCGAACAAAAGCTAAAAATTGGATAGAAATACTGAAGCAGTTTGGGAAGTGACGTGGAAAAAATGACTTTCACTTATCCACATCAGCAATTTTTTCTGAGTCACTCAGAGTACGCCAGCTGGCTGCTGTGGAAGGAAAAAGACTAAACCTAGTGGGCCAAGGTGGAAAAAGATTGGGCTTCTATTTTTAGTCTGCCATTTCGTACCCTAAAGACCCAACAAAGAAGAGAAGAGAAAAAGTACACCTTCTTCATGAAGATGATGGCAGCTGCCATTTTTGAAGAGCTTTAATTGCAGGAAGTACATAGGGAGAAAAGAGAATGGGGACCAAAGTGCAAAAGCAGAGAAGGACAAAAGCTCTATTTGTTTGCATTTCTGTTCCCTTCCCTTTTGTATTTTGTTCATTTCTTTCTTATCTTTAAATATTAAAAACTTGATAAATTGTAAAAAGGCCAGCAACCATGGATGAACAATTTCGAATTTGGATTATAATTTTTGTGTTGAACATGAGCTAATTTTCTTAAGGCTTGCGTGGCTATGAACTCCTATGTTGGGCAGGATTAATTTTTAAGCATATTTTAGCATTTATTCCTTTGTTCATTTAAGTGTGCATATCATTTTATTTGATTGTTATTTCTTGGCCATATATCATAGTTTGCTAAGCTAGATCTTGTTCCGAAAGGGCTAGATCTAGTAGTTCAACTTAAATGGAGCAAGAGAAATCCTAGATTTAGGTTTTACTTTGTAAGTGGAATAGGCATATTTCATTTACCTTGCATAACTTAAGAATTGATGCATAACTAGTGTTCTCTAATCTGGTTTGATATAGGAATATGCGAATCTAGATGGTAGAACTTAAATTGTGAGTTTTGAAAAATTCTCATAAACACATAAAAATTATGTTATCACTGGCAGGAATGCTGAGGTAATGCTATAACATCTGGAAAAAACAAGCATCAGAGAGATTGGTTATTCAAGCCACATTTTACCATATTACACTTTTTGAAAGCATGTTTTCTAGAAACAATAGCAGTAATTTTAGCAAGTCCTTACTGTCATGTTAATTTTGAATCATTGCTCAACAATTTTTTTTTTTTTAGTTTTACTTTAAGTTGTAATTAGTTGGTTTTACAACATATTTTTGTTTGCAATCCCTGTGGAGACGATCTTACTTATCATTTTATTACTTGTTTGACTACATATACTTGCGTACATAATTTTCACAACAAGTTTTTGGCATCGTTGCCGGGGATTGAAACTAAAAATTGTGTATTAGCAACTATTTTGCAATTTATTTTCTGGTTTGAGGTTCTAATCCCATTTTGGGGGCGTGAATTTTTGTTTTTCAGGTGTAATCTAGTGTATGAATGAGCAAGAAGAAGACCTTGAACTTGCTCTTATTGACCTCGAAATTGAATGCACTTTCAGAAAAATGAGAAAGGAACAAAAGGCTAAAAAACGCTGCAATATGGTCGATGGGTTTGAAGTTGGGGGTGCTCATAATGGTGCCAATCCTATTGCTTTGGTCGATGATAGAGCCCGAGCAATAAGAGAGTATGTAGCCCCTATGTTCAACGAGCTTAATCCGGGTATTGTGAGACCTGAAATCCAAGCACCTCATTTTGAGCTAAAGCCCGTCATGTTTCAAATGCTCCAAACGGTTGGTCAATTTGGTGGGCCGCCAACGGAAGATCCTCACCTCCATATTCGCTCATTTTTGGAGGTGAGTGATTCTTTCAAGCTACAAGCAGTAAGTGAAAAGGCTTTAAGGTTGAAGTTGCTCCCATTTTCCTTAAGGGATCGTGCTAGAGCATGGCTTAATGCTCTTCCTCCCGATTTGGTGGCAAATTGGAATGACTTGGCTGAAAAATTCTTGAGAAAGTACTTTCCTCCGACAAGAAATGCAAAGTTTCAAAGTGAGATCATGTCCTTTCAATCATCGGAAGATGAGACCACTTGGGATGCATGGGAAAGATTCAAGGAGTTGTTGAGGAAGTGCCACACCATGGTATTCCTCATTGTATCCAACTTGAGACGTTTTACAGTGGTCTCATTGTAGCCTCTAGGATGGTATTGGATGCTTCTGCTAATGGATCCATTCTTTCCAAGTCTTGCAATGAAGCTTTTGAGATTTTGGAAAGGATAGCTAGCAACAACTATCAATGGTCAACTAATAGAGCTCCTACAAGTCGAAAAGTAGCGGGTGTTCTTGAAGTAGATGCTTTGACCGCTCTAACCGCTCAAATGGCCTCAATGACCAACATTTTAAAGAATATGAATATGGGCGGAAGTGTACAACCAGCTGCTGCCAGTCAAAGGGCAGAAATTTTGTCTGTGTATTGTGGTGATGGGCATACTTTTGAAAATTGCCCTTCAAATCCAACTTCGGTTTGCTATGTGGGTAACCAAAATTTCAACCGCAATAGCAATCCATACTCAAACTCCTAGAATCCAGCATGGAAGCATCATCCAAATTTTTCATGGGGAGGTGAAGGAGCAAGTTCAAGTGGAGCACAAGCACAAGGAAAATAATCATTTCCACTGGGATTTTCTCAACAACCAAGACCGCAACAGTCACACCAACCTCAAGGCTCTCAAACAAGCTCTTTAGAGAGCTTAATGAGAGATTATATGGCCAAGAATGACGTTGTAATTCAAAGCCAGGTAGCATCTCTTCGAAATCTTGAAATTCAATTGGGGCAATTGGCTAATGATTTGAAGAATAGACCACAAGGCACTTTGCCTAGTGACACCGAAAACCCAGGAAGAGATGGCGAAGAGCATTGGAAAGCGGTAACCTTGAGAAGAGGAAAATTTTTGGAGTCAAATGTGGCTGCAACAAAAGGCAGCAAGGAGCCCTCTTCAATCCAAAAAGAGGGGAAATGAAGAAAAACATGAAATTTCAACTGCTGAAATTCCCCTAGATGTTACAGCATCAAGTCAGCATTCTGTTGCAGAAAAGTCTTTGCAAAAGCCACCTCCACCATTTTCTCAACGATTCAAGAAGCAGCAAGACGATGGTCAATTCCGGAGATTTCTTGGTGTTCTATAGCAGCTCCACATCAATATACAATTAGTGGAATCTTTGGAACAAATGCCAACCTATGTGAAGTTTTTAAAGGACATTTTGAAAAAGAAAAGGAGGCTTGGCGAGTTTGAAACTGTTACTTTAACAGAGGGATGTAGTGCTATGTTGAAGAGAAAAATTCCACCCAAATTGAAAGATCTGAGGAGCTTTACAATTCCAATTTCTATTGGTGGTTGAGATCCTAAAAGAGCTCTTCGTGATTTGGGAGCTAGTATTAATCTCATGCTTATGTCTATTTTTAGGAAGTTAGGAATTGGAGAAGCAAGGCCAACCACCGTCACTTTACAATTAGCGAATCGTTCCATGACTCATCCAGAAGGGAAAATTGAAGATGTGTTAGTGCAAGTGGATAAGTTCATTTTTCCGACTGATTTCATTATCCTTGACTATGAGGCCGGTCGAGAAGTTCCTATTATTTTGGGGCGACGATTCCTTGCTACTAGAAGAACCTTGATTGATGTGCAAGTGGATAAGTTCATTTTTCCGACTGATTTCATTATCCTTGACTATGAGACCGATCGAGAAGATCCTATTATTTTGGGGCGACCATTCCTTGCTACTAGAAGAACCTTGATTGATGTGCGAAATGGGGAACTCACTATGAGGGTGAATGATCAAAAAGTCACTTTTAATGTTTTTAATGCTATGAGATTTTTGGATGAGATCGAAGAATGCTCCCATTTGAGTGTAATTGATTCTATTGTGGCTGAAAGTTTTCACAAGGAAGTGTGGAAAGATGAAAGGTTGATAAGTTCTCTTGAAGAGCTTGAAGCTTTGAGTAAAGGTGAAGAAACCCAAGTTGCTTGAGTTGAGCCAATGCAGCCTTCCCCTAAATTCAAGAGACCTTTTGACTCTTTAGAGCTGAAGGAAAGCAATTTCAAGCCTCCAAAACCTTCCATCCAAGAACCATCAAAGCAAGAGCTAAAACCCTTGCCAAGTAACCTAAAATACGCCTATTTGGGGGAGAATGAAATGCTGCCAGTAGTTATTTCAGTGTGGTTAGAGGCTGAAGCTAAAGGTTTCTTGCTAGAAGTGTTGAAGAAACATAAAAGAGCAATTGGGTGGACTATGGCAAACATAAAAGGCATTAGTCCAACGATTTGCACACACAAGATACTCTTAGGAGCTGGCTGTAGTAACTCCATTGAGCATCAACGGAGGTTGAATCCTATCATGAAGGAAGTTGTTCGAAAAGAGGTGATAAAGTGGCTGGATTATGGTATTGTGTACCCGATTTCAGATATTTCATGGGTTAGCCCTGTTCAATGTGTGCCTAAGAAAGGAGGAATCATGGTGGTGGCTAATAAGAACAATGAATTAATTCCTACTAGAACCGTGACTGGTTGACAGGTGTGCATGGACTATCGGAAGCTGAATAATGCCACTAGGAAGGATCATTTCCCGCTGCCATTTATTGACCAAATGTTGGATCATTTGGCGGGTAAAGAACTCTATTGCTTTCTTGATGGTTATTTGAGCTACAATCAAATTTCTACAGCGCTAGAGGACCGAGAGAAAATAACCTTTACTTGTCCATATGGCACCTTTGCCTTTAGGAGGATGCCATTTGGGCTACGCAATGCTCCCGCCACTTTCCAAAGGTGCATGATGGCAATTTTTTCAGATATGGCGGAAAGCATTCTTAAGATTTTCATGGATGATTTTTCAGTATTTGGGGAATCTTTTGGCACTTATTTAGCTAACTTGGAGAAAGTGTTGAAGAGGTGTGAAGAAACAAATTTGGTACTCAATTGGGAGAAATGCCATTTCATGGTAAAAGAAGGGATCGTTTTGGGTCACAAGGTTTCTCACAAGGGTATTGAGGTGGACAAGGCTAAGTTGTAAGTCATTGAAAAGTTACTGCCTCCTATAACGGTCAAGGGTATTAGAAGCTTTCTTTGACATGCGGGGTTCTATAGAAGGTTCATCAAGGATTTTTCGAAGATTTCAAAGCCTCTTTGTTCGTTGTTGGAACAAAACTGACCAATATTTGAGTTCACTAAGGAGTGTCATGAGGCTTTTGTGACTTTGAAAAAGGCATTGGTGAAAGCCCCATTTATTATCGCTCCAAATTGTACTTTGCCATTTGAGTTGATGTGTGATGCTAATGATTTTGCTATTGGTGTAATACTTGGGCATCGAAGAGGAAAGATTTTCCATTCTATTTACTATGTAAGCAAGACTCATCGATGCTCAAATTCACTACTCAACCACCGAAAAGGAGTTTTTGGTTGTAGTATTTGCTTTTGACAAGTTCCGATCTTATCTTGTGGGAACAAAGTTGATTGTGTACACCGACCATTCAGCCATCAAATATCTAATTTCCAAGAAAGATGCGAAGCCAAGACTAATTCGTTTGGTGTTACTTCTTTAAGAGTTTGATTTAGAAATCTGAGATAGAAAAGGGACGGAGAACCAAGTGGCTGACCACTTATCTCGGTTGGAAACAGGTGGTGAAAAGGAAGCTGAAATGCAAATTCTAGAAACTTTTCTGGATTAGCAGCTGCTTGTTGTAGCCGAAACAAACACTCCTTGGTATGCTGATTTTGAAAATTACTTAGTGAGTGGGTTGCAGCCTCCTGATTTGAATAGGTAGCAACTAAAAAAATTATTTCATGATGTGAGATTCTACTATTGGGATGAGCCTTACTTGTACAGGCAGTGTCTGGATCGAATAATGAGGCGTTGTGTGCCGAAAGAGGAAGTTGCAAGCATCCTAGAACATTATCATTCATCTCCCTATGGTGTACACTTTGGTGGACAAAGAACAACTGCAAAAGTCTTCCAATCGGGGTACTATGGGCCTTTCATTTTCAAGGATGCTCATGATTTTGCAAGAAGTTATGATCGTTGCCAAAGAGTTGGAAATATTTTAGCAAGGAATGAAATGCCATTGAATTGCATTCTTGAAGTGGAACTTTTTGATGTTTGGGGAATCAACTTTATGGGGCCATTTCCACCATCTTATGGCAATCTTTACATCTTGTTAGCAGTCGATTATGTCACTAAATGGGTTGAAGCAGTAGCAAGTCCCACCAATGATTCAAAAGTTGTAATGAAGTTCCTCCAAAAGAAAGTTTTCACTCGCTTTGGAGCACCACGGGCATTAAAAAGCGATGAAGGTACTCATTTTGTGAATAAAGTTCTTATTGCCTTGTTAGCTAAATACAATGTTAAACACAAGATTGCTACTTCCTATCATCCTCAAACAAACGGGCAAGCTAAACTTTCTAATCGAGAGATCAAGGGTGTACTTGAAAATGTTGTTAATCCTAGTCGCAAAGAATTGTCTCAAAAGCTAGATGACTCTCTTTGGGCTTATCGAACAGCATATAAAAAACCTTTGGGTATGTCCCCATATCGATTGGTGTATGGGAAGGCTTGTCACTTGCTGGTAGAGTTGTAACACAAAGTCTTTTGGGCTATAAAGAAGCTGAATTTTGATCTCCATGCTACTGGAGAAGCTCGAATGTTGCAATTAAATGAGCTTGAAGAGATGAGGTTTTTCTCCTATGAAAATGCTAAGTTGTACAAGGAGAAAACCAAGAGATGGCATGACAAGAGGATTCAACACAAAGTATTTGAAGAGGGGCAACAAGTTCTGTTTTCAATTCAAGGCTGAAGTTATTTCTGGGAAAGTTAAAGTCTTGTTGGTCAGGACCATTCACCATCGTCAAGTTGTACCCTTTTGGAGTTGTGGATGTTAAGAGTGAACAGTCAAGAAGGATATTGAAAGTGAATGGGCAGGGACTAAAAACCTATATCGAAGGGGAGGTTGATCGAGCAAAGACCTCCATCACTTTGGAAGAGGCTTGAGGAAGAATGACTTTGGGTGGCCATGGCTTTAGTGAATCACATTTGGGCAACCCGGAAGTGGAGAAATAAGACTATATTAGTTGTATATATGTTATGTAATAAGTTTTGGGTGTGCCACCCCTTGAAAAAAAAAAGAAAAAAAAAAAAGAGTATTTACAATTAAGTTTGGGGTGTGCCACCCCTTGTTAAAAAAAGAAAAAAAATGAAGAAAAAAAACAGGAAAAAAAAGAGAGAAAAAGAAAAAGAATATAAATATAAGAGAAATTTAAATTTCTATGCTTAATTTCGCTACTTAATTTAAACAAAAATATCAAAAAATACAACTTTTTTACACTATATAAAAATATGTAACATACGTAAAATATTTAAGTCAAATTCAACTTTTTTTATCACTTTTCTGCCTAAAAACCATTTTTATTATTATTTTTTTGTTTCAGCTGATGGACCAATCTCAGCCCATATAATGTAAAAATGAGAAATTTTTCTAATTAAATAGAAAAATTAATCATAAAAACTCAAAATTTTCTAATATTACCCATTCATGGGTAATATCCATTAAGAGTGCACCCATATATAAATATATAGATACTTATATAAATATAGATATAATTTTCAATTTCCTTCGGTTTGTAATAAATTTGTAATGGTATGGTGAATGTTATTACAGGTGAAAGGCAGAAAATGGAGTTGTGCAATATGCTGAAAAGCAGAATTCATTGTGTGGAGCAGCAGGTCCTAGGAGTTAGAGCATTGGCTCCGCATTTTGAAGTAGGGATGCATAACATATTTAATTGCTGAAGCAATGCTGCAACAACAGGGAGTTTTAGTTTTTTTTTTTAAAAAAAAAAACAAATACTGGGAGTGAAGATTCATTTCAGTGATTTAGGGGTTTTTAAAAATATATATTTATACGTATAATATATTATATAGATATCAGAAAAAAAAAAACAATATAATATATTATATATATATTAATAAATAAATATTTTTTTATTTTTCTTTTTTATTTCTTTTAATTTTCTTGTATTTTTATTTTTATTCAAAAAAAAAGAAAAAGAAAAAAACAAAACCCCAAGAATCAGCCATTGTCTTCCCCATTTACCGTCTGAGCCAACCCTAGCCGCACATCCTCCATCACCAATCAGCCTACCACCAGCAGAAGCCACGTCCCCACCTTCACCATCTCTCCCCACGAAACTCAACCTCTAAATTGCACCAGCAACCTCCGACCACAACCCGAACCACCAACCCACATCCGTCTCATCGCATAACCTAACACTCAAATCACTACTTTTGTGCACCAGAAACACCAACCCGAAATCACCGTCCATCACCTCAATCAGACGCATCACCACCTCTATTTTGCCCACAGTCACCATTTCCATCACTCCGAGAACCCAAAACACCACCATTAAGCTCCAACCTTCCCTCAGTAGTCGTGCATCATCTCCAGCTTTGTCGCACAGCCAAACACACCTCCAATTCATCCTTGTGCATTTCAAGCTCCAAGCTTCAACATCAACATTCACGAGTAACAAGCCAGCACCATCACTGGTTTCGTTCACCACTGCCGAGCCAATTTTTGGTTTGTGAGTTATATTGAAAATCTATTTGGTTTAAATGCATATTGGGTGATCATTGTTGGTTTGTGCTATCTGAATATTTTTTGTGGTGGATTAGTGTTGGATTTGTCTCAATCTGTGAGTTGCACGGGTGTAAATTTTGAATGGTTTTGGGAAGAATATTGTGGCTTAATATTATTGAGCAGAAAACAAAGATGCCGAGAACCAAGCAAATGGCTTACAAGAAGCTGCTGGAGCTAGATGAAAACAAACACTTTTCGACTCGTGAAGCCGAAACCAAGTACAACCAATTTATTCAGAACAAAGAGTTCTACATTGAACGTGGGCTAACAACTAAAATCAACAAGTTTGGGCACTTTCCTGGTTGGCTAGCGGAGACCATCAAAGCGAGAAAGTGGGAGCTTTTTGTATGGACTCCAGAGCTAGCCCGAAGAGAGCTTGTCAAGGAATTTTATGCCAACTTTTTAGATCATCAATGGCCAACGACAGTTATTGTTTGAGGGGTGAAGAGTCCATTTAATGCCAAGGTCATAAACAAATATTATGCCTTAAAAGTGTTGAATGCCAATACTCGAAGTGTAGCAAGAATGTCACTGACGAGCTTATCCGAGACATTCTTCCTGAGTTAGCCAAACCAGGGGCTGAGTGGGAGATTGACAAGAATGGCACTTTTCGATTTCGAAGAACTGATCTCCAACATGATTTGAAATGCTTGTACAACTTTGTCCAAACAAGTATCCTCCCAACCTCACATGATTCCACAGTGAGTATGGAGAGAATGTGGATGTTGTATTGTGTGATGAAGCGAATGAGTATCGATGTTGGCAATATTTTAGCTAAGGAAATTTTTGATTGTGCACACTGGGAGAAAGGGAAGATGTTCCTTCCTGCACTAGTCACAGGACTTTGCATGGCTGCTGGTGTCCCTATGCGGGATGATGAAAGCACGGTCACAAAGAAGTAGGTTATTAGTTTTGGGCCTCTCCGTGCTCCTAAACGCCATCCTGCAGCTGAATCCACATCAAATGATCAGGTGCTGAATTACTTGGCCAGCCAAGAAGCTATACAGCATCAGCTAGTGCAAAGGCAAGCACAACTGTGTGAGCGGTTGCATGCTTACTAGGAGTAGGAAAGAGAGAGAGATATGTGGGTGAAGCGTGCGTTGCAGACCAACATGCGCAAAGTTATCCCGGGATATCCAGATTTTCCAGATTAGATTCTTACGCCTTGGCATCCGATTGATGGTGAAGAGTCAGACTCTTGAGGGAGTTTTCTTCTTTCCTTAATCTATTTGATTTACTGTAAATTTGCGTGATAGTTCTGTTTGTTTAGTTTAAATGACGTAAGTTATGTGTTGTTGTTATGTGTGTTTTTGTTTAAATCATTTGTTTTTATTGTTGTCTTTAGTTGTTTGTGTAGTAACATTGTGTAGTTAAAGTCGTGTTAGTAATGTTATGTTGGCATGTTTGTGCTATGTTGTGTTAGCTTGTAACTAAGAAGTATATGTCATTTTGCTTTAGCTTGGTTTAGCGTACCGCTCGATGATGAAAAATATCCATTTTCTTTCATTTGTGATGTGCACTGATTTTTGTGTGTTAAAAATGCCAAGTTTAAATGCTATTTTGTCTAAATGCTAGTTTAAGAGTAATTCTTCAAAATAGATGTGACTTATGATATCCCATTATGCTTTGATTTCTTAAAACGATTAACACCTTGAGAGAATTTAAGGTTCTAGAATTGGTTAGTGTAATTCTTGAAGCAAAATCCGGGCTAGCTTTACAACTTGGAAATGATTTAGGCCATTTTTGGACGATTGAGCCTTTCAAGCTAACCATTCTCTATAGTCACCCCTCATTGAGCCAAAAGCCTAGTTTTTCCTAACACCCATCAAAGTTAATAGACCCACACACACACATACATTTGATCCTTCACAACCCGAACCTAATCGCTGAAAATTTATCAAAGCAAACCAAAATTTTGGGTGATCATTGTATGTTGAGAATGAAAGTTTGGGTGAGCATTGAGAGGAAAAGAAGAGTCCTTGATAAATTGAGGTAATTAGGTCATAAGCCTAAGAAATATCATCTTTTACCAAACCTAAACCTAAGCCTCACATTACAAGCCTAGTAAAGTCAAATTTTGATCTAAGATGTAAAGCTAAGCTGCATTAGTGGAGAGGGTTGCGCTAGCTGAACTTATGGAAGCAAACTTTTTAAACTTGAGGATTTAGGGTAGTTGTTATAGAAATTCAAGGTATTGGTGGGAAGCATATGTACACTTTATTGATTGAATTATTCTTGATAAGAATTAAAGACATAAATAGCATGTAAAACTCGCATGAAACACACAAGTTCAAGGCATATTAACTACCACCAATTCACTTCCATTCCATCTAATTCTGAGAGCATTTTTGTCGCTAACCAAATTTTTATGAGCAATATCTTCTCTATTGCAAATGTGTTATTGTTATTGTCATGTTTTTCATCTGTTCGTATTGTTTTGATTTTTTTTGTTCTTCATTACTCAAGGACGAGTAATACTCTAAGTTTGCGGTGTGATAACTCTATGGTATAAAGTTATTTTTTATGCTTTAAAACTGCAACTATTGTGAGGAGAGTAGTGAAAATGTGTTTGGTTGCTTAATTTTAAGTAGCTTTAGTTTAATTTTTATTTAGTAAGATAACTTTTGAGTCTTGTAAAAATTATTGTGTTTTTTTATTAAATGTTGCTTGTTTGTTGTGGCAAAGAAGAATTAACTTGCTAAGAAAAAGGAAGTCATACAAAGGAAAAGTTGGAACAAAAGCTAAAAATTGGATAGAAATACTGAAGCAATGCTATAACATTCTGGGCAGTTTGGGAAGTGACGTGGAAAAAGTCTAAAAAATGACTTTCACTTATCCACATCAACAATTTCGTCCTAGTCACTCAGAGTACGCCAGCTGGCTAGTGTGGAAGGAAAAAGACTTAACCTAGTGGGCCAAGGTGGAAAAAGATTAGGCTTCTATTTTTAGTGTGTCATTTTGTACCCTAAAGACCCTACAAAGAAGAGAAGAGAAAAAGTACACCTTCTTCATGAAGATGATGGCAGCTGCCATTTTTGAAGAGCTTTAATTGCAGGAAGTACAGAGAGAGAAAAGGGAAGGGGAACCCAAGTGCAAAAGAAGAGAAGGACAAAAGCTCTAATTCTTTGCATTTCTCTTCCTTTCCCTTTTGTATTTTGTTCATTTCTTTCTTATCTTTAAATATTAAAAAATTGATAAGTTGTAAAAAGGGCAGCAGCCATGGATGAACAATTTCGAATTTGGATTGTAATTTTTTTGTTGAACATGAGCTAATTTTCTTAAGGCTTCAGTGGCTATGAACTCCTACGTTTGGTATGATTAATTTTTAAGCATATTTTAGCATTTATGCCTTTGTTCATTCAAGCGAGCTTATCATTTTATTTGATTGTTATTTCTTGGTCATAAGTAACAGTTTGCTAAGCTAGATCTTGTTCGGGAAGGGCTAGATCTAGTAGTTCAACTTGAATGGAGCAAGAGAAATCCTAGATTTAGGTTTTTCTTTATAAGTGGAATAGGAATATTTCATTCACCTTGCATAACTTAAGAATTGATGCATAATTAGTGTTCTCTAATCTTGTCTGATAAAGGAATATGTGAATCTAGATCGTAGAACTTAAATTGTGAGTTTTTTAAAATTCTCATAAACACATAAAAATTGTGTTATCACTGGCACGAGTGCTGAGGTAATGCTATAACATCTTGGAAAAACCAGCATAGGAGGGATTAGTTATTCAAGCCACTTTTTACCATATTACACTTTTTGAAAGCATTTTTCTAGCAACAATAGCATTAATTTTAGCAAGTACTTACTATCATGTTAATTTTGAATCATTGGTCAACCATTTTACTTTTTTTTCCTTTTACTTTAAGTTGTAATTAGTTGGTTTTACAACATATTTTTGTTTGCAATATGTGGAGACGATCTTACTTATCATTTTATTACTTGTTTCACTACGTATACTTGCGTACATAGTTTTAACAAGAACCCACCTTAGCCCGTCGGAAGAGGTATGGCTCCTTAGTTGGGATTCTCCTTTCTCATGAGGCTGCCTATCAGCCACGAATATCTCAAGAAGGCCACCATTTTGAAGAAGGGTCGTGAGCAAGTGTAGGTAAATCTTTAGAAGCGGGCTACTCGCTTCTCTTCTATCAAGACGGCCAAGACTGTAGAGGGGATCCGACAACCTTCCTCTCTCGGCCCAGTGTTAGATCTAACTGCAGTTAGTCACAATTTGGTACCTAAGGTGGGCAGAGTTTGCGTCCCTTATGCTCCGAAAATGTTGGACAGCATAGGCCTTAGTGTGAGCGATCTTACTTCGGAGAAGTGGGCAGTGAGCAGCAGTGTTAATCTATACACACTGTCAATAGCCGCTAGACAACAGATTGTAGGGGTAAGTCTCAACTCTGTAATTTACTCTTAGTTGTGGTACAACTTTTATTACAAAGATAGGCCTAGTAATTTATCTCTATCTTCTTTTCTTCAAATGGTATTGTTTGCTGAGAGGACCACCAAAGAAGTGGGGAATGTGACCATAGAATTAAACAAACTTCATGCCAAAGTTCAGTCCATGACTACCAAAAATGAGGCCTTACGCGCTAGAGTTGAGCAGGCCGAAACTCAAGCAGCCTCCAACAACCAAAGGATTCAAGAAGATTGGAAGGCCAAGCTGGCAGTCGAGGAGGAGAAGTGGGACGCCAAATATCTGAAAATGTATTTCGATCACAAAGCCTAAATTGAGCAAGATGCTGAGAAGACTGTACGCTCCCTCCGAGAGGACATAGCCAAAGCAACAAATGAGAGGGACGTTGCTAAGGCCCACGTGCTTCTTCAATCCCAAACAATCAATACCCAAATCCAATAGGTCATAGGCTTCCAAGAGGACATCCATAAAAAAGGATTTACACATTCAAGACCTCCGGGTTGAACACGACAATGAGAAGAAATGGGCAGATTCTTGGGAAGCACATCATGGTAATTTGGAGCTTCTTTTGGAAAGGGCCTGTCATAACTATGAACTTTAACAAAAGACCATGGATAGATTACAAAAGAGAGTCGACCAGAGTCCAGCAAATGGTGTGAAGGCATATATTGCTTTAGCTACCATGCATAAAATGAGGGAAGCTGTCCCCAACTCATTCAGGACACAGGTAAAGTGGCTGATAGGGCAGGAACTAGGGTGGAGAGATATTGCCTTCGCACCTTGGAGATGTCTTATGTGGTAGTCCTTCACAACTTATGGAAGGTAGACCCTTCCATACTTCGGCTTATTAATGAGACAGACAGGGAAGAGGTTACTAGAAGAGTACTCACTACGCAGAACAACACATATCTCAAGGATTTTCCTCTCGTAGTTGATAGCAACAGTGATGAGGAAACAAGTGCTAAAGTCTCGAGTTCTCAGGAGTTTGCAAAAGCTGAGGTGTCTTCTTGCAGGGTCGAGGAAGTGTTTGCTTAAGATCCCGCTGAGCCAAACCTAGAGCTATAGGAGCCAACTAATGCCCCAGTCCCAATTGACTTAGCAGCGCCTTCTCTTGCCCCAGACCGATAGGGGCCTCCTTTGTTTTTTTCCTCTTCTATCTGTTCCTTTAAGACAATTCTAAATCCTCTCTCTATCTCTCTCTCTCTCTCTCTCTCTCTCTCTCTCTCTCTATGTCGTGGAGTTGTATTTACTTTAGCCCAATCTGTGGGGCTGTATGTGACACGTGCCTGCAGGAACGCCTTGGTTTGTTCTTTTTGTGAAGCAGTGTGCTTAGACTTTAATATTTTGTACTGTTTTCAACTCTTTACTTTATGTGTTGGCATGTATAGTAATTTTAAGGGTTGTCTTCTTATGCTGTTTAGAAGTGTGTGGTTCCAATGACCATCACTTTAAACCCTTTGACATTAGTCGATATTTTAATCTTTTGCTGAATTAGGAGATACTTTAAGAAGTACATGCTTCGTCTTGCCAAGTAGGATGGTTTTTGTCTTGACCCTTTTAAAAATTTCTTAGGACAACTAAAGCTGTTGAAAACACGAATGGTTTTCTAGGCTGTTCCTGATCACTTTATGATCATGGAGCCTTGATATTCCTTGGATGTGTAGGCCTTTTTATAATTCAAGAAGGCTGGTTTCACACGCTAGAGGCTTGGGACGACATTTTTCCTTCGTACATTTGAAGCTGCACTTGCGACAGTTCCCGAAGCACTTCAATTAAGTCCAGTGACTCCTGGAGCAAAGAATGGTTGCAAGAGAGGTCGTAAGTATCTCGTCGATGGGTTGGGACTGTGGTCTCTATCAGAATCACCGCTTCACATTGATAGGCCATTGCATATGGTGTGTGCCCCATTGAAGTTCTTTCTGTTGTTCTATAGATCCGGAGAACTCAAGGGAGTTCTTCTGGCCAGTAGGCTTTGCAAGCCTGTAGCTTCTTCTTCAATGTGATCTTGAGGATTTTGTTGACAGCTTCAAATTTTCCATTGGCTTGTGGCCGGGCTACAACAGAGAAGCTTTTCACGATTTTGTGCCGAACACAGAAGTCGGTGAAATGTTCACTATCAAACTGTTTTCCGTTGCTCGACACAATCTAATAGGGGAGTCTATATCTGCACATAATGTTCTTAACAATGAAATCCAATGCCTTCTTGGAGGTAACCGTATTCATAGGTTCTGCCTCGACCCACTTGGTGAAGTAGTCAACTGCAACAACTGCATACTTGACTCTGCCTTTTCCTGTGGGGAGGGATCCTACCAAGTCAATCCCTTAAACAGTAAAAGGCCAAGGACTGCTCATTAACGTGATTTCAGTGGGTGGCGCACGTGGGACTTTAGAAAATCTCTGACACTGTTCGCACTTCCTCACATATTCCGTACAATCTTTCTTCATGGTGGGCCAAAAATACCTTTGTCCCAGGATTTTCTTGGAAAGGCTAAGTCTGAAAGTGTGATCTCCGTGGAAGCCTTCATGGACTTCATGAATCAATGCGCTAATCTCTGTCCCAGCGATGCACCTCAAACATGGCATGGAAAATCCCCTGCGATATAGCTTCCCATCCATGATCACATAACGGGGAGCTTGGTATTGGATTTTTCTCGAAGCGGCCCTATTTGCAAGGAGTTCTCCTGTGTTTACGAACTGATAAATTGGTGCCATCCAAGAGTGTGAATTATCCACTATGGCATTCACTTCTGGACTTCAATGCTGGACTTTTTCAGATGGCCAATAGGGACTACTTAATCCTCAACAATCTTTGGATCTGTGGCCAACTTAGCCAACATGTCGGCAAATGAGTTTTATTCTCTCGAGATTTGTCATATGTTGTAACTTTTAAATCCCTATAACAACTCACGCAACATTAAGACATAAGCTGCCATTTGCTCACCTTTTGTCTGATACTCCCCAGAGATCTGATTCACCACCAGCTGGGAATCACTATAAATATCCAGTTGTTGGGCTCCTACTTCTTTTGCTAACTTCAAACTTATCAACATGGCTTCATGCTCTGCTTCATTGATTGAGGCACGGAATCCAAAGTGTTAGACACTTCGAAGCTAGTGCACTTGTGGGGAGATTAAAATGACCCCAGCTCCAGCCCATTTGTCATTAGACGCACCGTCGACATAGACCTTCCAAGTCGGTAACGAAAGGACTGGCACTTCCAAGAGGCCGTTGAAGCTCATGAATTCTACAACAAAGTTGGCAGGGCCTGTCCTTTTAATAACACCCATGGTTCGTAATGTATGTTTAATTGGCTAAGCTCCATAGCCCCTTTCAATAACCTGCCAGATGACTCTGACTTTTGAAGCACCTGTCACAAGGGATGATTTGTAACTACTCTTATGGCGTGAGCTTGGAAGTATAGTCTCAATTTGCGTGATGAAATTAGTAAGCAAAAGGTTAGCTTCTCAATCATGGGATTTTTGGACTCTGCACCCAACAATCTTTTGCTCACAAGATACACCGGGTACTCGACTTTGTCTTCCTCTCGCACAAGCGAGGCATTGATGGCATGATCTGACACTACCTAGTACAAAAAAGATCTTTGCCCCTACAGGTTTTGATAATACTAGAGCATTGGTCAGATGCTCCTTCAACTTCTTAAAAGTGTCATGGCACTCTTCAGTCCATACAAACTTTTTATTGCCTCGCAACACATTAAAGAATGGGAACATTTATCAATAGATTTTGAAATGAACCGACTAAGAGCAGCAATGCGCCCTATCACACTTTGGACATCTTTATGCCTTCTCGAAGAGGGCATATTGATTAAGGCCTATATGAAACACCAAAAAAGCATTTCTTAGGGTTTAGCTTCATCCCATATTTCCTTATCACCGAAAAAGCTTCCTCCAAGTCGCGACCATGCTCTTCGGACATTTTGGACTTCACCAACATGTTATCCACATACACCTCCATGTTTCTCCCCAACTATCCTTTGAACATGCAGTTTACCATTCGCTGATATGTTGCTCCTGCATTTTTGAGTCCGAAAGGCATTACCTTGCAGCAATAGATGCCCTTGTTAGTTTGAAAACTTGTATGTTCCTTGTCAGCTGTATGCATTTTAGTCTGATTGTACCCAGAGTAGGCCTCTATAAAGGTGAGAACCTTGTACCCAGATGTTGCATCTACCATCTGATCGATCCGTGAAACAATCCTTTGGGCAGGCCTTGTTTAGCTCTGTAAAGTCTATGCACATCCTCCACGTGTCGTGTGGCTTTGAGACCAAAACTGGGTTCCCAAGCCAGACTGGGTATAATTATTCCCAGAAGAAATCATTTGCAGTTAGCTTGTCAATGTCCCTTTTTACTGCATCAGCTCTGACGGGATTTAGAGGTCTTCTTTTCTGACGGACTGGGGTTGCATCCTCTTGGATCTTCAATGCATGGAAAACGGTATTCCAATCAATCCAGTCATGTTGGAATGACTCCAGGCTAGCACATCTTGATTTTCTCTAACCGTATTAATTACATCTTCTCTTACAGCCCAAAAGTAGATTTTTTTCCCACCCTGATAGTTCTAGTGGGGTCTTCTTTACAGATGCTCACTTCCTCTATGTTCTCCATTGGCTCCTAATTTCTTTCTAATCCAACCCTTGGATCTAACTCATCCTCATATCCCTCCAATACAGCATCCATTTCCATCGGGACTTCCAGTTCAAGCATCTCGAGCACTTCTTCCCCGACCATGAACATAGTGCGAGTTGATACATTATAGCAGTTTCTTGCGCTCTGCTGATCTCCTTTAATGGTGCTGATACATCCATTATCACATGGGAATTTCATACACAAGTGTCGAATGGAAGTTGCTGCACCGAAGTTCACTAGAGTCTGCCAGCCCAATATGGCGTTATAAGTTGTAGGGCAATGAAATACCACAAAGGTTAAGTGTTTGAATGCACTAGCCTCATTATCTCCCTTGACGGTTATCAACAATTGGATTTTACCCATGGGCATTAGGGCATCGCCATTAAAGCCTTACAATTGGACAGGGCATGGAGTTAAATTTCCTTCAATTAGTCTAATCGCTTGGAATGCAAACTTGAACAAAATATTAACAGAACTTCTATTGTCGATTAGGACCCTAGAAACTCTCTTATTGGCAATCTACGCATCGATGTCATTGTGAGGGAAGTCCACATTCTTAGCATCTTCTTCTGTGAAAGTAATTTGGAGTGTTGACTTCGCTTTTAGCCAACGACAATGAGTCTTTTTGAGAAGCAATAAACGATATGTCGTAATGAATATATAATAAAGCAATAATAAGACACAGAAATTTTATAGAGGTTCAGCCCCGAGCAGTTTGGTAAGAGCCTAATCCTCGTTATTTGTATTGACTTAAGAACAAGGAAGAAGATTCCTTTTCTTATAGCCCTTACAACAGTATCTCTGAATATATAATTCTTAGATAATAGTATCGTCCTTTGCCCAGTGAACATTCCTGACTATTAATGGGGCTGGGAAATTTGAGGAGGAAAAAGCTCCCTCTCTCGTTACAATGCGCTTAAACAGAAAGATCGTGTGATCAATGCTGAATGCAAGGATCGTGGGATTGAGGCTTAGTACAGTGATAGTGGGATCGTGTATATGCCGTATCCACGTAAGTTGATCCTTGAGTTGTAGGGATTGAGGTGATGACTCATGATGGGAAAGCTAAATTTCCTAAGTGTTGATTGCCCTGCACGGCTCGCTGAATATCTCATTCTGGATGTGACAGCGAGACATTCTATTTGGTCTATCATTCTGAGCAGATGCTCCAAGTGGACTGCACGTGTCACCATTCTCTTGATGCCACGTCAGAGTGCAAATTTGGGATAACATTTTCCCCCCAAGTCTGTACGGGACCTGTGAGGTTGCGTGTAGACTTCTTCCAAGCTGGCTCTGCCTTTGGATGGGGACACATGTCGAGTATGACCGTTCGAGACTCGATGTGAAGCTGACTGGTCGTCCCTTCAGTTTTCGGCTAATTAATGTTTTGACAATTGATATTTTGAAATCCAATTTTCTCTCTCCATGGCTGATGGTTGCACTCGATTACTTTTGATTTCCCATATTTGTTTTTGACGCGGGAAGCCGAGGCGTCTGAGCTTCCTTTTGATACAGTTACCTCTTTGCCTATATAGTACTTACACATAACCCATTTTATCACCCTTCGTTGTTAAGTAAACTCTAGAGCGAAAAGAGAGTTTTCTGGTTTCAAAGTTGCCGAAGTGCCTTCAGACGATTGCTGGTTTGCTTGACGTTGCTCGAAATCAGACATTTGAATCTTTGAGTAAGTTTCTGATTTCCTTTATGCTTTTCTTTGCATGTTTACACTTTGAATGCAACTATGCTTTGGAAAGAATGCTTAGGAAACCCTAGGGTTAGAAACTTTTGCGACTCTTCTTTACCATGTCTTCATGTGGGCTTGCAGCCATAGAGCTTGTCTTTGAACTGCATTATGTCTGTCTTCCATCTTCCTTATTCTAAGCTTCATGAACTTTTTCGCCCTAACTCAAGAAAACTTTATGACTTCTTGAGTTTTGACTTTTCTTTAGACATAGTCGTTCTTTAATCTGTTGAGTACTCCTGGTCGGCATATTTGCTTGTTTTTCGTTTGATACTCCATCCAACACTCATCTTGTGTGTTGTCTTTTGTAGATGAACCCAGGTGAGTCTTCGGAAGTCGGGCATCAGATCAACCAGGATTTGCTTCAACTTCTACACGAGGTTCATCCTCGTCTTCGTGGTAGTCCTCCTTCTAGTGAAGGAAACTCTTCTGATCATGTACCCAGGCAAAGGATGATGGCTTGTACAAAGAAAACCATGCTTCTGGTCGATGCTTCTGATCCTCAAGTGGCTCAGCTTGCCACTCTGTCCGACGCCAAACAGGATTCGGCCGTCCCGATGGAGGAGGATCGTGAAGGGGACGCTGAGGTCCAGGAGGTTGAGGAGCTAGACGAGGTACGTTCGGGTAGTCCTTCCAAGGCGGAGGGAGAAGAAGCGGTTGAACCCCCTAACTTCAGGGAGTAGAACGAGGCTAGGCAGCCATTCGATGCTGACGGAGACGTCCTGGTTGAGGGCGTGGACTACGTCAGTGAGGAGCTTGCTAAGGTTGTTCGTCATAGGAGGCAGGGTGCCTTGTTCGCTAGGTGGGTAAGTTCTCCGTCCAGGATTTCAGAGGCACACCTTTGAACTCTCGACCAGGACGGGTACCTGGGCGAGCTGGACTACTACATTCCCGCCCACGACAATCGTGCCACAAATCCTTATAAGGGAATGTGCGCCTGGTCGGGGGCTCACGGCCAGTAAGGGGCGCTGATGCCCTTGCATAAGTACTTCCGGGATGTGGCAGACTTCTTTGGTCTCTGCCCGGCTCAGATCACTCCCAAGGGCATCAAGTATTTATCTACCCTCTTCGTCCTCTACGCCTCCCAAGGATGGGATGCTCCTTCTCCCCACGAGGTCGCCTGGTTCTTTGACTTGAAGTCTACCCCCAAGCAAGGCAGGTCGCGGTACTTCTACTTCTCTCAGCCAGGCTTCAAGTGGTTGACCCGCATGGATGATAAGGCCATCAGAAAAAAAAAAAGGACAATTTGCTGATAAGTACTTCATGGTGAAGGATCCGAGCATTACTCAGACTCGGTTTCAGTAGATTCCGACATATCACCGTCCTTCCCTCACTCTTGCTCTTAGGGATAGAGCTCAGAAACTTGCCCAGTTACCGGAGGAAGACAAGAATATCATCTAGTTGACCTCCCATGATAATCTGGTGAAGTATGGGCTTTACCCTGAGGACTTTTTCCTAAGTCTGTGGCGGGGAAGAAGAGGAAGTCTGGTGCTGGCTGGCCTGAACGAGCTAATAAGGAGGATGAGCTCGTTCAACTTAAGTGAGAGGCTAAGTTGAAGGGAGGTGTCAGGGCCAAGCAGTATGCTCAGGAGCCTTTAAATCGCGAAGATGAAGTTGAGGACGAGCAGGTGACCCCATTGAAGAGGAAGAAGAAACTCTCGGCCACGCCCAGGCCCGTTGAACATGCAATTCGCATAACGGAGCCCACTTCACCTGTTCGGCCATCTCACCCATTTGCTGGAAAAGGGAAGGTTGTCATGTTTGAGATAAGATCGATGTCAGGTGAGGATGGACTTCTGAATCTCTGCGCGGGCGGTCACCTTGCATTTTACTTCACTTTTGAGCTTCTTGACTTTCATGCCTTGTGTTTTGTGATGGCTGTTTTCTAACCATACTGTTTTTGTTTTGTGCAGACATGTCTCGGCAGATGCTTGATGCTCTCAGGAAGAGAATGGGTGGAAGCTCTAGCGCCTCTCCTCTGGCCAAGAAGTCTAAGGGCGGTGATGGGTCCTCGGAGAAGAGACCTTCCAGAGAGGTCATTGACCTTTCCTAGGAGTTGACTGCTACAAACCCTTCTACCCCCAAGTCTGCCAAGTCCAAGGAGTCTGGACCACCAACGGCTGGGTCTGAACTTGTCAGGAGTACTCCTGAGCGGGTGCAAGCACCAACTCTGCTTTTGCCCGTGCTTCTAGAGGCCAAAAATGGCAAGGAGATGCTGGCCCACTACATGAACCAGCTATTTCCCGAGGTCAGTGAGCAACTAGCTGGTGCTGATAGTGACTCATCTCTGGATGTGTTGGTGGGTGGAGTCGTGAAGGAGTTCACCAAGGTAAGTCTTTTTTGATACTCCCCTTTAACTTTCCACACTTAGCTCCATATGCTGAATTTTTTCCTTTGTGCAGGTCGGTCTGAAATTGGCTTAAACTTACTCCCGGGCTAAGTCTGTTGCTTCCAAGAGCGCGGCTCTGTCCGGCACCTTGAAGGCGGAGGCAGACTGGGCCAAAAAGGAAGCTGAGGCCGCCAGGGCGGAAGCTGGAGCTGTTCGGCTGGAGTTGGGCGAAGCCTATAAGAAGTTGTTCGCTGCCGAGAAGAAGATCTCCGTGCTGACAAAGGATCTCGAAGTTGCTGATCGCTTTGAGGAGACCATCGAGATCTTATCTGCTGAAGTAAATAGTCTTCACGATGAGAGGACTTCTCTGTGGCAAGTTCTTCTTCGGATGAAGGAGGAGAATTTCTCTGCGGCAAGTAAATTAATTGGGCAGTATATACACATGAGTAGGGTTAGGCTTGTATTGTATTTCACAACAGTAAGCAAAAGAAAATCTTAAAAAAACCCACATGTGTATATATATGTGTTTAATGCTAAAAGTGTTCATTTTTTTCTGACTTCCCAACAAAACTCAGTAGCCAAATCTACCTTACCATTACTCACAATTTGAGTTGTCTCATTCTCCACCAATCCCATTTCACCAGCTGCCGAAGTACTACAACTCTGCACCACAAAATTTCTTCAACTGAATTCCTTAGACTTACTCAAATTGCTTCTTTTACTAAAAAGTGAGAATCCATGGGAAGACCCTGTACGGATTTCTAGTGATGTGTTAGGACAGCTCCTTAGCAAATGAGTCATATATGCATACTGTAGGGTTTTATGCCCTAAATAAAACTCATTTCAATATAATCAGATTTATTTATTAATATAGATCAGAAATAACATTTAATGTTGCATGGTTCACATGATTTATTTCATGATTATATGTACATAATGTATAAATTCATCTGAAACCCTTTTCAAATACTTGATACTGTTTATTGTGTCGTCAACACATTGGAAAGTAAACATGACTATGTGAATAAAGTTTCCTAGATTTATCAGACACAGGGTTTTACTGATATGATAATCTACAACAGAGTTTACTTGCATTTGGAGAAGTGCTATGTTCTTTCCAGAGCATTGGTTAAAGTAAAGCTCAGGTTGGATGCATGGAGTATGCATCATAAAGGACCGATATTGAACTCTGAGTTAGATTTATTAAACTTACCGTAATATCTATTCAAGTCAATATCGCCTAGTTGATCCTAGATCAAATGATCTTAATCCTGATAAGATTAGGCTCAATCTCGAGAGGCTATTCGTGTTCTTTGATTTGTTAGTTAACCCTACTTTTAGGCCAGGGTGATACGTACATTTTGGGAACACGGTAGTGTAATTGAGTGGGAGCGCTATCATAAACATGGAATCTATAGCTTCTATCTGGCGAATAGTAAGCAAAGGATGATCTCCTTCGAGCTTGACCAAACGAACATATATGGTGGAGTACTCATTTCACATAAGCTGAAATATCATTTATACGGGGTCAAGTGTTTTAAGGAATAAATACATTGTAGGGTGTAAGGGTAATTTCATCGCTTTACAGTGTAGATCATTCATATAGAGGATCAGTGATCATATTAGGATTATAACAATGGATAACTAATGATGTGTCTATATGGTGGAACATATAGAGCATTCTATATAACTAAGAGTGCAATTCTAAGTTCTATGCGTGGATTCAACGAAGAATTAATAAGTTAGTGAATTTTAGTAATAAATTCTTGATCTACTTATTGGAAGCTCGGTTATATAGACCCATGGTCCCCGCACTAGTTGAGATAATATTGCTTGTAAGACTCATGTAATTGGTTTTGATTAATCAATTATAATTCTCAAATTAGACTATGTCTATTTGTGAATTTTTTCACTAAGTAAGGGCGAAATTGTAAAGAAAGAGTTTTAGGGGCATATTTGTTAATCATGATACTTTGTATGGTTCAATTAATAAATATGATAAATGACAATATTATTTAATAATTATTTATAGTTATTAAATAGTTAGAATTGGCATTTAAATGGTTGAATTAGAAAATTGGCGTTTTTGAGAAAATCAGATGCAGAAAAGGTAAAACTGCAAAATTGCAAAAAGTGAGGCCCAAATCCACTTGTATAGAGCCAGCCACTTTTGTAGGAAATTTAAACTGATATTTTCATTATTTTAATGCCAAATAATTCAAACCTAACCCTAGTGGAATGCTATAAATAGATAGTGAAGGCTTCAGGAAATTTACACACTTAATTTTCTATTTTTCCTTCAGAGAAAAACTTGAGCCTTCTCTCTCCCTATCTTTGGCCGAACCCACTCTCTCTCTCTCTTCCTCAATGAGATTTCGAAATTCTTAGTGTAAGAGTAGTGCCCACACACAGCAAGAGATACCTCAATCATAGTGAGGAGTAGGGCTGTACATCGGTCGGTTTATCCTATATATTTTCTAACCCAATCTAAAGTTCGGGTTGCTAAAATTTAAGCGCAACCCGCCAAATTTAAAAAAAAAATCTATAAACCGACCAACAGTTTGGGCGGTTTGGTCGGGTTTACCAAACTTTTTTTATTTTTTATTTTTTTGTTTTAAAGTCAAAATCAACAAAAATTAAAAAAATAAATTAAAAATATCACATTCCACCAAAGTACAATACCATATATATGACTTTAAAACTAATAATTAAGTATATAACTTTATATTATTATATATTTAATCATTTATATTATATATAATAAAAACTTAAAAGTTTTTTTTAAAAAAAATAAAGGTGCAAAATCGGGTTGGTCAGGTTGGTCGGTTTAATTGGGCAGGTTGGACCTATTTTCAACCCGCCCAATTAACAGATTGGGCGGTTTGTAAATTTTTCGGGTTATTTCGGTTTGTAATTTTTATCGGTTTTTTTGGTTCGGTTTGGGCGGGTTATTCGGTTTAGGCGGTTTACCAATTTTTTTGTACAGCCCTATGAGGAAGATTGTGAAGAAAGACTTTCAGCAAGAAGGAGTTTCAGCACCAAAGATTCAGAGAAAGAGATCCAGGTTCAAATATTGATAATGCTCTGCTACAGAAAGGAATCAAGGGCTAGATATCTGAACAGAAGGAGTCATATTATTCCGCTGCACCCAATGTAAGGTTTCCTAAACTTTCTATGTGTTTATTTCATCGTTTTAAAAAGTTCATATTTAGGGTGTTAATAAACATACTTGTGAGTAGATCTAAGATCCTGGTAAAATAAATTCCAACAACTGGTATCAGAGCCATGGTAATTGATTTACTTGCAAGAAATTTGGACTTTAAAACGATTGTTTGTTTGTTTTTGGATGGTATCATGTTGTATTGAGTGTTATTTGATGATTGATTGGTGTTTGTGAATTTTCGTTAAAAATAATTGATTATCTGTTTCTAGAATTATTTTTATTGGATAGTATTGAAAAAATTAAGCAAGTTACTTTTTTACAGAACTCAATTTCGATTTAATTTGAATTAGTTATGATTTTTTGAAGATTCGAAAAAATTAGAGTTGTGCTGAAATTTTCCTGCGATCGCGAAAACTGTCCGTACAGCTCACAATTTTTTCGTTTTTCTTCGATTTTTCATGCTTTTTCATGGAATTAACTTTCGATTTTTTGTGTAGTTCTATATTTATACTATTACTATTCATAATTCAATTCTAATTATCATTATGAATTAATTTAATATTTTTTAAATTTAATTCAAGATATTAGTGTAATTTGAATTTAAAATAGTTAGTATCTATCTTATTTGCTTAATAATCTATCTTATTTTTAAATTTGATTATATCTTATCTTATTTTTAAATTTAAGGTCATATTTTAAATTTAATTTTTTTTAAATAATTTGACCTTATTTAAATTTAAAATAAGATAACTATAATCATGTAATTTTAAAAGGATGTAAGATATTTTGCTAACTTTTAAATTTTGTTATTTTATTTATTTAAATTACATTTAAAATCTGAAAAAAGATATTCATTTATCTTTTTTAATTTTTTATTTAATTTTTATTTATAAAATAACATTTAAATTTTAAAAGTAGTCATCAAATTTTGAAATGATATTTAGGTTGGTTGAAACATAATTTTTCAAAATTGTAGGTTTAATTTTAAATTTAATTTTTTTTTAAATTTGGAATTTTTCAAATTATTTTTAAATTTTTGAAAATTATTATTTTTTATTTAATTAATTATTTTCGAAATTAATTATTTAATTTAAAATTAAATAAATCCTACATCCAACTATCCAGCTAACCTTGTTGCAGGAGTATGTGTTTTAGCTTCTGTGTAAGTTTTCAAAACCTATTATTACTTGATTGCAAATAGCCATGGTTACCTTTTGCTAGATCTATTGATCTGATGGCTCCCTTGGTCAAGATAATAATTTGTAACAGGTATATTTACAATCTTCTTTCATCTGTGTATGACCTAGCATCATGATAGGACCCATCCATTGTGTGCCTGTGTGAGCCTATGTGTTTAATTTCATTATAGATGCATATAGGTTGTTGTTGCTAAATAAAATATCATAGTTCTTGATAGATTTTATTTAGGCCCATTTAGTTTTTGGGCCTATTCAATTAATAACATTTGTTCATTTTAAGGTTAAATTCCTCTCTTTTTGGCCTTGTGTGAGAGTTGGGAGCCATAGAAGTGGGTACGACATACTGAACCCAGCACCCCCTCACATGAACCACCCTAATTGTGAAGGCCCATTTGCCTGATTTGAATAACTGTACTAGGTTAATTAAACTAGTTTAACTTAATAAAATTGATTAGCAACATAATTAATTTCATTTATTTTGAAATTAATTTAAGAAAATTATAGTTTAAAGAATTCTTTATTCTAAGCTAAACTATATGTATTTTCTTGTATTTAATTAAATATAGAATTATAACCATCTAGATTATTTCTGGAGCTTAATTTAAATTTTTCATTAAATATTCCTATTTAAGTTGATATTTAGTTATCTACAACTAACCAACTTAAATCTGAATATCTTTTGAATTTCAAATTTCAAAATTAAGTTGAGGAATTTTAGGCATTGGTTATTAAGATTCTTTAGATATTTTTTTAAGTTAATATCTTTTCGAATATTAACTTAAAATAGAATATTTTAGATATTTTTTAGGTTAATATCTTTTCGAATATTAACTTAAAATGGAATATTTTTGAATTAAGTGGTTACAACTTAATTTTTGATATTTAATTAAATTTAAATTTGAAAATATTTAAGTTCTAGATTTTTTCTAATACAACTTAAATTAGATATTTTTTCAAATTTTGTGGAAAAGATACTTAGTCAAATAAGATATTTTATAGATAGTTATTTCTAGACTACTTATTATTTCTAATATTAAAATAGAAAAATATTATAAATTGTGAAATTAATTATTTAAATAATTAATTTTAGTACAATTTATTTTAAGTATATTTTTTCCTAGTATTAAACTAGAGATTAATAATTAAGCCTTCTCTACACTTAATTATTTATTTCTTGAATTTAATACATTTCATTAATTTGAAAATTAAATATCTAAGTTGATTTTCATCATGATACTTAAATATTTCTTTTTCATGACACTTAATTAAATAGAAAATTATTTTTAGTTGAAATTTATTTTTTCAACTAAATTTAAATAATTTTCAAAATATATTTTTCTTTATTTTATTAATCAAATTTCGAAATTGCATTTCTTAAATGCTGGAATTTCGAATTTTATTTGAAAAATAGATTAAAGTTGTAAATTATTTATTTTAATTTTGGACCAACTTAAATCAATGATTTTTTCATTTAATGATTAATTAAAATAAATGAAGTAAAATATATTTTTCTTTATTTTATTAATCAACTTTCGAAATTGCATTTCTTAAATGCTGGAATTTCGAATTTTATCTTGAAAAATAGATTAAGTTGAATTAATTATTTATTTTAATTAATTTTTGGACCAACTTAAATCAATAATTTTTTCATTTATTGATTAATTTAAAATTAATTGAATTAAATTCTATTATTAGAAATCGAATTAATTAGTCAAAGGAAAATCTAGATAGGTGATATTTTTTGCTTGAAGTATTTTTCTAGTGTATTTAATTAGATATAAAATTAATATTTAAGTTGATTTTCATCATCATACTTAAATATTTGAAATTTTTCTTATATATTTAATTAAATAGGAAAATTATATTTTTTGTTGTAAATTAATTTTATTAATTAATTTTAGGCCAACTTTAAATTAGAATAATTTTTCCAGGGTTAATTTTTTTATTTTATCATGCATTTTTGAAAATTGTATCCTTGAATACTTTAATTTTTCGAAATGCAATATATATTTATAGAAAATTAAATTTGAGTTGTAAATTAATTTAAATTAATTTTGTAACAACTTAAATTGAATATTTTTCTAAATATTTATTGGAAATTATTACTAAGATGGAAATAATTCATGTTATTTCATATCCATCTAAGTAAAATTTATAAATATTAAATTAAAATTTATATTTAGAATTTTTCATTCTAAATTGGAAATTTTAATTAAATAAATATATATTTAAAATAAATAGAATAAATAAAGAAAATACAACTCACTTTAAATAATGAGCTTTATTTTTATTAAGACATTCGATCTCCATTGTAGGTTTTACACCGCGTTTGTTTTAGTGAGTAATCCTCCCTAATGGAGGAACGTTCATTAGCAATTTCCCACCGTTTAATCTCGAATGATAAGTAGTTTGTAAGTGTTTGGTATGGTATAGATCACCCTAATGGTGGCGACCATACTTGACTTGCAAATTATGAAATAATGGTGGAAGCTCATAAGATAGAATTGCCTTGAATCTCGCCTAAACGGGACAACGCTGAATTCCAATCTTGATCGAATAAAAGGTTGCTAGAATGGTTATCATTTTAGATGAGCTGACAACTCTATTCAATGGATGATGCTTTGACTCTCGCCTAAACGGGACACTGTATCAGTTTGTTGAAAAACCTTAGAAATTATTTAGGATTGTAAGTTTTAGTATTTTCACTTGTCATTCCTACTTGCTATATGTTTATAATTTCTGAATTGTGTAGGAATTTATATTGAACCATGTTATTTTCTGTTATTAAGCTGTAGTTTAATTTCGAATCTTCATTGTTGGTCTAACTTGGCTTGTTTATCTAATGAGATAAATCCATACATAATAGTGTTAGATCTCGAAAGATAAATATTGTATATGCGACATCTAGCTGTTCATCAATTGATGACACCTTAGACTAGTATTTTTACGATATGAAACAAGAAGGTTGTATAAATAAGATTACTTTGACTTTCGCTAATCGAAGCATCGTTGGATTCTTATTTTAAACGAAATTATCCTAATTCCTCTTAGCTTATTCATTTCGAATTAGCTCAATAACATATCATTGGATGAATGGTCTATAAATCATTTCATGTCATTCTATATTTTCTCTTAATAAATTAAATGACGCTTATGATTATAATCCCGAAATTCTATTCCCAATTGATATAAATCCTCAATCTTAGAAATCTGCTGCTTGTATGGGCAAATCAGACTTAGAATTAAATTAGTAGTGGTGGTCCAAGATAGAATTACTCATTATATTTGGTATATATTTTAAGTCTTTGACTTTAATTTTAGATTCCAGATAGAAATTTTCTTATATTTCTAATTCCAGATACAATACAGTTACACTTTCTCAACTGTTTAATATCCATCTTTTATTAATGGATTCAAACTGCATGGAATATGAGTTAGGTATTCTGTGACCAGGATCCACTTGCACTATTCTAAGAATTCTTTTATAAACCTGAGTCATCAAAAGACACTACCACATTTTTTTTAATCTATGGCATTTGTATCTTGTTCATAGTGGATTTGACAAGATCAATTTTTGCAAAGAGATAATATGCCTATATCCACTGAAAGTAGTTCATCTCATTCGCAGATGGATGTACATTCAGGGGTGGATATGAGTTTTTCGTTGTATTCTTAAAACGTAACTCTAGATTATACCTTATGCAAAGAAATTTGAAATGTTTGAAAATTTTCATAAATTTCTAGCAATGGTTAAAACCATTAAGGTAAGTGGTTAAAGATCTTGCGAACTGATAGGGGTGGAGAAATAGCTAGTAGATATGCAGTTCAAAGATCATTAAATTTATTTTTGAATTATATCCAAACTTACCTCCCCAGAAATTTCGAGTTGCATGTTGATGATTAGTTACTAGTCATTGCCTAAATCCTTCTATGGTAATACAAGTTCAGAATGATGTAATGGTTGTATACTTAATGTAAATCATTACTAGATTCATGAATGACCTAATCAAAATCTTAAGAAAAGCTAGAACTATTAACCATGGTTTGTTAGCTATTCTAAGTGATTAGGGGTGGACCATCCCATAGTCAATAGATAAGAAAGTGTTTGTTCAAACAAATACTACTTTTCTAAGATAATGACTAAGTCTGAAAATAAAGTGGCAAATAAAGGAGATATTTAATTCTTGATTCCAAAAGTGTTCTATCATCTTATTTGACATATGATGATCCCACTGCCTCTGTTGTCTTGTCACAACCAAATAGGTAATACCATTTAGTTTTCTTAGACATAATTCACGGTACCTTGTCGTAGTGGGAGAGTTTCTAGGAACTCACCTTCTTATGACTTGGGAGACACTAGTGATTAAAATCCATTGTGAGTTTAAACAAGTAATGGATTGTCAAGATAAGAAACTAAGAAGAAAAGCCAATAGAACTATCGTTTAATCCATTCACATGGAATAACCTAAAGTTTTCTAATACAAGGACATAAAAGGAAATTTTCGTTTATAAGTCTATTCAATGGACTTAACAAAACTTTCTATTCCTAGTATTATAGGTTTGAGTTTATCTGAACCTATGGCTTGTGGTATACCTGGTAATTACTTACTCTAATGCAAGCAACTTACTTTAGTAAGATGCTGAAGCATTTTCTTTCTAATGGCAATCTATAGAAGCTTCACAACTTCTTAGGCATAGATTTTATTTATCTAAGGAAAAGTCTCAACTATTCCAGAAAAGATAAAGCCATGAAAGAATTTGTTAAATCAACAGTGAGAGGTCTTAGATATGCTTTTGTATGCCTTAGACCAGACACCTGCTGTTGAGTGGGAGTAATGAGTAGGTATCAGATTAATCCAGGAAAAGAACATTGGAAGACAATCAAGTAAATCTTAAGATTAAGAAGAGGAACTATATGTTAGTCTATAAGGGTGTGTTTAAAACACTTAGACTACACCATATCAGATTTCGAAATTTGCCTTTGTGCTAGTAAATCTTTCTGATAAGATGGTGGTTACTCTGGGGGTGGAATAGTGATTTTGGAGAAGTGTAAAAACCTATCTAAAGTCTCTAGGTCTACCAGGAAGGGACTGAATGTTAAAGTTACAGGAAAGGTACTTATTCAGTCTAAGGAAAGTTCTATACATTTTTGGCACCATTCCAAATTGCCTAAACTACTAGTGTTAATTTCCTGATTAACCAAACGTAGTTGCCAAAGGTATAAGAATCCAGTATCCTAAGAGAGTAGACATATAAAGAGGAATTTCATAATATCAATAATTTTGTGATTAAGGAAGAGGAATGGTGGAGAAAAGGTTGTGGTTAATTCAACCTTTCAGATCATATTACGAGGAGTTTACTACTACTACACTTGATTTGTATATCAAGGTGTTGAGATTATTTGAAACACACTTTTTATTTTATATTAGTGCAAGTGGGAGTTTGTTGGGTTTTATGCCCTAAATAAAACTCATTTCAATATAATCAGATTTACTTATTAATATAGATCAGAAATAACATTTAATGTTGCATGGTTCACATGATTTATTTCATGATTATATGTACATAATGTATAGATTCATCTGAAACCCTTTTCATATACTTGATCCTGTTTATTGTGCCGTCAACACATTGGAAAGAAAACATGACTATGTGAATAAAGTTTCCTAGATTTATCAGACATAGGGTTTTACTGATATGATAATCTACAACAGAGTTTACTTGCATTTGGAGAAGTGCTATGTTCTTTCCAGAGCATTGGTTAAAGTAAAGCTCAGGTTGGATGCATAGAGTATGCATCGGAAGGGACCGATATTGAACTTTGACTTAGATTTATTAAACTAACCGTAATATCTATTCAAGTCAATATCGCCTAGTTGATCCTAGATCAAATGATCTTAATCCTGATATGATTAGGCTCAATCTTGAGAGGCTATTCGTGTTCTTTGATTTGTTAGTTAAGCCTACTTTTAGGTCAGGGTGATACGTACATTTTGGGAACACGGTAGTGCAATTGAGTGGGATAAACATGGAGTCTATAGCTTCTATCTGGTGAATAGTAAGCAAAGGATGATCTCCTACGAGCTTGAGCAAACGAACATAAATGGTGGAGTACTCATTTCACATAAGTTGAAATATCATTTATACGGGGTCAAGTGTTTTAAGGAATATATACATTGTAGGGTGTAACGGTAATTTCATCCCTTTACAGTGTAGATCATTCATATAGAGGATCAGTGATCATATTAGGATTATAACAATGGATAACTAATGATGTGTCTATATGGTGGAACATATAGAGCATTCTATATAACTGAGAGTGCAATTCTAAGTTCTATGCGTGGATTCAACGAAGAATTAATAAGTTAGTGAATTTTAGTAATAAATTCTTGATCTACTTATTGGAAGCTCGGTTATATAGACCCATGGTCCCCGCACTAGTTGAGATAATATTGCTTGTAAGACTCATGTAATTGGTTTTGATTAATCAATTATAATTCTCAAATTAGACTATGTCTATTTGTGAATTTTTTCACTAAGTAAGGGCGAAATTGTAAAGAAAGAGTTTTAGGGGCATATTTGTTAATCATGATACTTTGTATGGTTCAATTAATAAATATGATAAATGACATTATTATTTAATATTTATTTATATTTATTAAATAGTTAGAATTGGCATTTAAATGGTTGAATTAGAAAATTGGCGTTTTTGAGAAAATCAGATGCAGAAAAGGTAAAACTGCAAAATTGCAAAAAGTGAGGCCCAAATCCACTTGTATAGGGCCAGCCACTTTTGTAGGAAATTTAAACTGATATTTTCATTATTTTAATGGCAAATAATTCAAACCTAACCCTAGTGGAATGCTATAAATAGATAGTGAAGGCTTCAGGAAATTTACACACTTAATTTTCTATTTTTCCTTCAGAGAAAAACCTGAGTCTTCTCTCTCCCTATCTTTGGCCGAACCCACTCTCTCTCTCTCTCTTCGTCAATGAGATTTCGAAATTCTTAGTGTAACAGTAGTGCCCACACACAGCAAGTGATACCTCAATCATAGTGAGGAAGATCGTGAAGAAAGACTTTTAGCAAGAAGGAGTTTCAGCACCAAAGATTCAGAGAAAGAGATCCAGGTTCAGATACTGATAATGCTCTGCTACAGAAAGGAATCAAGGGCTAGATATCTGAACGGAAGGAGTCATATTATTCCGCTGCACCCAATGTAAGGTTTCCTAAACTTTATATGTGTTTATTTCATCATTTTAAAAAGTTCATATTTAGGGTGTTAATAAACATACTTGTGAGTAGATCTAAGATCCTGGTAAAATAAATTCCAACACATACATGTATATAGTACTATTTGTTTAGATCTTTTATTACTGAAATAATAGTCATATAATGAAGGTAGTTTGTTTTGTACTTTGGTGTTTATTTTTTTTTTTTTGAGTTAAGTTTAGTGTTGTGTTGGTTGGAATGGTAATGATAATGACGTAGAGGTATAGAATAAAATGGAGAGAACAATGAAAATGATGCGGGCTTTCATGCCTAAGTTCACCACACTCCCACGCGAACATAGCCACCTAGACTAAGGTTACAATGCCCCATTCACTGCCTTGGCGCACCACGCTTGAATGAACACGCATCACAAAGAGGTTATCAAACAACAGATCCTCCTGCTCCAGTTGGCCTAGAAGAACCAAACCAAGAGCCTGGGACTGCAACTGTTTAAACCTTTCCTTTATCTCTTTTTTTTATATACCTTATTCAGCCTTCGGGCCTTTTCTAAGACATCTTGACCGGCCAAGCGGTCTTTAAACTTGGAATTATTTTTCTTTTTTTGGACAACGGGCTGACCGGGCATCTTTTAATCCTGGTACTATGTGCTTTTGTCATCCTTAATGAATGTCATTCTCTGTTTATAATTGTCGTGCAATTGTGATTATTTTATTTTTACCAAATTCTTTGTACAGGTATAGGTGCCCCCTGTTATAGTGAGATTTCTCTCACCTAGAAACTCGAGACCAGACTCTTATTTAGAGGACACGTGTACTCAGATTTCCCAATGAAAGATGAGAAGTTTGTAAGAGATTCCTCGAAGTTTAAACCTCGCCCAAGATAAAGTCAGTGTGATACTGCGAGTATGACCCAAGTCTGATCGCATAACTATAACTCGTATTATGCGGGATAGGAGAATGGATCTAACTCGCGTATATCGGGATATGTGCGAGTATCCTCTCCATATTCCTGCTTAAGCATAAAGATCGATTCTTTATAATGCGAGTTGGTCCCGATGACCCAACAGCCTTGATAAGCCAATATAGACTCGCATGTCTAGGTTCTATCAGCTCATCATACGATGTCCACAAAGGCGACTCGATAAGAACGCAGACATCCTAAACGTAATTAAGTGTTAGGCCCGCGAGCTTAACATTAGAATATGAACAGTCAACTCCCATGTTAAAAGGGCGCATACATTGCTTAATTTAGTAACTGCTATTCATTTATTGATGTTTACGTTATTTAGTTTAGTTATTGTAATTCAATGTGTAAACGGATTGACAGTGAATGCAATCTTTGTATAACTAATTGGACACCTGCTTTGTATATAAAGGGGTGATCCACCGTGAAATGGGACGACGAAACTCTTGCTACATTGGACTAAGCAGACCGTGATCTGACTGAACCACTAAAATCCTCTGTCTTATTGTTGTTTCCAGTTTTCTGTTAAGCATTTCATATTCCCAGTTCGAGTACTCGCCGTTCTAGGTTGAATACTCGCAATTGTTCTTCAGTCGATTTTCTTCTTGTCATTAATAATATTTTATACATTCGGTGTTGCGAATTTTGCTCGACAACACCCCTCAAGTGACCGAGCAGACATATGACTCTTGGTCACTTGTCTTTCGCAAATATATTGCTTATCTGTTCGGTGTTTTGGGTCCGACTAAACCTTTTGTACGCACTTTAGGTAAATTATAATCATGCTGATTTTTTCGACTTAATAGAATTGGAAATACTATCTTTATTCATTTATTGATCGAAAATGTATTTGTTACCGTAGTAACTTACATCAGAGCCATTTTATCTAATCTGATCTTTTAGCTTATCATGAAATAAAACAAATTGCAGACATAAGAAACTGTACTTTCAAGTGGTGTTGCCGACCTGAGTACTTT
This sequence comes from Cannabis sativa, assembly GCF_029168945.1. NCBI lineage: Eukaryota > Viridiplantae > Streptophyta > Magnoliopsida > Rosales > Cannabaceae > Cannabis > Cannabis sativa. The sequence goes on along the minus strand of NC_083609.1, from coordinate 38,932,795 downwards.
TGTTTCTGAAACCTTTGCCCGTAGTCTGCCCACAAGGCCATTCACTTAGAAGCGAATGTTCATTTACTACTTTAAAATGGTCTAGCCGACCTGAGTACTTTATTGGTAGTATTTTCTTAAATGTTCTCCATTCCAGTACCGTGGTACTAGAATGAGTTGCATTTTTTTGTCATACTTACCTAATTTGTATGCTCCGGAGTCGAGAACTTTGATCACTTGGTATGGTCCTTCCCAGTTGGGTCCTAGTACACCTGACGTGCTATCTTTGGTGTTTAGGAATACCCTTCTTAGGACCATGTCTCCCACAAAGAATTTCTGAGCTTTCGCTTGTTTGTTGAAATATCAAGCTACTTTTTGTTGATGAGCTATCAACTTTAAGTATGCAGTTGCTCGTTTTTCTTCGATTTCATCAAGTGATTCTGCAAGGAGTATGTGATTGGTACCTTGATCGTACGTCAATATTTTGTGGGAAGGTGGCTCGAGTTCGACGGGCAGCATAGCTTCATAACCGTACGCCATCACAAATGGTGTCTGACCGGTTGCTATTTTTTCTATTGTACGGTATGACCATAGAACTTCGGGGAGTTCTTCTGGCCAATTTCCTTTGGCATCTTCGAGTTTCTTCTTTAGTGTATCCTTCAAGGTTTTGTTCACTGCTTCAACTTGACTGTTTGCTTGAGGATGTGCCACTGCGGAGAAACTTTTGATGATACCATGGTTCGCACAGAGTTCAGTGAAAGATTGGCTGTCGAACTGTTTGCCATTGTCCGAGACTATTTTGTACGGTAGTCCGAACCGGCAGATGATGTTCTTCACTAGAAAGTCTTGAACCTTCTTTGATGTGATGGTTGCAAGTGTTTCGGCTTCTGTCCACTTAGTACAGTAGTCGAATGCCACCACTGCGTACTGCACTCCGCCTTTACCTTTAGGTAACTGTCCGATTAGGTCAATTCCGCAAATGGCAAAGGGCCATAGACTTTGCATCTGTGTCAGCTCGTTGGGTTGAGCTCTTGGTATCTTTGAAAATCTCTGGCATTTGTCGCACTTCTTGGCATAGGCTCTCAAATCTTCAATGATCGTTGGCCAGAAGTAGCCTTGCCTTAGAATTTTCCTTGATAAGTTCTGTCCGGCTGCGTGATTTCCATAGAATCCATCGTGAACTTCAAATAGAAGCCGTGAAGATTCGATTTCTTCAGTGCCAGTGATGCTAGGCTTTTCGAGGAACTGGATAGGGACCAGGTTTGCCTTGTCACTTGTATTGCCGCTCGCCAATCGAGCTAACGCATCTGCAGTTGTATTTTCTTCTCTTGAAATTTTTCTGAGACCGTAGCTTTTGAATTGTGCGAGCAGATAGTGTATTTTGCTCAGATATGCTATCACTTTTTCTGCTCGAGCCTCGTATTCGCCGGATACATGATTTACCAACAGCTGTGAATCACTACAGATCTCAATATGTTCGGCCTTCATTTCCTTTGCTAGTTTAAGTCCAGCGATTAGGGCCTCGTATTCGGCTTCGTTGTTAGAGGCTTTGAATCCGAATTTGACCGCAGCGTGCAGGTGTTGCCCCCCAGGTGTGACAAGGGCAATTCTTGCACTAGATAGTTGATCTGTCGCTAACCCATCCACATGTAGCTTCCTGATCGGTTTGTCTTCAATATTACTTGGCAGTGGTATTGGCTCGGGATCGCTTTCTGGTATGCTTTCTGTTTTGCTTGGGCATTCCACCACAAAGTCAGCCAAGGCTTGGCCTTTGATAGCTTTCCGAGGTTGGAAGTTGATTTCATACTGACCCAATTCTACCGCCCGCATGAGTAATCGTCCAGAGGCATCTGGCTTCTGCAGTATTTGTCGTAGTGGTTGGTCGTTATACACCCTAACAGGATGAGCTTGAAAGTAAGGCCTCAGCTTCCTTGTTGCTAGAATGAGGCAGTAGGCGAGCTTTTCTATCAACAGATATCGGCCTTCAGCTTCGAAAAGTCTTTTACTGATGTAATAGACTTGATGTTGCACGCTGTCCTCTTCTCTGATCAGCACGGCACTCACGGCTTGCTCCGTAACTGCTAGGTATATTCCCAGTTCCTCACAGTCTAGAGGTTTAGAAAGGACGGAAGGTTTTGCGAGTTGTGCCTTTAAATCTTGAAGAGGTTTTTCACATTCTTCTGTCCACTCGAACTTTTTGTTTCCTCACAGGATGTTGAAGAATGGAACACATTTATCCGTTGATTTTGACACGAATCTACTAAGTCCGGCGATTCGACCAGTTAGGCTTTGCACCTCTTTGGTTTTTGTTGGCGAGTTCATATCCAGGAATGCTTGGATTTTTTCTATATTGGCTTCAATTCCAAGAGCATTGACGATGAAGCCTAGAAACTTTCCCGAAATAACTCCAAAGGAGCATTTTTAGGGATTTAGTTTCATGTTGTATTTCGTGAGGACTTTGAAACATTCGTCCAGGTTGTCTATGTGCCCCCCAGCCTTTCTGGATTTGACGAGCATGTCATCCACGTACACTTCCATATTCCTGCCGATCTGGTCTTTAAACATCTTGTTGACCAATCTTTGGTATGTAGCTCCGGCGTTTTTTAGACCAAACGGCATGACTTTGTAGCAGTAGAGACCCATGTCCGTGTTGGATTTATTTTACCAGGATCTTAGATCTACTCACAAGTATGTTGACTAACAACCTAAATATGAACTTCTAAAACGAGTATAAGTAAACACATATAAAGTATGAGAAACCTTACATTGGATGCAGCGGAATAATATGTCTCCTTCCACTGAAATCTCTAACCCTTGTATCCTTTCTGTTTCAGAATATTATCAAGATCTGAGCCCAAATGTCCTTCTTTGTTGAATCTGAATTCTTCACAGTCTTCCTCACTATGATTGGGGTACTACTTGTTGTGTGTGGGCACTACTCTATCACTTAGAGATTTCGAAACAAGGAAGAAGAAAGAGAGAGAGATGTGGCGGCTCAGGAAAATTTCTGTGAAAGGAATGAGATGCAATTGTGTTGTGTGTGTTTCCTGAAGCCTTTACTTTCTATTTATAGAATACCACACAGGGTTAGGGTTGAATTACTTGGCATTAAACTAATGAAAAAAATTAAATGATAAAGGCAATGCATGTGGTCGGCCATGGCAATATGGAAATAGGCATCACTTTTGCAACTTTGCTATTTTATCATTTCTGTTTCCCATTTTCTCAAAAACTGCCAATTTTCACACTCAACCATATAAATGTCAATTCTAACTATTTAATTGTTGGAAATTTTTTTACCAGGATCTTATATCTACTCACAAGTATGTTTATTAACACCCTAAATATGAACTTTCTAGAACGATAAATTAAACACATATAAAGTTTAGGAAACCTTACATTGGGTGCAGCGGAATATAATGACTCCTTCCGTTCAGATATCTAGCCCTTGATTCCTTTCTGTAGCAGAGCATTATCAATATCTGAACCTGGATCTCTTTCTCTGAATCTTTGATGCTGAAACTCCTTCTTGCTGAAAGTCTTTCTTCACGATCTTCCTCACTATGATTGAGGTATCACTTGCTGTGTGTGGGCACTACTCATACACTAAGGACTTCGAAATCTCAATGAGGAAGAGAGAGAGAGTGGGTTCGGCCAAAGATAGGGAGAGAGAAGGCTCAATTTTTTCTGAATGAAAAAGTAGAAAATTTAAGTGTAATTTTTCTGAAGCCTTCACTATCTATTTATAGCATTCCACTAGGGTTAGGTTTGAATTATTTGCCATTAAAATAATGAAAATATCAGAGGGAAAAACCCTACAAAAGTGGCCAACCCTACATAGTGGATTTGGGCCTCACTTTTTGCAATTTTGCAGTTTTATCTTTTCTGCATCTGATTTTCTCAAAAACGCCAATTTTCTAATTCAACCATTCAAATGCCAATTCTAACTATTTAATAACTATAAATAATTATTAAATAATATTGTCATTTATCATATTATTAATTGAACCATACAAAGTATCATAATTAACAAATATGCCCCTAAAACTCTTTCTTTACAATTTCGCCCTTACTTGGTGAAAAATTCACAAAAAAGACATAGTCTAATTTGAGAATTATAATTGATTAATCAAAACCAATTATATGAGTCTTACAAGCAATATTATCTCAACTAGTGCAGGGACCATGGCTCTATATAACCGAACTTCCAATAAGTAGATCAAGAATTTAGCACTAAAATTCACTAACTTATTAATTCTTCGTTGAATCCACGCATAGAACTTAGAATTGCACTCTCAGTATATAGAATGCTCTATATGTTCCACCATATAGACACATCATTAGTTATCCATTGTTATAATCCTAATGTGATCAATGATCCTCTATATGAATGATCTACACTGTAAAGGGATTAAATTACCGTTACACCCTACAATGTATTTATTCCTTCAAACACTTGACCCTGTATAAATGATATTTCAGCTTATGTGAAATGAGTACTCCACCATTTATGTTCGTTTGGTCAAGCTCGAAGGAGATCATCCTTTGCTTACTATTCGCCAGATAGAAGCTATAGATTCCATGTTTATGATAGCGCTCCCACTCAATTGCACTACCGTGTTCCCAAAATGTACGTATCACCCTGACCTAAAAGTAGGCTTAACTAACAAATCAAAGAACACGAATACCCTTTCAAGATTGAGCCTAATTATAACAGGATTAAGAACATTTGATCTAGGATCAACTAGGCGATATTGACTTGAATAGATATTACGGTAACTTTAATAAATCTAAGTCAAAGTTTAATATCGGTCCCTTCCGATGCATACTCCATGCCTCCAACCTGAGCTTTACTTTAACCAATGCTCTGGAAAGAACATAGCACTTCTCCAAATGCAAGTAAACTCTGTTGTAGATTATCATATCAGTAAAACCCTATGTCTGATAAATCTAGGAAACTTTATTCACATAGTCATGTTTACTTTCCAATGTGTTGACGGCACAATAAACAGGATCAAGTATGTGAAAAGGGTTTCAGATAAATTCATACATTATGTACATATAATCATGAAATAAACATTGTGAACCATGCAACATTAAATGTTATTTCTGATCTATATTAATAAGTAAATCTGATTATATTGAAATGAGTTTTATTTAGGGCATAAAACCCAACATTAATAACTATAATTAATTATTAAATAATATTGTCATTTATTATATTTATTAATTAGACTAACCAAAGTCTCTTAATTAATAAATATACCCTATAAACTCTTTCTTTACAGTTTCGCCCTTAATAAGTGATAAATTCACAAATAGACATAGTCTAACTTGAGAATTATAATTGATTAATTAAAACCAATTAAATGAGTCTTACAAGTAGTATTGTCTCAACTAGTGTGGGGACCATGGGCCTATATATCTGAGCTTCCAATAAGAAGATCAAGAATTTACATCTTAAATTCACTAACTTATTAATTCTTCGTTGAATCCACACATAGAACTTTGAATTGCACTCTCAGCTATACAGAACGCTCTATATGTTCCACCATACAGATACGCCATTAAATTACCGTAACACCGTACAATGTATTTTTATCCTTAAAACACTTAACCCTGTATAAATGATATTTTAGCTAAGTGAAATGAGTACTCCACCATTTATTTTCATTTGGTTAAGCTCGAAGGAAATCATCCTTTACTTTCTATTTGCTAGATTGAAGCTATAGATTCCATATTTATGTTAGCGCTCCCACTCAATTGCACTACCGTGTTCCCAAAATGTACGTATCACCCTGACCCAAAAGTAGGCTTAACTAACAAATCAAAGAACACGAACAACACTCTTGAGATTGAACCTAATCATATCAGGATTAAGATCATTTGATCTAGGATCAACTAAGTGATATTGAATTGAATAGATATTGCGGTAAGTTTAATAAATCTATATCAAAGTTCAATATCGGTCCATTCCGATGCATACTCCATGCATCCAACCCAAGCTTTACATTAACCAATGCTCTGGAAATAACATAGCATTTCTCCAAATGCAAGTAAACTCTGTTGTAGATTGTCATATCAGTAAAACCCCAGTGTTTTGATAAATCTAGGAATCTTTAATCACATAGTCATGTTTACTTTCCACTGTGTTGACAACACAATAAACATGATCAAGTATGTGAAAAGGGGTTTGGATGAATTTATAAATCAAATAGACAAACAATTGATAAGGTGAACCAAAACATACACAAATGAATGAAAAATACTTCTGTTTCTTTATTGATATTGAATAATCTGGATTACATTGAAATGGAGTTTTATTTAGGGCATAAAACCCAACAAACTACCACTTGTACTAATATAAAACTAATCAGTACATATCAATTAATCTTAAATTCTGACGGTGCTTTTCAAATGCAGTCACTGCCAACATTTTGGTGAATGGATCAGCTAAGTTGTCTTCTGTGTCCACTTTTTCCACCAGTACATCCCCTCTTGCCACATATTCTCTGATGATATGATATTTCCTTTCTATATGTTTGCTTCTCTTGTGGCTTCGAGGTTCCTTATTGTTGGCTATTGCTCCATTGTTATCACAAAGTAAGACTAGAGGCTTTTCCATTCCAGGCACGACACCAAGTCTGGTGAAGAACTTTCTCAGCCAGACAGCCTCTTTAACAGCTTCTGCTGCACCTATGTATTCTGCCTCCATGGTAGAATCTGAAATCGCAATTTTTTTTGCACTTCTCCAAACCACTGCTCCACCCCCAAGAGTAAACACCATCCTAGATGTAGATTTCCTATCTTGAAGACATGCCTGAAAATCTGAGTCGGTATAGCCTATGGGATTTAAAGCACCACCCTTGTAGACTAACACGTAATCTCTTGTACTCTTCAAGTATTTTAAAATATACTTAACAGCATTCCAATGTTACTGACCTGGATTTGACTGATACCTGCTCACGATTCCAACTTCATAGCAGATGTCCGGTCTAGTGCATAACATTGCATACATTAGAGTTCCAACTGAAGAAGCATAAGGAACTTTTACCATGTCCTCTATCTCTTGAGCATTAGTAGGACACTGTTCCTTAGATAGACGGATACCATATCTAGAAGGCATATTCGCCCCTTTGGTGTTGGTCATGGAGAATCTCTCTAAAACTTTGTCAATGTAAGTTGTTTGAGAGAGAGCAAGGGATCTGTTCTTCCGGTTTCTAATAATTTGAATATTGAGAACAAAGGCAGCCTCACCCAAATCTTTCATATCGAATTGAGTGTCAAGCCATTCCTTGATGTCAGTCATTTTCTTGATATTGTTGCCAATGATCAAAATGTCGTCAACATAGAGGACAAGGAATACTACTACTTGGTCTTCCTTGAGGTGTTAAACATAAGGTTTGAAAGTGCAACTTGTAGATTTTTAATGATCCAGATTACCAAGTTGATTATCTTTAGATTGATTGATTTCAAGTTATGAATTATGAACATGAATTAATAGTCAAGCAGTAAATCACACAACAATTTACAAGCTTCATCTGCACAGAGAACACATCTCAGCCGACTAGTGCTTGGGTTCCCCGAACCAGGGTAAATTCATCTACTAATTCTCAAGGGTTCATATTACAATTTCCAATTCTCTCTAAAGGAATCAAATACAACCTTAACAGCAATTAGTAATGAATTACCAACAACAATCAAGAACACTGATTGTTAATGCACAATCCCTTGTGCAGCAACTGAGCTCTTCTTGAACACGTCTTCAGCCTAAAATCCCTTCAGATCTGATGATGAAGATGACACTGAACTCCCTTCAGTTTGAACTCAGCAATTCCAAATTCAGATCTTTTCTCCATTGATGAACATCCTCAAGCTCCAAGATCTGACCTGTAATCACAACAACAAGAAACAAGATACAACTCTATCTCCACACACAACTGAAATAACTGTCTGAACGATTTAATTGATAAAAAATTTACTAACCTAAACCGACTATTTATATATCCACAAAATAAGTCCACCTGGCACTAACTAATACTTAACTGAAACTCACGTAACAGAACGCTAGTGCAGATATAACAGACTAAAAATCCAGATACGACTAGACATTGAACAGAACAAACACTGTCACAAAATAATGACACTAACATTCTCCCCCTTGACAGGTTATGTTCAATGACTAACAAGCAAAACTAAAGACCACAAAAAAAACAGAGTTAATAATCCAGATATAAATGTCTTTAGGAATATAAACAAAGCCACTACAAAAACAAAACGAATTACAAATATCTCCCCCTTCATTGAATATGATCTCTGGGTTCCTGTGATGTGCCAGACTCCCCCTGGGAAGGTGGTCCAGTCGACACCAAGGGTGTTGCAGAGTCAGCTGGAGGATCTAGATCAGGTTGTGCTGAACTGGTAACAGGATCAAAGGCTGAAGACTCCCCCTGCATATGTGCATTACTTCCAGACGTGTCTGATGATGCACCAAATGAATCACGATGAAACTCAGGCAGAGAATCCCCAGGAAAATGGTGCAAAGGAGTGGACTTGATAGAGCAAACCATTTGATACATGGAGGCCTCAAAGGCAAGCTTACGCTTTTGATCCTTCTTATAGCGTTTGGCAAAAGATTGGAACTCAGAAAACATTTGTACCTGCCAGCTGGAATCCGAAAGCCCTTTGAACATAGGAGACTTGCCTTTACTAACTTTGGTTCCAGAGGGAGTGGTTGAAGAAGGCTTCCTATTGACCACCGAGAGAAAGCTCTTACTGAGAACTGGATTCTGAACTTGATAATCATGTGTTGTGAGAGGAGGGTGAGCATCCATAAGAACTCGTTGAACTAAACTTGGAAATGGTAGCTTGTTACGAGTGCCAGTAGTTTCTGAGGCTTCAAGTACCCGTTCAAAAATGAGCGAGGGCAGATCAATGGACACATTAGTGCCTACAACATACAAGAACTTGCCAATCTCAAGTGTAACAGCAGACAAATGAGAATTAGGAAACCAATTGTACAAGGCTACCCGATGAAGAACCCTATAGAATGGAGTCAGATAAGTGACCAGGATTTCCTGTTTGTCCCAAATATAGTCATCCCTGCCAGTTAGCACTCTACCCATCAAAGATTGATCTGGATTGAAGTGTTTCCCATATGTTGGTTTCCTAATGGACTCAACTTTCAATAAAGCTGCAATAGTGGATGGACCAAAAGGAACTCTATGACCCCTAACAAAGGCACTCACACACCCTTGATGACCCTCAACAATAACAGTTCTATCGAGATTGGCATAGAATTCTCGAACTAAGATGGGATGAGGAACAGACAAGTTAGTGATCGTGTTTACCCATTTCCTAAGTTTTAAAAACTCATGCAGTTCAGGAAAATCATCTAATATGACCACTTGTTCGAACCAAAGCTCACGACTGCCAAACCACCGTTGATAGACAGAGGCTTTAGAGGCATCAACAAAACATTGTACTGTTGCTGGGTCGACAGTTGATATAGGTGCTTTGGGAAGTTTGGACTTTTTAGAACCTCTAGACGACCGTTTGGGAGATGACTCTGTAGAGGCAACTGGAGTGGGTTTTTTCTTGGATTTCTTTTCAGGTGGATGATACGTGGTGTCAGTTGAGGATTTTCGTTTGGTTTGAACACGTTCACTGGTTGGGGTAGGAATAGAGACCTTAGATGGAGGACGAGGAGGGCCTACAGGTTTCGAGGGAGACTGGTGACTCGACGAAGAACGAGTGACTCGTTTTGACACAGGTGGGGAAGGAGATGACAGTGAAGGTCGAACCTTTCTAGAGATAGGAGGAGCCTTACCTAGAAACGTACGAGGTTTCTGACTGACCGGAGGTGAGGGTGGAGACGGAGTCGACTGAGGACTTGAGGAATGTGCAGAACCACCAATCGCCAACTGGTAGAGGACAATGTCACGACAGGGATTAGGCAGTCCAGACTCGACTATAGGAGCCACTGTAGGATCACCAGTCAATGCCATGGATGGAACAGCCATAGCAACAGGGGGTACAACAATGGGTGTGATATTTTCCATGATAGAGAGGGAAAAAATTTTGAATGATGCAGAGCTTAGGGTTTCTGAGAAGAAAGTGAAGAAGTGAGATTGATCACTTTCCGTAGGCCTCAAGTATAGGTACCCTAACACAACTGACCAGGCAAAAAAAATGATGATGATTTTTGTTTTAAAATTTGATTTTTGCCAAGGAAAACGTACGCGCCCAAATTGAATATTTGCTACCACATAATATGGCACACTAAACGAAACAAACCAACGTCATCAGGAAATTAATGTAGTAAAGAAACCAGAAAAATGTGACAAATATACCAACAATATTTGCATTCAGCCCACACTTAGACAAAAGAGAGAATAATAAAAACTTAGAGATACTCAAATTTTAAGAAAAAAATGGTATCAACTGATCAATGAATACAGTTTCTGAGTACACACGTAATGCACACCTTGAGCAACAGATCATTACCCCTTCCCAAGCCACAATGATACTCATGAGAGCACTAAACCTTGAATCTCCATACGTGTGTGAACAGTGATCTCATGTGGTCCAAGAAGAGTGAATATCAGCTGGACCACTCTCTCAACTAAGCAACAACTGATAATAGAAAAATGACGGTTTTTGTGTTTTTTTTTTATATATGAAGCCTTTTCTTTTATATATCACTCTGGCTCTTGCTTTAGTACCCAGACATGGCTTTCACTCTCTTCCAGAGATGTAGCCGTCCTCTTTGAGTACCAAGAACTAATAGAGAAGGAGCATACTACTTATTAGAAAAAGGTGTAAGAGAGCTCTTCCCATTGCATCTGGAAGAGGTAGCCTTTTTGACTGGGGTAGATTCAAGCGTAGTATCAATCAAAGTAGCATATAGTAGATGGGGAAAGACAGAATAACCCATTGCTGAAGAACTGTGACATACAAGCATACTCATAGGCAAAATTGATTGATCAGATGACACTAAGAACAGTTTAGATAGTACAGAGACCAATACATGTTCTTAAATGAGTAAAAGTTTGAGTATCTAAAGCTTTAGTGAACATATCTGCTAATTGATTCGTTGTGGGCACATGAGATATTGACATCATATTTGACTCAACTAGTTCTCGGATAAAGTGGTACCTGATGTCGATGTGTTTAGTCCGAGAGTGCTGCACAGGGTTCTTAGAGATGTTTATGGCGCTTGTACTGTCATAAAAGATGGTCAGTGTGTGTTGAGGATATCCATAATCAATAAGCATTTTATTCAGCCATATTAATTGAGTGCAGCAGCTGCCAGCTGCAATATATTCTGCTTCTGCAGTGGAAAGGGAGATGGATTGTTGTTTCTTGCTATACCACGAGACTAGGTTATTCCCAATGTAAAAGCAACGCCCTGAAGTGCTTTTCCTATCATCTATACACCCTGCCCAATCAGAGTCACTATATCCTACCAAAGAGGTATTCGTGTCACAACTATACCAAAGACCACAGTTAACTGTCCCAGCTAGATATTTGAAAATTCTTTTGACTGCAGAGAGATGAGACTGTTTAGGATTAGCTTGATACCTGGCACATAAACCTACACTAAAGGATATATCAGGATGACTCGCTGTGAGATATAGTAAGCCACCTATCATACTTCTGTATAGAGTGGGGTCTATAGGGTCACCAGACTCATCTCGTGACAATTTGGATGTGGTGCCTATTGGTGTATGTGCATGCTTGACCTGAGAGAATCCAAACTTATCTAACATAGACTTGACATATTTGGACTGTGAAATGAATGTGCCATGATCTAGTTGTTTTATTTCGAGTCCTAGAAAGAAGGTAAGGTCACCAATTAAACTCATTTCAAACTCAGTAGTCATTAAAGTGACAAATGTTTGGACTTCACTATCACAAGTTGAGCCAAAAACGATGTCATCAACATATATTAGGGCAACAAAAATTCCTTTGTCAATATGTTTAATGAATAGAGTGCTATCTGCAGTACCTCGAGTGAAGCCATGAGAGATGAGAAATGAGGTGAGTCTATCATACCACGCACGTGGGGCCTATTTCAGTCCATATAAGGCTTTATTGAACTTGTACACATGGTGTGGATGATGTGAATCTTGAAATCCCTGTGGTTGATTGACATAGACTTCCTCTTGAATAACCCCATTGAGAAATGCACTCTTGACGTCCATTTGGAAGAGTTTGATCTTCAGAAAGCATGCAATGATGAGAAGTAGGCGTATGGATTCTAATCGTGCCACTGGTGCAAATGTTTCATCAAAGTCGATGCCTTCGACCTGACTATATCCTTGAGCCACAAGCCGAGTTTTATTTCGAGTCACTGTCCCAAATTCATCAGACTTGTTTCTAAACAGCCATTTTGTCCCTATAACATTTGCACCATCTGGCCGAGGGACAATTATCCATACACCAAGTCTCTTTAAATTTCCCATTTCATCCTGCATGGCAGCCAACCAGAACTCATCTAACAAAGCATCTCGAACACTTTTGGGCTCAATCTGTGACAGATAGCAGGCAAAGGCTAACAAATTCTGCAGTTTTCGTCTAGTGACCATGGTATCATTCGGATTTCCTATGACAGTGGCCTGAGGATGAGCTTTCTCAACCCAGGATGGGGGTCCGTTTTTATGTAATTTGGCTTGTTGGGGTTCTTTGGTCAGGGCACTATCAACTTCATTTCCTCTTCTTGGATCACTGGCACTTGCTTGATTGTCACCTGATATGCCTGGTGCTGTATTTAGAGACTCTGTAGGTGTGTCAGGATACACTTGAGGCTGTCTAGTGAGAACTGGTCTAGAGCCAGAGAGAACAGGAGAATCATCTTCGATCCACACTTCTTCATCTCCTTCTAAATCATCAAATTTCACATTCATTGATTCGACTACAGAGAGAGTCCTTTTGTTGAATACTCTGTAAGCCTGACTGTTGGTGGAGTACCCTAGAAATGTCCCTTCATCAATCCTGGGATCAAACTTGGCCAAGTGATCCCGATCGTTCAGAACATAACACGTACATCCGAAAATGTGCATGTGGCTCACGTTAGGAGGTCTTCCTTTCCATAACTCATAAGTTGTTTGAGAGGTACCAGTGCGAAGATGAACTCTATTGCACACGTAGCAGGCAATATTGACAGCTTCAGCCCAAAATCGTTTTGAAATATCCTTGGCCTACATCATGACCCAAGCCATTTCTTGTAGAGTTCTGTTTTTTCACTCAACAACTCCATTCTGCTGAGGAGTTTTTGGGGCTGAAAACTCATGATGAATTCCCATTCCATTACAGAACTCTGAGAATATGGAATTTTCGAACTCTTTTCCATGGTCACTTCTCGGTCTAAAGACTTTTCCAACTTTTGAGTCTTTCTCAGTATCAAGGCAGAGAATAATCCAAATGTGTCAGACTTGTCTCTAAGAAATTCAACCCAGGTAAACGGAGGGTAGTCATCCACCAAGACCATTACATATCTTTTCCCACTGATACTTTCATTATGCATTGGCCCCATTAAGTCAACATGCATTAGTTCCAACACCCGAGAGGTGAGAAGTCTATTAATTGTGGGATGAGATGTCTTATGCTGTTTTCCAAGCTGACGTGTACCACATACTCTCTCCTTGGAAACTTTCATGTCAGGAATTCCCCTTACAGCTTGAAGCTTTACCAATCTTTGGAGATCTCTGTAGTTTAAATGTCCCAGCCTGTAGTGCCATAAGTCAGGTTTGTCCAAGAAGGTCCTGTTGCACACTATGGTATTGCATACAGCATAGCAGTGGTCTTCAGTTTTGTTTCCTGTTAAGACAACACACCCATCAGATGAAACTAAACATTGAGTTTTAGTGAAACTTACCGAGAGATTGTCGTCACACAATTGGCCGATGCTGATGAGATTTGCTTTGAGTCCTCTCACATATAGGACATTAGTCAGCTGAGCTGCTCCATTCACATTCACATCACCTCTCCCAGCAATCTGCCCTTTGTTACCATACCCAAAAGTGACACATCCCCCTTTTTCATCTTTGTAGTTCCCTAGCAATTTCTTATTTCCAGTCATGTGACGCGAACATCCACTGTCGAAGTACCACTGACCTTCAACAAAGGCAGACAAGGATAGCTTTGCAACCAAACCAACATCAGGATTTGGTTTGGACTTTATTTTCCATTCTCGACGACGTTTGCGTCCATGTGACTTATTTGGTTGAGGGAAACTATTTGGACGATTGACCATGGCTTTCAAGTAGTTCTGCAATTTGTAACACTTGGGACGAATATGGCCTCTCCTATTACAGAAATGACATGTAGGAATGAAATTGTCATTCTGTAGTAGATTGTTAGCATCAGTCCTCCTTCCTTCAAATTTGAGTTTAATGGGTCCAGTTGGAACCTGTCTCCTCTCAGATGAGTCAGATTCGTTAATGGTGATTGAGGTGTCAAGTAACTCATCTTCCTTCTTTGATGAATCGACATTGGAGGGCAAAGAATGCTCAACAGACAGATCATTCCCTTGTTTATATAGCATCTTATATCCTAAGGAAGTTCGATCACCATAGGGCTTCTGAAGCTATAGGGTTTGATTTATAGCAACAGTGCTGGGGGAATGAACTCTAAAGCTTGCTTGGTTCGAATTAGATCAGCTGTGAGTTTATAGATCTCATTCTCCTTTTCATAAAGAAGTCTGTTGAGATTTTTGACAGTGTCTTCTAACTTTCCTTTTTCAGTCTCCACTTGCTCTAGAGAGTTCTTTAGAGCACGGATCTGTTTAGTCATGTACTCCCATTGTGCAAACATTTCTTCATTAGCATGTTGACGACCTGTGCTATCTGCTTCTGATGAGGTGGAGACTGCATCATCTTCAGACTCAATTGGATTACAGCTTTGGGCCATGAATGCCAGTACCTGCTTTTCCTCATCTGATCCTTCACTGGCTGTGGAGTTCTTTTCCTCATCACTATCACTCCAGGTTGCTGCAAGGGCCTTTTTCTATTTTAGTGTGTTGGCGCACTCAGCCTGAATGTGACCATATCCATCACATTCTCTGCACTTAATTCCTCGGCCCTTTTGATCAGTAGAGGCTTGTCCTGGTTTGAAATTTACTCCTTTGTTTCTCTTGAGAAGATTTTCTTTGTCAGCTGGTGAATTTTTTCTGTAGTTCTTTTTCAAGAATTTTGCATAGTTTCTCGTTAACAAGGCAACCGTCTCATCTGTAATCCCATTCAAATCTTCCAGAACAGGTTTCTTGTTTTCTTGGTGAATAAGTGCAATGCTGGCATCTGACTTTTCTGTCACCACCTCCTTTTGTTTCTTGGTTTTCTTCCACGTGGACAGTGATAGCTCATAGTTTTGCAAAGATCCGATGAGTTCGTCAAGATCGAGTTCCTCAATGTTTCCAATTTCTTCGATTGAGGTAACTTTGGACATGAATCTTCTGGGGAGGACACGAAGCACCTTTCGAACTAGTTTTGAGTTAGAGTAAGTTTTCCCCAGAGCATACGATTCATTACAGATGTCACACAGTTTTGCATGGAATTCAGCCACAGACTCATCCTCCTCCATGGTATGATTTTCGAAAGCCTTTGCCAAGGCACGCAGCCTTGATTTCTTGACGGCATCAGTTCCCTCGTTCTTAATTTTCAGCTTCTCCCATGCTTCCTTAGCAATTTCACAATTGGCTATAACCTTCAATTGGTTAGTGGAGACAGCATTAAACAAGGCATGAAGAGCCTTTGAGTTGAAATTCGCTCTTTCCATTTCAACAGTGGTCCATTGACTCATAGGTTTGGGTATAACGATTTCATTCTCCATCATCGTTGGTTTCCACCACCCTTCTTCTATGGACATCCAAAGTCTTTCATCTACAGCTCTCAAGAAGGCACGCATCTTGGTTTTCCAGTATGGATAATTGGCTCCTTCCAGCATCGGAGGTCTCGAGGTGGAGCCTCCTTCTCTAAACATTTCCATCCTACACACAGAAGTTGAAAACAGACACACAAATGTTCTGTAGTTCTTTGAGAGAGAACTCAGAGGAGGTTAGTTACGACAAAATCAATCGTTAAGATTAAATCAAGAATCAAAGATCAAGAATCATACAGGAGTAGGATCTAACACAAATTTTTAGAAAATTTCAAGCTCTGATACCAAATGAAAGTGCAACTTGTAGATTTTTAATGATCTAGATTACCAAGTTGATTATCTTTAGATTGATTGATTTCAAGATATGAATTATGAACATGAATTAATAGTCAAGCAGTAAATCACACAACAATTTACAAGCTTCATCTGCACTGAGAACACATCTCAGCCGACTAGTGCTTGGGTTCCCCGAACCAGGGTAAATTCATCTACTAATTCTCAAAGGTTCATATTACGATTTCCAATTCTCTCTAAAGGAATCAAATACAACCTTAACAGCAATTAGTAATGAATTACCAACAACAATCAAGAACACTGAATGTTAATGCACAATCCCTTGTGCAGCAACTGAGCTCTTCTTCAACACGTCTTCAACCTGAAATCCCTTCAGATCTGATGATGAAGATGACAGTGAACTCCCTTTGGTTTGAACTCAGCAATTCCAAATTCAGATCATTCCGCCATAAATGAACATCCTCAAGCTCCAAGATCTGACCTGTAATCACAACAACAAGAAACAAGATACAACTCTATCTCCACACACAACCGAAATAAATGTCTGAACGATTTAATTGATAAAAACTTTACTAATAGAAACTGACTATTTATATATCCACAAAATAAGTCCACCTGGCACTAACTAATACTTAACTAAAACTCACGTAACAGAACGCTAGTGCAGATATAACAGACTAAAAATCCAAATACGAGTAGACATTGAAAAGAACAAACACTGTCACAAAATAATGACACTAACAAGGTTCATCTTCATTCTGAAAAAGCCGTAGGTTTTTATGATTTCATCAAACCTTTTATTCCATGAGCAAGAAGCTTGCTTAAGTCCATAAATAGACTTATTTAATTTGCAAACTTTATTTTCTTTCTCTGGAAGAACATAGCCTTCTGGTTGCTCCATATAGATGGTTTCTTCAAGAAGCCCATTAAGGAAGGTTGTCTTGACATCCATTTTCCAGATTTCACAGTCGAAAGCGGCTGCGATGGAGAGAAGAATTCGGATGGATTTGAGCATGGCGACAGGACTAAAAGTTTCCTCATAGTCCACACCTTCTCTTTGGGTATAACCCTTGGCGACCAGTCTAGCTTTAAAAGTTTCGACTTTGCCTCCAGCGCCTCTTTTCTTCTTGTAGACCCACTTGCATCTGATTGGACGATAGTCATCGGGTGCATCTACATATTCCCAGACTTTGTTCTTTTTCATGGAATCCATTTCTGAATCCATGCCGGCTGACCATCGCTTCCGTTGCGGACTTGCCATTGCCTGTTTATAGGTTAATGGGTCGTCTTTAATACCGTCACCAATGACCATATTTATTACACCATCCAAGCCATAACGAGACGGTTTTGTAGAAACCCTCCCACTACGACGAGGAGCGGTGATCTTCTGAACAGGAACTTTAGTAGTAGTTTTCTCAGTTGCTTCAACTTAGGGAGTGGAATTATCCTCTTCTTGAGTGGAAGAGGACATAACATTGGAAGGAGTTATATCTGAAAGCATTTCCTCTAATACAACTTTACTGTTCAGATTGTTGTCTTTAATATAGTTATCTTCAAGAAAAGTAGCATTTGTAGAAACAAACACTTTGTTATCCTTGTAACTATAAAATGGTCCACCCCTAGTCTCTTTAGAATTTCCGACAAACATGCAAACTTCAGTTCGCGATTCCTCTTTGCCTTTTTTCTTTCTCAAGACATGAGCAGGGCACCCCCAAATCCTATAATGACGTAAACAAGGTGTACGACCATTCCATAGTTCGACGGGTGTCTTAGGGACTGCTTTAGATGGAACTACATTTAAAATGTCGTTTTCCATCTGAATAGCATATCCCTAGAAGGGCATAGACAGAGTTGAATAACTCAGCATAGACCTAACCATTTCCAAAAGAGTGCGATTTCTTCTTTCTACAACTCCATTTTGATGTGGAGTGCTTGGGGAAGTGTATTGGGATTCAATTCCATGTTCAATTAAATTATCTTTGAATTGCATATCCATATATTCTCCACCCCTATCAGTTCGCAAGATCTTTAATGTTTTACCCAATTGGTTTTCCGCCAAAGCATGAAATTCCTGAAACTTTTCAAACATTTTAGATTTCTCTTACATTAGGTAAAGAAAACTATATCTAGAGAAATCGTCAATGAAAGTGACAAAATACTCATAACCACCTCGGGCTTTTACATTCGAAGGTCCGCAAACATCTGAATGCACTAGGGGTTGTTTGGCACGCTCTCCCTTTGCAGAGAAGGAACGTTTGGTCATTTTTCCTTCTTGGCATGACTCGCATACTGGAAATTCACCTAAGACGACATTTTTCAATGGACCGTCTTTGGTTAGCCTATTAAGTCTATCAAAGCCTATATGACCTAAACGTAGATGCCATAGATAAGTTTGTTCATCATTATTTATCTCTTTTCTCTTAAGGCTTCTAGGTTTAGCTACATTAAAAAGTTTAGTATTTAGTGAGATTTGCGTATCAGGTCTTACAACATAAAGCTCTTGTTCCATGTTAGCAACACATATATGAAATCCATTACGAGAAATTAAACAATTAGAGCTCGAAAAATTCAATATATAAAATTGTGTTTGTAAACATGAAACACTAATCAAGTTTCTACTAAAGTTTGGAATAAATAAAACATTGTGTAAAAGTAAAAATCTTTTTGAATGAAACTTGATACGGGCCATTCCTCTAGCTTTGACCGATACTAACTCGCCATTTCAAACTTTTAGCTTTAACTCATCTGGGTGAAGATTTTCCCAAGTTTCAAGCAGCTGCAGTGAAGAACAACCATGGTTAGTAGATCCAGAATCAACAATCCATGTGGATTTGTCATTCTCTAAAACACATGATTCAAAGAAAAAAGCATCACCATCGTTTGAATTGTTTAGAAGCCTGGGACATCGTTCTTCTTGATGTCCCTTTTCATTACAATTCGCACATAGAACATGATGTCTGATAATTGTATTTGAAGAAGCAGCTTTGTTAGAGCCTTCATGCTTAATCCTCTTCCTCTGATTAAAGTTTACAATACCAGGAGGTCCCATTGCAATCAAATTCTGTTCATGAGCTCGTAATTCAACTTCGAGCTTGTCCATGTCGGAGGAGTTAAAATTGTTCATCATGTAAGATACAACAAATTCATTATACTCCGAAGGAAGACTATTAAGAATGAATTGTACCCATTGTTCTTTTGATAATTCAATTCGAAGTAGATTTGCCTTTTGGAACTTCAGATTCATCAACAATAGGTGCGAGTTAATGCAACTACCAGGATGCATTTTCACATTATAGAGTTCATTTGCTAAGATATTAGCTAGGAGTTGATTGGGGTGAGGATTATTCATATTGGCACTACAACATATCAACTATTCCAGAAAAGATAAAACCATGAAAGAATTTCTTAAATCAAAAGTGAGAGGTCTCAGATATGCTTTAGTATGCCTTAGACCAGACACGTGCTGTTGAGTGGGAGTAATGAGTAGGTATCAGATTAATCCAAGAGAAGAACATTGGAAGACAATCAAGTAAATCTTATGATTAAGAAGAGGAACTATATGTTAGTCGATAAGGGAGTGTTTAAAACTCTTAGACTACACCACATCTGATTTCGAGGCTTTCCTTTGTGCTAGAAAGTCTGCTGATAAGATGGGGATTACTCTGGGGTGGAATAGTGATTTTGGAGACGTGTAAAAACCTATCTGAAGTCTCTATGTCTACCAGAGAGAGACTGGATGTTAAAGTTTCAGGAAAGGTACTTATTCAGTCTAAGGAAAGTTCTATACATTTGTGGCACCGTTCCAACTTGTCTTAACTACTAGTGTTATTTTCCTGATTAACCAAAAAGTAGTTGCCAAAAGTATAGAATCCAGTATCCGAAAAGAGTAGACAAATAGAGAGGAATTTCACATTATCAAGGATTTTGTGATTAAGGAAGAGCAATGGTGGAGAGGAGGTTGTGTTTAATTCAACCTGTCAGATCCTATTACGAGGAGTTTACTACTACTACACTTGATTTGTATATCAAGGTGTTGAGATTATTTGAAATGCACATTTTGTTTTATATTAGTGGAAGTGGGAGTTTGTTAGGTTTTATGCCCTAAATAAAACCCATTTCAATATAATTAGATTTACTTATTAATAAAGATCAAAAATAACATTTTATGTTGCATGGTTCACATGATTTATTTCATGATTATATATATATTGTATGAATTCTATTTAAGTCCAAAAGATATGAATTTGTTAATGATTATAGTGTTGTCAGCACAGTGGAATATAATCTTAATTATATGTTCGAAAGTTTATTCCCTGATTTGTCAGTTCACTTGATTTAGACTGACATGATAATCAGCGATAGGTATTATTACACCTTGGAAAAGTGTTATGTCCTTTTCAGGGCATTGGCAAAGTTTACCAGTATCGGATGTATGGAGTATACATCGGAAGGGACCGATATTGAACTTTGATTAGATATATTAAAATTTACCGTAATATCTATTCAATTCAATATCACCTGTTGATCCTAAATCAAATGATCTTAATCCTGATATGGTTAGGTTCGATCTCAAGAGTACTATACATGTTCTTTGATTTGTTAGTTAAGCCTACTTTTGGGTCAGGGTGATACGTACATTTTGGGAACATGATAGTATAATTGAGTGGGAGCGCTAACATAAATATGGAGTCTATAACTTCTATAGGAATTTAGAAGTGAAACGATGATATCCTTCGAGCTTGGCTAAACAGAGATAAATGGTGGACATCTCATTTCACTTCGCTGAAATATCATTTATACGGAGCTAAGTGTTTTAAGGATAAAATACATTGAAGGTGTAACGGTAACTTAGTGCCTATTCAATGTAGATCATCTATTAGAGGGTCATTGATCAAATTAGGATTATAACAATGGATAACTAATGTCGTATATATATCGTGGAATATGTAGAGCGTTCTATATGACTGAGAGTGCAATTCCAAGTTCTAAGTGTGGATTCAATAAGGAATTAATAAGTTAGGGAATTTACTTGGTGAATTCGGTTCGACTTATTGGAAGCTCGGAAATATAGGCCCATGGTCCCCATAATAGCTGAGATCATACTGCTTGTAAGACTCAGTTAATTGATTTTGATTAATCAATTATAATTCTAAAGTTAGACTATGTCTACTTTATGAATTTTCACTAAGCAAGGGCGAAATTGTAAAGAGAAGAGATTCTAGGTTTATTTACTAATTAAGATACTTTATATGTCTAAATTAATAAATATATTAAATGGAAATATTATTTAATAATTAATTTTTAAGTTATTAAATAATTAGAATTGGCATTTAAATGGTTAAATTGAAAAATTGGCATTTTTGAGAAAATGGGAATGAAAAATAACAAAATGGGAAAGTTGCAAAGTGAGGCCCAATTTCCTTATTTGGCTGCCCACTATGCAAAACCTTTACCATTTTTCCATTATTTTAATGCCATAAAATTCTAACCTAAACCTAGATGGCATTCTATAAATAGAAAGTATTGGCTTCAGGAAACTCATGACTTGCACATTGTTTCTTTCAGAGAAATCCATAGCCACTTTCCTCTCTCTTTTCTTCTCTTCAAATTTCAAAAATTCCTTGAGTGATAGAGTAGTGCCCACACAAATCAAGTGGTATCTCAATCATAGTGTGTAAGACTGTAGGAGAATCTAAACAACAAGAAGGAGAATCAGCATCAAAGGAAGGAGAGAAAGAGATCCAGGTTCAGATCTTGATTACGCTCTACTACAGAAAGGAATCAAGGGCTAGAGATCTGAACTGAAAGAGTCATTATATTCCGCTGCACCCAATGTAAGGTTTACTAAACTTTATATGTGTTTATTTCATTTTTTTAGAATTCATATTAGGATGTTAATGAAACATACTTGGTAGTAAATCTAGATCCTGGTAAAATATTTCCAGCAATAAATTCATACACAAGTTCAGAAAATAACAAATAATCACATATGTTATAAAAATACTAAATCTAACATAGTTTATCTTCCAAGGTTTCCAACAAACTGATACAGTGTCCCGTTTAGGCGAGAGTCAAAGCATCATCCATCCATTGAATAGAGTTGTCAATTCATCTAAAATGATATACATTCTAGCAACCTTTTATTCGATCAAGATTGGAATCCAGCGTTGTTCCGTTTAGGCGAGAGTCAAGGCTATTCTATCTTATGAGCTTCCACCATTGTTTCATACTCTTGTAAGTCTTATACAGTCGCCACCATTAGGGTGATCAATACTAATATAAAAAAACTTACAAGAATACTTATCTTTCGAGATTAAACGGTGCTAACTTGCTAATGAACGTTCCTCCATTAGGGAGGATTACTCACTAAAACAATAGCTATGTAAAACGAACAATGGAGATCGAATGTCTCTTGATTAAAGCTCATTATTTTTTTAAAAAAATATATGTATTTTATTTAATCATTTATTTTTCTTCCATATTTAATAATGAAATATTACAAATTAAAGTTGGTTTAGTTAAAAAAAAATTATATATAAAAAAAATTCAACTTTAATTAAATTTCAAAAATGGAATAAATTTGAAAAATATCTTATTTAAGTTGTTTAGAAGAATCTTCCAACTGAAATATTTTTCAAACAATGATTTAATTAAATTTTAACAGTTAAGTTGTAACCACTTAATTTAAAAGATATTCCATTTTAAGTTTGTCCATATTTAAAAAATATCAATTTAAAAAATATCCAAAGAATCTTAATAACCCATTCCTAAAATTTCTCAACTTAATTTTATATGTGGAAATTCAAAAGATATTCAAATCTAAGTTGATTTGTTAGAAATAACAAATTTTCAACTTAAATAGGAATATTTAATGAAATAATGAAATTAAGCTTCAAAAAGAATCTACTTGGTTATAATTCTATATTTAATTAAATACAAGAAAATACATATAGTTTTCTAGAATATTATTCATCAAACTATGTTTTCTTAAATTAATTTGAAGAAAAATAAAATTAATTATGTTGCTAATCAATTTTATTAGGTTAAACTAATTTAATTAACCTAGCACAGTTATCCAAATCAGGCAAATGGGCCTTCACAATTGGGGTAGTTCATGTGAGGGGGGGCTGGGTTCAATATGTCGTACCCACTTCTATGGCTCCCATCTCTCACACAAGGCCCAAAAGAGAGGAATTTAACCTTAAAATAAACAACTATTATTAATTGAATAGGCCCAAAAACTAAATTGGCCTAAATAAATCTATCAACTTATGATATTTTATTTAGCAACAACAACCTACATGTATCTATAGCAAAATAAACATATAGGCTCACATAGGCACACAGATTTGGATGGATCCTATCATGTTACTAGGTCATACACAGATGAAAGAAGAATGTAAAATTAACCTGTTACAAATTATTTACTTGACCTATTGACAATTGAACCATGGGATAAAATCAGATCGTTGGATCTGTCAACAAGTTAACCATGGCAATTTAGATCAAGCAATAATAGGTTTTAGAAAAACTTACAAACAATCTAAAACACATACTCCTGCAACATGTTAGATTGGATAGTTGGATGTAAGATTTATTTAATTTAAAATATTAAATTTCGAAATTAAAAAAAAAATGGGTTTTAAGTAAAATAAAATAATATTTAAAATTAAACCTACAATTTTTGAAAAAATTAGGTTTCAACTAACCTAAATATCATTTCAAAAAAAATTACTAACCATCTTTTAAATTTCATATTATTTTATAAATTAAATGATAAATACATACCCTTTTCTGATTTTATAATTTAATTTAAGTAAAAAATACCAAAATTTAAAAGTTAGCAAAAAAATCTTATTTCCTTTTTAAAATACCATAATTATAGTAATCTTATTTTAAATCTAAATAAGGACAAATTACTTAAAATAGAATATTTTATAAAAAAGAATTTAATATCTGACCTTAGATTTAAAAATAAAATAAAATAATCAAATTTTAAAAAAATATAAGAAAAGAGGTAAGCAAAAGTTGATTTTTACTTATTTTCAAAATCAAATTACACTAATATCTAAAATTAATTTAAAAAATCAAATTAATTTATTTTTGATAATTAAATTTGAAATATGAAAATAAAAAAAACAAAATACAAAACTACACAAAAAATCGGAAGTTAATTCCATGAAATAGAATGAAAAATCGAAGAAAACGAAAAAAAAAATGGCAGGTGGTACGGACAGTATCCAAAGTCTACTGTCCGCGCGCGCAGGTTGGGGAAAACAGCTGAGAAAACTCAGCGCAAGGTCCCCTGGCATGATTTCTGCGCCCGTGGGAAGGGTGTTCACCACCCTCATTTTTTCTAATTTTCAAAAATTCATAACTAATTCAGATATAATCGAAATCGAGTTCTATAAAAAAATAAATTGCTTAATTTTTTCCATACTATCCAATAAAAATAATTCCAGAAACAAAAATTCAATTATTTTTCCCATAATTTCACAAACATCAATCAATCATCAATACAACACACAAAACAACATGATACCATCCAAATCACAAATAAATCATTTTAAGTCCAAATTTCTTGCAAGCCAATCTATTACCATGGCTCTGATACCAGTTGTTGGATTTATTTTACCAGGATCTTATATCTACTCACAAGTATGTTGATTGACAACCTAAATATGAACTTCTAAAACGAGTATAAGTAAACACATATAAAGTATGAGAAACCTTACATTGGATGCAGCGGAATAATATGTCTCCTTCCACTCAGATCTCTAACCCTTGTATCCTTTCTGTTTCAGAGTATTATCAAGATCTGAGCCCGAATGTCCTTCTTTGTTGAATCTGAATTCTTGATAGTCTTCCTCAATATGATTGAGGTACTACTTGTTGTGTGTGGGCACTACTCTATCACTTAGAGATTTTGAAACAAGGAAGAAGAAAGAGAGAGAGATTTGGCGGCTCAGGAAAATTTCTGTGAAAGGAATGAGATGCAATTGTGTTGTGTGTGTTTCCTGAAGCCTTTACTTTCTATTTATAGAATACCACACAGGGTTAGGGTTGAATTACTTGGCATTAAAATAATGAAAAGAATGAAATGATAAAGGCAATGCATGTGGCCGGCCATGGCAATATGGAAATATGCCTCACTTTTGCAATTTTCCTATTTTATCATTTCAGTTTCCCATTTTCTCAAAAACTACCAATTTTCACACTCAACCATATAAATGTCAATTCTAACTATTTAATAACTATAATTAATTATTAAATAATATTGTCATTTATTATAGTTATTAATTGGACTAACCAAAGTCTCTTAATTAATAAATATACCCTATAAACTCTTTCTTTACAGTTTCGCCCTTAATAAGTGATAAATTCACAAATAGACATAGTCTAACTTGAGAATTATAATTGATTAATTAAAACCAATTAAATGAGTCTTACAAGTAGTATTGTCTCAACTAGTGTTGGGACCATGGGCCTACATATCTAAGCTTCTGTTGCTCCTAAAATCGCCCAATATACGTGGACCAGTCAGGAAGGGACGCGTGGACCAAATTACTTGAGAAGAACTGCTAAGTCGTTGAATGACACCAGGAAGCATTATTCGTATGGGTCCTGGAATATGCACCCGGAGTACAAGGTACTCCCGGAAGCGAGCATAGCTTAAAGGCACTCCGGGATGTGTCAGATCTCTCTCGAGAAATCAAGTCGCATTTAATACTGCATGGGAGGAAGCGTGTTGGGACTGTAACACGCAATAAAGTCTGACGGCACATCCCCCAAACAGCAGCGCTACAGTAATGATCATTTAAGTCTAGCGACGGCTACTCTGCGAAGAGTCACGTCAATCATAAGACAAAAAGGACATTCTCCATAAAAACCCTACAGCACCTAGGGATTTGACCATGCATCACCCATGGTATATTCATCGGAAATGCCAAACTTTATGGATACTTACAGACACATGTGTAAGTACAATTCTAGGGATTACCCCACCAAAACACTATAAATACCCCCTCAAAGCTCATTTAATGGGGTCGGAGAATCTTGGCTGCTTAAGAGCAAACAGAGAAAAAACTCACCAAGAACATTCTTTGTATTAAAGAGAGAAACATTCTCCCAAGTGTAGAATCTGTATTAAAGACATCCATAAATATCAGTGGCTCGTGGACTAAGGCTCATTAACGCCCCAACCACGTAAAAAGTCTTCATCTCGCTTTCTTACAGCTCATTATTATATTCATCTTTTATTAGTTGCCGAAAACCTCGGTCAACATTTTGGTGCTTTCATTGAGAGCTGAGGAAGGCTGCTTCACAACAAGCATTTAACTTCACAACAATGGTGGAGACAAGAGCTACACGTCACCCTCGCCCTCTAGAAGATGCTCAAGATCCCAATGAAGAGGATGTAGCCTCAAGGGCAGCAGAGGAGTCCGAGGAAGAAGTTCCAGATGAAAACCACGAGAAACACCTCGACGAGTACGCTTACGATGATGGAAGCTACCAAGAGCTGGTGCTCCTCAGACAAAAAGCCATCGATCACGAAGCTGAGATCGAAGCTCAGAAAGTGCAAAATCAAAAGATGCATGAGGTGATGCTAGCCATGCAGAAAGCCATGGAGGCAGCTGGCATTCACGTGCATCCCAAGGCAATGGCCGCTGGACTCGACGGGGAGCCAGCTACGTCTTCGCCCGATTCCCAGCAGCAAAGGCCTAGGGAGCCTAGCCCTATAAGGCGCCCTGCTGAGGAAAACCAAACAAAAAACCCTACTTCTGCCCCTGGTCGAAAGAAAAAGGCGCAGGATCCGCGTAAGGTCCGCTCAGATTTCCCTAAAGGGAAAGGTCCGCAGAGGGGCAAGCCCCAAAGAGGGAGTCTTGGCCCTCAGGATCGAGGGGACCGGAAAAGCGTTTCCGTGCACCAGGAACCGGGGGGTAGAGGAAGAGGAGGACAGAGATGTCCACCCATTGATTTGAGAAATCAAATCAATGGGAATCAAGGTG
Source organism: Cannabis sativa (assembly GCF_029168945.1). Classification (NCBI taxonomy): domain Eukaryota; kingdom Viridiplantae; phylum Streptophyta; class Magnoliopsida; order Rosales; family Cannabaceae; genus Cannabis; species Cannabis sativa. The sequence goes on along the minus strand of NC_083609.1, from coordinate 38,905,634 downwards.
ACCTTCGGGATCACCTTGATCAAAAAAGATACAGACCCGAAGTCTCCTCGGGTACTGTAAACGAAGGGATTATGGCAGAGCTTGCCATCCTTCGAAAAGATATTGCCCGAGTCTCCCGGAGGCAGAAGGGAGATGACTCCGACTCGGACAGTGAGGACCGGGAGCCCTGTGCCAAGCATATCCTGGAGGCGGAGCTCCCTAAAAACTTCAAAATGTCCGAAATGGCGGCATATACTGGGAACTCCGACCCCAGTGATCACTTGTCACGATTCAACCGAGTCATGACAGTCATGCGGGTCAGCAATGACGCCAAATGCCTATGCTTCCCCCTCACTCTGAGCGGTTCGGCGGAGGAGTGGTTCAAGAAACTAGAACCAGGATCGGTGGGATGTTGGAACAAACTCCAAACCAACTTCCGGAGACAATTTGTCGCCGCCAGGAAGGTCAATTTGGAAGTTAGTGCCTTGACTAACATCAAGCAACTACCCACCGAGACTTTGAAAAATTACATCAAGAGGTTCCGAGAGGAAGCCTCAAAGACCAAGAAGGTCGATGACGGACAACAGCTTGCGCTTCTCCAAGCAGGAATCCGCACTGGGACTCCCTTCTGGAACGAATTACAGCAAGAAGGCGCTGCTAGCCTTCAGGACTTCCAGAAGCGAGTCCAAAAATATATTAACCTCGAAGAGGCCCAGATCGTGGCTTACGGAGGCTATTATCCCACCGGGATAGCCGGATACATGCCAGGGGTATCGCCCTCGGGTGCATCGTCCCGACCGCGACCCCGTTGTGTTAGTGGCATACGGTTTTCCGCTACCCCGGATACAACCAAGCTCGCCCCCGGCATCTTCCCATTACGGCAATCCGTCCGGGGTGAATGGACGGGCTCCTTCACAGGCTGCCCCAACCGCTAGCTTAACAGGCCCTACTCAAGGGTCTAGAAGCAAGAGGTCTTCCAAGGGCAGCACCCGAACGGGAGAGAAGCGCCAAAAGAAGGGGTACACACCCCAATACACCCAGTACACAGAGCTCACGGACTCTCAGGAACGTGTCTATTTTGCCACAAGGCAGAATACGCATTACCGGAGACCCCAGCCATTGTACAGGGACAGCTCCCGGAGAGATCCGAGCAAAAGGTGCGAATATCACAACGACATCGGCCACAGCACCAACGAGTGTAAAAATCTCAAAGATGAGATTGAGAATCTGATCCGGTTGGGCCACCTCTACGAGTGGATCAAGAATAGGTTACCCCACCTTAACCCGGGGCAGGTGGCAGGGGGCATGCCTTCGGGAACACCAGGGGGTACAGCAGGAGTATTGCCTCCAGCTGCTCCCGCAGGTGACACCCAGCATATACCCGGACTACCGCCCCGGCCTAATGGACGGGTAGCCATGATCTCCGGAGGTCCCCATATCGGAGGTAATACTCGGAAGGAGCGAAAAAGATACGCCGAGGCCGCAAGGCACAGTGAGGTGTGGGAAGTTACTCAACTCCCAGCTCAAAGGCCTCGGCTAATGGACCAGCCCATAACGTTCACGGAAGAGGACGCCAAGACAGTGCGTTTTCCTCATCACGACCCACTGGTCATAGAGACCCCCATTGCAAACAAAGTAGTGGCCAGGGTCCTGATTGATAATGGAAGTTCCGTGAACCTGCTCTTCAAAGAGGCCTTCACCGCGATAGGGCTGACCGACCGGGACCTCTCTCCTAGCGGATCGCAGCTCACAGGGTTTAACGGGACAACTCTAATCCCGATGGGGAAAGTCAGGCTCCCAGTTACCCTGTGCCCGGACACTCCCCAGAGCACGTTTAAGTATTGCACCTTCGTGGTGATAGACTGTCCAACAGCCTACAACGCAATATTAGGCCGACCGGCCCTCGTCGACTTTGGTGGAATAACTTCCATCCGACACCTATGCCTAAAATTTCCTACTCAGGAAGCCGGAGTCGGTACGGTGAGGGGAAATCAAGGGGAGGCCAGGCAATGTTACAACGTTGCCACCCACTTGCCAGTGCTCATGGTCCGGGGGCCCCCTGAAGCAGAGAAGGCTGAAGAAGACGAGTTGGATCCTCGTATAGGATCCGAAAGGGTCGTAGAACCAATGGAGGACGTCGAAGAGATACCAGTGTGCGACGACGACTCCACCAAAGTACTCCGGATAGGGAGAGGACTAGATCCGGAGGAAAAGGATAAGATAATAAAGACACTGAAGGGCGCCATTGACATTTATGCATGGCGCCAAGAGGACATGACCGGCATCAGCCCTCATGTCATCACCCATGTCCTCAACGTCAATCCGGACATGCCTCCTGTACAGCAAAAGAGACGCCCGCTCGACTCGGCGAAAGCCGAGGCCTTAGAGAAAGAGGTGGATAAACTTTTGTCCAATAGCATGATCCGCGACGTATACTATCCGGAATGGTTAGCCAATCCGGTCCTGGTGCCCAAGCCAAACGGGACTTGGCGGGTTTGCATAGATTTCACAGATCTAAACAAAGCCTGCCCAAAGGACTGCTTTCCGCTGCCCAGGATTGACCAGATGGTGGACGCCACCTCCGAATTCAAACTGCTATCTTTCATGGATGCCTATGCTGGGTACAATCAAATAAAGATGCATACGGCAGACCAGGAGTGCACTAGCTTCAGGACCGATAAGGGGGTATACTGTTACCTAGTCATGCCTTTCGGACTGAAAAACGCCGGAGCAACCTATCAAAGAATGGTTAACCGGATGTTTAAAAACCTCCTGGGACGAAACATGGAAGTATATGTAGACGACATGCTCGTCAAATCCAAAGCATGCAATAGCCATGCAAACGACTTAGAAGAATGTTTCGAAGTCGTCCGGAAATACGGCATGAAGCTCAATCCGAAGAAGTGTACCTTCGGAGTCAAGTCGGGAAAATTCCTGGGCTTCATAGTCAGCTAGAGGGGGATCGAGGCAAACCCGGAGAAAATCGAAGCTCTCTTGGACATGCCATCCCCCAAGAAACATAAGGACGTGCAAAGTTTGACCGGAAAGGTGGCCGCATTGAGCCGTTTTATCTCACGATCCACGGACAAGTGCATACCTTTCTTCAACATACTGAAGAAATGCCAAAAGTTCGAATGGACGGACGAATGCGAAGAGGCATTCAAAAGGCTAAAAGACCATATGGCCAAACCTCCTATATTATCAAAGCCCGTCCTTGGAGAAGACTTGTTCCTTTACTTGGCCGTCTCCGAGCATGCGGTCAGTGCTGCATTGGTCCGGGAGGAAGAAAAGATTCAGCACCCCGTGTACTATGTTAGTAAACGCATGATAGGGGCCGAGACAAGGTATCCGGTCATTGAAAAGCTGGTATTCTGCCTCCTGATGGCATCGCGGAAGTTGAGACCATACTTCCAAGCCCATCCAATCAGAATTTTTACCAATCATCCACTCCGGCAAGTCCTCCAGAAACCTGAAGCCTCCGGAAGACTCCTCAAATGGGCAATGGAACTGAGTCAGTTTGACTTGCATTACGTGCCCCGGATTTCTGTAAAAGGCCAAGCCTTGGCGGACTTCATCACCGAATGTAATGAAGCCGAGGCAACAGCCAATACTCCGGAGCCACCCATCCCCACTTGGAGAGTATTTGTGGATGGAGCTTCAAACGAAAACGGTTCGGGAGCCGGAGTGGCTATGATATCACCCACTGGGTTGCGGCTCCAGGCAGCACTCCGATTCAACTTCACAGCTTCGAATAATGAAGCCGAGTATGAGGCCCTGATAGCAGGGCTAAAATTGGCTAAAGCTGTAGGAGCCGAGAGGGTGGAAATCTACAGTGATTCCCAGCTGGTCGTAAACCAAGTATCCGGAGAATACCAAACCCGCGGCGAAAGGATGGCCGCATACGTAACAATAGTCCGAGAACTGCTCCACGAGTTCACGGACTATAAAATAGAAAGAATCCCCCGAGAAAAAAACGCTCATGCGGACTGTCTGGCTAAGTTAGCCTCGGATAGTGAGATCGAAGAGCTGGGGGTAGTACCCGTGGAACGCTTGGCAGAGCCAAGCATCAAAATAAAAGAGACCACACAAACGGTTGGGCAAGAACCCAGCTGGATGGTCCCCATCATAAAATACATAACCACAGGTGAGTTGCCCCAAGAGAGGGCACTGTCTCGAAAGATTCAGTATCAGGCTCATCGTTATGTAATGATGGATCAAATTCTCTACCGGAGAGGACTCAGCATGCCTTATTTAAGGTGTGTATCGGACCCACGAAGCTAGACAAATCATGCTGGAGGTCCACGAAGGGTTCTGTGGAGATCATACTGGAGGACCCAGCCTCTCAAAGAAAATATTGAGGCAGGGATACTTCTGGCCAACAATGAAAAAAGATTGTATAGACTATGTCCAAAAGTGTGACTCGTGCCAAAGGTACGCGAACATACCGAGAGCTCCTCCAAATGAGATCACGCTGATGACAAGCCCCTGGCCCTTCGCGGTCTGGGGCATAGATCTCATCGGGTCTCTACCTACGGGAAAAGGAGGAGTAAAGTATGCAATAGTAGCAGTAGACTACTTCACCAAATGGACAGAGGCTGAGCCTATGAAGACAATAACCGCTAAGAAGGCGTTGGACTTTGTTATCAAAAACATAGTATGTCGATACGGCTTACCTCACAAAATAGTCTCAGACAATGGAAAGCAATTTGATTGCGAGGAATTTACTGACTTCTGCAACCGACACGGAGTAGTGAAAAGCTTCTCCGCGGTAGCCCGGCCTCAAACGAACGGCCAGGCGGAGGCAGTCAATAAAATCCTAAAGGTCACCTTGAAAAAGAAGGCCGCCGGCTTGTAAAAATAAGCGGCACGAAGAATTGCCAAGGGTATTGTGGGCCTACCGGACGACCCCCAGAACCACAACCGGTCACTCGCCGTTCTCAATGGCATACGGTTGTGAAGCAATGGTCCCGGTGGAAACATTATTCCCATCCCACAGGAGAACGACCTACGATCCGGCCACCAATCAGGCCCTGCTCCAAGAAGCTCTGGATCAAGTCGAAGAACTCCGGGATGAGTCCCAAATACGGATGGCCGCTTATCAAAAGAAGGTGACCAAGTATTTTAACTCCAAGGTTAAAAACATAAAATTCGCTATCGGTGACATGGTCCTAAGAAGGGTCTTCCCAGCCACCCAAGAACCCGGAGTGGGGGTACTTGGACCAAATTGGGAAGGACCATATGAAATCGAGGACAAAATCGGCTCTGGCACTTATAAATTGAAAAGAATGGACGGAACTACTGTCCCAAGAGCCTGGAATGCCGATCACCTCAGAAAATACTACCAGTAGCGAACTAAACTTAGCTTTTGTTCAAAGGGTTTGTACCGTCCAAATGTATGCCTCCTCTATATTAAATAAAGCTGAGTGCCTTAAAAACAAAGTTTCTATGCCACTCAGGGGGGTACTAGGGTATACCGCACGGACAAACAAAAACAAGCTAAGTAAAATATCCTGACCCAAAGGGCAGGTCAAGCTAAGTAAAATATCCTGACCCAAAGGGCAGGTCAAGCTAAGTAAAATATCCTGACCCAAAGGGCAGGTCAAGCTAAGTAAAATATCCTGACCCAAAGGGCAGGTCAAGCTAAGTAAAATATCCTGACCCAAAGGGCAGGTCAAGCTAAGTAAAATATCCTGACCCAAAGGGCAGGTCAAAAACATGCGCAAAAATAAAGAGCGTAAGTATGAAACCCTGAGCCAAAGGACAGGTTGAAATATATAAAGTGTGGAAAAAAGATCGCACATATATATAAATAAAAAATAATAATAATAAAATATCCTAGCCCGAAGGGTAGGTCATACACATATAAATGGCCCGGGGACAAGCCTTAAATTGTCTCCCCTTCAAATAAAAGCTGCCGCCTGTAAGTAAATTGTTCTAAGGCAGCAGCAAGTATGTACAAAAAAAAAGAAGAGTTATGAAGAGAACGGGTACAATCTGGGTCAGTAATATGGCAGCTCAGTCAGCCCGCGGCGGAAGACGAGGTCCGATCCGTGCCTCAAGCTCAGCATCAAGTCTCTTCTTCTTCTCCCGAAATTTGGCAATCATGTCCTCGGGTTTGGGATAGAAGGAAAGCTTGATACTCTGATCGTTGGTGGCCCAAGCCATGTAGACACCATCATCAAAGCGCTTCGGGCACCGGGCACAGGAGACGGGAGAAAGGAGCTCGGCCCTCTTGGCCTTCCTAATAGACTGATCTTTATAGTCCCGAAGCTCCTTCAACTCCGCAGCCAGAGCGGCCTTGGATTCAATATCCGACTGGTGAGTCTCCTCTAGAGACCTCACCTTGGCGGCCATTTCGTCCAAAGCCTCCCTGGCCTCCCGAAGGTCCCGCCTAGCCTTCTCGGCAGCCTCAGTCTGAGCCCTTAGCTCCTCCTGATGGTGGGCCTCCATCCTGCCTCTCCGCTGGGCCTCGGCCTGGATCATGTCCTCCGCCTGAGCCTCCCTCCGGATGGCCTCCTCCTCCCTGGCCTTGGCCCTCTCTTCCTTAGCCTTGGCCGCCGGCGCTGCAGCGCTCGGCAGCCTCCTGGTAGATCTGCCTCTCCGCTGTAAGGTCTTGGAGGACCTTCTTGACGTCGTTCATGTCCCCAAAATCGGACAGAGCGAAGCCATGGCTTATAATGTTCTTGGAGAGGCGACCAGCCTCAGCTGCAAGCTGAACCATAACGGGATGTAAGGAAAAATTTCTCAAAGGAAGAAAACAAAATACAAACACCAAAAAGGAAACGCAAGAAGTTGCAAAGTACTTACCACTGTGAGGGAATGGCTGAGGTCCTGGACTTGGAAGATGGAGTTCAGGGAAGCGCAAGTGGCAAACCGCTTGGGCGCACAGCGTGTAAGCTGAGAAGCGAACTCACCGGTCATTTCCGCGGCGAAGGGAGCCAGAGTGGGCCCTAGGAGGGGACGGAACCAGTCTGCCAAAGGGTCCAGGTTGAGGTTCCACGGATCATGATAGTCCGGATGGTTAATGCTCGCCTCAACCTCCGCTCGCAGAATCCTCCTAAGGGCCTCCACATCGGCATATCCCCGGGAGTACTCGTCCATAGCGTAGTTGTGTTTGGCTATGCGAAGCTCCTGCCTTGCCTCATCCCCCGGAATCGGGGTAAGCTCAATGCGAGGAGGAGCAGGATTTTCCTCCATCGGAGAAACCCCGCCATCTAGGCCATGAGCGGGAGTGTCGGCCCTCCGAGGCCTCTTCGGCTCGTCCTGGGCGATCATCTTGCCCTTACGCTTGCGAATCAGAGCCACTTCAGACTCCTCATCGTCCTCCTCTCCTACCGCTGGAAGAGCTTGAGGTTCTCCAGCACCCTCGGCGGCTTCCTCCAAGAAGTCCCACCCTTTCCCATGGCCTTCTCCCGGAAGCACCTCCTCGTCATCCACCAAGTCGATGGTTTCGGGAGGAGCGCCGGAGGAAACCTTCAAGGAAGGGGCCGGGGGAGAGGGGGTGAAAGCCGGAGGAGCCACCGGAGTATGGACCCCAGCCAGCTGTTCCAGGATGGCATCCATGGAGGTACCTATTCCAATAAAACAAGCAAGTGTTAAAAGTCCGTGAGAAACTACTTACAAAAAGGTGCAGCAAATAAACTACTCCTACCCGGACTCCCTAGTTCGGCCCTAGCAAAGTCCCGAACTTTAATGCTGGCAGCATCATCTCCAAGATAACTGTCCGAGGGCCGAAACCAGCTGGACGCTATGTAAGCCGACGGACCTAAGGGAATAGGTTCCGGAGGGCCGGGGCCCATCCGGGACCGACCTAGGTAATCTCCTAAGTTTGTAAAATAAAATTCCTTCAAATGATCCCCCCACCGGGTCGACGGCATCCTAAACCTACGGAGACGCTCGTCGAACCCTATGGGCCTACGACTGGTATATTCATCAACGGAAGGGACATATTGAATTATCAAAGGAGACTTACCACCAGCACCAGAAGTGCTAGCACCGGGAGCGCCCGAGTTTGGTTCGGGGACTGCAGGCTGAGGCCGGGAAGTCTGGTTTTCAGAGGAACCTTCAAGACGAAGGGGTCCCCCGGCGGAAGGACCTCCAATCTCTTCTTGAAGTATCTTGTCAAAAAATTTAGCTTCGGACTTCCCGCCAATGGCTTGGCTCCTCCGCACCACCGGGCTCCCCACGCGAAGCCCTCTCCCAGAGGCAGCCTGGGCACTAGAATACGCCTTCTCCTGGGCCTTCCGGTAGAGATAATCTTGGTACTTCTTCTCTGCCGTAGCAATAAGCTCATCCCGGAAGGCCTTCTCCGCGACTGGCGCCCTCACGTTAGGGCAGATAACCTTGGAAAGGTTAGAGTCATCCACGGATTGGTGAGAAAGGATAAGTTTGGCCTTTCTACAATTCTCCGTGGTGACCAGGCCCCCGACGTCAAGATCGGCATTGTCGTAGGAGGCGAAGGCTTGGGCCCTTCGAAGGAAAGCCTGAGTGGTAAGCGTCCGCTGGTAAGGTGGGATCCGCACCCACTCCGTGAGAAGCTCTGGATGGTCCACGGCCCTAAAACCGGAGGAGAAGAAAAATCGGTGGCGGTACTCCTTAACATGAGTCTGCCTATTATACGGAACCTTCCCTTCGTTAGCAGGGTGGATCCGGAACCCATAAAAACCATCCTTAAATTTGTCCCCTTTCTTGGGGACGGATACAAGTTCGTAAAAATATAAAATCTCCGCCGGGCTGGGAGACCCCCAGCCGCGTGCGGCGTAAAAAATAAATAAGCCTGAGAGCAGGCGGTAAGCTTGAGGAATAAGTTGGTATGGCGCAAGGCCGACAAATACAAGAAAATTAACAAAATAATCCTGGAGCGGGAGCATTGCACCGGCCATCAGATGGGTCTGACTCCAGGCCCCGAAGCCATCATAGTTGAAGTTGGGCGTCTCCGAGTCACGGGGAGGCCGGTGGAAGGTCCCTGAAGTAGAGGGTTTGATTCCAGCTACGTTAATGATGTTCTCCAGCTGGTGAGGGCAGGTCAGGGTCGATCGAAGCTCGGCCGCCTCCCAGCCAGTGGCGCGGGACTTGTACCCTTCCTGGGCAACAGGTCCCAGAGAAACCTCCTCCAGGGTGGCAATATTCTTCCCCTTCTTCTTCGAAGACTTCGAGCCAGAAGCAGACATGTTATGCTCTGAGAAAAACGAAAAGAAAAAACCCAGCAGTTAGGCCCCATATCAAACCCTAAACCAGAAAAAAGGGAGTGGGGGTCCCCTAACCGCTGGAAAGAGGCCCCCTCCGGACACGTGTCGCCTGGGAAATTTGAAAGAGAATCCCTGAACAAGTGTCGGGTGCAGTAAAATCACAGTAAAAGTGGTTTTGCAAAAAGGAAAAGAAAAGTCTTCCTATGCCCTAAGCAATTGCTAAACGAAGGATACACGGCCTTCTTCAAACGAAACTGTACGCCTACAACTAATACAGTAAAACGTAAAAGCAGAGCTCGAAGAGCTCAAACACTCACACTCCAGAAATCTCTAAGTACGAACCCAGAAAACAGACAAAATAAATGTAAGCATGTTAGTGTCTAAAGATGCGAAAAACTTACAGTTGATTGTTGAACTGGGGGTACTGGGTATGGTTGAGCGAGAGTTGAGAAGCACTGGCGAAATCGAACACTGGAAGATTACAGAAAGTGTTTAAGTGTTAAGACGGTTTGTGCTACTTTGAGGAATTTTTCTCTCTGAGAAATTCAAGCAAAAATGGTAAGGAATGGAAAGTAACCGAAATGAAGGAAAGGTGGTGGCTTTTATAGGCAAAAGTGCATGAGGAACAGGCGTCTTCACCTACCAATCGTACGGTAGGGGAAACGCACGATTCGAATTCCCAACAAATCAACGGGCCAGATCAATCTGCCATTAAGGCGGTGCAAACGTTTGAGTATCCGCCTGACACCATCAATGCGCCGCATCAATCATGGGGCGTGAAACGAATCGACCTCTGCAAAAGTGAATCACTGCATTTAATGCCATTATTAGACACATCTTCACGCGCCCCCAAGTCGTATCATAAGACCGAGGAGGCGGCTGGAAACATTCCTGCGAACAAGCATATTGTCGCATTAAATAACATCATTTAATGTGCCCCCACGCGCTCGAGGCTCGAGCTAAGGAAATGAGGAGTCAACTGGAGACACTTGAACAAGCCTTGGTTTATTTTTACTAAGTAAACAAGGCTTGGGGGGTAAATGTTGCTCCTAAAATCGCCCAATATACGTGGACCAGTCAGGAAGGGACGCGTGGACCAAATTACTTGAGAAGAACTGCTAAGTCGTTGAATGACACCAGGAAGCATTATTCGTATGGGTCCTGGAATATGCACCCGGAGTACAAGGTACTCCCGGAAGCGAGCATAGCTTAAAGGCACTCCGGGATGTGTCAGATCTCTCTCGAGAAATCAAGTCGCATTTAATACTGCATGGGAGGAAGCGTGTTGGGACTGTAACACGCAATAAAGTCTGACGGCACATCCCCCAAACAGCAGCGCTACAGTAATGATCATTTAAGTCTAGCGACGGCTACTCTGCGAAGAGTCACGTCAATCATAAGACAAAAAGGACATTCTCCATAAAAACCCTACAGCACCTAGGGATTTGACCATGCATCACCCATGGTATATTCATCGGAAATGCCCAACTTTATGGATACTTACAGACACATGTGTAAGTACAATTCTAGGGATTACCCCACCAAAACACTATAAATACCCCCTCAAAGCTCATTTAATGGGGTCGGAGAATCTTGGCTGCTTAAGAGCAAACAGAGAAAAAACTCACCAAGAACATTCTTTGTATTAAAGAGAGAAACATTCTCCCAAGTGTAGAATCTGTATTAAAGACATCCATAAATATCAGTGGCTCGTGGACTAAGGCTCATTAACGCCCCAACCACGTAAAAAGTCTTCATCTCGCTTTCTTACAGCTCATTATTATATTCATCTTTTATTAGTTGCCGAAAACCTCGGTCAACAGCTTCCAATAAGCAGATCAAGAATTTACATCTTAAATTCACTGACTTATTAATTCTTCGTTGAATCCACGCATAGAACTTAGAATTGCACTCTCAGCTATACAGAACGCTCTATATGTTCCAACATATAGATACGCCATTAATTATCCATTGTTATAATCTTAATTTGATCAATGATCCTCTATATAGATGATCTACACTGTAAAGGGATTAAATTACCGTAACACCCTACAATGTATTTTTATCCTTAAAACACTTAACCCTGTATAAATGATATTTCAGCTAAGTGAAATGAGTAATCCACCATTTATTTTCGTTTGGTTAAGCTCGAAGGAAATCATCCTTTACTTTCTATTCGCCATATAGAAGCTATAGATTCCATATTTATGTTAGCGCTCCTACTCAATTGCACTACCGTGTTCTCAAAATGTACGTATCACCCTGACCCAAAAGTAGGCTTAGCTAACAAATCAAAGAACACGAATAACACTCTTGAGATTGAACCTAATCATATCAGGATTAAGATCATTTGATCTAGGATCAACTAAGTGATATTGAATTGAATAGATATTACGGTAAGTTTAATAAATCTATATTAAAGTTTAATATTGATCCATTCTGATGCATCCTCAATGCATCCAACCCAAGCTTTACTTTAACCAATGCTCTGGAAAGAACATAGCATTTCTCCAAATGCAAGTAAACTCTGTTGTAGATTGTCATATCAGTAAAACCCTAGTGTTCTGATAAATCTAGGAATCTTTAATCACATAGTCATGTTTACTTTCCATTGTGTTGACAACACAATAAACATGATCAAGTATGTGAAAAGGGGTTTGGATGAATTTATAAATCAAATAGACAAACAATTAATAAGGTGAACCAAAACATACACAAATGAATGAAAAATACTTCTGTTTCTTTATTGATATTGAATAATCTGGATTACATTGAAATGGAGTTTTATTTAGGGCATAAAACCCAATAGTCTGTTCGGAAACTTGTGTGCTCTTGGTCTGGCAGATGCATTTTGATATAATTGTAGCCGGAATAAGCATCCATGAAGCTTAATATTTCGTGCCTGGCTGTTGCATCGACGAGCTGATCGATCCTTCGAAGTGGAAAACAATCTTTAAGGCATGCTTTATTGAGGTCTGTGAAATCAATACAGACTCGCCATTTCTTGTTCGGCTTAGGCACGAGTACGGGGTTCACAACCCAAGCCGGGTAAAAAGCTTCAATGATGAAGTTGTTGTTGCGCAACTTTTCAACTTCATCTTTCAAGGCTACTGCTCGTTCTTTATCCAGCAATCTTCGTTTTTGCTGAACTGGCCGGATGTTAGGATCAATATTCAGGACGTGTGAAATAATAGAAGGGTCGAGGATCCACATCTTCATCCTCGCCTTGGGAAGTTCCTACTTGGGAATGTTTTTTCCCTTGTCTTAGCTCTGACTGGAGGATATTTCCTTCTTAGTCTTGGCCACTGCAAGGCTATAACATTCCCGAGCAGATTGTTGATTCCCTCTAAGACACCCTACCCCATTTTTTGTTGGGAACTTTAGGCACGAGTGAAATATTGATGTGACAGCTTTTAAGTCATACAAGGCTGGTCGGCCAAGAATTACGTTAAAGGCTGAAGGAACATCCAATATTAGGAACTGTGCCATGATAGTAAGCTCGTCGAAGCTTGTCCAACTGTGAGTGGTAGCCGGATTTGTCCAAGAGGTGCAACTCCTTGACCGGAGAAACCATAGACAGGCTGGAGGCATGGAGTTAGATCCTTGAGCTGGAGCCCCATCTTCTCGTAAGCAGTCTTGAACAAAATGTTTGAAGAAGCTCCATTATCGATCATGGTTCTGGCCACCATTTTGTTTGCTATCTGGACTTCCATGACCAGCAGGTCGTTGTGCGGAAATCTGATCTGGACAGCATCTTCATCGTTGAAAGTTATGGTCGGCTCTCCTGCTCGTGGAACTTTGGGCTTCCTCTCTTCCACGGCCAGGATGACTTCTTCTTGCTCGTACTGAGTTGTTCAGGCATATCTCTCTCGAGCTTTGCCCGTGTCTCCAGCGATGTATGGGCCTCCAATAATGACTTGCATGTGTCCATCTATCGGTGGAGGTAACAGATCCTGGTTGTTATGACCTTGGTTAGCCTTGACATACTTCTGTAAGTGCGGGTTGTTTTTCTTGATCAGATATTCTATTTCCCGCTTCGGGTTGTAACATTCGTCGGTATCGTGGCCATAGTCTCCATGGAACCGACAAAATTTTGTCATGTCGATTTTGTTGGTATCTTTCTTCATGGGCCCGGGCTTCTTGTACGGAATTAACGATTGAGTTGCCATATACATACTCTCTATATCTTCAGTTAGAATAGTGAATGCAGTGTGTTTGGCATGATCACGGGGAGTCTGTCTGGATTTCTCGGTGAACTTTCCTTTCTTCCCATTTCCTTGCTTGTGGTTGTTGTTTGAACGCTTGCCACTTGAATTGCTGGAATAATTGGGAAGTTGGTCGGATGTTCTAGTGGAAGGAGCCTTCGTTTTGCCTGGCTTTTGCTCACCTTCTGCTAGTTGAATGGCTTCTTCGAGCTTGATGAAGCCTTCGACTCGGTGAAGGAAATCACTCATTGAGTCGACCGGCCCGTTCTTCCTTATATCCTTCCATAGTTCACCAAGGAATTCAATACCCCCAGTATCGCGGATAACTTTCCATCCTTGGTTACCCGCGACACTTTGGTCGCTTCCGTCATGAATCTGCTGATGTATGCCCGGAGTGGCTCGCCTGGTCGTTGCTTTACATCGACCAAATCTCTCAAATGCAATGGGAGCTGACGTGAGGAAGATAATTGTGCATGGAATTTTGAAGAGAAGGTTTTCCATGAACTAAACTTTCCAGGAGCCAGCTTGAAATACCATTGCTGTGCGGCTTCTGACAGAGTGGCGGGGAAGATTCTGCAGATACGTCCTCTCCCACTCCTTGTAAATCCATTTGCATCTCAAAATACTTGAGATGGGAAAGAGGATCTTCTCTCCCAGTATACATCTTCCATGTTGGCATTTTGAACTTGTGGGGCAGTGGCAGGAGATTGATCTTTGGCAAGAAGGGAGTTCCGCGAGCACGGTCTAACTGAAGATCATTGTTATGCTATCCGGCCATGCCATGAAACATATTCTTCAACTCGTCAAGCTGGGCCTGTACGGCTGGGCTAACTCGATCGGCATTTTGGTCGGCTTGGATTACGTCAGCGTCTTTCTGAGCGGGGATTTGAGTATGGGCTCTGGGCTGCACAATCATTGTAGTATTTTGCTCGTCTGTTCCCCTTCTTCTGTTTAGATCGTCTCTTAGGTCATTGGTCGTTCCCAACCTATCGAACACAGAAGAACCTAGTTGCCTTAGCGATTGATTTGCTTGGTTGATAGGATGAATGATTCCGTTATTCTGATTGGATCCGTTAGGTATGGCTCCTCCTGATGAATTCCCAAACAAGGTCTGTCTGCCTACCTCTTGGCCCACGAGTGGAACTCGTGACCGGGGAATGGACGGCTGACCATTGGTTGTCTGGGAGATATTCATCGTCGGGTCATCCTCCGTTTCTCCCAAGGAAATGACGTTCGGCATTTAATGGCCTACAGTCTGGTAGGCTCTTCGTATCAGCACGGTAGCTTGCCGACTAGGATCTTCGATCTATGCATGGTGAGCCCTTAATGTGTGACAGTCAGTAGTCCCGTGATCCGTAAGGGGAAACACCGGGTAAGCTGTGCAATCCCACACCGCCTGGGGAAGGTCAAGTGGGATGATTCTGAGACTGTGTAGGTATGGGACTACACAGTTAAAGAGAGCTTAAATGGATTGATTGGTACTACCTATATCAACAAGGTGCATCTTGTTTTTCGGTAGCCCATCACGAAAGAACTCCACAGTTAAGCGTGCTTGACCTGAGAGCAATTTCAGGATGGGTGACCTCCTGGGAAGTTTTCCCAGGAAGCGTGCGAGTGAGGACAAAGCACGCTGGAAACACTCGTGTTGGTCTGTAGGGTCAGTCATCGATCCAGGAAGCAGCCAGAGTGACGTACTCGTGTATAAGAGCCATTCATTCCGTGGGTGTAAGGGCCCAATGGAGGCTTGAAGCGGGGACGTTACAAATGGTATCAGAGCCTTGACCCAGCCGGAAGTGTGGTCGACGAGGACGTCGGACCCCGTAAGGGGGGGTGATTGTGACGGTAGTCCCGTGATCCGTAAGGGGAAACACCGGTAGGCCGTGCAATCCCACACCGCCTGGGAAGGTCAAGTGGGATGATTCTGAGACTGTGTAGGTATGGGACTACACAGTTAAAGAGAGCTTAAATGGATTGATTGGTACTACCTATATCAACAAGGTGCATCTTGTTTTTCGGTAGCCCATCACGAAAGAACTCCACAGTTAAGCGTGCTTGACCTGGGAGCAATTTCAGGATGGGTGACCTCCTGGGAAGTTTTCCCAGGAAGCGTGCGAGTGAGGACAAAGCACGCTGGAAACACTCGTGTTGGTCTGTAGGGTCAGTCATCGATCCAGGAAGCAGCCAGAGTGACGTACTCGTGTATAAGAGCCATTCATTCCGTGGGTGTAAGGGCCCAATGGAGGCTTGAAGCGGGGACGTTACATAATGCCTCCATCTCTTTGCTCTCCATTCAGCGAACATACACCTCTGTTCGTCAAATGCGAGATTTACCGCGGCACGCAGTTCATCCTGATCATGATGCAGGGTGTTGCTATGACCCCGCATGGGTCCGAGCGCATCACGTAGATTTTGCAATTCGGTTGCGTCTCCGATGATCGTTTGGGCATTGGTTCCTGGCAGAATAGTCGTGTTATGAATCGCCTGGCTGTGTTCGTAATTGTTATTCCCAGTCTCTTGCACACCTGGCGCAGTTTCAGTATTAGGAGCTGTTTCACCATTCACCACGCTTCCCGTCTGTACAGGATTGACAGCAGGTGGAACCCTTGACTCCCTGGGTCCTGCAATGTCGGGTCTAGAGTCTGTGAATTTGTTGGGTCAGACAGGCCTCTACAAGTTTGCACCATCGTGTTGAATGTCGAAAAGAGCGATCTACGATCCTTCTCTCAATGAAAGCACCAAAATGTTGACTTCGCTATTAGCCAACGACAATGAGTCTTTTTGATAAGCGATAAACGATATGTCGTAATGAATATATAATAAAGCAATAATAAGACACAAGAATTTTATAGAGGTTCAACCCCGAGTAGTTCGGTAATAGCCTAATCCTTGTTATTTGTATTGACTTAAGAACAGGGAAGAAGATTCCTTTTCTTATAGCTCTTACAACAGTATCTCTGAATATATAATTCTTAGATAATAGTATAGTCTTAGCTTAGCTGCGTGTCGACTTATAATCTTTCTCGTCCTTTGCCCAGTGAACATTCACTACTACAAAAGGCGAAATTCGCGACAGTCCCAAAAACGGTTTTTTTAGGCGCCCGTCGCTAAAAAGTTATCAGAGTGTTGAAAATTGTCGCCTATAATACACTATAGGCCACGGTTTTTAACACTCCTATAAATTAGGCGACGATTAATAAATGTAGAGAAAAAATTAAAAAAAGAAATATTACACTATTCTCGATGGTGTAGAACCGTCGGGCAAAGTATTAACCACAGTTTTAAACTGTGGCCCATACTTTGACTGACAGTTTAAAACCGTCGGGGAAGGCCCTTTAAAATAACTCTCATCTCTCATAAATCAATTAGATCACGATCACCCTCTCTCTCAAGCCCCAAATTCTCCTTTGCCCCAAACCCGCAAGAAGCCTATTTCAGGTAAGACTCTCTCTCTCTCTCTCTCTCTCTCTCTCTCTCTCTCTCTCTCTCTCTCTCTCTCTCTCTCTCTCTCTCTCTCTCTCTCTCTCTCTCTCTCTCTCTCTCTCTCTCCATTTTTTCTTTTTTTTCTCTCCCGAGCCCCAATCTCTGGTTTCCCTCTCAATTTGTCGCCGCTGCTCCACCCATCCAGGCCAGCTCCGATCTCAAACTTTCGTTGTCTGTCCGAGATTGAAGGCCTCGTACAGGATCAGAACAACCGTATGCCATCGGGTTTAGAGGCTTACTACGCTCCTTCCTTCTAGGTATGTTATACATCTCCATGCCATTCAATTTTTCTTATTTATTTTTTTCGTTATTGATGAATTATTTCACCAAAACATTCATAGTTTCGTAAGAAATCTTACTTTGGTCTAAAACTGTTTTTAAAATTTTAGGGTTTATATTTATTTTTAGGATTTATTTAATTAATAAGAGAATTGAAAAGATGATAAAAATTATACCATGATAAAATTATAGGGAAATTTACATCTCAACACGTTTTTGTTAAATTAATGCCAATATTAACGTCAATTTTTAAATTATTGATATTAATGTATTGTATTACCGTTTTTTTTTATATAATTAATATATTGGAACATGCTTAACATAATCAATTTTCACATGTCTAACATGTTTTGGGATGCGTGCACCCATTTTAATTTTTTTGTCTTTTTGGTTTGAATCCTAAATAGAATAAGGAGAGTTTATTTGTACACTTTCTATTTTTTTTTATGTAAAAACCAATTAGAATAGGCAGTATTCATTTTTTTTCTATTTTTTTCACTGTGTGAATTGGTTATTTATGGTCAACATATATTTTTTTTCCTTATTTCAAAAATAAAATAAACTATTGAGGTACGTATGATACCAATTATATACTGATTGGTTACCATTAAATTATATTAAAATTTTAAAGAAAACTTAATTTGTAATTAGTTTCTACCCTTTCTACAATACAATAAACTTGGAGGTTACTCAAATGTATTTTAAATAATAGGATATTATAATATAACATAAAAATAACTAATTTATTATTAAGATGTATACAATTAAATTTTAAAAGAAACTAAAAATGTATCTCAAATTATATACTGATTAGTTACCATTCTGCAACTTTTATTTAGTTAACAAATCAAATTTATTTTTAAAAATAAAATGCTTATACTAAATAAAATTATTTCATATATATACTTACTTGTTATATTATATGAAATCTAATTAGTTTCTACGATAAACTTAAAAGGTAATTAAAAATGTAATTTCAAACGATTTAGCAATTTAAATATTTAAATATTTTACTAGTATTTTTTTTTTTTGAAAAGATTTTACTAGTAAGTTATGTGAGTTTTTTTTTTTTTCTACTTTATTGTGACTTATTAGTTTATTAAATAGACTTGAATGTAACATAAATATTGTTATAAAAGAAAAATAAAAAAAGTAATGTAAAAGTATTTAAACAACAAATCAATGTAATATAATCTAAAAATAAACACATAGATTTCAAAGTAACAAAAATGTATATAAAGTAAATGGTAGCTTATTATATTACATGATAACTCATTAGTTTCCAAAATAAATTTTAAGGTTACTCAAATGTATTTTACATAATAATATACCATAATACAACTTAAAATAAATATTTGATTATTAAGATGTTTACAAATAAATTTTAGAGGTAACTAAATTGTATCTCAAACTATATGATATAAAAATAAAGTTTTTTTTTTTTAAATGTAAAAGTAACTAATTAGTTTTTTATCAACATTATAGGTAACCAAAAGGTTACTTTTGAAAACACAGGAAAATTTAAAAAAAAAAACGGAATTTGGAATTATTTTTCGTTTCAGGCATATTAGTTTGGAATTGAGGTATTTTTTGATGATGTGTCAAGGTATTATTGTAATTGAGATTTATTAAGGGATTTTCGTGATTAATTTGTATTTTAAGTATATAATTGAAAAAATCCCAAAATTATATATATATGGGTGACTATTCAATGGTTACATTTTTATTGTACCCATATGGTTACATTTTTCTCTAACTTGTAATAGCAGGTTAGTAATAGGTAGACTTTCCTTTTTTAGATTTAATTAATTATAATTAACTATTTTCTTAAAATAATTAATTAAATAGACATTCCTTTTTTAGAATTATTTAATTATAATTAACTATTTTCTAAAATTAATTAATTAAATATTTAACAAGACCTCTTTTAGTAATTAATATTTATATTTAAATCCTTACTTGAATTATTTTAATAATTAAGCCATTTAATTATAATATTTACAATAAAATTTATTTTTTTTTACAAAAATTAAACTTCTTTTGACACAAATTAAAATTCTCTTCTTATAATAAATTTTCAAATAATTAATTATTTTTAAATGATATTTAATTATTTTGTTACAATTATATGAACTAAGTATGAGACCTCAAGCTAATCAATCGATAACAAGTGCAACCATTTTTTTTCTAAAAAATCCTTCAACTTATTTCATTTTTTACTTTTTAAATATTTAAATTAAATAATTAAGTGTAATAATTTAAAATTAAGATTACAAGTATAATAAAATTTAAATTATGAAATTACATGTGTATAATTTTAAATTATAAAAAGTTTTGCTATAAAATTTTAAATAATTTAAGTATAAAAAAATAAATTGCTAAAAGATCCTTATATAGTAATAAATTGCAAAAAAATTAATTAATAATTATAATTAATTTAATTTTAAAATATAATTAATCTTAATTAAAGTTTTATAAGGAAATAAATGATTAGGTTACTTTCAGGTTACAAGTTATTTATTATTTATTTTTATTTAATTTCCAAATTAATCACAACCATTTAATAGTAATCCAATGGCTTAAAAAAATGTAACCATGATGGTTACAATAAAAATGTAACCATTGAAACCTCTTCCATATATATATATATATGTAGGACCGAATAATAGTAGTTGAATTGATTTCTTCGAAAACACTCTGATTATATATGGAATAGAGCTTCTCTCGGTGGTGATGGGAATCAATGCCCTTTTTATTTGGAAGGATCCATTTGCATATTTGGTGTTTATATAATTTTTTACTTTCAGACATCCTATCGTACTGAGGAAAAAGAAAGCTAATATTTTTCATCCTGTTTAATTCATACGAAAAACATTCACATAGACTTTAGTTGACTTTGCTATTTTTCGAGACTGTGCGTCAAAAACCATAATTTCTTTGAACAAACCATGTATATAAAATATTTATATAAAGTCCAATAAAAGAGTTTGGTCATTTGTTTGTATGTATATATCTTTTGCCTCTCTTTTGTGTAATTTGTATCGTTTTTTCTATTTCTCTTTAGGTATTTCTTATAATATTAAGCTATCAAAAAAGAATGATATAAAATGAATAATTATTATTTATAAATTTATTCATAGAATTTCAAATGGTATCTAGTAGACATATAATGTAAATTTATTAATTAGAGAATAGATATGAGATATCATATTATTTGGTTCTATGTTACATATCCTAGGAATTATTTTTATGCTCTGCATGTAGTAACATCTTTGTTGTTTGAATATTTAGATTTGGACTTGCATTTGAATCCAATAGTTGTGTCTATTGACCTTTGTTATTTAGTCTGTCATTTTATGATCCCAAGGCCAAGAGTAAGATGGTCCAACATATTGTTCTACAAGAACAGCGAGCCTCTTACCTTGGTACTTCTGCACAGAGTATAATATCTTTCTGATTTAAAAAATAAAAAAGAGGGCATAAGATTTTGTTCTTACATTCTATAATAGTGGTTTTAGGTAATAGTTTTGGAATATTTATTATGGTTTGTATTTAGTTTTTATTATTGATCAGTGTTTACCAATTTTTATAGTATCCACCTTTGTATTATTAATCCGATAAAGAAAAAAGAGTAAAATTAGAATGGAGACCAACATGTGGATGGCTCAACATCATACTTATGATCTTCTTCATTAAAACTGTTGGAAATTATTTTACCAGGATCTTAGATCTACTCACAAGTATGTTTATTAACATCCTAAATAAGAACTTTCTAAAACGATGAAATTAAACACATATAAAGTTTAGGAAACCTTACACTGGGTGCAGCGGAATAATATGACTCCTTCCGTTCAGATATCTAGCCCTTGATTCCTTTCTGTAGCAGAGCATTATCAATATCTGAACCTGGATCTCTTTCTCTGAATCCTTGATGCTGAATCTCCTTTGCTGATGATCTTTCTTCACGATCTTCCTCACTATGATTGAGGTATCACTTGATGTGTGTGGGCACTACTCATACACTAAGAAATTTCGAAATTTCAATGGAAGAAGAAAGAAGAAGTGGTAGCTAAAGATAGGGAGAGAGAAGGCTCAGTTTTTCTGAATCAGAAGAAGTCAGAAGAAAAGTGTTATTTTTCTGAAGCCTTCACTATCTATTTATAGCATTCCACTAGGGTTAGATTTGAATTATATGGCATTAAAATAATGAAAAAATTAATTTAAAATAGCTACAAAGGTGGACGGCCATGCCTTTAATGGATTGGGCCTTAGGCTTTGCAATTTTGCAATTTTAACACCTTTTGTATCTGATTTTCTCAAAAATGCCAATTTCCTAATTCAAACATTTTAATGCCAATTCTAACTATTTAATAACTATAAATAATTATTAAATAATATTGTCATTTATCATATTTATTAATTGAACCATACAAAGTATCATAATTAACAAATATGCCCCTATAACTCTTTCTTTACAATTTCGCCCTTACTTAGTGAAAATTTCACAAATAGACATAGTCTAAATTGAGAATTATAATTGATTAATCAAAACCAATTACATGAGTCTTACAAGCAATATTATCTCAACTAGTGCGCGGACCATGGGTCTATAAAACCGAGCTTCCAATAAGTAGATCAAGAATTTATTACTAAAATTCACTAACTTATTAATTCTTCGTTGAATCCACGCATAGAACTTAGAATTGCACTCTCAGTATATAGAATGCTCTATATGTTCCACCATATAGACACATCATTAGTTATCCATTGTTATAATCCTAATGTGATCAATGATCCTCTATATGAATGATCTACACTGTAAAGGGATTAAATTACCGTTACACCCTACAATGTATTTATTCCTTAAAATACTTGACCCCGTATAAATGATATTTCAGCTTATGTGAAATGAGTACTCCACCATTTATGTTCGTTTGGTCAAGCTCGAAGGAGATCATCCTTTGCTTACTATTCGCCAGATAGAATCTATAGATTCCATGTTTATGATAGCGCTCCCACTCAATTGCACTACCGTGTTCCCAAAATGTACGTATCACCCTGACCTAAAAGTAGGCTTAACTAACAAATCAAAGAACATGAATAGCCTTTCAAGATTGAGCCTAATCATAACAGGATTAAGAACATTTGATCTAGGATCAACTAGGCGATATTGACTTGAATAGATATTACGGTAAGTTTAATAAATCTAAGTCAAAGTTCAATATCGGTCCCTTCCGATGCATACTCCATGCATCCAACCTGAGCTTTACTTTAACCAATGTTCTGGAAAGAACATAGTATTTCTCCAAATACAAGTAAACTCTTGTTGTAGATTATCATATCAGTAAAACCCTGTGTCTGATAAATCTAGAAAAACTTTATTCACATAGTCATGTTTACTTTCCAATGTGTTGACGGCACAATAAACAGGATCAAGTATATGAAAAGGGTTTCAGATGAATCTATACATTATGTACATATAATCATGAAATAAATCATGTGAACCATGCAACATTAAATGTTATTTCTGATCTATATTAATAAGTAAATCTGATTATATTGAAATGAGTTTTATTTAGGGCATAAAACCCAACAAAAACAACAAAGTAAACCAATAGTAAAAAAGAGAGTTTGAGTTGAAGAACAATTTCTAGTTCTCCTTGTTTGTTTTGTTCCACTATCCTATTTTATCATACTTCAAAACGCAAACCGAATCAGAATACATGACAACAATACATGGTTTCAATAATATGCTATGCTTCTAAGTTTCTTTTGTTTCATTGTAGAATTTATTTTTGCTGTATGGTTCTCTTACTATAAATTCTAGTAGTGTTGTTTTAGTGTTTTCATATTTGTGAAATATTTATCAGTTTATTCTAGTTTCTATGTTGACTTTTGTTGTTGGTTCATTGAATTCTTTTTTTATATTTTGTATACTTTGATTGACCCATACATAAATTCAGGTTTCTATTATTATTATGATTATTATTTATTTTAAATTGTTAATGTTATTTTTTTAGGAGTTCATTGATTTTCTCGGTGGTCCGACAAAGTTTTCCTCTTTTATCGGTGGTTCTCTAAGTGATCTCCTCATTCTTGGTATATTATTATTTAATTGGATAATGTTATGCTATATGTTAAAGAATTTGAGAAAATTGATTAGTCTCAATTAAACATGTTAATTAACAATTGATGCATATTTTTAATTTAACTTTTAGATATAGAGTCCTTTGTGTTGATTGAAGAGTACATGGTCTTTTACTAATTAACATATAATTTTTTTCTTTTTTCTTTGCAGGGTAAGAGCAATTCGTACTCAAATGACGAGATAAATCTTCTGCGTGATTAGTGGATTGAATACGTCTGAGCACAGGCAGTGCGACAAGAGCTATTACGATGATGATCGGTTTCTGTTTTTGTTTATACTTTACACTATAACTAGTTACTTTCATATAACTAACGCTTAAGTTATTTGAGTACATAGTGTGTACGCATTTCAATTTTTTGTTCATTTTCAATTTATGTTTATACTTTATCCTCTTTAATTAGTGACAATATATAAAATAGTAAAAATTGATTAATGCAGGAGAAAAAAGCAGATTTTTTTTTATTTTTTTTTCTTTTTTTTACAACCCAATGACGGGCAAAAATCGTCGCTAAAAATATAAAATTTAAAATTAAACTAAAAACTTTACTATAAGTGACAGTTTAAAACCGTGGCCTATAGTATTATAGGCCACTGTTTAAAACCGTGGCCTATAGTACAGGCAACGGTTTTAAACCGTGACGTATACTATAGGCCACAGTTTTAAACTGTCGCCTATAGTGAACACTATAGGTGACGGTTTTAAACCGTGGCCCATACTATTTCCCC
This sequence comes from Cannabis sativa, assembly GCF_029168945.1. Taxonomy (NCBI): domain Eukaryota; kingdom Viridiplantae; phylum Streptophyta; class Magnoliopsida; order Rosales; family Cannabaceae; genus Cannabis; species Cannabis sativa. The sequence goes on along the minus strand of NC_083609.1, from coordinate 38,881,629 downwards.
GACGGTTTTCAGCCATCGTCTATTTTATTCAGTATTCGCAACGCTCGTATAGGCGACGGTTTGCAAGGATCGTGGGATTGAGGTCAAGTACATTGATAGTGGGATCGTGTATATACCATATCCACGTAAGTTGATCCCTGAGTTGTAGGGATTGAGCTGATGACTCATGATGCGAAAGCTAAATTTGCTAAGTGTTGATTGCCCTGCACGACTCACTGAATATCTCATTCTGGATGTGACAGCGAGACATTCTGTTCGGTCTATCATTTCGAGCAGATGCTCCAAGTGGACTCCACGTGTCACCATTCTCGTGATGCCACGTCAGAGTACAAAATTTGGGATAATAGGGAGATTCATCATCCTTGGACATTGTGCTAGAGACTATACCAATTCACACATTTCCCCATCCTCTACTTCTTTTAGATATCTCTTCTGCGTGTTACGTGTACTTCTAGCAAGCTGAGGTCAACTCAAAATTATTACAACATGTCCATTACAGGTGGTGGAGCAATTCTAGGAGGATATGGGGTTCATGGTCTGGAAGCAAGCAAAGCCACCCTAGCCGGAACTGGTGGAGTGGGGAGAGCAGGTAATGATGTTCTGGGAGCTTGAGGGCGCACTACCCCTGCTGGGGATTTGCAGCACCTTGCTGTCCGGGAAGGGGATTTGCAGCACCTTGCTGTCCGGGAAGCATCATGTGCCCTTGGACTACCCCATGTCCGGGATAAATAATTGGGATGCGAACCCACTACCCCAGATGCCTGACTCAGACCAACATCTCAATCTCATCTTTCAAGTACTCACATTCATTCTTAGTGTGGCCCTTTTCCGCGTGATAACATTGCTTATTTTGATCTCGCCTGTTCCTTCAGCCATTTGACATGCACGGGGGCTTCCGGTAATGGACCATGTTACATGTTGCTTTATAGACATTCTCCCGAGTATCTATCAGACTTGTATATTTAGTGTACTTTGGATCGTACTCCTTTCTTGGTTTTTTCACTGAATCATTACGACTATGACTCTTACCTCCTCTTTTACCCCGCGAATGCCCTGCACTAGAATCCAAGACTTCAAATTTGGACTATCCGGGAGCCACACTACACTTGATTTGTGTCGCACTGTACTTAGAGAAATAGGTTTGCGTAGGGACGAGGCCATACGTAGTAGGTTTCCAAACAATTGGAGAAAATTGAGGTCTAGGAAGGGACAAGGATGGAGTAGGAGTCTGGGAGGCAACTGATGAGTCCATATTTGTCTTATAAATATGATTAATTTACGTATTTATATTCTTAAATTGATTCTTTAAATTATTGATTAGTGTAATTTTAATTTGTTAGGTTATTTTAAAGACTATTAATGCATTTAGAGTCTTTTGGAGGGATTTTAGCATATTTTGGTGGAAAATAGTGGAAGTCAGCGAGCTCGATTGCATAAGGTGGAACTTAATTGTAAATTCAGACAACTATAGAGGCAGAATTGGACTTTGAGCTCAACATAAAATCTTTATATCTCACTCTTATCTTTCCAGAACATCTTGAATCGTCTAATTCCGAGTAATATCGAGAGAGTTATGGCCAAAATACTATCAGTCGTCGCAGTAGGAAATTTCTGGAAAAAAGATAGCAAAAATAAAGATAGCTTTTCAAGTAGAGTTGTGATTTTTAAATAATTTTTTAAAAAGATGAGTTCTTTTCTTTTACTGAGATATTTCCTAATACTATTATTAATAGAATCCTAATTTTAAGGGGATTTATCTATCCACTTTAAATAGAATCCTAATTCTAATAGGATTCATCTTACTTTACCATTACTATAAATAAGACCTCTTAGACTACAAATTGAATAATTCAAAAAGCTACAAATTAGAGAGAGAAAATCAGAGAGATGGCAAGGAAGAGACAGAGATCGGGTTCGAAGTGTTCTTCATCATAATTCTTTTCTTCTCCTTCTACTTTTACTAAATATTATGATTTTGGTTATAATGTCTAGTTCTGAGTAGTTTTTTTTTTTTTGAGAGTTCTGAGTAGTTTTCTTTTAGTTAAGGGTTATTTCAAAACCCGAAACATGAATTTTTAATTTTATTATTGAATGTTGATTTTTAATTTCCATTATATCAAATTATTTCTATTCTTCTATGTTCAATGTTATGATTATTGTTTTAATCTTGTTTAGACGACCACTAAATTAGGTTTTACTTTAATCTACCGTCATCTTAGGATTACTATTCACCTAATAGTCTAGGATTCTAAGTGTTTGTGACAAATTACAATTTTTATGTGTGATGAAGAATAGAACCTAGGTTAAATAAATTATATGCTTCATTAATTTGTTGCCTAGATTAGTCTATCTCCATAAATCTCAATGCTTTATCTAAGTTAAATAAATTGCATGCTTCATGAATTTACTGCTTTAGGTAAAAGAGTTAATTATTGAGCGCTTTCCCTTGATTACATACAATTGAGAGATTGGGATAATTGATTGCTTCAGCGTTATCTGTGGGATTAATAGTTTGATTGGAAACTGAAAATTACATTCTTTAATAGGAATTAGGAATGATTGTTGAGGCTGGCGAATAACCTTTAACAAGTTTCTCATATCGTATTCTTTATTTAAATTTGTTTTCTTTTTAATTTTTATTATTGCTATTCTGATCATCAAAAGTCCCCTTTTTCTAATTCTTGTTACTAATTTGTGAATAATTGAATAAACATAGTCCTTGTGGGATCGACCCTTACTTACGATTATACTAAATTAATTGGAAGTATTGGAATAAAAAAAAATAGTAAATTTGTTGTGGCTTACGACACGCATCAAATTTTTGGCGCCATTGTCGGGGACTATTATTTTATTTTATTATTCATATATAGTTTTTAGTATTTTTATTATTATTTAAAAAAAAATAGAAAAAAAAAAGATTGTTTTATTATTCATATTTAATTTTTGTTGCTAACTTGTTTTACTTTGATAACTCAGGTGTACATGTCTAGTGATGACAATACAGAGAGACTTTCAAGGGTTAAACAATATCTTGAGTCATCGTCTGCTTCTTGATCTTGAAAGACTATAACTGACAACCCACTCTTTCAACCTCTTGGTCCTGCCAAACAGCCATTATCAACTAATCTCAAGTGAGATTCTGATGACTCGGTTACTTCTCACAAGACCACGGCTCAAAATAGGACATTGAAGGAGTTGGTCGCACCAAATCTGGACCAGCAACCATTGTGCATCCATTATGCACCTTTGGATGTCAATTTTGAGCTGAAATCCGGCCTCATCCATTTACTGCCAGCTTTTCATGGATTACCTGGAGAAGACCCCAACAAGCACCTAAAGGAGTTTCATATTGTCTGCTCTAGTATGAAACCTACATCAGTTACTGAAGAACAAATCAAGTTGCGGGCCTTCCCTTTCTCTTTAAAAGATGCTGCGAAGGAGTGGTTGTACTATCTACCACCAGGAACTATTGAAACATGGAATGACATGAAGATTGTTTTCTTTGAGCGATACTTCCCAGCCTCTAAAGTTGGAAGTATCTGAAAATAAATCTGTGGAACTCAACAAATTACTGGAGAGTCACTTTATGAATATTGGGAAAGATTTAAAAGGTTGTGTGCTAGTTGCCCTCATCACCAAATTAGTGAACAACTCCTAATTCAATACTTTTATGAAGGTCTCTTACCTTCTGAGAGAAGTATGATAGATGCAGCAAGTGGAGGAGCATTGGTAGACAAAACCCCAACAGAAGCCAGAAATCTTATCTCAAACATGGGTGCCAATTCACAATAGTTTGGCACTTGCCGAGACTCTCCCTCAACATCACGATAGGTTAATGAAGTGGGCAAACTCATTGAGAACCAGCTTAGTCAACAAATAGCTCAATTAACATCCATGATCCAACAACTTGCTTTAGGCCAACAGATAAAACCATGTGGAATATGTCAAGTTGTGGGGCATACTATTGATACTTGTCCTACTCTCTATGAAGGGCCAACCAAAGATGTTAATGCTATTAGAGGTTTCCCAGGTCAATCAAGGCAGCAGTATAATCCATATTCAAACACATATAATGAGGGATGGCAGAATCATCTAAATCTTCGCTATGGCAATCAACAAAATGTCCAGCAACCTACAAAACCATCTTTTAATTATCAACAGTGGACACCTGCCAGGCAGAATCAAGCACCACAATCTACCCCACCAGCACCTCCCAAGCCTACCACTGAAGATCTTATTAATGCCATGTTGGCTGATTCTCAAAACTTCAAACAAGAAACTCAAGCAGCGATAAAAAGTTTAGAGAATTAAGTGGGTAAACTCTCAGAATCTTGTAATCAAATGCAATCTCAATTGTTCAATCAACTACCATCCCAACCTGAGAGAAATCCTAAGGAGAATGCTAGTGCAGTGACCTTCAGAAGTGGGAAACACTACAACCCAGCTATCATCCCAAAACCAAAACCAGTGCCATCCAAACCACAAGATGATAGTCCTGAAGGTGAAAAAGAGGCACCTAAGCCAAACAATCCAACTCCACCAAAGCCTACCATTGCCATACCACCACCCTTCCCAAGCAAATTAAAGAATACTAAGAAGGAAGAAGCTGACAAGGAAATTCTTGAAACATTCCGCAAGGTGGAAGTGAACATTCCTCTTCTTGATGCCATAAAATGAGTACCACGGTATGCCAAGTTTCTGAAGGAGCTTTGCACCAATAAGCGCAAGTTAAAGGGTAATGAAAAAGTAAGTGTGGGGGAGAATGTGTTAGCAGTCCTCCAAAAGAAGCTTCCTCCAAAGTGTAAGGATCCTGGAACATTCACTATTCCGTGCACTATTGGAAACACCAGGATTGAGCGGTGTATGTTGGATTTGGGGGCCTCCATTAATGTCATGCCATTCTCTATCTAAAACTCCTTAAATCTGGGTCACTTGAAGAAACTGGGATAATCATTCAACTTGTTGATAGGTCAAATGCCTTCCCCAGAGGTGTCATTGAAGATGTGCTAGTTCAAGTGAATGAATTGGTATTTCCAACAGATTTCTATGTTCTTGATTTGGAAGATGATTCCATCCCTTGCTCCACTCCAATTTTGTTAGGAAGACCATTCATGAAAATAGCAAGAACCAAGATTGATGTCCATGAGGGAACCTTGACAATGGAGTTTGATGGAGAGACAATCCGATTCAACATCTTTGAAGCCATGAGGTAACCAAGTGATGTACATGCTGCTTATTCTCTTGATGTGTTGGATGACCTCTCCCAAAGGGTCCTAGATTTGCATAGTGAAGATGATTTGGAAGTTACTATACGAGAGAACTTGGAGTTAAATTCAAATGAGAACTTTTCTAAAGAGATGTTGGATGTCATAACCGCACTTAATAACGACTTCAACAAGCTTTACAAGAAGGTCGCCTATGTGGAATTGCCAATCATAACTGATAAGTTACAACCATCTATTGTACAAGCTCCTATTCTTGAACTGAAGACACTGCCCAATCATCTCAAATATGCTTACTTAGGAGATAATGAAACCTTACCATTCATAATTGCTACAAATCTCGACCAAGTGCAAGAAGAAAAGCTTATGAGGGTGCTCCGAGCTCACAGAACTGTCATTGCATGGTCTGTTGCTAACATCAAATGAATTAGTCCGGCTACATGTATGCACAAAATTCTCTTGGAAGAAGGAGCTAAGCCAACACGTGATGCACAGCGAAGGCTGAACCCCCCTATGATGGAGGTAGTGAAGAAAGAAATGTTGAAGCTTCTCGGTGTGGGCATTTTCTACCCAATCTCAGACAGTAAATGGGTGAGTCCTGTTCAGGTGGTTCCAAAAAAATTAGGGATCACAGTAGTTAAAAATGAAGACAATGACTTAGTACCCATAAGCATGCAAATCGGGTGGCGAGTCTGCATAGATTACCTCAAGCTAAATGCGGCGACAAGAAAAGATCACTTTCCATTGCCATTCATTGATCAGATGCTAGAGAGGCTAGCAGGGCATCCTTATTATTGCTTTCTTGATGGATATTCAGGTATAATCAGATTGCTATTGCTCTGGAAGATCAAGAGAAGACAAATTTTACATGCCCCTTTGGTACATTTGCTTTTGGAGCATGTCATTCGGGTTATGTAATGCTCCTGCTACATTCCAGCGTTGTATGATGAGCATCTTTTCAGATTACATAGAGGACATCATTGAAGTCTTAATGGATGATTTTAGTGTTTATGGTGATTCATTCGATAAGTGCCTACACAACCTCACTCTAATTCTTTAGCGGTGTATTGAAGCCAATCTAGTGCTTAATTGGGAAAAATGCCATTTTATGGTGAATCAAGGAATAGTATTAGGACATGTTATTTTAGAGAAAGGGATAGAAGTGGACAAGGCTAAGATTGATTTGATTCGCTCCCTACCACCTCCAACAACAGTAAAAGAAGTCAGATCGTTTCTTGGGCATGTAGGCTTTTATAGGAGATTCATCAAAGATTTCTCAAAAATATCTACACCATTGCGTCATCTTGTACAAAATGATGTCAAGTTTGATTTTAATGAGAAATGCTTGGTGGCTTTCAACTTTCTAAAAGAATCTTTGACTTTAGCTCCTATTATTCAACCACCTAGCTAGGAGCTTCCATTCGAGCTTATGTGTGATGCAAGCGACTATGCTGTGGGAGCTGTTCTTGGACAGCGAGTCAACAAACTGCTGTTGGGTTTTCTGCCCTAAATAAAACCCATTTCAATATAATCAGATTTACTTATTAATAAAGATCAGAAATAACATTTTTATGTTGCATGGTTCACATGATTTATTTCATGATTATATGCATATAATGTACGAATTCTATTTAAGTCTAGAACATATGAATTTGTTAATGATTATAGTGTTGTCAGCACAGTGGAATATAATCTTAATTATATGTTCGAAAGTTTATTCCCTGATTTGTCAGTTCACTAGATTTAGACTGGCATGAGATAATCAGCGATAGGTATTCTTACACCTTGGATAAGTGTTATGCCCTTTCAAGGGCATTGGCAAAGTTTACTAGTATCGGATGTATGGAGTATACATCGGAAGGGACCGATATTGAACTTTGATTATATTTGTTAAAATTTAAAATAATATCTATTGAATTCAATATCACCTGTTGATCCTAGATCAAATGATCTTAATCCTGATATGGTTAGGTTCGATCTCAAGAGTATTATAATGTTCTTTGATTTGTTAGTTAAGCCTACTTTTGAAAGTCAGGGTGATACGTACATTTTGGGAACATGATAGTATAATTGAGTTGGAGCACTAACATAAATATGGAGTCTATAACTTCTATAGGAATTTAGAAGTGAAACGATGATATCCTTCGAGCTTGGCTAAACAGAGATAAATGGTTGAGATCTCATTTCATTTCATTGAAATATCATTTATACGGAGCTAAGTGTTTTAAGGATAAAATACATTTAAGGTGTAATGGTAATTTAGAGCCTATTCAATGTAGATCATCTATTAGAGGATCGTTGATCAAATTAGGATTATAACAATGGATATTAATAACGTATCTATATCGTGGAACATATAGAGCGTTCTATATGACTGAGAGTGCAATTCCAAGTTCTAAGTGTGGATTCAATAAGGAAATTATAAGTTAGGGAATTTACTTGGTAAACTCGGTTCGACTTATTGGAAGCTCAGTTATATAGGCCCATGGTCCCCATACTAGTTGAGACCATACTGCTTGTAAGACTCAGTTAATTGATTTTGATTAATCAATTATAATTCTAAAGTTAGACTATGTCTAGTTTATGAATTTTCACTAAGCAAGGGCAAAATTGTAAAGAAAAGAGATTCTAGGTTTATTTATTAATTAAGAGACTTTATATGTCTAAATTAATAAATATATTAAATGGCAATACTATTTAATAATTAAATTTTAGTTATTAAATAATTAGAATTGGCATTTAAATGGTTAAATTGGAAAATTGACATTTTTGAGAAAATGGGATTCAAAAATGACAAAATGGCAAAATTGCAAAGTGAGGCCCATTAACCATATCATGGCCGGCCACTATGCAAGCATTTTACCATTTATATTTTCATTATTTTAATGCCATACAAATCTAACCTAAACCTAGATGGCTTTCTATAAATAGAAAGTGATGGCTTCAAGAAACAATGCAATGCATCTTATTCTTTTTCAGAGAAAAACCTAAGCCTCCTAGCCGCCACTCTCTCTTCTCTTTTCTTCTCTTCAATTTCGAAATAACCTAATGATAGAGTAGTGCCCACACACATCAAGTGGTATCTCAATCATATTGTGAAAGATTGCGTAGAATCCAAACAAGAAGGAGAATCAGCATCAAAGAAGGAGAGAAAGAGATCCAGGTTTAGATCTTGATTATGTTCTACTACAAAAAGGAATCAAGGGCTAGAGATCTGAATGAAAGGAGTCATTATATTCCGCTGCACCCAATGTAAGGTTTCCTAAACTTTATATGTGTTTATTTCATTGTTTTAGAATTCATATTAGGATGTTAATGAAACATACATGGTAGTAAATCTAGATCCTGGTAAAATATTTCCAACAACTGGCACCAGAGCCATGGTAATGATTTACTTTCATGAAATATGAATTAAAACGATATTATGTGTTGATTTGGATGGTTTCATGAGGTTTGATGAAGGTATGTGTTGTACAGATTTTTTTCTATGAAAAATATTTTTTTGTTTCTGAAAATATTTTATTTGGATTTCTTGTGAAAAAGTAAGCAATTTGTTTTTACGGAACTCGATTCTGATAAAAATTGAGAAAGTTATGAATTTTGGAAGTTTCGGGTTGAAACTAAGTCGAGATGGGTGCACCGTGCACACCAGACCCTCGGACAAGGAGGCCTAACGCGCGCGCGACAAAAAAAGACATGAATCTAACATTTGTTTTGATTCTTGGCTCTTTGAGCCACAAAGAACACAAAGAACATCTTTAAGTTCTTGAAAAAACACGAGTTCTAATCCATGTAGATCCTAGCCGACCAAGGAGGCCTTGTTTGAGGTCTAGCTGGCCAAGGGAGGCTATCAAGGGGTCTGTCGGCCAAGGGGTTGTACCCCGTAAGCTGGCTAGCCTATGCCTAGAATTAGGGTTCCTGGCCTATGTTGGAAGTTATTTTACCAGGAACTTAGATCTACTCACAAGTATGTTGATTTAACAACCTAAATATGAACTTCTAAAACGATATGAAATTAAACACATAAGAGTATCAAAAATCTTACAGTGATTGCAGCGGAATATATGTCTCCTCCCACTCAGATCTCTAACCCTTGATTCCTTTCTGTAGCAGAGTATAATCAAGATCTGAGCCCGAAAGTCCTTCTTTGTTATCTCTGAATTCTACACAGCCTTCCTCACTATGATTGAGGTATTACTTGATGTGTGTGGGCACTACTCTAGCACTCATACATTTCGAAACAGTGAAGGTATAGAGAGAGAGAGGGTGGCGGCTCAGAGAGAAAATTCTTTCAGAATAATGCTGTGAAAAGCTTGTACAGTTGTGTGTAACTCTGAAGCCTTTGCCTTCTATTTATAGAAGACCACCAAGGGCTATGATTGACATTTTGAACTGAGAAAATCAAAGGGAAAAGGAAGGTAAAGGGGCCGGCCTAGGCAATGTGGAAACAAGGCTTGCCTCTTTTCCAACTTTCCTTTTCCTACACTTGATAGTTTCCCTTTTTGTGAAAAATTGTCAATTCCATTGTTCAACCATATTAATGATAAATCTAATTATTTAATAATTAAAAATAATTATCAAATAATATATTATCATTTATTTTATTAATAATGAAACTAATTAAAGTTTCCTAATTAATAAATATGCCCTTCAAAATCTCTATTTACTGTTTTGCCCTTAATAAGTGCTAAATTCTCAAACTGACAAGTCTATCTTGAGAATTTTTAATTGATTAATTAAAATCAATTAAATGAGTCCTACAAGTAATATCATCTCAACTAGTGAGGGGACCATGGGTCTATATATCCGAGCTTCCAATAAGCAGATCTAGAATTTACCACTTAAATTCACTGACTTATTAATTCTTCGTTGAATCCACACATAGAACTCAGAATTGCACTCTCAGTATATAGAATGCTCTATATGTTCCACCATATAGACACATTATTAGTTATCCATTGTTATAATCCTAATGTGATCAATGATCCTCTATATGGATGATCTACATTGTAAAGGGACTTAAATTACCGTAACACCCTACAATGTATTTTATCCTTAAAACACTTAAGCCTGTATAAATGATATTTCAACTAAGTGAAATGAGTACTCAATCATTTATCTCGTTTGGTTAAGCTCGAAGGAAATCACCCTTTGCTTACTATTCGCCAGATAGAAGCTATAGATTCCATATTTATGTTAGCGCTCCCACTCAATCGCACTACCGTGTTCCCAAAATGTATGTATTGCCCAGACTAAAGTTTTAGGCTTAACTAACAAATCAAAGAACACGAATAACACTCTTGAAATTAAGCCTAACCATATCAGGATTTAGATCATGTGATCTAGGATCAACTTATGATATTGAATTGAATTGATGCTTACGGTAAGTTTCAAAATCTAATTCAAAGTTCAATATCGGTCCATTCCAATGCATACTCCATGCATCCAACCTGAGCTTTACTTTAACCTATGTTCTGGAAAGAACATAACATTTCTCCAAATGTAAGTAAACTCTGTTGTAGATTGTCATATCAGTGAAACCCAGTGTTCTGATAAATCTAGGAATACTTTATTCACATAGTCATGTTTATTTTCCACTGTGTTGAAAACACAATAAACATGTTCAAGTATGTGAAAAGGGTTTGGATGAATTTATAAATCAAATAGACAAGCAATTGATTAAGTGAACCAAAACATACACAAGTGAATGAAAAATTACTTCTGTTACTTTATTGATATAGAATAATCTGGATTACATTGAAATAGAGTTTTATTTAGGGCATAAAACCCAACAAACTCCCACTTGGACTAATATAAAACAAATCAGTACATTTCAATTAATCCTAAATTCTGGCGGTGCTTTTCGAATGAAGTTACTGCCAAGACTTTGGTGAATGGATCAGCCAAGTTATCCTGCGTATCCACTTTCTCCACCAGTACATCCCCTTTTGCCACATATTCTCTAATATTATGATACTTTCTTTCTATGTGCTTACTTCTCTTGTGGCTCCGAGGTTCCTTACTGTTGGCTATAGCTCCAGTGTTATCACAAAGCAGGACTAGAAGCCTTTCCATTCCAGGAACTACACCAAGACTGGTGAAGAACTTCCTAAGCCAGACAACCTCTTTAGCTGCTTCAGCCGCAGCTATGTATTCTGCCTCCATGGTAGAATCCGAAATCGCAGTTTGTTTAGCACTTCTCCAAACTACTGCTCCACCCTTAAGAGTAAACACCATCCCAGATGTAGATTTCCTGTCTTCAAGACATCCCTGGAAATCTGAGTCTGTATAGCCTAAGGGATTTAAAGCACCACCCTTGTAGACTAATACATAATCTCTTGTACTCTTTAAGTATTTCAAAATATACTTAACAGCATTCCAATGTACCCTACCTGGATTTGACTGATACCTGCTCACGATTCCAACTGCATAGCAGATGTCAGGTCTAGTGCATAGCATAGCATACATTAGACTTCCAACTGCAGAAGCATAAGGAATTTTTGCCATGTCTTCTATCTCTTGAGGATCAGTAGGACACTGTTCCTTAGATAGACGGATACCATGTCTAGAGGGCATGTTTGCCCCTTTGGTATTGGTCATGGAAAATCTCTCAAGTACTTTGTCAATGTAAGCTGTTTGAGAGAGAGCAAGGGATCTGTTCTTCCGGTTTCTGACAATCTGAATATCAAGAACATAGGCTGCCTCACCCAAGTCTTTCATGTCGAATTGAGTGTCAAGCCATTCCTTGATGTGAGTCATTTTCTTGACATTGTTTCCAATGATCAAAATGTCATCAACATAAAGGACCAGGAATACTACTACTTGGTTTTCCTTGAGTTGGTAAACACAAGGTTCATCTTCATTCTGATGAAAGTCGTAGGTCTTGATGATCTCATCAAACCTTTTGTTCCATGAGCGAGAAGCTTGCTTAAGCCCATATATGGACCTATTTAATTTGCAAACTTTATTCTCCTGCCCAGGAAGAACATAACCTTCTGGTTGCTCCATATAGATGGTTTCTTCAAGAAGCCCATTAAGAAAGGCTGTCTTGACATCCATTTGCCAAATTTCATAATCTAAAGCGGCAGCTATGGAGAGAAGAATTCGGATGGATTTGAGCATGGCAACAGGACTAAAAGTTTCCTCATATTCCACACCTTCTCTTTGGGTATAACCCTTGGCGACCAGTCTAGCTTTGAAAGTTTCGACTTCGCCTCCAGCACCTCTTTTCTTCTTGTAGACCCATTTACATCCAATTGGACGAAAATCTTCAGGTGGTTCTACATATTCCCAGACTTTGTTCTTTTTCATGGAATCCATTTCTGAATCCATACCGGCTGACCAACGCTTCCGTTGCGGACTTTCCATTGCCTGTTTATAGGTCAATGGGTCATCATCAATACCGTCACCAACGACCATATTGATTTCACCATCCAAGCCATAACGAGACGGTTTCGTAGAAACCCTCCCACTACGACGAGGAGCGGTGACTTTCTGAACAGGAGCTTTAGTAGTATTTTTCTCAGTTGCTACAACTGAGGGAGTGGGATGTTCCTCTTCTTGAGTAGAAGAAGATGGTACATTTGAAGGAACAGTATCTGTGAGCATTTCCTCTAATACAATTTCACTTTTCGGTTTGTTGTCTTTCATATAGTTGTCTTCAAGGAAAGTAGCATTTGTAGAGACAAACACTTTGTTATCCTTGTGACTATAGAATAGTCCACCGCTAGTCTCTTTAGAATTTCCGACAAACATGCAAACCTCAGTTCGCGATTCCAGTTTGCCTTCTTTCTTTCTTAAGACGTGAGCAGGGCACCCCCAAATCCTATAATGACGCAAACTAGGTGTGCGACCATTCCATAGTTCGACGGGTGTCTTAGGGACTGCTTTAGATGGAACAACATTTAGAATGTCGTTTGCCATTTGAATAGCATATCCCCAGAAGGACGTAGACAGAGTTGAGTAACTCAGCATAGACCTAACCATTTCTAAGAGAGTGCGATTTCTTCTTTCTGCAACTCCATTCTACTGTGGAGTGCTAGGGGCAGTATATTGGGATTCAATTCCAAGTTCAATTAAATGATCTTTGAACTGCATATCCATATATTCTCCACCCCTATCAGTTCGCAAGATCTTTAATGTTTTACCTAATTGGTTTTGAGCCAAAGCATGAAATTCCTGAAACTTTTCAAACGTTTCAGATTTCTTTTGCATTAGGTAAAGAAAACTATATCTAGAGAAATCGTCAATGAAAGTGACGAAATACTCATAACCTCCTCTGGCGTTTACATTCAGCGGTCCGCAAACATCTGAATGTACTAACCCTAGGGGTTCTTTGGCACGCTCTCCCTTTGCAGAGAAAGAACGTTTGGTCATTTTTCCTTCTAGGCAAGACTCGTAGACTGGCAGCTCTCCTAAGACGACATTTTTCAATGGACCGTCTTTGGTTAGCCTATTGAGTCTATCAAAGCCTATATGACCTAAACGTAAATGCCATAGATAAGTTTGATCATCATTATCAATCTCTTTTCTCTTAAGGCTTCTAGGTTTAGCTACATTGAAAAGTTCAGTATTTAGTGATATTTGAGTATCAGGTCTTAAAACATAAAGCCCTCGTTCCATGTTTGCAACACATATATGAAATCCATTACGAGAAATTGAACAATTTGAACTCGAAAAATTCAATATATAAAATTGTGTCTGTAAACATGAAACACTAATCAAGTTTCTACTAAAATTAGGAATAAATAAAACATTCTCTAAAAGTAAAAACTTCTTAGAATTAAACTTGATTCGGGTTGTTCCTCTTGTTTTAACTGATACCAACTCACCATTTCCAACTTTAAGCTTTAACTCATCTGGGTGAAGATTCTCCCAAGTTTCAAGCAGCTGTAATGAAGAACATACATGGTTAGTAGATCCAGAATCAACAATCCAGGAGGATTTGTCGTTCTCTAAAACACATGGTTCAAATACAAAAGCATCACCTTCGTTTGAATTGTCTAGAAGCCTGGGACATTGTTCTTCTTTATGTCCCTTTCCATTACAATTCGCACATAGAACATGATGTCTGGTAATTGTATTTGATGAAGCAGCTTTGTTAGAGCCCTCATGCTTAATCTTCTTCCTCTGATTAAAGCTTGCAATGCTAGGAGGTCTCATTGCAATCAGATCCCGCTCATGGGCCCTCAACTCAGACTCGAGTTTGTCCATGTCGGAGGAGTTAGGATTGTTCAATAAGTAATATAGAACAAAACTGTTATACTCCTGAGGAAGACTATAAAGTATGAGTTTTACCCATTGTTCCTTTGATGAATCAATTCCTAGTAGATTTGCCTTTTGGAATTTCAGATTCATCAACAATAGGTGCGAGTTAATGCAACTACGAGGATGCATTTTCACACTATTGAGTTCTTTTGCAAAGATACTAACTAGGAGTGGATCGGGATGAGGGTTATTCATATTGCCACTACAACATATCAATAAACAGAAGTAAGGTTTTGGTTCTATAAATTCATACACAGGTTCAGAAAACAAACAATCACTTATGTTATAAAAATACTAAATCCAACATAGTTTATTTTCCAAGGTTTCCAACGAACTGATACAGTGTCCCGTTTAGGCGAGAGTCAAAGCATCATCCATTGAATAGAGTTGTCAATTCATCTAAAATGTCAAACATTCTAGCAACCTTTTATTCGATCAAGATTGGAATTCAACGTTGTCCCGTTTAGGCGAGAGTCAAGGCAATTCTATCTTATGAGCTTCTACCATTGTTTCGCATTCTTATAAGTCTTACATAGTCGCCACCATTAGGGTGCTCATGAACCATATAAATAAACCTATAAGAATACTTATCTTTCGAGATTAAACGGCGCTAACTTGCTAATGAACGTTCCTCCATTAGGGAGGATTACTCACTAAAACAATAGCTATGTAAAACCAACAATGGAGATCGAATTTCTCTTTGATTAAAGCTCATTATTTAAAAATGTTTTTTTTATAATCATTTATATTCCATATCTCAATAATGAAATATTACAAATTAAAGTAAAAACTTTAATCAAATTTCAAAAATGGAATAATTCTGAAAAATATCTTATTTAAGTTGTTTAGAAAATCTAAATACCCAACTTAAAAATATTCCTCAAACAATGACTTAATTAAATATTACCAATTAAGTAGTAACCACTTAATTTAGAAGATATTCCATTTTAAGTTCTCATATTTAGAAAATATCAACTTAAAAAATATCTAAAGAATCTTAATAACCAATTGCCAAAATTCCTCAACTTAATTTATAATAGGAAATTCAAAAATATTCAAATCTAAGTTGATTTGATAGATTTAACTAAATCTCGACTTAAATAGGAATATTTAATGAAATTATAAAATTAAGATTCAGAAAGAATTTATATGGTTATAATTCCATATTTAATTAAAAACAAGAAAAATACATATAGCTTTCCAGAATATGACTATTCAAACTATGTTTTTCTTAAATTAATTTCAAGGAACAATGAAATTAATTATGTTGCTAATCAATCTTTTATTAGGTCAAACTAATATAATTAACCTAGCACAGTTATCCAAATCAGGCAAATGGGCCTTCACAATTGGGGTTGTTCATGTGAGGGGGGGCTGGGTCCAGTATGTCGCACCCACTTCTAAGGCTCCCAACTCTCACACAAGGCCCAAAAGAGAGGAATTTAACCTTACAATGAATAACTGTTATTAATTGAATAGGCTCACAACTAAATGAGCCTAAATAAAATCTATCAGTTATGATATTTTATTTAGCAACAACCACCTATATGTATCTATAATAGAAATTAAACATATAGGCTCACACAGGCATACACATTTGGATGGATCCTATCATGTTGCTAGGTCATACACAGATGAAAGAAGTTTGTAAAAATTACCTGTTACAAATTATTTACTTGATCTATCGTCAATTGAACCTTTGGTTAAAACTAGATCATCTGATCTATCATCAAGTTAACCAAGGCAATTTAGATCAAGCAATAATAGGTTTTAGAAAACTTACAAACAATCTAAAACACATACTCCAGCAACAAGGTTAGATTTGGATAGTTGGATGTAGGATTTATTTAATTTTAATCATTTATTTCGAAAAATAAAAATAAAATTAAACCTACCATTTTGAAAAATTAGGTTTTGGGTAACCTAAATGTCATTTCAAAATAAATTGCTAACTTTTCTTTTAAATTTCATGTCATTTAATAAATTAAATAATAAAATAGAAAATGGTAAATACATACCCTTTTCTTGTTTTACAATATAATTTAATTAAAAAATAACAAAATTTAAAAGTTAACAAAAATACCTTATTTCCTCTTTTAAAATTATCATGATTATTATGATCTTATTTTTATTAAGGTCAAGTTACCAAAAAAAATTAATATCTGACCTTAAAAAAATAAAATAATCAAATTTTAAAGGAAATAAGAAAAAAAGGTAAGCAAAACTTGATTTTTTCCTATTTTCAAAATCAAATTACACTAATATCTAAAATTAATTTTAAAAATTAAAATTAACTTATTTCTGATAATTAGATTTGAAATTTGAAAAACAAAAATTAATATACAAAACTACACAAAAAATCAGAATTTAATTCCATGAAATAGCATGAAAAATCGAAAAAAAATGGAAAATTGGATGAACTGTACAGATGGCATGCTGTGCATGGCCATCCGCGCGCGGATCTGGGGTGATTGGCCGAGAAATCACGGCGCAGGAAGGCTGCAAGCAGCCATTCCGCGCGCGTGATGAAGTTGCTCGTCACCCCGATTTTTCCAATTTTCAAAAATTCATAACTAATTCAAATTAAATCGAAATCGAGTTCTGTAAAAAAGTAAATTGCTTAGAATTTTAAAAACTATCCAACAAAAGTAATTACAGAATAAAAACAGTAACCATTTTTCCCAGAATTCACAAACAACACTCAAACATCAATATGACACTCAAAGCAACATGATACCATCCAAAAAACAAGCAAATCGTTTTAAGTCCAAATTTCTTGCAAGCAAATCAATTACCATGGCTCTGGTACCAGTTGATGGAAGTTATTTTACCAGGAACTTAGATCTACTCACAAGTATGTTGATTTAACAACCTAAATATGAACTTCTAAAACGATATGAAATTAAACACATAAGAGTATCAGAAATCTTACAGTGATTGCAGCGGAATATATGTCTCCTCCCACTCAGATCTCTAACCCTTGATTCCTTTCTGTAGCAAAGTATAATCAAGATCTGAGCCCGAAAGTCCTTCTTTGTTATCTCTGAATTCTACACAGCCTTCCTCACTATGATTAAGGTATTACTTGATGTGTGTGGGCACTACTCTAGCACTCATACATTTCGAAACAGTGAAGGTATAGAGAGAGAGAGGGTGGCGGCTCAGAGAGAATTTTCTGAGAGAAAATTCTTTCAGAATAATGCTGTGAAAAGCTTGTACAGTTGTGTGTAACTCTGAAGCCTTTGCCTTCTATTTATAGAAGACCACCAAGGGCTATGATTGACATTTTGAACTGAGAAAATCAAAGGGAAAATGAAGGTAAAGGGGCCGGCCTAGACAATGTGGAAACAAGGCTTGCCTCTTTTCCAACTTTCCTTTTCCTACACTTGATAGTTTCCCTTTTTGTGAAAAATTGCCAATTCCATTGTTCAACCATATTAATGATAAATCTAATTCTTTAATAATTAAAAATAATTATCAAATAATATATTATCATTTATTTTATTAATAATGAAACTAATTAAAGTTTCCTAATTAATAAATATGCCCTTCAAAATCTCTATTTACTGTTTTGCCCTTAATAAGTGCTAAATTCTCAAACTAACAAGTCTATCTTGAGAATTTTTAATTGATTAATTAAAATCAATTAAATGAGTCTTACAAGTAATATCATCTCAACTAGTGAGGGGACCATGGGTCTATATATCCGAGCTTCCAATAAGCAGATCTAGAATTTACCACTTAAATTCACTGACTTATTAATTCTTCGTTGAATCCACACATAGAACTCAGAATTGCACTCTCAGTATATAGAATGCTCTATATGTTCCACCATATAGACACATTATTAGTTATCCATTGTTATAATCCTAATGTGATCAATGATCCTCTATATGGATGATCTACATTGTAAAGGGACTTAAATTACCGTAACACCCTACAATGTATTTTATCCTTAAAACACTTAAGCCTGTATAAATGATATTTCAACTAAGTGAAATGAGTACTCAATCATTTATCTCGTTTGGTTAAGCTCGAAGGAAATCACCCTTTGCTTACTATTCACCAGATAGAAGCTATAGATTCCATATTTATGTTAGCGCTCCCACTCAATCACACTACCGTGTTCCCAAAATGTATGTATTGCCCAGACTAAAGTTTTAGGCTTAACTAACAAATCAAAGAACACGAATAACACTCTTGAAATTAAGCCTAACCATATCAGGATTTAGATCATGTGATCTAGGATCAACTTATGATATTGAATTGAATAGATGTTTACGGTAAGTTTCAAAATCTAATTCAAAGTTCAATATCTGTCCATTCCAATGCATACTCCATGCATCCAACCTGAGTTTTACTTTAACCTATGTTCTGGAAAGAACATAACATTTCTCCAAATGTAAGTAAACTCTGTTGTAGATTGTCATATCAGTGAAACCCAGTATTCTGATAAATCTAGGAATACTTTATTCACATAGTCATGTTTATTTTCCACTGTGTTGACAACACAATAAACATGTTCACGTATGTGAAAAGGGTTTGGATGAATTTTATAAATCAAATAGACAAGCAATTGATTAAGTGAACCAAAACATACACAAGTGAATGAAAAATTACTTCTGTTACTTTATTGATATAGAATAATCTGGATTACATTGAAACAGAGTTTTATTTAGGGCATAAAACCCAACACCCTGCCACTAGACTGGGTCTTGGGGTTTGGCCGACCACTAATGCCTAGAACCATGGTTAGCCAAGGCCAAGGCTTTAAGTGGGCAGCCAATTTTTCTCCCTCTTTTGACCTCGATTAGAGTCTTGTGATGGTCTTGGAGGCATATACAACTGTGGCCTTATGTGTGGTTTCTCTTGGAAACTCTATATAAGGCTTGCTAGTGAGTCCATTATAGTCAATTATACAACTTAGGACTTACTATATGTCTTAGTAGTAAGGGTACTTAAGACGGTACATGGTCGATGATTGGCCTTGTATATTGTCTTTTACTTGGAAGGTACCGTTGGGTACTGTAAACTTGAATGTGTTTGTAGCTTTGTCACGTTGCTTACCCCTCTTATTTCTTCCATGCAGGTAGCATAGGGGAGGTGACAGCCGCGTAGGTCCATGTTATTTTGTAATTATGGCCAGCACAAAGTAGACTGGTGGTATAGTGACTCTGTGCGACCCCCATGCGGTTAGGTTGGCTACATGGGGTCGAGTTGAGACAGTAGAAGATGCTACCAAACCTCATGTTGATGTTAGCCCTAAGACCGACCATAGAGATGAGAGTCCCAATGTTGGATTTGATCTCGAGGAGGCCGTACTGGTTAAGAGGAAAAGACTCAGACCTTGTGTTGTCCTCTCCAGCTGTCCTTTGGATCATTATGATACTAATGGTAATCCGCTGAACATGCTGGGTGAGCCTTTGACACTTGGCTTGGATCATGTCTCGGATAAGTCTTCTGAGTCTGAGATTCTGGATGCGAGTTCACAAAGAAATAAGTCGTTTTCCCCTGTATCTTCTATCTCGACAGATAGTTTTGAGAGAATGTAGGCTAATGGACTAGTGGTCGGTATCCATTGTAAGATACCTCTATAGGATCAACTACCGCATAGATTGGCCCTCAATTGGATGGCATGGTCAGAGTACCACATAGCAAGGAGCCATGCTACCTCTTTATCCGTACTTCGATGATGTTGTTGCTTATTTCAGGATGTTGCTGCCACGTGACAATTTACTTAACACTTAACAACTATATACCTACAAAAGTTCCAGAAATAGAACATGTACTATTATTGTCAAATTAAATTTAGGTATTTATTTACAACTAGAAGTTAAATTTAAGAATTTATGCCGCAAATTACTCTTTAAAATAAAACCAAATAAAGGAATATAATAAAAATTACTTTCTCTCCATTCCATTTCATTACATTCCCTCCAACTAAACACCACCTTAGTAAATTTAGGGTTAAGGTTGGAGATGGGGTAAGTTTTTATTTTTTTCATTTACATATTTTTTTTTTTGTTGAACGATACTATATTTCAATTTTTGAGCAAAAAAAATACAGTCTTAAGGCCATTTTCAATAGCGCGGTAAGAAGTTAAAAACCCATATATGCTGTTGTTTTTTCTCCAATTTTTAGGGGGCTCTACTGTGTCGCACTAATAATAGTGGGCATTGTAAATTACGATATATATTTTTTAATAATTAAATAATTTATTTTAATATTTACTAATATATTGGATTTGATAAATATTTAATATTAAAATATTGTTATTATATTAATAAAAT
The DNA here is from genome assembly GCF_029168945.1 of Cannabis sativa. Taxonomy (NCBI): domain Eukaryota; kingdom Viridiplantae; phylum Streptophyta; class Magnoliopsida; order Rosales; family Cannabaceae; genus Cannabis; species Cannabis sativa. Next base: position 38,860,849 of record NC_083609.1, on the reverse strand, counting down.
AATATAATAATAAAGAACATATTAATATAATAATAAAAAACATATTAATGTAATTTCATTATTTGACCCTAATAAAATACCCCATATCAAAATTTATACCATCCATTAAGTTGTACAAATTTAGTCCATTGATTACATAAACTTCCCATTTTACCCTTTTTTTAAAAAAAAAAAATTGTTAAAAACTGAAATTGCCTCTTTCTCTCTCTCTCTCTCTTCCCTCTCTCTCTCGTGCACCGCTCTCTTTCTCTAGAAAAAACTGAAAAAACTTCCAAAAAACTTCCCTGTCTCTGTCCCACTCTCTCATCCCTCTTGAATGGTTGTTTCTCAGTGGGCATTGGTGGAAAACTGAAGCACACCCCAATATCACTCAAGAATCTTACACCATTACAATGGGTAAGTTGTGTTTTAAGTATTTTTTTAGACTTTATGTAGTTTAAAATTGTTATATGTGTCGTATTTATTGGAACTGGTTTTTTTTTTTTTGTCAGAAATGGTTGAGATCTGGCAGATCTGGTTTTCAGTTGAAATCTGGGTTTTCTAGTTGTTATCGATGATATATCGATGGAATATCGATAGTTTGTCGATATTCTTCCAGGCAAGGTCAGTGATGACTATTATCGACATGTTGTCGACGGTTTGTCGATAGCATGTCGATGAAAAACATACACAAGTTATTTGAGAAGATGTCGACATTCTATCGATAGTATGTCGACATCAAGTCGAGCAATAGTGTCGACTATATATCGATGCAATGTCGATGTATTGTCGATTTATGAACTCGATAATTGAAAAAAAAAACATAAATAAAACATAAAATAACATAATATTTCATTAAAATAACACAAAATAACATTAAAATAAAAGTTCATAAAAAAAAACAAACATTAAATAAAACTCACCACAAGCCATAAAATAATAAATTATTAAAATTGTTTGGCTTGTGGGTGAGACTTGCAATACTTGCATAAAGTTCCAGGCTTCACCGGTTTACCGTTAAAGATGCCTAATTTGCAACGACGGCATCCTTCGGGGAACCCTGGTGGTGGAGCCGGCCATACACTAGTTTTGCTAAATTGTGCTTCAAGTTGTATCAACCTTAACTCGTTCCGATTTCGTTCTTTTTCGAAAGCTCTCTCGGAGTCTAGAACTTTCTGCATTTGAGGAGTAATTATGCAAACATCAGGCTCTTGCTTGAGCTCTTCAGGAGTTAGGATTGGGAATTTGCCCTTGTTCTTTCTAGGCGCCATATTTAGAACTTAAGAATAAGAGAAATTTGCCTTTAATTTTTAAGTGCAAGAGAGAAGTAGAAGACAATAGCACTTATGAATTAGAAAGGGATTTGCTTTTATAGAGCAGTATACATGTTGGGAATGTAGGAAAATTTAATGGTCATTAAATGTGTAACTGTACAGGTGAAACACATGAAATGGTGTATTTCTCGACAGAATATCGATACTATGTCGATAATATGTCAACAACATGCAAAATTAATGACACAACATACTAATTTGTCGATACTATGTGGACGTTATGTCGATAGCTTATCGACAATACACGTGTCTGACATGCAATGTGGCGGTTGGAAAGAGTTGTTGGGAACGTATGTAAAATTTATTAACATTAAATGTTTAACCGTACAAATGGAACGCATGTAATGTATATTTGTCGAGTGAATATCGATATCATGTCGATAGCATAACGATAACTGAATGGATTAATTACCATTGTACACGTGTTTGACATGCTAATTGTGTTGTGGAGTCCATGTCAATAGCATGTCGATAGTGTGTCGATCATATATCGATGAGGACTATAACCTACATGTTTGGTAATGTTGTCGACATAATATCGATAGTATGTCGATTATTTGTCGATGAAACATGTCATACTTTCTGCTGTTGTTTTTATCGACATAATGTCGATGGATATCGATGGGATATCGATATTTGTTTTTTTTTTTGGTATTTTTTCCTGTACTCACCTTGTTTGGTTTGAAATTGCAGGTGACAAAGTATTTCTTGTTGTATCGTACGATGGTGTTTGGTTATGTGAGAATTTATAATTCGATTTACAAAGAAGAAGGCAGCTTAACGTTGACAGTTACCACTGACACAACCCTACAAGAACTGTGCCAAATTCTATATGAAGAGTTGGAGGTTGATCCTTTAGCGTATGATTTAAAGTTGGAGATTTTTCCCTTGTACATGAAGGGACAAATGGTTCTGCAAGAGGTTATTAAGAAAGAATGCCAACTGAGAACGTTCTTAGAGATGAGGACAACAATGTCAAATACAGAGTTTATGCCATTATTTGTGACCAAGGTGAGAAAAGTTGGGAATTCAGAGCCTACGCCGCCTACTAATCCTCTCCCTCGGAGTGTGGTAGGGTCTTGCGTTCCCGAAACAGATGTTGGGATTGGTGCGAATGAGGAGGTTCCGACCAATGTAGAGGTTCCGACCAATGTAGATGTTCCGACCAATGTAGAGCAACAACAAGAAGCGACAGGATTTCATCAGTTTGAGGAGTTCAATACAACCTTCTACAACAACGATCCTATTGTAGATTTGAATATGGACGATGAAATTGATTTCGCAGTCGATGAAGCCGTAGCGGGACCTTCCTTGAGATTAGAGTGTGTACCGAGCAACCATGGTACACAGCGACAACGACAACCCCGTAGTGAAAATCGCACTACACCTGGAACTAGCAATAGTCGACAAGGCAGAACTGAAGAACATGCTCCTTCTCGTCATGCAACCTTCTCAACGTTCTCCTCGTTTGAAGTTTGTACCAAGTTCAAAGCTCCTATGTGGACAAAGGAAGATGTAATGGAAAATCATGAGCTAACTACTTGTTTACAAAGTAAGGAAGCAGGGGTTATAGAGCTTGGTAATTTTTATGAAAACAAGGAAGAACTGAGACAAGTAGTGGGTACGTTTTCACTTAATAACAATTTTGAGTGGATGGTGAAGAAGTCATCCCCTGATGTGTTGTACGTTACATACAAGGCTCCAGATTGTAAATGGAGATTGAGGGGGAGGAAGAAGTTGCATTCTGACAACTTCGAGGTCACTGTATTTCACAATGAACACACATGTAACCTGAATGCAAGACGTTCAGATCACCGTCAAGCAGCACCATGGCTGGTTGGCCACCTTATTAAGGGGAAGTACACCCAAGATGGAACTAAGTACAAGGCTAAAGACATATAGAGGGACATGTTTGACAACTATGGTATCTAGATGAGTTATGTGAAGGCGTGGAGGTGCAGGGAGATGGGACTTACGTATGCTAGGGGTACGCCTGAGTTTTCATACATGAAGCTTCCTGGATACTTGTACATGCTGGAGCAGAAGAATCCAGGTACCATTACTGACTTGTATTTAGAGGATGAGCGGTTTAAGTACTATTTTATATCACTCGGTGCATGTAGAAGGGGCTTTTCTTCTTGTCGTCTTATTTTGAGTATCGATGGTACCTTCTTGAAGACGAAGTACGGCAGTATAATGTTAGTTGCTGTGGCATACGATGCGAACAACCAATTGTTGCCGGTTGCTTATGGTATCGTTGACAGTGAGAATAACGACTCTTGGACGTATTTCTTACAGAAGTTGAGGGTAGCAATTGGCGTGGTTGAGAACTTAGTGTTTGTGTCAGATAGGCATCAAAGCATTGATCATGCTGTTGAACTCGTTTTCCCCGAAGCAGTCCACTGTGCATGCTATCACCACATTGTTATGAACGTGAACGCCAAGTTCAAGACTAATGCTTTTCACAACCAAATATATAATGTTGCTTACTCATGGTCGAAGACTGAATGTGATAGAGAGTTCGAGAAGCTTAGAAAGATGAATCTGGCCATTGCTGCATATGTGGAGAGTATAGGGTTTGAGAAGTGGGCTCACCCTTATTGTTTGGGTGATAGATACAACATCATGACCAGCAACGCTGCTGAAAGCTTCAATAGTGTTACAGAAGAGTTCAAGAAATATCCAATAACTACTTTGGTTGAATTTATCAGGTTCACACTGCAATCGTGGTTTGCTGATCGCCTCAAAAATGCTGACAAATGTACAACCCCTTTGGCCACGCTCTTTGAAAAAAACTTGGCAAAAATTCATGAAAATGCAAGGTACATGCGCGTCCAACAAAATGGAGCCAATTTGTATAACGTTGGTAGGGGACCTAACGGTGAAAGAGGTGGTGATGTGAACCTAGTTGAAAGAACATGCACCTGCGGCGTGTTTACATTATTGAAACTCCCCTGCGTTCATGCATGTGTCGCGGCATTGAAAACGAATACAAGTGTGTACATGCTTTGCTCACCTTATTATTTGAAAGAAACGTGGAAGAAGATTTACGATGATACCATCAATCTTGCTGGTGACGAGGATGATTGGGTTCTCCCAGAACACATCAAGAATATGAAAATTGGGGTACCTGTGGAAAAGAAGCCTGTAGGTCGTCCAAGGAAAAGCAACGCTAGAAGAAGACGGGAGAACCGTTTCCCGTCTGGTGATAAAAAAGGATCTGTACCTCAAAACTGCAGCAGCTGTGGCAATTCAGGCCACAACAGAGCAACATGCAAAGCCCGCATTTGAGGCGTAGTATACTTATTCGTTGTAATAACATGTTTTCTATTTCAGGTTCGAAACTGCTTTAAAATAATGTTGAGGTTGAATATTTTTTGTTGTGAATCAAAGACAATGTTAAATATTTTTACAAGACTAAGAATAATAATGATAAATCTACTATGAAGAACTGAGACACCGTTATACTTTACAAGACTAAATAAACAGAATACATAACTATAATTTTAATTACACAAAATACACAATGTCACCATAATTACACATATAATCAGCCGACATTTTGGTAAAACAAATCAACACACCACGGTTCACGAAACAACTTGATCTGGCCTTGCGTGACATCGGTTAATCCACGTCTCATTATGAGATGCTCCACATACTCAATGCAATAAACGCCACAATCACCACTAAATGCAACATAAAACATAAAGTTAGTACAATGTAAAGCATATTTTAATACAATAGTACTTTTTTATCGCTATGTACCTAATTGTTACCTTTGGAACTAAGTCGTGAGTGGCTCGACTTGCATGCATTTTCGGAAGCACGGTGATCTCCTTATTAGTTAACGCCATGATCTGGTTATTAAGTGGAAAATCCCTGGTTGCATGGATTAGCGAGGGCAACAGTTCTTCCCAAGTCTTCAAGATGGGTGCCATGGCGGACCAATGACAAACGCTGAAATCATAGTCGTACACATTAATTTTCCACAGCTCTATGTCAACTTCAACTGTGACCCAGTGCCTTTGGTCGAGAAAATGCAAAATGAAGTAAATGAACTCATTACCCATCCATCTCGAAAAGAACTCGTTTGTAATTATGGAGAAAATCTAAACAATTAACAAACCATAATAAACTTATAATCATAGTTCAACATTTAAAATCTTACTAAAACAATACCTTATGAACCCGTCTGCAGTACTCCAAGACATAATCTTCCCACACAAAGTTTCTCCTCGGACCCCTGTGATTCGTCCATGCACTGCTGATCATGGTGGTGACGAATGTTGAGAGAATGATACCCTTCTGAGGAAATGTCAGTGGATAGTCGGTGCGTCGCCTCCTCAGCATATGCATTGCTGCATCTATATGCTGCATATAAAGGTTAGAGAAATTAGTTAGACAACAAAATATTTTAATTGTACATTAGTTGTGAAGTAAAATTATAAAATACTTTACTTACGTCATCTGTAAGCCATTCTTGTAGAGTCAACAGCTTCCAAAAGAATGATGGACCGTAATCACCACTTTTCAAATCACGAAGTCGGTGGTTCGGAATGAGTCCACAACACTACTTTCAGAAAGTATCCAACAATTGCTCATCCAGTGGCACCAGGGGATCAAACGTCAAAGAGGGCCTCTGTTTCTTCTTCATCTCCGTGTAGTCACGGAACCATACAGGGGGATTTCTTTTCCTCTTCCGACTCTTAACCCCTGCAGGTTGTGCCTCTATCGCTAAAATTTCACCCTGGGACTCGCTGTCATGTACATGGATAACACCTGCACTGATGGGAGTAGATGGAGCTCCCTCATAAGGATCATACCTGTCAGGAAAGACCTCCTCCTCTTATAGTGGGGGTGATGCAGTTGGTAGTGGGGTAGATGGATCTACTGGGGCCTCCGGTGCTGAAGCTGTCGTTGGCAGACGATTCAACATGGCCAATATATTTCTAAGCTGCTCCATAATTACGTTCTGACCACCCTTCATCTCTACATGGCTGGCCTCATATGCCTTCTTTAGCTCGGCATGACAAACGTACATACCCTTCTGGTCAGCCTCGATCCTATCAAACCTCCCCACTAAATCACTGTACTCGGCACCACGAACGCCTGATGAAGATGGTGCACTGGGCTGAGAGTCTGAACTAGTGGCCTGAAAAAATATGCACCAAAAAAATACGGTAAGCATACGGTAATACCACAATGTAACAAATATCACAGAACAAAAACAATAAAACAATCAAGTTATACAATCATAAAAAAGAAGTTCCAAAAATTGGTACATGAGTTTTTGGTACCTGAGTATCTGCCTCAGCCTCTATGTCATCCACACCATCATCAACCAAGTTTTCCACACCATCGTAAGAGATGGTCCTCACAAATGCCTCATCTTCTGTCCGTGGAAGTAGCCCCGTCACCACTTCAAGATTCTGTTTATGGTTCAAAATATATCAAAGTAAAACCATTTAGCATTTAATACAAGCAATTATTTTAAATAATTACTCTAAACATAAGTAAAATTCATACCCGTCTAGAAAATAATGCACTGACTTCGTTCTTCCCAATATCACCCTTGCTCGTCCAGCTAAGCATCCTGGGAAACTGAATCCCATGATTCGTGCCATACCTCTTCCTGTTGGGAATTATTTTACCAGGATCTTAGATCTACTCACAAGTATGTTGTTTAAACACCCTAAATATGAACTTTCTAAAACGATGAATTAAACACATATAAAGTTAAGAAAACCTTACATTGATGCAGCAGAATTAATGTCTCCCTCCACTCAGATCTCTAACCCTTGATTCCTTTCTGTAGCAGAGTATAATCAAGATCTGAGCCCGAATGTCCTTCTTCTTCAAGTTTTGATCCTTCACAGTCTTCCAATCTATGATTGAGTTACTGCTTGCTGTGTGTGGGCACTTACTCTTTCACTAGGGTCACGAAAAAGATGAAGGGAAAAGAGAGAGAGGTATTTCGGCCAAGGATAGAAAGTGGGAAGGCTCAGTTTTCTGAAGAGAGAAATTTCTGTCAGAAAGGCTTGTTGAAAAACTTGTGTTTTGACTGAGCCATCACTTTCTATTTATAGGCAACTACTAGGTCTAGGTTTAGAATTATTTGGCATTAAAATAATGAAAATATTAATTTGAAAAACTCATCTAAGTGGCCGGCCATATGGTGTTTAATGGGCCTCACTTGATTTTGCAGTTTTATCAAATTTTATCTCTATTTTCTCAAAAACGCCAATTTTCCAATTCTAACCTTTTAAATGCCAAAACTAATTATTTAATAACTAAAATAGATTATTAAATAAGATTGTCATCTAATTTAATTATTAATTAGACATATAAAGTCCATTAATAAATAAATAAACCTAGAAACTCTTTTCTTTACAATTTCACCCCTGCTTAGTGAAAATTCATAAAATTAGACATAGTCTAACTTTAGAATTATAATTGATCAATCACGAATCAATTAATGAGTCTTACAAGCAGAATGTTCTCAACTAGAATGGGGACCATGGATCTATATGCTGAGCTTCCAATAAGTGAACCAAATTTACCAAGTAAATTCCTACTTATTAATTCTTCGTTGAATCCACTCTTAGAACTTAGAATTGCACTCTCAGACTTATATAGAGCATATTGTATGTTTCACGATATCAATATACTATCTCATTTAACCATTGTTATAATCTTATTGTGATTTAAAAATCCTCTATATAGATGATTTACATCGAGATGGGATTTCTTTACCGTTCTCACCCCTCAATGTATTTTGCCCCTTAAAACACTTAGCTACCTGTAAATGGTGTTTAGTCATCTAATAATTAGTCAGTTAAACAAGAGCTCATCCATTTACTTCTATTTGCTAAGCTCGAAGGGAATCATCACTTAACTTCTATACACCAGTAGAAGCTATAGATTCCATATTTATGTTCAGCACTCCCACTCAATCATACTATCATGTTCCCAAAATATACGTATCACCCTGACCCAAAAGTAGGCTTAACTAATAAATCAAAGAACATGAATAGCACTCCTGAGTTGAGCCCAAGCATATCAGGATTTAGATTCTTTTTAATCTTAAGATCAACTACTGATATTGACTTGTAAAGATATGTATAACGGTAAGTTTGTAATATCTTAACTTAGTTGCAATATCGGTCCAGTCCAATGTATACTCCATACATTCGAAACTAGTATACTTTACTAATGTCCTGGAAAGAACATAACACTTACTCCAAGTGTAAGTACACATCATCGCTGATTATCACATTAGTGTAAATCCAATAACACTGATGAAACAGGGACCAAAACTTTTGATTCATATGATCACAATCACATTCCACTGTGTTGACGATACTGTAATTGTGAATAAACATATGATCTGGATTTAACTGATTTTGTGTGTATGAATGTAATAAACATATTAAACATATTAAACCATTAGCATGTAAAATTCATGCAAACATCAATCACTTCAAATTTCTTATATTGATAACTAATCAGATTGTAAAGTGTTTTATTTAGGGCATAAAACCTAACAAACTCCCACTTGCACTAATATAAAATAAACTGCGCAAATAGGTCAATATGATGTCTTGATCTTCAGATCAAGTGTAGTATATTTGAATCCACCCAAACTTCTGGAAACTAGTTCATAAATACACTTATGAAACATCCTTTACTATATGCTTTACTCATCAAGGGATACTGAAATCTTTACTGTTTTAAATGTACATCTGAATTAACAGAAGACATATCTCTCATATTTTAAAATATGTAATTGAGATAATACAGTGTAGACTTTTCTTCAGTGATATAACTTTCTGGTATTTTCGAATAGACCAAGTTATAGTTCTTCTCTGGTAGAGCTTGAATTATTATACAATAATTCCTCCACCCCCAAAGTAAGCACCATCTTATAGAATTTCGAAATTAGATGGTGAGATACAAAGACAACTGATACACAGGTCCTTAATATCTGACATATAGATCACTTACATAAATCCTTCTTGAATATCTTCTAATGTTCCCTATTTGATTACATCTCAGATAGCTCCCACTCAATAGCAGATGTCTGGTTAAATAATACTTTTAACCTCTGATTGTTTAGAGAGTTACCTAGTTGTGACTTTTGTGTTAGTCTGAAACTTTAAGTTAAGACTAAGTCATCAACATAGCAGACTAGTATTTGAAGTGAAAAATACATGCCAGAGATAAAGTAATCAAAATTAAGATACCATCAAATTTTATGAGGATTAAGAATTCTTGGTTCAAGTCATTCGAATGGACTGAACTAGAGTTCTTTATCTTATTCTCATAATTCTGATAAGCTATACCTATCCATGTGAATGGTTAGATTTGCTTTTCAGTAGTGTTCTTAAGTACCTATCACAATTATCAACCTAATGAAGATGGGTATAGAACTTTAAAATTCTCCCACTCAATTAAGGTAGTGTGAAACTTTAACAAAGAACTTTCAAAGGTATCAAACTTTTACTTGCAACAGTAAAATCGAAATGGAACATACAATCAAGATCAAGAATTTATATTGACAATAGCTGACTCATTATATTACTTCTATGTTTAAACAAGATATGTGTTTCATATGGAATTGTGGAATAGACTCCACCCCTAAGAATATACATATAGGGTACTTGTGGATAACCTCCACCCCTAAGTATATAGAGATTATGATCCACCCCTAAAGGTTGTAAAGATCATGATTCTCTTAGTGTGATAGAGTTTATGTGGAGTTGAATACTATCCAGAGTTCATTAGATATAAAAGATCGTTGAACTGCATAGTTTTCTTAACTTTTCTCCACCCCTATCAGATCATAAGATCCTTTTATTAAACAAATTCTTAATAATTGCATGAGAATTAACAATTATTGATAAACATAGAAATAATTTCTAATGTTTATATAATATAACTCTATGAAGAGTTGTAAATATTATAGAATTTGCATCAATAATAAAAACACTTACACATACAAACATACAAATATAATGTGGTAATAATTGATGAAGATAAAATAAATGAAGCTCAATCTCATAATTTGCAATAGGGAATTTCGAAAAAAAAAATAAAACTTTATTAATAAAAAAAATGTATTGCAACAATATGAGAGAATACAAGGATAAATATCCCTGACTAAAATTTGAAATCCAAATTGTCTTTAAACTAAAACAATTAATTCAAAAAAATAAATTGAAGAGCTTCATCTTCATCTGGACGATTTCACCCTTGGTCTAGCTTGCTGATCCAACTCAATTGAGTTCAAGTAGCTTGGCCTATAAGAAGAAGAAAACAAATAAACAAAGTTAGTCTAGAATCATAAATCCAATTGGATAATAATTCACTAAAACTCTTAAAGTTTATAAAAGGAAATACCTTGTTTCTTTGCAAGAAGTTTAGGACACTGGGGTTTCCAATGACCTTTTTCATTGCAGTGGAAACACTTTCCTTTAAGTGTAGCATCACCAGGAGGAGCAGCCTTTTTCATGGCTTTTGCTCGCTTCTTGGTGTTCTTCCACTTCTTCTTCGATTTGAGCTTTGAAGCAGAGGCAACATTTGCTTCAGGTTTCATCGTCCCATTACCATTACTAGGATTGTGAGGCTTACTGCCTTTCTTCTTGGGTCCTCCAATCAAATTTTCATAAGTTTGAAGGTCATTGACTAATTCATGAAAGTCATTTTCCTTCTTATTCATGACATAATTTGATGTGTATGGTAGAAATGCTGGAGTCAGGCTATTCAAGATAAGACTAACTTGAGTAGCACTGTCCATTTCAGCACCATGATCCTGGGCTTCTTGGAAATAACTGGACATGAGGAGAACATGATCACGCACGTTTTGATGAGGTTCCATCCGTGCATTAATGTACTTCTTAGTCGCGTCAAAGCGTGACTGAAGTGATGCCTTACCGAATAGCTCATTTAACTTCGTCATAACTTCAGCAGCCTTCTCGGTTTTAGAAAACCGAGTTTTGAGGGTGTCAACCATGCTAGAAAGCATAAAGTATAGAGCTTTATCATTTGCCTTCTGCCAACGCTCATACTTTTCTTTCACAGCTTTGGTTGTATTGTCCCCAGGCACTTCAGGTGACGGCTCAGTTAAAACAAACAAGGCACTTTCTCCTATGAGAGCAATATTAATGTTCTCATTCCATTTATTAAAGTTAGATCCATTCAGCTTATTTTCAGTCAATAGTGATAACATGGGATTCATTTTGACAAACAGGATACTACAAAATAATAGAAATCAACGAATAGAAATTAATAATGGTTTAACACACAAAATCAATTCAGAAATTATAAGCACATAGCAAGTAGGAATGATATGAGAAAATACTTAAAAATTCAATCCTAAATAATTTCCAAGGTTTTCAACAAACTGATATCAGTGTCCCGTTTAGGCGAGAGTCAAAGCTACCATCCATTGAATAGAGTTGTCAGCTCATCTAAAATGTTAAACATTCTAGCAACCTTTTATTCGATCAAGATCAGAATCCAGCGTTGTCCCATTTAGGCGAGAGTCAAGGCTATTCTATCTCATGAGCTTCTACCATTGTTTCGCAATTTGCAAGTCAAATATGGTCGCCACCATTAGGGTGATCTATACCATATAAAACACTTACAAACCACTTATCATGCGAGATTAAACGGTGCGAAATTGCTAATTAACGTTCCTCCATTAGGGAGGATTACTCACTAAAACAAACGCGGTGTAAAATCCACAATGGAGATCGAATATCTAAATAATAATAAAGCTCATTGTTTAAAATGTATTTTCTTTATTATTCTAATAAATAAATCTCATTAAATTCTATTTAAGAATTAAAATTCAAAAATAAGAATTTAATATAATATTTATAAAATTATACTTAGATGGTGATTGAAATAAAATTAATTATTTCCATCTTAGTAATAATCTTAAATATAAATATTAAGGAAATTAATTTAAGTTGAATTAAATAAATAATTAGCAACTTAAAAATTTCCTTTGAGAATATATTTATTGAGTTTGAAAATTAAGTATAAAAACTATACAATTTTCGAAAATAATAAAAATAGAAAAGAAATACTTCAAGCAAAAATATCATCTATCTAGATATTCTTTTGACTAGTTAATTCAATTTCTAATAATATATATATATATTTTAAATTCATTTATTTTAAATTAATCAATTAAATGAAAAAATCATTGATTGTAGTTGGTCCAAGAATTAATTAAAATAAATAATTAATTTACAACCCAATCTATTTTTCAAAATAAAAATTCGAAAATATTGCATAAATAAAATGCAAATTTCGAAATTGATTAATAAAATAAAGAAAAATATATATATTGAAAATTATTTAAATTTAAGTTAAAAATTTAAATTTCAACCTAAAAATAATTTTTCTATTTAATTAAGTCTCATGAAAAATCAATAAATATTTGAGTATCATGATGAAAATCAACTTAGATATTTAGATTTTTCAAGTTAATTAAATGTATTAAATTCAAGAAATAATAATTAAGTGTAGAGAAAGCTTAATTATTAATTTCTATTTAATACTAGGAAAAATATACTTAATAAAATTGTACCAAAATTAATTATTTAAATAATTAATTTCACAAAGTATGATTTTCCTATTTAAATATTAGAAATAATAAGTAGTCTAGAAATTACTATCTAGAAAATATCTTATTTGACTAAGTATCTTTTCAAAATTTGAAAAATATCTAATTTAAGTTCTATAGAAAAAATCTAAAACTTAAATAATTTCAAATCTAGATTTAATTAAATATCGCAAATTAAGTTGTAACCAGTTAATTTGAAGATATCTTTTAAAGTTAATATTTGAAAAGATATTAACTAAAAAATATCTAAGATAATCCATTTCAAGTTAATATTTGAAAAGATATTAACTTAAAAAAAATATCTTAAGAATCTTTAATAACTAATGCCTAAGATTCCTCAACTTGATTTAAAATTTAAATCAAATATTCAAATTTAAGTTAGTTAAGAAAAATCAGTTGATACAACTAATTTATAACATAAATAGGAATATTTAATTAAATAAGCTCCAGAAAGAATCTAGTTAGTTAAAATTCTATATTTAATTAAATACAAGAAAAATACAAATAGTTTGTCTAGAAATAATATCTAAACTAAAAGTGTTTTTCTTAAAATTAACTTTAAAATATTAAAATGAAAAAAAAAATTCATATATTTTAAAAGTTAATTATGTTGCTAATTCAATTTTATTAGGTCAAACTAATATAATTAACCTAGTACAGTTATTCAAATCAGGCAAATGGGCCTTCACAATTGGGGTAGTTCATGTGAGGGGGTGCTGAGTTCAGTATGTCGTACCCACTTCTATGGCACCCAACTCTCACACAAGGCCCAAAAGAGAGGAATTTAACCTAAAAATGAATAACTGTTATTAATTGAATAGGTCCAATAACTAAATGGACCTAAATAAAATCTATCATGGTGTGACATTTTATTTAGTAACAACCTATATGTATCTATATTATAAAATAAACATATAGGCTCACACAGGCACACTTTGGATGGATCCTATCATGTTGCTAGGTCATACACAGATGAAAGAAGATTGTAAAATTTACCTGTTACAAATTATTAACTTGACCAAGGAAGCCATCAGATCATTAGATCTGGCAAAAAGTAACCATGGCTATTTGCAATCAAGTAATAATAGGTTTTAAAAACTTACATACAAGCTAAAACCACATACTCCTGCAACAAGGTTAGCTGGATAGTTGGAAGTAGGATTTATTTAATTTTAAATAAATAATTTCGATAAATAAATAATTAAATAAAAAATATTTAATTAATTTCGAAAATAAAATTTTAAAAAAAATTATTTTCGGAAATAAAATTTAAATTTCGAATTTTTTTTTTAAAAAAAAAAATTAAAATTAAACCTACTTTTTGAAAAATTAGGTTTCAACCAACCTAAATATCATTTCAAAAATTTACTAACTACTTTTAAATATTAAATGTTATTTTAAAAATAAAAATTAGAAAAGATAAAAGAAATATCTTTTCAGATTTTAAATTTAATTTGAATAAATAAAATAACAAAATTTAAAAGTTAGTAAAATATCTTATATCTATTTAAAATTACATGATTATAAATATCTTATTTAAATTTAAATAAGGTCAAAATATCTAAAAAGATTTGATTTTAAAAAAAATCTTAAAAGATAAGATATTATTAAAAAATATCTTAAAAGATAAGATATTTTAAAATATCTTAAAAGATATTATAAATATCTTAAAAGATAAGATATTTTTAAATATCTTAAAAGATATTATAAATATCTTAAAAAATCTGACCTTAAATTTAAAAAAATATAATCAAATTTAAAAATAAGATAGATTTTTAAGCAAAGGATAAATACTAATTCTATTCAAATTCAAATTACACTAATATCTTGAATTAAATTAAAAAAAAATTCAATTAATTCAAAATGATAATTAGAATTGAATTAGGAATAGTAATAGTATATATACAAAACCGTACAAAAAATTGGAAGTTAATTCCATGAAAAAGTATGAAAAATTGAACAAAAAAGAAAAAATTTGAAACTGTACGGACAGTTCTGCGATCGCAGAAAAATATCAGCACAGCCCCGATTTTGTCAAATCTTCAAAAAAATCATAACTAATTCAAATAAAATCCAAATTGAGTTCTGTAAAAGGCTAACTTGCTTAATTTTTTCAATACTATCCAATAAAAATAATTTCAGTAACAAAATCACAATTATTTTTCACGAAAATTTCACAAACATCAATCAATCATCAAATAACACTCAATACAACATGGTACCATCCAAAGAACATACAAACAATCGTTTTAAAGTCCAAATTTCATGTAAGTAAATCAATTACCATGGCTCTAAGGCCAGTTGTTGGGAATTATTTTACCAGGATCTTAGATCTACTCACAAGTATGTTGTTTAAACACCCTAAATATGAACTTTCTAAAACGATGAATTAAACACATATAAAGTTAAGAAAACCTTACATTGATGCAGCAGAATTAATGTCTCCCTCCACTCAGATCTCTAACCCTTGATTCCTTTCTGTAGCAGAGTATAATCAAGATCTGAGCCCGAATGTCCTTCTTCTTCAAGTTTTGATTCTTCACAGTCTTCCAATCTATGATTGAGTTACTGCTTGCTGTGTGTGGGCACTTACTCTTTCACTAGGGTCACGAAAAAGATGAAGGGAAAAGAGAGAGAGGTATTTCGGCCAAGGATAGAAAGTGGGAAGGCTCAGTTTTCTGAAGAGAGAAATTTCTGTCAAAAAGGCTTGTTGAAAAACTTGTGTTTTGACTGAGCCATCACTTTCTATTTATAGGCAACTACTAGGTCTAGGTTTAGAATTATTTGGCATTAAAATAATGAAAATATTAATTTGAAAAACTCATCTAAGTGGCCGGCCATATGGTGTTTAATGGGCCTCACTTGATTTTGCAGTTTTATCAAATTTTATCTCTATTTTCTCAAAAACGTCAATTTTCCAATTCTAACCTTTTAAATGCCAAAACTAATTATTTAATAACTAAAATAGATTATTAAATAATATTGTCATTTAATTTAATTATTAATTAGACATATAAAGTCCATTAATAAATAAATAAACCTAGAAACTCTTTTCTTTACAATTTCACCCCTGCTTAGTGAAAATTCATAAAATTAGACATAGTCTAACTTTAGAATTATAATTGATCAATCACGAATCAATTAATGAGTCTTACAAGCAGAATGTTCTCAACTAGAATGGGGACCATGGATCTATATGCTGAGCTTCCAATAAGCGAACCAAATTTACCAAGTAAATTCCTACTTATTAATTCTTCGTTGAATCCACTCTTAGAACTTAGAATTGCACTCTCAGACTTATATAGAGCATATTGTATGTTTCACGATATCAATATACTATCTCATTTAACCATTGTTATAATCTGTTGACCGAGGTTTTCGGCAACTGTTAAAATATAATTATAATAATGAGCTGTAGGAAAGTGAGATGAAGACTTTTTACGTGGTTGGGGCGTTAATGAGCCTTAGTCCACGAGCCACTGCTATTAATGGATGTGTTTAATACAGATTCTACACTTGAGAGAATGTTTTTCTCTTAAATACAAAGAATGTTCTTGGTGAGTTTTTTCTCTTCTTGCTCTTTTGCAACCAAGATTCTCCGACCCCATTAAATGAGCTTTGAGGGGGTATTTATAGTGTTTTGGTGGGGTAATCCCTAGAATTGTTCTTACACATGTATCTGTAAGTATCCATAAAGTTGGGCATTTCCGATGAATATACCATGGGTGATGCATGGTCAAATCCCTAGGTGCTGTAGGGCTTTTATGGAGAATGTCCTTTTTGTCTTATGATTGACGTGACTCTTCGCAGGGTAGCCGTCGCTAGACTTAAATGATCATTACTGTAGCGCTGCTGTTTGGGGGTTGTGCCGTCAGACTTTATTGCGTGTTACAGTCCCAACACGCTTCCTCCCATGCAGCATTAAATGCGACTTGATTTCTCGGGAGAGACCTGACACATCCCGGAGTGCCTTCATGTTATGCTCGCTTCCGGGAGTACCTTGTACTCCGGGTATATCCTCCGGGACCCATGCGAATAGCGCTTCCTGGTGTCATAAAAAGACTTAGCAGTTCTTTCCAAGTTATCTGCTCCACGTGTCCCCTCTTGACTGGTCCACGTATATTGGGCGATTTTAGGAGCAACATTTACCCCCCAAGCCTTGTTTACTTAGTAAAAATAAACCAAGGCTTGTTCAAGTGTCTCCTGTTGACCCCTCGTTTCCCTATCTCGAGCTTCGAGCGCGTGGGGGCACATTAAATGATGTTATTTAATGCAGCAATATGCTTGTTCGCAGGAATGTTTCCAGCCGCCTCCTCGGTCTTCTGATACGACTTGGGGGCGCGTGAAGGTGTGTCTAATAATGGCATTAAATGCGGCGATTCACTTTTGTAGAGGTCGATTCGTTTCACGCCCCATGATTGATGCGGCGCATTGATGGTGTCAGACAGATACTCAAACGTTTCCACCGCCTTAATTGTAGATTGATCTAGTCCATTGATTCATTGGGAATTCGAATCGCGCGTTTCCCCCACCGTACGATTGGTAGGTGAAGACGCCTGTTCCTCATGCACTTTTGCCTATAAAAGCCACCACCTTTCCTTCATTTCGGTTACTTTCCATTCCTTACCATTTCTGCTCGAATTTCTCAGAGAGAAAATTCCTCAAAGTAGCACAAATTGCTTTAACACTTAAACACTTCTCTTAATTTTCAGTGTTCGGTTTTGCCAGTGCCTCTCAACTCTCACTCAACCATACCCAGTACCCCCAGTTCAACAATCAACTGTAAGTTTCTTGCATCTTTAGGTAATAACATGCTTACATTTATTTTGTTTGTTTTCTGGGTTCGCACTTAGAGATTTCTGGGTGTGTGAGTGTTTGAGTTCTTCGAGTTCTGCTTTATGTTTACTGTGTTAGTTGTAGAGTCGCCATTGTCATGCCTCTGTCATAGGCATACAGCTTTGCTTGAAGGAGGCCATGTGTTCTTCGTTTAGCAATTGCTTAGGGCATAGGAAGGCTTTTCTCTTTTCTTTTTCTTTTTGCAAAACCACTTTTCTGCGATTTTACTGCACCCGACACTTGTTCAGGGATTCTCTCCTGAGTTTCCCAGGTGACACGTGTCCGGAGGGGGCCTCTTTCCAGCGGTTAGGGGACCCCCACTCCCTTTTTTCTGATTTAGGGTTTGGTATGGGGCCTAACTGCTGGGTTTTTTCTTTTTGTTTTTCTCAGAACATAAAATGTCTGCTTCTGGCTCTAAGTCTTCGAAGAAGAAAAGGAAAAACATAGCCACCCTGGAGGAGGTTTCTCTGGGACCTGTTGCCAGGGAAGGGTACAAGTCCCGTGCCACTGGTTGGGAAGCGGCCGAGCTTCGGTCGACCCTGACTTGCCCTCACCAGCTGGAGAACATCATTAATGTGGCTGGGATCAAACCCTCTACCTCAGGGACCTTCCACCGGCCTCCTCGTGACTCGGAGACGCCCAATCACAACTATGACGGCTTCGGGGCTTGGAGTCAGACCCATTTGATGGCCGGTGCCATGCTCCCGCTCCAGGATTATTTTGTTAATTTTCTTGTATTTGTCGGCCTTGCGCCATACCAACTTATTCCTCAAGCTTACCGCCTGCTCTCAGGCTTATTTATTTTTTACACCGCCCGCGGCTGGGGGTCTCCCAGCCCGGCGGAAATTTTATATTTTTATGAACTTGTATCCGTCCCCAAGAAAGGGGACAAACTTAAGGATGGTTTTTATGGGTTCCGGATCCACCCTGCTAACGAGGGGGTGGTTCCGTATAATAGGCAGACTCATGTTAAGGAGTACCGCCACCGATTTTTCTTCTCCTCCGGGTTCAGGGCCGTGGACCATCCGGAGCTTCTCACGGAGTGGGTGCGGATCCCACCATACCAGCGGACGCTCCCCACTCAGGCTTTCCTTCGAAGGGCCCAAGCCTTCGCCTCCTACGACCATGCCGATCTTGATGTCGGGGGCCTGGTCACCACGGAGAATTGTAGGAAGGCTAAACTTATCCTTTCTCACCAATCCGTGGATGACTCCAACCTCTCCAAGGTCATCTGCCCAAACGTGAGGGCGCCGGTTGCGGAGAAGGCCTTCCGGGATGAGCTCATTGCTACGGCAGAGAAGAAGTACCAAGATTATCTCTACCGGAAGGCCCAGGAGAAGGCGTATTCTAAGGCCCAGGCTGCCTCTGGGAGAGGGCTTCGCGTGGGGAGTCCGGTGGTGCGAAGGAGCCAAGCCATTGGCGGGAAGTCCGAGGCAAAATTTTTTGACAAGATTCTTCAAGAAGAGATTGGAGGTCCGTCCGCCGGGGGGCCCCTTCGTCTTGAAGATTCTTCTGAGAACCAGACTTCCCGGCCTCAGCCTTCAGTCCCCGAACCAAACTCGGGTGCTCCCGGTGCTAGCACTTCCGGTGCTGGTGGTAAGTCTCCCTTGACAATTCACTATGTCCCTTCCGTTGATGAATATACCAGTCGTAGGCCCATAGGGTTCGATGAGCGTCTCCGTAGGTTTAAGATGCCGTCGACCCGGTGGGGGGATCATTTGAAGGAATTTTATTTTACAAACTTAGGAGATTACCTAGGTCGGTCCCGGATGGGCCCCGGCCCTCCGGAACCTATTCCCTTAGGTCCGTCGGCTTACATAGCGTCCAGCTGGTTTCGGCCCTCGGACAGTTATCTTGGAGATGATGCTGCCAGCATTAAAGTTCGGGACTTTGCTAGGGCCGAATTAGGAAGTCCGGGTAGGAGTAGTTTATTTGCTGCACCTTTTGTAAGCAGTTTCTCACGAACTTCTAACACTTGCTTATTTTATTGGAACAGGTACCTCCATGGATGCCATCCTGGAACAGCTTGCCGGGGTCCATACTCCGGTGGCTCCTCCGGCTTTCACCCCCTCTCCCCCGGCTCCTTCCTCGAAGGTTCCTTCCGGCGCTCCTCCCGAAACCATTGACTTAGTGGATGACGAGGAGGTGCTTCCGGGAGAAGGCCAAGGGAAAGGGTGGGACTTCTCGGAGGAAGCCGCCGAGGGTACTGGAGAGCCTCAAGCCCTTCCAGTGGTAGCAGAGGAGGACGAGGAGGAGCCTGAAGTGGCTCTGATTCGCAAGCGTAAGGGCAAGATGATTGCCCAGGACGAGCCGAAGAGGCCTCGGAGGGCTGACACTCCTGCTCATGGCCTAGACGGCGGGGTCTCTCCGATGGAGGAAAATCCTGCTCCTCCCCACATTGATCTTACTCCGATTCCGGGGGATGAGGTGAGGCAGGAGCTTCGCATAGCCAAACACAACTACGCTATGGACGAGTACTCCCGGGGATATTCTGAGGTGGAAGCCCTTAGGAGGATTCTGCGAGCTGAGGTTGAGGCGAGTATCAACCATCCGGACTATCATGATCCGTGGAACCTCAACTTGGACCCTTTAACGGACTGGTTCCGTCCCCTCCTAGGGCCCACTTTGGCTCCCTTTGCCGCGGAAATGACCGGTGAGTTCGCTTCTCAGCTTACACGCTGTGCGCCCAAACGGTTCGCCACTTGCGCTTCCCTGAACTCCATCTTCCAGGTCCAGGACCTCGGCCATTCCCTCACAGTAGTAAGTACTTTGCAATTTTTTGCGTTTCCTTTTTGTTGTTTGTATTTTGTTTTCTTCCTTTGAGAAATTTTTTCTTATACCCCGTTATGGCTCAGCTTGCTGCTGAGGCTGGTCGCCTCTCCAGGAACATCATAAACCATGGCTTCGCTCTGTCCGACTTTGGGGACATGAACGACGTCAGGAAGGTCCTCCAAGACCTCACAGCGGAGAGGCAGATCTACCAAGAGGCTGCCGAGCGCCAGGAAGCAGCGGCCAAGGCCAAGGAAGAGAAGGCCAAGGCTAAGGAGGAGGAGGCCATCCGGAGGGAGGCTCAGGCGGAGGACATGATCCAGGCCGAGGCCCAGCGGAGAGGCAGGATGGAGGCCCATCATCAGGAGGAACTAAGGGCTCAAACCGAGGCTGCCGAGAAGGCTAGGCGAGATCTTCGGGAGGCCAGGGAGGCTTTGGATGAAATGGCCGCCAAGGTGAGGTCTCTAGAGGAGACTCACCAGTCGGATATCGAATCCAAGGCCGCTCTAGCTGCGGAGTTGAAGGAGCTTCGGGACTACAAAGATCAGTCTACCAGGAAGGCCAAGAGGGCCGAGCTCCTTTCTCCTGTCTCCTGCGCCCGGTGCCCGAAGCGCTTTGATGATGGTGTCTACATGGCTTGGGCCACCAATGATCAGAGTATCAAGCTCACTTTTTATCCCAAACCCGAGGACATGATTGCCAAATTTCGGGAAAAGAAGAAGAGGCTTGATGCTGAGCTTGACGCACGGATTGGACCTCGTCTTCCTCCGCGGGCTGACTGAGCTGCCATATTATTGACCCAGATTTTACCCGTTCTCCTTATAACTTTTTTTTTTGTTTGTACATATTTGCTGCTGCCTTAGAACAATTTACATACAGGCGGCAGCTTTTATTTGAAGGGGAGACAATTTAAGGCCTGTCCCCGGGCCATTTACATGTGTATGACCTACCCTTCGGGCTAGGATATTTTTTTTTATTTATATATATATGCGATCTTTTTTCACACTTATATATTTCAACCTGTCCTTTGGCTCAGGGTTTTTATACTTACGCTTTTTATTTTTGCGCATGTTTTTTGACCTGCCCTTTGGGTCAGGATATTTTACTTAGCTTAACCTGCCCTTTGGGTTAGGATATTTTACTTAGCTTGACCTGCCCTTTGGGTCAGGATATTTTACTTAGCTTGACCTGCCCTTTGGGTCAGGATATTTTACTTAGATTGTTTTTGTTTGTCCGTGCGGTATACCCTAGTACCCCCCTGAGTGGCATAGAAACTTTGTTTTTAAGGCACTCAGTTTTATTTAATATAGAGGAGGCATACATTTGGACGGTACAAACCCTTTGAACAAAATCTAAGTTTAATTCGCTACTGGTAATATTTTCTGAGGTGATCGGCATTCCAGGCTCTTGGGACAGTAGTTCCGTCCATTCTTTTCAGTTTGTAAGTGCCAGAACCGATTTCGTCCTCGATTTCATATGGTCCTTCCCAATTTGGTCCAAGTACCCCCACTCCGGGTTCTTGGGTGGCTGGGAAGACCCTTCTTAGGACCATATCCCCAATAGCGAATTTTCTGTTTTTAACCTTGGAGTTAAAATACTTGGTCACCTTCTTTTGATAAGCGGCCATCCGTATTTGGGACTCATCCCGGAGTTCTTCGACTTGATCCAGAGCTTCTTGGAGCAGGGCCTGATTGGTGGCCGGATCGTAAGTCGTCCTCCTGTGGGATGGGAATAATGTTTCCACCGGGACCATTGCTTCACAACCGTACGCCATTGAGAACGGCGAGTGACCGGTTGTGGTTCTGGGTGTCGTCCGGTAGGCCCATAATACCCTTGGCAATTCTTCCGGCCAGTTATTTTTACAGGCCAGCAGCTTCTTTTTCAAGGTGACCTTTAGGATTTTATTGACTGCTTCCGCCTGGCCATTTGTTTGAGGCCGGGCAACCGCGGAGAAGCTTTTCACTACTCCGTGCTGGTTGCAAAAGTCAGTAAATTCCTCGCAATCAAATTGCTTTCCATTGTCTGAGACTATTTTGTGAGGCAAGCCGTATCGACACACTATGTTTTTAATAACAAAGTCCAACGCCTTCTTAGCAGTTATTGTCTTCATAGGCTCAGCCTCTGTCCACTTGGTGAAGTAGTCCACTGCTACTATTGCATACTTTACTCCTCCTTTTCCCGTAGGTAGAGACCCGATGAGATCTATGCCCCAGACCGCGAAGGGCCAGGGGCTTGTCATCAACGTGATCTCATTTGGAGGAGCTCTCGGTATGTTCGCGTACCTTTGGCACGAGTCACACTTTTGGACATAGTCTATACAATCTTTTTTCATTGTTGGCCAGAAGTATCCCTGCCTCAATATTTTCTTTGAGAGGTTGGGTCCTCCCGTATGATCTCCACAGAACCCTTCATGGACCTCCAGCATGATTTGTCTAGCTTCAGGGTCCGATACACACCTTAAATAAGGCATGCTGAGTCCTCTCCGGTAGAGAATTTGATCCATCATTACATAACGATGAGCCTGATACTGAATCTTTCGAGACAGTGCCCTCTCTTGGGGCAACTCACCTGTGGTTATGTATTTCATGATGGGGACCATCCAGCTGGGTTCTTGCCCAACCGTTTGTGTGGTCTCTTTTATTTTGATGCTTGGCTCTGCCAAACGTTCCACTGGTACTACCCCCAGCTCTTCGATTTCGCTGTCCGAGGCTAACTTAGCCAGATAGTCCGCGTGAGCGTTCTTTTCTCGGGGGATTCTTTCTATTTTATAGTCCGTGAACTCGTGGAGCAGCTCTCGGACTATTGTTACGTACGCGGCCATCCTTTCGCCGCGAGTTTGGTATTCTCCGGAAACTTGGTTTACTACCAGCTGAGAATCGCTGTAGACTTCCACCCTCTTGGCTCCTACAGCTTTAGCCAATTTTAGCCCTGCTACCAGGGCCTCATATTCGGCTTCATTATTCGAAGCTGTGAAGTTGAATCGGAGTGCTGCCTGGAGCCGCAACCCAGTAGGCGATATCATAGCCACTCCGGCTCCTGAACCGTTTTCATTTGAAGCTCCATCCACAAATACTCTCCAAGTGGGGATGGGTGGCTCCGGTGTATTGGCTGTTGCCTCGGCTTCATTACATTCGGTGATGAAGTCCACCAAGGCTTGGCCTTTTATGGAAATCCGGGGCACGTAATGCAAGTCGAACTGACTCAGTTCCATTGCCCATTTGAGGAGTCTTCCGGAGGCTTCAGGTTTCTGGAGAACTTGCCGGAGTGGATGATTGGTCAAAATTCTGATCGGATGGGCTTGGAAGTATGGTCTCAACTTCCGTGATGCCATCAGGAGGCAGAATACTAACTTTTCAATAACCGGGTACCTTGTCTCGGCCCCTACCATGCGTTTACTAACATAGTACACGGGGTGCTGAATTTTTTCTTCCTCCCGGACCAATGCGGCACTGACCGCATGCTCGGAGACGGCCAGGTAGAGGAACAAGTCTTATCCAAGGACGGGTTTTGACAGGATAGGAGGCTTAGCCATGTGGTCTTTTAACCTTTTGAATGCCTCCTCGCATTCATCCGTCCATTCGAACTTTTGGCATTTCTTCAGTATGTTGAAGAAGGGTATGCACTTGTCCGTGGACCGTGAGATGAAGCGGCTCAGTGCGGCTACCTTTCCGGTCAAACTTTGCACGTCCTTATGTTTCTTGGGGGATGGCATGTCCAGGAGAGCTTGGATTTTCTCCGAGTTTGCCTCGATCCCCCTCTGGCTGACTATGAAGCCCAGGAATTTTCCCGACTTGACCCCGAAGGTGCATTTTTTCGGATTGAGCTTCATGCCGTATCTTCGGACGACTTCGAAACATTCCTCTAAGTCGTTTGCATGGCTGTTGCATGCTTTGGATTTGACGAGCATGTCGTCTACATATACTTCCATGTTTCGTCCCAGGAGGCTTTTAAACATCCGGTTAACCATTCTTTGATAGGTTGCTCCGGCGTTTTTCAGTCTGAAAGGCATGACTAGGTAACAGTATACCCCCTTATCGGTCCTGAAGCTAGTGCACTCCTGGTCTGCCGTATGCATTTTTATTTGGTTGTACCCAGCATAGGCATCCATGAAAGATAGCAGTTTAAATCCGGACGTGGCGTCCACCATCTGGTCGATCCTGGGCAGCGGAAAGCAGTCCTTTGGGCAGGCTTTGTTTAGATCTGTGAAATCTATACAAACCCGCCAAGTCCCGTTTGGCTTGGGCACCAGGACCGGATTGGCCAGCCATTCCGGATAGTATACGTCGCGGATCATGCTATTGGACAAAAGTTTATCCACCTCTTTCTCTAAGGCCTCGGCTTTCACCGAGTCGAGCGGGCGTCTCTTTTGCTGTACAGGGGGCATGTCCGGGTTGACGTTGAGTACATGGGTGATGACATGAGGGCTGATGCCGGTCATGTCTTCTTGGCGCCATGCGAAAATGTCGATGGCGCCCTTCAGTGTTTTTATTATTTTATCTTTTTCCTCCGGATCTAGGCTTCTCCCTATCCGGAGTACTTTGGTGGAGTCGTCGTCGCACACTGGTATCTCTTCGACGTCCTCCATTGGTTCTACGACCCTTTCGGATCCTATGCGAGGATCCAGCTCGTCTTCTTCAGCCTTCTCTATTTCAGGGGGCCCCCGTACCATGAGTACTGGCAAGTGGGTGGCAACATTGTAACATTGCCTGGCCTCTCCTTGATTTCCCCTCATGGATTCAGGCTCGGCTTCACGGGTAGGGAATTTTAGGCATAGGTGTCGGATTGAAGTTATTGCACCAAAGTCGACGAGGGCCGGTCGGCCTAAGATTGCGTTGTAGGCTGTTGGACAGTCTACCACCACGAAGGTGCAATACTTGAACGTGCTCTGGGGGGTATCCGGGCACAGGGTAACTGGGAGCCTGACTTTTCCCATCGGGATTAGCGTTGTCCCGTTAAACCCTGTGAGCTGCGATCCGCTAGGAGAGAGGTCCCGGTCGGTCAACCCTATCGCAGTGAAGGCTTCTTTGAAGAGCAAGTTCACGGAACTTCCATTGTCAATCAGGACCCTAGCCACCACTTTATTTGAGATGGGGGTCTCTATGACCAGCGGGTCGTGATGAGGAAAGCGCACCGTCTTGGCGTCTTCTTCCGTGAACGTTATGGGTTGGTCCATTAGCCGAGGCCTTTGAGCTGGGAGTTGAGTGACCTCCCACACCTCACTGTGTCTTGCGGCCTCGGCATATCTCTTTCGCTCCTTTCGAGTGTTTCCTCCGATATGGGGACCTCCGGAGATCATGGCTACCCGTCCATTAGGCCGGGGCGGTAGTCCGGGTATATGCTGGGTGTCACCTGCGGGAGCAGCTGGAGGCAATACTCCTGCTGTACCCCCTGGTGTTCCCGAAGGCATACCCCCTGCCACCGGCCCCGGGTTAAGGTGGGGCAACCTATTTTTGATCCACTCATAGAGGTGGCCCAATCGGATCAGATTCTCAATCTCATCTTTGAGATTTTTACACTCGTTGGTGCTTTGGCCAATGTCGTTGTGGTACTCGCACCTTTTACTCGGATCTCTCCGGGAGCTGTCTCTGTACAATGGCTGGGGTCTCCGGTAGTGCGTATTCTGCCTTGTGGCAAAATAGACACGTTCCTGAGAGTCCGTGAGCTCTGTGTCTTGGGTGTATTGGGGTGTGTACCCCTTCTTTTGGCGCTTCTCTCCGTTCGGGTCTGCCCTTGGAAGACCTTTTGCTTCTCGACCACGGCCTCGTTAAGCTAGCGGTTGGGGCAGCTGTGAAGGAGTCCGTCCATTCACCCGGACGGGTTGCCGTAATGGGAAGATGCGGGGGCAAAGCTTGGCCACAGGCGTATCCGGAGTAGCAGAAAACTGTATGCCACTTATCGGAGGGGTCGCGGTCGGGACAGTACCCGAGGGCGATACTCCTGGCATGTATCCTGCTATCCCGGTGGGATAATAGCCTCCGTAAGCCACGATTTGGGCTTCTTCGAGGTTAATATATTTTTGGACTCGCTTCTGGAAGTCCTGAAGGCTAGCAGCGCCTTCTTGCTGTAACTCGTTCCAGAAGGGAGTCCCGGTGCGGATTCCAGCTTGGAGAAGCGCAAGCTGTTGTCCGTCGTCGACCTTCTTGGTCTTCGAGGCTTCCTCTCGGAACCTCTTGATGTAATTCTTCAAGGTCTCGGTGGGCAGTTGCTTGATGTTGGTCAAGGCACTAACCTCCAAATTGACCTTCCTGGCGGCGACAAATTGTCTGCGGAAGTTGGTTTGGAGTTTGTTCCAACATCCCACCGATCCTGGTTCCAATTTCTTGAACCATTCCTCTGTCGAACCGCTCAGAGTGAGGGGGAAGCATAGGCATTTGGCGTCATTGCTGACCCGCATGACTGTCATGACTCGGTTGAATCGTGACAAGTGATCACTGGGGTCGGAGTTCCCAGTATATGCCGCCATTTCGGGCATCTTGAAGTTTTTAGGGAGCTCCGCCTCTAAGATATGTTTAGCACAAGGCTCCCGATCCTCACTGTCCGAGTCGGAGTCATCTCCCTTCTGCCTCCGGGAGACTCGGGCAATATCTTTCCGGAGTATGGCAAGTTCTGCCATAATCCCTTCGTTTACAGTACCCGAGGAGGCTACGGGTCTGTATCTTTTTTGGTCAAGGTGATCCCGGAGGTCACCTTGATTCCCATTGATTTGATTTCTCAGATCAATGGGTGGACATCTCTGCCCACCTCTTCCTCTACCCCCTGGTTCCTGGTGCACGGAAACGCTTTTCCGGTCCCCTCGATCCTGAGGGCCAAGACTCCCTTTTTGGGGCTTGCCCCTCTGCGGACCTTTCCCTTTAGGGAAATCCGAGCGGACCTTTCGCGGATCCTGCGCCTTTTTCTTTCGACCAGGGGCAGAAGTAGGGTTTTTTGCTTGGTTTTCCTCAGCAGGGTGCCTTATAGGGCTAGGTTCCCTAGGCCTTTGCTGCTGGGAATTAGGCGAAGACGTCGCTGGCTCCCCGTCGAGTCCAGCGGCCATCGCCTTGGGATGCACGTGAATGCCAGCTGCCTCCATGGCTTTCTGCATGGCTAGCATCACCTCATGCATCTTTTGATTTTGCACTTTCTGAGCTTCGATCTCAGCTTCGTGATCGATAGCTTTTTGTCTGAGGAGCACCAGCTCTTGGTAGCTTCCATCATCGTAAGCGTACTCGTCGAGGTGTTCCTCGTGGTTTTCATCTGGAACTTCTTCCTCGGACTCCTCTGCTGCCCTTGAGGCTACATCTTCCTCATTGGGATCTTGAGCGTCTTCTAGAGGGCGAGGATGACGTGTAGCTCTTGTCTCCACCATTATCGTGAAGTTAAATGCTTGTTGTGAAGTAGCTTTCCTCAGCTCTCAATGAAAGCACCAAAATGTTGACCGAGGTTTTCGGCAACTGTTAAAATATAATTATAATAATGAGCTGTAGGAAAGTGAGATGAAGACTTTTTACGTGGTTGGGGCGTTAATGAGCCTTAGTCCACGAGCCACTGCTATTAATGGATGTGTTTAATACAGATTCTACACTTGAGAGAATGTTTTTCTCTTAAATACAAAGAATGTTCTTGGTGAGTTTTTTCTCTTCTTGCTCTTTTGCAACCAAGATTCTCCGACCCCATTAAATGAGCTTTGAGGGGGTATTTATAGTGTTTTGGTGGGGTAATCCCTAGAATTGTTCTTACACATGTATCTGTAAGTATCCATAAAGTTGGGCATTTCCGATGAATATACCATGGGTGATGCATGGTCAAATCCCTAGGTGCTGTAGGGCTTTTATGGAGAATGTCCTTTTTGTCTTATGATTGACGTGACTCTTCGCAGGGTAGCCGTCGCTAGACTTAAATGATCATTACTGTAGCGCTGCTGTTTGGGGGTTGTGCCGTCAGACTTTATTGCGTGTTACAGTCCCAACACGCTTCCTCCCATGCAGCATTAAATGCGACTTGATTTCTCGGGAGAGACCTGACACATCCCGGAGTGCCTTCATGTTATGCTCGCTTCCGGGAGTACCTTGTACTCCGGGTATATCCTCCGGGACCCATGCGAATAGCGCTTCCTGGTGTCATAAAAAGACTTAGCAGTTCTTTCCAAGTTATCTGCTCCACGTGTCCCCTCTTGACTGGTCCACGTATATTGGGCGATTTTAGGAGCAACATAATCTTATTGTGATTTAAAGATCCTCTATATAGATGATTTACATCGAGATGGGATTTCTTTACCGTTCTCACCCCTCAATGTATTTTGCCCCTTAAAACACTTAGCTACCTGTAAATGGTGTTTAGTCATCTAATAATTAGTCAGTTAAACAAGAGTTCATCCATTTACTTCTATTTGCTAAGCTCGAAGGGAATCATCACTTAACTTCTATACACCAGTAGAAGCTATAGATTCCATATTTATGTTCAGCACTCCCACTCAATCATACTATCATGTTCCCAAAATATACGTATCACCCTGACCCAAAAGTAGGCTTAACTAATAAATCAAAGAACATGAATAACACTCCTGAGTTGAGCCCAAGCATATCAGGATTTAGATTCTTTTTAATCTTAAGATCAACTACTGATATTGACTTGTAAAGATATGTATAACGGTAAGTTTGTAATATGTTAACTTAGTTGCAATATCGGTCCAGTCCAATGTATACTCCATACATTCGAAACTAGTATACTTTACTAATGTCCTGTAAAGAACATAATACTTACTCCAAGTGTAAGTACACATCATCGCTGATTATCACATTAGTGTAAATCCAATAACACTGATGAAACAGGGACCAAAACTTTTGATTCATATGATCACAATCACATTCCACTGTGTTGACGATACTGTAATTGTGAATAAACATATGATCTGGATTTAACTGATTTTGTGTGTATGAATGTAATAAACATATTAAACATATTAAACCATTAACATGTAAAATTCATGCAAACATCAATCACTTCAAATTTCTTATATTGATAACTAATCAGATTGTAAAGAGTTTTATTTAGGGCATAAAACCTAACACTTCCCTACCTCCAAAATGGCCTCATACGCCCAATATTGTACTGCAGGTGCGAAGCCATATGCTGTGTATTTGCACTCATGCTGAACATCCGAACTTCTTCTCGTAGTTGGCCTTCTGTTTCAACATGTCTTTTTGAAGCGAGTGCATGAGTCTGACGAATGAGTGCTTCCCCTAAGGAATCCGGAAGAAGAACTCGAGATCTTCGACATATCTAAGTATGTCAGGCGTAATTAGCGCGTTAGCCTCTCGACCGAGAAGCACTGACTCAACAAACAAGCACAAGCCAAGCTTGTACAAGTCTTCCGGGTTCTGACAGTTTGTGAACATATCTTGGAGTGCTTCTGTCTTCACATTGCCAGACCGGTTGAAATATTTGTTGATCAATCGGTCTGACCCTGAGCGAGCAACCTACGCAGCCTTCTCCTCTTTTGTTGGCCTCGTGGAGAAGTCCAGGCCTGTAATGAGTGCAAACTCAAGCACTCCGAATCTGAGCTCCTTCCAACCAATGTAAAACCGCATTTTCAACTCCTTCATCTTGTTAGGTTTTATGCCCTAAATAAAACTCCATTTCAATGTAATCTATTTTATTCAACATCAATAAAAGAACAGAAGTATTTTTCATTCATTTGTGTATGTTATGGTTCACTTTATCAATTGCTTGTCTATTTGATTTATAAATTCATCTTAAACCCTTTTCACATACTTGATCATGTTTATTGTGCTGTCATCACATTGGAAAGTAGACATGACTATGTGAATAAAGTTTCCTAGATTTATCAGACACAGGGTTTTACTGATGTGATAATCTACAACAAGAGTTTACTTGCATTTGGAGAAGTGCTATGTTCTTTCCAGAGCATTGGTTAAAGTAAAGCTCAGGTTGGATGCATGGAGTATGCATCGGAAGGGACCGATATTGAACTTTGACTTAGATTTAATTAAACTTACTGTAAAATCTATTCGAGTCGATATCGCCAAGTTGATCCTAGATCAAATGTTCTTAATCCTGTTATGATTAGGCTCAATATTGAAAGGCTATTCGTGTTCTTTGATTTGTTAGTTAAGCCTACTTTTAGGTCAGGGTGGTGCGTACATTTTGGGATTACGGTAGTGCAATTGAGTGGGAGCGCTAGCATAAACACGGAATCTATAGCTTCTATCTGACGAATAGTAAGCAAAGGATGATCTCCTTCGAGCTTGACCAAACGAACATAAATGGTGGAGTACTCATTTCACATAAGCTGAAATATCATTTATACGGGGTCAAGTGTTTTAAGGATAAAATACATAGTAGGGTGTTACGATAATCTAATCCCTTTACATTGTAGATCATTCATATAGAGGATCATTGATCAAATTAGGATTATAACAATGGATAACTAATGATGCGTCTATATGGTGGAACATATAGAGCATTCTATATACTGAGAGTGCAATTCTAAGTTCTATGCGTGGATTCAACGAAGAATTAATACATTAGTGAATTTTAGTGCTAAATTCTTGATCTACTTATTGGAAGCTCGATTATATAGACCCATGGTCCCCGCACTAGTTGAGATAATATTGTTTGTAAGACTCATGTAATTGGTTTTGATTAATCAATTATAATTCACAAATTAGACTATGTCTATTTGTGAAATTTTCACTAAGTAAGGGCGAAATTGTAAAGAAAGAGTTAATAGGGGCATATTTGTTAATTATGATACTTTGTATGGTTCAATTAATAAATATGATAAATGACAATATTATTTAATAATTATTTGTAGTTATTAAATAGTTAGAATTGGCATTCAAATGATTGAATTAGAAAATTGGCATTTTTGAGAAAATCAGATACAAAAGTGTTAAAATTGCAAAATTGCAAAAAGCAAGGCCCAAATCCATCAAGCCATGGCCGACTACTTTTGTAGGCATTTTAAACTGATATTTTCATTATTTTAATGCCAAATAATTCAAACCTAACCCTAGTGGAATGCTATAAATAGATAGTGAAGGCTTCAGGAAAATTACACTTCTGAATCAGAAAAACCTGAGTCTTTCTCTCTCTACCTTGGCCGCCACCCTCTCTCTCTCTTCTTCCTTCATATTTCGAAATTACCTTAGTGATTAGAGTAGTGCCAACACACAGTAAGCAATACCTCAATCATAGTGAGGAAGATCGTGAAGAAAGATCATCAGCAAAGGAGTTTCAGCATCAAGGATTCAGAGAAAGAGATCCAGCTTCAGATCTTGATAATACTCTGCGACAGAAAGGATACAAGGGTTAGAGATCTGAACGGAAGGAGTCATTTAATTCCGCTGCACCCAATGTAAGGTTTCTTAAACTTTATACGTGTTTATTTCATCGTTTTAGAAAGTTCATATTTAGGATGTTAATAAACATACTTGTGAGTAGATCTAAGATCCTGGTAAAATAAATTCCAACACATCTTGTGCAGCATCAGCTGGTGAAATAACACCGAGGAGAATGTCAGGGGAGCGACGTTCCAAAAGTTTCCGAAACGGCTCTCCTTCGTCGTGTTATTCAAGTTGAACTCCTCAAACCGAGACTTAATTTTCGCAAAAGTTCCGGTGCCTCTATAAGTCACGTGGCCAGTAAAATGCTCGGATGCTGGAATTATGAGTCTCGGAGCCATCTAAAAAAATAAATAACAAAGCACTATTATTGTCAAAAAATTAAATATGGTCGACATAACATCAACAATATGTCGATATTCTGTCAACATTATCAAACAGTAAACAACTACATAATTTGGTCGACAACATATCGACATACGGTCGATATGCTATCGATATTCCAACTAAATGAGCACTGCATAAAATTATCGATAACATATCGACATCATGTCGATAAAATCAACAGAAAGTAATTCAATCAAATTGTCGACAAGATATCGACATACGGTCGATATGATATCGACATTATAGACCTACACTTTTATTCCAATTTATGTCGACATCCTATCGATACACCAACGACATCCTATCGATATACACTAATAGCACAGACAATTCTAATGGTCAGACAACTTTCAATCTTGGTCGACATTATATCGATAACCTATCGATATGTCATCGATAACTTGTTTGAACAAACATACACTAGTGATTAACATGCAGAAAAACATCCAAATTCGCATACACAATCTAAAACAATCTAATCAGAAGAACATACACAAATTCACATCCAAATCTATGAAAATTCTAATTTTTAATAAGAAAAAAACTTACCTTTGACTGTTAGTGGTTGTGGTGGCGACGATTCGTGGTTGTGGTGGCTACGACCGCTGTTCGTTTCGACAACACGGGTCGTGGTGGCGGCGACGGTTCGTGGTGGTTTCGACTGATGCTTGGTTGGGTTCCAATGTCGGCCGTGGTGGTGTGGGTCAAGCTCGAGAGCAGAGACAGAGAGAAAGAGAGAAAGAGACTAGTAGATAGAGAGAGTGTTGGGTCGGGGTTGTGGGTGGATGGCCGGAGTGGGGTCGTGGTCGTGGAGTGCGTTGTAGGGTCATTGGGTCGTTGTCGTGGGGCAACGTCGAAGTTGAAGAGGGAACGAGAGAGAGAGAGAGAGAGAGAGAGAGAGAGAGAGAGAGAGAGAGAGAGAGAGAGAGAGAGAGAGAGAGAGAGAGAGAGAGAGAGAGAGAGAGAGAGAGAGAGAGAGAGAGAGAGAGAGACGGAAAGACAGAGAGAGAGTAGGAAAATTAAATTTGAGGGGTATTTTAGGTAGAAATAAGTAATAGTGGAATTGTTTTGTACAAATTAATGGAGGGTATAAATTTTGATATGAAGTATTTTATTAGGGGCAAATAGTGAAATTTCCCTTGAAAAAAAGTGTCTTGGTTAGTAGTAAAGTTTGTGGACTGGAAATAATGTGTCATGAGGGGGTTGTTACATAAATAAGTAAAGACTTAAAAGCAAAATAATAGAAAGCATTTGAGCAAAAACATAATAATAATAATAATAATAGAAAGAAACATGAACTATGTTCTCAGTCTCTCGTACATAAAAACAGAAGACAAATACAACGGCTACTCAACAGTCAACAGCATAAAGTTGAGTCTACATGACTAGCTTTGGCTTTGGAATCAACCTCCACTCTACACTGCTTACTGTGATCTTATGAAGATGAAATTTGGACCGTTGCTTCCCTGCAATCTTTCCACGTGATTTGTGGGAACCACTCTTCTCTCTCTCTCTCTCTCTCTCTCTCTCTCTCTCTCTCTCTCTCTCTCTCTCTCTCTCTCTCTCTCTCTCTCTCTCTCTCTCTCTCTTCAGGTCATATATCCTTACTCCCCCACATATTTAATCCACCCTTTATTAACTTCACTTTCCTTTCTCACTGGTCATTTACGTTCCCAGTTGGCTAGTTCAATACTCATTCTCTCTCTCTCTCTCTCTCTCTCTCTCTCTCTATCTCTCTAATCTTATTGTTCTTTAAGATCTTTTAAGAGGGTTTTTGGTGGATTTGAATAATATTCTTTCTATGGGTGTGCTATTGTTTCTTTTGTTTTTGTTAACTGCTTCCACTGCTACAGCTGATGAAGGTAAACTTTTTCCCCCTTAGCTCAGTTTCATT
Source organism: Cannabis sativa (assembly GCF_029168945.1). Lineage (NCBI taxonomy): Eukaryota > Viridiplantae > Streptophyta > Magnoliopsida > Rosales > Cannabaceae > Cannabis > Cannabis sativa. The sequence goes on along the minus strand of NC_083609.1, from coordinate 38,826,670 downwards.
CTTGTTAAAAACTCTACTGCTGAGAGATCATACTCCAAATGTTTAGTTGCAACCTCTCTTTTTTCCACTTTTTTTCTAATCTTTCTTCACATAATAAACAAAACATTGGTTCACACTGATAGATTGCATCTTTACTTACTGTTAGACCAACAGTTCCCTCTCTCCTAAATGCCCAAAAATCTTTTAAACTACTCGGTTTGCATACATGAAAATCGTTGGCTTTCATTTTTATGTTATATGTGAGCAAGCATAATTGTCTGAGCACATTAATGATTTAAACATTTAAACTATCTGGTTTTAATATTGGTGGTTAGACTTAAGAGGGGCATTTATAATATTTGTTTTCATTTTATGTTTTCACTCTCAGTTTTTGTAATTTAAAGAGTTCGATAGGCATGATTAGCCTTGAGGTTGAAGTAGGTCAGATGATAATGGCAAAATAAATGCAAGCAAAGGCTTTCTTTTTTCTCTTAATAGTTCATGTTTAAATATTATTTTCACTTTTACTTGAACAAAAATATGCCACAATATTATTATATATAATATATGCATGCTATTCTAGACCTCGAACCCCAGTCCAAAACTCTGTTTTCATATATCAGGCGGGTACTTTATTGTGTTGTGTTCCGGGAGTACTTAATAAATGTGTTTTAAATGGATTTGGATTTTTCATTTCCACTAAAGCAAGAGTTTGAGTTCCGAGATAATCACCATTCTTGTCTTCATTTATGTCATTTTTGTAATAAAATATAAAAGGGCACCCACCCACCAGCATTGTCTTCCAGCTAATGGATCACTTGTTCCCATTAGCCTTGGTTATTAGTGTAAATGGTCAAACACCACTGGATCTCTGCGTAAGTTCTTGGAATTTGAATTAAGACATTGCTTGCACACTCTATAGTGATTTAATGCCAGTTGGGTCATGTTTTTGCTTATTATAGTACTTATTTTCCTTGAAGAAAAAACCTTGAAACTTTAAAGTGTGTTGCTTTTTCCATGTGTAGTGTTTAAGGACAATAATATGTTTATAACTCTTTAATTAAACGACAACGAAAATGCCATTCCAATTCCATAAACGCCTTATTTATGGCTGTGACTTTTGTTGTGTGTTTATATTTTAGATGCGTTCATTGGCGTGAATATTGGAACTGACCTATCGGATATGCCACACCCTACACAAGTAGCAGCTCTCCTCAAAGCCCAACAAATTAGACATGTTCGGCTCTATGATGCTGACCGTGGTATGCTTGTTGCCCTTGCAAATACAGGAATTCAAGTTGTTGTCTCTATTCCCAACGAACAGCTTCTTGGCATTGGCCAATCCAATTCCACTGCAGCTAATTGGGTTTCTCAGAATATTGTAGCTCATTACCCTGCCACTAATATCACTGCAATATGTGTTGGCTCTGAGGTTTTTACTTCCCTTCCTAATGCTGCAAGAATCCTTGTCAATGCTCTCAAGTACGTTCAGTCAGCCCTTGTTGCATCCAATCTCGACCGCCAAATCAAAGTCTCAACGCCCCTTCCTTCCTCTATAATCCTCGACTCATTCCCACCTTCTCAAGCCTTCTTTAACCACTCATTGAATCCAGTATTGGTCCCTATGCTCAATTTCTTGCAGTCCACAGGATCATATCTCATGCTCAATATCTACCCATACTATGATTACATGCAAGCAAATGGTGTTATTCCGCTGGATTATGCTCTATTCGAGCCTCTTTCTCCGAACAAGGAAGCGGTTGATTCTAACACACTTCTCCACTACACTAATGTGTTTGATGCAGTGGTTGATGCTGCCTATTCTGCCATGGCTTTTCTTAACTTTACTAACATTCCAGTGGTGGTGACAGAATCAGGCTGGCCTTCCAAAGGTGATGCCAGTGAACCTGATGCAACAATAGAGAATGCCAATACTTATAACAGCAATCTGATAAGACATGTGTTGAACAATACTGGAACTCCCAAACGCCCTGGGATGGCTGTTAGTACTTTCATTTACGAGCTTTACAATGAGGATACGAAAGTTGGATCGATCTCAGAGAAAAACTGGGGATTGTTTAATGCCAATGGCGAGCCTGTATACATTATGCGCTTGACAGGATCAGGAAATGTGCTGTCGAATGATACAACAAACCAGACCTACTGCACGGCCAAGGAAGGCGCTGATAAAAAGATGTTGCAGGCTGCACTTGACTGGGCTTGTGGTCCTGGCAAAGTGGACTGCTCAGCCTTGCTGCAGGGACAGCCCTGCTATGAGCCAGATGATGTAGCTGCTCATGCAACTTATGCTTTTGATGCATATTATCATAAGATGGGGAAGGCAGCTGGATCATGTGACTTCAATGGGGTAGCTACAATTACAACTACGGATCCAAGTAAGTAAACTTCAGTTTCACTCCCACACATTTTCTTATTATATTGATTTGGCTTGCAGACTACTATTATTTTATGGATGTCTGCCCTTAACTTTTCGTTGTATCAACGGTGCAGGTCATGGTTCCTGCGTATTTACTGGAAGGTATAGCTCTTCTATTTTCTTTTATACACCACTTGTCCGACAAAAAGATTTGGTATAGCTTTGGGAAAAGCAATGTGTTAAACTATTTGGTAAATTTGCAAACAAAAAGATTTTTTAGAAAACCTGTCATTTAGTCTCATTATTAACTCAGTGTAATTCATTTGTCAATTCTCAGTTTGGGGATGAATGGTACCCTGGTAAATGTTACCATGCCGTCGTTCAATTCAACTAGTTCAGATTCTCCTGCAGACTACTTTCACAGAAGTGCTTTCATGAGACTTGTGGTGATGATTGGCGTTGTTTTCTCCTTTGCGGCTTATTTGTAGAAAGATTATTGTAGTTTTGAACACTTGCAGTTGTAATCTCATAAATTTTGAGGTAGATGGAGATGGCATAGGAGGAGCTTTTTTGGGAATTGGTGGTCCTTCAATTTTGTACAAAACAAGTCGAAGCAAAATCTGCATTGGTGTTCCTATTCTTTCATGTCATAATTTTATTTTCTTCCATTTCTATTAATTTTGGCTACCCATTTTTAATTAATTCTTTTATGTCATCTTTGGCACCTTTGGACATAGCTTCAATATTTTACTTCATAGTTCCATGAAGGATAAGTTCAGAAATAAAGTTCATCCAAGTCATTTCTAGTAATGCCAATTCTTTCTCTAAATAAATTATTACTTAAAATGTAATACAATTTTACAAAATTTAGAAAAATTACAAGATTTGTAGCATCAAATTCTTTCACACTTGAGGCTATTGCTACAACACCTGTGAATGTGATGGACTCCCCAACTAGAAAATAGAGTTCGAAATTCTCCTTTCGTCACCGTCATAGCACCCTTGAGTACCTTCATTGAGTCTTTTTCAATTTTGATTACACAACCATTTTGAGCAAGAAATCCAATAAAAATTAAATTTCTTCTCAATTCAAGAACATACATGACATATTCGATTTCACTAGTGATCCCATCACGCATAAAGTGATCTAATTTCTTAAACTTTGCATGCCTTGTTATTCCCTAGTAGCACTGTTTCTTAGACCGTTAATTCTGTTAGTTAGTTAGGAGGGTAGATTAGTCTTTTTAGTTCTACTTCTTTGTATATAAATACTGTACCATTAGTTCTGCTCTGTAATACAATTCACATTTTTCCAATCAATAAAGTTCTTTCTTATTTTCTGTTCCTACATTGTAATATGGTATCAGATGACATAAAGCTCCAAGATTTCCCTTGAATGCTTCCAAGAACTTGACAATGGTGAGAACCAGAGCGACTACATCAGCTACCACCACTGCTCATGTGGTCGATGCCGCCATAGCTCAGCCACCATCCCACACTTCCGCGCATACAAATCCTCAAATCGATCCCTCTCAGGCTTCTGCCGATCCACCTCTTCGATCTGAATCTCTCCAGGTTCCTCGTGCTCCAGCTGATCGACCAGCATATGAAGATATCAGATCTCCATATTACCTCAGTAACGCCGATCATCCAGGCCTGGCCCTCGCGACCCCTGTCCTCACAGATCGAAATTTTCAGCCATGGCAAAGAGACTTCAAACTCTCCATTGGCGCCAGAAACAAAACCTCATTTCTTGAAGGTACTCTTCCTCAACCTTCTCCCAGTGATAATCTTTACAGTTCTTGGATGAGATGTAATCAAATGGTAATGTCAAGGATTCTCCACTCTGTGTCACCTGAAATTAAAAGCAGTATAATGTATCTGGATACTGCCTCTGAGATGTGGACAGTTCTAAACAACAGATTCAATCAAGGGAATGGCCCTAGAATCTTTGAATTAAATGAAAATCTCACCTATCTTACCCAAGGTGATGATTCGGTCACTGCCTATTTCACCAAACTTACAGCCATTTGGGATGAAATCCACCAACTTCGTCCCAAGATCCCATGTACTTGTGAAGCTGCAACACAAAATCATGCCCATCTTAATCAAGACCAAGTTCTCCAATTCTTGAACGGCCTTAATGAATCTTTTCATGCTATCCGTGACCAGATACTTCTCCTTGACCCTTGCCCTTCACTCAATAAAGTCTTTTCTATGGTTATTAACGAAGAAAGACAAAGAACTTTAGGTCATAGACATATTCCCACCATTGCAGCTGCTGCTACTACCTCTAATCCACCAACTACTGATCCCATGGCTAATCAAACATCTAAAAATAAAAGGCCTCGACCCCACTGTACACACTGCCAAAAACCAGGACATTACAAAGATAAATGCTATTTTTTGCATGGTTTCCCTCCTGGTTATGGAAAACCAAGAACAAATGAACCAACACATACAAACAACCGCAAGACTGACAATGGTTCCCACTCAAGAATGCCTCCCCAAACCATGCAAGCATCTTGCTCTCAGAATGAATCACAGCAAACACAATTCACACCGATAATGCCAATCAGGTTGATTTCTTTACTCACTCAATCCATGCAACCTACCCTTTGATGCTTCAACATCGGATATTCCTGCAATCAACAACTTTACAGGTAATTTCAACCCTCTATCTCCCAATGTTTGGATCATTGATAGTGGTGCCACACACCACGTTTGCTGTCATATTTCTTGTTTTTCTTCTTTTACAGCAACACCTAACAATAAATCTGTCACCCTCCCAAATGGAACAAATGTTAATATTGCTAAAATTGGTACTGTTAGACTTACTGCTGACATTATATTACACAATGTCCTCTTTGTGCCTCAATTTCAATACAACTTACTCTCTGTTAGTGCCTATTTAGATCATTCTCATCATACACTCTCTTTCACTTCTAACATTTGTTCTATTCAGGACCCCCTTCAGACCTTGAAGATTGGGACAGCTAGGAGAATTGGACAACTCTACTACATCAAACAGGATATTGTCAATTCAGTTGCTTGTAATGTAAATATGATCAAAAACCAATGGCATACACGCCTTCGTCATCCATCTGTAACCATTACAAACAAATTAAATAAACAACTGAACTTTCCTATTGATCATTCTCATAACTGTCCAACTTGTCACCTATCTAAACAAAAGAAATTACCCTTTATATCCAATAATAATTTTTCAGAGGCTCCTTTTGACCTCATACATTTTGACATCTGGGGTCCTTATCCCATTCCTTCAATTGAAGGATATAGATATTTCCTAACCATTGTGGATGACCATTCTCGGCACACATGGTTACACCTGTTAAAAGCTAAATCAGAAGCACCACTTATCATTCAAAACTTCTTTACCTATGTTAATGTCCATTTCAAAGCCAAAATCAAGGCTGTTAGGACTGACAATGCTAAAGAGTTAAAACTCACAACATTCTATTCCAGTCAAGGAACAATAAATCACAATTCATGTGTTGGTAGACCTCAGCAAAATGCTGTGGTGGAACGCAAGCACCAACACATCTTGAACATTGCAAGAGCACTTGCATTTCAATCTAATCTTCCTCTCCAATACTGGAGTTACATGGTCCACACTGCTGTATACCTTCTCAATCGTACACCTTCAGTCTTACTAAAAGACAAGACTTCACACGAATTGCTATACAACAAAATCCCCAAATATCAGCACCTTCGAAACTATGGATGCTTAGCTTATGCATCCCACATTCGACATCCAAACAAATTTGCTCCTCGAGCTAGAGCATGTATCTTCATAGGTTATCCAGACCATATGAAGGCCTATACATTACTCGATCTAGAAACTAAACACATCTTCCAATCTCGAGATGTTATCTTTTATGAGAATATATATCCCTTGCTCACTCACAAAACTAATCCTGAAATCAGTAATTTTTTCCCTGAGCAACAACACAACAAACCTAACAATACAATACCTTCCCCAGCCCCTGAACACCCTCAAAAATCCATCCCCACAACGTCCACAGACAGTTTGGATTCAACCACTGCCTCTGATAACCCCACACCAACAAACACCCATACCAATAATAAAGTTGCACCTGCAACAACAAAATCTGGTAGACCACGTATCAAGCCTACATATTTGCAAGATTATACTTGCAATATGACAAATAATACAACAAGTTCTCATTATCCACTATCCAAATACATGTCCTATAATCGATTATCTGCATCTTTTCGAGCAGCAATACTGGCTACTGCCAACCTCATTGAACCCACAACTTTTGCACAAGCATGCAAACATAAAGTATGGAACAATGCAATGGATAATGAGATTGATGCTTTAGAGGCTAATGAAACATGGATTGTTGTTCCCTTACCACCTGGACAACACACAATTAGTAATAAATGGGTTTATAAAATTAAATACAACTCAGATGGCTCTGTTGAAAGATGTAAAGCACTCTTGGTTGCCAAAGGTTACACACAACAACAAGGTGTTGATTACTTTGACACTTATGCTCCTGTTGCAAAATTTAACACTCTCAAACTCCTTTTTGCCCTTGCTGCAATCAAACAGTGGCATTTACATCATATGGACATCAACAATGCGTTTTTACATGGGGATCTCAATGAAGACATCTATATGACATTGCCCCAAGGATACACTCCCAAAGGCACCATTCCATCAAATGCTGTATGCAAATTACAGAAAAGCCTCTATGGCTTGAAACAATCATCCCGTCAATGGTATGCAAAGTTAAGCACCACACTCATAGCTCATGGATTCAAACAATCAAAAAACGACAACACTCTGTTTATTAAACACAAAGCAGGGTTCTTCATGGCCTTGCTTGTTTATGTCGACGATATCATAGTGGCAACCAATAACACTACAGAACTCTCTGATTTTGTCACTACTCTCGACAAGCAATTTAAACTTAAAGACTTAGGCAAGCTGCGGTTCTTTCTTGGGCTTGAAATTGCCCATTCCACAAAAGGCATCTCTGTTTCTCAACGCCCATTCACCATTCAACTATTAACAGATACTGGCACTCTTGGCACTAAACCAGTTTCCACTCCCATGGAAACAAACCTTAAACTCAACAATGAGACAGGCAAACAATTACAAAATCCTACACAATATCGTAGTCTCATTGGCAAGCTAATATATCTCACAATTACAAGGCCAGACATCTCTTTCGCAGTAAATAAATTAAGCCAATTTCTTCAAACACCTCGCGAACCTCACCTTCATGCTGCCACCAGAATTCTCCAATATCTCAAAGGCACTCCCGGCCAAGGCTTGTTCTTCCATGCCTCTGCACCAACACCACTTCAACTTCACGCTTTTGCAGATGCAGATTGGGGTGCTTGCCTTGACACTCGACGCTCCATTTCAGGGTATTGCATATTTCTTGGCAACTCCCTCATTTCCTGGAAATCAAAGAAGCGGCTTCTTGTCTCACGCTCCTCGGTGAGCCGAATATCGAGCCATGGCCAATGCCACTTGTGAGCTCTCTTGGCTTCATTCTATCATGAATGAACTCAGCATCAGTTTCAAGCTCCCATCAACTCTTTTTTGTGACAACAGTGCAGCCCTTCACATATCAGAAAATCCAGTGTTCCATGAGCGTACGAAGCACGTTGAGATAGATTGTCACCTAATCCGTGAAAAAATCAACAGTGGCAAGATAAAAACAAACCATGTTCCCTCCAAATCTAACATCGCAGACATCTTCACTAAACCCCTGTTTCCTTCACAATTTCATAGCTTAGTTTCCAAGATGAGTATCAACAATGTTTACACTTCATCTTGAGGGGGCCTCTTAGACCGTTAATTCTGTTAGTTAGTTAGGAGGGTAGATTAGTCTTTTTAGTTCTACTTCTTTGTATATAAATACTGTACCATTAGTTCTGCTCTGTAATACAATTCACATTTTTCCAATCAATAAAGTTCTTTCTTATTTTCTGTTCCTACATTGTAATACTGTTGTAAATCTACAACATAGACTCAACCAAATCAAAAAAACAAAGCATCAAAACTTAAAACAAAAAGAAGATCAAACAAATAATGAACAACAATGAAACACGAAGGAAAATAAAAGAGAAAAGACACAAAATTTATTCTAGTTTGGATCTTAATGTGAGTCCTAATCTAGCTCTCCCCCAAGAAATTTCTCCACTATGCAAGATTGTTTACAAACACCAAATGAGTGAGTTATAATATGAGAATAAAACAGAGAGAAATAGACTCTCAAAACACCATGCTTGAGCTACTTGAGACACCATGAACACCATAGTTCTTCCTCTTCAATCTCTCTCTATTCTTGGACTCTCTCTCTCTATATATAACTCAATGTGTTTCTCTCTCTAACTCTAATTCTTTTTCACACTCTTCAAAGTATAAGAATTTACATATATATATATACATTAATTAAGCTATCAAGCTAACTAACTTCCTTCTCACTCGCTCAAACTAACAACCTTTTAATTAACTTCCTAACTGAATTTCTTAACTAAAATGGAAGTTTGTTTACAATCTTAATTTTTTATGGATTACATACCACAAATTTCACCTTAATCCATAAAAATTTAAAGATAGCTTGCTCTTGGGGGAGTGAACCTGAGTTTTTCAACAGATCAAATGTTGAGCAAGTCCAAACAATGTTTAAACTTGTTCACTGACAACACTTTAGTTCCTACATCAACAGGGTTCTCTTCCATAGGTACCTTTTCTAGCTCGATCTTTCTAGCTTCTATCTTGTCCCTGATCCAAAACATCGTTATGTCAATGTGTTTGAATCTTTCATGGTAGATTGGGTTTTTGCTCAAGTGAATGGCTGATTGATTGTTTGAAAATATTGTTACTTTTCCTTTCTGCATGTTGATTTCATGTAGGATTTCCATAATCCATGTTACTTCCTTGGAGGCTTCTGTGGTAGCCATAAATGCAACTTCTGTAGTGGATAATGCAACCACATGTTGAAGATGCGATTTCCAATTTATGCAGAAGGAATTCGACTAAAAACAATAGCTAGTGATAGATATTTTGGTGTCTCTGTTGGAAGCATAATTAACATCCACGAACCCTTCTAATTCTAATTTGTTGCCCACCTTTTTAAACTTTAAAGAATAGTTCAAAGTTGCCTTCAGGTACCTTAGAAGCCACTTCAGTCCTTTCTAATGTTCTTCACTAGGATTGGACATAAATCTGCTCAAAGTGCTAACAACATATGCAATATTTGGTCTGGTACTAATCATTGCATACATAATACTTCCAATTTGCTTCATCATCTTTTAGGGATTGTTCTGTAGTGAACACAAAATGTAGGGGCACATGAGTTTTCTTTCTATCTGCCATGTTAAACTTCTTAATAACCTTATCAATGTATGTCTTTTGTATCAACAACAACCTTGATGTCTCTTAGAATCTCAATACCTAGTATCTTTCTTACAACTCCCATATCTTTCATTTCAAATTCACTATTCACCACATACTTCAACTTGCTTATTTAGTTTTGGTCTTTTCCCATGATGAGCAGGTCATCTACATATATCAGTAAGAATGTTACAACTTGTGAATACAAGTTTGTGAAGTATAGACATGTGTCATACTTTGATTTGATGTAGCCTACCTTGGTAACAACTGAATCAATCATCTTGTACCATTGACTTGGGGACTGCTTTAGACCATATCAAGATCTTTTCAGTAAACAAATAAGTTCTCCCTCCTTGGATTCCACCTTGAATCCTTTAGGTTATTCCATGTAGATTGTTTCTTCAAGTTTTCCATATAAAAATGTTGTCTTAACATCCATTTGTTGTATGTCCCAGTCAAGTTGAACTGCTATAACAATCATCATTCTAATTGTCTTCATTTTTACTACTGGAGAGAGAGGATTTCCAAGTAGTCTACTCCTTCAACTTGAGTGAATCCCTTAGCAACCAATCTAGCCTTGAATATCTTTAGTTCAACTTTAGTTATCCCATCATTGACTCTGAAAATCCATTTACACCTTATGATCTTCTATCTTTCAGGCTTTAAAACCACTACCCAAGTCTTGTTCTTCTTCAAAGAACTGATTTCTCCATTCATTGTAGAGTTCCACTTCTTAGAGTGCTTGCTCGTAATAAATTCCTAAGAGTTCCTTGGCACCACTTCCTTTGATTCTTTGGCTATAGATAGATCATAAGCGATGATATCAACTTGACCATACTTAGCAGGAGGTCTGATTTTCCTTCTAATCCTGTCCCTATCTAATTGGTAGTCTCCTAGGTGTTTTGCTTGACTTTCTTCTTCTACTTCTTGATCAATTTCACCTTGTTGTTGTGTGTCTAGAGTAGTCTTTACTGGTTCCACCTCGATTTTCACCTCTTTATTAGCTTCGGAATTGTTACCTAAAATATCAAACAAAATACCTTTCTCATTTCTATTAAAGGGAAAATCATTTTTATCAAAAATAACATCTCTTCTAATCAAAATCATGCTTGTTTCAGCTGATAAGTGTCTATAATCTTCGACACCAACTTGATAACCCAAAAATACACATTTAATAGATCTCTTACCCAACTTGTCTTCTACACTGTGTGTATATGCTGCACAACCAAAAGTTCTGAGATGCACCAATGAGGGAGGTTTACCATTCCACAATTTCTAAAGAGTTTTGAGATTATTAACTCTACTAGGACTTCTGTTTATTAGATAACATGAAGTGTTCAAAGACTCTCCCCAATATTTCTTTGGTAATACAGAGTTAAGTAAGACACATCTTACTTTATTTAAGAGGTTCTATTCATTCTTTCAACAACCTCATTCTGTTGAGGGTTTTTGACATCTGTATTATGTCTTTGAATACCTGTTTCTACACACAACTCAACAAATTCATCATTAATAAACTCATGTCCATTGTTTGTTCATAATGATTTTACCCTTTTATCAGTTTGATTTTCAACAAAGATTTTCCAATTTTTAAATTTGTTAAGACAATAATTTTTATTTTAATAGATAAACCCATACTTTTCAACTATAATCATCTATAACAGTTAGAAAATATTAGTTACAACCAGGGGTCTTTATCGTGCTTGCACCCCAAAGATTATCATGCAACTATTCCAACACCTTCTTTGTTCTATTGTTGCTGCTTGATGATTTAATCTTGTGTTATTTCCCCTGCACACAAATCTCAGAAGATGGTGAAATTACATGAGTATAATTCATAAATAAACCATGTTTAGAAAGCTCTACTAATCCTTGTTTACTAATGTGACCCAATCTGACATGCCAGAGTTTAGAATCATAATTGCAATTAGTGACTGCTACAACTAGTGCAGAGTCATTGTTTTACCATCTAAAAAAAATACAAACCATACCTTTTGATACCTCTCAAACTTGTACTAATTCTCTAGTAATTCTCATGGTTCCTTTACCACTCTTGTATTCATATCCCTCATCATCTAGAGTTCCTAGAGATATCAAATTTCTCTTTGTTATCCTGTTTTTTGCACCATGACGTGGCAATAGGAATAAATGAGATGTGTCCCATATTTTCGATACCTGGCGGAGGAACATACTCCTAGCAACCCAGTTATGATTGATCAATATCCGTCGCGCTTAGATGCCCGAGCAAGTTGGTGAGGTAGATGTCCGACCAAGATGCATATGTGCTTATGTCGAGCGAAGCACGAAAGATGGAATATTAGAGATTAATCTCGTTGTGTCCAGACGCAAAGACAATCCTTATAATCACGGGATTGAGTCAAAGAATAACATCAACACATCCTAGTTTCCTATTTCTCATGTTGTAATTATAGAATTAATATTGTTTCCTATTTTATTCATTATATGCAAAAGGGAAACCATCCCTCATGTACTAAGTCCCTATAAATAGTGGCCTCGCCTCGCAATGAAGAGGATCGAAATAATTGCTTCAGAAATACATTCTATAGAGAAAAAAAGTGATCTAAGAGAGAAACTTACTCAAAGATCAATTGTAAGAGCTTTCGAGAGGAATAACACCTTGTATCTTTGTCTCAAGTCAATACAAATACAAGGGGAGTAAGCTATTACCACACTTATAGGGCCAAACCTCTTTGAAATCTGGTGTTAGCTTTATTTTATTGTTTCTGCTTTCTTTTATTTATTTTATCTAATCACTTCATCTTTGACTCACTGCGTTGGTTAGAAGCAAGGTTTGGTGCTTTCATTGAGAGAAAAAACACAAGTCCTTTGTCTTAAGTTTTGAGAGGTAAATAAGATGGTTGTACAAACTCGTAGGGGAGGCCTTGTCGATCAGGGCGACCCAATGGTGTTTATAATATCCCAGAAATTAATATAGTATTTAATTGGACATATTTTGTTAAATATGTAATTATTTTGGTAATGAAGTAAGATTATGATCTTACTTAGGGTAATTAGTGAGGGTTTATTAAATGATTATATTAAGCATAATTTATTAATTACGGAGATTATATTGGGATATGTGGGTATTGAGGATACCATTTTTGAAATAAAAATATTTTTTGGGCCCAGCGACTATGGAAACTTGACGATGTGGTTAGAAATGTTACGACATTAATGGATGAATTATTTTGACGTTATTCTTAACTGGTTTTGAATTTTTAGAATGTCAGTTTAATGGATTAGTAAAATTACCATAATGCCCCTAGGATTTTTTTTTTAAAAAAAAAGTTTAAGTTTTTGAGGGGTAGGTTAGTCTTTTACAAGCTATATTTTTTTATTCCTTTTGAATTTTGTGGGCTGACCTTTATTTTTTAAAAAAAAAGAAAAGAAAAAAAAACATATATATGGGATAACTTAGAAGCTCGGCACCAAAAAGCTTCTCCTTCTCTTCTTTCCCTTCGTGCAAGCCAAACCAGCCAGCTTGAGGGTTTCTCTTCTGCCATTTTTCTTCATTTTCAAGCTGAATCTTATCCCAAATCAACCTAGAGGGTTTTTAAGGTAAGTTCCTTACTCTTTTGATTGAAAACTCTAAGTTTTCAGTTAGTTTTGAGGTAGGGTTTTGCTTTTCTGTAGCTGTAGGGATTAGACTAAGATTGGGATGTGTTTAGGGTAGGTTTTTGAGTATGTTGGAGATGGTTTTAAGTGGTTTCTATGGCAGCTTGAATTGAGTTTGGTTTAATGAAGCCAAAGTTGAGTTTTGTTCCCTTCAATGTATGATTTTGATTAAATGATTGAATTGTTGTGTTTTAAAGCTTGTGATATGTTGTATTATAGTTATTATACTGTTTTTGAAAGTTTGGTTAGGTTTGGAGGTGTTTTGGGTCGAAATTGAAGGAAAGAACCCAAGGAATTCTGGCCTGCCAGAATCGGTCGACAAGTTGGTTCTGGTGCACCAGAATTGGTCGCCGGTTGCCCTGTAGGGGGAATTCTCGGGTTTTCTTCAAGTTCAGCTTTTGGCCCTGAGAGTTGCGTAGTATCTGTTTTAGGTTGTTTATGGGTTTTCTAGCCTATTTTGGAGTTACTGATGGCTAGGTTCTTATTCGGTTTCAAATTAGGGTTTTATTCTGGAATTTCAATTTAAGGTATTCATTGAGTTTTGGTTGTCGTGACATAAGACCGGGATCGCCTAGCTTGTTTTTCCACTCAGGTCGGCCCGCACGCTTGAGTTCTGAACTATGGTAAGAAAAGTGGTAAGCACCGTATGGCTAAATGTTAGCGGTTGAATGTTTGTTATCGTTTGCTTCATCGGGCAACGATAGTGTCATATTGAGCTCATGGGTAACGAGTGGTAAAAGGGGTACTTTATAAAGTACCGGGATTGTGTGTTTATGATATTGTGTAAGCATGTTGATATGAGATTGAATTGCTGAACTTTACTGATTATTGTTTTATTCACTTTTCTTGCTGAGTCTCTGTGACTCACAGGTGCTTTATGGTGCAGGTAAAGGGAAGGCAAAGGTTGAGCACCCATGAGTTTGGGGTCGCAGCAGCAATGTACATATCAGCCACAGTGGCACGCCCCAGTGAACAGGATGCTCTATTTTGAATGCATTTTGGGAATGCAAAGTTTATGTCGTAAAATCACTATTAAACAAGTTTGTAAATATTTTAAAAATAGGGGGATCTCGTAGTTAATATTACATATCTTTTATTATAAAGAAATTTTTTATGTCTGTTTTTAATTATCAAAATTTAATTACCCACATTTTTGGTATAATTATAGTATATAAAATAAGAATTTTATAATAGCACAAAATGGTATTAGAGCCCTGACCTAGCCGGAAGTGTGGTCAACGAGGATGTCAGACCCCGTAAGGGGGTTGATTGTGACAGTCAGTAGTCTCGTGATTCGTAAGAGGAAATACCAAGTAAAATGTGCAATCCCACACCGCGGTCAAGTGGGATGATTTTGAGATTGTGTATGTATGGGACTGTATAGTTGAAGATAGCTTAAATGGATTGATTCATACTCCTAGAAACACAATAGGACCACTAGGGACAAACTCCAAGTAGGTTAATACAAACCTCCTACTTTAGGCCACAGAGTGACTTCCCCTTTGGCTGGGATCACATCAGGCGTACAAGAAACTGGAAACATTAGTTTAGCAGCCGATCAATCCACTCCCAACGCTTTGGTCCCATCCACTTCTAATACTCAAAGGACTGCTGGAGACGACACTAAACTCAAGAATCTGCGCACTACTACAAAAAGTGTAATTCTCGTCGGTTTTTAAGTGTCATTTAAAGAATTTACGTCGGTTTTTTAAACCGACGTATATACCGTAGTCGCAAATAGTTTTTTATTAGCGTCATTTTTAAAACGACGCAAAAAACAATTATCTACATTTATAAACCGACGCAAAATATTTACTTTTCTATTTTAATTTTTGCGTCGGTTTAGAAATGACGCTAAATTGTTTACGGCATTTTAAAACTGTCATAGTAAACTTATTACGTCGGTTCAAAAATGTCATATCTATTACAAAAATATTTTTTTTTTACCTATTGCGTCACTTATAAAATGAAGCACAAATATAAGAGAAAATTGCAAATTTTCATGCAATTTTCCCCACCTGCATTATCAAATTTTAAAATAATTCTATATAATAGTAAATACATAATACAAAAAAAAGTTAAAACAACATTTTTAAAACTTATATAAAATTAGTACTCGATTCTATTAACTAATCACACAATACCAAAATTGTTAATAGAATCGATCCTAAAACTTAAATTACATGTACATCGTAAACTAAATATAAACTAATTACATATGCAAAAGATAACAATAATCATAAAACTTATTACTCATGTATTATAACAAAAGAAGCTTCCATCTGAGTCCAAAAAAATTAAAAATAGTTTGCCTAAGAAAATTACTGAGCATAAAGAACAAAGCAAATTGACACACATCCCATTCTATACTACCTGGTTACTATTATACATGTTTTAGATGTGCAGATAACAGAGTTAGTGTCTAGGTCGAATAGAGAATGAGAGAAGATGAGATCAGGGCAAAAAAACTTTGAAAGATAAAATGAATATTAAAGGAAACTGAACAAACCTTCCCGTTTAGGTGGACTGAGAGGGGCTGCATTTAGGTCGACTGAGAGGAGCTGTGTTTAGGTCGACTGAGAGGGGCTGAAGGCGGCAGTGCGACTGGAGACTGAAGGCGGCAGTGCGTTTAGGTCGACTGTGGAGTCTTTCGCGTTTAGGTCGACTGTGGAGTCTTTCGCTTAGGTCGTGAAATAATGAACAATATTTTGTTTAGGTTTAGTTTTAGGGATTTCACTTTTTGTTGCGTCTGTTACTAATTCTCACTATTGTATTTTGCGTCATTTTTAAAAGCACAATAATATAATAATCGACTGTTAATAAACGACGCAAAATGAAACGTAAATTTTTAAATTTTCTGCTTATTTACGTCGGTTTAGTTTTTAGCGTCATATACCTAAACGACGCAAATAAAATATTATTAGTGTCATTTTTAAAGAGACGCCCCAAATATTTCAGTACTATTCACGTCGGTCAATGCTATGAACAGTAGCGTTGACCGACGTAAAAAGTGTAATTTGTAGTAGTGGCGAGCGCACTTGAGCTCATGCAAGGTCATAATCACATTTTGCATCATGATCAGGAGGACGTCCGAGTAGCCATAAGCCTTGCATTTGATGAGCAAAGATGTCAGTTCATAGAATGCAGGGACCTGGAGATGGAAATTATGAGGGCTCAATAGGTAGCCATTCATGATCGTATTAGGCAGGCCAGCATACTAATAAGAAGGGCCTACCAAGTTACCAATCAACAACAAGCTACTGCATCCAGTATTCCCTTGGGCAGATCAGAAGGGTATGCAGCTGGGGATACCGTACTGTTGGAATATTTATTTTACCAGGATCTTAGATCTACTCACAAGTATGTTGTTTAAACACCCTAAATATGAACTTTCAAAAACGATAAATTAAACACATATAAAGTTAAGAAAACCTTACATTGATGCAGCGGAATTAATGTCTCCTTCCACTCAGATCTCTAACCCTTGTATCCTTTCTGTAGCAGAGTATAATCAAGATCTGAGCCCGAATGTCCTTCTTCTTCAAGTTTGATCCTTCACAGTCTTCCAATCTATGATTAAGTTACTGCTTGCTGTGTGTGGGCACTTACTCTTTCACTAGGGTCGAAAAAGATCAAGGAGAAAAGAGGAGAGAGGGTTTCGGCCAGGTATAGAAAGTGGGGAAGGCTCAGTTTTTCTGAAGAGAGAAATTTCTGTCAGATTACTAATGAAAGCATATGAAAGCATATTATGTGACTGAGCCATCACTTTCTATTTATAGCCAACTACTAGGTTTAAGTTAGGATTTATTTGGCATTAAAAATAATGAAAATATTAATTTGAAAAACCTATTTAAGTGGCCGGCCATGGTGTGTTATTGGGCCTCACTTAATTTTGCAGTTTTATCAAATTTTATCTCTATTTTCTCAAAAACGCCAATTTTCCAATTCTTACCTTTTAAATGCCAAAACTAATTATTTAATAACTAAAATACATTATTACATAATATTGTCATTTATTTTAATTATTAATTAGATATATAAAGTCCATTAATAAATAAATAAACCTAGAAACTCTTTTCTTTACAATTTCACCCCTGCTTAGTGAAAATTCATAAAATTAGACATAGTCTAACCTTAGAATTATAATTGATCAATCACGAATCAATTAATGAGTCTTACAAGCAGAATGTTCTCAACTAGAATGAGTACCATGGATCTATATGCTGAGCTTCCAATAAGTGAACCAAATTTACCAAGTAAATTTCTACTTATTAATTCTTCGTTGAATCCACTCTTAGAACTTAGAATTGCACTCTCAGACTTATATAGAGCATATTGTATGTTCCACGATATCAATATGCTATCCCATTTAACCATTGTTATAATCTTATTGTGATTTAAAGATCCTCTATATAGATGATCTACATCGGGATGGGATTTCTTTACCGTTCTCACCCCTCAATGTATTTTTCCCCTTAAAACACTTAGCTACCTGTAAATGGTGTTTAGTGATCTAATAATTAGTCAGTTAAACAAGAGCTCATCCATTTACTTCTATACACGAGTAGAAGCTATAGATTCCATACTTATGTTCAGCACTCCCACTCAATCATACTATCATGTTCCCAAAATATACGTATCACCCTGACCCGAAAGTAGGCTTAACTAATAAATCAAAGAACATGAATAGCACTCATGAGTTGAGCCCAAGCATATCAGGATTTAGATTCTTTTAATCTTAAGATCAACTACTGATATTGACTTGGAAAGATATGTATAACGGTAAGTTTGTAATATCTTAACTTAGTTGCAATATCGGTCCAGTCCAATGTATACTCCATACATTCGAAACTAGTATACTTTACTAATGTCCTGGAAAGAACATAACACTTACTCCAAGTGTAAGTATACATCATCGCTGATTATCACATTAGTGTAAATCCAATAACTGGTTTTGATTAATTAATTATAATTCTCAAATTAGACTATGTCTATTTGTGAATTTTTCACTAAGTAAGGGCGAAATTGTAAAGAAAGAGTTTTAGGGGCATATTTGTTAATTATGATACTTTGTATGGATCAATTAATAAATATGATAAATGACGATATTATTTAATAATTATTTATAGTTATTAAATAGTTAGAATTGGCATTTAAATGGTTGAATTTGAAGATTGGCGTTTTTGAGAAAATGAGATGCAGAAATGATAAAACTGCAAAATTGCAAAAAGTGAGGCCCAAATCCATATTGTATAGGGTCGGCCACTTTAATAGGGTTTTTATCTGATATTTTCATTATTTTAATGCCAAATAATTCAAACCTAACCCTAGTGGAATGCTATAAATAGATAGTGAAGGCTTCAGGAAATTTACACTTAACTTTCTACTTTTTCCTTCAGAGAAAAACCTGAGCCTTCTCTCTCTAAACCCTGGCCGCCACTCCTTGCTCTTCTTCTTCCTTGAAATTTCGAACCACTTAGTGATTAGAGTAGTGCCCACACACAGCAAGTGATACCTCAATCATAGTGAGGAAGATCGTGAAGAAAGACATTCAACAAGAAGGAGTTTCAGCACTAAAGAAGGAGAGAAAGAGATCCAGGTTCAGATATTGATAATGCTCTGCTACAGAAAGGAATCAAGGGCTAGATATATGAACGAAAGGAGTCATTATATTCCGGTGCACCCAATGTAAGGTTTCTAATACTTTAGATGTGTTTATTTCATAATCGTTTTAGAAGTTCATATTTAGGGTGTTAATCAACATACTTGTGAATAGATCTAAGATCCTGGTAAAATAATTTCCAATAGTATCTTGGCTAGAGAGCCTCGATGTATGAATGCACTTACGGATGCTTGCGAGCATGACTCGGCAGGAGTTGTTCGAGAGACGGAAGTGTGCACGAGGCACACGGTCGCGCAAAAAATGAGCCCATTGTTACTCGGATTGTTGGAAGGCTGACCTTGGCTTAGAGAAGTCAGGGTGCCGCACGGGTGTTCCGCTGCCTGAAAAGGTGAGCCCGTGACACCGTGCCATCCTTCCAAGAAGTATCCGTCACACAATAAACCTGAACAGAATTGCCTATTAACCTTCTAGGCACATCAGACGGAACACTATGGCCAATTTCTACTTCTGCATTTACGAAAACCAAATACTCAGAATACCTTCTCAATATGGAGCTTCTAACCACTTCAATATTAACCAATCCTCCTTTGAACAAGTATTCGTTCCTAGCTTTCGAAATGCCTTCAAACAAACAACCCGTATAGGATAGAAATCGATCCGTAAGATCTCTAGGAAGTGTCGACCAGATCCGTTCCAACCGCCCCTTAACCGAATTACCACTCCCTTCCCCAAAACAAATGGGGAAAGGGCTTTTAAACCATAAGGCTCGCGCACAAGGACAATCCCAGAAGATATGAATAGTAGTCTCGAGATCGCTGTCACACAAAGGACACGATTGCTCCCCCACAAAGCCCAGCCTATCTCTAGTAGGCACACAACCCGTAATCACTCTCCAAATCATAACCGAATGCCTGGCGTGAACATTCTGTTAGAATTTATTTTACCAGGATCTTAGATCTACTCACAAGTATGTTGTTTAACACCCTAAATATGAACTTTCTAAAACGATAAAATAAACACATATAAAGTTAAGAAAACCTTACATTGATGCAGCGGAATTAATGTCTCCTTCCACTCAGATCTCTAACCCTTGTATCCTTTCTGTCGCAGAGTATTATCAAGATCTGAGCCCGAATGTCCTTCTCTTTGTGTATGTGATCCTTCACAGTCTTCCAATCTATGATTGAGTTACCACTTGCTGTGTGTGGGCACTTACTCTATCACTAGGGTTCGAAATTTTGAAGAAGAAAAGAGAGAGAGAGGTTCGGCCAAGGTATAGAAAAGGGAAGGCTCAGTTTTTCTGAAGAGAGAATTTTCTGACAGAAAAGGTTATTCAAAGTTATGATTTTGACTGAGCCATCACTTTCTATTTATAGGCAACTACTAGGTTTAGGTTAGGAATTATTTGGCATTAAAATAATGAAAAATATCAATTTGAAATTCTACATAAAGTGGCCGGCCAAGGTGTATAGAATGGGCCCCACTTGATTTTGCAGTTTTCACAAATTTTATTACTATTTTCTCAAAAATGCCAATTTTCTAATTCTAACCATTTAAATGCCAAAACTACTTATTTAATAACTAAAATAGATTATTAAATAATATTGTCATTTAATTTAATTATTAACTAGACATATAAAGTCCATTAATAAATAAATAAACCAAGAATCTCTTTTCTTTACAATTTCGACCCTGTTTAGTGAAAATTCACAAATTAGACATAATCTAACTTTAGAATTATAATTGATTAATCACAAATCAATTATTGAGTCTTACAAGCAGTATGTTCTCAACTAGAATGGGGACCATGTATCTATATGTTGAGCTTCCAATAAGTGAACAAAATTTATTAAGTAAATTCCTACTTATTAATTCTTCGTTGAATCCACTCTTAGAACTTAGAATTGCACTCTCAGACTTATATAGAGCATATTATATGTTCCACGATATAGATATGCCATCTCATTTAACCATTGTTATAATCTTATTGTGATCAAAGATCCTCTATATAGATGATCTACATCGAGATGGGATAATTTTACCATTCTCACCCCTCAATGTATTTTGCCCCTTAAAACACTTAGCTACCTGTAAATGGTGTTTAGTGATCTAAGGATTAGTCACTTAAACAAGAGCTCATCCATTTACTTCTATTTTCTAAGCTCGAAGGGAATCATCACTTGACTTCTATACACCAGTAGAAGCTATAGATTCCATATTTATGTTCAGCACTCCAACCCAATCATACTATCATATTCCCAAAATATACGTATCACCCTGACCCAAAAGTAGGCTTAACTAATAAATCAAAGAACGTGAATAGTACTCCTTAGTTGAGCCTAAGCATATCAGGATTTAGATTCTTTTAATCTTAAGATCAACTACTGATATTGACTTGGAAAGATATAACGGTAAGTTTGTAATATCTTAACTAAGTTGCAATATCGGTCCAGTCCAATGTATACTCCATACATTCGAAACTAGTATACTTTACTAATGTCCTGGAAAGAACATAACACTTACTCCAAGTGTAAGTACACATCATCGCTGATTATCACATTATTGTAAATCCAAAACACTGATGAAACAGGGACCAAAACTTTTGATTCATATGATCACAATCACATTCCACTGTGTTGACGATACTGTAATTGTGAATAAACATATGATCTGGATTTAACTGATTTTGTGTCTATGAATGTAATAAACATATTAAACATATTAAACCATTAGCATGTAAAATTTATGCAAACATCAATCACTTCAAATTTCTTATATTGATAACTAGTCAGATTGTAAAGAGTTTTATTTAGGGCATAAAACCCAACAAACGCCCACTTGCACTAATATAAAACAAACTGCGCAAATAGGTCAATCTGATGTCTTGATCTTCAGATCAAGTGTAGTATATTTGAATCCACCCAAACTTCTGGAAACTAGTTCATAAATACTCTTATGAAACATCCTTTACTATATGCTTTACTTATCAAGGGATACTGAAATCTTTTACTATTTTAAAAGTACATCTGAATAAACAGAAGACATATCTCTCATATTTTAAAATATGTAATTGAGATAATACAGTGTAGACTTTTCTTCAGTGATATAACTTTCTGGTGTTTTCAAATAGACCAAGTTATAGTTCTTCTCTGGTAGAGCTTGAATTATTATACAATAATTCCTCCACCCCCAAAGTAAGCACCATCTCATATAAATCGAAATTAGATGGTAAGATACGAGGACAACTGATACACAGTTCCTTAATATCTGACATATAGATCACTTTCATAAATCTTTCTTGAATATCTTCTAATGTTCCCTATTTGATTACATCTCAGATAGCTCCCACTCAATAGCAGATGTCTGGTTAAATAATACTTTTAACCTCTGATTGTTTAGAGAGTTACCTAGTTGTGACTTTTGTGTTAGTCTTAAAACTTTAAGTTAAGACTAAGTCATCAACATAGCAGACTAGTATTTGAAGTGAAAAATACATGCCAGAGATAAAGTAATCAAAATTAAGATACCAACAAATTTTATGAGGATTAAGAATTCTTGGTTCAAGTCATTCGAATGGACTGAACTAGAGTTCTTTATCTTATTCTCATAATTCTGATAAGCTATTCCTATCCATGTGAATGGTTAGATTTGGTTTTCAGTAGTGTTCTTAAGTACCTATCACAAGTATCAACCTAATGAAGATGGGTATAGAACTTTAAAATTCTCCCACTCAATTAAGGTAGTGTGAAACTTTAACAAAGAACTTTCAAAGGTATCAAACTTTTACTTATAACAGTAAAATCAAAATGGAACATACAATCAAGATCAATAATTTATATTGACAATAGCTGACTCATTATATTACTTCCATGTTTAAACAAGATATGTGTTTCATAGGGAATTGTGGAATATACTCCACCCCTAAGTATATACATATAAGGTACTATGGATAACCTCCACCCCTAAGTATATAGAGATTATGATCCATTCCTAAAGGTTGTAAAGATCATGATTCTCTTAGTGTGATAGAGTTTATGTGGAGTTGAATACTATCCAAAGTTCATTAGATATAAAAGATCGTTGAACTGCATAGTTTTCTTAACTTTTCTCCACCCCTATCAGATCAAAAGATCCTTTTATTAAACAAATTCTTAATAATTGTATGAGAATTAACAATTATTGATAAACATAGAAATAATTTCTAGTGTTTATATAATATAACTCTATGAAGAGTTGAAAATATTATAGAATTTGCATCAATAATAAAAACACTTACACATACAAACATACAAATATAATGTGGTAATAATTGATGAAGATAAAATTAAATGAAGCTCAATCTCATAAATTGCAATAGTAAATTTCGAAAATAAAGAAATTTTATTAATAAAAAAAATGTATTGCAACAATATGAGAGAAACAGGGATAAATATCCCTGACTAAAATTTAAAATCCAAATTGTCTTTAAACTAAAACAATTAATTCAAAAAATTGAAGAGCTTCATCTTCATCTGGACGATTTCACCCTTGGTCCAGCTTTCTGAACCAACTCAATTGAGTTCAAGTAGCTTGGCCTATAAGAAGAAGAAAACAAATAAATAAAGTTAGTCCAGAATCATAAATCCAATTGGATAATAATTCACTAAAACTCTTAAAGTTTATAAATGGAAATACCTTGTTTCTTTGCAAGAAGTTTAGGACACTGGGGTTTCCAATGACCTTTCTCATTGCAGTAGAAACACTTTCCTTTAAGTGTAGCATCACCGGAAGGAGCAGCCTTTTTATTCTTCATGGCTTTAGTTCGCTTCTTGGTGTTGTTCCACTTCTTCTTCGATTTGGGCTTTGAAGCAGAGGCAACATTTGCTTCAGGTTTTATCGTCCCATTACCATTCCCAGGATTGTGAGGTTTACTCCCTTTCTTCTTGGGTCCTCCAATCAAATTTTCATAAGTTTGAAGGTCATTGACTAATTCATGAAAGTCAATTTCCTTCTTATTCATGACATAATTTGATGTATATGGTAGAAATGCTGAAGTCAGGCTATTCAAGATAAGGCTTACTTGAGTAGCACTGTCCATTTCAGCACCATGATCCTGGGCTTCTTGGAAATAACTTGACATGAGGAGAACATGGTCACGCACGTTTTGATGAGGTTCCATCCGTGCATTAATGTACTTCTTAGTCGCGTCAAAGCGTGACTGAAGTGATGCCTTACCGAATAGCTCATTTAACTTCGTCATGACTTCAGCAGCCTTCTCAGTTTTAGAAAACCGAGTTTTGAGGGTGTCAACCATGCTAGTAAGCATAAAGTATAGAGCTTTGTCATTTGCTTTCTGCCAACGCTCATACTTTTCTTTCACAGCTTTGGAAGCATTGTCCCCAGGCACTTCAGGTGACGGCTCAGTTAAAACAAACAAGGCACTTTCTCCTATGAGAGCAATATTAATGTTCTCATTCCACTTATTAAAGTTAGATCCATTCAGCTTGTTTTCAGTCAACAGTGATAACATGGGATTCATTTTGACAAAACAGGATACTACAAAACAATAGAAATCAACAAATAGAAATAAATAATGGTTTAACACAAAATCAATTCAGAAATTATAAGCACATAGCAATTAGGAATGATATGAGAAAATACTTAAAAAATTCAATCCTAAATAATTTCCAAGGTTTTTCAACAAACTGATATCAGTGTCTCGTTTAGGCGAGAGTCAAAGCTACCATCCATTGAATAGAGTTGTCAGCTCATCTAAAATGTTAAACATTCTAGCAACCTTTTATTCGATCAAGATTGGAATCCAGCGTTGTTCCGTTTAGGCGAGAGTCAAGGCTATTCTATCTTATGAGCTTCTACCATTGTTTCGCAATTTGCAACTCAAATATGGTCGCCACCATTAGGGTGATCTATACCATATAAAACACTTACAAACCACTTATCATGCGAGATTAAACGGTGCGAAATTGCTAATGAACGTTCCTCCATTAGGGAGGATTACTCACTAAAACAAACGCGGTGTAAAACCCACAATGGAGATCGAATATCTTAATAATAATAAAGCTCATTATTTAAAATGTATTTTCTTTATTATTCTAATAAATAAATCTCATTAAATTTGAAATTAAGAATTAAAATTCAAAATAAGAATTTAATATAATATTTATAAAATTATACTTAGATGGCGATTGAAATAAAATAAATTATTTCCATCTTAGTAATAATCTTAAATATAAATATTAAGGAAATTAATTTAAGTTGAATTAAATAAATAATTAGCAACTTAAAAATTTCCTTTGAGAATATATTTATTGGGTTCGAAAATTTAAAGTATATAAAAATACAATTTTCAAAAATAATAAAAATAGAAAAGAAATACTTCAAGCAAAAATATCACCTATCTAGATATTCTTTTGACTAGTTAATTCAATTTCTAATAATATATATTTTAAATTCATTTATTTTAAATTAATCAATTAAATGAAAAAATCATTGATTGTAGTTGGTCCAAGAATTAATTAAAATAAATAATTAATTTACAACTCAATCTATTTTTCAAAAAAAATTCGAAAATATTGCATAAATAAAATGCAATTTTCGAAATTGATTAAGAAAATAAAGAAAAATATATATATTGAAAATTATTTAAATTTAAGTTGAAAAATTAAATTTCAACCTAAAAATAATTTTCTATTTAATTAAGTGTCATGAAAAATCAATAAATATTTAAGTATCATGATGAAAATCAACTTAGATATTTAGATTCTTCAAGTTAATTAAATGTATTAAATTCAAGAAATAATAATTAAGTGTAGAGAAGGCTTAATTATTTATTTCTAGTTTAATACTAGGAAAAATATACTTAATAAAATTGTACCAAAATTAATTATTTAAATAATTAATTTCACAAAGTATAATATTTTCCTATTTAAATATTAGAAATAATAAGTAGTCTAGAAATTACTATCTAGAAAATATCTTATTTGACTAAGTATCTTTTCAAAAATTTGAAAAATATCTAATTTAAGTTAGATAGAAAAAATCTAGAACTTAAATAATTTTAGATTTAGATTTAATTAAATATCAAATTAAGTTGTAACCATTTAATTTGAATATATCTTTTTAAATTAATATTCGAAAAGATATTAACCTAAAAAAATATCTAAAATATTCCATTTTAAGTTAATATTCGAAAAGATATTAACTTAAAAATATCTTAAGAATCTTTAATAACTAATGCCTAGGATTCCTCAACTTGATTTAAAATTTAAATCAAATATTCAAATTTAAGTTAGATAAGAAAAATCAGTTGATACAACTAATTTATAACTTAAATAGGAATATTTAATTTAAATAAGCTCCAGAAAGAATCTTAGTTAGTTAAAATTCTATATTTAATTAAATACAAGAAAAATACAAATAGTTTGTCTAGAAATAATATCTAAAACTAAAAGTGTTTTTCTTAAAATTAACTTTAAAATAATAAAATGAAAATAAATTTCATATATTTTAAAAGTTAATTATGTTGCTAATTCAATTTTATTAGGTCAAACTAATATAATTAACCTAGTACAGTTATTCAAATCAGCCAAATGGGCCTTCACAATTGGGGTAGTTTATGTGAGGGGGTGCTGGGTTCAGTATGTCGTACCCACTTCTATGGCTCCCAACTCTCACACAAGGCCCAAAAGAGAGGAATTTAACCTTAAAATAAATAACTGTTATTAATTGAATAGGTCCAATAACTAAATGGACCTAAATAAAATCTATCACGGTGTGACATTTTATTTAGCAACAACCTATATGCATCTATATTAAAACAAAATAAACATATAGGCTCACACAGGCACACTTTGGATGGATCCTATCATGTTGCTAGGTCATACACAGATGAAAGAAGATTGTAAAATTTACTTGTTACAAATTATTAACTTGACCAAGGGAGCCATCAGATCATTAGATCTGGCAAAAAGTAACCATGGCTATTTGCAATCAAGTAATAATAGGTTTTGAAAACTTACACACAAGCTAAAAAAACCACATACTCCTGCAACAAGGTTAGCTGGATAGTTGGAAGTAGGATTTATTTAATTTTAAATAAATAATTTCGAAAAATAAATAATTAAATAATTAAAAAAAATTAATTTAATTTTCGAAAATAAATAAATAAAAATTAATATTTATTTCGAAAATAAAAAATTTAAATTTCGAGATTATTCAAAAAAAAAAAAAATTAAACCTACTATTTTAAAAAATTAGGTTTCAACCAACCTAAATATCATTTCAAAAATTTGCTAACTACTTTTAAAAATTAAATGTTATTTTAAAAATAAAAATTAAATAAAAATTAGAAAAGATAAATGAAATATCTTATCAGATTTTAAATTTAATTTAAATAAATAAAATAACAAAATTTAAAAGTTAGCAAAATATCTTATATCTATTTAAAATTACATGATTATAAATATCTTATTTTAAATTTAAATAAGGTCAAAATATCTAAAAAAAGATTTAATTTTTTAAAAAGAATATATAAAAATCTGACCTTAAATTTAAAAATAAGATAAGATATAATCAAATTTAAAAATAAGATAGATTTTTTAAGCAAGAAGATAGATACTAATTCTATTGAAATTCAAATTACACTAATATCTTGAATTAAATTTAAAAAATATTAAATTAATTCATAATGATAATTTGAATTGAATTAAGAATAGTAAATCTATTAATACAAAACTACACAAAAAATCGGAAGTTAATTCCATGAAAAAGCATGAAAAAACGAAAAAAAAAACGAAAAAATTGTGAGTTGTACGGACAGTTTTCGCGATCGCAGGAAAATTTCAGCACAACTCCGATTTTGTCGAATCTTCAAAAAATCATAACTAATTCAAATTAAATCGAAATTGAGTTCTGTAAAAGGGTAACTTGCTTAATTTTTTCCATACTATCCAATAAAAATAATTCCAGAAACAGAATCGCAATTATTTTTCACGAAAATTTACAAACATCAATCAATCATCAAATAACACTCAATACAACATGATACCATCCAAAAACAAACAAACAATCGTTTTAAAGTCCAAATTTCTGGCAAGTAAATCAATTACCATGGCTCTGAGGCCAGTTGTTGGAATATTTATTTTACCAGGATCTTAGATCTACTCACAAGTATGTTGTTTAAACACCCTAAATATGAACTTTCTAAAACGATAAATTAAACACATATAAAGTTAAGAAAATCTTACATTGATGCAGCGGAATTAATGTCTCCTTCCACTCAGATCTCTAACCCTTGTATCCTTTCTGTAGCAGAGTATAATCAAGATCTGAGCCCGAATGTCCTTCTTCTTCAAGTTTGATCCTTCACAGTCTTCCAATCTATGATTAAGTTACTGCTTGCTGTGTGTGGGCACTTACTCTTTCACTAGGGTCGAAAAAGATCAAGGAGAAAAGAAGAGAGAGGGTTTCGGCCAGGTATAGAAAGTGGGGAAGGCTCAGTTTTTCTGAAGAGAGAAATTTCTGTCAGATTACTAATGAAATCATATGAAAGCATATTATGTGACTGAGCCATCACTTTCTATTTGTAGCCAACTACTAGGTTTAGGTTAGGATTTATTTGGCATTAAAAATAATGAAAATATTAATTTGAAAAACCTATTTAAGTGGCCGGCCATGGTGTGTTATTGGGCCTCACTTAATTTTGCATTTATATCAAATTTTATCTCTATTTTCTCAAAAACGCCAATTTTCCAATTCTAACCTTTTAAATGCCAAAACTAATTATTTAATAACTAATATACATTATTAAATAATATTGTCATTTATTTTAATTATTAATTAGACATATAAAGTCCATTAATAAATAAATAAACCTAGAAACTCTTTTCTTTACAATTTCACCCCTGCTTAGTGAAAATTCATAAAATTAGACATAGTCTAACTTTAGAATTATAATTGATCAATCACGAATCAATTAATGAGTCTTACAAGCAGAATGTTCTCAACTAGAATGGCGACCATGGGTCTATATGCTGAGCTTCCAATAAGTGAACCAAATTTACCAAGTAAATTTCTACTTATTAATTCTTCGTTGAATCCACTCTTAGAACTTAGAATTGCACTCTCAGACTTATATAGAGCCTATTGTATGATCCACGATATCAATATGCTATCTCATTTAACCATTGTTATAATCTTATTGTGATTTAAAGATCCTCTATATAGATGATCTACATCGAGATGGGATTTCTTTACCGTTCTCACCCCTCAATGTATTTTGCCCCATAAAACACTTAGCTACCTGTAAATGGTGTTTAGTGATATAATAATTAGTCAGTTAAACAAGAGCTCATCCATTTACTTCTATTTTCTAAGCTCGAAGGGAATCATCACTTGACTTCTATACACCAGTAGAAGCTATAGATTCCATATTTATGTTTAGCACTCCCACTCAATCATACTATCATGTTCCCAAAATATACGTATCACCCTGACCCGAAAGTAGGCTTAACTAATAAATCAAAGAACATGAATAGCACTCCTGAGTTGAGCCCAAGCATATCAGGATTTAGATTCTTTTAATCTTAAGATCAACTACTGATATTGACTTGGAAAGATATGTATAACGGTAAGTTTGTAATATCTTAACTTAGTTTCAATATCGGTCCAGTCCAATTTATACTCCATACATTCGAAACTAGTATACTTTACTAATGTCCTGGAAAGAACATAACACTTACTCCAAGTGTAAGTATACATCATCGCTGATTATCACATTAGTGTAAATCCAATAACACTGATGAAACAGGGACCAAAACTTTTGATTCATATGATCACAATCACATTCCACTGTGTTGACGATACTGTAATTGTGAATAAACATATGATCTGGATTTAACTGATTTTGTGTGTATGAATGTAATAAACATATTAAACATATTAAACCATTAGCATGTAAAATTCATGCAAACATCAATCACTTCAAATTTCTTATATTGATAACTAGTCAGATTGTAAAGAGTTTTATTTAGGGCATAAAACCCAACACGTACAAACTCACAGTGGTCATTTGTCCAATCCAAGGCCACAGGTTCAAACTGTGGACCAAACAGTAGACGGCCAACAATTTCACCACTACCGAAGTCTCAGGCCAACCTATTGCCCAAAAAAGTCAGACACCGAGGCCACTTGGTACCTCAGTGCTTAATAGGTTGGGTACCACACATTATCTTAGAATAGATCTAAATCGTAGAAGGGGTCTGGATAGACAAAACGTTCTCCCAACTATCCAACCAGGTATCCATGCCCAAGATCCAATTTAAAAAGATCCCAATGTGACACAAGCTAGTCAACATGCTTAAAAAGTTCATCCACTTGTGCAAAGCACAAATAGATCAACTTAAAAATATAGTACAAGGCTTGACTGGCCCAAAAATCACTGATCTCGAACTCGACCGGGCACGCAGATCACCTTTCTTCCTTGAAATTGAAGTTCTTAAGTTACCTCCAAAGTTTAAAATGCCAACCTAGAAGATGTATACAGGAAAGAGGATCCTTTATCACACATAAAATATTTTGAGTTGCAGATGGATCTGTAGGGGGTAAGGGGTGATGTACGGTGTAAAATTTTTCCTGCCACAGTCGTAGAGGTCGCCCAACAATGGTATTTCAAATTGCCTTCAGGAAGGTTTAGCTCATGAATGCTTTCTCATCAGAGTTCCATGCACAATTTTTCTCCTCCCATCAGCTTCTATCACATTTGGATGACCTGGTAGAAGCCAAGTAAATGCTCGGAGAACCCTTAGAGCTTACATTAGAAAATTTATGACCAGGCCACAAAGGTCAAGGGACTGACTTAAGAAGGAAGACTAGCTGCAATACTGGGGGCATTGAACCTCTCAAAGAACTGTGGAAAGATATTAAAAGGCTAACTGTGGGATCGATGGCTGAATTTCTAGATCGAGCAAATGGGTTTATTAAGCTCGAAGAAGCTATTTAGTGCGTGGATACTATCGGGCAAAAGAAAAACCAACAACGCACCTATGCGCAGGAATGTCTGTCCAGAATCTTCAATATCCCAATAGTTCAAATTCAAATGAGAAGATGTCTAACAACGACAACAAGCAAAGTGATGGAAAGAAAGGCAAATTCACTAGCAATGTCGAGCAGCATCCTAGAGAAAATTTCTCTAAATTTACTACTTTCTCAGTCCTAACAGACAAAATAGAGACAGTCTATGTGACAACTTAGTCTATGGTGTCGTACAAGAAGCCATCTCCCATGAAACAAGAAGTCACTAAAAGAGATACAATAAAGTTTTGACGCTTTCATGTTAATTACGGCCATGACACACACGAATGTAATAATTTGAAGCAAAAAATTGAGTTTTTAATTAGATAGAATAACCCACACTTACAAAAGTATGTCAAGGCTGACCAAGATCAAAGGGCCACCCAAGTAGACTATAATCAGAACCAATTGATGCCCCCACCAGTGGACGAGCATTTATAGGTTATTATTGGGGGTCCACATCTTGTTGAAAACTCGGGCAAAGCTAGAGAAAAGTATGCCCAAGCCTTGAAGTATGAACAAAATGAAACAGTCTTGGCCGTGGAAGAAAGGAAACCAAAAAATACCACATGTAGGGGAGCCAACAATAACATTTACAGTAGTAGATGCTAGCCACATCATCTTCCCACACAGCGACCCCCTAGTCGTAGAAGTGCAAATTACAAATAAGACAGTGGCACGGAGTATGATAGACAATGGAGCTTCCTCGAATATTATATTTAAAACAACTTATGAGAAGATGGGACCCCAGCTTAAAGACTTAATCCCTTGCACTCAGCTCATATATGGTTTCTCCAATTTGAGTGTTACACCACTTATATAAATCCGCCTACCACTTACTGTTGGACAAGCTCCGAGGAGCATAGCTATCATGGCACAATTATTGATAATTGATGTCCCATCGACTTTCAATGTCACGTTAGGCCAACCGACCCTATATGACGTAAAAGTTGTCACATCAGTTTTTCATCTATGCGTGAAGTTCCCAACAAAAAGTGGAGTGGGATGTCTCAAAGGAATCCAAAGAATTGCACGGAAATGCTATAACCTTGCTCTAACTAAGGTGAAGAAGGAAAATACCTTTGGCCAGAGTTCAGACAGGGGGAAATGTATTGCCCAATAGGAAGTTGCCTAAGGTGGGGATGAAGACATGGATCCCCGACTTGGGGAAACAAATACAAATGTCGGGCCAATAGAAGAATTGGAAGAATTGAAATTAATCCAGATATCCTGGTCAAGAAACTCAAAACAGGTAAAGGATTGCTGCTCAAAATAAAATTAGCTTTAATAAAATTTCTGAGACCAAACCTAGACGTACGTTTTTGTCTGGTCACATGAGGATATGGTCGGTATTGACCCCACTGTGATGTCTCACGCCCTGAACATTAACCCATACTTTCATCCCATCCAGCAAAAAAGAAAACTACTGGAAAAGGAATGAGCACAAGTGTTGAAAGAAGAGTTAGAAAGACTACGCATAAACAAGTTCATCATTGAAGCTTTCTATCCGACTTGGCTGGGTAACCCCGTACTAGTGCCAAGCCAAACGAAATGGCGAGTATGTAATGATTTTACCAACCTGAACAAGGCATGTCCCAAGGACTGTTTTTCGCTTCCAAGAATGTATCAGCTTGTGGATGCAATAACCAGACATGAAAATCAATATCCCGACGCTTTAGATCTACATAACTCTTCTGCCTGCTCTGAGATGCGAGCATTCACGCTATAATTTAATCGATTGCCTCACTTGTTCTTTGAACAACTTTGGGACCTAGGAACTTTCTTTTACCCACTTCATCCCAGTGAATAGGTGATCTACATTTTCTTCTATATAAAAGTTCATAAGGAGCGATCCCAATTGTTGCCTATGTTGGGTTTTATGCCCTAAATAAAACTCTTTACAATCTGATTAGTTATCAATATAAGAAATTTGAAGTGATTGATGTTTGCATGAATTCTACATGCTAATGGTTTAAATATGTTTATTACATTTACAAACAAAATCAGTTAAATCCAGATCATATGTTTATTCACAATTACAGTATCGTCAACACAGTGGAATGTGATTGTGATCATATGAATCAAAAGTTTTGGTCCCTGTTTTCATCAATGTTATTGGATTTACACTGATGTGATAATCAGCGATGGTGTATACTTACACTTGGAGTAAGTGTTATGTTCTTTCCAGGACATTAGTAAAGTATACTAGTTTCGAATGTATGGAGTATACATTTGACTGGACCGATATTGCAACTAAGTTAAGATATTACAAACTTACCGTTATACATATCTTTCCAAGTCAATATCAGTAGTTGATCTTAAGATTAAAAGAATCTAAATCCTGATATGCTTGGGCTCAACTCAGGAGTTCTATTCATGTTCTTTGATTTATTAGTTAAGCCTACTTTTGGGTCAGGGTGATACGTATATTTTGGGAACATGATAGTATGATTGAGTGGGAGTGCTGAACATAAATATGGAATCTATAGCTTCTACTGGTGTATAGAAGTCAAGTGATGATTCCCTTCGAGCTTAGCAAATAGAAGTAAATGGATGAGCTCTTGTTTAACTGACTAATTATTAGATCACTAAACACCATTTACAGGTAGCTAAGTGTTTTAAGGGGAAAAATACATTGAGGGGTGAGAACGGTAAAGAAATCCCATCTCGATGTAGATCATCTATATAGAGGATCTTTAAATCACAATAAGATTATAACAATGGTTAAATGAGATAGTATATTGATATCGTGAAATATACAATATGCTCTATATAAGTCTGAGAGTGCAATTCTAAGTTCTAAGAGTGGATTCAACGAAGAATTAATAAGTAGGAATTTACTTGGTAAATTTGGTTCACTTATTGGAAGCTCAGCATATAGATCCATGGTCCCCATTCTAGTTGAGAACATTCTGCTTGTAAGACTCATTAATTGATTCGTGATTGATCAATTATAATTCTAAAGTTAGACTATGTCTAATTTTATGAATTTTCACTAAGCAGGGGTGAAATTGTAAAGAAAAGAGTTTTCTAGGTTTATTTATTTATTAATGGACTTTATATGTCTAATTAATAATCAAATTAGATGTCAATATTATTTAATAATCTATTTTAGTTATTAAATAATTAGTTTTGACATTTAAAAGGTTAGAATTGAAAAATTGACATTTTTGAGAAAATAGAGATAAAATTTGATAAAATTGCAAAATTAAGTGAGGCCCATTACAACACCATGGCCGGCCACTTAAGTTGATTTTTCAAATTAATATTTTCATTATTTTAATGCCAAATAATTCTAAACCTAAACCTAGTAGTTGCCTATAAATAGAAAGTGATGGCTCAGTCAAATACACATCTTTGAATAAGCCTTTCTGACAGAATTTTCTCTCTTCAGAAAAACTGAGCCTTCCCCACTTTCTATACCTGGCCGAAATCCCTCTCTCTTTTCCCTTCATCATTTTCATGACCCTAGTGAAAGAGTAAGTGCCCACACACAGCAAGCAGTAACTCAATCATAGATTGGAAGACTGTGAAGGATCAAACTTGAAGAAGAAGGACATTCGGGCTCAGATCTTGATTATACTCTGCTACAGAAAGGATTTAAGGGTTAGAGATCTGAGTGGAAGGAGACATTAATTCCACTGCATCAATGTAAGTTTTTCTTAACTTTATATGTGTTTAATTTATCGTTTTAGAAAGTTCTTATTTAGGGTGTTTAAACAACATACTTGTGAGTAGATCTAAGATCCTGGTAAAATAATTTCCAACAGCCTAGTAGTTGTTGTTGTACGAGAACTCAATCAGGGGAAGGTACTTTACCCATGATCCTTCAAAATCTAACACACATGCCCGTAGCATGTCCTCTAAAATCTGAATGGTCCTCTCGAACTGTCCATCCATTTGAGGATGAAATGCTATGCTGAATTTCAATTGAGTACCCATAGTTCAGTGTAGACTCTCCCAAAATCTTGATGTGAATTTCGGATCCCTATCAGAAACAATAGACTTTGGGACACTATGGAGACGAACTATTTCTCTAACATATAGTTCAGCATACTGATCAATGAAGAAGTTTGTCCGAACAGGTAAAAAGTGCACCGAATTTGTAAACCTGTCAACTATGACCCACACAGAGTCGTACTATCCTGTGGTTCTAGGCAATCCAACCATGAAGTCCATGGAAAGGTCCTCCCATTTTCATTATGGAAGATTAAGTGGTTGTACTGACCCTGCAGGCCTTTGATGTTCAGCCTTTACTTGCTGACAAGTTAAACACTTCGCCACATATTTCGCTATATCATTTTTAATGCCTCCCCACCAGAACACGGCCTTGAGGTCTTGGTACATCTTCGTTGTCCTTGGATGAACTGAGTAAGGGGTCGTATGAGACTCATTTAAGATCTCTCTTTTAATATTATCATCCATAGGCACACAAACTGTTGGAATTTATTTTACCAGGATCTTAGATCTACTCACAAGTATGTTGATTAACAACCTAAATATGAACTTCTAAAACAATTATAAGTAAACACATATAAAGTATGAGAAACCTTACATTGGGTGCAGCGGAATAATATGTCTCCTTCCACTAAGATCTATAACCCTTGTATCCTTTCTGTTGTAGGGTATTATCAAGATCTGAGTCTGAATGTCCTTCTCTTGGATTTCGATCTTTCACAATCTTCCAAACTATGATTGAGGTACTGTTTGCTGTGTGTGGGCACTACTCTTTCACTAGGGTCATTCGAAATTGGAAGAGAAAGAGAAGAGAAAAGGGTTCGGCTATAGAGAGAAAAGGGAAGGCTCAAATTTTCAGTTTCCTGAATGCTTAACTGCTTCTTTTGGTGTGAGCCTTCACTTTCTATTTATAGAAAACTGCTAGAATTAGGTTAGTAATTAATTGGCATTAAAATAATGAAAATAATAATTGGAAAATGCTTGCACAAGTGGCCGACCTAGGGTGTTATTGGGCCTCACTTGGATTTTGCAATTTTCACAATTTCTATTTCTATTTTCCCAAAAATGCCAATTTTCCAATTCTAACCATTTAAATGCCAAAACTAATTATTTAATAACTAAAATAGATTATTAAATAATATTGTCATTTAATATAATTATTAATTAGACATATAGAGCCTCCTAATTAATAAATAAACCTAGAATCTCTTTTCTTTACAATTTCACCCATGCTTAGTGAAAATTCACAAATTAGACATAGTCTAACTTTAGAATTATAATTGATTAATCATAAATCAATTATTGAGTCTTACAAGCAGTATGGTCTCAACTAGAATGGGGACCATGGATCTATATTACTGAGCTTCTAATAAGTCGAACTGAATTTACCAAGTAAATTCCCTAACTTATTAATTCCTTGTTGAATCCCCTCTTAGAACTTGGAATTGCACTCTCAGACTTATATAGAGCATTCTATATGTTCCATGATATAGATATGCTATCTCATTTAACCATTGTTATAATCTTATTGTGATCAAAGATCCTCTATATAGATGATTTACATCGAGATGGGATAAATTTACCGTTTCCACCCCTCAATGTATTTGACCCCTTAAAACACTTAGCTACATGTAAATGATGTTTTAGTGATCTAAGATATAGTCACTGAAACAAGAGCTCATCCATTTACTTCTATTTAGCTAAGCTCGAAGGGAATCATGTAACACCCTAACTACCTTAGGCGTATTACGTGATTTTTAAACGTACTGTGCAGCTCGTTGCTAATCAACGAGGTTTATGGAAAAACGTGATTAATTAAAATTTTGCTTTTTAATTAAACTTATAAAACCATATTACAAAAGACTCGGGATCCCGATTATAAAAATATTTACAAAAGTTTAACTGTTTAACTGTTACATCAAAATAAAGTCGTCTAACGACCAGTTACAAAAAACTCAGCCTTGCTGTCCCGAGGATCGTACGCTCCAGGCCTAACCGCCCCGACATGTACAATCTCATAAGCTCGCTCACGGTCCATCAGCTATAGCCTTGGCTTTACCTACACATGAACATAAACTGTGAGTCGACAGACTCAGTAAGAAAAGCATAATAATATCATACATAATACTAACTGCCGTGTCCAACACGATACTGAGTCCCGCTACTGCCATGTCCAACATGGTACTGAGCCACTACTGCCATGTCCAACATGGTACTGAGTTTTGAACGTTCACAGGGACGGTACTATTGACAAGTATCCTCCTGATCGGTCGAACCGGTCATACTCCGGCTGCTGGTCATACTCCAGCCTGTACCGACGGGATAGGTCAATAGCACTGAACCACCAGCCAAATGTCAGCCTGATCGGTCGAACCGGTCATACTCCGGCTGCTGGTCATACTCCAGCCTGTACCGACGTGACAGGGTTGGATGGTTCGAAGCCTATATACATAACTAATGTAATCTAGCAGGCTTCCTACATGCACGCTAAACATGTAATCTACATATGCATACTGTTATACTAATCTTACCTGGATTCCGATTTCAGGTGTGCTTTCAACTCCGACCGGAACCGAAGCCGAGCGGCGGATTGACATCGGCTCCTAAACCATAAAAATCACAACGCTATAAGTGACACGCTAAATCACTTCCCGGGGACTAAAACTAGGAACTAAAAGTTTCCCTATCGATAAAAAGCATGGCAATACCCCTAAAAACATAAAAACGAGGAAAACTAGGGTCCCTGAATTTTCCCCAACCGGTAGACCGGTTGCCCAACCGAAATTCCGGTTCTGGAAAATTCAGAACCCTCATCCGGAATTCCGGATGCACAACCGGAATTCCGGTTCCTCGCAGGCAGCAAACCCAATTTTTCATAACTCGGCCAATTCAACCCCAATCGGTTCCAAACTTTCCAGACCTGTTCTATACCTTCCCTAGAACATTTCTAAGGCCTCAAACTAACCCAGAAACCACAGAATCAAAAACCACCATTGGAGCTCAAGCTTTGAGTTCTAAACTCAAACTTGAGCAAATCCACCTAAACATGCATTCCACTAGCTTATTTCTACTTAAACTAGCATAAAATCACCTCTGAAAACTAACAGAAACTACAGCAACAACACAGAAATAGATTCACTATATTTTCCTCCAAAAATCACATTTTTGCAAAGAAAACTCAAACTTTAAACAATCTATCCAACATGCTTTCAACACAGCTCAATTAACATCAATTAACATGCTTTAAATTACACAAATTAACAATAAAATCACAGCAGCAAAATCAACTAAAAATCATGCAAGAATCATCATATTTCATCAAAGTTCAAGAGAAAACTAAAGAAGCTAACCTAGCTTGAAGATTGCTTAGCTTTGGATGAGAATCCACTAGAAAATCAAAGCAAAAATCCACCCTTATCACCCACATGCACAGCCGAGAGAGAGAGGAAAAGAGAGAGAGCTTTGAGTGAAATTTTGGAAATTTTCTTTCTATTTCTAAACTTAGTGATTTTTTGATAAAAAGAGTAAATGAAATATAACACATACACTATTCATTTCAGCCAAGTATACACTTAAACAATTATTTATTTTTCAAATAATGACTCACATAAGGCAAAACACCAATGGGGCAAAAAGACCATTTTGCCCCTCCACCATAAAATCATGAAAATCATACTAAAGGGGTATTTTCGGGACATTCTAAATTCCCGGCCATTCCCGACATTCCCAATGTCTAAAACCCGTCCCCAAATTACTAACATACTAAGTTGTGATTTCTACTGAGCCAAACGCCGAGTTCCAAAATACCGAACACCGGAAATGCAAAATATAAAAACTACTGATGACATAATCATGCATTTCTGAATTCCATAAATAACAGTAATAAATTATTTAAATAGCTATATATAATTTCATAATTAAACATAAACAACTGATAATTTCCAAATTAACTAAGCGGGCTTTACAACTATTCCCCCCTTAAAAGGATTTCGTCCCCGAAATCTAACCTGAATAACTCTGGATGTTGAGCTCTCATATCTGACTCTAGCTCCCAGGTGGCTTCTTCCACCTTACTGTTTCTCCAGAGAACCTTGACCAATGCTATGGTCTTATTCCGAAGGACTTTATCCTTTCTATCCAGGATCTGCACGGGCTGTTCCTCATAGGTCATGTCTGGCTGAAGCTGAAGACTCTCATAACTGAGTATATGAGTGGGGTCTGAAACGTATTTTCTCAACATCGAGACATGGAATACGTTATGAACTGCTGATAAGGCTGGAGGCAATGCTAACCGATATGCCACTTGACCTATCTTCTCGAGAATCTCGAAAGGTCCAGTAAATCTAGGGCATAACTTGCCTCTTTTCCCGAAACGTTTAATCCCCTTCATCGGAGATACCCGTAAAAACACATGTTCCCCTACTTGGAACTCAACATCTCTGCATTTCGGATCTGCGTAACTCTTCTGTCTGCTCTGTGAGGCAAGTATTCTAGCTTTTATCTTTTCTATCGCCTCATTGGTCCGCTGGACTGACTCTGGACCTAGGTATTTCCTCTATCCTGTCTCATCCCAGTGGATAGGGGATCTGCATTTCCTACCGTACAACAGTTCGTAGGGAGCCATCCCTATCGTACTTTGATAACTGTTGTTGTAAGAAAATTCTATCAACGGTAGATACTTACTCCATGAGCCCTCAAAGTCCATAACACAGGCTCTCAACATATCCTCCAATATCTGAATTGTCCTTCCGAACTGACCATCTGTCTGAGGATGGAATGCTGTACTAAATTTTAGCTTTGTACCCATTGCCCGTTGCAAACTTTGCCAAAATTTGGAGGTGAATTTCGGATCCCTGTCCGATACTATAGACTTCGGTACCCCGTGAAGTCTCACTATCTCCCTGACATATAACTCTGCCAACTGATCCACTGCAAACGTTGTTCTAACCGGCAGAAAATGAGCAGATTTCGTAAATCGATCCACCACTACCCAGATGGAATCAAATAAACCCGTGGTCCTAGGCAACCCGACCACAAAATCCATCGTAATATCCTCCCATTTCCATTCTGGTAGGGTTAGAGGCTGCAACAACCCTGCTGGTCTCTGATGTTCAGCCTTAATCTGCTGACAAGTGAGGCATCTCGATACGAATTCTACTAAATTCTTCTTCATACCGCTCCACCAGAAGTACGGTTTCAAATCTTGGTACATCTTGGTGGTGCCGGGATGCAGAGAATATGGAGTAGAATGAGCCTCCTCAAAGATCTCATTTCTAAGTTCCACACTGCTCGGAACACAAACCCTGGCTTTATACAAAAGCATCCCATTATCTGACACTGAAAAGTCCTTGGCTTGACCAGCCAATACCTCATCTCGGATTTTCACTAACTCCGGATCTGTCATCTGAGCGACTTTTATTCTTTCCAACAGATCAGATTGCAGCGTTAAGTTGTGAAGCTGACCTACCACAAACTCAATGCTGGATCTAACCATATCCTCTGCTAGCTGAGGTGAGATCTGAACCATGCTAGCTACTTGCCCGGGACCCTTTCTGCTCAGGGCATCGACCACTACATTGGCTTTTTCGGGATGATAGAGGATCTCGCAATCGTAATCCTTCACTAATTCCAACCAACGCCTTTGTCTCATGTTCAAATCTTTTTGAGTAAAGAAATACTTGAGACTTTTATGGTCGGTATAGATCTCACACTTCTCTCCATACAGGTAATGCCGCCAAATCTTCAGTGCAAAAACCACTGCGGCCAATTCGAAATCATGAGTCGGGTATCGCTGTTCATAATCCTTTAACTGACGGGAGGCATAAGCGATGACCCGATCGGCTTGCATCAATACACACCCCAAACCCTGTTTGGATGCGTCACAGTAGACTACGAATTTCTCCTTGTCCGAAGGCAAAGCTAGTACCGGAGCAGTAATCAATCTCTGCTTTAGCTCCTGAAAGCTAGCTTCGCACTTATCTGACCAAATAAACCTCTGATTTTTCTTTGTAAGCTCGGTTAGGGGCATTGAAATTTTGGAGAACCCCTCCACGAACCTACGGTAGTACCCAGCTAATCCCAAGAAGCTTCTGATCTCTGTCACTGTCTTCGGTCTCGGCCAATCCCTGACGGATTCAATCTTCCCGGGATCCACCTTGATCCCATCTTTACTCACAATGTGCCCTAGGAAGGACACCTGAGATAGCCAAAACTCACATTTCTTGAACTTGGCGTAAAGCTTATGTTCTCGAAGTCGTTGCAGTACCATCTGAAGATGTAACCCATGCTCCTCTTCTGATTGAGAGTACACGAGGATGTCGTCGATAAACACAATCACACAGATATCGAGGAAATCCTTGAATACTCTATTCATCAGGTCCATGAATCTTTGCGGGAGCATTGGTTAGTCCGAATGACATAACCGAAACTCGTAATGTCCATACCTAGTGCGGAAAGCCGTCTTTGGAATGTCCTCCTCTCGGATTCTCAAGGCGATGATAACCCGAACGGAGATCAATCTTAGAAAAGACCGTCTTCCCCTGAAGCTGATCGAACAAGTCATCGATCCTAGGTAATGGATATTTATTCTTCACCGTCAGCTTGTTCAACTCCCTGTAGTCGATGCACATCCTCATAGATCCATCCTTCTTCTTGACGAACAAAACCGGGCTCCCTGGGGTGACACACTGGGCCGAATGAACCCTATGTCAAGCAACCCTTGGAGCTGAATCTTTAATTCCTTAAGTTCAGCTAGAGCCATCCTATACGGGGCTTTGGAAACCGGATCCACCCCTGGTGCCAAGTCAATCACGAAGTCAATCTCCCGCTGAGGTGGTAACCCTGGAAGTTCTTCGGGAAAAACGTCCAAAAATTCCCGAACCACTCTGATGTCCTCTGGCCGAATGGTATCTGGCCGAGTGATGTCCACCACCACGGCCAGAAACCCTAAGCACCCGCCGTGCAACAATCCTCTCGCTGACATAGCCGAGATCACCGGGATCTGAGATCCCTGAACCGAACCCACAAATACAAACGGTTCTTCACTTTCCGGTTGGAAGACCACCATCTTCCTTTTACAATCAATGCTCGCCGAATATTTAGATAGGAAATCCATTCCTAAAATAATATCGAATTCGACTAAGCTCATCTCTATCAGATCAGCACTTAACTCTCTACCATCTATCCTGATCGGCATAGACCTAATCCACCTATTGGAGATAACCAATTCTCCGCCGTGTAACGGGGTTCCAAACCACGATTCATATCTATCATAGGGTCTACCCAATTTACTAAAGACTCGGCCGCCACATAAGAATGTGTAGCCCCGAATCAAACAAAGACGCGAATATAGTGAGTTGTTAATAAAAAGCCGACTGTGACAACCGATGGGCCGGCATCCGCATCGGCTGCGTGATAGCGAACACCCCGTCGGAGTAGGTATCGCTGGAGCTCTCGGTGCCTCTGATCGGAGCTGGGGACATTCCCTCTTGAAGTGTCCGGGCATGCCACAATGAAAGCATCCCTGACCTTTGCACTCACCCCGATGGTGCCTCTTGCAGCTAGGGCACTCGGGATAGGAGAATCGGGTCTCATTACCACCAGGACGACTCCCTCTGTTCTGGTTCCCCCGGAACCTTTTGTTCTGACTCGAGCCACCGGATGCAGTGGGTGCCCTCTTCCTCTGATCAATGGCCGAACCACTACTCCCCCTGCTATAGCCTGATGCAGGAGGGGTAGGAGCTCCGCCACTCACCGGAGTACTGGCTGATTCTGAAATACACCCCACTCCGCCCTCAGCTCGCAGTGCCTTCTCCACCATCTGAGCATAGGTGGTGCTGTCGTCTGTGGTAATCATCAGATCATGCCTGATCTTGGGATTCAACCCGTCCACATACTTCTCCTTCTTGCTGAAGTCGGTCGGCACAATTCCCGAGGCTAACCTCGCCAACCGATCAAACTGAGTAGTATACTCAGTGACGCTCATGTTCTCCCGCTGGGTCAGGTGAACGAACTCTTTCCTCTTGGCGCTTCTGACCGCCTCATTGTAATACTTTGCGTTGAAGAGTTCCTGGAACCTTTCCCAGGTCATGGTGGTGACGTCATGGATCTGAGACACCATGTCCCACCATACCAGGGCGTCCTCCTGAAACTGAAATGTGGCGCACACCACTCTATCGTTACCGGTGACACCCATGAAATTCAGTATCTTGGTGATCACCGTCAGCCACTGCTCGGCTTTCATCACGTCCGGACCTCCCAGGAATACCGGAGGTGCTTGCTTCCGGAACCGCTCATACAATGGTTCCAATCTATGGGCCGCCACTACTATCTCGGCCTGGGCAGCAGGGGCAGGTGCCACTGGAACTATGGGCACTGGAACTGCAGGAGCACCCTGCTGTCTCAACCTCTGAATCTCGAGGTCTTGTTCTTCGATCCGGGCTTGCATCTCCGCAAACCGTAACTCCCAGTTCGGGGCTCCCTGATCGGCTGGGGGAGCCTGGGCAGCCTGTGGCGGGTTCTCATCACCCCGGCCACGAGCCCTGCCTCAGGGACCTCTGCCTCGGCCCCTAGCAGCTGGGGGAAACTGGGCTCCCTGTCCTTGATTCAACCCCACGGAGTTGCCCTGACTCCTGGTAATCCGCCTGACGTCCATCTGATTAGAACCGCCTGCGAAACAAAGAGTTGGCATATCAGGTCGTATTCAAGGCGAGCTTACTAATGCCGCTTAATTTGGAAATTAGAAACGAAACATGCGCCTATTCTACTATCAGGCTACTAACATGCTTCCTAACAGGCTTTTCTTTTTCATAACTGAATAAAATAAACTACTAAAGCAATAAAGGCTTACTGAACCGTGAACCGAGCTAACTGCTGATGATGATTGTACATGTCGTGACGATCTTCGGAAGACAACACAGCGGCTACGATACCAAATTGTAACACCCTAACTACCTTAGGCGTATTACGTGATTTTTAAACGTACTGTGCAGCTCGTTGCTAATCAACGAGGTTTATGGAAAAACGTGATTAATTAAAATTTTGCTTTTTAATTAAACTTATAAAACCATATTACAAAATACTCGGGATCCCGATTATAAAAATATTTACAAAAGTTTAACTGTTACATCAAAATAAAGTCGTCTAACGACCAGTTACAAAAAACTCAGCCTTGCTGTCCCGAGGATCGTACGCTCCAGGCCTAACCGCCCCGACATGTACAATCTCATAAGCTCGCTCACGGTCCATCAACTATAGCCTTGCCTTTACCTACACATGAACATAAACTGTGAGTCGACAGACTCAGTAAGAAAAGCATAATAATATCATACATAATACTAACTGCCGTGTCCAACACGATACTGAGTCCCGCTACTGCCATGTCCAACATGGTACTGAGCCACTACTGCCATGTCCAACATGGTACTGAGTTTTGAACGTTCACAGGGACGGTACTATTGACAAGTATCCTCCTGATCGGTCGAACCGGTCATACTCCGGCTGCTGGTCATACTCCACTGTACCGACGGGATAGGTCAATAGCACCGAACCACCAACCAAATGTCGGCTGATCGGTCGAGCCGGTCATACTCCATTTCTTGGTCATACTCCGGCACATGTCGACGTGACAGGGTTGGATGGTTCGAAG
The DNA here is from genome assembly GCF_029168945.1 of Cannabis sativa. Taxonomy (NCBI): domain Eukaryota; kingdom Viridiplantae; phylum Streptophyta; class Magnoliopsida; order Rosales; family Cannabaceae; genus Cannabis; species Cannabis sativa. Next base: position 38,781,981 of record NC_083609.1, on the reverse strand, counting down.
CCTATATACATAACTAATGTAATCTAGCAGGCTTCCTACATGCACGCTAAACATGTAATCTACATATGCATACTGTTATACTAATCTTACCTGGATTCCGATTTCAGGTGTGCCGTCAACCCGACCGGAACCGAAGCCGAGCGGCGGACATCGGCTCCTAAACCATAAAAATCACAACGCTATAAGTGACACGCTAAATCACTTCCCGGGGACTAAAACTAGGAACTAAAAGTTTCCCTATCGATAAAAAGCATGGCAATACCCCTAAAAACATAAAAACGAGGAAAACTAGGGTCCCTGAATTTTCCCCAACCAGTAGACCGGTTGCCCAACCGGAATTCTGGTTCTAGAAAATTCAGAACCCTCATCCGGAATTCCGGATGCACAACCGGAATTCCGGTTCCTCGCAGGCAGCAAACCCAATTTTTCATAACTCGACCAATTCAACCCCAATTGGTTCCAAACTTTCCAGACCTGTTCTATACCTTCCCTAGAACATTTCTAAGGCCTCAAACTAACCCAGAAACCACATAATCAAAAACCACCATTGGAGCTCAAGCTTTGAGTTCTAAACTCAAACTTGAGCAAATCCACGTAAACATGCATTCCACTAGCTTATTTCTACTTAAACTAGCATAAAATCACCTTTGAAAACTAACAGAAACTACAGCAACAACACAGAAATAGATTCACTATATTTTCCTCCAAAAATCACATTTTTGCAAAGAAAACTCAAACTTTAAACAATCTATCCAACATGCTTTCAACATAGCTCAATTAACATCAATTAACATGCTTTAAATTACACAAATTAACAATAAAATCACAGCAGCAAAATCAACTAAAAATCATGCAAGAATCATCATATTTCATCAAAGTTCAAGAGAAAACTAAAGAAGCTAACCTAGCTTGAAGATTGCTTAGCTTTGGATGAGAATCCACTAGAAAATCAAAGCAAAAATCCACCCTTATCACCCACATGCACAGCCGAGAGAGAGAGGAAAAGAGAGAGAGCTTTGAGTGAAATTTTGGAAATTTTCTTTCTTTTTCTAAACTTAGTGATTTTTTGATAAAAAGAGTAAATGAAATATAACACATACACTATTCATTTCAGCCAAGTATACACTTAAACAATTATTTATTTTTCAAATAATGACTCACATAAGGCAAAACACCAATGGGGAAAAAAGACCATTTTGCCCCTCCACCATAAAATCATGAAAATCATACTAAAGGGGTATTTTCGGGACATTCTAAATTCCCGGCCATTCCCGACATTCCCAATGTCTAAAACCCGTCCCCAAATTACTAACATACTAAGTTGTGATTTCTACTGAGCCAAACGCCGAGTTCCAAAATACCGGACACCGGAAATGCAAAATATAAAAACTACTGATGACATAATCATGCATTTCTGAATTCCATAAATAACAGTAATAAATTATTTAAATAGCTATAAATAATTTCATAATTAAACATAAACAACTGATAATTTCCAAATTAACTAAGCGGGCTTTACAAATCATCACTTGACTTTTATACACTAGTAGAAGCTATAGATTCCATATTTATGTTTAGCTCTCCCACTCAATCATACTATCATGTTCCCAAAATATACGTATCCCCCTGACTCAAAAGTAGGCTTAACTAATAAGTCAAAGAACATGAATAACACTCTTGAGATTGAGCCTAAGCATATCAGGATTTAGATTCTTTTAATCTAAGATCAACTAGTGATATTGACTTGGAAAGATACAACGGTAAGTTTATAATATATCTTGACTAAGTTCAATATCGGTCCCGTCCAATGTATACTCCATACATTGGAAACTAGTATACTTTACCAATGTCTTGGAATGAACATAACACTTACTCCAAGTGTAAGTATACTTCATCGCTGATTATCACATCAGTGTAAATCCAAAACACTGATGAAACAGGGACTTAGTCTTTTGAATCATATAATCACAATCACATTCCACTGTGTTGACAATACTGTAATTGTGAATAAATATATGTTCTGGACTTAACTGATTTTGTGTATATATTAAATATATATATTAAACCATAAACATGAAAAATACATGTTAACATAAACAACTTCAAATGTCTTAAATTGATAACTTATGAGATTGTAAAGGGTTTTATTTAGGGCACAAAATCCAACAAACTCCCACTTGCACTAACATAAAACAAGTTGTGCATTTCAATCAATCTGTTGTCTTGATCTTCAGATCAAGTGTAGTATATTTGAATCTACCCAAACTTCTGGAACCAGGTTCATAAATAATTATGAAGCATCCTTAACTATATGCTTTACTCATCAAGGAATACTGAAATCCTTACTGCTTATTAAGTACATCTGAACAAACAGAAGACATATCTCTCATATTTTAAAATTACGAACTGAGATAATGCAGTGTAGAATTTTTCTTCAATAGAATAACTTTCTGGTAATTTCGAATTTACAAAGTTATGTATATCTTCTCTGATGGAGCTTGAATTATTATAGATGGGTTTTTACACTCTTCTAGAATAACTCCTCCATCCCCAGAGTAACCACCCTCTCAAAATCTTAAAGAGTTGGCGTGAATATTAGGATTACTAATACATAGTTCCTTAATATCTAACATATAGGTCTTTTTCATAAATCTTTCTTGACTGTCCCCTAATGTTCCTCATTTGATTACATCTGAGATGGCTCCCACTCAATAATAGGTGTCTGGTTAATTAATACTTTTAACCTCTTACTATTGTTTTGAGGGGTATCTAGTTGTGACTTGTTATCTTAGTCTGAAACTGTAAGTTTCTTTAAGACTAAGTCATCAACATAGCAGTCTAGTATTTGAAGTGTAAAATACTTGCTAGAGATTAAGCAATCAAATTAAGATACCATAAAATGTTATGAGGATTAAAAATCTTGATTCAAGTCATTCGAATGGACTATTCAAGAATTCTTCTATCTTACTCTCATAATTCTGATAAGTTATTTCTATCCACATGAATGGTTAGATTTGCTTTATCAGTGGTGTTCTTAAGTTCCTATCACAAGTGTCAACCAAATGAAGATGGGTAAAGAATTTTAAAATTCTCCCACTCAATTAAGGTAGTGTCATATATTATCAAAGAACTTTATTGGTATCATTATCTATTACAACAGTAAATCTAAACTGGAACATATAATCAAGATCATCAAGGATTTATTTTGATAATAGCTAATTTATTATATTACTTCCATGTTTAAAATTATGTGTCACAAAGAGTGCTGTGGAATATAGTCCACCCCTAAGTATATAGAGATTATGATCCATCCGTAAAGGTTATAGAGATCATGATTCTCTAAGTATTATAGAGATTATGTGGAGTTGAATATAATCCAGAGTTCATTAGATATAAAAGAACGTTGAACTGCATATTATTCTTAACTTTTTCTCCACCCCTATCAGATCAAAAGATCTTTTTATTAAACAAATTTTTCATAATTGTTTTAGAATTAACAATTATTCATAAACATAGAAATAATTTCTAGTGTTTATGTAGTAATAACTCTGTAAAGAGTTTAAATAACTATAGAATTTGTATCAATAATAAAATCACATACACGTACAAACATAATAAATATAATAATTGGTAATTGATATATAAGATAAAGTAATGAAGCTCAACTCATAGATTGCAATTTATTTGTAAAAAAAACTTAATTATAAATTCAAAAAAATGTTTGCAACATAATGAGAAAAGAACAGGGAATAAAATCCCAAACTTGAAATCCAAATTGTTCTGAAACTGAAACAATTAATTCAAAAATAAATAAATAAACGAGCTTCATCTTTGTCTTGGACGAACTCCACCCCTTTGTCCAACTTTCAAATCCAACTCGCTAAGATAACACCTGAGTTCAAGCAGCTTGGGTTGTAAGAAGGAAAAACAAATAAACAAGGTTAGTAGTCCAGAATTAATAATCCAAATGGATAATAATTCACTAAAACACATCAGTTTATAGAAAGAAATACCTTGTTTCTTTGCAAGAAGCTTAGGACGTTGGGGTTTCCAATGGCCTTTCTCATTGCAGTAGAAACACTTTCCTTTTGGTGTATCACCAGACGCAACAACCTTTTTGTTCTTAGCTATTTTCACAGCTTGAGCTCGCTTCTTGTTATTTTTCCACTTCTTATTCTTGGGTCAGGAAGTAGAGGAAACGTGTGCCTCAGGTTTAATCGTCCCATTACCATTTCTAAAATTTCGAGGTTTACTCCCTTTCTTCTTGGGTCCTCCAATTAAATTTTCATATGTCTGAAGGTCATTGACTAACATATGAAAGTCTTGTTCCTTCTTATAAATGACATAATTTGATGTATAGGGTAGAAAAGCTGGAGTCAGACTATTCAAGATAAGACTCACTTGAGTTGTCTGATCCATTTCAGCACCATAATTCTGGGCTTCCTGGAAATAACTTTCCATTTGGAGAAGGTGATCACGCACATTCTGATGTGGTTCCATCCGTGCATTGATGAATGAATTTCTTAGTCGCGTCAAAACGATACTGGATAGATGCCATACCTAATAGCTCAGTTAACTGCGTCATTATTTCTGCAGCCGTGACAGTGTTAGCAAACCTTGTTTTCAAGGTGTCAACCATGCTGGAAAGCATGAAGTATCGAGCTTTGTTGTTAGCATTCTGCCAACGCTCGAACTTCTCTTTAACAGCTTTAGTGGCATTGTCACTCGGCTACAGGGAAGTTTCACCTATGAGAACAATATTAATGTTCTCTTTCCATTTAGGGAAGTTAGATCCACTTAGCTTATTTTCAGTCAACAGTGATAACATGGGATTTGACATGGCAATATAGGATACTACAAAATAATAAATAGAAATCAATTATGGTTTAACACAAAATCTTATTTAGAAATTATTAGCACATAGGAAAAGTAGGAATGACTAGAGAAAATACTAAAACATACAATCCTAACTAATTTTCAAGGTTTTCAACAAACTGATATCAGTGTCCCGTTTAGGCGAGAGTCAAAGCTACCATCCATTGAATAGAGTTGTCAGCTCATCTAAAATAATAACCATTCTAGCAACCTATTATTCGATCAAAAAGAGAATCCGACGTTGTCCCGTTTAGGCGAGAGTCAATGTCATTCCTATTTCATGAGCTTCCACCATTGTTTCATACGTTTGTAAGTCTTATACAGTCGCCACCATTAGGGTGATCAATACTAATATAAAAAACTTACAAATATACTTATCTTTCGAGATTAAACGGTGCTACCTTGCTAATGAACGTTCCTCCATTAGGGAGGATTACTCACTAAAACAATAGCTATGTAAAACCAACAATGGAGATCGAATATCTTAATAATAATAAAGCTCATTATTTAAAATGTGTTTTCTTCTATTATTTATTTATTTTAAATATATATTTATTTAGTTAAATTTAAATTTAGAATAAAATTCTAAAAAAAATTTTAATATAATATTTATAAAATAAAACTTAGATGGTTAAGAAAATAAAATGAATTATTTCCATCTTAGTATTAATTTTCCAATAAATATTAAGAAAATTATTTAATTTAAGTTGTATTAATTTAAATTAATTTTAAACTCAAATTTAAATTTTCTATAAAAATATATATTGTATTTCAAAAAAAAAATATATATACAATATTCGAAATACTTAAAAATAAATTAATCTTTACTAGAAAAAATACTTCAAGCAAAAAAACTATCTATCTAGATTTTCTCTAATTAATTCAATTTCTAGTAATAATATATTTTAGTTCTTTTATTTTAAATTAATCATTAAATGAAAAAATCATTGATTTAAGTTAATTCAAAAATTAATTAAAATAAATAATTAATTTACAACTTTAATCTATTTTTCAAGATAAATTCAAAATCATCTTGCATATTCAAATGCAATTTCGAAAATATTGATTAATAAAATAAATAAAATATATTTCGAAAATTATTCAAATTTAAGTTGTTATAAAAAATTTCCAACTTAAAATAATTTTCAATTTAATTAAATGTCATGAAAATAACAATATTTAAGTATCGTGATGAAAATCAACTTAGATATTTTAATTTTAAATTTAATTAAATGTATTAAATTCAAGAAATAAATAAATAAGTATAGAGAAAACTTAATTATTAATTTCTAGTTTAATACTAGGAGAGATATTCTTAACTTGAATTGTACCAAAATTAATTATTAAACAATTAATTTCACAATCAATGATATTTTCCTATTTTAATATTAGAAATAATAATTAGTATAGAAATAACTATCTAGAAAATATCTCAATTTAATTAAGTATCTTTTCAAGATTTGGAAAATATCTAATTTAAGTTGTTATAGAAAGAATCTAAAATAAGCAACTTAAAATTTTCCAAATAAAATTTAATTAAATATCAAAATTAAGTGGTAACTACCTAATTTTAGAATATTTCATTTTAAGTTTAAAATCAACTTAAAAAAATATCTTAAGAATCTTCAATAACCAATTCCTAGAATTCCTCAACTTGATTTCAAAAGATATTCAAATTTAAGTTGATAAGAAAAATCAGTTAAAAATAACTAATTTATAACTTAAATAGGAATATTTAATGAAATAATTAAAGTAAGTTTCAGAAAGAATCTAGTTAGTTGAAATTCTTTATTTAATTAAATTCAAGAAAAATACAAATAGTTTATCTAGAAATAATATCTTAAACTAACAGTGTTTTTCTTAAAATTAACTTTAAAATATTAAAATGAAAATAAATTTCATATGTTTTAAAAGTTAATTACGTTGCTAATAAATTTTTATTAGGTTAAACTAATTTAATTAACCTAATACAGTTATTCAAATCAAGCAAATGGGCCTTCACAATTGGGGTAGTTCATGTGAGGGGGAGCTGGGTTCAGTATGTCGTACCCACTTCTATTGGCCCCCATCTCTCACACAAGGCCCAAAAGAGATGAATTTAACCTTAAAATAAATAATTGTTATTAATTGAATAGGTCCAAAACTAAATTGACCTAAATGAAATCTATCAGGGTGTGATATTTTATTTAGCAACAACCTATATGCATCTATAATAAAATAAACATATAGGCTCACACAGGCACACAGATTTGGATGGACCCTATCATGTTACTAGGTCATACACAAATGAAAGAAGAATGTAAAATTTACCTGTTACAAATTATTTACTTGACCTATTGACAATTGTACCATGGGTTAAAATCAGATCATTGGATCTGTCAACAAGTTAACCATGGCAATTTAGATCAAGCAATAATAGGTTTTATAAAACTTACACATAAGCTAAAACACATACTCCTCCGACAAGTTGAACTGGATAGTTGGATGTAGGATTTATTTCATTTTAAATTAATTAATAAAAAGAATTCGAAAAAAAATTAAATAAAAAATATTTTTGATTTAAAAAAAATTAAAATTAAACCTACAATTTTGAAAAATTAGGTTTCAACTAACCTAAATATCATTTAAAAAAAATTGCTAACTACCTTTTAAATTTCATGTTATTTTATAAATTAAATATTCAATAAAATAAAAAAAAATGATAAATACATACCCTTTTCTAATTTTATAATTTAATTTAAGTAAAAATAACAAAATTTAAAAGTTAGCAAAAATATCTTATTTCTATTTAAAATACCATGATTATAGTAATCTTATTTTAAATCTAAATAAGGTCAAATTACTTAAAATAGAATATTTTATAAAAAAAAATTTAATATCTCACCTTAGATTTAAAATTAAGATAAAATAATCAAATTTAAAAAAAAAAATAAGAAAAAGAAGTAAGCAAAAATAGATTTTTACTTATTTTCAAATTCAAATTACACTAATATCTAAAGTTAATTTTAAAAAATCAAATTAATTTATTTCTGATAATTAGATTTGAAATATGAAAAATAAAAATCAAAATACAAAACTACACAAAAAATCGGAAGTTAATTCCATGAAATATCATAAAAATCAAAGAAAACGAAAAAAAAATGGACAGTATGCAATGCAACTGTCCGCACGCGCAGATGAAGGTGATCTGCCGAGGGATCTCGGCGCATGCCTTCCCTGGTATGATTTCCGCGCGTGTGGGAAGGGTGATCACCACCCTGATTTTCCCGATTTTCAAAAATTCATAACTAATTTAAATAAAATCGAAATTGAGTTCTGTAAAAAAGGAAATTACTTAATTTTTTCCAAACTATCCAATAAATATAATTCCAGAATCGAAAATTCAATTATTTTTCCCAGAATTTCACAAACATCAGTCAATCATCAATACAACACACAAAACAACATGATACCATCCAAATAACAAACAAATCGTTTTAAGTCCAAATTTCTTGCAAGCAAATCAATTACCATGGCTCTGGTGCCAATTGTTGGAATTAATTTTACCAGGATCTTAGATCTACTCACAAGTATGTTGATTAACAACCTAAATATGAACTTTTAAAACGATTATAAGTAAACACATATAAAGTATGGGAAACCTTACATTAGGTGCAGCAGAATAATATGTCTCCTTCCACTCAGATCTATAACCCTTGTATCCTTTCTGTTGCAGAGTATTATCAAGATCTGATTCTGAATGTCCTTCTCTTGGATTTTGATCCTTCACAATCTTCCAAACTATGATTGAGGTATTGTTTGCTGTGTGTGGGCACTACTCTTTCACTAGGGTCATTCGAAATTGGAAGAGCAAGAGAAGAGAAAAGGGTTCGGCTATAGAGAGAAAAGGGAAGGCTCAAATTTTCTGTTTCCTGAATGCTTAACTGCTTCTATTGGTGTGAGCCTTCACTTTATACTTATAGACAACTGCTATGTTTAGGTTAGTAATTAATTGGCATTAAAATAATGAAAATAATAATTGGAAAATGCTTGCACAAGTGGTCGGTCTAGTGTGTTATTGGGCCTCACTGGGATTTTGTAATTTTCACAATTTCTATTTCTATTTTCCCAAAAATGCCAATTTTCCAATTCTAACCATTTAATTGTCAAAACTAATTATTTAATAACTAAAATAGATTATTAAATAATATTGTCATTTAATATAATTATTAATTAGACATATAGCGTCTCTTAATTAATAAATAAACCTAGAATCTCTTTTCTTTACAATTTCACCCCTGCTTAGTGAAAATTCACAAATTACACATAGTCTAACTTTAGAATTATAATTGATTAATCATAAATCAATTATTGAGTCTTACAAGCAGTATGGTCTCAACTAGAATGGGGACCATGGATCTATATTACTGAGCTTCTAATAAGTCGAACCGAATTTACCAAGTAAATTCCCTAACTTATTAATTCCTTGTTGAATCCACTCTTAGAACTTGGAATTGCACTCTCAGACTTATATAGAGCATTCTATTTGTTCCACGATATAGATATTCTATCTCATTTAACCATTGTTATAATCTTAATGTGATCAAAGATCCTCTATATAGATGATTTACATCGAGATGGGATAAATTTACCGTTTTCACCCCTCAATGTATTTGGGCCCTTAAAACACTTAGCTACGTGTAAATGATGTTTGAGTGATCTAAGATATAGTCACTGAAACAAGAGCTTATCCATTTATTTCTATTTAGCTAAGCTCGAAGGGAATCCTCACTTGACTTCTATACACCAGTAGAAGCTATAGATTCCATATTTATGTTTAGCGCTCCCACTCAGTCATACTATCATGTTCCCAAAATATACGTATCACCCTGACCCAAAAGTAGGCTTAACTAATAAATCAAAGAACATGAATAGCACTCCTGAGATTGAGCCTAAGCATATCAGGATTTAGATTCTTTTAATCGAAGATCAACTAGTGATATTGACTTGGAAAGATACAACGGTAAGTTTACAATATCTTGACTAAGTTCAATGTCGGTCCAGTCCAATGTATACTCCATACATTCGAAACTAGTATACTTTTACCAATGTCTTGGAAAGAACATAACACTTACTCCAAGTGTAAGTATACTTCATCGCTGATTATCACATCAGTGTAAATTCAAAACACTGATGAAATAGGGACTTAGTCTTTTGAATCATATAATCACAATCACATTCCACTGTGTTGACAATACTGTAATTGTGAATAAATATATGTTCTGGACTTAACTCATTTTGTGCATATATTAAATATATATATTAAACCATAAACATGAAAAATACATGTTAACATAAACCACTTCAAATGTCTTAAATTGATAACTAATCACATTGTAATGGGTTTTATTTAGGGCACAAAACCCAACACAAACACGATTCATAAATTGAAGCATCCCCATATCATCCATTGTAAAATCACTAGTCTTTCCAGCTGAGACCCTGTCTCGTGATTTCACTAACTCTGGATCTCGCAATTGTGCTTCTTTGATTCGCTCTAGAAGAGTAGATTGCAGGGTAATATTAGAAAACTGTCCCATAATGAACTCAATCTTAGCTCGGGTCATCTCATCTGCTAACTACTTGAAAATTTGCCTTACAGTATTCATCTGACTCTGGCCTTTCCTACTCAGGGCATCAACTACAACATTGGCTTTCCCAGGATGATAAAGAATCTCACAGTCGTAATCCTTTACCAATTCTAGGAAACGACTTTGTCATGTTCAAGTCTTTCTGAGTGAAGAAGTATTTCAGACTTTTATGATCAATGTATATCTCACATTTCTCGCCATATAAGTAATGCTGCCAAATCGTTAGCGCAAATACTACTACTACAAGTTATAAGTCGTGAGTAGGGTACCTCTGCTCGTACTCCTTTAACTGCCGAGAAGCATAAGCTATTACCTTTCCAGTTTGCATAAGAACACAGCCCAGACCCTATCTTGTGGCGTCAGAATAAACAACAAACTTTTCATTATCTAAAGGAAGAGTTAAAACTGGAGCGGTAATTAAGTGCTGGTTTAACTCCTGAAAACTTTTCTCACACCAATCAGTCCAAACAAACTTCAAGTTCTTTTGGGTTAGCTCCGTTAGGGGTACAACAATCTTTGGAAATCCCTCAAGGAACCGACGATCATACCCAGCCAAACCCAAAAAGCTTCTAACTTCCGTAGCCAATTTTGGTGTTGGCCAATCCCGAACATCTTCAATCTTGGCCGAATCAACCATGATCCCATCTTTATCCACTATGTGCCCTAAGAAAGAGACACGAGATAACAAGAACTCATACGTTTTGAACTTAGCATATAACTTGTGATCTCGTAACCGCTACAATACTGATCTGAGATGTAGTTCATGTTCCTCTTATGACGCAGAATAAACGAGAATGTCATCAATAAACACGATCACACATCTATCCAGGTAATCCTTAAACTCTTGATTCATAAGGTCCATGAATGCACTTGGGCATTGGTGAGTCCAAATGACATCACCAAAAATTCATAATGTCCATACTGAGTACAGAACACAGTTTTCAGGATATCTTCCACTCGAATTCTCAGTTGATGGTAACCTAAGTGAAGGTTGATCTTGGAAAAGACCATCTTACCCTTCAATTGATCATATAGGTCATCAATTTGTGGTAGAGGATACTTGTTTAGCTCTCGATAATCAATACACATTCACAGTGACCCATCTTTCTTCTTTACAAATATACTGGAACACCCCAAGGAGAGTAACTTGGTCTAATCAACCCCAGATTCAGTAACTCCTGGAGTTGGATCTTTAGTTCTTTCAATCTTGCTGGAGCCATTTGATACGGTGCTTTTGATACTTGCTCCGCTCTCGAAACTAACTCAATCACAAATTCAATCTCTTAGGAAGGTGGCAATCCCAGTAGATCTTCAGGAAAAACATCAAGGAACTTGTACACCAATCTTGTATTCTCAGGTTCAGATGTCACTGGTTTGCTGGTATCCACCGCATTGACTAGGAATCCCAGACAACCTCCGCACATCAGATCTATAGCTTTTAAAAGTGTTATCCTTAGTATGCGCGTCCGCTGAATCTTACCCACAAACACTGCTGGATTAGCACTATCGGGCTCAAACACCACCATCTTCTGTTTGCAGTCGATCGTTGGCCAAAGACAAAAAAATCCATTCCCAAGATTATGTCAAAATCAAACAATTGTAACTCAATTAGATTGGCGGTTAATTCACAACTGTCAATATATAAAGACAAGGACCAAATCCACCTAGTGGATACTATTAGGTCTCCCAAAGTTAACAAAGTACCAAACCCCGAAGCATACACATCACACGGCTTATGAAAACTTTATACTACCCTACACGACACATAAGAGTGAGTAGCTCTCAAATCAACAACACAGTGTAAGAACAACATTTTATAGATAACTGACCTGTCACCACTAACGGACTAGCATCCACGTCAGCCTGAGTCATGGTAAATAGTCATCCCGGATTCTGATTAGTATTCTTCTTCGGCTCTTTTTTCTTGGTTTGAGGACCATATTTGGTAAAGTGGCCCACCATGCCATACAAAAAAACAAGCCTTGGCCCGACATTCACCTTGATGGTGTTTCTTGCATTTCGGACACTCAAGAGTATGATTTGAATGAAGACCCGCGGCCTTGACAACCACCTCTATTTCCTCAAAACTTTCTGTTACCCCCTAATATTCTGGAAGAATCGGCTTTCCGTTTATGATCAGGGTTACCACTGTCAGTCCCCATACTAATGTTACCACTCACAGGAGGATTCGATGTCGTGGCAGCATCCTTTGCAGTCTTCTCCTTAATCACAAGTTGCTCAGCCTCCTCAGCAATCAAGGCTAGTTCAACCACTTTCTTATACAAAGTATCATGAGCAGTGGTATCTTCAAGTCCCAACTGATTGTGTCATTCAATCCTCTCACATACTTTTGTTTTTTGGTGAGATCTATAGGCACCAAATCACCACCAAATTTGGATAGTCGATTAAATTCTAGAGTGTATGCGGCCACAATCATTTTTCCCTGAGTCAGTTTCACAAAGTCCTCCATAAATGACATTCTCACGACGATGTTATAAAACTTTTTCTCAAATAAACTCTTAAACTCATCCTAAGTCATCACACTAAGGTCTCGAGTCTATCTCGCAATATCCCACCAGACGCGGGCATGATCTTGTAACATAAAGGCAGCACAATTCATTCTCTCTGTTCCAATCACCCCCATATTATAAAGGATGCAGGTGATAGTACTCATCCATTTCTGAACTTTAATTATATCAATAACTCCCAAAAACGTTGGAGGTTGCAGCTTTACAAAGCGCTCAAACACTGAATCTCTGTACGATAATATGAACCCACGGTTACCCACCACTGGCACAAGAGCTAGTGGTAACACTTGCTCTACAAGAGCAGCCGATGCAAGTTGCCTAAACTGACGCAATTCTTCCTCTTGACGAAGTATGATACCTCGCATTTCTTGAAACATTTGTTCCCAATCAGCAGGCAAAATAGCATTACCAACCCCCGCATTATCCCCCAAATTCTATTAAGGCATAGGCGGTGCCAGTGGATTGGTTTGGTCTACACCAAACTCTACTTGCTCGCCCTGTGGTCTAGATTATTGCAGAGGGTCCATTTTCACAAATAACCCTGTAATCAACAACCTCGGCGAGTCAGACACCAATACCACGCTTATGCACTTATTGCCTTTAAACCCTAACTCAACTATTCCATTTCATATAAATAAACATTTAATAATTTACTATACTAAGCATGGCTTCCATATCACATAAATATACAAGATGCTCACATACTACCTAAAATGGAAAGCGGTAAATAAATAATCACATAAGTAGTTAAGCGTTTTCTCTCAACACTTACTGCACCATGAGCTGAGCTTGTCTCTGAAGATGATTGTACATGTTTAGCTGGTCTATAGAAAGTATAAAAACCTTGGCGCTATGATACCAAACTGTAACGCCCTAACAATGAGGTTGCTACGACAACCGATATAATCACCCTAATCCCATTAATCCGGGATTACTAGAAAAATAAATACGGGAAATTTAAACTTTGTTTACAACAGAATGAAAATAAAACTTGTAATAATTTTAACTATACAATAAACCAGAAGATACAAGTTTCAAGATCCCATAAACATTTTCATAAAATATTACAAGTTCCTTTTACGTGCCGACCTAAGCGGCAAAAACCAGAAACTACAAAATACATCCCTGGTAAACCCCAACCCGCTTGGTCTAGTGTAGCCCAAACATGTACAAGCACCACCAAGCTCTCACACTCATGGCTGATCACTGATTGATTTACCCTATTCTACACAGTAAGGCAGTATAAATATCAATAATCACAAATAACATACCACATACATAATAATGCCATTTCACATTCGTCTCATTGATATAGACCTGCGTGCTACGCTCACACACCCATTTATGTCAATTGGCATAGACCTACGTGTTACTCTCACACGTCTAAATAAAATAAGGCCTTAGAACGGTCCATCTCATTTCTAATTATCGTGTCCAATCAAATTATGCCTTGAACGCATAATTCTTAATCTTAACATATAAAGCATTTAAACATCAATCATCACTAGTGTAATAACCCTAAACCCTATAACTGCTCACTTTAGGGTAATAATCCTAATCCCAATTTTTAATTAATCACAATTATAATATTCAACATAAGTGCCACTGTGCTTAACTCTACATGATAACTACTGTCTTACCTGATGTCCCGCAAGCGTGGAGATTCTAAATCCCCGGGTGCTCCTGACCAAGTGCCAGTAATCCTAGTCACAATTTCTGGGATTCAAAAATAGGGTTAATCCCTAAATCCACGTTCACATACATAATAAAATTAGAATTCAAATCAAGATACACATAAAGACCTCGGTACAAGCTTTCCAACGGTACTCGGAACACCCAAATCAGAGTCGGATTAGAAAGTTACGAACATTCGAATATTATATTCAAAACTGCCCGGAAACAAATGGCAGGACGCGGTACTCCCTACACGGGGTCGCGACACCTGGGTTGAAGACCAAGAACTTTGAAGGAGGCGGACTGCGACGCCCAGTGAATGGGGTCGCGACTACTGTGTTCCAAACCCAGAAAGCCCAAAAATCTGCCACACGAATTCATGTTCAAACCCAACAAAACTCACCCAAAAGCATGCACAAACTCAGAGACAATAGCAAAATAAGCATCTAAGGTAACAATTCTCAACCATCAAAATAAGCTCAAACTTGAGCTAAAATCATAATAATTTCCTTAATCAAAAACTTGGTCACAAAAACCATATTTTCAGCTAGTTCATAACAACAACCAATGTCAAAATTAGATTAAACCCAAGGCCACATCTCTAATAACACATCAAAACATTCCTAAAAACAATATCCATGAATTATCAACACAACTATACATATAACATGAAAACCAAACAAATTCCCACATACATGCATACATGATCAAAAATTGAAAGTAAAGCATGCTTTTCAAGCTACAACAAATCTGAAAAAGGTTCATCAAGAAAACTTTAGGAGCTTACCACAAATTAAAGCTCTTAATCACAAGAGATTCTACTCCAAAACACCTCCAACTTCAAGAACAATCAACAAAATTCAAACTTTCAAGAAGATAGGTGAAAGAGGAGATGGGGGGTTCAGTACTGGCTGTAGGAAACAAATCAGAAAATGCATCTCATAATTATCAAATATCACATTTTGTTGAAAATAGAATAAATGGTCAAAAAGACCAAAATGTCCCTAAGGTCACAGAACAACATAGTCATGAAACAACGGTACAATTATCATTTAATCACATATAACACTCAAATAAATTCAGATTATTCATTCAATAATAGAATGCCAAAATAAAATCTCAAAAATATATTTTGGCCCTGAACCGGTTCAGCCCGAAATACCCGATTGTGACTATACCACGATGACTTATCAAAAAACACCTACAAAAGGGAACAACAAGCATACTATATAATAATATAGTCCAATAAGCACACACTAATATTAAAATTATAGTTTTACCCTTCTCAGGTCAAAATTACAAAAATGCCCCTGGCTCACCAATGGGGTCTTAACATCAAATTTATCAGATTAATTCACATATAATAAATTATATGATAATATAATTCCATATAAATACACAGTTAACTAGTTAGGAATCGCTAATTCGTCCTCTTAATCTTAGGGTATTACAATTTCACAAAGTGGACAGAAGCCAAGCCCTTGGCAACGATTACATCTAAAAAAGTACTTGATTTTGTAGTAAAGAGCATCATATGTAAGTTCGGACTTTTGCACAAGATTTTTTCGAACAATGGCAAACAGTTTGATAGCCGGATGTTCACAGATTTCCGTGTGGCACGTGGAATCATAAAAAGTTTCTCTACAATGGCACGCCCTCAAACAAATGGGCAAGTTGATGCAGTAAAAAAAATGCTCAAAGACACCATGAAAAAAATAGCTCAAAAAAGCTAAAGAGAATTGGCCGGAGGAACTACCAGAAGTATTGTGGTTGTACCAAACAATAAAAAGAATAGCAACAGGGTAAACACCATTTGCTATTTCTTATGGTTATGAAGCAATGCTGCCCGTCGAATTAGAACCTCCGTCCCACAAGAGACTGACCTATAATCAAGAAGCTAATCATGCCCTCCTGGAAGAATCACTTGATCAAATTGAAGAAAAAAGAGCCTTAGCAAACATAAAGCTAGTAACTCATCAGCAAAAGGTGGCTCGGTACTTTAATAAGCAAGTGAGGGCAAGGAAATTCTTTGTGGGAGATATGGTCCTAAGAAGAGTATTCTTGAACACAAAAGACAGTGCGACTGAAGTGCTCAGACCTAATTGGGAAGGATCATATCATGTAATTAAAGTCATGGATTTAGGAGCATACAAATTGGGCTGGTATGACAAAAACATGGAGCTCGTTCTGGTACCAAGGTATTGGAATGGGAAGCATTTGAGAAAATACTACCAGTAACTGTACAAGATCTGATGAACCCCTTCGAGTACACAATGCTCAAACATATACTCTTAAGTAGATGGCCTTCTGAGCGGACCTCGCTCAAAGGTTTGGAAAAAATGACTAGCACTCAGGTCGGATAACCATATATAAAGTACATTTTAGAAAATACAATTATTTTATGTCTTAATTAGCTAAAGATCGAATAAATTATGTAATAGCTTTCATAATTTAATAAATGTAAGTTACTATGGTAAAAAAATTATTCAGACCAATAAATTAATAAAGATATTTATTATCATTCTAATTGTGTCATTTATTTTTATTTCTATAGCAAGTTATGAATTTACCATTAAAATGTGTATAAAGGGTTTGCTCGAACACAAAATCTAAACAGACAAAATTGAACTTGTGCAATACAAGTGACCAAGAGTCATAAGTCTGCTCGGTTAACTACACCTGTACTAAGCTTAGGTAAATAACAAGCACAAAAAAATACAATAGTTTGCATGTGCAATTACTAAAACTTAATGGAAAATATTCATTTTAAAAGATAATAAAGCACGATAAACCTGGGATTAAAGGATGCCTGGTCACCTAGTTTTCCTAAAAATATGAAGTATTACCAAGTTGAAGGGCTGCTTGGTCAGCGACATTGTTTTGAAAAAAGGACCATGGGCCAAACTAAAAAAAATAATAAAGAGAGAGGAGAAGAAAGAAAAACTTCACACGACTGGAGTCCTTGGCTCTTTATACGGGTCAACCATATCCTTAGTGGTCAAGGAGTCTGTGCTTTGGTTGGTTGAAGCTTTGGGATTGGCTGCCTCAGAGTCTTCCTTGTCTTTCTGGGCCGCATGAAAACTAAGATATGCCTCCTTATTTTCATTGAGATAATGAAAGTTCACATTTGGGTTAGCCTTCCAAAATTCATACAAAATGTAATACCCTAAGATTAAGAGAATGGATTTGCAAACCCTAACTAGTTAACTGTGTATAATTATGGAATTAAAATATTATATAATTTATTATATGTGAATAATAATGATTTATGACATGTTAAGACCCCGTTGGTGAGCTAGGGGCATTTTAGTAATTTTGACCCGAGAAGGGTAAAACTTTGATTTTAATTTAATTATGTGCTTATGGACTATATTATTATATAGTATGCCTGTTTTGTCCTTTTTCACGTGTGTTCTGACAATTTGGCGCGGTATACTCACAAGTATGTTGATTAACAACCTAAATATGAACTTCTAAAACGATAATAAATAAAACACATAGGGTTAGGGCACTTGATTCCTTTCTGTCGCAGAGTATAATCAAGATTTGAGCCCGAATGTCCTTCTTTGTTGACTCTGAATTCTACACAGTCTTCCTCACTATGATTGAGGTATTACTTGATGTGTATGGGCACTACTCTATCACTTAGAGGGATTTCGAAAAACAGAGAAGAAAGAGAGAGAGAGAGAGAGAGAGAGAGAGAGAGAGAGAGAGAGAGAGAGAGAGAGAGAGAGAGAGAGAGAGAGAGAGAGAGAGAGAGAGAGAGAGAGAGAGAGAGAGAAAGTGGCAGCTCATGAGTGTTTCTGTGAAATAAAAGAATGCAGTAATGTGTGTTTGAATCCTGAAGCCTTTACCTTCTATTTATAGAATACCACATAGGGTTAGGGTTGAATTACTTGGCATTAAAAATGAAAAATTAAATGACAAAAGAGCAAGTAAAGTGGCCGGCCATAGCAATGTGGAAACAAGCGTTTCTGTAACGCCCTGACTCTCAGGAACGCCACGTGTGTGCTTTTACAATCTTATTATCAATAACCTACTAGCTTAGGAAAAGTGTGGTTTAAATAAAGTTTGATAGTTTAAAATATACATATAATTTTTTTTTTCTCTAAAAATACTACTAAAGTATGGGGATCCCTTGTTTATAAAATTTCCTTAGAACAAATTTCAAAGCCATTATTACCAAAATAAAGTTACATTTCAAAACACAAAGAAAAGAAGTCGATCCTGCTTCCCGGAAGCCAAGACACCACGGCTGATATGTACATTACTGGGAGACCTCTGACTCATGGCCAAATGCAGCACCTAATCTCCTTACCTGCACCATGAAGCACTCGTGAGTCACAATGACTCAGCAAGAAAAGCTACTAATTAGAAATTATGGAAAGTGCAAGCAGATTTCATAATAATATAATATACATACCAGTAGGTCTTACATATGTTAATCTACATATACAAAAATAACCTAACGCTTATGCAAGCACACATAATACATAATAAAGAATATTTATAGCTATTCATAATCAACCATCTCAGTGATTCATAAAGTACCCTAATCACACATCATTATAAACACTCACTTTCAGTACTTCATAAATCACTTTAATTCATATATTACAGTAACCACATAATCTTAGTGCTTCATAAAGCACTCAAATACATAATCTTAGTGCTTCATAAAGCACTCAATTCTTACATCCTTACAATAGGTATTTTTACCCCCGTCAGTTACAGAGACTAATTTCATAAGTAATATAATGTTCATTCAATCATACCATAACACAATATATTTAGTTACAACTAATCACATAATAACACGCTGGATCGTTCCACAACTTTATAACCACATAATTTAGGTACTTCATAAAGTACCCCTACCACTCGTTAACCACGAGCTATATATGTCACTATCGTTGTCCGATACAACAAACGATAAGTAAGAAACCTATCCGCGGTTTCAGGAGTAATTACTCATAACGGTAATAACCGTTTCTTTTACTCGATCATAATCGAGCCACAACGATAATAATCGTTTCATAATACTTCCCTCGATCATAATCGAGTCAAACGATAATAATCGTTTCATAATATTTCCCTCGATCATAATCGAGTCAAACGATAATAATCGTTTCATAATATTTCCCTCGATCATAATTGAGTCAAACGATAATACATATCGAGATCTTGATCATAATCAAGACTGTAACAATCATAACGTTAACCATATACGGTGCTTAATACTTTTCTTACCTCAAGTCCAAAGTCAAGTATGTGGGCCGAACTGAGTAGAATGATGCTCGACAATTTCGAGTCCTATGTCACGACAAAGGTAAATCAATAAGGGTCTATTCCAAAACACTGTCTAAAACCCGCATAAAATAACTTAGGGTTTTCTACCAAATCTTATGGTAAAAACACCCTAAAATAAAATATATCTTTTGGCTCTAATTTATGTCTCATACTGTAGAGCTCTTCATAAGCTTCGAAACGGTATATAGAATGTCTAAAACGGACACCCGAGTAAAAAGTTATGGCTAAAATACGAAAATCAGAGATTCCTGAAAACTGACCATCCGGAATTCCGGTTGGTGCAGCCCTGTACGGCTGTACCATTCGGAATTCCGGTTCACTACAGCAGAACTCGAAAATTTCAGATCTTCAAAATCCCAAAACTTGCCCCAAACCTAACCAATTGTTCCCAAACTTCACAGAACAGTATAATAACCATAATACAACATATTCCAAGCTTCAAAACACAACAACTCAATCTTTAACTCAAAATCACATGCTCAAGTGAAAAAAATTTCACTTTTAGTTCCATTTCACACATTCAATTCAAACCAGCCCCTATATCTAACTATTACAAGTTTAAACAACCTTAAAAAAATACCCTAAAATCATATTCCATCATCAACATAGTTAACAGCCCCTTAAAAACTCAAAACCCTAACTAAAGCTAACTTAAAACCATAAGAAACAAAGGGAAAACACAACAAGAACTTACCTCAAACTTCTATAGTGTTCTAAGGAATGATTCAGCAAGAGAGAGAGATGAATTCCAGCTAGGGTTTCTCCCAACATGGCTGGCTTCTAAGCTTGCACGAGAGAGAGAAGAGAAGGAGAGGGAGTAGGTTGATTATGGAGTGATTACTTGGTTCTTAAGTAATTTATAGTAAAGGTCTTCTCTTTTTTTTTTTTTTAAAAAAAAAGTCAGCCCATAAAACAAATAAAACATAATACTTCTTTTCTCTTTTTTTAAAGTATGACTAATTTACCCTCAAAGAAAAATAAAACTTTAAAATAACCTAGTGGCATTTTGGTAATTTTACTAATCCATTAAACCGACATTCTAATATTCAAAACTAATCCGGAATACCCTCAAAATAAGTCAACCCTTAATGTCGTGACATTTCTGACCACATCTCAAATTTCCACAGCCGTCGGGCCCGAAAAATATTTTTATTTTAAATTGTATCCTCGATACTCACATATCCGAATTTAACCTCCGTAATTAATAAATTACGCTTAATATAATCATTTAATTAAATTCTCACTAATTACCCTAAGTAAGATCATAATCTTACTCCATTACCAAAATAATTACATATTTAATAAAATATGTCTATTTAAATATCACTTTATTTTCCAGGATATTACAGTTTCACTTTTGCAACTTTCCTATTTTATCATTTCTAGTTTCCAATTTTCTCAAAAATTGTCAATTTTCTCATTCAACCACATAAATGTCAAATCTAATTATTTAATAACAATAATTAATTATTAAATAATATAATGTCATTTATTATATTTATTAATTAAACTAATCAAAGTTCCTTAATTAATAAATATACCCTATAAACTCTCTATTTACTGTTTTACCCTTAATAAGTGATAAATTCACAAATAGACATAGTCTAACTTGAGAATTATAATTGATTACTTAAAACCAATTAAATGAGTCTTACAAGTAATATTGTCTCAACTAGTGTGGGGACCATGGGTCTATATATCTGAGCTTCCAATAAGAAGATCAAGAATTTACATCTTAACTTCACTGACTTATTAATTCTTCGTTGAATCCACGCATAGAACTTAGAATTGCACTCTCAGCTATATAGAACGCTCTATTTCCACCATATAGACACGTCATTAATTATCCATTGTTATAATCCTAATTTGATCAATGGTCCTCTATATAGATGATCTACATTGTAAAGGGATTAAATTACCGTAACACCCTACAATGTATTTTATCCTTAAAACACTTAACCCTGTATAAATGATATTTCAGCTAAGTGAAATGAGTACTCCACCATTTATTTTCGTTTGGTGAAGCTCGAAGGAGATCATCCTTAACTTTCTATTCGCCAGATAGAAGCTATAGATTCCATATTTATGTTAGCGCTCCCACTCAATTGCACTACCGTGCTCCCAAAATGTACGTATCACCCTGACCCAGAAGTAGGCTTAACTAACAAATCAAAGAATACGAATAACACTCTTGAGATTGAACCTAATCATATCTGGATTAAGATCATTTGATCTAGGATCAACTAAGTGATATTGAATTGAATAGATATTACGGTAAGTTTAATAAATCTATATCAAAATCAATATCGGTCCATTCCAATGCATACTCCATGCATCCAACCCAAGCTTTACTTTAACCAATGCTCTGGAAAGAACATAGCATTTCTCCAAATGCAAGTAAACTCTGTTGTAGATTGTCATATCAGTAAAACCCTAGTGTTCTGATAAATCTAGGAATCTTTAATCACATAGTCATGTTTACTTTCCATTGTGTTGACAACACAATAAACATGACCAAGTATGTGAAAATGGTTTGAATGAATTTATAAATCAAATAGATAAACAATTGATAAGGTCAACCAAAACATACACAAATGAATGAAAAATACTTTTGTTATTTTATTGATATTGAATAATCTGGATTACATTGAAACAGAGTTTTATTTAGGGCATAAAACCCAACCCAGAGGTGGTCGTCAAGGTCGCGGATCTCCATTTCGATCTAATCTTGAGTGTCCGAAATGCAAGAAACACAATCAGGGTGAATGTCGGGCCAAGACTTGTTTCCATTGTGGCATGGTGGGCCACTTTATCAACAATTGTCCTCAGGCCAAGAAGGAAGAGCCTAAGAAGAATACTACTCAAGACCTGGGATGACTTTTTATTATGACTCAGGCTGACGCTGATGCTAGTGTGTAAGTGGTGACAGTTATCTATAAATGGTTGTTCCTATACTGTATTGTTTGACTCGGGAGCTACACATTCTTATGTGTCGAGTAGAGTAATTGAAAGTTTCCATAAACCATATGATATTTATGCTTCGGGGTTTGGTACCCTGTTACCTTCGCGAGACCTTATAGTATCCACTAGGTGGATTCAGTCTTTGTATTTATGGATTGACGGTTGTGAATTAACCACCGATCTAATTGAGATGCAACTGTTTGATTTTGATATAATTTGGGAATGGATTTTCTGTCAAAGTATGGGGCAACGATCGACTGCAAGCGGAAGATGGCGGTATTTAAGCCCGATAGTGCTAACTAGTAGTGTTTGTGGGTAAAGTTCAGGGGACACACATACCAAGAATAACACTTTTGAAAGCTAAAGACCTGATGAACAAAGGTTGTGTGGGATTCATAGTTACTACAATGGATACCAGCCAACCTACGACATCTGGACCTGAAAGTACAAGATTTGTATGCAAGTTCCTAGACGTCTTTAAAGAAGATCTACCGGGATTTCCACCTACTCGAGAGATTGAATTTGTAATTGAGTTAGTTTCAGGAGCGGAACCGGTATCAAAAGCACCGTATCGAATGACTCCAGTAGAATTGATGGAATTAAAGATCCAATTGAAAGAGTTATTGAATTTGGGATTCATTAGACCGAGCTACTCTCCTTAGGGTGCTCCAGTTTTTTTCGTAAAGAAGAAAGACAGGTCTCTGGGAATGTGTATTGATTATCGAGAGTTGAACAAGCTTACCATCTAGAATAAGTATCTGTTACCTCGAATTGATGATTTTTTTGATCAACTAAAGGGGAAGACGGTCTTCTCTAAGATCGATCTTCGCTCACGCTATCATCAGCTGAGGATTCGAGAGGAAGATGTCCTAAAAACTACGTGCCGTACTCGATATGGACATTATGAATTTCTTGTGATGTCTTTTGGACTCACCAATGCCACGGCGGCATTTATGGATCTTATGAATCGGGTATTCAAGGACTACCTGGATAGATGTGTAATCGTGTTTATCGATGACATCCTAATTTATTTTGAAATAGAAGAGGAACATGAGTTGCATCTCATATCAGTATTGCAACGATTATGGGACAACAAGCTATATGCTAAATTTCATAAGTGTGAATTCTAGTTATCTCGTGTCCCTTTCTTGGGACACGTAGTGGATAAAGATGGGATTACGGTTGGCCTACACCAAAATCGGCTACTTAAGTTAGAAGCTTTTTGGGTTTAGCTGGGTATTCTTATTGGTTCGTTAAGGGTTTCTCAAAGATTGTTGTACCCTTAACGGAGCTGACTCGAAAGAACTTGAAGTTTGTTTAGACTGATCGGTGTGAGAAAAGTTTTCTGGAGTTAAAGCAACGCTTCATTACCGTTCCAGTTTTAACTCTTCCTTCAGATAAGGAAAAGTTTGTTGTTTATTGTGATGCCTCGAGACAGGGTCTCGGCTGTGTTCTTATGCAAGCTGGAAAGGTAATAGCCTATGCTTCTCTGTAGTTAAAGGAGTACGAACAGAGGTACCCTACTCACAGCAAATAGTATTTGTGCAAAAGATTTGCCAGCATTACTTATATGGCAAGAAATGTGTGATATACACTGATCAGAAAAGTCTAAAATACTTCTTCACCCAGAGAGACCTGAACATGAGACAGAGACGCTGGCTAGAGTTGGTGAAGGATTATTATTGTGAGATCCTTTATCACCCCGGTAAGGCCAACGTGGTTGTCGATGCGTTGAGTAGAAAAGGCCAAAGTTAAATAAATACAATGAAGCAAATTTCCCAGTAGTTAGCAGATGAAATGACCCGAACAGATATTGATAATGCTCTGCGACAGAAAGGAGTCAAGGACTAGAGATCTTGAACGGAAGGAGTCATTGTATTCCAGTGCAATCAATGTAATATTTTTTTAAACCCTTATGTGCTTATTTCTTTATTTTTGAGAATTCATATTGACGATTTTAATTAAACATACTTGTTAGTAAATCTAGATCCTGGTAAAATATTTCCAACAACAACAACTGCAAAGAACCCATTCAGCATGATCTTTGTGCTCTGAACTAGTGCAGGCATCTCCAAAGCCTGAAGATTCATCTCAAGCCTTGATCACAACAAAACAATTGCCGCCAGAACTCTAATTATCATCCATTGCAGCATTGGAATCACTGCCTTTGTAAAGACTGCTTAATTTTAATATGAAATTAGCAGATAATTAGGGCTTAATTATGAGTTTAGACTAATATTTATGATTTATGAATTTATGGAGATTTATTTGAATTCAGGGTGTATTAATTATGCTATATATTTATATGAAATTTTACGTTTTTCATGTTTCTTGCCCAACAACAATTGAACGTGGCGTTTGACCAATAGAATCACAGTTAGTATTTTTGTAGTAATGAGTCAACTTAGATAGACATTAGGAATATCAGGAATAGTCGGGGTTTGGGAAATGACCAAATTACCCCTAGGTGTAAACTGCACTTTTTGGAGTGTGCAAGGGCAAATTGGTCTTTCTGCCTTTTTTCCTCTTTTGTCCTCTAGCGGAGTTACACATAGTGATTATCTGATTTTTGTTACATTTAATTAGATAAGCATAATTTCATTTAGTGGAAATTAGAATACAGACACAAAAACCATTTCTCTCTCCAAACTCTCTCTCTTTCTCGAGCTCCCCAGAAAAAAGCAAGAGGATAGGATTTTCTTCAGCAATTCAGAGTAATTATAGCATCATTATTGAGGTCTAATCCTAGTTAAGCTTCTTAGCTCATCCTTTTGTGATTTCTTAAATTTCAAGATAGCTTTCTTTGCATGTTTTTAGAATTAGGGTTCTGTGGTTTTGTATAATATTTGAATTTGTTTTCTGTAGTTGAATTATTGTTATTTGAGTTGATTTGGAGTTGTTTGATGGCCTGGTTGTGTGTTTGGACAAGGTTTGAGCTTCAGAGCTCAAACTTTGGTCTTTAATTGTCATTTGAGTTTCTGGAGTTGTTTCTAGTTTTTATTGCTTGGAGTATGTTTGTTGGTATTTAATTAGAAGCTTTGGAAGGTTTTGTAGCATTTGGGTTCGAATTGAAGTTGTGGTGGGGTTTTTAGGTGTTTCCTACACTAAACAGGTCGACTGGTTTAGTGGGACCGATAGGAGCAGGAAATCCAGTTGGTCCCCAAGAAACGCCACAGAATCGGTCTACCAGTTTGGGCAATTTTGGGAACCTTAGCTTTTCCCGTTTTTGTGATATTTTGGGTATTTCCATGTTATCCATCGATAGGGAAACTTTTAGTTTCAAGTTTATGTCTCCCAAAAGTGATTTAGCGTATCACTCACCAATTCTCCAAATAATGTGATTTAAGGGCATGTAAATCGTCGAGCAGCAGTTTCACTCAAGTTGACTGGCATGCTTAAATTCAAAAGTGAGGTAAGATTAGTATAATGATATGCATATGTGATTACATGTTTAGCGTGCATGTTTATGAATGCCTGTAAGATAACATATTATAATACCGATATTAGTGTACATAGAGATGCAATGAATATCGACAGTATATGTTTGGCTAAGTACTTATTGATGCCATCACATTGGTACGAGAAGAGTATGACTAGCGTACCGAGTATAGGCTAATATTATGGTCAATAGTACTATTGTACAAATGTTCTAGACTCAGTGCCATGTGGGACACGGAGATAGGATTATGATTAGGTGTATGGGCGCCTGATTATAATCTGAGTTATAGTTATGTTATTGATTATGCTTTAATTACTGAGTCTGTCGAATCACAAATATTGTTTGATTATGTAAGTAAGGGCAAGGCTAAGGTTGAGCAGATGTGAGAGTGAGCGGACGAAGATTGTACATGTCGAGGTAGTTAGGTCTGGAGCGTACAGTCTTTGGGAGAACTGGGCATATTTTGTATAGTCGCTAGTTGACAACTTTGTAGTACATACTTTGTAACGGTTGTAAATATTTTGTACATGGGATCCTAGTGATATTTATATATGTTATTTTGGAATCTATAAGTATCTAAAATTTTTTTTAATTAATCACGATTTTCAATAAACTTGTTAATTAGCAACGAGCTACATAATTAGTATAAAACCACGATAACATGTCTTAAATAGTAGGGTGTTACAATTTGGTATCTGAGACGCTAGATTGTCTTCTAAAGATCTTCACGACATGTATAATCATCATTAGTGATCAGCTAGACTCACAGTTCAGTAAGCCTTTATTTCCTTAGTAGTTTATTTTATTAGTATGTTATAAGAAAATCCTGATAGAAATCATGTTAGTAGCTTAATAGTTGAATAGGTGCATGTTTTAATTTCAAAAATAAGAGGTAAATAATAAATTATTATTGATTGCGATCTGACCAGGCTAGCTCTTGGTTTCACGGACTGTTTTAATAGAATGGACACCAGGCGAAACACGAAGAGCCAGAGTAACTCGGTTAGATCCAGTGGCGGTCAAGGAGTTCAAATTCACCCAAATATACATGGCCGAGATAGAGGCCCTAGAGCTAGGGCACGCGCCCGGGCAGATTGTAACCCGCCGCAGGCTGCCCATGAGTGGGAAAATAAGTTTGCAATAATGCAAGATAGAATCAATAATGAAATCAGATGCCTAAGGTAGAAGGGTGCTCTTGCAATGCCTGCTTCAGAGATGCAGGTGGCTCCTACCTCTGCTGTGCAGGCGGGGCTGATTGCTGCAGTGAATCAGATGGAACCACTATAAATAAGGTTCTGCAAGCAGACACCTCCAATTTTTCTGAGAGGTCGCGACGTGGTGGAAGTCGAGAAGTGGCTGACTTATTACAACAATTTCAAATTTTATGGCTGTCATCGGTAATGACAGTGTGGCCTTTTTCCACATTCCAGTTCCAAGAGGATGCCGTGGTTTGGTGGGACATTGTGGCCCTTACTCACGATGTTACCACCATTACCTGGTAAGAGTTCCAGGGATTGTTAATGCCAAGTACTACAACGAGGTAATCAGAAGTGCAAAGAGGATGGAATTTACCCAATTGACCCAGAAAGAGAATATGAGTCTTACCGAGTACACAACTCAGTTTGATCCATTGGCTAGGTTGTCCTCAGGCATTATGCCAACCAACTTCAGCAAGAAAAAGAAGTACTTGGATGGATTGAATCCAAAAATAAGATACGACCTTATGATTACCACTGATGACAACACTGTTGGGTTTTATGCCCTAAATAAAACTCAATTTCAATGTAATCTTTATCCTTTAAATATCAATAAAGAAAAAGAAGTATTTTTCATCACTTTGTGTGTCATTTGGTTCATGTTATCATTTAAATGTTTATTTGATTTATAAATTCATCCAAACCCATTTCACATTTATATTCTTGTTTATTATGTCGTCAGTACAGTGGAAAGTAATCAAGATTATGTGATTAAATAGATATTCCTAGATTTATCAGTACATAGAGGGTTTAACGAATATGACAATCTACAACATAGTTTACTTGCACCTTGGATAAGTGCTATGTTCTTTCCAGAGCATTGCTTAAAGTAAAGCTTGCGTGGGATGCATGGAGTATGCATCAGAAGGGACCGATATTGAACCTCGAATCAGATATGATAATTTATAGTGATAATTATTCAATTCAATATAACCTAGTTGATCCTAGATCAAATGATCTTAATCCTGATATTGTTAGGTTCAATCTCAGGAGTATTATACATGTTCTTTGGTTTGTTAGTTAACCCTACTTTTTGGTTAGGGTGATACGTACATTTTGGGAACATGGTAGTACAATTGAGTGGGAGCGCTAAACATAGATATGGAATCTATAGCTACTATCTAGCAAATAGAAATGAAATGATGATTTCCTTCGAGCTTGGCTAAACAGAGATAAATGGTTGAGTACTCATTTCACTTCGCTAAAATATCATATATACGGAGCTAAGTGTTTTAAGGTTAAAATACATTGAAGGGTGTAACGGTAATTTTAATCCCTATACAATGTAGATCATCTATATAGAGGATCATTGATCAAATTAGGATTATAACAATGGATAATTGATAGCGTATCTATATGGTGGAACATATAGAGCGTTCTATATAACTGAGAGTACAATTCCAAGTTCTATGCGTGGATGCAACAAGGAATTAATAAGTCAGTGAATTTACTTAGTCAGTTCTTGGTCTGCTTATTTGAAGCTGAGATATATAGGCCCATGGTCCCCATACTAGTTGAGACAATACTACTTGTAAGACTCAGATAATTGATTTTGATTAATCAATTATAATTCTAAAATTAGACTATGTCTAGTTTATGAATTTTCACTAAGCAAGGGCAAAAATTGTGAAGAAAGAGTTTCTAGGGTTTATTTGTTAATTAAGAGACTTTAGTTAGTCTAATTAATAAATATATTTAATGACAATATTATTTAATAATTAATTTTTAGTTATTAAATAGTCAGAATTGGTATTTAAGTGGTTATATTGGAAAATTGGCATTTTTGAGAAAATGAGATGTAGAAATGATAAAACGGAAAATTTGCAAAAGTTGGGCCCATTATCCTCCTCTTGGTCGGCCACTTATGTAGGTTATTTATCATTTATTTTTTCGTTATTTTAATGCCAAATAAATCTAACCTAACCCTAGGTGGTTGACTATAAATAGGTAGTGATGGCTTCAGGAAAAAGATGATGCATCTCATTCCTTCAGAGAAATCTCAAAGCCTTCTTCCTAAACCTAGCCACCACCTTCTCTCCCTCTTCTTCACTTTTTAAAACCGAAGCCCATAGTGAGTGAGTGAGTGCCCACACACATCAAGTGGTACCTCAATCATTGTGTGGAAGATTGTGAAGAATCCAGATCCAAGAGGAGGACATTCGGGCTCAGATCTTGGTGATACTTTGCGACAGAAAGGATACAAGGGTTAGAGATCTGAGTGGAAGGAGACATTATATTGCGCTACAACCACTGTAAGGTTTATCATACTTTATATGTGTTTATTTCATATCGTTTTAGAAGTTCATATATAGGATGT
The DNA here is from genome assembly GCF_029168945.1 of Cannabis sativa. Taxonomy (NCBI): domain Eukaryota; kingdom Viridiplantae; phylum Streptophyta; class Magnoliopsida; order Rosales; family Cannabaceae; genus Cannabis; species Cannabis sativa. The sequence goes on along the minus strand of NC_083609.1, from coordinate 38,751,991 downwards.
TAAACAACATACTTGTTAGTAAATCTAAGATCCTGGTAAAATATTTCCAACAAACACTACATGTGGAATTTACGTTTAGGTCACATAGGCTATGATAGACTTAATAGGCGTTACGGTCCATTGAAAAATGTCTTCTTAGGTGAATTACCTGTATGCGAGTCTTGCCTAGAAGGAAAGATGGCTAAACATTCTTTCTCTGGAAAGGGAGAGCGTGCCAAATAACCCCTAGGGTTAGTGAATTCAGATGTTTGCAGACCCCTAAATGTCAAAGCCCGAGGTGGTTATGAGTATTTTTTCACTTTCATTGACGATTTATCTAGATACAGTTTTCTTTACCTAATGCAAAAGAAATCTGAAACGTTTAAAAAGTTTCAGGAATTTCATGCTTTGGCTCAAAACCAATTAGGTAAAACATTAAAGATCTTGCAAACTAATATGGGTGGAGAATATATGGATATGCAGTTCAAAGATCATTTAATTGAACTTGGAATTGAATCCCAATATACTGCCCCAAGCACTCCACGGCAAAATGGAGTAGCAGAAAGAAGAAATCGCACTCTTTTGGAAATGGTTAGGTCTATGCTGAGTTATTCAACTCTGTCTACGTCCTGCTGGGGATATGCTATACAGATGGCAAATGACATTCTAAATGTTGTTCCATCTAAAGCAGTTCCTAAGATACCCGTTGAACTATGGAATGGTCGTACACCTAGTTTACGCCATTATAGGATTTGGGGGTGCCCTGCTCATGTCTTGAGAAAGAAAGAAGGCAAACTGGAATCACGAACTGAAGTTTGCATGTTTGTCGGAGACTCTAAAGAGACTAGTGGTGGACTATTTTATAGTTACAAGGATAACAAATGCTACTTTCCTTGAATTAAACTATATTAAAGACTACAAACCGAAAAGTAAAGTTGTATTAGAGGAAATGCTTTCAAATATAACTCCTTCCAATGTTCTGTCCTCTTCTACCCAAGAAGAGGATAATCCCACTCCCTTAGTCAAAATAACTGAGAGAAGTACCACAAGAGTTTTCGTTCAGAAGATCACCGCTCCTCGTCGTAGTGGGAGGGTTTCTACTAAACCGTCTTGTTATGGCTTGGATGGTGAAATCAATATGGTCGTTGGTGACGGTATTGAAGACGATCCATTAACCTATAAACAGGCAATGACAAGTCTAGAACGAAAACGATGGTTAGCCGACATGGATTCAGAAATGGATTCCATCAAGAAGAACAAAGTCTGGGAATATGTAGACGCACCCGATGACTATTGTCCAATCGAATGTAAGTGGGTCTACAAGAAGAAAAGAGGCGTTGGAGGCAAAGTCAAAACTTTTAAAGCTAGACTGGTCGCCAACGGTTACACCCAAAGAGAAGGTGTGGACTATGAGGAAACTTTTAGTCCGGTCGCCATGCTCAAATCCATCCAAATTCTTCTCTCCATCACAACAGCTTTTGATTATAAAATTTGGCAAATGGATGTCAAGACAACCTTCCTAAATGGAATTCTTGAAGAAACCATCTATGTGGAGCAACCATAAGGTTATGTTCTTCCAGGGCCGGAAAAGAAAGTTTGCAAGCTAAATAGGTCTATTTATGGACTTAAGCAAGCTTCTCGCTCATGGAACAAAAGGTTTGATGAAATCATCAAGACCTACGGCTTTCTTCAGAATGAAGATGAACCTTGTGTTTACCAACTCAAGGAAGACCAAGTGGTAATATTCCTGGTCGTTTATGTTTACGACATTTTGATCATTGGCAACAATGTCAAGAAAATGACTGACATTAAGGAATGGCTAGATACTCAATTCGAAATGCAAGATTTGGGTGAGGCTGCCTATGTTCTCCGTATTCAGATTATCAGAAACCGGAAGAACAGATCCCTTGCTCTCTCTCAAACAACTTACATTGATAAGGTTTTAAAGAGATTCTCAATGACAAACACCAAAGGGGTGACTATGCCTTTTATATATGGTATCCGTCTATCTAAGGAACAGTGTCCCATTGATCCTCAAGAGATAGAGGACATGGGAAGAGTTCCTTATGCTTCTGTAGTTGGAAGTCTAATGTATGCAATGTTATGCACTAAACCTGACATCTGTTATGCAGTAGGAATCGTGAGCAGGTATCAGACAAATCCAGGTCAAGAACATTGGAGTGCTGTTAAGCATATCCTGAAATACTTGAAGAGTACAAGACAATTTGTGTTAGTCTACAAGGGTGGTGCTTTAATCTCGTAGGCTGTACCGATTCAGATTTCCAGGCATGTCTTGATGACAGGAAATCTACATCTGGGATGGTGTTTACTCTTGGGTGTGGAGCAGTGGTTTGGAGAAGTGGTAAACAAACTGCAATTTCAGACTCTACCATGGAGGCAGAATACATAGCTGCTGCAGAGGCTGCCAAAGAACTTGTCTGGCTGAGAAAGTTCTTCAAAGGTCTCGGTGGCGTCCCTAGAATGGAAAAACCACTGGTTTTGCTTTGTGATAACACTGGAGCCATAGCCAACAGTAAGGAGCCTCGAAGCCACAATAGGAGAAGGCATATAGAAAGGAAATATCACATCATCAGAGAATATGTGGCAAGAGGGGATGTACTGGTGGAGAAAGTGGACACAGAGGACAACCTAGCTGATCCATTCACCAGGGCCTTGGTAGGAACTGCATTCGAAAAGCACTGTCAGAATTTAGGATTAATTGATATGTACTGATTAGTTTTATATTAGTGCAAGTGGGAGTTTGTTGGGTTTTATGCCCTAAATAAAACTCCATTTCAATGTAATCTCTATTATTCAATATCAATAAAGAAACAGAAGTATTTTTCATTCATTTTTGTGTTATTTGGTTCATGTTATCAATTACTTGTCTATTTGATTTATAAATTCATCCAAACCCATTTCACATTTATATTCTTGTTTATTGTGTCGTCAGCACAGTGGAAAGTAATTAAGATTATGTGATTAAAAATATATTCCTAGATTTATCAGAACACAGGGTTTAACTGATATGAAAATCTACAACATAGTTTACTTGCATCTTGGAGAAATGCTATGTTCTTTCCAAAGCATTGGTAAAAGTAAAGCTTGGGTTGGATGAATGGAGTATGCATCAGAAGAGATCGATATTGAACTTTGATTCAAATATATTAAACTTACCGTAATATCTATTCAATTCAATATCACCTAGTTGATCGTAGATCGAATGATCTTAATCCTGATATGATTAGGTTCAATCTCAGGAGTATTACACATGTTCTTTGATTTCTTAGTTAAGCCTACTTTTCGGTCAGGGTGATACGTACATTTTGGGAACATGGTAGTGCAATTGAGTGGGAGCGGTAAACATAAAGATGGAATCTATAGCTTCTTTCTGGCAAATAGAAAGTGAAATGATGAATTCCTTCGAGCTTGGCTAAACAAACATAAATGGTTGAGTACTCATTTCACTTCGCTAAAATATCATTTATACGGAGCTAAGTTTTTTAAGGTTAAAATACATTGATGGGTGTAACACTAATTTTAATCCCTATACAATGTAGATCATCTATATAGAGGATCATTGATCAAATTAGGATTATAACAATGGATAATTAATAGTGTGTCTATATGGTGGAACATATAGAGTGCTCTATATAACTGAGAGTGCAATTCTGAGTTCGATGCGTGGATGCAGCAAAGAATTAATAAGTCAGTGAATTACTTGGTAAGTTCTTGGTCTGCTTATTTGAAGCTCGTATATATAGGCCCATGGTCCCCATACTAATTGGAACAATACTACTTGTAAGACTCAGTTAATTAATTTTGATTAATCAATTATAATTCTAAAATTAGACTATGTCTAGTTTGTGAATTTTTCACTAAGCAAGGGCAACATTGTAAAGAAAGAGTTTCTAGGGTACATTTGTTAATTAAGAGACTTTAGTTAGTCTAATCAATAAATATATTCTTTGATTTGTTAGTTAAGCCTACTTTTCGGTCAGGGTGATACGTACATTTTGGGAACATGGTAGTGCAATTGAGTGGGAGCGGTAAACATAAAGATGGAATCTATAGCTTCTTTGGAAAATAGATAGTGAAATGATGATTTCCTTCGAGCTTGGCTGAACAAAGATAAATGGTTGAGTACTCATTTCAATTCGCTAAAATATCATTTATACGGAGCTAAGTGTTTTAAGGTTAAAATACATTCAAGGGTGTAACAGTAATTTTAATCCCTATACAATGTAGATCATCTATATAGAGGATCATTGATCAAATTAGGATTATAATAATGGATAATTAATAGTGTGTCTATATGGTGGAACATATAGAGTGTTCAATATAACTGAGAGTGCAATTCTGAGTTCTATGCGTGGATGCAGCAAAGAATTAATAAGTCAGTGAATTTACTTGGTAAGTTCTTGGTCTGCTTATTTGAAGCTCGTATATATAGGCCCATGGTCCCCACACTAGTTGAAACAATACTACTTGTAAGACTCAGTTAATTAATTTTGATTAATCAATTATAATTCTAAAATTAGACTATGTCTAGTTTGTGAATTTTTCACTAAGCAAGGACAACATTATAAAGAAAGAGTTTCTAGGGTACATTTGTTAATTAAGACACTCTAGTTAGTCTAATCAATAAATATATTCTTTGATTTGTTAGTTAAGCCTACTTTTCGGCCAGGGTGATACGTACATTTTGGGAACATGGTAGTGCAATTGAGAGGGAGCGGTAAACATAAAGATGGAATCTATAGCTTCTATCTGGCAAATAGAAAGTGAAATGATGATTTCCTTCGAGCTTGGCTAAACAAAGATAAATGGTTGAGTACTCATTTCACTTCGCTAAAATATCATTTATACGGAGCTAAGTGTTTTAAGGTTAAAATACATTGAAGGGTGTAACAGTAATTTTAATCCCTATACAATGTAGATCATCTATATAGAGGATCATTGATCAAATTGGGATTATAACAATGGATAATTAATAGTGTGTCTATATGGTGGAACATATAGAGTGTTCTATATAACTGAGAGTGCAATTCTGAGTTCTATGAGTGGATGCAGCAAAGAATTAATAAGTCAGTGAATTTACTTGGTAAGTTCTTGGTCTGCTTATTTGAAGCTCGTATATATAGGCCCATGGTCCCCACACTAGTTGGAACAATACTACTTGTAAGACTCAGTTAATTAATTTTGATTAATCAATTATAATTCTAAAATTAGACTATGTCTAGTTTGTGAATTTTTCACTAAGCAAGGGCAACATTATAAAGAAAGAGTTTCTAGGGTACATTTGTTAATTAAGAGACTTTAGTTAGTCTAATCAATAAATATATTCTTTGATTTGTTAGTTAAGCCTACTTTTCGGTCAGGGTGATACGTACATTTTGGGAACATGGTAGTGCAATTGAGAGGGAGCGGTAAACATAAAGATGGAATCTATAGCTTCTATCTGGCAAATAGAAAGTGAAATGATGATTTCCTTCGAGCTTGGCTAAACAAAGATAAATGGTTGAGTACTCATTTCACTTCGCTAAAATATCATTTATACAGAGCTAAGTGTTTTAAGGTTAAAATACATTGAAGGGTGTAACGGTAATTTTAATCCCTATACAATGTAGATCATCTATATAGAGGATCATTGATCAAATTGGGATTATAACAATGGATAATTAATAGTGTGTCTATATAGTGGAACATATAGAGTGTTCTATATAACTGAGAGTGCAATTCTGAGTTCTATGAGTGGATGCAGCAAAGAATTAATAAGTCAGTGAATTACTTGGTAAGTTCTTGGTCTGCTTATTTGAAGCTCGTATATATAGGCCCATGGTCCCCATACTAATTGGAACAATACTACTTGTAAGACTTAGTTAATTAATTTTGATTAATCAATTATAATTCTAAAATTAGACTATGTCTAGTTTGTGAATTTTTCACTAAGCAAGGGCAACATTGTAAAGAAAGAGTTTCTAGGGTACATTTGTTGATTAAGAGACATTAGTTAGTCTAATCAATAAATATATTAAATGACAATATTTACTAATTAATTTTAGTTATTAAATAGTTGAAATTGGCATTTGAATGGTTGAATTTAAAAATTGGCGTTTTTGAGAAAATGAGATGTAGAAATGATAAAATAGCAAAATTGCAAAAGTGGGGCCCAATATCCAAAGCCCATGTCGGCCACTATTTTAGGCTTTTATCATTTATTTTTTCATTATTTTAATGCCAAATAATTCTAACCTAACCCTAGGTGGCATACTATAAATAGGTAGTGATGGCTTTAGAAAAAGATGATGCATCTTAATTCCATCAAAGAAAAACCTGAGTGCCTTCTACCTAAACTTAGCCGCCACCCTTCCTCTCTCTTCTTCACTATTGAACCGAACCCCTTGAGTGATAGAGTGAGTTGCCACACACATCAAGTGGTACCTCAATCATAGTGTGGAAGATCGTGAAGAATCCAAATTCAACAGAAGGACATTCGGACTCAAATCTTGGTGACACTCTTCGACAGTACCTCTGGGTTCAGGTCCTGGGTTTGAGTCCAAGTCTGGTCTGTCTAGGGTCCCTGGTCTGATCCTGTATCTGGGTTCAGGTCTCGGGTCCGAGGTGTAGGTCTTGGGTCTGGGTTTGAGTTTTGGTGGGTCCCATGTTCGGTCTTGGTTCCCAAGTTTAGATCGAGTTCGGGTCTTGGGTATGGGCTGGGTCTGGGTCGATGTTTGGGTCTGGTTTTGGGTATCGGGTCTAGGTCTCGGGTCTGGGTCCAAGTCCCAGATCCTTGTCCAAGTCCTGAGTGCGGGTGCGGGTCCTGGATCTCGAGTCCTAGTTTTGAGTTTGGGTCTCAGTTCTGAGTTCAGGTCCTAGGTCTGATCAAGATTTGGTCTGGTCTAGGTTCGTGTCCTTTTTGAGTATAGAGATGGTGAAATCATGAGGTCAAACCCACAAAAACTGTGTGAAATTCAAGAAAACTTATCTAACCTAAATTAATTTGATTTTAACCTAGTTTAAATAATTTAATTTGTTTTTTATAGTAACAACTAAGGGCACATTTGGTATACCGTAATGTATTGTGTTAGATTGCATTGTATAGTATTATATTGTATTAGTATTATTTAATACAATTCTACGTTTGGTATTGACTTGTATTAATACGTTGTGTAAAGTTATAATATATTTTCAATAAACTCAACCTTAACACTAACTACGGGCTGGGACCGACGTCCAACTTTTGGTTTGAGTTTGTGTTCGGGTCTCGAGTCTAGGTTCAGGATCAGCCTGCTTCTTCTAGTCTATGTCCTGGTCCAGGGTCAAGTCCCAATTCGAGGTCTGGGTCTATGTTTGGGGTTTGGGTCAGAGTCCCACTGGGTCCCAGGTCTCGAGTCCAGGTCCCGTGTCCTAGGTTTGGGTCCATTCTGGCTCCGGGTCTTGGTCCCAAGTTTTAGGTCTAGGTCTGGGGTCTCAAGTATAGGTCCAGCTCCAATTTGGGTTAGGGGTCTGGTCCGGGTCCTATTTTTGGTCGTGAGTCCCAATTTTAGGTCTAAGTTCGGGTCCTATGTTTAGTCTCAGGTCTTGGGTCTAGGTCCAGGGCTAGGTGTAGTCCGGGTCTGGGGTTCGATCTAGGTCCCAAGTCCTGATTCTGGGTCTACTTCTGGGTTTAGGTCCTGGGTTTGAGTCCAAGTCTGGTCTGTCTGGGGTCCCTGGTCTGATCTTGGGTTTGGGTTCGGGTCTCGGGTCCTAGGTGCGAGTCTTGAGTCTGGATTTGAGTTTGGGTGGGTCCCATGTTTGGTCCTGGGCCCCAAGTTTGGGTCGGGTTCGGGTCTTGGGTCTGGGCTGGGTCTTCGTAGATGTTTGGGTCTGGTTCTGGGTATCAGGTTTAGGTCTCGGGTCTGGGTCCAAGTCCCAGATCCTTGTCCAGGTCCTGAGTGCGGGTGCGGGTCCTGGATCTCAAGTCCTAGTTCTGAGTTTGAGTCTTAGTTCTGTGTTCAGGTCCTAAGTCTGATCAAGATCTGGTCTGGTCTAGGTTCGTGTCCTTTTTGAGTCTGGGTCCCGGTGCTTAGATCCGGGTCGAAGATTAGGGTTGACTCTGGGTCCTTTGTAAATATTATAATACAAGTTAATACAGTACATACTATTTTTTATGTATTAAATAATACAACTTACAATTGCATTGAAATTTTTGATCGTAATAATTAATAAAATACATTGCTTTATCCAGACATAGTGTAATACAATATGACCCTTATACGACCTACCAAAAGAGTCCTAAAATGTTTAACAAAAAAAGGAAACAAACTAAAAATAATTATTATAATTTGTGGAGGAGTAATTAAATTTTAGAATCCAACCATGTATAATTATAATAAGATTTATTATTATATTAATTCTAAGATAGTTAGATTTCAATCTTAACTATTTTTCCAAAATATATTTTTTGTTCACTTTAAATTTATAACTTCTAAGTATTAAATGTAAAACAATATAATGTAAATACAGATGATCAAAGAATATTATTTCTCAGACAATTAAAACCAAGCTTTTAATTTTTAACTATAAAAAATACATGATATTTAAGATGAAAGACATTAATTAAAGAAGGGAAAATCATTTATAGAGAATCAATGCAAAAATAAATACTTAAAATAAAAATACCAATTTCATCATCTAATTTAATTGTAAGAGAACAACTGTAAGCGTGTCAGACTTTTTCTCTCGTTTTTTTCGTCTCTTTTTCCTCATGGAATCCTAACTACCTAAGCTTCTATTTTTATGGTGGTAAAAAGACGAATGTACAAATAAACTTATGACAAATTGCATAGGATAAATTTGCAATTAAAAATAATTTAATTTGGAGTGAACACATGACTTTCTCAAAATGGCATTTTTGGTGAGTCAGTACCACGTGTTAAATGTTGATGGGGGCTAGTGGTGTGTCATGGGACATATGGCGCAAGCTGAAAAGGGAAGAGAGAGTGGTTTCTTCAACCTTGGACCACACGAAGCAAAAAGCTCTAATCGCGCCCCAGGAGAGTGATCTACGCACAAGGCCCAAGAGGGGTTGTGTAGCACATACGCTCGTGGGAGACAAGGCAGTAGATAACTGCTAGGCATAGTACCCCCAAGTGAGTTACGAAGTTTGGACATCTCCAACTTCCTGGTCACTTATCTAAAACATATAGCTTGTGGCCTTTAAAAAATAAAAATATATGATGTGAAATTAAATGTAAGTTGCTTCTATTCTAATTTTATTATACATGCAGGTTGTACATAATGAAGTTAATTACATCAATATTCACACAAAGCTTAAGGCATTATATTAAGGTTTGGTCACCTCTACCTATTGGTAGTACCGACGTAAGTGTTCTGCATTCCAAGCATGAGGGACCCTTGATCCATCCATTCTCTTAGTTGAAATGTTCTCTAGCCCACTTTCTCAATATTTTTTAGGGGCCTTCCAAATTCGGGCCAAGTACCCCCACTCTCAGTTCTTGCAAAGTTTGGAATACTCTCCTTAAGATGAGATCTCTAACCTCAAATGTTTGACTTTTTACTTTATAGTTGAAGTGTTGATCAATCTTACCTTGATACTTCTTGAAGCAAGGAATGATTTTGGGAAGGATCATAGGTATCTCATTGGTGAGAGGGGATTGTGGCCTCTACAGGGATTACTACTTCACACCCGTAAGCCATTGCGTATGGTGTGTGTCCTGTTGAAGTTCATTCTGTGGTTCAATAGGCCCAAAGGACTCGTGGAAGTTCCTCTGGCCAATGAGCTTTACAAGATTGGAGCTTTATCTTCAACATGGTTTTCAAGATCTTGTTAACGGCCTCCACCTGCCCATTGGCCTGTGGTCGGGCTACAACTGAAAAGCTTTTCACGATTCCATGTTGGGCACAGAAGTTAGTGAAGTGCTTGTAGTTGAAATGTTTCTCATTATCAGACACGATCTTATATGGAAGCCCTTTCAACATACGATATTCTTAATGGCAAAGTCCAAAGCTTTTTTAGAAGTGACAGTGTTCATTGGTTCAGCCTCGACCCACTTGGTAAAATAATCAACTGCAACTATTACGTATTTAACTTCTCCCTTACCCGTGGGGAAGGATCCTACTAGGTCTATCTCCCAAACTGGAAAAGGCTATGGACTGCTCATGACTGTGATCTCGGTGGGAGGCGCACGCAGAACCTTGGCGTATCTGTGGCATTGCTCATTTCCTGACATATTCGATGCATTCTTTTTTCATTGTGTGCCAAAATTACCCTTGACAAAGGATCTTCTTAGAAAGACTTGGTCAAGAAGTATGGTCTCCACAAAAGCCACCATGGATTTCCTGAATTATAACATCGATTTCTATTCTGGCAATACACCTTAAGTATGGCATTGGCAGTCCTCAGTGATATAACTTCCCATCCATGATTATGTAGCATGGAGCCTGATACTAAACCTTCCTAGAAGTGGCCTTGTCCGCAAGAAGCTCTCCCAAACTCAAAAAGTTGTAAATGGGCACCATCCAGGAGTGAGAGTTTTCAGCTATGGAAATTACACCACAGACATCAATGCTTGGTTTTTCCAAATGGCAAATCGAGACCACCCCGTGCTTAATGATCTCAAGATCTGTTGCTAGTTTGGCCAACATGTCCATGTACGAATTTTGTTCTCTTGGAGCCTGGCGGACGTTGTAACTTTTAAAACCTTGCAATAGTTCCCAGCACATCAAGACGTATGCAGCCATCCGTTCACCCTTCGTCTTGTATTCACCAGAGATTTGATACACCACCAGCTGGGAATCACTGTACACATTAACCTGTTGGGCTCTTACTTCCTTAGCCAATTATAAACTTGGTAACATGGCCTCGTGTTCTGCTTTGTTGTTTAAGGTTAGAAACCCAAAATGCAAAGCACTTTAGAATTGATGCCCTTGTGGAGAGATTAAGACAACCCCAGCTCCAACCCCCTTCTTGTTGGATGCTCCATCCACGTAGACCTTCCAAGTAGGCAGTTCAGGGACTGGTTCTTCTGGGAGGTCATTTAAGCTTGGACACTCCACTATAAAGTCAGCAAGAGCCTATCCTTTTATAGATACCCGCAATAAGTACTGGATATCAAATTGGATAAGTTCCATGGCCCACTTTAATAATCTACCAGAGGACTCTAGCTTTTGAAGCACCTGGCCCAAGGGCTGATTTGTGAGTAATCTTATGGCGTGGGCTTGGAAGTATGGTCTCAGCTTTCGTGACGTGGCAGCAAGCAAAAGGTAAATTTCTCAATCATGGGGTACCTGGATTCTACACCCTATTGGAATTTGTTTTACCATGATCTAGATTTCCTACCATCTATGTTATTTAACATCCTAAATATGAATTTCTAAAACAATGTAAATAAACACATATAAAGTTTAAGAAACCTTATAGTGGGTGCAGTGGAATAATAATGACTCCTTCCACTCAGATCTCTAACCCTTGTATCCTGTCTATAGCAGGGTATCACCAAGATCTGAGCCTGAATGTCCTTCTCTTGAATTTGGATTCTTCACAGCTTTACACACTATGATTGAGTATCACTTGATGTGTGTGGGCACTTAATCTATCACTAAAGGGTATGAAAATATGAAGAGAGGAAAAGAGGAGATTGGTTCGAAAATAGCAAGGAATATGGCTCAGGAAATTTTGACTAAAGGCTTGAATTTCATCATATTTAAGTGTGAGCCATCAGTATCTATTTATAGGCAACCACCGAGGTTTAGGTTAGAATTTATTAGGCATTAAAATATTAAAAAAATTAAATCGAAATTCCCTCATAACTGGTCGGCCATAGGATGTGGGCCCCACTTTGGAATTTTATTATTTTTCAACAATTTTTCCTTATTTTCTCAAAAATGTCGTTTTTCTAATTTTAACCACTTAAATGACAAAACTATTTATTTAATAATTAAAATTAATTATCAAATAAAATTATCATTTAATATATTTATTAATTAGACTTAATAAAGTCTCTTAATTAATAAATAAACCCTAAAATCTCTTTTCTTCACAATTAAGCCCTTGCTTAGTGAAAATTCATAAACTAGACATAGTCTAATTTTAGAATTATAATTGATTAATTAAAATCAATTATCTAAGTCTTACAAGCAGTATGGTCTCAACTAGTATGGGGACCATGGGCCTATACAACCGAGCTTCCAATAAGCATAACTAGAATTTACCAAGTAAATTCCCTAACTTATTAATTCCTTATTGCATCCACCATAGAGCTTTGAATTGCACTCTCAGTCATATAGAACGCTCTATATGTTCCACGATATAGATACGCTATAAACATTTAACCATCGTTCTAATCTCAATAATCAAAGATCCTGTATAGATGATTTACACCGAGTAGGGATAAATTTACCGTTTCACCCCTCAGTGTATTTTATCCTTAAAACACTTAGCTTCTTATAAATGATATTTCAGTGAGCTAATATAATCGCTGAAACAAGAGCTCTTCCATTTATCTCTATTAAGCCATGCTCAAAGGAAATCATCGTTTCACTTCTATGTCTAGATAGAAGCTATAGATTCCATATCTATGTTTAGCGCTCCCACTCAATTGTACTATCATGTCCCCAAAATATACGTATCACCCTGACCAAAAAGTAGGCTAAACTAACAAATCAAAGAAAATGAATAGCACTCTTGAGATTGAACCTAAGCATGTTAGGATTAAGATCTTTTGATCTAGGATCAACCAGTGATAATGACTTAGAAAGATACAACGGTAAGATTATAATATCTTTATCAAGATCAATATCGGTCCCAGTCCAATGTATACTCCATACATCCGAAAACTAGCATACTTTGCCAATGTTCTGGAAAGAACATAACACTTATCCAAGGTGTAAGTATACTTTATCGCTGATTATCACATCAGTGTAAATCCAGTGCACTAATGAATTAGGGACATTATCTTTTGAAGCATATAATCACAATCACATTCCACTGTGTTGACTTCATTGTAATTGTGAATAACTATATGTTCTGAACTTAATAGATTTTGTATATATTAAACCATAAACATGGAAACTACATGTAAACATAAATGACTTCTAATCTTATATTAAAAACAAATCAGATTAGATTTAAATGGGTTCTATTTAGGGCATAAAATCCCAACAAACTCCCACTTGCACTAACATAAAGCAAGTAGTGCTTTTCAATCAATCAATTGTCTTGATATTTAGATGAAGTGTAGTTTATTTGACTAAACCCAAATTACAGGAACTGTAAGTTTGTGGTAAGCTACTGCTTTCTTCACCATTACTTCCTTTGTGTTCATAAAACATTATGCAACAACATTTACTATATGCATTACGCATTTAGGGATGTCGAATTCTTTACTGCTTATTAAGTGCATCTGAATATATAGAAGACATGTCTCTAATTCTATCCAAAATTGAATAGAGATAAAACAGTGTAGATTTTCCTTCAGTTGAATAACTTTCAAGTGTTTTTCGAAACAACGAAGTTATTTATCTTTACTGATGGAGCTTAAATTATTATAGATGGGTTCTTACATTCTTCTAGAATAATTCCTCCACCCCCAGAGTAACTACCATCTCGAATCGGTTATGAGATGGTGTAGATATAAGGATTCTAATATAATTCCTATTATCTAACATATAGGTCACTTTCAGAAATTTCTTGATTGTCTCTCCTAATGTTCCTTGTTTGATTACATCTTAAATGGCTCCCACTCAACAGTAGGAGTCTGATTAAATTCATACATAGAAGTACATTTAACCTCTTACTATTGTTTTTCCGGTATATCCTATTGTGACATATTATCCTAGTCTGAAATTGTAAGTTCCTTCTAGGTTAAGTCATCAACATAGCATTCTAGTATTAATATTAATGTAAATACTTCCGTAAGATTAAGTAATCATTAGAGATACCATACAACATTTCATGAGGATAACGAATTTTGCTTAAGTCATTCGAATAGACTTGCAAATTCTCCTATCTTATCCTTAAAATTCTGATAAGTTATTTCTATCCATATGAATGGTTAGATTTACTTTGAGCAGGATGCCTCGCTGGCACATCTAGGATCAGATATCCAGCAATCCGTGCAGAGCACTCAATACTTAGCGAATTCAGCTTTCGCATCATGAGTCATCAGCTCAATCCCTGTAACTCAGGAATCAACTTACGTGGATATGGCATACACACGATCCCACTATCAGTGTACTCAGCCTCAATTCCACGATCCTTGCATTCAGCATTGATCACACGATCTTTCTGTTTATGCGCATTGTAACTAGAGAGGAAACTCTTCCTCCTCAAGTTTCCCAGCCCTATAAATAGTCAGGAATGTTCACTGGGCAAAGGACGATACTGTTATCTAAGAATTATATATTCAGAGATACTGTTGTAAGGGCTATAAGAAAAGGAATCTTCTTCCTTGTTCTTAAGTCAATACAAATAACGAGGATTAGGCTATTACCAAACTCCTCGGGGCTGAGCCTCTATAAAATTCCTGTGTCTTATTATTGCTTTATTATATATTCATTACGACATATCGTTTATCGCTTATCAAAAAGAATCATTGTCGTTGGCTAAAAGCAAAGTCAACATTTTGGTGTTTTCATTGAGAGAAGGATCACAAATTGCTCTTGTTGACATTCAACACGATGGTGCAAACTCATAGAGGCCTGTCTGACCCAACAAATTCACAGACGCTGGATCCGACATTGCAGGACCCGAGAAGTTCACGGGTTTCAGTGCTGTCAATCCTGGACAGACGGGAAGCGTGGTGAATGGTGAAACAGCTCCTGTTACTGAAATTGCGCCTAGTGTGAACGAGACTGGGAATAATAGTTCTGCACACAGCCAGGGCATTCATAACACGACTGTTCCGCCTGGAACCAATGCCCACACGACCATCGGAGACGCAACCGACTTGCAAAATCTCCGTGCTACGCTCGGACTCATGCAGAGTCATAGGAACACTCTGCATCATGATCTGGATGAACTGCGTGCTACAGTGAATCTCGCATTGACGAACAAAGGCGTATGTTCGCTGAATGGAGAGACAAAGAGATGGAGGCATTAAGGGCTCACCATGCAGAGATTGAAGATCGTAGTCAGCAAGCTACCGTGCTGATACGAAGAGCCTACCGAACTGTAGGTTAGCAAACGTCGAATACGACGCCCTAATCGTTGGACTTAAGCTAGCGAAGGAAATGAAGGCCGAACACATTAAAATTTGCAGTGATTCACAGCTGGTGGTAAATCAAGTATCCGGCGAATACGAGGCTCGGGGAGAAAAAATGATAGCATATCTGAGCAAAATACATGACCTGCTCGCACAATTCAAAAGCTTTGGTCTCAGACAAATTCCAAGAGACGAAAATACAACTGCAGACGCGCTGGCTCGATTGGCAAGCAGCAATGTAAGTGACAAGGCAAACTTTGTCCCTATCAAGTTCCTTGAAAGGCCTAGTATCACTGGCACGGAAGAAATCGAAATGATTGACACATCCCCAAACTGGATGATGCCAATAGCGGCCTACCTCAACTCTGGCGAACTCCCAGATAACCGAAATGAAGCTTGGAAAATGAGAAGAAAGGCGGGACGTCACATCATAGTGGAAGGGGTCATGTACAGAAGAGGATTCTCGATGTCATTACTCATATGTGTCACACAAGATGAAGCTGCACGGCTTCTATTCGAAGTTCACAACAAATTCTGTGGAAATCACGCAGCCTGACAGAGCTTGTCAAAGAAAATTCTAAGGTAAGGCTACTTCTGGCCAACGATGATTGAGATTCGAGAGCCTATGTCAAGAAGTGCGACAAATGCCAGAGATTTTCAAAGATGCCGAGAGCTCCGCCCAACGAGCTAACACAGATGCAAAGTCCGTGGCCCTTTTCCATTTGGGGAATTGACCTAATCAGGCAGTTACCTAAAGGTAAAGGCGAAGTGCAGTACGCAGTGGTAGCAGTCGACTACTTTACTAAGTGGACTGAAGCTGAACAACTTGCAACTATCACATCAAAGAAGGTTCAAGACTTTATAGTGAAGAACATTATATGTCGGTTCAGACTACCATACAAGATAGTCTCGGACAATGGCAAACAGTTTGACAGCCAATCTTTCACTACTTTTGTGTGCGAACCATGGAATCATCAAAAGTTTCTGAGCAGTGGCACATCCTCAAGAAAATGGTCAAGTTGAAGCAGTCAACAAAACCTTGAAGGGTACACTAAAAAGAAACTCGAAGATGCCAAAGGAAACTGGCCAGAAGAACTCCCGGAAGTTCTATGGTCATACCGTACAACAGAAAAAACAGCAACCGGTCAGACACCATTTGCAATGGCGTACGTTTATGAAGCTATGCTGCCCGTCGAACTCGAGCCACCTTCCCACAGAAGATTGACGTACGATCACGGTACCAATCACATACTCCTTACAGAATCACTTGATGAAATCGAAGAAAAACGAGCAACTACAAACTTAAAGTTGATAGCTCATCAACAAAAAGTAGCTCAGTATTTCAACAAACAAGTGAAGGCTCAGAAATTCTTCGTGGGAGATATGGTCTTACGAAGGGTATTCCTAAACACCAAAGATAGCACGTCAGGTGTACTAGGGCCTAACTTGGAAGGACCATACCAAGTGGTCGAAGTTCTCGACTCCGGAGCATACAAATTAGGTAAGTATGATGAAAAAATGCAACTCGTTCTAGTACCACGATATTGGAATGGAGAACATTTAAGGAAATACTACCCATAAATTACCAGGTCGGGTAGACCACTTTAAGTACACAAGGTCGGCATGACCACTTAAAAGTACTCAGGTCGGGTTGACCATTAAAAAGTACTAATGAACATTCGCTTCTAAGGGAATGGCCTTCTAAGCGGACTACGCGCAAAGGTTTCAGAAATAAAGTACTCAGGTCGGGCATACCACTTTAAAGTACAGTTTCTTATGTCTGCAATTTGTTTTATTTCATGTTAAGCTAAAAGATCAGACTAGATCAAATAGCTCTGATGTAAGTTACTACGGCTACAAATACATTTTCGATCAATAAATGAATAAAGATAGTATTTCTAACTCAATTGAGTCGAAAAAATCAGCATGATTATAATTTACCTAAAGTGTGTACAAAAGGTTTAGTCAAACCTAAAACACCGAATAAATAAGCAATATATTTGCGAAAGACAATTGACCAAGAGTCATACGTCTGCTCGGTCACTTGGGGGCACCTATACTTGTACAAAGCATTTGGTAAAAATAAAACAATCACAATTGCACGGCAATTATAAACAGAGAATAAAATTCATTAAGGATGACCAAAGCACGTAGTAGCGGGATTAAAAGCTGTCCGGTTAGCCCGTTGTCCAAAAACTGAAAAATAATTCCAAGTTTAAAGACCGCTTGGCCGGCGAAATGTCTTAGAAAAAGCCCGAAGGGTGAATAAGATATATAAAAAAAGAGAGATAAAGGAAATGTTTAAACAGCTGGAGTCCCAGGCTCTTGGTTCGGTTCTTCTTGGCCAACTGGAGCAGGAGGATCTGTTGTTTGAACAAGAGAAGCGTCAGCAGCCTGACCAGAGGTTGAAACAGCTTGGCCGGAGGTTGAAGAAGCCGCCTCGTTCCCACCATAAGCTACTTGGGCCGCGCAGTTTTTAAGGTACATGTCCTTAGCCTTGCCCAAGTATTCAAAGTTGGCCTGAGGATTAGCCTTCCAGAATTCAAAGAAGAGCTCAAGACCGGCTGTCTCCAAAGCATTGACCTTCTCCTTCAACATATCCACCTCGTCTGTAAGGTCCCCCACCTTGGCGTCCTTCTCCTCCTTCATCCGAAGAAGAACTGCTCGCAGAGAAGTCCTCTCATCCTGAAGACTGTTTACTTCAGCAGATAAGATCTCGATGGTCTCCTCAAAGCGGTCAGCAGCTTCGAGATCCTTTGTCAGCACGGAGATCTTCTTCTCGGCAACGAACAGCTTCTTGTTGGCCTTACCCAACTCCAACCAAACAGCTCCAGCTTCTGCCCTGGCCTCCTCAACTTCCTTCTTGGCCAAGTCTGCCTCCGCCCTCAAGGTGTCGGACAGAGCCGCACTATTGGAAGCAACAGACTTAGCCTTGAAGTAAGTGTAGGCTAACTTCAGACCAGCCTGCACAAAGGAAAAAATTCAGCATATGGAGCTAAGTGTTGAAAGTTAAAGGGAAGTATCAAAAAAGACTTACCCTGGTAAACTCCTTTAGGACTCTGCCCACCAACACATCCAGAGATGATTCACTATCAGCACCAGCCAGTTGCTCACTGACCTCGGGAACCAGCCGGTTCATATAGTGGGCCAGCATCTCCTTGCCCTTTTTGGCCTCTGGAAGCACGGGCAAAGGTGGAGTTGGTGCCTGCACCCGCTTAGGAGTACTCCTGACCAGTTCAGTCCCAACTATTGGTGGTCCAAACTCCTTAGACTTGGCAGACTTGGGGGTCGAAGGGTTTGCAGCATTCAGCTCCTTGAAAAGGTTAATGGCCTCTCCAGAAGGTCTCTTTTCCGAGGACCCCTCACCGCCCTTAGACTTCTTGGCCGGAGGAGAGGCACTAGAGCTTCCGCCCATTCTCTTCCTCAAAGCATCGATCATCTGCCGAGACATGTCTGCATGGAACAAAAACAACATGGTTAGAAAACAGCCACCAAAAAACACAAGGCATGAAAGTCAAGAAGCTCAAAAGTAAAGTAAAATGCAAGGTGATCGCCCGCACAAAGACTCAGAAGTCCATCATCACCTGAGATTGATCTTATCTCAGACATGACAGCCTTCCCTTTTCTGGCAAAGGGGGGACATGGCTGAACAGGTGAAGTGGGCTCCCTTATGCGAATTGCATGTTCAACATGCCTGGCCATGTCCGGGAGTTTCTTCTTCCTCTTCAATGGGGTCACCTGCTCGTCCTCAGCCTCATCTTCAGGATTCAAATGCCCCTGAGCATACTGCTTGGCCTTGGCACCTCCTTTCAAGTTAGCCTCGCGCTTTAGTTGAATCATCTCATTCTCCTTATGAGATCGTTCAGGCCGGCTAGCACCAGACTTCCTCTTCTTCCCTGCCACAGACTTAGGAGAAAATTCCTCGGGATAAAGCCTGTACTACACCAGATTATCACTGGAGGTCAACTGATAATATCCCTGTCTTCCCCCGGCAACCGGGCAAGTTTCTGAGCTCTATCCCTAACAGAAAGAGTGAGGGGAGAACGGTGATATGTCAGAATCAACTAAAACCGAGTTCGGGTAATGCTCAGATCCTTCACCATGAAGTACCCATTAGCAAAACGCCTTATTTTGCAGATGGCCTTGTCATCCGTACCGGTCAACCACTTGAAGCTTGGCTGAGAGAAGTAGAAGTACCCCGACCTGCCTTGCTTGGGGGTAGACTTCAAGTCAAAGAACCAGGCGACCTCATGGGGAGAAGGAGCATCCCATCCTTGGGAAGCGTAGAAGACGAAGAGGGCAAAAAAATACTTGATGCCCTTAGGAGTGATCTGGGTCGGGCAAAGACCAAAGAAGTCTGCCACAACCCTGAAGTATTTGTGTAAGGGCATCAGCGCCCCTTGCTGGCCGTGAGCCCCCGACCAGGCACACATCCCCTAATCAGGGTTTGTGGCACGATTGTCGTGGGCGGGAATGTAGCAGTCTAGCTCGCCCAGGTACCCATCCTGGTCGAGAGTTCGAAGGCGCGCCTCCAAAATCTTGGACGGAGGACTTACCCACCTGGTGTCCAAGGCACCTTGCCTCCTATGAGGAACCGTCAGCATCAACTGGCTGCCAGCCTCGTTGTAGTCCCCGAACTTTGGGGGTTCAACCTCTTCTTCTCCCTCCTCCTCGGAAGGACTGCCCAGACGAGCATCGTCCAGCTCCTCAACCTCTTGGACCTCAACGTCCCCCTCGCGATCCTCCTCCATCAGGATGGCCGAATCCTGTTCGGCGCTGGGCAAGGTGGCAAGCTGAGCCACTTGAGGATCAGAAGCTTCGACCAGACGCGTGGTTTTCTTTGTACGAGCCATCATCCTATGGCTGGGTACAATGTCAAAAGAGTTTCCTTCGCTAGAAGGAGGACTAGCACGAAGACGATGATCATCTTTGTGCAGAAGTTGAAGCAGATCCTGGTCGATCTGATGCCCAAGTTCCCAAGACTCACCTAGGTTCATCTACAAAAGACAACACACAAGATATGTGTTGGACGGAGTATCAAGCAAATATGCCGACCAGGAGTACTCAACAGATTAAAGAACGGCTATGTCTAAAGAAAAGTCAGAACTCAAGAAGTCAAAAAATTTCTTGAGTTAGGGCACGAAAGTTCATGAAGCTTAGAATAAGCATCAGAGACAAGCTCTATGGCTGTAAACCCACATGAAGACATGATAAAGAAGAGTTGCAGAAGTGTCTAAACCCTAGGGTTTCCTAAGCGTTTTTGTACAGCATAGTTGCATTTAAAGTGTAAACATGCAAAGAAAAGCATAAAGGAAATTAGAAACTTACTCAAAGATTCGAATTTCTGGGTTTGAGCAACGTCAAGCAAGCCAGCAGTTGTATGAAGCCACTACGGCAACTTTCAAGCTAGAAAACTCTCTTTTCGCTCTTAAGGATACTTAGTAACGAAGGGTGATAAAATGGGTTATGTGCCAGTACTATTGGTATTTACAGGCAAAGAGGTAACTGGATCAAAAGGAACCTCAGACGCCTCAGCTTCCCGCCTCAAAAGCGAATATGGGAAATAATCGAGTGCAACCGTCAGCCGTGGAGAGAGAAAATCAGATTTCGAAATATTAATTGTCAAAGCATTAATTAGCCAAAAACTGAAGAGATGCCCAGTCAGCTTCACATCGAGTCTCGAACGGTCATGCTCGACATGTGTCCCCATCCAAAGGCAGAGCCAGCTCAGAAGAAGTCTACACGCAACCTCAGAGGTCCCATACAGACTTAGGGGCAAATGTTATCCTAAATTTTGCA
The DNA here is from genome assembly GCF_029168945.1 of Cannabis sativa. Taxonomy (NCBI): domain Eukaryota; kingdom Viridiplantae; phylum Streptophyta; class Magnoliopsida; order Rosales; family Cannabaceae; genus Cannabis; species Cannabis sativa. The sequence goes on along the minus strand of NC_083609.1, from coordinate 38,731,007 downwards.
CTCTGATGTGGCATCACGAGAATGGTGACACGTAGAGTCCACTTGGAGCATCTGCTTAGGAAGAATGGACCGAGCAGGATGCCTTGCTGGCACATCCAGGATCAGATATCCAGCAATTCGTGCAGAGCACTCCATACTTAGCGAATTAAGCTTTCATATCATGAGTCATCAGCTCAATCCCTATAACTGAGGGATCAACTTACGTGGATATGGCATACACACGATCCCACTATCAGTGTACTCAGCCTCAATCCCACGATCCTTGCATTCAGCATTGATCACACGAACTTTGTAACACCCTAACTAGCATAGGCGTATTACGTGATTTTTAAACGTACTGTGCAGCTCGTTTCTAATCAACGAGGTTTATGGAAATCGTGATTAATTAAAATTTTTGCTTTTTAATTAAACTTATATAATATTTTATACAAAATACTTTGGGATCCCATTTACAAAATGCTTTACAAAAAGTTTACTGTCTAATACAAAATACTTGTCGCCCAGCGACTAATTACAAAAGAACTGTTGTCCCGAGGATCGTACGCTCCAGGCCTAACCACCCCAACATGTACAATCTTCATTAGCTCGTCCTCACGGTTCCTCAGCTTTAGCCTTGCCCTTACCTACACATAAACATAGCACTGTGAGTCGACAGACTCAGTAAGAAAAGCATAAACCATCAAACATACGTAAAGCCCGGGTTATTATCAGACGCCCATACCACTGACCATAACCCTAACTGCCGTGTCCCACACGATACTGAGTCCCGAACGTTCATACGACGGTACTATTGACAAAGTAACAGCCTTTACTCGGTACACTGGTCATACTTTAGCTGCTAGTCATACTCTAGCCTTACCGATGTGTTATAGTATCAGCCTATACTCGGTACACTGGTCATACTTTAGCTGCTAGTCATACTCTAGCCTTACCGATGTGATACGGTAATATAGCACAGTACAACCAACCCTAGAATCAGCCTATACTCGGTACACTGGTCATACTCCAGTTGCTAGTCATACCCTAGCCTAACCGATGTGAAATGGTCGGATGGTACGAAGCCAACATACATATCTAATGTAATCTAACATGCTTCCTAACATGCACACTAAACATGTCATACATATGCATACTATTATACTAATCTTACCTTGATTCAGAATTCAGGTGTGCCGGTCAACCTGAGTGGAACGAATTGCACGACGATTTACAGGCTCCTAAACCATAACAATCACAACACTAGATAAGTGGTACGCTAAATCACTTCCCAGGGACTTAAACTAGAAACTAAAAGTTTCCCTATCGATAAAAAGCATGGCAATACCCTAAACAACTTAAAAATGGGAAAAACTAGGGTTCCCAAAAAAGTCCCAACCGGCAGACCGGTTCTACAACTGGAATTCCAGTTCTGGGAATTCCTGAACACCATCCAGAATTCCGGTTGCTAAACCGGAATTCCATTTCATAGCAGGAAACACACAAAATTTCGCTTCTCACTCAAATCAAACCCAAACTCTTTCAAACCTTCCAGACCTGCTCTATATATCCCAAATAACAAAACCCAAGCAATAGAACCAAGCTTTAAACACAGAAACACATTTCACCATTGGAGGTTCAAGATTGAGTTCAAAAACTCAAAACTTGAGTAACCCTCCAAACAGCCACTAAATCATGCCTATCTCAACCTATTTCAACTTAATTTAACACCAGAAAATAAATTTACATAGCAACAACAATCACAGCAACAAGTTTCTTCATTTTTCTTTGAAAACTATAGTTTTGAGTTAAAATTCCATATTTGAAATAAAACCAACTAATCATCAACATGATCTTGCTTGAATCAACATATTAAAGCATAAATAAGCTACACAAATCACTAACAAGCTCACACAACAGCCACAGCCACCATTTCTTAAACATGCAATCAATTTCTTACTTGATTTTCAAGAAACTAAAGAGGGGAAGGGTAAGAGCTATACCTAGACCTTGAATTGCACTCAAAATCTGCTTGAAAAACCAAAGAATCACCAAGTTTCTTGATGCTCAAAGAGGGCCGAAATAGAGAGGCAGTTGAGAGAAAAAGAGTTTTGCTTTTTCTTGATTTTTTTCCAATTTGTAAAAGTGATAAAAATTAATCAGATCCTCATTTCAGCCAAAACTAAGAATTAAAAGATCAATATAATTCAATCAATCAATCCACATAAAGACAAAATACTAGAAGGTAAAAAGACCAACATGCCCTTGCCCTCACAAAACTAATTTAAAGAATTATAAGTGTATTTTGGGAAATTCTAAATTCCCGACCAATCCTGACATTCCCAATGTCTATAAACTGCCCTGCTATACTAACATGCTAAGTTGTAATTTTACTGAGCCAAACACCGAGTTCCATGTTGTCGGGCACTAGAAAAGCAAAATTATAAAATTCACTAAATGACATAAAAACGCATTCGGAATTCTAAAATAACAGCATAAATAATTATTGAAATATCTATAAATAATTTTCATAATTAACTGCTAATTTCCAAATTAAACTAAGCGGTCTTTACAATCTTTCTATTTATGCGCATTGTAACGAGAGAGGAAACTCTTCCTCCTCAAGTTTCCCAGCCCTATAAATAGTGAGGAATGTTCACTGGGCAAGGGACCGAGAGATTAAAAAGTCGATCCGCAGCTAAGCTAAGACTATATTATTATCTAAGAATTATATATTCAGAGATACTGTTGTAAGAGCTATAAGAAAAGGAATCTTCTTCCTTATTCTTAAGTCAATACAAATAACAAGGATTAAGCTATTACCGAACTGCTCGGGGCTGAACCTCTATAAAATTCATGTGTCTTATTATTGCTTTATTATATATTCTTTACAACATATCGTTTATCGCTTATCAAAAAGACTCATTGTTGTTGGCTAAAAGCGAAGTCAACAGGTATCAATTTCTATTACAGCAGTAAAATATTAATTGGAACAAAAATTAAGATCAAGAATAAGTTCTAATAATTTGCTAATTTGTTCATTATATTACATCCATGTTTAATCAAAATATGTGTGCCATAGTGATACTGTGGTGTATTGAGTATAGTCTAGAGTTCAAAATGTACTACATATGTCAATAACTTTATCCACCCCTAAGTGTTATAGAGATCATGTCGAGTTATGAATATAATCCAGAGTTCAATAGATATAAAAGATCTTTGAACTGCATATATTATTCTTAACTTCTTCCACCCCTATCAGATCAAAAGATCTTTTTATTAAACAAAATCTTAATAATTGCTTCAGAATTAACAATTATTTATAAACATTGAATTTGAATTCGAAGTGTTTATGTGGTATTATCTCTTTGCAGAGTTTAATATACCATAGAATTTGTATCAATAATAAAACACAAACACATACAAACATTATAAAAATATAAATATAATTTGTCCTGGCATACACAAGATAAAGTAAATGAAGCTCAATTCATAAATGCAATTCATTATCAAAAGAGAAAACTTTATTATAATATGCCCAAGAAAAATAAATTGTCTGCAATAATATGAAAAATAGGGAATAAAAATCCCAAACCAATAATTGAAATCAAATTGTTCTTAAATTAAAACAATTAATTCAAAAATTATAATAAAGAAGACTCTGAGCTTCATCTTCAATCTTGGACTATCTCCACCCATCTGTCCAACCATCCGACTCAACTCGCTAGGATAGCAATCCAAGTTTAAGCAGCTGGAGCTGAAATAAGAAGAAAAACAAACATGGTTAGTAGGTCCAGAATTAATACCCGAAGGGGATAATAATTCTCTAAAACACATGAATTTATAGCATAGAAAGAAATACCTTGTTTCTTTGCTAGAAACTTAGGGCATTGGGGTTTCGAGTGGCCCTTTTCATTGCAATAGAAGCACTTTCCTTTTGGCTTATCTCCAGGATTAGCAACCTTTTTCTTTTTAACTATTTTCACAGCTTGAACATGCTTCTTGCTATTCTTCCACTTCTTCTTGTTGTTGGGTTTGGAAGTAGAGGCAATGTTTGCCTCAGCCTTAGCTACCCATTAGCAATCCTAGAATTAGGAGCTTTAGCTCCTCCTTTCTGTGGTCCTCCAATAAAATTTTCAAATGTCTGAATGTTGTTGATTAACTCGTGAAAGTCAAGCTCCAACTTGTTCGTGACATAGTTTGAAGTGAACGGCAGAAAGGCTAGAGTCAGACTATTTAAGATCAAACTCACTTGAGTTTTCTAATCTATTGTTAGAAATTATTTTACCAGGATCTTAGATCTACTCACAAGTATGTTGATTAACACACTAAATATGAACTTTCTAAAACGATGAAATAAACACATATAAAGTTTAGGAAACCTTACATTGGGTGCAGCGGAATAATATGACTCCTTCCGTTCATATATCTAGCCCTTGATTCCTTTCTGTAGCAGAGCATTATCAATATCTGAACCTGGATCTCTTTCTCTGAATCTTTGATGTTGAAACTCCTTCTAACTGAAAGTCTTTTTTCACGATCTTCCTCACTATGATTGAGGTATCACTTGCTGTGTGTGGGCACTACTCTCACACTAAGATTTTCAAAATTGAAGAGGGAAGGAGAAAGAGAAGGGTCAGCCAAAGATAGGGAGAGAGAAGGCTCAGTTTTTTCTGAATCAGAAGTGTAGAAATTTTAAGTGTAAATTTCCTGAAGCCTTCACTATCTATTTATAGCATTCCTGTAACACCCTAACTATCTTAGGCGTATTACGTGATTTTTAAACGTACTGTGCAGCTCGTTGCTAATCAACGAGGTTTATGGAAAAACGTGATTAATTAAAATTTTGCTTTTTCATTAAACTTATAAACCATTTTACCAAAAAGTCTCGGGATCCCGATTTATAAAAATATTTACAAACGTTTTTACTATTCAACTTTTACATCAAAATAAAGTCGTCTAACGACAATTACAAAATCTCAGCCGTGCTGTCCCGAGGATCGTACGCTCCAGGCCTAACCGCCCCGACATGTACAATCCCATAAGCTCGCTCACGGTCCATCAGCAACTGCCTTGCCTTTACCTACACATGCAACGTAAACTGTGAGTCGACGTACCCGCAAGAAAAGCATAATAATATCATACATAAAACTGACTGCCGTGTCCAACACGATACTGAGTCCCGCTACTGCCATGTCCAACATGGTACTGAGCACTACTGCCATGTCCAACATGGTACTGAGTTTTGAACGTTCAGGGGACGGCACTATTGACAAGTATCCTCCTGATCGGTCGAACCGGTCATACTCCGGCTGCTGGTCATACTCCAGCCTGTACCGACGGGATAGGTCAATAGCACTGAACCACCAACCAGTGTCAGCCTGATCGGTCGAACCGGTCATACTCCGCTGCGGTCATACTCCACCTGTACCGACGTGACAGGGTTGGGTGGTTCGAAGCCTAAATACATATCTAATGTAAACTAACAGGCTTCCTACATGCACGCTAAACATGTAAACTACATATGCATACTGTTATACTAATCTTACCTGGATTCCGATTTCAGGTGTGCCGGTCAACCTGACTGGAACTGAAGCTGAACGGCGGACATCGGCTCCTAAACCATAAAAACCACAACGCTATAAGTGACACGCTAAATCACTTCCCGGGGACTAAAACTCGAAACTAAAAGTTTCCCTATCGATAAAAAGCATGGCAATACCCCTAAAAACCCAAAAACGAGGAAAACTCGGGTTCCGAAAAATCCCCCATCCGGAAGTCCGTTGCCCAACCGGAATTCCGGTTCGAAAATTCGAACCCCATCCGAATTCCGGATGCTCAACCGAATTCCGGTTCCTCGCAGCGCAAGCAACCAAAAATTCCCATATCTTGACCAATTCGAACCCAAATGGTCCCAAACTTTCCAGACCTCCTACATAGGTCCCAAATGACCATTCCAAGGCCTCAAACCTACCCAGAAACCTCACAAGCAAATTTCACCATTGAAGACCAAGCTTTGAGTTCAAGAACTCAAACTTGGTTAAACCCACTAGCATGCACCCTAGCCTAGTTAATTCTACTTAACTAAGCAAGAAAAACCCTCTGCAAACTAACAAAAACACCCAGCAATTATACAGAAACAAAACATGCATTTTCTCACAAAAATCATCAATTTTCATATATAAATTAAAAGCTTGAACAACCTAGCTACTCATGCTTCACACAACTCATTTAACATCAAAAATCATGCTTTGAATCCATAAATAAACAACAAAATCACAGCAGCAAGAACATTTCACAATCACATGCAATTTCATCCATTTTCATCATTTTATTCAAGAAAAACAAGGAAAGATTAAAGCCAAGAAATACCTTGATTAAAATCACACCACAAGCTGAAATCTACAAGAATTTGAAGAAGAAAAATCACCCAAGGGACTGCCTCTAATGGCCGAATAGAGAGAGAGAGGAAAAGAGCTTCTTTTGATTTTTTTTCTAATTTTTTTCTAAGTTAAAAGAGAAATGAGTAAAAAGGAGTCTTTACACCATAAATCATTCAGCCAAATAACATGCATAATTTAAACATTTACTTCATTTATTAAATCATATAAGACAAAATACAATTGGGGCAAAAAGACCATTTTGCCCCTCCACCATAAAATCACTAAAATCATACTAAAGGGGTATTTTTGGGACATTCTAAATTCCCGGCCATTCCCGACATTCCCAATGTCTAAAACCCGTCCCCAAAATACTAACATACTAAGTTGTGATTTCTACTGAGCCAAACGCCGCGTTCCAAAATACCGGACACCGGAAATACGAAACATAAAAGCTACTGATGACATAATTATGCATATCTGAATTCCATAAATAACAATGATAAATTATTTAAATAGCTATAAATAATTTCCTGATTAACATAAATAACTGCTAATTTCCAAATTAACTAAGCGGGCTTTACAACTATTCCCCCCTTAAAAGGATTTCGTCCCCGAAATCTAACCTGAATAACTCTGGATATTGAGCTCGCATATCTGATTCTAGCTCCCAAGTGGCTTCTTCCACCTTACTGTTTCTCCAGAGAACCTTGACCAACGCTATGGTCTTATTCCGAAGGACTTTATCCTTTCTATCCAGGATCTGCACTGGCTGTTCCTCATAGGACATATCTGACTGAAGCTGAAGGCTCTCATAACTGATTATATGAGAGGGGTCTGAAACGTATTTTCTCAACATTAAGACATGAAATACGTTGTGCACTGCTGATAAAGCTGGAGGCAATGCTAACCGATATGCCACTTGACCTATCTTCTCGAGAATCTCGAAAGGTCCTGTAAATCTAGGGCATAACTTGCCTCTTTTCCCGAAACGTTTAATCCCCTTCATCGGAGATACTCGCAAAAACACATGGTCCCCTACTCGGAACTCAACATCTCTACGTTTCGGATCTGCGTAACTCTTCTGTCTGCTCTGGGAGGCAAGCATTCTAGCTTTAATCTTCTCTATTGCCTCATTGGTCCGCTGAACTGACTCCGGACCTAGGTATTTCCTCTCCCCTGTCTCATCCCAGTGGATAGGGGATCTACATTTTCTACCGTACAACAGTTCGTAGGGTGCCATCCCTATCGTACTCTGGTAACTGTTGTTGTATGAGAACTCTACTAACGGTAGGTATTTATTCCATGAACCCTCAAAGTCCATAACACAGGCTCTCAGCATATCCTCCAATATCTGAATTGTCCTTTCGGACTGACCATCTGTCTGAGGATGAAATGCTGTACTGAATTTTAGCTTCGTACCCATTGCCCGTTGCAAACTCTGCCAAAATTTGGAGGTGAATTTCGGATCCCTGTCCGAAACTATAGACTTCGGTACCCCGTGAAGTCTCACTATCTCCCTGACATATAACTCTGCCAACTGATCCACTGTAAACGTCGTTCTGACCGGCAGAAAATGAGCAGATTTCGTAAATCGGTCCACCACTACCCAGATGGAATCATACATACCCGTGGTCCTAGGTAACCCGACCACAAAATCCTTAGTAATATCCTCCCATTTCCATTCTGGTAGGGTTAGAGGCTGTAACAACCCTGCTGGTCTCTGATGTTCAGCCTTGATCTGCTGACACGTGAGGCATCTCGATACGAATTCTACCAAATTCTTCTTCATACCGTTCCACCAGAAGTACGGTTTCAAGTCTTGGTACATCTTGGTGGTGCCGGGATGCAGAGAATACGGGGTAGAATGAGCCTCCTCAAAGATCTCGTTCCTCAAGTCCACACTGTTCGGGACGCAAACCCTGGCTTTATACAAAAGCATCCCACTATCTGACACTGAAAAGTCCTTGGCTTGACCAGCCAATACCTCATCTCGGATCTTCACTAACTCCGGATCTGTCGTCTGAGCAACTTTTATTCTTTCTAACAGATCAGATTGCAGCGTTAAGTTGTGTAGCTGACCTACCACAAACTCAATGCTGGACCTGACCATATCCTCTCGCTAGGCCGAGGTGAGATCTGAACCATGCTAGCTACCTGCCCGGGCCCCTTTCTACTCAGGGCGTCGGCCACTACATTGGCTTTTCCGGGATGATAGAGGATCTCGCAATCATAATCCTTCACTAACTCCAACCAACGCCTCTGTCTCATGTTCAAATCTTTCTGAGTAAAGAAATACTTGAGACTTTTATGGTCGGTATAGATCTCGCACTTCTCACCATACAAGTAATGCCGCCAAATCTTCAGTGCAAAAACCACTGCGGCCAATTCTAAATCATGAGTCGGGTATCGCTGTTCATAATCCTTTAACTGACGGGAGGCATAAGCGATAACCCGATCGGCTTGCATCAATACGCACCCCAAACCCTGTTTGGATGCGTCACAATAGACCACGAACTTCTCCTCGTCCGAAGGCAAAGCTAGTACCGGAGCAGTAATCAATCTCTGTTTCAGCTCCTGAAAACTAGCTTCGCATTTATCTGTCCAGATAAATCGCTGATTCTTCTTTGTAAGCTCGGTTAGGGGCATTGAAATTTTGGAGAACCCCTCCACGAACCTACGGTAATACCCAGCTAATCCCAAAAAGCTTCGATCTCTCGTCACGGTCTTCGGTCTCGGCCAATCCCTGACGGATTCGATCTTCCCGGGATCCACCTTGATCCCATCTTTACTCACTCTGTGCCCTAGGAAGGACACCTGAGACAACCAGAACTCACATTTCTTGAACTTGGCGTAGAGTCTATGCTCTCGAAGTCGTTGCAGTACCATCTGGAGGTGTAACTCATGCTCCTCTTCTGACTGAGAGTACACGAGGATGTCGTCGATAAACACAATCACACAGATATCGAGGAAATCCTTGAATACCCTATTCATCAGGTCCATGAATGCTGCAGGAGCGTTGGTTAGTCCGAATGACATAACCGGTGAACTCGTAAAGTGTCCATACCTAGTGCGGAAAGCCGTCTTTGGAATGTCCTCCTCTCGGATCCTCAACTGATGATAACCCGAACGGAGGTCAATCTTAGAAAAGACCGTCTTCCCCTGAAGCTGATCGAACAAGTCATCGATCCTAGGTAATGGATATTTATTCTTCACCGTCAGCTTGTTCAACTCTCTGTAGTCGATGCACATCCTCATCGATCCATCCTTCTTCTTCACGAACAAAACCGGGGCTCCCCAGGGTGACACACTGGGCCGAATGAACCCTATGTCAAGCAACCCCTGGAGCTGAATCTTTAACTCCTTAAGTTCAGCTGGAGCCATCCTATACGGGGCTTTAGAAACCGGATCCACCCCTGGTGCCAAGTCAATCACAAAGTCAATCTCCCGCTGAGGTGGTAACCCTGGAAGTTCTTCGGGAAAAACGTCCAAAAATTCCCGAACCACGCTGATGTCCTCTGGCCGAATGGTGTCTGGCCGAGTGGTGTCCACCACCACGGCCAGAAACCCTAAGCACCCACCGTGCAATAATTCTCTCGCTGACATAGCCGAGATCACCGGGATCCGAGATCCCTGAACCGAACCCACAAATACGAACGGTTCTTCACTTTCCGGTTGGAAGACCACCATCTTCCTCTTGCAATCAATGCTCGCCGAATATTTAGATAGGAAATCCATTCCTAAAATAATATCAAATTCGACTAAGCTCATCTCTATCAGATCAGCGCTCAACTCTCTACCATCTATCCTGATCGGCATAGACCTAATCCACCTATTGGAGATAACCAATTCTCCGCCAGGTAACAGGGTTCCAAACCCTGACTCATATCTATCAAAGGGTCTACCCAACTTACTAAAGACTCTGGCCGCCACATAAGAACGTGTAGCCCCAGAATCAAACAGCACTGAATAAAACGAGTCGTTAATAAGAATCTGACCTGTAACAACTGATGGGCTGGCATCTGCATCAGCCTGCGTGATCGCGAATACCCTGGCTGGAGTGGGCATCGCTGGAGCTCTCGGTGCCTCTGGCCGGAGCTGGGGACATTCCCTCTTGAAGTGCCCGGGCATGCCACAATGGAAGCATCCCTGCCCCTTGCACTCTCCCCGATGATGCCTCTTGCAGCTAGGGCACTCGGGGTAGGAGAAGCGAGTCTCATTACCACCAGGACGACTCCCTCTGTTCTGGTTCCCCCGGAACCTCTTGTTCTGACTCGAGCCGCCGGAAGCAGTGGGTGCCCTCTTCCTCTGATCAATGGCCGAACCACTACTCCCCCTGCTAAAGCCTGATGCAGGAGGGGTAGGAGCTCCGCCACCAACCGGAGTACTGGCTGAATCTGACATACACCCCACTGCGCCCTCAGCTCGCAGTGCCTTCTCCACCATCTGAGCGTAGGTGGTGCTGTCGTCAGTGGTAATCATCAGGTCATGCCTGATCTTGGGATTCAACCCGTCCAGATACTTCTCCTTCCTGCTGAAGTCGGTCGGCACAATACCCGAGGCTAACCTCGCCAACCGGTCAAACTGAGTAGTATACTCAGTGACACTCATGTTCTCCCGCTGGGTCAGGTGAACGAATTCCTTTCTCTTGGCGCTTCTAACCGCCTCGTTGTAGTACTTCGCGTTGAAAAGTTCCTGGAACCTCTCCCAAGTCATGGTGGTGACATCATGAATCTGAGACACCATGTCCCACCATACCAGGGCATCCTCCTGGAACTGAAATGTGGCACACACCACTCTGTCGTTGCCGGTGACACCCATAAAGTTCAAGATTCTGGTGATCACCGTAAGCCACTGCTCGGCTTTCGACACATCTGGACCTCCCAGGAATACCGGAGGTGCTTGCTTCCGGAACCGCTCATATAAAGGTTCCAATCTGTGGGCCGCCACTACCATCTCGGCACAGGCGGCAGGGGCAGGTGCCGCTGGAACTACCGGCACTGGAACTGCAGGAGCACCCTGCTGTCTCAACCTCTGAATCTCGAGGTCTTGTTCTTCGATCCTGGCTTGCATCTCCGCAAACCGCAACTCCCAGTTCGGGGCTCCCTGATCGGCTGGGGGAGCCTGGGCAGCCTGTGGCGGGTTCTCATCACCCCGACCACGAGCCCTGCCTCGGGGACCTCTACCTCGGCCCCTAGCAGGTGGGGGAAACCGAGCTCCCTCTCCCTGATTCGACCCCACTGAGTTGCCTCGACTCCTGGTAGTCCGCCTGGCGTCCATCTAGTTAGAACCGCCTGCGAAACCAAGAGTTGGCATATCAGGTCGTATTCAAGGCGAGCTTACTAATGCCGCTTAATTTGGAAATTAGAAATGAAACATGCGCCTATTCTACTAGCAGGCTACTAACATGCTTCCTAACAGCTTTTCTTTTTCATAACCGAATAAAATAAACTACTAAAGCAATAAAGGCTTACTGAACCGTCAACCGAGCTAACTGCGGATGATGATTGTACATGTCGTGACGATCTTCGGAAGACAACACAGCGGCTACGATACCAAATTGTAACACCCTAACTATCTTAGGCGTATTACGTGATTTTTAAACGTACTGTGCAGCTCGTTGCTAATCAACGAGGTTTATGGAAAAACGTGATTAATTAAAATTTTGCTTTTTCATTAAACTTATAAACCATTTTACCAAAAAGTCTCGGGATCCCGATTTATAAAAATATTTACAAACGTTTTTACTATTCAACTTTTACATCAAAATAAAGTCGTCTAACGACAATTACAAAATCTCAGCCGTGCTGTCCCGAGGATCGTACGCTCCAGGCCTAACCGCCCCGACATGTACAATCCCATAAGCTCGCTCACGGTCCATCAAGAATCGCCTTGCCTTTACCTACACATGCAACGTAAACCGCGAGTCGACGGACTCGCAAGAAAAGCATAATAATATCATACATAAAACTGACTGCCGTGTCCAACACGATACTGAGTCCCGCTACTGCCATGTCCAACATGGTACTGAGCACTACTGCCATGTCCAACATGGTACTGAGTTTTGAACGTTCAGGGGACGGCACTATTGACAAGTATCCTCCTGATCGGTCGAACCGGTCATACTCCGGCTGCTGGTCATACTCCAGCCTGTACCGACGGGATAGGTCAATAGCACTGAACCACCAACCAGTGTCAGCCTGATCGGTCGAACCGGTCATACTCCGGCTGCTGGTCATACTCCAGCCTGTACCGACGTGACAGGGTTGGGTGGTTCGAAGCCTAAATACATATCTAATGTAAACTAACAGGCTTCCTACATGCACGCTAAACATGTAAACTACATATGCATACTGTTATACTAATCTTACCTGGATTCCGATTTCAGGTGTGCCGGTCAACCTGACTGGAACTGAAGCTGAACGGCGGATTACTGGCTCCTAAACCATAAAAACCACAACGCTATAAGTGACACGCTAAATCACTTCCCGGGGACTAAAACTCGAAACTAAAAGTTTCCCTATCGATAAAAAGCATGGCAATACCCCTAAAAACCCAAAAACGAGGAAAACTAGGGTTCTGAAAAATCCCCCATCCGGAAGTCCGGTTGCCCAACCGGAATTCCGGTTCTGGGAAAATCTGAACCCCATCCGGAATTCCGGATGCTCAACCGGAATTCCGGTTCCTCGCAGGCAGCAACCAAAAATTCCCATATCTTGACCAATTCGAACCCAAATGGTCCCAAACTTTCCAGACCTCCTACATAGGTCCCAAATGACCATTCCAAGGCCTCAAACCTACCCAGAAACCTCACAAGCAAATTTCACCATTGAAGACCAAGCTTTGAGTTCAAGAACTCAAACTTGGTTAAACCCACTAGCATGCACCCTAGCCTAGTTAATTCTACTTAACTAAGCAAGAAAAACCCTCTGCAAACTAACAAAAACACCCAGCAATTATACAGAAACAAAACATGCATTTTCTCACAAAAATCATCAATTTTCATACATAAATTAAAAGCTTGAACAACCTAGCTACTCATGCTTCACACAACTCATTTAACATCAAAAATCATGCTTTGAATCCATAAATAAACAACAAAATCACAGCAGCAAGAACATTTCACAATCACATGCAATTTCATCCATTTTCATCATTTTATTCAAGAAAAACAAGGAAAGATTAAAGCCAAGAAATACCTTGATTAAAATCACACCACAAGCTGAAATCTACAAGAATTTGAAGAAGAAAAATCACCCAAGGGACTGCCTCTAATGGCCGAATAGAGAGAGAGAGGAAAAGAGCTTCTTTTGATTTTTTTTCTAATTTTTTTCTAAGTTAAAAGAGAAATGAGTAAAAAGGAGTCTTTACACCATAAATCATTCAGCCAAATAACATGCATAATTTAAACATTTACTTCATTTATTAAATCATATAAGACAAAATACAATTGGGGCAAAAAGACCATTTTGCCCCTCCACCATAAAATCACTAAAATCATACTAAAGGGGTATTTTTGGGACATTCTAAATTCCCGGCCATTCCCGACATTCCCAATGTCTCCACCCGTCCCCAAAATACTAACATACTAAGTTGTGATTTCTACTGAGCCAAACGCCGCGTTCCAAAATACCAGACACCGGAAATACGAAACATAAAAGCTACTGATGACATAATTATGCATATCTGAATTCCATAAATAACAATGATAAATTATTTAAATAGCTATAAATAATTTCCTGATTAACATAAATAACTGCTAATTTCCAAATTAACTAAGCGGGCTTTACAATTCCACTAGGGTTAGGTTTGAATTATTTGGCATTAAAATAATGAAAAAGTCAGTTTAAATTTTCTACAAAAGTGGCTGGCCCTATACAAGTGGATTTGGGCCTCACTTTTTGCAATTTTGCAGTTTTATCTTTTCTGCATCTCATTTTCTCAAAAACGCCAATTTTCTAATTCAACCATTTAAATGCCAATTCTAACTATTTAATAACTATAAATAATTATTAAATAATATTGTCATTTATCATATTTATTAATTGAACAATACAAAGTATAAAAATCAACAAATATGCCCCTAAAACTCTTTCTTTACAATTTCGCCCTTAGTTAGTGAAAAAAATTCACAAATAGACATAGTCTAATTTGAGAATTATAATTGATTAATCAAAACCAATTATATGAGTCTTACAAGCAATATTATCTCAACTAGTGCGGGGACCATGGGTCTATATAACCGAGCTTCCAATAAGTAAATCAAGAATTTATTACTAAAATTCACTAACTTATTAATTCTTCGTTGAATCCACGCATAGAACTTAGAATTGCACTCTCAGTTATATAGAATGCTCTATATGTTCCACCATATAGACACATCATTAGTTATCCATTGTTATAATCCTAATGTGATCAATGATCCTTTATATGAACGATCTACACTGTAAAGGGATTAAATTACCGTTACACCCTACAATGTATTTATTCCTTAAAACACTTGACCCCGTATAAATGATATTTCAGCTTATGTGAAATGAGTACTCCACCATTTATGCTAGCGTTCCCACTCAATTGCACTACCGTGTTCCCAAAATGTACGTATCACCCTGACCTAAAAGTAGGCTTAACTAACAAATCAAAGAACACGAATAGCCTTTCAAGATTGAGCCTACTCATATCAGGATTAAGATCATTTGATCTAGGATCAACTATGCGATATTGACTTGAATAGATATTACGGTAAGTTTAATAAATCTAAGTCAAAGTTCAATATCGGTCCCTTCCGATGCATACTCCATGCATCCAAACTGAGCTTTACTTTAACCAATACTCTGGAAAGAACATAGCACTTCTCCAAATGCAAGTAAACTCTGTTGTAGATTATCATATCAGTAAAACCCTATGTCTGATAAATCTAGGAAACTTTATTCACATAGTCATGTTTACTTTCCAATGTGTTGACAGCACAATAAACAGGATCAAGTATGTGAAAAGGGTTTCAGATGAATTTATACATTATGTACATATAATCATGAAATAAATCATGTGAACCATGCAACATTAAATGTTATTTTTGATCTATATTAATAAGTAAATCTGATTATATTGAAATGAGTTTTATTTAGGGCATAAAACCCAACAAACTCCCACTTGCACTAATATAAAACAAAAAGTGCGTTTCAAATAATCTCAACACCTTGATATACAAATCAAGTGTAGTAGTAGTAAACTCCTCGTAATAGGATCTGAAAGGTTGAATTAAACACAACCTTTTCTCCACCATTACTCTTCCTTAATCACAAAATTATTGATAATGTGAAATTCCTCTCTATATGTCTACTCTCTTGGGATACTGGATTCTATACTTTTGGCAACTACTTTTGGTTAATCTGGAAATTAACACTAGTAGTTTAGGCAATTTGGAATGGTGCCAAAAATGTATAGAACTTTCCTTAGACTGAATAAGTACCTTTCCTGCAGCTTTAACATTCAGTCCCTTTCTGGTAGACCTAGAGACTTCAGATAGGTTTTTACACTTCTCCAAAATCACTATTCCACCCCTAGAGTAACCACCGTCTTATCAGAAAGATTTACTAGCACAAAGGAAAATTTCGAAATCTGATATGGTGTAGTCTAAGAGTTTTAAACACACCCTTATAGACTAACATATAGTTCCTCTTCTTTATCTTAAGATTTACTTGATTGTCTTCCAATGTTCTTCTCCTGGATTTATCTGATACCTACTCATTACTCCCACTCAACAACAGGTGTCTGGTCTAAGGCATACAAAAGCATATCTAAGACCTCTCACTGTTGATATAAGAAATGGCTTTATCTTTTCTGGAATAGTTGAGACTTTTCCTTAGATAAATAAAATCTATGTCTAAGAAGTTGTGAAGCTTCTATAGATTGCCATTAGAAAGAAAATGCTTCAGCATCTTACTAAAGTAAGTTGCTTGCATTAGAGTAAGTAATTCCCAGGTATACCACAAGCCATAGGTTTAGATAAACTCAAACCTATAATACTAGGAACAGGAAGTTTGTTAAGTCCATTGAATAGACTTATAAACGAAAATTTCCTTTTATGTCCTTGTAATAGAAAAATTTAGGTTATTCCATGTGAATGGATTAAACCATAGTTCTATTGGCTTTTCTTCTTAGTTTCTTATCTTTACAATCCATTACTTGTTTAAACTCACAATGGATTTTAATCACTAGTGTCTCCCAAGTCATAAGAAGGTGAGTTCCTAAAAACTCTCCCACTACGACAAGGTACCGTGAATTATGTCGAAGAAAACTAAATGGTATTAACCTCTTTGGTTGTGACAAGACAACAGAGGCGGTGGGATCATCATATGTCAAATAAGATGATAGAACACTTTTGGAATCAAGAATTATGTCGAAGAAAACTAAATGGTATTAACCTCTTTATTTGCTACTTTATTTTCAGACTTAGTCATTATCTTAGAAAAGTAGTATTTATTTGAACAAACACTTTCTTATCTATTGACTATGGGATGGTCCACCCTTAATCACTTAGAATAGCTAACAAACCATGGTTAACAGTTCTAGCTTTTCTTAAGATTTTTATTAGGTCATCCATGAATCTAGTAATGATTTACATTAAGTATTCAACCATTACATCATTTTGAAATTGTATTACCATAGAAGGAATTAGGCAACGACTAGTAACTAATCATCAACATGCAACTCGAAATTTCTGGGGAGGTAAGTTTGGATATAAATCAAAAATCAATTTAATGATCTTTGAACTGCATATCTACTAACTATTTCTCCACCCCTATCAGTTCGCAAGATCTTTAACCACTTACCTTAATGGTTTTAACCATCGCTAGAAATTAATGAAAATTTTCACACATTTCAAATTTCTTGCTAAAAGGTATAATCTAGAGTTATCGTTTTAAGAATACAACGAAAAACTCATATCCATCCCAGAATGTACATCCATCTGCGAATGAGATGAACTACTTTCAGTGGATATAGGCATATTAACTCTTTGCAGAGATTGATCTTGTCAAATCCACTATGAACAAGATACAAATGCCATAGATTAATAAAAAAATGTGGTTGAGTCTTTTGATGACTTAGGTGTAGTTACATCAATGAGTTCATAGAATACTGCAAGTGGATCCTGGTCACAGAATACCTAACTCATATTCCATACAATTTGAATCCATTAATAGAAGATGGATATTAAACACTTGAGAAAGTGTAACTGTATTGTATTCTGGAATTAGAAATATAAGAAAATTTCTGTTTGGAATCTAAAATTAAAGTCAAAGACTTAAATTTATACCAAATATAATGAGTAATTTTATCTTGGACCAGCAGTACTAATACAAACTCTAAGTCAGATTTGTCCATACAAGTAGGAGATTTCTAAGATTGAGGATTTATATCAATTGGGAATAGAATTTCGGGATTATAATCATATGCGTCATTTAATTTCTTAAGAGAAAATATAGAATGACATGAAATGATTTATAGACCATTCATCCAATGATATGTTATTGAGCTAATTCGAAATGAATAAGCTAAGAGGAATTAGGATAATTTCGTTTAAAATAAGAATCCAACGATGCTTCGATTAGCGAAAGTCAAAGTAATCTTATTTATACAATCTTCTTGTTTCATATCGTAAAAATACTAGTCTAAGGTGTCATCAATTGATGAACAGCTAGATTTCGCATATACAATATTTATATTTCGAGATCTAACACTATTATGTATGTCTAATGGTGAAAATCCACTAGGGATTTATCTCATTAGATAAACAAGCCAAGTTAGACCAACAATGAAGATTCGAAATTAAACTACAACTTAATAACAGAAAATAACATGGTTCAATATAAATTCATGCACAATTCAGAAATTATAAACATATAGCAAGTAGGAATGACAAGTGAAAATACTAAAACTTATAATCCTAAATAATTTCCAAGGTTTTCAACAAACTGATATCAGTGTCCCGTTTAGGCGAGAGTCAAAGCTACCATTCATTGAATAGAGTTGTCAGCTCGTCTAAAATGTTAAACATTCTAGCAACCTTTTATTCGATCAAGATTGGAATTCAGCGTTGTCCCGTTTAGGCGAGAGTCAAGGCAATTCTATCTTATGAGCTTCCACCATTGTTTCGCAATTTGCAAGTCAAGTATGGTCGCCACCATTAGGGTGATCCATACCATACAAAACACTTACAAACTACTTATCATTCGAGATTAAACGGTGCAAAATTGCTAATGAGCGTTCCTCCATTAGGGAGGATTACTCACTAAAACAAACGCGGTGTAAAACCCACAATGGAGATCGAATGTCTTTTAATTAAAAGCTCATTATTTAAAAAGAGTTGTATTTTCTTTGATTCTTTTTATTTATTCTATTTATTTTAAATATATATTTATTTAATTAAAATTTCTAATTTAGAATGAAAAATTCTAAATATAAATTTTAATTTAATATTTATAAATTTTACTTAGATGGATATGAAATAACATGAATTATTTCCATCTTAGTAATAATTTCCAATAAATATTTAGAAAAATATTTAATTTAAGTTGTTACAAAATTAATTTAAATTAATTTACAACTAAAATTTAATTTTCTATAAATATATATTGCATTTCGAAAAATTAAAGTATTCAAGGATACAATTTTCAAAAATGCATGTTAAAATAAAAAATGAATCCTGAAAAAATTATTCTAATTTAATGTTGGCCCAAAATTAATTAATAAAATTAATTTACAACAAAAAAATATAATTTTCCTATTTAATTAAATATATAAGAAAAATTTCAAATATTTAAGTATGATGATGAAAATCAACTTAAATATTAATTTTCTATTTAATTAAATACATTAGAAAAATACTTCAAGCAAAAATATCACCTATCTAGATTTTTCTTTGACTAATGAATTCAATTTCTAATAATATATTTTAATTCATTTATTTTAAATTAATCAATTAATGAAAAAATCATTGATTTAAGTTGGTCTAAAATTAAAATAAATAATTTACAACTTTAATCTATTTTTTAAATAAAATTCGAAATTCCAGCATTTAAGAAATGCAATTTCGAAATTTGATTAATAAAATAAAGAAAAAATATATTTTGAAAATTATTTAAATTTAGTTGAAAAAATAAATTTCAACTAAAAATAATTTTCTATTTAATTAAGTGTCATTAAAAAGAAATATTTAAGTGTCATGATGAAAATCAACTTAGATATTTAATTTTCAAATTAATTAAATGTATTAAATTCAAGAAATAAATAATTAAGTGTAGAGAAGGCTTAATTATTAATCTCTAGTTTAATACTAGGAAAAAATAAATTGTACCAAAATTAATTATTTAAAATAATTAATTTCACAATGTATAATATTTTCCTATTTAATATTAGAAATAATAAGTAGTCTAGAAATAACTATGTAGAAAATATCTTATTTAACTAAGTATCTTTTCCCCAAAATTTGAAAAAAAATAATATCTAATTTAAGTTGTATTAGAAAAAATCTAGAACTTAAATATTTTTCAAATTTAAATTTAATTAAATATCAAAAATTAAGTTATAACCACTTAATTTGAAAATATTCCATTTTAAGTTAATATTCGAAAAGATATTAACTCAAAAAAAAATATCTAAAATATTCCATTTTAAGTTAATATTCGAAAAGATATTAACTTAAAAAATATCTAAAGAATCTTAATAACCAATGCCTAAAATTCCTCAACTTAATTTTGAAATTTGGAATTCAAAAGATATTCAGATTTAAGTTGGTTAGTTGTAGACAACTAAATATCAACTTAAATAGGAATATTTAATGAAAAATTTAAATTAAGCTCCAGAAAGAATCTAGATGGTTATAATTCAATATTTAATTAAATACAAGAAAATACATATAGTTTAGCTTAGAATAAAGAATTCTTTAAACTATAATTTTCTTAAATTAATTTCAAAATAAATGAAATTAATTATGTTGCTAATCAATTTTATTAGGTTAAACTAGTTTAATTAACCTAGTACAGTTATTCAAATCAGGCAAATGGGCATTCACAATTGGGGTGGTTCATGTGAGTGGGTGCTGGGTTCAGTATGTCGTACCCACTTCTATGGCTCCCAACTCTCACAAAAGGCCCAAAAGAGAGGAATTTAACCTTAAAATGAACAACTGTTATTAATTGAATAGGCCCAAAAACTAAATGGGCCTAAATAACATCTATCAAGTACTATGATAATTTATTTAGCAACAACAACCTATATGCATCTATAATGAAATTAAACACATAGGCTCACACAGGCACACTTTGGATGGGTCCTATCATGTTGCTAGGTCATACACAGATGAAAGAAGATTGTAAATATACCTCTTACAAATTATTTACTTGACCAAGGGAGCCATCAGATCATTAGATCTGGCAAAAAGTAACCATGGCTATTTGCAATCAAGTAATAATAGGTTTTAAAAACTTACACACAAGCTAAAACACATACTCCTGGAACAAGGTTAGCTGGATAGTTGGAGGTAGGATTTATTTAATTTTAAATTAAATTATTAATTTCGAAATAATTAATTAAATAAAAAATAATTTTCGAAAATTTAAAAAAAAATTGAATAATTCGAAATTTTTTTTAAAAAAATTTAAATTTAAAATTAAACCTATAATTTTGAAAAATTAGGTTTCAACCAACTTAAATATCATTTCAAAAATTTGCTAAATACTTTTAAAATTTAAATGTTATTTTATAAATAAAAATTAAATAAAAAATTAAAAAAGATAAATGAATATCTTTTTCAGATTTTAAATGTAATTTAAATAAATAAAATAACAAATTTAAAACTTAGCAAAATATCTTATATCTTTTTAAAATTACATGATTATAGTTATCTTATTTTAAATTTAAATAAGGTCAAATTATTTAAAAAAAATTTAAAATATTTAAAATCTGACCTTAAATTTAAAAATAAGATAAGATATAATCAAATTTAAAAAATAAGATAGATTATTAAGCAAATAAGATAGATACTAACTATTTTTAAATTCAAATTACACTAATATCTTGAATTAAATTTAAAAAATATTAAATTAATTCATAATGATAATTAGAATTGAATTAGGAATAGTAATAGTATAAATATAGAACTACACAAAAAATCGGAAGTTAATTCCATGAAAAAGCATGAAAAATCGAAGAAAAACGAAAAAATTGCGAGCTGTACGGACAGTTTTCGCGATCGCAGGAAAATTTTAACACAACTCTGATTTTTTCGAATCTTCAAAAAATCATAACTAATTCAAATTAAATCGAAATTGAGTTCTGTAAAAAAGTAACTTGCTTAATTTTTTCCATGCTATCCAATAAAAATAATTTTAGAAACAGATATTCAATTATTTTTAACGAAAATTCACAAACACCAATCAATCATCAAATAACACTCTATACAACATGATACCATCCAAAAACAAACAAACAATCGTTTTAAAGTCCAAATTTCATCCAAGTAAATCAATTACCATGGCTCTGATACCAGTTGTTAGAAATTATTTTACCAGGATCTTAGATCTACTCACAAGTATGTTGATTAACACCCTAAATCTGAACTTTCTAAAACGATGAAATAAACACATATAAAGTTTAAGAAACCTTACATTGGGTGCAGCGGAATAATATGACTCCTTCTGTTCAGATATCTAGCCCTTGATTCCTTTCTGTAGTAGAGCATTATCAATATCTGAACCTGAATCTCTTTCTCTGAATCTTTGATGCTGAAACTCCTTCTTGCTGAAAGTCTTTTTTCACGATCTTCCTCACTATGATTGAGGTATCACTTGCTGTGTGTGGACACTACTCTCACACTAAAATTTTCGAAATTGAAGAGGAAAGGAGAAAGAGAAGGGTCAGCCAAAGATAGGGAGAGAGAAGGCTCAGTTTTTTCTGAATCAGAAGTGTAGAAATTTTAAATGTAAATTTCCTGAAGCCTTCACTATCTATTTATAGCATTCCACTAGGGTTAGGTTTGAATTATTTGGCATTAAAATAATGAAAAAATCAGTTTAAATTTCCTACAAAAGTGGCTGGCCCTATACAAGTGGATTTGGGCCTCACTTTTTGCAATTTTGCAGTTTTATCTTTTCTGCATCTAATTTTCTCAAAAATGCCAATTTTCTAATTCAATCATTTAAATGCCAATTCTAACTATTTAATAACTATAAATAATTATTAAATAATACTGTCATTTATCATATTTATTAATTGAACCATACAAAGTATCATAATTAACAAATATGCCCCTAAAACTCTTTCTTTACAATTTCGCCCTTACTTAGTGAAAAAAATTCACAAATAGACATAGTCTAATTTGAGAATTATAATTGATTAATCATAACCAATTATATGAGTCTTACAAGCAATATTATCTCAACTAGTGTGGGGACCATGGGTCTATATAACCGAGCTTCCAATAAGTAGATCAAGAATTTATTACTAAAATTCACTAACTTATTAATTCTTCGTTGAATCCACGCATAGAACTTAGAATTGCACTCTCAGTTATATAGAATGCTCTATATGTTCCACCATATAGACACATCATTAGTTATCCATTGTTATAATCTTAATGTGATCAATGATCCTCTATATGAATGATCTACACTGTAAAGGGATTAAATTACCGTTACACCCTACAATGTATTTATTCCTTAAAACACTTGACCCCGTATAAATGATATTTCAGCTTATGTGAAATGAGTACTCCACCATTTATGTTCGTTTGGTCAAGCTCGAAGGAGATCATCCTTTGCTTACTATTCGCCAGATAGAAGCTATAGATTCCATGTTTATGCTAGCGTTCCCACTCAATTGCACTACCATGTTCCCAAAATGTACGTATCACCCTAACCTAAAAGTAGGCTTAACTAACAAATCAAAGAACACGAATAGCCTTTCAAGATTGAGCCTACTCATATCAGGATTAAGATCATTTGATCTAGGATCAACTATGCGATATTGACTTGGATAGATATTACGGTAAGTTTAATAAATCTAAGTCAAAGTTCAATATCGGTCCCTTCCGATGCATACTCCATGCATCCAAACTGAGCTTTACTTTAACCAATACTCTGGAAAGAACATAGCACTTCTCCAAATGCAAGTAAACTCTGTTGTAGATTATCATATCAGTAAAACCCTATGTCTGATAAATCTAGGAAACTTTATTCACATAGTCATGTTTACTTTCCAATGTGTTGACAGCACAATAAACAGGATCAAGTATGTGAAAAGGGTTTCAGATGAATTTATACATTATGTACATATAATCATGAAATAAATCATGTGAACCATGCAACATTAAATGTTATTTCTGATCTATATTAATAAGTAAATCTGATTATATTGAAATGAGTTTTATTTAGGGCATAAAACCCAACATCTATAACAGCTCCATGATTCTCAGCTTCTTGGAAGTAACTAGTCATCTGGAGAAGGTGATCACGAACGCTCTGATGAGATTTCATCTGTGCGTTGATGAAATTCTTGGTCGCTTCAAAGCGAGCTTGAATTGATGCCATCCCGAACAGTTCAGTTGGTTCATGATTTCTGCAGTTGTGAGAGTGTTAGAAAACCTTGTCTTCAAGGTGTCAACCATGTTAGATAGCATGAAGTATCGAGCTTTATTGTTGGCATTCTGCCAACGCTCGAACTTTTCTTTCACTGCCTTGGTTGCATTCTCATTTGGCTGCTCATGAGCCTCTTCAGTCAACAAAAATAGGGCATTCTCACCAATGAGAGCAATGTTAATGTTCTCTTTCCATTTGATAAAATTAGCTCCATTGAGCTTATTATCAGTCAACAGTGACACCATGGGGTTGGTCATTGTCATGTTGGATACTACAAATAACAATAAATATAAATCAAATAAGGTTTAACACAAAATCATATTCAGAAATTATTAGCACTTAGCAAGTAGGAATGACAAGCGAAAATACTAAAACATAAAATCCTAAATAATTTCCAAGCTTTTCAACAAACTGATATCAGTGTCCCGTTTAGGCGAGAGTCAAAGATACCATCCATTGAATAGAGTTATCAGCTCATCTAAAATGATAAACATTCTAGCAACCTTTTATTCGATCAAGATAAGAATCCAGTGTTGTCCCGTTTAGGCGAGAGTCAAGGTCATTCTATCTTATGAGCTTCCACCATTGTTTCATACTTTTGTAAGTCTTACTAATAGTCGCCACCATTAGGGTGATCTATACTAAAAATAAAACACGTACAAATAATACTTATCTTTCGAGATTCTACGGCGTTAAATTGCTAATGAACGTTCCTCCATTAGGGAGATTTACTCACTAAAACAAGAACTATGTAGAACAAACAATGGAGATCGAATGTCCTATAATAAAGGTCATTGTTTAAAGTGTATTTTCGTCTAATATTTATTTTAATCTATTTATTTTAAATATATATTTATTTGATTAAAATTTCCAATTTAAAATAAAATTCTAAATAAAAATTTTAATTTAATATTTATAAAATTATACTTAGATTGATCTGAAAATGAATTAAATTATTTCTATCTTAGTAATAATTTTCAATAAATATTTCGAAAATTATTCAATTTAGGTTGATCCAAAATTAATTTAAAAAATAATTTTCAACTCAAATTTAATTTTCTATAAATATATATTGCATAATTCGAAAATTAATGTATTTAAAATAAATACAATTTTCGAAAATGCTATAAAATAAAATAAATCCTGAAAAATTATTCTAATTTATGTTGGTCCAAAATTAATTAAAAAATTAATTTTCAACACAAATATGATTTTTCTATTTAATTAAATACTAAGAAAATTATCAAATATTTAAGTATCATGATTAAAAACAACTTAAATATTAATTTTCTATTTAATTAAATATAACTAGAAAAATACTTCAAGCAAACAGACAATAACTATCTAGATTTTCACTAACTAATTACTTTATTTTCTAATTATAATATATTTTAGTCTATTTATTTTAATTAATCATTAAATGAAAAATTTATTGATTTAAGTTGGTCTAAAATTAATTAAAATTATTAATTGTGAACTTTAATCTATTTTAAAAAAAAAATCAAAATTTTCTTCATTAAAAAAAATACAGTCTCGAATTTATATATAAAATGATTAATAAAATAAAATAAAATATATTTTGAAAATTATTCAAATTTAAGTTGTTCTGAAATTAAAATTTCTAACTTAAAATAATTTTCTATTTAATTAAATATTCTGAAAATAATAATATTTAAGTATCAAGAATGAAATCAACTTAAATATTTAATTTTCAATTTAATTAAATGTATTAAATATAAGAATCAAATAATCAAGTATAAAATAAACTTAATTATTAATTCTATTTTAATACTAGGAAAAATATTCTAATTTAAGTTGGTCCAAAATTAATTAATAAATAATTAGTTTTCAACTTAAAATATTTTCTTAATTAAATATTAGAAAATATAATTAGTTATTAGAAATTACTATCTAAAATATATCTCAATTAACTAAGTGTTTTTCTAAAATTAACTTTAAAATATTAAATGAAAAATGAATTTCATATATTTTAAACTTAATTATGTTGCTAATTCAATCTTTAATTAGGTTAGACTAATATAATTAACCTAATACAATTATTTAAATAAGTCAAATGGGCCTTCACAATTGGGGTGGTTCATGTGAGGGAGGACTAGGTTCAGTATGTCGTACCCACTACAAAGGCCCCCTAACTCTCATACAAGGCCCAAAGGAGAGGAATTTAACCATTAAATAAATAATTGTTATTAATTGAATAAGCTCAATTCTAATTGGGCCTAAATAAAATTACTTAAGTGAAATTTTATTTAGCAACCTACTCCATTTAATTAATAAAACTTAAATGGGCTTCCTATATGCATCTAAGCCTAAAAGCAAACATATAGGCTTACACAAGTCAAATGATTTGGATGGGCACTATCATGTTACTAGGTTTACACAGATGAAAGAAATTTCAAAATTTACATGTTATAAATTATTTATAAGATTTATTGACAATTGAACTATGATTAAAATCATATCATTGGATCTGTCAGCAAGTTAATCATAGCAATTTAGCTCAAATAAATAATAGGTTTGTAAAAAAAATTGAATAAATAAATAATCAAATAATCAAACAATACAAACCAAACAAGTAACAGATAACTGGAAAGTAGGCTAAGATATCTCTAATTTAAAATTTAAAATTTAAAATTTTAAATATATCTTAATGAGAATTGAAAATTAAGGTTGTTAGAGAATATTTGAACAAATTCAAAAAAACCTAACAAATCTCGTAAATATCCTAAATTCTAACTTAAATTCAAATATCTAACCCATTTTTCAAATTTCAAGTTTATTCAAAATTTAAATTAATTAAATTTCTAATAAGATAATATAATATAATATCTTGAATTTTAAAATTTAGATATTTCTAATATTACATTCTTAATCTTATAATTTAATAAATTAAATATTACAAAATAAACAATTTGAAAATTAAGATATTTCATGGTTAGAATATTACCTTTTTTATTAAAAAAATAAATTAAAATAAGTTTGAAAAATTTTACGGTTAGAAACCCTAAAATTCCTATTCAAACCTAAACTAACAAATTTTTCAAATTTTTATGTTATTTTTGCCAAAATTAATTTTTGATTAAAAAATATCTAATAAGATAAAATGTTAAAACTAACATTTATCAAATCTTATAATTTTAATTTAATAAAACATATTTCAAAAATAACAAATTTGAAAAAAAAAAAAAGATATGGTTAGCTAATTTTTTTTTTTTTTTGAAATTTAAACTAGATTATTTTTTTAAAAAAATATTTTAATGTAAAAATAAGATCATTCAAATTTCATTTTAAAAAAATTGTAATATCTGATCTTATAATTAAAATAAATAAAATACTCTAAAATTTTAAAATTAACCATAAGGCTATTTTTGTGAAAAATCAAATTTTTAAAATTGAAAGCCTACTAACATCTAAAACTAATTTTAATTAATTAAAAAATTAAAAAAATTAATTTTATTCTAATAATTAGATTTTTAATTGAAAATTTAGATTTAACACAAAATTCTACCAAAATTTTAATTTTGTTTCAATGAAAAATAATTTTTGAATCAAAAGATATGATGAAAACAAAAATTGGTGCAGAGGCGTATGCAACGCATACCCCTGCGCGCTCGGATGGAGGAGGTTAGACGAGGAACGAGGCTGCATGCAGCCTCAGATGCGGAGGAAACACGGTGTGAGCAGCTATTCAGACAGGATTGTGTCCGAGAAAACTCGGTCAACTCCTGTCTGAACATGCGTGCTGTCCGAGCGTCTGCGCGCGCACACGTGTGCACCCGATTCAAATATTTTCATCCAAATTTAAAAAATCATAACTAATAAATAAAAAATCTAAATTGGGTTCTTTAAAAGCCTAAATTCATTAGTTTTTTGTCTACTTTCCAGTAAAAATATTTCTAGAACGAAATAAATAATATTTTTACAATATATACAACGATTTCCAAACAATCATCAAATAAGGACATAAACCATCATCAAACCATCCAAATCAACACAAAACATCGTTTTAATTCATATTTCATGAAAGTAAATCATAACCATGGCTCTGAGGCTAGTTTTTGGAATTTGTTTTACCAGGATCTAGATTTACTACCATGTATGTTATTTAACATCCTAAATATGAATTTCTAAAACAACGTAAATAAACACATATAGAGTTTAAGAAACCTTACAGTGGGTGCATGAGAATAATAATGGCTCCTTACACTCAGATCTCTAACCCTTGTATTCTGTCTGTAGCAGGGTATCACCAAGATCTAAGCCCGAATATCCTTCTCTTGAATCTGGATTCTTCACAGCCTTACACACTATGATTGAGTACCACTTGA
Organism: Cannabis sativa; assembly: GCF_029168945.1. Lineage (NCBI taxonomy): Eukaryota > Viridiplantae > Streptophyta > Magnoliopsida > Rosales > Cannabaceae > Cannabis > Cannabis sativa. Next base: position 38,702,666 of record NC_083609.1, on the reverse strand, counting down.
TGTGTGTGGACAATTACTCTATCACTAAAGGGTATGAAAATATGAAGAGAGGAAAAGAGGTGATTGGTTCAAAAATAGCAAGGAGGATGGCTTAGGAAATTTTGACTGATAGATTGAATTTCATCATATTTAAGTGTGAGCCATCACTATCTATTTTTAGGCAACCACCTAGGTTTAGGTTAGAATTTATTAGGCATTAAATATTGAAAAAATTAAATAGAAATTCCCTCATAAGTGGCCGACCATAGGATGTGGGCCCCACTTTGGAATTTTGTCATTTTTCAACAATTTTTCCTTATTTTCTCAAAAATGTCATTTCTCCAATTTTAATGTAAAGCCCGCTTAGTTAATTTGGAAATTAGCAGTTATTTATGTTAATCAGGAAATTATTTATAGCTATTTAAATAATTTATCATGGATATTTATGGAATTCAGATATGCATATTATGTCATCAGCAGTTTTTATATTTCGCATTTCCGGTGTCCGGTATTTTGGAACGCGGTGTTTGGCTCAGTAGAAATCACAACTTAGTATGTTAGTATTTTGGGGACGGGTTTTAGACATTGGGAATGTCAGGAATGGCCGGGAATTTAGAATGTCCCAAAAATACCCCTTTAGTATGATTTTAGTGATTTTTTGGTGGAGGGGCAAAATGGTCTTTTTGCCCCATTAGTGTTTTGTTTTATGTGATTTATTAATTGGAAAATTAAGTATTTATTTTATTAAATATTGGCTGAAATGAGTTTAATTAAATGGTTTTATTAGGTTGGTATTAAATGACTTTTCTTTTATTTTACAACACTTAGAAAATTTCCAAAAAAGTTTCAAACTCTCTCTTTCTTTCTCTTCCATTTCTACCAGCCTTGAGCTTTAGGAGAAGGTGTTTTTCCTTTGATTTTGGCTGGTTATTCTTCATCCTTTAAGGTCTTTTGCAACTAGGTTGGTTCATGTCTCTTTCCCTCTTTAAATTCTTGAAGAAAATGTGTGTAAATGTGAATTGCATGTTGGATTTTTATGTTGTTGTTGCTGCTGTAATCTAGTGATTATTTTGTGTTTAAGCATGATGAGTTTAGGGTTGTTTTGATGCTTGATTACTAGGTTGAGCAAGCTAGAAGTGAATATGTGAAAATATGTGATTTTGAGAAGAAAATGCCATGTTTAGTTTCTGTGAATTCTTTGGAGGTTGTTGTTTGTTTTCAGAGGTTATATTATGCTAGTTTAGGTTGATTTTAGTTGGTTTGCATGCTTGTTTTGTGGTTTTGCTCAAGCTTGAGTTTGGAACTCAAAGCTTGAGCTCCAATGGTGAAATTTGCTTGTGGGGTTTCTGGGTAGGTTTGAGGCCTTGGTTTGGTCATTTGGGACCTATGTAGGAGGTCTGGAAAGTTTGGGACCATTTGGATTCGAATTGGTCGAGATATGGGAATTTTTGGTTGTACGGCTTCGAGAGAACCGATTCGTTGTGCATCCATCTCGGATGGGGTTCGTATTTTTCCCAGATGGGTTGGCAACCGACTTCCGGATGGGGGATTTTTCAGAACCCTAGTTTTCCTCGTTTTTGGGTTTTTAGGGGTATTGCCATGCTTTTTATCGATAGGGAAACTTTTAGTTTCGAGTTTTAGTCCCCGGGAAGTGATTTAGCGTGTCACTTATAGCGTTGTGGTTTTTATGGTTTAGGAGCCAGTAATCCGCCGTTCAGCTCAGTCGAGTTGGCCACTTTGAAATCGGAATCCGGGTAAGATTAGTATAACGAGTATGCATATGTAGTTTACATGTTTAGCGTGCATGTAGGAAGCCCTGTTAGTTTACATTAGATATGTATTTAGGCTTCGAACCACCCAACCCCGTCACGTCGGTACAGCCGGAGTATGACAATGACCGGAGTATGGCCAGGTTCGGACCGATCAGTCGACACCGGTTGGTGGTTCGGTGCCATTGACCTATCCCGTCGGTACAGGCCGGAGTATGACCAAGAATGAGTATGGACCGGTTCGGCCGATCGTGAGGATACTTGTCAATAGTACGTCCACCCAACGTTCAAAACTCGCACCATGTTGGACATGGCAAGAAGTGCTCGCACCATGTCGGACATGGCGATGGCGGGACTCAAGATCGTGTTGGACACGGCATGGGTTTTATGTATGATATTATTATGCTTTTCTTGCCGAGTCCGTCGACCCGCGCTTACGTTGCATGTGTAGGTAAAGGCAAGGCGATTCTTGATGGACCGTGAGCGAGCTTATGGGATTGTACATGTCGGGGGCGGTTAGGCACTGAGCGTACGATCCTCGGGACAGGCGAAGTGAGATTTTGTAACGGTCGTTAGATGACCTTATTTTGATGTAAAAGTTGAATAGTAAAAACGTTTGTAAATATTTTTATAAATCGGGATCCCGAGACTATTTGGTAAAATGGTTTATAAGTTTAATGAAAAAGCAAAATTTTAATTAATCACGTTTTTCCATAAACCTCGTTGATTAGCAACGAGTCGCACAAAGACGTTTAAAACTCACGTAATACGCCTAAGTTAGTTAGGGTGTTACAATTTGGTATCGAGAGCCGCTGTGTTGTCTTCCGAAGATCGTCACGACATGTACAATCATCATCGGCGGTTAGCTCGGTTCACGGTTCAAAGTAAGCCTTTATTGCTTTAGTAGTTTATTTTATTCGCTATGAAAAAAGAAAAGCCCGTTAGGAAGCATGTTAGTAGCTTTGACAGTAGAATAGGCGCATGTTTCATTTCTAATTTCCAAATTAAGCGGCATTAGTAAGCTCGCCTTGAATACGACCCGATATGCCAACTCTTGGTTTCGCAGGGCGGTTAACTAGATGGACGCCAAAGGGCGGACTACCGGGAGTCGAGGCAACTCGGTGGGGTCGAATCGGGAGAGGGAGCTCGGTTTCCCCCACTGCTAGGGGCCGAGGTAGAGGTCCCCGAGGCGGGGCTCGTGGTCGGGGTGATGAGAACCCGCCACAGGGCTGCCCCGAGCTCCCCGATCGGGGGAGCCCCGAACCCGGGAGTTGCGGTTTGCGGAGATGCAAGCCGGGATCGAAGAGCAAGACCTCGAGATTCGAGGTTGAGACGGCCAGGTGCTCTGCCCGGTTCCGGTACCGGTAGTTCCGGCGGCACCGCCCTGCGCCCGAGGGCCGAGATGGTAGTGGCGGCCCACCGATTGGAACCTTTATATGAGCGGTTCGAAGCAAGCACCTCCGTATTCACGGGAGGTCCGTATGTGTCGAAAGCCGAGCGAGTGGCTTACGGTGATCACCGGAATCGAACTTTATGGGTGTTACGGCAACGATGCAGTGGTGTGCGCCACATTTCGCCTGGGAGGATGCCCCGGTATGGTGGGACATGGTGTCTCGCATTCATGATGTCACCACCATGACTTGGGAGAGGTTCCGGGGAACTCTTCAACGCGAAGTACTACAACGAGGCGGTTAGAAGCGCCAAGAGAAAGGAATTCGTTCACACGACCCAAACAGGAGAACATGAGTGTCACCGAGTATACAACTCGCCTGTGGGTTGGCGAGGTTAGCCTCGGGAATTGTGCCGACCGACTTCGGCAGAAGGAGAAGTATCCGGACGGGTTGCATCCCGAGATCGGGCATGACCGATGATTACCACCGACGACGGCACCACCTACGCTCGGATGGTGGAGAAGGCACTTGCGAGCCGAGGGCGCAAGTGGGGTGCATGTCGAGTCGGCTAGATTACTCGGTTGGTGGCGGAGCTCCTACCCCTCCCGCATCGCTTCGGCGGGGAGTAGTGGTTCGGCCATTGATCGAGGAAGAGGGCACCCATCGGCTTCCGGCGGCTCGAGTCGAACAAAAAGGTTCGGGGGAACCGAACGAGGAGGGAGTCGTCCTGGTGGTAATGAGACTCGCTTCTCCTATCCCGAGTGCCCTAGCTGCAAGAGGCACCATCGGGGAGAGTGCCAGGGGCAGGGATGCTTTCATTGTGGCATGCCCGGGCACTTCAAGAGGGAATGTCCCCGGCCCGCCGTAGGCACCGAGAGCTCCGGCGATGCCCACTCCGGCCCGGTATTCGCGATCACGCAGCCGATGCGGATGCCGGCCCCATCAGTTGTTACAGGTCAGATTCTTCTTAACGACTCGTTTTATTCAGTGCTGTTTGATTCTGGGGCTACACGTTCTTATGTGGCGGCCGAGTCTTTAGTAAGTTGGGTAGACCCTTTGATAGATATGAGTCGGGGTTTGGAACCCCGTTGCACAGCGGAGAATTGGTTATCTCCAATAGGTGGATTAGGTCTATGCGTCGGGATAGATGGTAGAGAGTTGAGCGCTGATCTGATAGAGATGAGCTTAGTCGAATTTGATATTATTTTAGGAATGGATTTCCTATCTAAATATTCGGCGAGCATTGATTGCAAGAGGAAGATGGTGGTCTTCCAACCAGAAAGTGAAGAACCGTTCGTATTTGTGGGTTCGGTTCAGGGATCTCGGATCCCGGTGATCTCGGCTATGTCAGCGAGAGAATTATTGCATGGTGGGTGCTTAGGGTTTCTGGCCGTGGTGGTGGACACCACTCGGCCAGACACCATTCGACCAGAGGACATCAGCGTGGTTCGGGAATTTTTGGACGTTTTTCCCGAAGAACTTCCAGGGTTACCACCTCATCGGGAGATCGACTTTGTGATTGACTTGGCACCAGGGGTGGATCCCGGTTTCCAAAGCCCCGTATAGGATGGCTCCAAACTTAAGGAATTGAAGATTCGGCTGGGGTTGCTTGACATAGGGTTCATTCGGCCCAGTGTATCACCTTGGGGAGCCCCGGTTTTGTTCGTGAAGAAGAAGGATGGATCGATGAGGATGTGCATCGACTACAGAGAGTTGAACAAGCTGACGGTGAAGAATAAATATCCATTACCTAGGATCGATGACTTGTTCGATCAGCTTCAGGGGAAGACGGTCTTCTCTAAGATTGATCTCCGTTCGGGTTATCATCAGTTGAGGATCCGAGAGGAGGACATTCCAAAGACGGCTTTCCGTACTAGGTATGGACACTACGAGTTCCTGGTTATGTCATTTGGACTAACCAATGCTCCTGCAGCATTCATGGACCTGATGAATAGAGTATTCAAGGATTTCCTCGATATCTGTGTAATTGTGTTTATCGACGACATCCTCGTGTACTCTCAGTCAGAAGAGGAGCATGAGTTACATCTTCAGATGGTACTGCAACGACTTCGAGAACATAGACTCTACGCCAAGTTCAAGAAATGTGAGTTCTGGTTGTCTCAGGTGTCCTTCCTAGGGCACATTGTGAGTAAAGATGGGATTAAGGTGGATCCCGGGAAGATTGAATCCGTCAGGGATTGACCGAGACCGAAGACGATGTGAGATCGAAGCTTCTTGGGGTTAGCTGGGTACTATCGTAGGTTCGTGGAGGGGTTCTCCAAAATTTCAATGCCCCTAACCGAGCTTACAAAGAAGAATCAGCGATTTATCTCGACGTATAAATGCTAAGCTAGTTTTCGTGAGCCGAAATGTAGATTGATTACGCTCCGGTACTAGCTTTGCCTTCGGACGAAGAGAAGTTCGTGGTCTATTGTGACGCATCCAAACAGGGTTTGGGGTGCGTATTGATGCAAGCCGACGGTTATCGCTTATGCCTCCCGTCGGTTAAAGGACTATGAACAAGCCGATACCCGGACTCATGATTTAGAATTGGCCGCAGTGGTTTTGCACTGAAGATTTGGCGGCATTACTTGTATGGTGAGAAGTGCGAGATCTATACCGACCATAAAAGTCTCAAGTATTTCTTTACTCAGAAAGATTTGAACATGAGACAGAGGCGTTGGTTGGAGTTAGTGAAGGATTATGATTGCGAGATCCTCTATCATCCCGGAAAAGCCAATGTAGTGGCCGATGCCCTGAGTAGAAAGGGGCCGGGCGAGCTAGCATGGTTCGGATCTCACCTCGGCCTAGCAGAGGATATGGTCGTGTCCAAGATTGAGTTTGTGGTAGGTCACCTACACAACTTAACGCGCAATCCGATCCGTTAGAAAGAATAAAAGTTGCTCGACGACGCATCCGGAGTTAGTGAAGATCCGAGATGAGGCATTGGGCCGGTCAAGCCAAGGACTTTTCGGTGTCGTATAGTGGGATGCTTTTGTATAAAGCCGGGGTTTGTGTCCCGAACGGTGGACTCGAGGAACGAGATATTTGAGGAGGCTCATTCTACTCCATATTCTCTGCATCCCGGCACCACCAAGATGTACCAAGACTTGAAACCGTACTTCTGGTGGAACGGTATGAAGAAGAATTTGGTAGAATTCGTATCGAGATGCCTCACATGTCAGCAGATCAAGGGGCCGAACATCGGAGACCGACGGGGTTGTTGCAGCCTCTAACCCTACCAGAATGGAAATGGGAGGACATTACTATGGATTTTGTGGTCGGGTTACCTAGGACCACGGGTATGTATGATTCCATCTGGGTAGTGGTGGACCGATTTACGAAATCTGCTCATTTTCTGCCGGTCAGAACAACGTTTACAGTGGATCGATGGCGAGAATTATATGTCGGGGAGATAGTGAGACTTCACGGGTACCGAAGTCTATAGTTTCGGACAGGATCCGAAATTCACCTCCAAATTTTGGCAAAGTTTGCACGGGCAATGGGTACAAAGCTAAAATTCGGTACGACATTCCATCCTCGTACGGATGGTCGGTCCGGAAAGGACAATTCGGATATTGGAGGACATGCGAGAGCCCGTGTTATGGACTTTGAGGGTTCATGGAATAAATACCTACCGTTAGTAGAGTTCTCATATAACAACATTAGCACAGAGTACGATAGGGATGGCACCCTATGAACTGTTGTACGGTAGGAAATGTAGATCCCCTATCCACTGGGATGAGACAGGGGAGAGGAAATACCTTGGTCCAGAATCAGTTCAACGGACCAATGAGGCAATAGAGAAGATTAAAGCTAGAATGCTTGCCTCCCGAGTGCATGCAAGAGTTACGCGGTCCGAAACGTCGAGATGTTGAGTTCCGAGTAGGGGACCATGTGTTTTTGCGAGTATCTCCGATGAAGGGGATTAAACGTTTCGGGAAAAGAGGCAAGTTATGCCCTAGATTTACAGGACCTTTCGAGATTCTCGAGAAGATAGGTCAAGTGGCATATCGGTTAGCATTGCCTCCAAACTTTATCGGCGGTGCACAACGTATTTCATGTCTCAATGTTGAGAAAATACGTTTCGAACCCCTCTCATATAATCGCTTGAGAGCCTTCGGCTTCGCCGGATATGTCTTATGAAGAACAAGGCAAACATCTTGGATAGAAAGGATAAAGTCCTTCGGAATAAGACCATAGCGTTGGTCAAGGTTCTCCGGAGAAACAAGAAGGTGGAAGAAGCCACTGGGAGCTAGAATCGGATATGCGAGCTCAATATCCGAGTTATTCGAGGTTAGATTTCGGGGGACGAAATCCTTTTAAAGGGGGATAGTTGTAAAGCCCGCTTAGTTAATTTGGAAATTAGCAGTTATTTATGTTAATCAGGAAATTATTTATAGCTATTTAAATAATTTATCATGGATATTTATGGAATTCAGATATGCATATTATGTCATCGGCGGTTTTATATTTCGCATTTCCGTGTCCGTATTTTGGAACGCGGTGTTTGGCTCAGTAGAAATCACAACTTAGTATGTTAGTATTTTGGGGACGGGTTTCAGACATTGGGAATGTCAGGAATGGCCGGGAATTTAGAATGTCCCAAAAATACCCCTTTAGTATGATTTTAGTGATTTTTTGGTGGAGGGGCAAAATGGTCTTTTTGCCCCATTAGTGTTTTGTTTTATGTGATTTATTAATTGGAAAATTAAGTATTTATTTTATTAAATATTGGCTGAAATGAGTTTAATTAAATGGTTTTATTAGGTTGGTATTAAATGACTTTTCTTTTATTTTACAACACTTAGAAAATTTCCAAAAAAGTTTCAAACTCTCTCTTTCTTTCTCTTCCATTTTCTTACCAGCCTTGAGCAAATTAGGAGAAGGTGTTTTTCCTTTGATTTTGGCTGGTTATTCTTCATCCTTTAAGGTCTTTTGCAACTAGGTTGGTTCATGTCTCTTTCCCTCTTTAAATTCTTGAAGAAAATGTGTGTAAATGTGAATTGCATGTTGGATTTTTATGTTGTTGTTCTTTGCTGTAATCTAGTGATTATTTTGTGTTTAAGCATGATGAGTTTAGGGTTGTTTTGATGCTTGATTACTAGGTTGAGCAAGCTAGAAGTGAATATGTGAAAATATGTGATTTTGAGAAGAAAATGCCATGTTTAGTTTCTGTGAATTGCTGGAGGTTGTTGTTTGTTTTCAGAGGTTATATTATGCTAGTTTAGGTTGATTTTAGTTGGTTTGCATGCTTGTTTTGTGGTTTTGCTCAAGCTTGAGTTTGGAACTCAAAGCTTGAGCTCCAATGGTGAAATTTGCTTGTGGGGTTTCTGGGTAGGTTTGAGGCCTTGGTTTGGTCATTTGGGACCTATGTAGGAGGTCTGGAAAGTTTGGGACCATTTGGATTCGAATTGGTCGAGATATGGGAATTTTTGGTTCTTTGCGAGGAACCCGGAATCTCGTTGTGCATCCGGAGCCTCGGATGGGGTTCGATTTTCCCGTAACCGGAATTCGGGGTTGGGCAACCTGGACTTCCTGGATGGGGGATTTTTCGTAACCCTAGTTTTCCTCGTTTTTGGGTTTTTAGGGGTATTGCCATGCTTTTTATCGATAGGGAAACTTTTAGTTTCGAGTTTTAGTCCCCGGGAAGTGATTTAGCGTGTCACTTATAGCGTTGTGGTTTTTATGGTTTAGGAGCCGATGGGTCCGCCGTTCGGCTTCGGGATTCCAATGTTGACCCAAGACACCCGAAATCGGAATCCGTAAGATTAGTATAACAAGTATGCATATGTAGTTTACATGTTTAGCGTGCATGTAGGAAGCCTGTTAGTTTACATTAGATATGTATTTAGGCTTCGAACCACCCAACTCTGTCACGTCGGTACGGTGGAGTATGACCAATGGAGTATGGACCGGTTCGACCGATCGGGCCGACACCGGTTGGTGGTTCGGTGCTATTGACCTATCCCGTCGGTACAGCTCGGGAGTATGACCAAGCCGGAGTATGACCGGTTCGACCGATCGTGGAGGATACTTGTCAATAGTACCGTCCCCTGAACGTTCAAAACTCAGTACCATGTTGGACATGGCAGTAGTGCTCAGTACCATGTTGGACATGGCAGTAGCGGGACTCAGTATCGTGTTGGACACGACAGTCAGTTTTATGTATGATATTATTATGCTTTTCTTGCTGAGTCTGTCGACTCACAGTTTACGTTGCATGTGTAGGTAAAGGCAAGCAGTCTTGATGGACCGTGAGCTAGCTTATGGGATTGTACATGTCGGGGCGGTTGCTAGGCTCGGAGCGTACGATCCTCGGGATGCCAGGCTGAGATTTTTTGTAACGGTCGTTAGATGACCTTATTTTGATGTAAAAGTTGAATAGTAAAAACGTTTGTAAATATTTTTATAAATCGGGATCCCGAGACTATTTGGTAAAATGGTTTATAAGTTTAATGAAAAAGCAAAATTTTAATTAATCACGTTTTTCCATAAACCTCGTTGATTAGCAACGAGCTGCACAGTACGTTTAAAACTCACGTAATACGCCTAAGTTAGTTAGGGTGTTACATTTAACCACTTAAATGCCAAAACTATTTATTTAATAATTAAAATTAATTATCAAATAAAATTATCATTTAATATATTTATTAATTACACTTAATAAAGTCTCTTAATTAATAAATAAACCCTAGAATCTTTTTTTTTAACAATTAAGCCCTCGCTTAGTGAAAATTCATAAACTAGACGTAGTCTAATTTTAGAATTATAATTGATTAATTAAAATAAATTATCTGAGTCTTACAAGCAGTATGGTCTCAACTAGTATGGGGATCATGGGCCTATACAACCGAGCTTCCAATAAGCAGAACTAGAATTTACCAAGTAAATTCCCTGACTTATTTATTCCTTATTGCATCCACCATAGAACTTTGAATTGCACTCTCAGTGATATAGAACGCTCTATATGCTCCACGATATAGATACGCTATAAACATTTAACCATCGTTCTAATCTCAATAATCAAAGATCCTCTATAGATGATTTACACCGAGTAGGAATAAATTTACCGTTTTACCCCTCAAAGTATTTTATCCTTAAAACACTTAGCTTCCTATAAATTATATTTTAGTGAGCTAATATAATCACTGAAACAAGAGCTCTTCCATTTATCTCTATTAAGCCAAGCTCAAAAGAGATTATTGTTTCACTTCTATGTCCAGATAGAAGCTCTAGATTCCATATCTATGTTTAGCGCTCCCACTCAATTGTACTATCTGTTGGGTTTTATGCCCTAAATAAAACTCTATTTCAATGTAATCCAGATTATTCAATATCAATAAAGTAACAGAAGTATTTTTCATTCATTTGTGTATGTTTTGGTTCACTTAATCAATTGTTTGTCTATTTGATTTATAAATTCATCCAAACCCCTTTTCACATACTTGATCATGTTTATTGTGTTGTCAACACAGTGGAAAGTAAACATGACTATGTGAATAAAGTATTCCTAGATTTATCAGAACACTGGGTTTTACTGATATGACAATCTACAACAGAGTTTACTTGCATTTAGAGAAATGCTATGTTCTTTCCAAAACATTGGTTAAAGTAAAGCTCAGGTTGGATGCATGGAGTATGCATTGGAATGGACCGATATTGAACTTTGAAATAGATTTATAAAACTTACCGTAAATATCTATTCAATTCAATATCACTAAGTTGATCCTAGATCACATGATCGAAATCCTGATATGGTTATGCTCAATCTCAAGAGTGTTATTCGTGTTCTTTGATTTGTTAGTTAAGCCTACTTTTGGGTCAGGGTAATACATACATTTTGGGAACACGGTAGTGCGATTGAGTGGGAGCGCTAACATAAATATGGAATCTATAGCTTCTATCTGGCGAATAGTAGGCAAAGGGTGATTTCCTTCGAGCTTAACCAAACAAGATAAATGATTGAGTACTCATTTCACTTAGTTGAAATATCATTTATACAGGGTTAAGTGTTTTAAGGATAAAATACATTGTAGGGTGTTACGGTAATTTAGTCCCTTTACAGTGTAAATCATCCATATAGAGGATCATTGATCACATTAGGATTATAACAATGGATAACTTATGATGTGTCTATATGGTGGAACATATAGAGCGTTTTATGTACTGAGAGTGCAATTCTAAGTTCTATGCGTGGATTCAACGAAGAATTAATAAGTCAGTGAATTTAAGTAGTAAATTCTAGATCTGCTTATTGGAAGCTCGGATATATAGACCCACGGTCCCCCCACTAGTTGAGATAATATTACTTGTAAGACTCATTTAATTGATTTTCATTAATCAATTATAATTCTCAAGATAGACTGTGTCTGTTTGAGAATTTATCACTTATTAAGGGCAAAACAGTAAATAGAGATTTTGAAGGGCATATTTATTAATTAAGAAACTTTAATTAGTTTTATTATTAATAAAATAAATGAAAATAAATTATTTGATAAATAATTTTAATTATTAAATAATTAGATTTGACATTTTATGTGGTTGAACAAAGGAATTGGCAGTTTTTGACAAAACAGGAAACTATCAATGTAGGAAAAGAAAATTTGGAAAAATGGCAAGCCTTGTTTCCACAATGCCTAGGCCGGCCACTTAAGCTTCCTTTTCTCATTGATTTTTTCAATTTTAAATGTCAATTAATTCAACCATAGCCCTGGGTGGTCTTCTATAAATAGAAGGCAAAGGCTTCAGTTTTGCATACACATTATTCTGACAGAATTTTCTCACTCAAAACTCTCTCTGAGCCGCCACCCTCTCTCTCTCTCTCTATTCCTTCACTGTTTCGTAATCTATAAGTGTTAGAGTAGTGCCCACACACATCAAGTAATACCTCAATCATAGTGAGAAAGGCTGTGTAGAATTCAGAAACAACAAAGAAGGACTATCGGGCTCAGATCTTGATTATACTCTGCTACAGAAAGGAATCAAGGGTTAGAGATCTGAGTGGGAGGAGACATATATTCCGCTGCACCCAATGTAAGATTTCTGATACTTTTATGTGTTTAATTTTCCATCATTTCAGAAGTTCATATTTAGGTTGTTAAATCAACATACTTGTGAGTAGATCTAAGTTTCTGGTAAAATATTTCCAACACTATCATGTTCCCAAAATGTACGTATCACCTTGACCAAAAAGTTTGCTTAACTAACAAATCAAAGAACATGAATAGCACTCTTGAGATTGAACCTAATCACGTCAGGATTAAGACCTTTTAATCTAAGATCAACTAGTGATATTGACTTAGAAAGATACAATGGTAAGATTATAATATCTTTAGCAAGATCAATATCGGTCCCAGTCCAATGTATACTCCATACATCCGAAAACTAGCAATCTTTGACAATGTTTTGGAAAGAACATAACAATTATCCAAGGTGTAAGTATACTTTATCGTTGATTATCACATCAGTGTAAATCCAGTGCACTGATGAATCAGGGACATTATCTTTTGAAGCATATAATCACAATCACATTCCACTGTGTTGACTTCACTGTAATTGTGAATAACTATATGTCTTCTGGACTTAACAGATTTTGTATATATTAAACCATATACATGGAAACTACATGTAAACATAAATGACTTCTAGTCTTATATTGATAACAAATCAGATTAGATTGAAATGGGTTTTATTTAGGGCATAAAATCCCAACACACCCAACATTCTTTTACTCATGTAATAAACCTTGTATTGGACCTTATCTTCCTTTTGCATAAGTACAGCAATAATGGCGTGGTTAGACAATGCCAAGTATAAAAGCAAATCCTCTCCTTCCATGAGCTTTAACAAAATAGGAGCTTGCGTCAAATACTCCTTCAGCTTCTAGAAAGCGGTCTTGCACTCCTCGGTCCACACAAACTTCTAGTTGCCTCATAACATTGAAAAATGGAACACATTTGTCTGTAGATTTTGAGATGAACCGAGTGAGAGTGGCTATTCGCCCAGCAACACTTTGGACGTCTTTATGTTTTTTGAGAGAAGGCATGTCAATAAAGGCCTTGATCTTTTTGGGATTGGCTTTGATTTCCTGGGAGCTTACAATGTACCCTAAGAACTTCCTAGAGGAGACCCTGAAGGTACATTCTTTGGGATTCAGCTTCATCTCGTACTTTCTTATTACCAAAAAGGCTTCTTCAAGATCTTCACCATGCTCTTCAAAGGTTTAGGATTTTACTAGCATATTGTCTACATACACCTCCTATTGGATTTTGTGCCCTAAATAAAACCCATTACAATCTGATTAGTTATGAATTTAGAATTTTGAAGTGATTTATGTTAACATGTATTTTACATGTTTATGGTTTAATATATATATTTAATATATGCACAAAATCAGTTAAATCCAGAACATATATTCATTCACAATTACAGTATTGTCAATGCAGTGGAATGTGATTGTGATTATATGATTAAAAAGACTTAGTCCCTGTTCATCAGTGTTTTGGATTTACACTAATGTGATAATCAGCGATGAAGTATTGGAAAAGTATACTAGTTTCGAATGAATGGAGTGTACATTGGACTGGACTGATATTGTACTTAGATAAGATATTATAAACTTACTGTTGTATCTTTCCAAGTCAATATCAGAAGTTGATCTTAGATTAAGAGAATTTAAATCCTGATATGCTTAGGCTCAATCTCAGGAGTGTTATTCATGTTCTTTGATTTATTAGTTAAGCCTACTTTTGGGTCAGGGTGATACGTATATTTTGGGAACATGATAGCATAACTGAGTGGGGGTGCTGAACATAAATATGGAATCTATAGCTTCTACTGGTGTATAGAAGTCAAATGATGATTCCCTTCGAGCTTAGTTAAATAGAAGTAAATGGATGAGCTCTTGTTTCAGTGACTGTATATTAGATCACTAAAACATCATTTACCGGTAACTAAGTGTTTTAAGGGGCAAAATACATTGAGGGGTGTAAACGTTAAATTTGTCCCATCTCGATGTAAATCATCTATATAGAGGATCTTTTAATCACATTAAGATTATAACAATGGTTAACTGAGATAGCATATGTATATCGTGAAACATATAGTATGCTCTATATAAGTCTGAGAGTGCAATTTCAAGTTCTAAGAGTGGATTCAATAAGGAATTAATAAGTTAGGGATTTACTTGGTAAATCGGTTCAACTTATTGGAAGCTCGACAATATAGATCCATGGTCCCCATTCTAGTTGAGACTATACTGTTTGTAAGACTGTATAATTGATTCATGATTAATCAATTATAATTCTAAAAGTTAGACTATGTCTAATTTGTGAATTCTCACTGTTTAAGGATGAAATTGTAAATAAAAGGGTTTTTAGGTTTAATTATTAATTAAGAGACTTTGTATGTCTAATTAATAATTATATTAAATGACAATATTATTTAACAATCTATTTTAGTTATTAAATAATTAGTTTTGGCATTTAAATTGTTAGAATTGGAAAAGTGGCATTTTTGGAGAAATAGAAATAAAATTGAGGAAACTGCAGAATTCAAGTGAGGCCCATATTACACCATGGTCGGCCACCTCTTTGCATGTTTCCCAATTATTAATTTCAATTTTAATTGCCATGTAATTTCTAATAAAAGCCTAGCAATAATAGGAAAGTGGTGGATCACACTAAATAAGGCAGTTAATCAATTACACAGTAAAAGAGGAAACTGTTTACTTGGAAAGTTAAGCTCTTCCCTTTTCCTATATAAAGCCGCCCCCTCTCTACTCTTGGTATGCTTTTGAATGCTTTGATATTCATGCCATATTGTATCACACGAAATCAAGAGAGAAAAAGAGAGAAAATTTCGAATTCCTTGTGAGAGAGAAGTGCCCACACACAGCATACAGTACCTCAATCATAGATTGGAAGACTGTGAAGGATCACATCCAACTGAAGGACATTCGGGCTCAGATCTTGATTATACTCTACAACAGACAGGAATCAAGGGTTAGAGATCTGAGTGGAAGGAGACACTTAATTCCGCTGCCATCACTGTAAGGTTTGTTAACTTTTATGTGTTTTTGTTTATCGTTTTAGAAGTTCATATTTTGGTTGTTAAATCAACATACTTGTGAGTAGATCTAAGATCTTGGTAAAATATAATTCCAACACATCCATGTTCCTCCCTAATTTATTTTTGAACATCCAATTTACAATTTGCTAGTATGTAGCCAAATGACATCACTTTATAGCAGTCTAAAAGCTAGTATGTTCCTCATCTGTGATATGCATCTTGATTTGGTTGTACCCAGAGTAGGCATCCATGAAGTTGAGCAACTTGTACCCGAACATGGCATCTACCATTTGATCGATTCGTAGAAGCGGCAAAATAATCTTTTTGGGCAGGCCTTGTTCAGGTCTATAAATTCTATACACATCCTCCACAAGTCTGACCCATCTAGAAACTCTTCTCGGATAGTTTTTATATCCATTAAGTCTTCTGTCCAAGAGAATATTAACACGAGAACTCTAGAGACTCATTTCCTGAATGCAAACTTGAACAAAATATTAATGGAGCTTCCGTTATCCACG
Organism: Cannabis sativa; assembly: GCF_029168945.1. Lineage (NCBI taxonomy): Eukaryota > Viridiplantae > Streptophyta > Magnoliopsida > Rosales > Cannabaceae > Cannabis > Cannabis sativa. The sequence continues at coordinate 38,686,937 of NC_083609.1, read as the reverse complement.
AGAACTCGAGAGACTCATTTGTTGGCGATCTGCACATCAATCACCAAAGGATCATTATGGGGGAAGCGCACATTTTTGGTGTTGTCCTTTGTGAAGGTAATTGGCAAGTTCATCATCTTGGGATGCTGGGCAGGAGATTGTACCAGTGTGCATACTTCCCCCTCTTATACTTCCCTCAGGTATCTTTTTTGTGCATTGCGAGTAGTTTCAGCAAGATGGGGTCCACCGGAGATTGTTGCGACATGTTCATCCATAGGTTGTAGAGTAAGTGTTGAAGGATAAAGGGTTCCCGATCTCGGGCAAGTAATGCCACCCTAATTAGAGCTAGTAGCGCCAAAAGGGCAGGTAACGATGTTCGTAGAGCTTGAGAGCGTCCAACCCCCTACAGAGGATTTATAGCGCTCTGTTGTCCCAGGGCTATCATGTGCCCATAAGCCATCCCCAGTTCAGGATAAATAATTGGGATATGGACCAACTACCCCAAGTGTCTCTTGGAAATTGGGTGCAGCGGAATAAAATGTCTCATTCCGTTCAGATCTCTAACCCTTGTATCCTTTCTGTCGCAGAGTATTATCAAGATCTGAACCTGGATATCTTTCTCTCCTTCTTTAGTGCTGAAACTCCTTCTTGTTGAATGTCTTTCTTCACGATCTTCCTCACTATGATTGAGGTATCACTTACCGTGTGTGGGCACTACTCTAATCACTAAGTGGTTCGAAATTTCAAGGAAGAAGAAGAGCAAGGAGTGGCGGCTAGGGTTTAGAAAGAGAAGGCTCAGGTTTTTCTCTGAAGGAAAGTGTGAAAGTTAAGTGTAAATTTCCTGAAGCCTTCACTATCTATTTATAGCATTCCACTAGGGTTAGGTTTGAATTATTTGGCATTAAAATAATGTAAATATCAGATAATAAACCCTATAAAAGTGGCCGGCCTAGGCAATATGGATTTGGGCCTCACTTTTTGCAATTTTGAAGTTTTATCATTTCTGCATCTCATTTTCTCAAAAACGCCAATTTTCAAATTCAACCTTTTAAATGCCAATTCTAACTATTTAATAACTATAAATAATTATTAAATAATATTGTCATTTATCATATTTATTAATTGAATCATACAAAGTACCATAATTAACAAATATGCCCCTAAAACTCTTTCTTTACAATTTCGCCTTTACTTAGTGAAAAATTCACAAATAGACATAGTCTAATTTGAGAATTATAATTGATTAATCAAAACCAATTGTATGAGTCTTACAAGAAATATTATCTCAATTAGTGGGGGGACCATAGGTCTATATAACCGAGCTTCCAATAAGCAGATCAAGAATTTATAACCTAAATTCACTGACTTATTAATTCTTCGTTGAATCCACGCATAGAACTTAGAATTGCACTCTCAGTATATAGAATGCTCTACATGTTCTTGTAGGAAGTTATTTTACCAGGATCTAGATTTAATAACAAGTATGTTGATTTAACAACCTAAATATGAACTTCTAAAACGATAGAAAATTAAACACATAAGAGTATCAGAAATCTTACAGTGATTGCAGCGGAATATATGTCTCCTCCCACTCAGATCTCTAACCCTTGATTCCTTTCTGTAGCAGAGTATAATCAAGATCTGGGCCCGATAGTCCTTCTTTGTTGTTTCTGAATTCTACACAGCCTTCCTCACTATGATTGAGGTATTACTTGATGTGTGTGGGCACTATGATTGAGGTATTACTTGATGTGGGTGGCGGCTCAGAGAGAATTTTCAGAGAGAAAATTCTGTCAGAATAATGTTGTGAAAAGGTTGTACAGTTGTGTTCAACTCTGAAGCCTTTGCCTTCTAATTATAGAAGACCACCCAGGGCTATGATTGACATTTAGAATTGAAAAATCAAAGAGAAAAGGAAGCTTAAGTGGTCGGCCTAGGCATTGTGGAAACAAGGCTTGCCACTTTTCCAACTTTCCTTTTCCTACACTGATAGTTTCCTGTTTTGTCAAAAACTGCCAATTCCTTTGTTCAACCACATAAATGTCAAATCTAATTATTTAATAATTAAAATTAATTATCAAATAATATATTGTCATTTATTTTATTAATAATGAAACTAATTAAAGTTTCCTAATTAATAAATATGCCCTTCAAAATCTCTATTTACTGTTTTGCCCTTAATAAGTGATAAATTCTCAAATAGACAAGTCTATCTTGAGAATTTTTAATTGATTAATTAAAATCAATTAAATGAGTCTTACAAGTAATATTATCTCAACTAGTGAGGGGACCATGGGTCTATATATCCGAGCTTCCAATAAGCAGATCTAGAATTTACCACTTAAATTCACTGACTTATTAATTCTTCGTTGAATCCACACATAGAACTCAGAATTGCACTCTCAGTATATAGAATGCTCTATATGTTCCACCATATAGACACATCATTAGTTATCCATTGTTATAATCCTAATGTGATCAATGATCCTCTATATGGATGATTTACATGTAAAGGGACTAAATTACCGTAACACCCTACAATGTATTTTATCCTTAAAACACTTAACCCTGTATAAATGATATTTCAACTAAGTGAAATGAGTACTCAATCATTTATCTCGTTTGGTTAAGGTCGAAGGAAATCACCCTTTGCTTACTATTCGCCAGATAGAAGCTATAGATTCCATATTTATATAGCGCTCCCACTGAATCGCACTACCGTGTTCCCAAAATGTATGTATTGCCCAGACTAAAAATTAGGCTTAACTAACAAATCAAAGAACACAAATAATACTCTTGAAATTGAGCCTAACCATATCAGGATTTCGATCATGTGATCTAGGATCAACTTATGATATTGAATTGAATAGATATTTACGGTAAGTTTCAAAATCTAATTCAAAGTTCAATATCGGTCCATTCCAATGCATACTCCATGCATCCAACGTGAGCTTTACTTTAACCTATGTTCTGGAAAGAACATAACATTTCTCCAAATGTAAGTAAACTCTGTTGTAGATTGTCATATCAGTAAAACCCAGTGTTCTGATAAATCTAGGAATACTTTATTCACATAGTCATGTTTATTTTCCACTGTGTTGACAACACAATAAACATGATCAAGTATGTGAAAGGGGTTTGGATGAATTTATAAATCAACTAGACAAGCAATTGATTAAGTGAACCAAAACATACACAAGTGAATGAAAAATTAGTTCTGTTACTTTATTGATATTGAATAATCTGGATTACATTGAAACAGAGTTTAATTTAGGGCATAAAACCCAACAAACTCCCACTTGCACTAATATAAAACAAATCAGTACATTTCAATTAATCCTAAATTCTGACGGTGCTTTTCGAATGAAGTTACTACCAAGACTTTGGTGAATGGATCAGCTAAGTTATCCTGCGTATCCACTTTCTCCACCAGTACATCCCCTCTTGCCACATATTCTCTGATGATATGATACATTCTTTCTATATGCTTACTTCTCTTGTGGCTCCGAGGTTCCTTACTGTTGTCTATAGCTCCAGTGTTATCACAAAGCAGGACTAGAGGCCTTTCCATTCCAGGAACTACACCGAGACTGGTGAAGAACTTCCTAAGCCAGACAACCTCTTTAGCTGCTTCAGCCGCAGCTATGTATTCTGCCTCCATGGTAGAATCCGAAATCGCAGTTTGTTTAGCACTTCTCCAAACCACTGCTCCACCCCCAAGAGTAAACACCATCCCAGATGTAGATTTCCTGTCTTCAAGACATCCCTGGAAATCTGAGTCTGTATAGCCTAAGGGATTTAAAGCACCACCCTTGTAGACTAATACATAATCTCTTGTACTCTTTAAGTATTTCAAAATATACTTAATAGCATTCCAATGTACCCGTCCTGGATTTGACTGATACCTGCTCACGATTCCAACTACATAGCAGATGTCAGGTCTAGTGCATAGCATAGCATACATTAGACTTCCAACTGCAGAAGCATAAGGAATTTTTGCCATGTCTTCTATCTCTTGAGGATCAGTAGGACACTGTTCCTTAGATAGACAGATACCATGTCTAGAGGGCATGTTTGCCCCTTTGGTATTGGTCATGGAAAATCTCTCTAGAACTTTGTCAATGTAAGCTGTTTGAGAGAGAGCAAGGGATCTGTTCTTTCGGTTTCTGACAATCTGAATACCAAGAACATAGGCTGCTTCGCCCAAGTCTTTCATGTCGAATTGAGTGTCAAGCCATTCCTTGATGTGAGTCATTTTCTTGACATTGTTTCCAATGATCAAAATGTCATCAACATAAAGGACCAGGAATACTACTACTTGGTTTTCCTTGAGTTGGTAAACACAAGGTTCATCTTCATTCTGATGAAAGCCGTAGGTTTTGATGATCTCATCAAACCTTTTATTCCATGAGCGAGAAGCTTGCTTAAGTCCATATATGGACCTATTTAATTTGCAAACTTTATTCTCCTGCCCAGGAAGAACATAACCTTCTGGTTGCTCCATATAGATGGTTTCTTCAAGAAGCTCATTAAGAAAAGCTGTCTTGACATCCATTTGCCAAATTTCATTATCTAAAGCGGCAGTTATGGAGAGAAGAATTCGGATGGATTTGAGCATGGCAACCGGACTAAAAGTTTCCTCATAGTCCACACCTTCTCTTTGGGTATAACCCTTCGCGACCAGTCTAGCTTTGAAAGTTTCGACTTCGCCTCCAGCACCTCTTTTCTTCTTGTAGACCCATTTACATCCAATTGGACGAAAATCATCAGGTGGTTCTACATATTCCCAGACTTTGTTCTTTTTCATGGAATCCATTTCTGAATCCATACCGGCTGACCATCGCTTCCGTTGCGGACTTGCCATTGCCTGTTTATAGGTTAATGGGTCGTCATCAATACCATCACCAACGACCATATTGATTTCACCATCCAAGCCATAACGAGATGGTTTTGTAGAAACCCTCCCACTACGACGAGGAGCGGTGATCTTCTGAACAGGAGCTTTGGTAGTAGTTTTTGTTGGAAATTATTTTACCAGGATCTTAGATCTACTCACAAGTATGTTTATTAACATCCTAAATAAGAACTTTCTAAAACGATGAAATAAACACATATAAAGTTTAAGAAACCTTACATTGGGTGCAGCGGAATATATTGACTCCTTCCGTTCAGATATCTAGCCCTTGATTCCTTTCTGTAGCAGAGCATTATCAATATCTGAACCTGGATCTCTTTCTCTGAATCTTTGATGCTGAAATCTCCTTCTTGCTGAAAGTCTTTCTTCACGATCTTCCTCACTATGATTGAGGTATCACTTGCTGTGTGTGGGCACTACTCATACACTAAGGATTTTGAAATTCAAGAGGGAAGAGAAAGAAGAAGTGGCAGCTAAAGATAGGGAGAGAGAAAGGCTCAGGTTTTTCTCCGAAGGAAAAATAGAAAATTTAAGTGTAATTTTCCTGAAGCCTTCACTATCTATTTATAGCATTCCACTAGGGTTAGGTTTGAATTATTTGGCATTAAAATAATGAAAATATCAGTTTAAATTTCCTACAAAAGTGGCTGGCCCTATTCTAGTGGATTTGGGACACACTTTTTGCAATTTTGCAGCTTTACCTTTTCTGCATCTGATTTTCTCAAAAACGCCAATTTTCTAATTCAACCATTTAAATGCCAATTCTAACTATTTAATAACTATAAATAATTATTAAATAATATTGTCATTTATCATATTTATTAATTGAACCATACAAAGTATCATAATTAACAAATATGCCCCTATAAACTCTTTCTTTACAATTTCGCCCTTACTTAGTGAAAAAATTCACAAATAGACATAGTCTAATTTGAGAATTATAATTGATTAATCAAAACCAATTACATGAGTCTTACAAGAAATATTATCTCAACTAGTGGGGGGACCATGGGTCTATATAACCGAGCTTCCAATAAGTAGATCAAGAATTTAGCACTAAAATTCACTAACTTATTAATTCTTCGTTGAATCCACGCATAGAACTTAGAATTGCACTCTCAGTTATATAGAATGCTCTATATGTTCCACCATATAGACAAATCATTAGTTATCCATTGTTATAATCCTAATTTGATCAATGATCCTCTATATGAATGATCTACACTATAAAGGGATTAAATTACCGTTACACCCTACAATGTATTTATTCCTTAAAACACTTGACCCCGTATAAATGATATTTCAGCTAATGTGAAATGAGTACTCCACCATTTATGTTCGTTTGGTCAAGCTCGAAGGAGATCATCCTTTGCTTACTATTCGCCAGATAGAAGCTATAGATTCCATGTTTATGATAGCGCTCCCACTCAATTGCACTACCGTGTTCCCAAAAAGTACGTATCACCCTGACCAAAAGGTAGGCTTAACTAACAATTCAAGGAACACGAATAGCCTTTCAAGATTGAGCCTAATCATAACAGGATTAAGATCATTTGATCTAGGATCAACTAGGCGATATTGACTTGAATAGATTTTACGGTAAGTTTAATTAAATCTAAGTCAAAGTTCAATATCGGTCCCTTCCGATGCATACTCCATGCATCCAACCTGAGCTTTACTTTAACCAATGTTCTGGAAAGAACATAGCACTTCTCCAAATGCAAGTAAACTCATGTTGTAGATTATCATATCAGTAAAACCCTGTGTCTGATAAATCTAGGAAACTTTATTCACATAGTCATGTTTACTTTCCAATGTGTTGACGGCACAATAAACAGGATCAAGTATGTGAAAAGGGTTTCAGATGAATTTATACATTATGTACATATAATCATGAAATAAATCATGGGAACCATGCAACATTAAATGTTATTTCTGATCTATATTAATAAGTAAATCTGATTATATTGAAATGAGTTTTATTTAGGGCATAAAACCCAACAAACTCCCACTTGCACTAATATAAAACAAAAAGTGCGTATCAAATAATCTCAACACCTTGATATACAAATCAAGTGTAGTAGTAGTAAACTCCTCGTAATAGGATCTGAAAGGTTGAATTAACCACAACCTTTGCTCCACCATTACTCTTCCTTAATCACAAAATCATTGATAATGTGAAATTCCTCTCTATATGTCTACTCTCTTGGGATACTGGATTCTATACCTTTGGCAACTACTTTTGGTTAATCAGGAAATTAACACTAGTAGTTTAAGGCAATTTGGAATGGTGCCAAAGATGTATAGAACTTTCCTTAGACTGAATAAGTACCTTTCCTGCAGCTTTAACATTCAGTCTCTCTCTGGTAGACCTAGAGACTTCAGATAGGTTTTTACACTTCTCCAAAATCACTATTCCACCCCCAGAGTAACCACCATCTTATCAGAAATATTTACTAGCACATAGGCAAATTTCGAAATCTGATATGGTGTAGTCTAAGAGTTTTAAACACACCCTTATAGACTAACATATAGTTCCTCTTCTTTATCTTAGGATTTACTTGATTGTCTTCCAATGTTCTTCTCCTGGATTAATCTGATACCTACTAATTACTCCCACTCAACAGCAGGTGTCTGGTCTAAGGCATACAAAAGCATATCTAAGACCTCTCACTGTTGATATAAGAAATTCTTTCATGGCTTTATCTTTTCTGGAATAGTTAAGACTTTTCCTTAGATAAAGAAAATCTATGCCTAAGAAGTTGTGAAGCTTCTATAGATTTCTATTAGAAAGAAAATGCTTCAGCATCTTACTAAAGTAAGTTGCTTGCATTAGAGTAAGTAATTACCAGGTATACCACAAGCCATAGGTTTAGTTAAACTCAAACTTATAATACTAGGAACAGGAAGTTTTGTTAAGTCCATTGAATGGACTTATAAACGAAAATTTCCTTTTATGTCCTTGTAATAGAAAACTATAGGTTACTCCATGTGAATGGATTAAACCATACTTCTATTGGCTTTCTTCTTAGTTTCTTATCTTGACAATCCATTACTTGTTTAAACTCACAATGGATTTTAATCACTAGTGTCTCCCAAGTCATAAGAAGGTGAGTTCCTAGAAACTCTCCCACTACGACGAGGTACCGTGAATTATGTCAAAGAAAATTAAATGGTATTGATCTCTTCGGTTGTGACAAGACAACAAAGGCAGTGGGATCATCATATGTTATATAAGATGATAGAACACTTTTGGAATCAAGAAAAATATCTCCTTTATTTACTACTTGTTTTCAGACTTAGTCATTATCTTAGAAAAGTAGTATTTGTTTGAACAAACACTTTCTTATCTATTGACAATGGGATGGTCCACCCCTAATCACTTAGAATAGCTAAGAAACCATGGTTAATAGTTCTAGCTTTTCTTAAGATTTTGATTAGGTCATCCATGAATCTAGTAATGATTTACATTAAGTATACAACCATTACATCATTCTGAAATTGTAATACCATAGAAGGATTTAGGCAACGACTAGTAACTAATCATCAACATGCAACTCGAAATTTCTGGGGAGGTAAGTTTGGATATAATTCAAAAATCAATTTAATGATCTTTGAACTGCATATCTACTAACTATTTCTCCACCCCTATCAGTTCGCAAGATCTTTAACCACTTACCTTAATGGTTTTAACCATTGCTAGAAATTAATGAAATTTTTCAAACATTTCAAATTTCTTTGCTAAAAGGTATAATCTAGAGTTATCGTTTTAAGAATACAACGAAAAACTCATATCCACCCCTAAATGTACATCCATCTGCGAATGAGATGAACTACTTTCAGTGGATATAGGCATATTAACTCTTTGCAGAGATTGATCATGTCAAAGTCACTATGAACAAGATACAAATGCCATAGATTAAAAAAATGGTAGTGTCGTTTCGATGACTTAGGTATAGTTACATCAAAGAGTTCTTAGAATACTGCAAGTGGATCCTGGTCACAGAATACCTAACTCATATTCCATACAGCTTTAATCCATTAATAAAAGATGGATATTAAACACTTGAGAAAGTGTAATTGTATTGTATTCTGGAATTAGAAATATAAGAAAATTTATGTTTGGATTCTAAAATTAAAGTCAAAGACTTAAATTCAACCAAATATAATGAGTAATTCTTTCTTGGACCAGCACTACTAATATAACTCTAAGTCTGATTTGCCCATACAAGTAGGAGATTTCTAAGATTGAGGATTTATATCAATTGGGAATATAATTTCGGGATTATAATCATAAGCGTCATTTAATTTCTTAAGAGAAAATATAATGACATGAAATGATTTATAGACCATTCATCCAATGATATATTATGGAGCTAATTCGAAATGAATAAGCGAAGAGGAATTAGGATAATTTCGATTATAAATAAGAATCCAACGATGCTTCGATTAGCGAAAGTCAAAGTAATCTTATTTATGTAATCTTCTTGTTTCATACTGTAAAAATACTAGTCTAAGGTGTCATCAATTGATGAACAGCTAGATGTTGCATATACAATATTTATCTTTCGAGATCTTAAACTATTATGTATGTCTAATGGTGAAAATCCATTAGGGATTTATCTCATTAGAAAAACAAACATGTTAGACCAACAATGAAGATTCGAAATTAAACTACAACTTAATAACAGAAAATAACATGGTTCAATATAAATTCATACACAATTCAGAAATTATAAGCATATAGCAAGTAGGAATGACAAGTGAAAATACTAAAACATACAATCCTAAATAATTTCCAAGGTTTTTCAACAAACTGATACAGTGTCCCGTTTAGGCGAGAGTCAAAGCATCATCCATTGAATAGAGTTGTCAGCTCATCTAAAATGATAACCATTCTAGCAACCTTTTATTCGATCAAGATTGGAATTCAGCGTTGTCTCGTTTAGGCGAGAGTCAAGGCAATTCTATCTTATGAGCTTCCACCATTGTTTCATAATTTGCAAGTCAAGTATGGTCGCCACCATTAGGGTGATCCATACCATACAAAACACTTACAAACTACTTATCATGCGAGGTTAAACGGTGCGAAATTGCTAATGAACGTTCCTCCATTAGGGAGGATTACTCACTAAAACAAACGCGGTGTAAAACCCACAATGGAGATCGAATATCTTTTGATAATAAAGCTCATTATTTAAAAAAGAGTTGTATTTTCTTTTATTCTCTTTATTTATTCTATTTATTTTAAATATATATTTATTTAATTAAAATTTCCAATTTAGAATGAAAAATTCTAAATATAAATTTTAATTTAATATTTATAAATTTTACTTATATGGATATGAAAATAACATGAATTATTTCCATCTTAGTAATAATTTCCAATAAATATTTAGAAAAAATATTTAAGTTGTTACAAAATTAATTTAAATTAATTTACAACTCAAATTTAATTTTCTATAAATATATATTGCATTTCGAAAAATTAAAGTATATAAGAATACAATTTTCGAAAAATGCATATTAAAATAAAAAATAAATCCTGGAAAAATTATTCTAATTTAATGTTGGCCCAAAATTAATTAATAAAATTAATTTACAACAAAAAATATAATTTTCCTATTTAATTAAATATATAAGAAAAATTTCAAATATTTAAGTATGATGATGAAAATCAACTTAAATATTAATTTTCTATTTAATTAAATACACTAGAAAAATACTCCAAGCAAAAATATCACCTATCTAGATTTTCCTTTGACTAATTAATTCAATTTCTAATAATATACTTTAATTCAATTTATTTTAAATTAATCAATAAATGAAAAAATCATTGATTTAAGTTGATCCAAGAATTAATTAAAATAAATAATTAATTTACAACTTAATCTATTTTTCAAGATAAAATTCGAAATTCGAGCATTTAAGAAATGCAATTTCGAAAATTGATTAATAAAATAAAGAAAAAATATATTTTGAAAATTATTTAAATTTAGTTGAAAAAATAAATTTCAACTAAAAATAATTTTCTATTTAATTAAATGTCATGAAAAAGAAATATTTAAGTATGATGATAAAAATCAACTTAGATATTTAATTTTCAAATTAATTAAATGTATTAAATTCAAGAAATAAATAATTAAGTGTAGAGAAGGCTTAATTATTAATCTCTAGTTTAATACTAGGAAAAAATATACTTAAAATAAATTGTACAAAAATTAATTATTTAAATAATTAATTTCACAATGTATAATATTTTCCTATTTAATATTAGAAATAATAAGTAGTCTAGAAATAACTATCTAGAAAATATCTTATTTGACTAAGTATCTTTTCCACAAAATTTGAAAAAATATCTAATTTAAGTTGTATTAGAAAAAATCTAGAACTTAAATATTTTTCAAATTTAAATTTAATTAAATATCAAAAATTAAGTTGTAACCACTTAATTCAAAAATATTCCATTTTAAGTTAATATTTGAAAAGATATTAACTTAAAAAATATCTAAAGAATCTTAATAACCAATGCTTAAAATTCCTCAACTTAATTTTGAAATTTTAAATCCAGAAGATATTCAGATTTAAGTTGGTTAGTTGAAGATAACTAAATATCAACTTAAATAGGAATATTTAATGAAAAATTTAAATTAAGCTCCAGAAAGAATCTAGATGGTTATAATTCTATATTTAATTAAATACAAGAAAATACATATAGTTTAGCTTAGAATAAAAAATTCTTTAAACTATATTTTTCTTAAATTAATTTCAAAATAAATGAAATTAATTATGTTGCTAATCAATTTTATTAGGTTAAACTAGTGTAATTTACCTAGTACAGTCATTCAAATCAGGCAAATGGGCCTTCACAATTGGGGTGGTTTGTGTGAGGGGGTGCTGGGTTCAGTATATCGTACCCACTTCTATGGCTCCCAACTCTCACACAAGGCCCAAAAGAGAGGAATTTAACCTTAATAAGAACAACTGTTATTAATTGAATAGGCCCAAAAACTAAATGGGCCTAATTAAATTCTATCAAGAACTATGATAATTTATTTTAGCAACATTAACCTATATGCATCTATAATAAAATTAAACACATAGGCTCACACAGGCACACTTTGGATGGGTCCTATCATGTTGCTAGGTCATACACAGATGAAAGCAGATTGTAAATATACCTGTTACAAATTATTATCTTGACCAAGGGAGCCATCAGATCATTAGATCTGGCAAAAGGTAACCATGGCTATTTGCAATCAAGTAATAATAGGTTTTCAAAACTTACAAACAAGCTAAAACACATACTCCTGCAACAGGGTTAGCTGGATAGTTGGATGTAGGATTTATTTAATTTTAAATGAAATAATTAATTTCGAAATATTATTAAAAAAGATTTTCGAAAAAAAAATAAAAAAAATTTAAAAAAAATTTCGAAAATTAATTAAATATTTAAATTTAAAATTAAACCTACAATTTTGAAAAATTAGGTTTGAACCAGCCTAAATATCATTTCAAAATTTGCTAACTACTTTTAAATTTTAAATGTTATTTTATAAATAAAAATTAAATAAAAAATTAGAAAAGATAAATGAAATATCTTATCAGATTTTAAATTTAATTTAAATAAATAAAATAACAAAATTTAAAAGTTAGCAAAATATCTTACATCTATTTAAAATTACATGATTATAAATATCTTATTTTAAATTTAAATAAGGTCTAAATATCTAAAAAGATTTAAAAAAAAATCTTAAAAGATAAGATATTTTTAAAATATCTTAAAAGATAAGATATTTTTAAAATATGTTAAAAGATATTATAAATATCTTAAAAGATATTATAAATATCTTAAAAAATCTGACCTTAAATTTAAAAAAAAATATAATCAAATTTAAAAATAAGATAGATTTTTAAGCAAAAAGATAAATACTAATTCTATTCAAATTCAAATTACACTAATATCTTGAATTAAATTAAAAAAAAAATTAAATTAATTCAAAATGATAATTAGAATTGAATTAGGAATAGTAATAGTATATATTCAAAACCATACAAAAAATTGGAAGTTAATTTCATGAAAAAGTATGAAAAATTGAAGAAAAAAGAAAAAATTCGAAACTGTACGGACAGTTCTGCGATCGCAGGAAAATATCAGCACAGCCCCGATTTTGTCAAATCTTCAAAAAATCATAACTAATTCAAATAAAATCCAAATTGAGTTCTGTAAAAGGCTAACTTGCTTAGTTTTTTCCATACTATCCAATAAAAATAATTCCAGAAACGAAATCACAATTATTTTTCACGAAAATTTCACAATCATCAATCAATCATCAAATAACATTCAATACAACATGATACCATCCAAAGAACATACAAACAATCGTTTTAAAGTCCAAATTTCTTGCAAGTAAATCAATTACCATGGCTCTGAGGCCAGTTTTTGGAAATTATTTTACCAGGATCTTAGATCTACTCACAAGTATGTTTATTAACATCCTAAATAAGAACTTTCTAAAACGATGAAATAAACACATATAAAGTTTAAGAAACCTTACATTGGGTGCAGCGGAATATAATGACTCCTTCCGTTCAGATATCTAGCCCTTGATTCCTTTCTGTAGCAGAGCATTATCAATATCTGAACCTGGATCTCTTTCTCTGAATCTTTGATGCTGAAACCTCCTTCTTGCTGAAAGTCTTTCTTCACGATCTTCCTCACTATGATTGAGGTATCACTTGCTGTGTGTGGGCACTACTCATACACTAAGGATTTTGAAATTCAAGAGGGAAGAGAAAGAAGAAGTGGCAGCTAAAGATAGGGAGAGAGAAAGGCTCAGGTTTTTCTCCGAAGGAAAAATAGAAAATTTAAGTGTAATTTTCCTGAAGCCTTCACTATCTATTTATAGCATTCCACTAGGGTTAGGTTTGAATTATTTGGCATTAAAATAATGAAAATATCAGTTTAAATTTCCTACAAAAGTGGTTGGCCCTATTCTAGTGGATTTGGGACACACTTTTTGCAATTTTGCAGTTTTACCTTTTCTGCATCTGATTTTCTCAAAAACGCCAATTTTCTAATTCAACCATTTAAATGCCAATTCTAACTATTTAATAACTATAAATAATTATTAAATAATATTGTCATTTATCATATTTATTAATTGAACCATACAAAGTATCATAATTAACAAATATGCCCCTATAAACTCTTTCTTTACAATTTCGCCCTTACTTAGTGAAAAAATTCACAAATAGACATAGTCTAATTTGAGAATTATAATTGATTAATCAAAACCAATTACATGAGTCTTACAAGAAATATTATCTCAACTAGTGGGGGGACCATGGGTCTATATAACCGAGCTTCCAATAAGTAGATCAAGAATTTAGCACTAAAATTCACTAACTTATTAATTCTTCGTTGAATCCACGCATAGAACTTAGAATTGCACTCTCAGTTATATAGAATGTGTTGACCAAAAGTCATTCACTCATTTATTTTGATGATAAACAAATATTTGATTATTATTTGTTACTAATCTTTTCTTAATCATTTTGCAAGCAAGTTCACAGAGTATCTATATTTACTCGGTAAAGTCAAACATAATCAAAGAAGTAGATTCAACAAGTATATAAACTACTTCATACTTCATAAGAGCAAAAGATTCATCAAGGGATCAACAACTCAAGACCCTATTCACAAGAGGTCTTCAAAAAGCCCAAAGTCAAAAGTCAACCCGAAAGTCAAAGTCAAAGTCAAAGTCAAGGTCAACTCTCGGGAAAAGTCAACATGGGATCAAAAACATGCAAATCAAGCTAGGAGGCTCATCTACATCAAGACTACAAACAATCAAATGGTATAAATTTTCTTTAGTCTTGTTAAAGTGATTTGCATAGTACACTAGGATTTATAAGTTTAAAAGTTTGGCTCACTAACTTGTGCGACAAGTTATTTCACAAAAAATGATATCTAAATTTTCTAAATTGATTTTTAAGATCACATATCATTTAACTAAGAGAACGCAACTGGAATTTTTGAAATCGGATAAACGAGTAAAAAGTTATGCACGTTTTAGTTCAAAAAAATGAACCTTTTGCATCTGGAATTCCGGTTCCCATCCGGAATTCCGGTTGCCAACCGGAATTCCGGTTGTAACCAATCCGGAATTCCGGATCATGGCTGAAGTGGCCTCGAAAAATGTGCTAACGGCTATAAACGACTAGTTTTCATTCCTACACTATATAAACTCGTTTTTCACTCAAAAATGGAGGTTGGTTGAGCTTCTATTCATCATATAATATCATTCTAAGTGTTCTAAACTAAAGAATTATCATCTTTTCATAAACACACCAACCACACACACTTGAGCCAAACTTGTTCTTATCTTCTCTAGTGTGCTTGCAATTCTCTCTAGGATTTTACTTTGTTTTCCATCTAATTAGAGAGAGTTTGCTTTGTATTTCAAAAGTTACATATTAATTGTATTGAGAGGTGAGGTTGGCACCGGTAGAAAAACAACTCGGTTGTAGGTGAGGTTGACACCGATTTTGTAAACAACCCGAGAAAAGTGAGATTGGCACTTCAACAATCCGGCGAGGTTGATAGTCCTTGGAAGAAAACTATTGTGAGAGGTTTGGGAAAAACCTTGGTGAAAAATTCCCCGGTTGTAAGGGTTAGTCAAGCCCGTGAACTTGGCTCGATATTGGAACTCAAAGCTAGGTCCATAGCTTTGAAGACCAAGGACGTAGGTGGCATAGTTCTACCGAACCTTGTAAAAATCGAGAGTTTGCATCTTCTAATCCTTAAACTCTTTATTTTACAAGTTTGATTATTTGTAATAATATATTGCTTGCCATATTACTTGCTTTTATTTGATTAAGTGGCTAATTTCTTAATTTTGTGTTAAAAGTTTTGATTTACCGAAATTAGTATAAATTTCCAATTCACCCCCCCTCTTGGAAACATATCTTGGGCTAACAATTGGTATCAGAGCAAGGGCTCAATAACATGCTAGAAGGTTTAAGCACAAGTAGAGCACCATTCTTTGATGGGGTAGACTTTCCTTATTGGAAAATTAGAATGGAAATGTATCTTCAATCCATTGATTATGATTTGTGGCATATTGTATGTTATGGTCCTTATATTCCTATGCATGTTGTAGATGGTGTAGAAACCATAAAGAAATATGATGCATATAATGAAAATGATAAGAAGATGATGTCTAAGAATGCTAAGGCTAAGTATGCTTTAATCTGTGGACTAGATAGAGATATATTTAAAAATATTGAGCATGCCTCCTCGGCTCATGACATGTGGAAAATGTTAGAAGTAACTCATCAAGGAACTAGTGCCATGAAAGAAACTAAAATTCAACTTTTAATTACTCAATATGAAAATTTCAAGATGTTACAACATGATACCATTGCTAACATGTATACTCGTTTCACAACTATTACTAATGGTTTGAACTCTCTTGGCAAGGTACTTACACAAAAGGATATGGTGACCAAAATTTTGAGAAGTCTCACCAAAGCCTACCAAGGCAAAGTAGTTGCCATCCAAGAAGCCAAGGACCTCTCAACTCTACCATTGGAAGAGCTCATTGGTTCTCTCATGAATCATGAGATTTTCATGAATGCTCAAGAAGAAGAGGAAGTTGATAAAAAGAAGAAGAACACAATTGCATTCAAATCCACTTCACATGATGATAGTGAAGCTAGTGAGGATGGTGATAGTGATATGGAGGATATAACCCTACTCACAAAGAATTTTAAGAAGTTTTTGAAGTTCAAGAAGAATGCAAATAGATTTTACAACTCAAGGGAGAGCTCAAGAAAAGATGATCAAATTATTTGCTATGAATGGAAAAAGGCCGGTCATATGAAAACGGATTGTCCTTTGAGAAAGAGGAGTAGAAGAAGGGCAATGATGGCTACTTGGAGTGAAAGTGAGAAAGAAAGTTCCGAAGATGAACAACATGAGATAGCCAACACTTGCTTTATGGCCATTGATGATAAGGTAGGTAATCCTAACCATACAAGTGATTTTGAAAGTGAAAGTGATGATGATGCACTTGATATGTCTTATGATGAATTATCAAAATCCTTCAATGATTTGCTTGTTGATTTTGAAAAATTGCTTGCTAAGAACTCAACTCAAAGAAAGAAAATAAGTTTATTGCTTGAAGAAGTTGAGGCTTTGAAAGTCAAAGAAATTGAGTTTTTGATTGAAACCCAATGCAAAAAGTGTTCCTTATTTGAAAAAGATGTTTTAAACTTGAAAGCTAAAATTGATGATTTAAACAATGTGGTTTACAATTTTACAAAAGGAAAAGAGAATTTTGAAATGATGCTTGGGAGTCAAAAATGTGCTTTTTCAAAAAGTGGTATAGGATATAACACTAGTGTGAAACAAAAATTTTTTAGGAATTTCTTTGTCAAATCATCTAGTAATTTGAACTTAACTTGCACTTATTGTAACCAAGATGGTCATACTAAATCCTATTGTCATGTGAAAAAGAATGCCTATTTTGGTAAGGCTATTTGGATACCAAAGGTTTTAAAGACTAACATCAAAGGACCCAAAGTCATGTGGGTACCAAAAAGAAAGATATAAGTTTGTTTTGTAGGTATTAATAAAGAGGAACCAAAGTTGGCTCTTGGGTGTTGATGCTTAAAGAAGAATGCCAATTTCCTACATTACCAACAAGTCTCAAAAAGCATAGAAAAAGAGCGTGTCAATTCTTGAACACAACCTAAATTAACAAATTTGGGAATCGGTAATATCATTCTTATTCATTCTACTTATTTTGATGAGATTAAGATGCCTAAATAAAAAGAAAATGAAATTTGAAGTGTTTGGCTAATTGACTTGCTTTTGATCCTTCTTGTTCACTCTCTTATGCATACATGCTTAATTGGTATGTCACATACTATTTCTATGAATAAAAGTTTTGATTAGTTGAGTTTTGACATTCTTGAACTATACATGGTGAAAAATTCACATTATAGGTCATTATGCAAATTTTTGGTGAACTTTGGACATACCTTTGAACTAGTGAATATGTGAATTTTTACATATTTGGCTAATATATGTGTTTATATGTTTGAACATGTCCAAATGAGTGTATTTAGCACGCCTAAAGGTTTTTCATGATTGAAATATACTTTAAACAAAATTTTGGTATGTCATTTGCTTATTTTTAACTTTTTAAGGCCATAATGGGTGAAATTAGCCAAAATTTCATATTGTTGAGAAAATTGTTGTTTTGAAAGCTTGTACATCTCTAAATACTCATATATAAACTGTCTCAAAAAGAATTTTTCAAAAATAATGCTCAAATCTTGATTTTGGTACTATCTTGCATAATTTTGACTTTTTAAGACCTAAAAGAGTGTTTTTCTCTAAACGTGCTCAATTTTCATTATTTTTCAATTCCGTAAGTTTGTACACCTCACATTTGATATTTTTGACCTACTGGAAAAAGAATTTTTCAATTTGGTTGCATAGAACTCATTTTTGGTAGATTTCTAGTTTATAAGCAAATCGAAAAGCTTACCGAAAAGTTATGATTTTTGACTTTTTTCTGATTTTCTTGTTTGAGCATGTTTGTTTTATCATATATCAGCTGTCAAAAAAGATTTTGCATGTAAATTTTGCATAAAATCAATTTTTAGTAAGTAAGTTGCTTAAAATGACCTTATATGACCAAAACGAGTAAAACTTGCCAAAATCTCTCATTTTTGAAGCTTTTTCTATTTTTCCAGCTTGTACACTTCATATTAATCATGTTTAAGCTGATACAAAAAGAATTTTTCCAAAAGGATGCATAAAACTAATTTTTGGTACATATGTTGTTTTTGCTTAAATTTTTGAAAAACTTAGCAAAAAGTCTCAACTCTTGTCATCTAATTGATTTAAGTGCATGAACACATTTGTTTTATCATACTTGAGGTATGAGAAAAGGTTTGAAATCATAACCATGCCATTATTTACCTACATCTCTTACTTTCAAGGTTTTTGACATATTTTTTTTTTCGGTAGATTGAAAGTTTAAACTTGTTTTGACTATATGAACTTTCATCTTTTTATGCATTTTGAAATTTCTCTTTACCCATTGTGCTTCATTGATACAAGTCATATCTTGTATGATTAAGGGGGAGAAATATATTTAGCTTGACCTTGCTTCCTCTGCCACCCTTTTTGATGAAATCAAAAGGGGGAGAAATATTGGAATTGATTATTTTGGCATTAATCATATTATGTTTTCAAGTATTAACAAGTTTATTGAGTATATGATTAAGGGGGAGCTTTGTCATGTTAAGAAAGGGTAACATTAAATATGCAAAGGTAAAACGGTATAAACAACATATGCATACATTAAAGGGGAGCTAAACTCAACATGTTTCAATTTACTTTTTCTTTCGGTTAAAATAATCAAATATTTTGATATCATCAAAAAGGGGGAGAATGTTGACCAAAAGTCATTCACTCATTTATTTTGATGATAAACAAATATTTGATTATTATTTGTTACTAATCTTTTCTTAATCATTTTGCAAGCAAGTTCACAGAGTATCTATATTTACTCGGTAAAGTCAAACATAATCAAAGAAGTAGATTCAACAAGTATATAAACTACTTCATACTTCATAAGAGCAAAAGATTCATCAAGGGATCAACAACTCAAGACCCTATTCACAAGAGGTCTTCAAAAAGCCCAAAGTCAAAAGTCAACCCGAAAGTCAAAGTCAAAGTCAAAGTCAAAGTCAACTCTCGGGAAAAGTCAACATGGGATCAAAAACATGCAAATCAAGCTAGGAGGCTCATCTACATCAAGACTACAAACAATCAAATGGTATAAATTTGCTTTAGTCTTGTTAAAGTGATTTGCATAGTACACTAGGATTTATAAGTTTAAAAGTTTGGCTCACTAACTTGTGCGACAAGTTATTTCACAAAAAATGATATCTAAATTTTCTAAATTGATTTTTAAGATCACATATCATTTAACTAAGAGAACGCAACTGGAATTTTTGAAATCGGATAAACGAGTAAAAAGTTATGCTTGTTTTAGTTCAAAAAAATGAACCTTTTGCATCTGGAATTCCGGTTCCCATCCGGAATTCCGGTTGCCAACCGGAATTCCGGTTGTAACCAATCCGGAATTCCGGATCATGGCTGAAGTGGCCTCGAAAAATGTGCTAACGGCTATAAACGACTAGTTTTCATTCCTACACTATATAAACTCGTTTTTCACTCAAAAATGGAGGTTGGTTGAGCTTCTATTCATCATATAATATCATTCTAAGTGTTCTAAACTAAAGAATTATCATCTTTTCATAAACACACCAACCACACACACTTGAGCCAAACTTGTTCTTATCTTCTCTAGTGTGCTTGCAATTCTCTCTAGGATTTTACTTTGTTTTCCATCTAATTAGAGAGAGTTAGCTTTGTATTTCAAAGTTACATATTAATTGTATTGAGAGGTGAGGTTGGCACTTGTAGAAAAACAACTCGGTTGTAGGTGAGGTTGACACCGATTTTGTAAACAACCCGAGAAAAGTGAGATTGGCACTTCAACAATCCGGCGAGGTTGATAGTCCTTGGAAGAAAACTATTGTGAGAGGTTTGGGAAAAACCTTGGTGAAAAATTCCCCGGTTGTAAGGGTTAGTCAAGCCCGTGAACTTGGCTCGATATTGGAACTCAAAGCTAGGTCCATAGCTTTGAAGACCAAGGACGTAGGTGGCATAGTTCTACCGAACCTTGTAAAAATCGAGAGTTTGCATCTTCTAATCCTTAAACTCTTTATTTTACAAGTTTGATTATTTGTAATAATATATTGCTTGCCATATTACTTGCTTTTATTTGATTAAGTGGCTAATTGCTTAATTTTGCGTTAAAAGTTTTGATTTACCGAAATTAGTATAAATTTCCAATTCACCCCCCCTCTTGGAAACATATCTTGGGCTAACAGAATGCTCTATATGTTCCACCATATAGACACATCATTAGTTATCCATTGTTATAATCCTAATTTGATCAATGATCCTCTATATGAATGATCTACACTGTAAAGGGATTAAATTACCGTTACACCCTACAATGTATTTATTCCTTAAAACACTTGACCCCGTATAAATGATATTTCAGCTAATGTGAAATGAGTACTCCACCATTTATGTTCGTTTGGTCAAGCTCGAAGGAGATCATCCTTTGCTTACTATTCGCCAGATAGAAGCTATAGATTCCATGTTTATGATAGCGCTCCCACTCAATTGCACTACCGTGTTCCCAAAAAGTACGTATCACCCTGACCAAAAGGTAGGCTTAACTAACAATTCAAGGAACACAAATAGCCTTTCAAGATTGAGCCTAATCATAACAGGATTAAGATCATTTGATCTAGGATCAACTAGGCGATATTGACTTGAATAGATTTTACGGTAAGTTTAATTAAATCTAAGTCAAAGTTCAATATCGGTCCCTTCCGATGCATACTCCATGCATCCAACCTGAGCTTTACTTTAACCAATGTTCTGGAAAGAACATAGCACTTCTCCAAATGCAAGTAAACTCTTGTTGTAGATTATCATATCAGTAAAACCCTGTGTCTGATAAATCTAGGAAACTTTATTCACATAGTCATGTTTACTTTCCAATGTGTTGACGGCACAATAAACAGGATCAAGTATGTGAAAAGGGTTTCAGATGAATTTATACATTATGTACATATAATCATGAAATAAATCATGTGAACCATGCAACATTAAATGTTGTTTCTGATCTATATTAATAAGTAAATCTGATTATATTGAAATGAGTTTTATTTAGGGCATAAAACCCAACAGTTTTCTCAGTTGCTATAACTGAGGGAGTGGGATGTTCCTCTTCTTGAGTAGAAGAAGATGGTACATTTGAAGGAACAGTATCTGTGAGCATTTCCTCTAATACAATTTCACTTTTCGGTTTATTGTCTTTCATATAGTTATCTTCAAGGAAAGTAGCATTTGTAGAAACAAACACTTTGTTATCCTTGTGACTATAGAATAGTCCACCCCTAGTCTCTTTAGAATTTCCGACAAACATGCAAACTTCAGTTCGCGATTCCAGTTTGCCTTCTTTCTTTCTTAAGACGTGAGCAGGGCACCCCCAAATCCTGTAATGGCACAAACTAGGTGCACGACCATTCCATAGTTCGACGGGTGTCTTAGGGACTGCTTTAGATGGAACAACATTTAAAATGTCGTTTGCCATTTGAATAGCATATCCCCAGAAGGACGTAGACAGAGTTGAATAACTCAGCATAGACCTAACCATTTCTAAGAGAGTGCGATTTCTTCTTTCTTCAACTCCATTCTGCTGTGGAGTGCTTGGGGCAGTGTATTGGGATTCAATTCCAAGTTCAATTAAATGATCTTTGAACTGCATATCCGTATATTCTCCACCCCTATCAGTTTGCAAGATCTTTAATGTTTTACCTAATTGGTTTTGAGCCAAAGCATGAAATTCCTGAAACTTTTCAAACGTTTCAGATTTCTTTTGCATTAGGTAAAGAAAACTATATCTAGAGAAATCGTCAATGAAAGTGACGAAATACTCATAACCTCCTCTGGCTTTTACATTCAGCGGTCCGCAAACATCTCAATGTACTAACCCTAGGGGTTCTTTGGCACGCTCTCCCTTCGCATAGAAAGAACGTTTGGTCATATTTCCTTCTAGGCAAGACTCGCAGACTGGCAGTTCTCCTAAGACGACATTTTTCAATGGACCGTCTTTGGTTAGCCTATGGAGTCTATCAAAACCTATATGACCTAAACGTAAATGCCATAGATAAGTTTGATCATCATTATCAATCTCTTTTCTCTTAAGGCTTCTAGGTTTAGCTATATTGAAAAGTTCAGTATTTAGTGAGATTTGAGTATCAGGTCTTAAAACATAAAGCCCTCGTTCCATGTTTGCAACACATATATGAAATCCATTACGAGAAATTGAACAATTTGAACTCGAAAAATTCAATATATAATAAAGTGTTTGTAAACATGAAACGCTAATCAAGTTTCTACTAAAATTGGGAATATATAAAACATTCTCTAAAAGTAAAAACTTCTTAGAATTAAACTTGATTCGGGCTGTTCCTCTTGCTTTAACTGATACCAACTCCCCATTTCCAACTTTAAGCTTTAACTCATCTAGGTGAAGATTCTCCCAAGTTTCTAGCAGCTGCAATGAAGAACATACATGGTTAGTAGATCCAGAATCAACAATCCAGGAGGATTTGTTGTTCTCTAAAACACATGATTCAAATACAAAAGCATCACCTTCGTTTGAATTGTCTAGAAGCCTGGGACATTGTTCTTCTTTATGTCCCTTTCCATTACAATTCGCACATAGAACGTGATGTCTGATAATTGTACTTGAAGAAGCAGCTTTGTTAGAGCCCTCATGCTTAATCTTCTTCCTCTGATTAAAGCTTGCAATACCAGGAGGTCTCATTGCAATCAGATTCCGCTCATGGGCCCTTAACTCAGTCTCGAGTTTGTCCATGTCGGAGGAGTTAGGATTGTTCAATAAGTAATAAAGAAAAAAACTGTCATACTCCCGAGGAAGACTATAAAGTATGAGTCTTACCCATTGTTCCTTTGATAAATCAATTCCTAGTAGATTTGCCTTTTGGAATTTCAGATTCATCAACAATAGGTGCGAGTTAATGCAACTACCAGGATGCATTTTCACACTATTGAGTTCTTTTGCAAAGATACTAACTAGGAGTGGATCGGGATGAGGGTTATTCATATTGGCACTACAACATATCAATAAACAGAAGTAAGGTTTTGGTTCTATAAATTCATACACAGGTTCAGAAAACAAATAATCACATATGTTATAAAAATACTAAATCTAACATAGTTTATTTTCCAAGGTTTCCAACGAACTGATACAGTGTCCCGTTTAGGCGAGAGTCAAAGCATCATCCATTGAATAGAGTTGTCAATTCATCTAAAATGTCAAACATTCTAGCAACCTTTTATTCGATCAAGATTGGAATTCAGCGTTGTCCCGTTTAGGCGAGAGTCAAGGCAATTCTATCTTATGAGCTTCTACCATTGTTTCGCATTCTTGTAAGTCTTATACAGTCGCAACCATTAGGGTGGTCATGAACCATATAAAAAAAAAACTTATAAGAATACTTATCTTTCGAGATTAAACGGCGCTATCTTGCTAATGAACGTTCCTCCATTAGGGAGGATTACTCACTAAAACAATAGCTATGTAAAACAAACAATGGAGATCGAATTTCTCTTGATAAAAGCTCATTATTTAAAAATGTATTTTGTTTAATCATTTATATTCCATATCTCAATAATGAAATATTACAAATTAAAGTAATAACTTTAATTAAATTTTAAAAAAAAATGGAATAATTTTGAAAAAATATCTTATTTAAGTTATTTAGAAAAAATCTAAATACCCAACTTAAAATATTCTTCAATCAATGACTTAATTAAATATTACCAATTAAGTAGTAACCACTTAATTTAGAAGATATTCCATTTTAAGTTCCCATATTTATAAAATATCAACTTAAAAAATATCTAAAGAATCTTAATAACAAATTCTCAAAATTCCTCAACTTAATTTATAATAGGAAATTCAAAAATATTCAAATCTACGTTGATTTGATAGATTTAACTAAATCTCAACTTAAATAGGAATATTTAATGAAATTATAAAATTAAGATTCAGAAAGAATTTATATGGTTATAATTCCATATTTAATTAAAAACAAGAAAAATACATATAGCTTTCCAGAATATAACTATTCAAACTATGTTTTTCTTAAATTAATTTCAAGGAAGAATGAAATTAATTATGTTGCTAATCAATTTTTTATTAGGTCAAACTAATATAATTAACCTAGCACAGTTATCCAAATCAGGCAAATGGGCCTTCACAATTGGGGTTGTTCATGTGAGGGGGGGCTGGGTGCAGTATGTCGTACCCACTTCTAAGGCTCCCAACTCTCACACAAGGCCCAAAAGAGAGGAATTTAACCTTAAAATGAATAACTGTTATTAATTGAATAGGCTCACTACTAAATGAGCCTAAATAAAATCTATCAGTTATGATATTTTATTTAGAAACAACAACTTATATGTATCTATAATAGAAATTAAACATATAGGCTCACACAGGCATACACATTTGGATGGATCCTATCATGTTGCTAGGTCATACACAGATGAAAGAAGTTTGTAAAAATTACCTGTTACAAATTATTTACTTGATCTATCATCAATTGAACCTTTGGTTAAAATTAGATCATAGGATCTATCATCAAGTTAACCAAGGCAATTTAGATCAAACAATAATAGGTTTTAGAAAACTTACAAACAATCTAAAGCACATACTCCTGCAACAAGGTTAGATTTGGATAGTTGGATGTAGGATTTATTTAATTTTAAACATTTATTTCGAAAATAAAATTAAAATTAAACCTACCATTTTGAAAAATTAGGTTTTGGGTAACCTAAATGTCATTTCAAAATTAAATTGCTAACTTTCCTTTTAAATTTCATGTCATTTAATAAATTAAATAATAAAATAGAAAATGGTAAATACATACCCTTTTCTTGTTTTACAATTTAATTTAATTAAAAAATAACAAAATTTAAAAGTTAACAAAAATACCTTATTTCCTCTTTTAAAATTATCATGATTATTTTGATCTTATTTTAATTAAGGTCAAGTTACCAAAAAAAAATTAATATCTGACCTTAAAAAAAAATAATCAAATTTTAAAGGAAATAAGAAAAGAGGTAAGCAAAACTTGATTTTTTCATATTTTCAAAATCAAATTACACTAATATCTAAAATTAATTTTAAAAAATAAAATTAATTTATTTCTCATAATTAGATTTGAAATTTGAAAAACAAAAATCAACATACAAAACTACACAAAAAATCGGAATTTAATTCCATGAAATAACATGAAAAATCGAAAAAAAATTAAAAAATTGGATGAACTGTACGGATGGCATGCCATGCATGCCCATCCGCGCGCGTATCTGTGGTGAATGGCCGAGAAATCACGGCGCAGGAAGGCTGCTGGCAGCCATTCCGCGCGCGTGATGAGGGTGCTCATCAGCCCGATTTTTCCAATTTTCAAAAATTCATAACTAATTCAAATTAAATCGAAATCAAGTTCTATAAAAAAGTAAATTGCTTAGAATTTTCCAAACTATCAAATAAAAATAATTACAGAGACAGAACAGTAACTATTTTTCCCAGAATTCACAAACAACAATCAAACATCAATATGACACTCAAAGCAACATGATACCATCCAAAAAACAAGCAAATCGTTTTAAGTCCAAATTTCTTGCAAGCAAATCAATTACCATGGCTCTGATACCAGTTGTAGGAAGTTATTTTATCAGGATCTAGATTTACTAACAAGTATGTTGATTTAACAACCTAAATATGAACTTCTAAAACGATAGAAAATTAAACACATAAGAGTATCAGAAATCTTACAGTGATTGCAGCGGAATATATGTCTCCTCCCACTCAGATCTCTAACCCTTGATTCCTTTCTGTAGCAGAGTATAATCAAGATCTGAGCCCGATAGTCCTTCTTTGTTGTTTCTGAATTCTACACAGCCTTCCTCACTATGATTGAGGTATTACTTGATGTGTGTGGGCACTACTCTAGCACTTATACATTTCGAAACAGTGAAGGAAGAGAGAGAGAGAGGGTGGCGGCTCAGAGAGAATTTTCAGAGAGAAAATTCTATCAGAATAATGTTGTGAAAAGGTTGTACAGTTGTGTTCAACTCTGAAGCCTTTGCCTTCTATTTATAGAAGACCACCCAGGGCTATGATTGACATTTAGAATTGAAAAATCAAAGAGAAAAGTAAGCTTAAGTGGTCGGCCTAGGCATTGTGGAAACGAGGCTTGCCACTTTTCCAACTTTCCTTTTCCTACACTGATAGTTTCCTGTTTTGTCAAAAACTGGCAATTCCTTTGTTCAACCACATAAATGTCAAATCTAATTATTTAATAATTAAAATTAATTATCAAATAATATATTGTCATTTATTTTATTAATAATGAAACTAATTAAAGTTTCCTAATTAATAAATATGCCCTTCAAAATCTCTATTTACTGTTTTGCCCTTAATAAGTGATAAATTCTCAAATAGACAAGTCTATCTTGAGAATTTTTAATTGATTAATTAAAATCAATTAAATGAGTCGTACAAGTAATATTATCTCAACTAGTGAGGGGACCATGGGTCTATATATCCGAGCTTCCAATAAGCAGATCTAGAATTTACCACTTAAATTTACTGACTTATTAATTCTTCGTTGAATCCACACATAGAACTAAGAATTGCACTCTGAGTATATAGAATGCTCTATATGTTCCACCATATAGACACATCATTAGTTATCCATTGTTATAATCCTAATGTGATCAATGATCCTTTATATGGATGATTTACACTGTAAAGGGACTAAATTACCGTAACACCCTACAATGTATTTTATCCTTAAAACACTTAACCTTGTATAAATGATATTTCAACTAAGTGAAATGAGTACTCAATCATTTATCTCGTTTGGTTAAGCTCGAAGGAAATCACCCTTTGCTTACTATTCGCCAGATAGAAGCTATAGATTCCATATTTATGTTAGCGCTCCCACTCAATCGCACTACCGTGTTCCCAAAATGTATGTATTGCCCAGACTAAAAATTAGGCTTAATTAACAAATCAAAGAACACAAATAATACTCTTGAAATTGAGCCTAACCATATCAGGTTTTCGATCATGTGATCTAGGATCAACTTATGATATTGAATTGAATAGATATTTACGGTAAGTTTCAAAATCTAATTCAAAGTTCAACATCAGTCCATTCCAATGCATACTCCATGCATCCAACCTGAGCTTTACTTTAACCTATGTTTTGGAAAGAACATAACATTTCTCCAAATGTAAGTAAACTCTTTTGTAGATTGTCATATCAGTAAAACCCAGTGTTCTGATAAATCTAGGAATACTTTTATTCACATAGTCATGTTTATTTTCCACTGTGTTGACAACACAATAAACATGATCAAGTATGTGAAAGGGGTTTGGATGAATTTATAAATCAAATAGACAAGCAATTGATTAAGTGAACCAAAACATACACAAGTGAATGAAATATTACTTCTGTTACTTTATTGATATTGAATAATCTGGATTACATTGAAACAGAGTTTTATTTAGGGCATAAAACCCAACAGTTCCACCATATAGACACATCATTAGTTATCCATTGTTATAATCCTAATTTGATCAATGATCCTCTATATGAATGATCTACACTGTAAAGGGATTTAGATTACCGTTACACCCTACAATGTATTTTATCATTAAAACACTTAACCCCGTATAAATGATATTTCAGGTTATGTGAAATGAGTACTCCACCATTTATTTTCGTTTGGTCAAGCTCGAAGGAGATCATCCTTTACTTACTATTCGCCAGATAGAAGCTATAGATTCCATGTTTATGTTAGCGCTCCCACTCCATTGCACTACCGTGTTCCAAAAATGTACGTATCACCCTGACCCAAAAGTAGGCTTAACTAACAAATCAAAGAACACGAATAGCCTCTTGAGATTGAGCCTAATCAAAACAGGATTAAGATCATTTGATCTAGGATCAACTAGGCGATATTTACTTAAATAGATATTACGGTAAGTTTAATAAATCTAAGTCAAAGTTCAATATCGGTCCCTTCTGATGCATACTCCATGCATCCAACCTGAGCTTTACTTTAACCAATGCTCTGGAAAGAACATAGCATTTCTCCAAATGCAAGTAAACTCTGTTGTAGATTATCATATCAGTAAAACCCTGTGTCTGATAAATCTAGGAAACTTTATTCACATAGTCATGTTTACTTTCCAAAGTGTTGACAACACAATAAACAGGATCAAGTATGTGAAAAGGGTTTCAAATGAATTTATAAATCAAATAGACAAGCAATTGATAAGATGAACTAAAACATACAAATGAATGAAAAATACTTCTGTTTCTTTATGGATGTTGAATAAACTGGATTACATTGAAATGAAGTTTTATTTAGGGCATAAAACCCAACAAACTCCTACTTGCACTAATATAAAACAAGAAGTGCATTTCAAATAATCTAAACACCTTGATATACAAATCATGTGTAGTAGTAGTAAACTCCTCGTAATAGGATCTGAAAGGTTGAATTAAACACAACCTTTTCTCCACCATTACTCTTCCTTAATCACAAAATCATTGATAATGTGAAATTCCTCTATATATGTCTACTCTTTTGGGATACTGGATTCTATACCTTTGGCAACTACTTTTGGTTAATCAAGAAATTAACACTAGTAGTTAAGGCTGGTTGGAACTGTGCCACAGTTGTATAGAATTTTCCTTAGACTGAATAAGTACCTTTCCTGAAACTTTAACATTCAGTCCTTTTCTGGTAGACCTAGAGACTTCAGATAGGTTTTTACACTTCTCCAAAATCACTATTCCACCCCCAGAGTAATCACCATCTTATCAGAAAGATTTTCTATCACAAAGGCAAATCTCGAAATCTGATGTGGTGTAGTCTAAGAGTTTTAATACACCCTTATTGACTAACATATAGTTCCTCTTCTTAATCTTAAGATTTACTTGATTGTCTTCCAATGTTCTTCTCCTAGATTAATCTGATACCTACTCATTACTCCCACTCAACAGCAGGTGTCTGGTCTTAGGCATACTAAAGCATATCTGAGACTTCTCACTGTTGATTTAAGAAATTCTTTCATGACTTTATCTTTTCTGGAATAGTTGAGACTTTTCCTTAGATAAATAAAATCTATGCCTAGAAGTTGAGAAGCTTCTATAGATTGCCATTAGAAAGAAAATGCTTCAGCATCTTACTAAAGTAAGTTGCTCGCATTAAAGTAAGTAATTACCAGGTATACCACAAGCCATAGGTTTAGATAAACTCAAACCTATAATACTAGGAACAGGAAGTTTTGTTAAATCCATTGAATAGACTTATTAACGAAAATTTCCTTTTATGTCCTTGTAATAGAAAACATTAGGTTACTCCATGTGAATGGATAAAACTATAGTTCTCTTGGCTTTCTTCTTAGTTTCTTATCTTGACAATCCATTACTTGTTTAAACTCACAATGGATTTTAATCACTAGTGTCTTCCAAGTCATAAGAAGGTGAGTTCCTAGAGACTCTCCCACTATGACAAGGTACCGTGAATTATGTCTAAGAAAACTAAATGGTATTGATCTCTTCGGTTGTGACAAGAAAACAGAGGCAGTGGGATCATCATATGTCAAATATGATGATAGAACACTTTTGGAATCAAGAAAAAAAATATCTCCTTTATTTTCAGACTTAGTCATTATCTTAGAAAAGTAGTATTTGTTTAAACAAACACTTTCTTATCTATTGACTATGGGATGTTCCACCCCTAATCACTTAGAATAGCTAACAAACATGCAAACCATGGTTAACAGTTTTAGCTTTTCTTAAGATTTTGATTAGATCATCCATGAATCTAGTAATGATTTACTTTAAGTATACAACCATTGCATCAATCTGAAATTCTATTACCATAGAAGGAATTAGGCAACGACTAGTAACTAATCATCAATATGCAACTCGAATTTCTGGGGAGGTAAGTTTGGATATAATTCAAAAATCAATTTAATGATCTTTGAACTGCATATCTACTAACTATTTCTCCACCCCTATCAGTTCGGAAGATCTTTAACCACTTACCTTAATGGTTTTTCACCATTGCTAGAAATTAATGAAATTTTTCAAACATTTCAAATTTCTTTGCATAAGGTATAATCTAGATTTATCGTTTTAAGAATACAACAAAAAACTCATATCCACCCCTGAATGTATATCCATCTGCGAATGAGATGAACAACTTTCAGTGGATATAGGCATATTAACTCTTTGCAGAGATTGATCTTGTCAAAACCACTATGAACAAGATACAAATGCCATAGATTAAAAATGTGTGGTTGTGTCTTTTGATGACTTAGGTTTAGTTACATCAAAGAGTTATTAGAATAGTGCAAGTGGATCCTGGTCACAGAATACTAAACTTATATTGTATACAGTTTGGATCCATTAATAGAAGATGGTTATTAAACACTTGTGAAAGTGAAACTGTATTATTTTTTTTAAAAAAAATTATTTAGAATCTAAAATTTAAAGTCAAAGATTTAAATTTATACCAAATATAATGAGTAATTCTTTCTTGGACCACCACTACTAATTTAAACTCTAAGTTAGATTTGCCCATACAAGTAGGACATATCTAAGATTGAGGATTTATATCATTTTGGAATAGAATTTTGGGATTATAATCATATGCGTCATTTAATTTTTGAAGAGAAAAAATAGAATGACATTAAATGATATATATAGACCATTCATCCAATGATATGTTATTGAGCTAGTTCGAAATGAATAAGCTAAGAGGAATTACGATAATTTCGTTTATAAATAAGAATCCAACGATGCTTCGATTAGTGAGAGTCAAAGTAATCTTATTTATACAATCTTCTTGTTTCATATTGTAAAAATACTAGTCTAAGGTGTCATCTATTGATGAACAGCTAGATGTTGTATATACAATATTTATCTTTCGAGATCTAACACTATTATGTATGTCTAATGGTGAAAATCCATTAGGGATTTGTCTCATTAGATAAACAAACCAAGTTAGACGAACAATGAAGATTGGAAATTAAACTAAAATTCAATAACAAAAAATAACATGGTTCAATATAAATTCATACACAATTAAGAAATTATTAAACATATAGCAAGTAGGAATGACAAGTGAAAATACTAAAAGATACAATCCTAAATAATTTCCAAGGTTTTCAACAAACTGATATCAGTGTCCCGTTAAGGCGAGAGTCAAAGCTACCATCCATTGAATAGAGTTGTCAGCTCTTCTAAAATGTTAAACATTCTAGCAACCTTTTATTCGATCAAGATTGGAATCCAGCGTTGTCCCGTTTAGGCGAGAGTCAAATACAGTCGCCACCATTAGGCGACGACTCTGACTCTGACTATGAAGACCAGGAGCCATGTGCAAAGCGTATCCTGGAAGCAGAGCTCCCCAAAAATTTTAAGATGCCCGAGATGGCAGCTTATACCGGGAACTCTAATCCAAGCGATTGTTGGGTTTTATGCCCTAAATAAAACTCATTTCAATATAATCAGATTTACTTATTAATATAGATCAGAAATAACATTTAATGTTGCATGGTTCACCTGATTTATTTCATGATTATATGTACATAATGTATAAATTCATCTAAAACCCTTTTCACATACTTGATCCTGTTTATTGTGCCGTCAACAGATTGGAAAGTAAACATGACTATGTGAATAAAGATTCCTAGATTTATCAGACATAGGGTTTTACTGATATGATAATCTACAACAGAGTTTACTTGCATTTGGAGAAATGGTATGTTCTTTCCAGAACATTAGTTAAAGTAAAGCTCAGGTTGGATGCATAGAGTATGCATCGGAAGGAACCGATATTGTACTTTGACTTAGATTTATTAAACTTACCGTAATATCTATTCAAGTCAATATCGCCTAGTTGATCCTAGATCAAATGATCTTAATCCTGTTATGATTAGGTTCAATCTCAAGAGGCTATTCGTGTTCTTTGATTTGTTAGTTAAGCCTACTTTTACGTCAGGGTGATACGTACATTTTGGGAACACGGTAGTGCAATTGATTGGGAGCGCTAACATAAACATGGAATCTATAGCTTCTATCTAGCGAATAGTAAGTAAAGGATGATCTCCTTTGAGCTTGACCAAACGAAAATAAATGGTGGAGATCTCATTTCACATAAGCTGAAATATCATTTATACGGGGTTAAGTGTTTTAAGGATTAAATACATTGTAGGGTGTAACGGTAATCTAATCCCTTTATAATGTAGATCATTCATATAGAGGATCATTGATCAAATTAGGATTATAACAATGGATAACTAATGATGTGTCTATATGGTGGAACATATAGAGCATTCTATATACTAAGAGTGTAATTCTAAGTTCTATGCGTGGATTCAACGAAGAATTAATAAGTCAGTGAATTTAGGTGATAAATTCTTGATCTGCTTATTGGAAGCTCAGTTATATAGACCACTGGTCCCCGCACTAGTTGAGATAATATTACTTGTAAGACTCATATAATTGGTTTCGATTAATCAATTATAATTCTCAAATTAGACTATGTCTATTTGTGAATTTTTCACTAAGTAAGGGCGACATTGTAAAGAAAGAGTTTTAGGGGCATATTTGTTAATTATGATACTTTGTATGGTTCAATTAATAAATATGACAAATGACAATATTATTTAGTAATTATTTATAGTTATTAAATAGTTAGAATTGGCATTTAAATGGTTGAATTAGAAAATTGGCATTTTTGAGAAAATCAGATGCAGAAAAGATAAAACTGCAAAATTGCAAAAAGTGAGGTCCAATTCCACTTTGTATGGCCGACTACTTTTGTAGGGAATTTAAACTGATATTTTCATTATTTTAATGCCAAATAATTCAAATCTAACCCTAGTGGAATGCTATAAATAGATAGTGAAGGCTTCAGGAAATTTACACTTAAATTTCTACACTTTTCTTTTGACTTTTCATTCAGAAAAAACTGAGCCTTTCTCTCTCCCTATCTTTGGCCGACCCTTTCTCTTTCTTCTTCCTCTTCAATTTCGAAATTCTTAGTGTGAGAATAGTGCCCACACACAGCAAGTGATACCTCAATCATAGTGAGGAAGATCGTGAAGAAAGACTTTCAGCAAGAAGGAGTTTCAGCACCAAAGAATCAGAGAAAGAGATCCAAGTTCTGATAATGCTCTGCTACAGAAAGGAATTAAGGGCTAGATATCTGAACGGAAGGAGTCATATTATTCCGCTGCACCCAATGTAAGGTTTCCTAAACTTTATATGTGTTTATTTCATCGTTTTAGAAATTTCATATTTAGGGTGTTAATCAACATACTTGTGAGTAGATCTAAGATCCTGGTAAAATAATTTCCAACAACTGGTATCAGAGCCATGGTAATTGATTTGCTTGCTAGAAATTTGGACTTTAAAACGATTGTTTGATGTTTTGGATGGTATCATGTTGTATTGAGTGTTATTTGATGATTGATTGATGGAAAAAATTAAGCAAGTTACTTTTTTACAGAACTCAATTTTGATTTAATTTGAATTAGTTATGATTTTTTGAAGTTTCGAAAAAATTGGGGTTGAGCAACAGGGATACGCGCGCAGAACAGGCTGCATGCAGCCTCCTGCGCCCACATCCCTCGCCCATGCAGCCCCTTGCGCGCCCATGGACAGTATGCTTGGCATACTGTCCGTACAACTCCCAAATTTTTCGTTTTTCTTCGTTTTTTCATGCTTTTTCATGGATTTAACTTCCGATTTTTTGTGTAGTTCTGTATTTTTACATTTACTATTCCTAATTCAATTCTAATTATCATAATTAAATTAATTAATATTTTTTAAATTTAATTCATGATATTAGTGTAATTTGAATTTGAAAAATAGTCAATATCTATCTTTTTTGCTTAATTATCTATCTTATTTTTAAATTTGATTATATCTTATCTTATTTTTAAATTTAAGGTCAGATTTTAAATTTATTAAATGATTTTTTTTTAAAAAATAATTTGACCTTATTTAAATTTAAAATAAGATAACTATAATCATGTAATTTTAAATAGATGTAAGATATTTTGCTAACTTTTAAATTTTGTTATTTTATTTATTTAAATTACATTTAAAATCTGAAAAAGATATTCATTTATCTTTTTTAATTTTTTATTTAATTTTTATTTATAAAATAACATTAAATTTTTAAAAGTAGTTAGCAAATTTTAAAATGATATTTAGGTTGGTTGAAACCTAATTTTTCAAAATTGTAGGTTTAATTTTAATTTCGAAATTTTTTTTAAATTTTTTTTTAAATTTCGAAAATAAATTTTTTATTTATTTAATTAATTATTTTTCGAAATTATTTATTTAAAATTAAATAAATCCTACATCCAACTATCCAGCTAACCTTGTTGCAGGAGTATGTGTTTTAGCTTGTTTGTAAGTTTTCAAAACCTATTATTGCTTGATTGCAAATAGCTATGGTTAACTTTTTGCCAGATCTAATGATTTGATGGCTCCCTTTGTCAAGTAAATAATTTGTAACAGGTATATTTACAATCTTCTTTCATCTGTGTATGACCTAGCAACATGATAGGATCCATCCAAATTGTGTGCCTATGTGAGCCTATGTGTTTAATTTCATTATAGATGCATATAGGTTGTTGTTGCTAAATAAAATATCATAGTTCTTGATAGATTTTTTTTAGTCCCATTTAGTTTTTGGGCCTATTCAATTAATAACAGTTGTTCATTTTAAGGTTAAATTCCTCTCTTTTGGGTCTTGTGTGAGAGTTGGGAGACATGGTAGTGGGTACGACATACTGAACCCAGCACCCCCTCACATGAACCACCCCAATTGTGAAGGCCCATTTGCCTGATTTGAATAACTGTACTAGGTTAATTAATTAGTTTAACCTAATAAAATTGATTAGCAACATAATTAATTTCATTTATTTTGAAATTAATTTAAGAAAACCATAGTTTTAAGAATTTTATATTCTAAGCTAAACTATATGTATTTTCTTATATTTAATTAATATAGAATTATAACCATCTAGATTCTTTCTGAAGCTTAATTTAAATTTTTCATTAAATATTCCCATTTAAGTTGATATTTAGTTATCTACAACTAACCAACTTAAATCTGAATATCTTTTGGATTTAAAATTTCAAAATTAAGTTGAGGAATTTTAGGCATTGGTTATTAAGATTCTTTAGATATTTTTTAAGTTAATATCTTTTCGAATATTAACTTAAAATGGAATATTTTAGATATTTTTTAAGTTAATATCTTTTCGAATATTAACTTAAAATGGAATATTTTCAAATTAAGTGGTTACAACTTAATTTTTTGATATTTAATTAAATTTAAATTTGAAAATATTTAAGTTCTAGATTTTTTCTAATACAACTTAAATTAGATATTTTTTCAAATTTTGTGGACAAGATACTTAGTCAAATAAGATATTTTCTAGATAGTTATTTCTAGACTACTTATTATTTCTAATATTAAATAGGAAAATATTATACATTGTGAAATTAATTATTTAAATAATTAATTTTGGTACAATTTATTTTAAGTATATTTTTCCTAGTATTAAACTAGAGATTAATAATTAAGCCTTGTCTACACTTAATTATTTATTTCTTGAATTTAATACATTTAATTAATTTGAAAATTAAATATCTAAGTTGATTTTCATCATGATACTTAAATATTTCTTTTTCATGACTCTTAATTAAATAGAAAATTATTTTTAGTTGAAATTTATTTTTTCAACTAAATTTAAATAATTTTCAAAATATATTTTTTCTTTATTTTATTAATCAAATTTCGAAATTACATTTCTTAAATGCTGGAATTTCGAATTTTATTTGAAAAATAGATTAAATTTGTAAATTATTTATTTTAATTTTGGACCAACTTAAATCAATGATTTTTTCATTTAATGATTAATTAAAATAAATGAAGTAAAATATATTTAATTATTAGAAATTTAATTAATTAGTCAAAGGAAAATCTAGATAGGTGATATTTTTGCTTAAAGTATTTTTCTAGTATATTTAATTAAATAGAAAATTAATATTTAAGTTGATTTTCATCATCATACTTAAATATTTGAAATTTTTCTTATACATATTTAATTAAATAGGAAAATTATATTTTCTGTTGTAAATTAATTTTATTAATTAATTTTGGGCCAACATTAAATTAGAATAATTTTTCCAGGATTTATTTTTTATTTTAACATGCATTTTCGAAAATTGTATCCTTGAATACTTTAATTTTTCGAAATGCAATATATATTTATAGAAAATTAAATTTGAGTTGTAAATTAATTTAAATTAATTTTGTAACAACTTAAATTGAATATTTTTCTAAATATTTATTGGAAATTATTACTAAGATGAAAATAATTCATGTTATTTTCATATCCATCTAAGTAAAATTTATAAATATTAAATTAAAATTTATATTTAGAATTTTTCATTCTAAATTGGAAATTTTAATTAAATAAATATATATATTTAAAATAAATAGATTAAATAAAGAGAATCAAAGAAAATACAACTCTCTTTTAATAATGAGCTTTATTATTAAGATATTCGATCTCCATTGTTGGTTTTACATCGCGTTTGTTTTAGTGAGTAATCCTCCCTAATGGAGGAATGTTCATTAGCAATTTCGCACCGTTTAATCTCGAAAGATAAGTAGTTTGTAAGTGTTTTATATGGTATGGATCACGCTAATGGTGGCGACCATATTTGACTTGCAAATTGCGAAACAATGGT
This sequence comes from Cannabis sativa, assembly GCF_029168945.1. Lineage (NCBI taxonomy): Eukaryota > Viridiplantae > Streptophyta > Magnoliopsida > Rosales > Cannabaceae > Cannabis > Cannabis sativa. The sequence continues at coordinate 38,649,463 of NC_083609.1, read as the reverse complement.
GGAAGCTCAGAAGATAGAAGTGCCTTGACTCTCGCCTAAACGGGACAACGCTGAATTCAAATCTTGATCGAATAAAAGGTTGCTAGAGTGATTAACATTTTAGATGAGCTGACAACTCTATTCAATGGATGGTAGCTTTGACTCTCGCATAAACGGGACACTGATATCAGTTTGTTGAAAACCTTAGAAATTATTTAGGATTGTATGTTTTAGTATTTTCACTTGTCATTCCTACTTGCTATATGTTTAATAATTTCTGAATTGTGTATGAATTTATATTGAACCATGTTATTTTCTGTTGTTAAGTTGTAGTTTAATTTCGAATCTTCATTGTTGATCTAACTTGGTTTGTTTATCTAATGAGATAAATCCCTAGTGGATTTTCACTATTAGACATACATAATAGTGTTAGATCTCGAAAGATAAATATTGTATATGCAACATCTAGCTGTTCATCAATTGATGACACCTTAGACTAGTATTTTTACGATATGAAACAAGAAGATTATATATATAAATAAGATTGCTTTGACTCTCACTAATCGAAGCATCGTTGGATTCTTATTTATAAACGAAATTATCCTAATTCCTCTTAGCTTATTCATTTCGAATTAGCTCAATATATCATTGGATGAATGGTCTATATATCATATCATGTCATTATATTTTCTCTTCAGAAATTAAATGACGCATATGATTATAATCCCGAAATTCTATTCCCAATTGATATAAATCCTCAATCTTAGAAATCTCCTACTTGTATGGGCAAATCAGACTTAGAGTTAAATTAGTAGTGGTGGTCCAAGATAGAATTACTCATAATATTTGGTATAAATTTAAGTCTTTGACTTTAATTTTAGATTCCAAACAGAAATTTTCTTATATTTCTAATTCCAGAATACAATACAGTTACACTTTCTCAAGTGTTTAATATCCATCTTCTATTAATGGATTCAAACTGTATGGAATATGAGTTTAGTATTCTGTGACCAGGATCCACTTGCAGTATTCTAAGAACTCTTTGATGTAACTAAACCTAAGTCATCAAAAGACACTACCACATTTTTTTTAATCTATGGCATTTGTATCTTGTTCATAGTGGATTTGACAAGATCAATCTCTGCAGAGAGTTAATATGCCTATATCCACTAAAAGTAGTTCATCTCATTCGCAGATGGATGTACATTCAGGGGTGGATATGAGTTTTTCGTTGTATTCTTAAAACGATCACTCTAGATTATACCTTATGCAAAGAAATTTGAAATGTTTGAAAAATTTCTTAAATTTCTAGCAATGGTTAAAACCATTAAGGTAAGTGGTTAAAGATCTTGCGAACTGATAGGGGTGGAGAAATAGTTAGTAGATATGCAGTTCAAAGATCATTAAATTGATTTTTGAATTATATCCAAACTTACCTCCCCAGAAATTTCGAGTTGCATGTTGATGATTAGTTACTAGTCGTTGCCTAATTCCTTCTATGGTAATACAATTTCAGAATGATGTAATTGTTGTATACTTCATATAAATCATTACTAGAAAATCTTAAGAAAGCTAGAACTGTTAACCATGGTTTGTTAGCTATTCTAAGTGATTAGGGGTGGACCATCTCATAGTCAATAGATAAGAAAGTGTTTGTTCAAACAAATACTACTTTTATAAGATAATGACTAAGTCTGAAAATAAAGTAGCAAATAAAGGAGATATTTATTTCTTGATTCCAAAAGTGTTCTATCATCTTATTTGACACATGATGATCCCACTGCCTCTGTTGTCTTGTCACAACCCAAGAGATCAATACCATTTAGTTTTCTTAGACATAATTCACGGTACCTTGTCGTAGTGGGAGAGTTTCTAGGAACTCACCTTCTTATGACTTGGGAGACACTAATGATTAAAATCCATTGTGAGTTTAAACAAGTAATGGATTGTCAAGATAAGAAACTAAGAAGAAAAGCCAATAGAACTATGGTTTAATCCATTCACATGGAATAACCTAAAGTTTTCTATTACAAGGACATAAAAGGAAATTTAAGTTAATAAGTCTATTCTATGGACTTCATAAACTTCCTGTTCCTAGTATTATAGGTTTGAGTTTATCTAAACCTATGGCTTGTGGTATACCTGGTAATTACTTACTCTAATGCAAGCAACTTACTTTAGTAAGATGCTGAAGCATTTTCTTTCTAATGGCAATCTATAGAAGCTTCACAACTTCTTAGGCATAGATTTTATTTATCTATGGAAAAGTCTCAACTATTCCAAAAAAGATAAAGCCATGAAAGAATTTCTTATATCAACAGTGAGAGGTCTCAGATATGCTTTAGTATGCTTTAGACCAGACACCTGCTGTTGAGTGAGAGTAATGAGTAGGTATCAAATTAATCTAGGAGAAGAACATTGGAAGACAATCAAGTAAATCTTAAGATTAAGAAGAGGAACTATATGTTAGTCTATAAGAGTGTGTTTAAAACTCTTAGACTACACCACATCAGATTTCGAAATTTTCCTTTGTGCTAGAAAATCTTTCTGATAAGATGGTGGTTACTCTGGGCGTGGAATAGTGATTTTGGAGAAGTGTAAAAACCTATCTGAAGTCTCTAGGTCTACCAGGAAGGGACTGAATGTTAAAGTTACAGGAAAGGTACTTATTCAGTCTAAGAAAAGTTCTATACATTTTTGGCACCATTCCAAATTGCTTAAACTACTAATGTTATTTCCCTATTAACCAAAAGTAGTTGCCAAAAGTATAGAATCCAGTATCTCAAGAGAGTAGACATATAGAGAGGAATTTCACATTATTAATAATTTTGTGATTAAGGAAGAGTAATGGTGGAGAAAAGGTTGTGGTTAATTCAACCTTTCAGATCCTATTACGAGGAGTTTACTACTACTACACTTGATTTGTATATCAAGGTGTTGAGATTATTTGAAACAGACTTTTTATTTTATATTAGTTTAAGTGGGAGTTTGTTGGGTTTTATGCCCTAAATAAAACTCATTTCAATATAATCAAATTTACTTATTAATATAGATCAGAAATAGGATTTAACGTTGCATGGTTCACATGATTTATTTCATGATTATATGTACATAATGTATAAATTCATCTGAAGCCCTTTTCTCATACTTGATCATGTTTATTGTGCCGTCAATAGATTGGAAAGTAAACATGACTGTGTGAATAAAGATTCCTAGATTTATCAGACATAGGGTTTTACTGATATGATAATCTACAACAGAGTTTACTTGCATTTGGAGAAATGCTATGTTCTTTCCAGAACATTGGTTAAAGTAAAGCTCAGGTTGGATGCATGGAGTATGCATCGGAAGGAACCAATATTGAACTTTGACTTAGATTTATTAAACTTGTCGTAATATCTATCCAAGTCAATATCGCCTAGTTGATCCTAGATCAAATGATCTTAATCCTGTTATGATTAGGTTCAATCTGAAGAGGCTATTCGTTTTCTTTGATTTGTTAGTTAAGCCTACTTTTAGGTGAGGGTGATACGTACATTTCGGGAACACGGTAGTGTAATTGAGTGGGATCGCTAACATAACATGGAATCTATATCTTCTATATGGCGAATAGTAAGTAAAGGATGATCTCCTTTGAGCTTGACCAAACGAAAATAAATGGTGGAGATCTCATTTCAGATAAGCTGAAATATTATTTATATGGGGTTAAGTGTTTTAAGGATTAAATACATTGTAGGGTGTAACGGTAATCTAATCCCTTTATAGTGTAGATCATTCATATAGAGGATCATTGATCAAATTAGGATGATAACAATGGATAACTAATGATGTGTCTATATGGTGGAACATATAGAGCATTCTATATACTGAGAGTGGAATTCTAAGTTCTATGCGTGGATTCAACGAAGAATTAATAAGTCAGTGAATTTAGGTGATAAATTCTTGATCTGCTTATTAGAAGCTCGGTTATATAGACCCATGGTCCCTGCACTAGTTGAGAAAATATTGCTTGTAAGACTCATATAATTGGTTTTGATTAATCAATTATAATTCTCAAATTAGACTATGTCTATTTGTGAATTTTTCACTAAGTAAGGGCGAAATTGTAAAGAAAGAGTTTTAGGGGCATATTTGTTAATTATGATACTTTGTATGGTTCAATCAATAAATATGATAAATGACAATATTATTTAATAATTATTTATAGTTATTAAATAGTTAGAATTGGCATTTAAATGGTTGAATTAGAAAATTGGCGTTTTGGAGAAAATCAGATGCAGAAAAGATAAAACTGCAAAATTGCAAAAAGTGAGGCCCAAATCTACTTTGTATGGCCGACCACTTTTGTAGGGAATTTAAACCTATATTTTCATTATTTTAATGCTAAATAATTCAAACCTTACCCTAGTGGAATGATATAAATAGATAGTGAAGGCTTCACGAAATTTACACTTAAATTTCTACACTTTTCTTCTGACTTTTCATTCAGAAAAAACAGAGCCTTTCTCTCTCCCTATCTTTGGCCGACCCTTTCTCTTTCTTCTTCCTCTTCAATTTCGAAATTCTTAGTGTGAGAATAGTGCCCACACGCAACAAGTGATACCTCATTCATAGTGAGGAAGATCGTGAAGAAAGACTTTCAGCAAGAAGGAGTTTCAGCACCAAAGAATTAGAGAAAGAGATCTAGGTTCAGATATTGATAATGCTCTGCTACAGAAAGGAATCAAGGGCTAGATATCTGAATGGAAGGAGTCATATTATTCCGCTGCACCCAATGTAAGGTTTCCTAAACTTTATATGTGTTTATTTCATCGTTTTAGAAAGTTCATATTTAGGGTGTTAATCAACATACTTGTGAGTAGATCTAAGATCCTGGTAAAATAATTTCCAACAGCGATCACCTGTCACGGTTCAACCGAGTCATGACAGTCATGAGGGTCAGCAATGACGCCAAGTGTTTGTGCTTCCCGCTTACTCTAAGCGGATCCGCAGAAGAGTGGTTCAAGAAACTGGAACTAGGATCCGTGGATTGCTTGAATAAGTTGCAAACCAGCTTCCAGAGACCATTTGTCGCCGCAAGAAAAGTCAACTGGAGGTCAGCGCCTTGACTAACATCAAGCAGCTGCCTACGGAGACATTGAAGAATTTCATAAAGAGGTTCAAGGAAGAAGCCTCAAAAACCAAGAAAGTTGACGACGGGCAACAACTCGCTCTTCTTCAAGCGGGCATCCCGTACAGGGACTCCATTCTGGAACGAGTTACAGCAAGAAGGGGTTTCCAACCTTCAAGATTTCCAGAAGAGAGTCTAGAAATATATCAACCTGGAAGAGGCCCAAATAGTGGCCTGTGGAGGATACTATCCTACCGGGATAGCGGGATATGTACCCGGAGCCCAGCTCTCAGGTACTGTGCCAGCAACAGCTCCACCGATGAGCGACATACAATTTTCCGCTACCCCCGGATATAGTCAAGGCCAGGCCTTGGCCCCCGCATCTTCCCATTTTGGAAATCCCTTAGGGATGGGTGGACAAGCCCTGACGCACTCCGCTCCGACCGCAATCCTAGCCGGTCATTCTCAAGGCTCTCGGAGCAAAAGGTCCTCTAAAGGCAGCAACCGGACGGAGGATAAGCGATAGAAAAGGGGGTATACTCCCCAATATACCCAATACACAGAGCTAACGGACTCCCAAGAACGTGTATATTTTGCTACTAGGCAAAATACGCACTACCGAAGACTGCCTCCTCTGTACAAGGATAGCTCCCGGAGAGATCCTAATAAGAGATGTGAGTACCTTAATGACATTGGGCACAACACCAATGAATGCAAAAATCTCAAAGACGAGATCGAAAACTTCTACGAGTGGATCAAGAACCGGTTGCCCCATCTCAACCTGGGTCAGGCAGCTGGAGCTTTACCTCAAGGAGCGCCAGGGGGTGTTGCAGGAGCATTGGCTCCAGTTGCTCCCCCCAAATATGCCCAGCATATTCCTGGCCTGCCACCAAGACCCAACGGGAGAGTGGCTATGATCTCGAGAGGACCCCACATCAGAGGAACTACCCGCAAGTAGCTCAAACAGTACGCAGGGGCCGTGAAACACGATGAGGTCTGGGAGGTTACTCAACTCCCAGCTCAAAGGCCACGACTAATGGATCAGCCCATTACATTCACGGAAGAAGACACTAAAACAGTGCATTTTCCTCACCATGACCCTTTGGTCATAGAGACTCCCATTGCCAATAAGATCGTGGCCAGAGTCTTGATCGACAACGGGAGTTCCGTGAATCTATTATTCAAAGAGGCCTTCACTGCAATAGGCCTAACAGACCGAGACCTTTCACCAAGTGCTTCCCAACTCACAGTGTTCAATGGAACAACACTTATCCCTATGGGAAGAGTGAGGCTCCCAGTCACCTTCCGGACACACCCCAGAGCACTTTCAAGTACTGCACATTTGTGGTGGTGGACTGCCCAACAGCTTATAATGCAATCCTCGGCTGACCAGCCTTGGTGGAATTTGGTGCAGTCACGTCAATACGACACTTGTGCCTGAAATTCCCCACCCAAGAGGCTGGGACAGGGACCGTGAGGGGAAACCAAGGGGAGGCCAGGCAGTGCTATAACGTTGTTGCCCACCTACCCGTCTTGATGGTCCGAGAAATTATTGAGCCAGAGATGGAGGAAGAGGATGAGTTGGATCCCCGTGTGGGATCTGAAAAAATTGTAGAACCAATGGAGGACGTCGAGGAAGTGTCGGTGTGCGACCTTGACTCCACCAAAGTCCTTCGGCTAGGAAAAAGCCTAGAACCGGAGGAAAAAGAAAAAATAATAAAGACACTGAGGGGCGCCATTGACATTTTTGCGTGGTGCCAAGAAGACATGACTGGCATAAGTCCCCACGTCATCACCCATGTCCTCAATGTCAATCCGGACATGCCACCGGTCCAGCAGAAGTGACGTCCCCTCAACTCAGTGAAGGCTGAAGCCTTAGAAAAGGAGGTGGACAAACTACTAACGAGTGGCATGATTCGAGATGTCTACTATCCGGAATGGCTGGCCAATCTGGTACTGGTGCCAAAGCCCAACGGGACCTGGCTGGTTTGTATAGACTTCACCGATCTAAACAAAGCCTGCTGAAAGAACTGTTTCCCTTTGCCAAGGATCGACCAGATGGTGGACGCCACCTCCGGATTCAAGCTACTGTCCTTCATGGACGCATACGCCAGTTACAACCAAGTTAAGATGCACGTAGCGGATCAAGAGTGCACTAGCTTCAGGACCGATAAGGGGGTATACTGCTACCTAGTCATGCCTTGAAGAACGCTGGTGCAACTTATCAAAGGATGGTTAACCGAATGTTCAAAGGCCTCCTGGAGCGAAATATGGAGGTATACGTGGATGACATGCTGGTCAAGTCAAAAACGTGCACTAGCCACGCAGACGACTTAGAAGAATGCTTTGAAGTGGTCTGGAGATACGGAATGAAACTCAACCCGAAGAATTTCACTTTCGGGGTTAAGTCAGGGAAGTTCCCGGGCTTCAGTGTCAGACAGAGGGGAATTGATGCAAAACTAAAAAAAATTCAAGCTCTCCTGAGCATGCCTTCCCCAAAGAAACACAAAGACATGCAGAGCCTAACCGGAAAGGTTGCTGCCCTGAGCCGTTTTATCTCTCGGTCCACAGCTAAATGCATTCCCTTCTTCAACGTCTTGAAAAAGTGTCAGAAATTTGAATGGTCCGAAGAGTGTGAGGAGGCATTCAAAAAACTAAAAGAGCACATGGCCAAGACACCAATCCTATCAAAGCCCGTTCTCGGAGAAGACTTGTTCCTATACTTGGCCGTCTCCGAGAATGCGGTCAGCGCAGCTTTAGTTCGAGAAGAGGAGAAAACTCAGCATCCCATATACTATGTCAGCAAGCGCATGATAGGAGCGGAGACGCGATACCCAATCATTGAAAAACTTGTTTTTTGCCTCCTGATGGCCTCGAGAAAGTTGAGACCCTACTTCCAAGCTCACCCAATCAAGGTATTGACCAACCACCCACTCCAGCAAGTCCTACAAAAGTCAGAGGCATCCAGAAGGCTCCTCAAATGGGCAATGGAATTAAGCCAGTTCGATCTGCACTACATTCCACACATTTCCATAAAGGGGCATGCGCTAGCAGACTTCATCACGGAGTGCAATGAAGCTGAAGCCACCGCAAACATACCCACACTATCGATCCCAACGTGGAAAGTATTTGTAGATGGAGCCTCCAACGAGAATGGATCCGGAGCAGGGGTCGCAATAATATCCCCGAACGGACTTCGACTCCAAGCAGCCCTACAGTTCGACTTCTCAGCTTCCAACAATGAGGCCGAACATGAAGCCTTGATAGCAGGGCTGAGATTAGCAAAAACTGTGGGGGCTAAAAGAGTAGAAGTCTACAACGATTCCCAGCTGGTAGTGAACCAAGTGTCGAGAGAGTATCAGACGCACGGAGAAAGAATTGCCGCATATGTAGCAATAGTCCGAGAACTACTCCACGATTTCGCGGACTATAAAGTGGAAAGAATCCCCCAAAGAAAAGAATGCTCACGTGGACTGTCTGGCTAAGTTAGCTTCAGACACCGAAATCGAGAAACTGGGGGTGGTACCTGTGGAACGCTTGGCAGAGCCAAGCATCAAAGTAAAAGAGGCCATAATAACGGTTGGGCAAGAACCCAGCTGGATGGTCCCCATTATCGAATACATAACAAGAGGTGAGTTGCCCCGAGAGAAGGCACTGTCCAGAAGGATTCATTATCAGGCTCACCGTTATGTGATGATTTACAAAACTCTCTACTGAAGAGGACTCAGCATGCCTTATTTAAGGTGTGTATCGGACCCTGAAGCTAAGCAAATCATGCTAGAGGTCCATGAAGGGTTCTGTGGAGATCATACAGGAGGACCAAGTCTCTCAAAGAAAATATTGAGACAAGGGTACTTCTGGCCAACAATGAAAAAAGATTGCATAGACTACATCCAGAAATGTGACTTGTGCCAAAGGTTCACGAACATACCGAGAGCTCCTCCCAATGAGATTACCCTGATGACTAGTCTCTGGCCCTATGCGGTCTGGGGAATAGATCTTATTGGGTCCATGCCAACAGGAAAGGGAGGAGTAAAGTATGCAATAGTAGCAGTATCCTACTTCACCAAATGGACGGAGGCAGAGCCAATGAAGACTATAACTGCTGAAAAAGCACTAGACTTTGTTATTAAAAACATAGTATGTCCATATGGCTTGCCTCACAAAATAGTCTCTGACAATGGAAAGCAATTCGATTGCGAAGAGTTCACTAACTTCTGCAACCAACACGGAGTCGTTAAAAGCTTCTCCGCGGTGGCAAGGCCGCAAACAAATGGACAAGCAGAAGCAGTCAACAAAATCCTAAAGGTCACCCTGAAGAAAAAGTTGCTGGCCTGCAAAAACAATTGGCCTGAAGAACTATCAAGAGTGTTATGGGCCTACCGGACGATCCCAAGAACTACGACCGGCCACTCACCTTTTTCAATAGCGTACGGTTGTGAAGCAATTGTCCTGGTGGAAGCATTAGTCCCGTCCCACAAGAGAACAACTTATGATCTAGCTACAAACCAAGCTTTATTATAGGAAGCGTTGGATAAGGTTGAAGAGCTCCACGACGAGTCTCAAATACGAATGGCAGCTTATCAAAAGAAGGTGACTAAATATTTTAACTCTAAAGTTAAAAATAGAAAATTCACTATTGGGGATGTAGTCTTAAGAAGAGTCTTCCCAGCCACTCAAGAACCCAGAGTGAGGGTACTTGGGCCAAATTGGGAAGGGCCATATGAAATTCAGGATGAGATCGGCTCCGGAACCTATAAGCTAAAAAGGACGGATAAAACCATTGTGCCAAGGGCTTGGAACGCCGATCATCTCTGAAAGTATTACCAATAGTCCAAATATGTAAACTTAGGCTTTGTTTAAAGAATTTGTACCGTCGAAGTGTATGCAACCTCTAAATTTTAAATAAAATGAGTGCCTTAAAAACAAAGTTTTCATGCCACTCTGGGGGGTACTAAGGCATACCACACGGACAGATGTAAAAAAAGCCGAAAGTAAAAACAAAGTCAAAAAGAATATGTATCAAAGTGAACATATGTATTTAAAATATCCTGACCCAAAGGGCAGGTCCAAAAAGAATACGTATCAAAGTAAACATATGTATTTAAAACATCCTGACCCAAAGGGATGGTCCAAAAAAATATATATATATATGTAACATACAAAGGGCCTGGGGACGAGCCATAATAACTGTCTCCCCTTAAAAAATAAACAGCTAAATTTAAAATTATCTTAAAGAAAAGAAAAATAGTTGTAAATAAAGAAAAAAGAGAGATATGATTGTAATGACATGGGTTGGACTCCGCGGCCTAATCAATGTGAGGAGGAAGACGAGGACCCCGACGTGCTTCAAGCATAGCATCAAGTCTCTTCTTCTTCTCCCGAAATTTAGCAAGAGCCTCTTCAGGCTTGGGATAGAAGTCAAGCTTAATACTTTGGCCATTTGACTGGCAGGCCATATAGATGTTGTCGTCAAAGCGCTTGACGCAATGCTTGCAGGAGACGGAGGTCAGGAGCTCATCTTTTTTAGCCTTCTTCAAGGATTGGTCTCTGAAGTCCCTCAGCTCCTTCAACTCCACTGTCAGGTTGGCCTTAGACTGCAAGTCTGCTTGGTGCAACTCCTCTAGGGATTTCACCTTTGCAGCCATTTCGTCCATGGCTTCCTTGGCCTCCCAAAGCTCGCATCTAGCCATAGCCACGACCTCGCCCTCTACCTTGAGCGCCTCCTGGTGCCTCGCCTCCACTTCAGCCTCCCTCTGCTTGGCCTCCTCTCGAAGCTTTGCCTCTGCAAGGGCCTCCCTCCGTTGAGCCTCCTCCTAGAATGCCCACCTTTTGGCAGACAAGTCCCGAAGGATCCTCATGGCCTCGTCTATGCCCCCAAATTCGGACATGACGAAGCCATGGTCAATTAAAGTCTTGGAGAGGCGGCCGGTCTCAGCAGTAATCTAAAAAAAAAGAAAATATAATAAGAATGAGACCCGATGCCTTAGACAAAGTATCAAAGGAGAAAAATAGATTACAAGTACTCATCGCAGCCATGGCAGAGCTGATGTCCTGGACCTGGTAGATGGAGTTCAGAGAGGCGCAGGCAGCATATCTCTTAGGCGGGAATTGCATCAGATGGGAGACGAACTGGCTAGTCATCGCCGAGGCAAACGAAGCTAAGGTGGGCCCAACGAAGCGGTTGAACCAGTCCGTCAATGGATCCATGTTCAAGTCCCACGGATTCCGGAAGGCTTCCTCCTAGAGAGTATTCTGCTGCTCCTCTCAAAGGATCTGCCTCAAGGCCTCCACCTCAGAATGCCCCCGAGTGTACTCGTCAAGGGCGTAATTGTGTTTGGCCACTCGGAGATTCTGTCTCTCCTCATCAGCAGGAACTGGAGTCAACACTCTGCCGTGAGGCACAGTGTATTCCTCCGCCTCGGAAGGAATCCCGAAGTCATGGCTCGAGGCCAGAGTGTCTACCCTGCGGGTCTGCTTAGAAGGTTCCACCTCCACCATCTTGCCCTTTTGCTTACGCTCAAGGGCGGTCGGGTCCTCCACTTCACCTTCTTCAACTTCCTCCTCCTCATCCACCAAGATGATGGTGCCTGTAGGGGCATTGGAGGAGGACCTCCTGGGAGTGACCAACTGGGAGGCAGCCAGAGGTGGAGAAGCGTCAGGACTGTAGGCTTTAGCGAGAGTTGCCAAGAGTTTATCCATGGCCTGGCTGCACCAACAAAGAAAATAAGTAAAGTGTCAGGACATTCATGAGACGACATACACTTAGCAGAAAAGCAATAAAACTAGTCCTACCCTGACTCTCTTGTTCGGCCCTAGCAAAGTCTTGGATCACGACGGTGGATTCATCATCCCCGAGAAAGCTGTCTGAGGGAAGGAACCAACTAGAGGATAAATGGGTTGAATGATCCAAAGGAATAGGCGTCGGAGGTCTAGAACCCATCTGGGACCGACCTAAATAATGTCCTAAGTGGGAAAAATAATACTCCTTGGCATTATTTCCCCACCGGGTAGAAGGCATCCTAAACCTACGGAGACGCTCGTCGAACCCTATAGGCCTAAGACTGGTGTACTCACGGACGGAAAGAACATAATGTATTGTTAAAGGGGACTTACCAGAACCCGAAGTGTTGGCATCGGGAGCTCCAGTATTTGGGACTGGGACCACAGGCTTTGGCCTAAGGGTCCTCTGCTCCGGCGGAGCTTCCAGGCGCAGGGTCCTCCCAACGGCTGCCTGGGCCTTGATATAAGCCAGCTCTTGTTCCCTCTTGAAGAGGTACTTCTGGTACTTGTCCTCCGCCATGGCAATGATGTCGTCCCGGAACACCTTCTCTGCGGCCGGAGCCCTCACGTTCGGGCAGATGACTTTGGAGAGATTGAAGTCATCCACCGACTGGTGCCTCAAGATCAACTTGGCCTTCCGACAGTGCTCTGTTGTGACCAACTCCTCGACGTCCAGGGCCTTCTTGTCGTACGTGGCAAAGGTCTTGGCCCGTTGAAGAAATACTTGGGTAGGCTCGGTCCGCATATAGGGAGGAATCCTAACCCACTCCGTGAGAAGCTCCACGCGATCCATGGCCTGGAAATCGGAGGAGAACAAGAAGCGGTGACGATACTCCTTCACATGCTTCCGCTTGTTGTAGGGGACCGGGCCTTCATTCAACAGATGGGCCCGAAGGCCATCAAAACTATCCTTAAGTTTATCTCCCTTTTTGGGGATAGAAACGAGTTCATAAAAATACAAAATTTCTGCCGGACTGGGCGAGCCCCAGCTCCGGGCAGCATAAAAAATAAACAAGCCTGAAAGCAGGCGGTAAGCTTGGGAAATAAGTTGGTATGGCGCAAGGCCAACAAATACAAGGAAATTAATAAAGTAATCTTGGAGAGGGAGCATGGCCCCGACCATCAGGTGTGTCTGGCTCCAGGCTCCGAAGCCCCCATAGTTATGGTTGGGCGTCTCCTCGTCCCGAGGCAGCCGGTGATAGGTCCTGGAGGTAGAAGGCTTGATGCCTGCCACCACCACGATCTTCTCCAGTTGGTGAGCGCATGTCAAGGTAGAGTGAAGCTCAGCCGCTTCCCACCCGTTGGCACGGGACTTGTACCCTTCTTGGGCCACAGGACCCTGCATGACCTCCTCCAGCGTGGCCAAACACGTTTCCCCTTTCTTTGAGGACTTGGAACCGGATGTGGAGGTAGAGATTTTTTGTTCTGAAAAAAAAATTGAAAGAAACCCAGCAGTTAGGCCCCAAACCAAACCCTAATTCAAAAAGGGAATGGGGGTCCCCTAACCGCTAGAAAGAGGCCCCCTCCGGAGACTTGCCAAAAAAGAAAGCCTCAAAAGGTTTTCCTTGACAAGAGTCGGGTGCAAGAATCCCACAGGTAGTGACATTGCAAAAAAGTAAAAAGAAAAAGGGAAAAAAGGGTAAAACCGAATAGACGAGGTGTGCTCTAAACCCTAAAGTGTCATTACGTGGGACGGAGATGGTTCCTCGACAAAAACATAGTGAAAAGAAGTAATCTAAATGCAAAAAAGGCGGAATCTAACACGTTATTCAGAAACTCAAAACGAGACTATTCCCAGAAATTCAACGTCCAACCCAGAAACCGTAAAGCATGTTACATAAACAAACAGTAAGAACATGTACGAGATATGAAGAACTTACATGAAGCGTGGAGACTGGGGGTTGATGTTGATCGCCGGTAAAATGTAGACTGGCAACGGCGAAGGAACAATAGTAGGAAATCAATGGTGTTTGAAGTTTCTTTTCTCTCTAGAAAATGTTTAGGAAATTTGGTGAAATGCTGAAAGTAACCAAATGAAGTAAGAAGGCTGGCTCTTATAGGCCAGAACATGTGTGAAACAGCTGTGATCAGCCACCATCGAACGGTTAGGATGACGATCGATTTGAATTCTACAGATCCAACGGTTGGATTAAATCGTCATCAAGGCGGTAGAAAATGTTTGAGTACCCGTCTGACACCCATTTAATGCGCCGTATCAATAAATGGACCAGAAATGAATCGACACCTGCAAAAAGCAAATAACTACAGTAATGATGGCCATTAATACACCGCCACGCGCCCAAAGCACGTGCCAGGAAGCTGATAAGGCAACCGGAAGCATCTAAGCAAGCCTTGTTTGTTGGGTTTTATGCCCTAAATAAAACTCATTTCAATATAATCAGATTTACTTATTAATATAGATCAAAAATAAAATTTAATGTTGCATGGTTCACATGATTTATTTCATGATTATAAACATATAGTGTATGAATTCTATTTAAGTCCAGAACATATGAATTTGTTAATGATTATAGTGTTGTCAACACAGTGGAATATAATCTTAATTATATGTTCGAAAGTTTATTCCCTGATTTGTCAGTTCACTGGATTTAGACTGACATGATAATCAGCGATAGGTATTCTTACACCTTGGATAAGTGTTATGTCCTTTCCAGGACATTGGCAAAGTTTACCAGCATCAGATGTATGGAGTATACATCGGAAGGGACCGATATTGAACTTTGATTAGATATATTAGAATTTACCATAATATCTATTCAATTCAATATCACCTGTTGATCCTAGATCAAATGATCTTAATCCTGATAAGATCAGGTTCAATCTCAAGAGTGTTATTCATGTTCTTTGATTTGTTAGTTAAGCCTAGTTTTGGGTCAGGGTGATACGTACATTTTGGGAACACGTTAGTGCAATTGAGTGGGAGCGCTAACATAAATATGGAATTTATAGCTTCTATCTGGCGAATAGAAAGAAAAGATGACTTCCTTCGAGCTTAACCAAACGACAATAAATGGTGGAGATCTCATTTCACTTAGCTGAAATATCATTTATACAGGGTTAAATGTTTTAAGGATAAAATACATTGTAGGGTGTTACGGTAATTTAATCCCTTTATAGTGTAAATCATCCATATAGAGGATCATTGATGACATTAGGGTTATAACAATGGATAACTAATGACGTGTCTATATCGTGGAACATATAGAGTGTAAAGCCCGCTTAGTTAATTTGGAAATTAGCAGTTTTTTATGATTAATTATGAAATTATTTATAGCTATTTAAATAATTTATTATACTGTTATTTATGTTATTCAGTAGCTTGCCTATTTTGTAATTCCGGTGCCCGGTATTTTGGAACTCGGCGTTTGGCTCAGTAGAAATCACAACTTAGTATGCTAGTAGTTTGGGGACGGGTTTTAGACATTGGGAATGTCGGGAATGGCCGGGAATTTAGAATTTCCCAAAAATACCCCTTTAGTGATTTTTATGTGATTTTGTGGTGGAGGGGCAAAATGGTCTTTTTGCCCCATTAGTGTTTTGTCTTATGTGATTTATTAAATGGATTAAATGTTTATTTTAAATGATTATCTTGGCTGAAATGAATAATGCTTGGTTAGTTTATTTCATTTTCATTTTTCACAAAAATACTAAGTTTAGAAAAAGAAAGAAAAATTTCAAAAGAACTCTCTCATTCTCTCTCTCTATTTCGGCTGGTGCATGGGGTTTCAAAGGCTGGGTTTTTCCATCAATTTCTAGCTAGATCCTTCCTAACTTTGGGTACTCTTGATTGTGGTATGTATTTCCTAATTGTTCTCCTTTGTTTTCTTGAAAAAAAAATGGTGAAAAGTTGAGTAAAATGCATGCTTTTGTGGCTGTTGTTATTGCTGTGTTTGGTTGTTGATTTCTGAGGTTTAAAGCATGTTTAATTGATGTTAATTGAGCTGTTTGAAGCATGTTAGTTAGGTTGTTCAAAGCTTTGAATTTTCTATGCAAATATGTGATTTTTGAGAGAAAAGGTTATAGTTTGTTGCTGTGATGTTGAGGATGTTTGCTTGAGTTTCCAGAGGTTATTTTGAGCTTGATTATGTAGAATTAAGTTGGTTTGAGTGCTTGTTAGGTGGATTTGCTCAAGTTTGAGTTTAGAACTCAAAGCTTGAGCTCCAATGGTGATTTTTGCTTCTGTGATTTCTGTGTTAGTTTGAGGCCTTAGAAATGTTCTAGGGAAGGTATAGAACATGTGTCCGGAAAGTTTGAGGTGATTTGGGGTTGAATTGTGCAAGTTATGAGAATTTGATGTTGCTGCCTGCGAGGAACCGGAATTCCGGTTGTGCATCCGGAATTCCGGATGAGGGTCCTGAATTTCCCAGAACCGGAATTCCGGATGGGCAACCGGTCTACCGGTTGGGGAATTTTTCAGAACCCGTGTTTTCCTCGTTTTATGTTTTTAGGGGTATTGCCATGCTTTTTATCGATAGGGAAACTTTTAGTTCCTAGTTTAAGTCCCCGGGAAGTGCTTTAGCGTGTCACTTATAGCGTTGTGATTTTTATGGTTTAGGAGCCGATCCGCCGTCAGCTCGGCTTCGATTCCGGTCGGGTTGACCTACACCCGAATTCGGAATCCGGGTAAGATTAGTATAACAAGATGCATATGTAGATTACATGTTTAGCGTGCATGTAGGAAGCCTATTAGATTACATTAGTTGTTTGTTGGCTTCGAACCATCCAACCCTGTCACGTCGGTACAGCCGGAGTATGACCAAGAATGAGTATGACCGGTTCGACCGATCAGGCTGACACTTGGTTGGTGGTTCCGTACTATTGACGTATCCCGTCGGTACAGGCTAGAGTATGACCAGCAGCCGGAGTATGACCGGTTCGACCGATCAGGAGGATATAGTAACACGTCGGTACAGGCTGGAGTATGACCAGCAGCAAAAGTATGACCGGTTCGACCGATTAGGTTGTTACGTGTCAATAGTACCGTCCCTATGAACGTTCAAAACTCAGTACCATGTTGGACATGGCAGTAGTGGCTCAGTACCATGTTGGACATGGCAGTAGCGGGACTCAGTATCGTGTTGGACACGGCAGTTAGAATTATGTATGATATTATTATGCTTTTCTTACTGAGTCTGTCGACTCACAGTTTACGTTCATGTGTAGGTAAAGGCAAGGCTATAGCTGATGGACCATGAGCGAGCTTATGAGATTGTACATGTCGGGGTGGTTAGGCCTGGAGCGTACGATCCTCGGGACAGCAAGGCTGATTTTGTAACTGGTCGTTAGACGACCTTTATTTTTATGTAACTGTTAAACAGTTAAACTTTTTGTAAATATTTTTATAATCGGGATCCCGAGTCTTTTGTAATACTGTTTTATAAGTTTAATTAAAAAGCAAAATTTTAATTAATCACGTTTTTCCATTAACCTCGTTGATTAGCAATGAGTTGCACAGTACGTTTAAAAATCACGTAATACGCCTAAGTTAGTTAGGGTGTTACAATTTGGTATCAGAGCCGCCAGGTTGTCTTCCGAAGATCGTCACGACATGTACAATCATCATCAGCAGTTAGCTCGGTTCACGGTTCAGTAAGCCTTTATTGCTTTAGTAGTTTATTTTATTCAGTTATGAAAAAGAAAAGCCTGTTAGGAAGCATGTTAGTAGCCTGATAGTAGAATAGGCGCATGTTTCGTTTCTAATTTCCAAATTAAGCGGCATTTAGTAAGCTCGCCTTGAATACGACCTGATATGCCAACTCTTGGTTTCGCAGGCGGTTCTAATCAGATGGACGCCAGGCGGACTACCAGGAGTCAGGGCAACTCCGTGGGGTCGAATCAAGGACAGGGAGCTCAGTTTCCCCCACCTGCTAGGGGCCGAGGTAGAGGTCCCCGAGGCAGGGCTCGTGGCCGGGGTGATGAGAACCCGCCACAGCTGCCCGAGGCTCCCCGGCCGATCGTGAGCCCCGAACTGGGAGTTGCGGTTTGCGGAGATGCAAGCCCGAATCGAAGAGCAAGACCTCGAGATCTCGGTAGGTTGAGACAGCCAGGTGCTCCCGCAGCCCAAAGTGCCCATAGTTCCAGTGGCACCTGCCCCTGCTGCCCCGGCCGAGATAGTGGTGGCGGCCCATAGATTGAACCATTGTATGAGCGGTTCCGGAAGCAAGCACCTCCGGTATTCCTGGGAGGTCCGGATGTAATGAAAGCCGAGCAATGGCTGACGGTGATCACCAAGATACTGAATTTCATGGGTGTCACCGGTAACGACAGAGTGGTGTGCGCCACGTTTCAGTTCCAGGAGGACGCGTTGGTCTGGTGGGACATGGTGTCTCAGATCCATGACGTCACCACCATGACCTGGGAAAGGTTCCAGGAACTCTTCAACGCAAAGTATTACAATGAGGCGGTCAGAAGCGCCAAGAGGAAAGACTTCGCTCACCTGACCCAGCGGGAGAACATGAGCGTCACTGAGTATACTACTCAGTTTGATCGGTTGGCGAGGTTAGCCTCGGGAATTGTGCCGACCGATTTCAGCAAGAAGGAGAAGTATCTAGACGGGTTGAATCCCAAGATCAGGCATGATCTGATGATTACCACAGACGACAGCACCACCTATGCTCAGATGGTGGAGAAGGCACTGCGAGCTGAGGGCGCAGTGGGGTGCATGTCAGAATCAGCGAGTACTCCGGTTAGTGGCGGGGTTCCTACCCCTCCTGCATCAGGCTATAGCAGGGGGAGTAGTGGTTCGGCCATTGATCAGAAGAAGAGGGCACCCATCGCTTCGGTGGCTCGAGTCGAACAAGAGGTTCCGGGGAACCGTAACAAGGGAGTCGTCCTGGTGGTACTGAGACCCAATTCTCCTATCCCGAGTGCCCTAGCCGCAAGAGGCACCATCGGGCGAGTGCAAAGGTCAGGGATGCTTTCATTGTGGCATGCCCGGACACTTCAAGAGGGAATGTCCCCAGCTCCGACCAGAGGCACCGAGAGCTCCAGCGATACCCACTCCAGCCAGGGTGTTCGCTATCACGCAGGCTGATGCAGATGCCAGCCCATCAGTTGTCACAGGTCAGCTTTTTATTAACAACTCGCTATATTCAGTGCTGTTTGATTCTGGGGCTACACATTCTTATGTGGCGGCCAGAGTCTTTAGTAAATTGGGTAGACCCTATGATAGATATGAATCAGGGTTTGGAACCCTGTTACCTGGCGGAGAATTGGTTATCTCCAATAGGTGGATTAGGTCTATGCCGATCAGGATAGATGGTAGAGAGTTAAGCGCTGATCTGATAGAGATGAGTTTAGTCGAATTCAATATTATTTTAGGAATGGATTTCCTATCTAAATATTCGGCGAGCATTGATTGTAAAAGGAAGATGGTGGTCTTCCAACCGGAAAGTGAAGAACCGTTTGTATTTGTGGGTTCAGTTCAGGGATCTCGGATCCCGGTGATCTCGGCTATGTCAGCGAGAGAATTGTTGCACGGCGGCTGCTTAGGGTTTCTGGCCGTGGTGGTGGACACCACTCGGCCAGATACCATTCGGCCAGAGGACATCAGAGTGGTTCGGGAATTTTTGGACGTTTTTCTCGAAGAACTTCCAGGGTTACCACCTCAGCGGGAGATTGATTTCGTGATTGACTTGGCACCAGGGGTGGATCCGGTTTCCAAAGCCCCATATAGAATGGCTCCAGCTGAACTTAAGGTATTAAAGATTCAGCTCCAAGGGTTGCTTGACATAGGGTTCATTCGGCCCAGTGTATCACCTTGGGGAGCCCCGATTTTGTTCGTCAAGAAGAAGGATGGATCTATGAGGATGTGCATCGACTACAGGGAGTTGAACAAGCTGACGGTGAAGAATAAATATCCATTACCTAGGATCGATGACTTGTTCGATCAGCTTCAGGGGAAGACGGTCTTTTCTAAGATTGATCTCCGTTCAGGTTATCATCAGTTGAGAATCCGAGAGGAGGACATTCCAAAGACGGCTTTCCGCACTAGGTATGGACATTAAGAGTTTCTGGTTATGTCATTCGGACTAACCAATGCTCCTGCAGCATTCATGGACCTGATGAATAGAGTATTCAAGGATTTCCTCGATATCTGTGTGATTGTGTTTATCGACGACATCCTCGTGTACTCTCAATCAGAAGAGGAGCATGGGTTACATCTTCAGATGGTACTGCAACAACTTCGAGAACATAAGCTTTACGCCAAGTTCAAGAAATGTGAGTTCTGGCTATCTCAGGTGTCCTTCCTAGGGCACATTGTGAGTAAAGATGGGATCAAGGTGGATCCCGGGAAGATTGAATCCGTCAGGGATTGGCCGAGACCGAAGACAGTGACAGAGATCAGAAGCTTCTTGGGATTAGCTGGGTACTACCGTAGGTTCGTGGAGGGGTTCTCCAAAATCTCAATGCCTCTAACCGAGCTTACAAAGAAAAATCAGAGATTTATTTGGTCAGATAAGTGCGAAGCTAGCTTTCAGGAGCTAAAGCAGAGGTTGATTACTGCGCCAGTGCTAGCTTTGCCTTCGGACAAGGAGAAGTTCGTAGTCTACTGTGACGCATCCAAACAAGGTTTGGGGTGTGTATTGATGCAAGCCGATCGGGTCATCGCTTATGCCTCCCGTCAGTTAAAGGATTATGAACAGCGATACCCGACTCATGATCTAGAATTGGCCGCAGTGGTTTTTGCACTGAAGATTTGGCGGCATTACCTTTATGGGGAGAAGTGTGAGATCTATACCGACCATAAAAGTCTCAAGTATTTCTTTACTCAGAAAGATTTGAACATGAGACAAAGGCGTTGGTTGGAACTAGTGAAGGACTACGATTGTGAGATCCTCTATCATCCCGGAAAAGCCAATGTAGTGGCCGATGCCCTGAGCAGAAAGGGTCCCGGGCAAGTAGCTAGTATGGTTCAAATCTCACCTCAGCTAGCAGAGGATATGGTTAGATCCAGCATTGAGTTTGTGGTAGGTCAGCTTCACAACTTAACGCTGCAATCTGATCTGTTGGAAAGAATAAAAGTCGCTCAGATGACAGATCCGGAGTTAGTGAAAATCCGAGATGAGGTATTGGCTGGTCAAGCCAAGGACTTTTCGTGTCGACAAAGGATGCTTTTGTATAAAGCCGGGGTTTGTGTTCCGAACAGTGTGGAACTTAGAAATGAGATCTTTGAGGAGGCTCATTCTACCCCATATTCTCTGCATCCCGGCACCACCAAGATGTACCAAGATTTGAAACCGTACTTCTGGTGGAGCGGTATGAAGAAGAATTTGGTAGAATTCGTATCGAGATGCCTCACATGTCAGCAGATTAAGGCCGAACATCGTAGACCAAGGTTGTTACAGCCTCTAACTCTACCAGAATGGAAATGGGAAGATATTACGATGGATTTTGTGGTCGGGTTACCTAGGACCACGGGTTTATTTGATTCCATTTGGGTAGTGGTGGATCGATTTACGAAATCTGCTCATTTTCTGCCGGTTAGAACAACATTTACAGTGGATCAGTTGGCAGAGTTATATGTCAGGGAGATAGTGAGACTTCACGGGGTACCGAAGTCTATAGTTTCGGACAGGGATCCGAAATTCACCTCCAAATTTTGGCAAAGTTTGCAACGGGCAATGGGTACAAGGCTAAAATTCAAGACGGCATTCCATCCTCGGACGGATGGTCGGTACGAAAGGACAATTCAGATATTGGAGGATATGTTGAGAGCCTGTGTTATGGACTTTGAAGGCTCATGGAGTAAATATCTACCGTTGATAGAATTTTCGTACAACAACAGTTATCAGAGTACTATAGGGATGGCTCCCTATGAACTGTTGTACGGTAGAAAGTGTAGATCCCCTATCCACTGGGATGAGACAGGGGAGAGGAAATACCTGGGTCCAGAGTCAGTTCAGCGGACCAACGAGGCAATAGAGAAAATAAAAGCTAGAATGCTTGCCTCACAGAGTAGACAGAAGAGTTACGCAGATCCGAAACGCAGAGATGTTGAGTTCCGAGTAGGGGACCATGTGTTTTTACGAGTATCTCCGATGAAGGGGATTAAACGTTTCGGGAAAAGAGGCAAGTTATGCCCTAGATTTACAGGACCTTTCGAGATTCTCGAAAAGATAGGTCAAGTGGCATATCGGTTAGCATTGCCTCCAGCCTTATCAGCAGTTCACAACGTATTCCATGTCTCAATGTTGAGAAAATACGTTTCAGACCCCTCTCATATACTCAGTTATGAGAGTCTTCAGCTTCAGCCAGACATGACTTATGAGGAACAGCCAGTGCAGATCCTGGATAGAAAGGATAAAGTCCTTCGAAATAAGACCATAGCATTGGTCAAGGTTCTCTGGAGAAACAGTAAGGTGGAAGAAGCCACCTGGGAGCTAGAGTCAGATTTGAGAGCTCAATATCCAGAGTTATTCAGGTTAGATTTCGGGGACGAAATCCTTTTAAAGGGGGGGATAGTTGTAAAGCCCGCTTAGTTAATTTGGAAATTAGCAGTTGTTTATGATTAATTATGAAATTATTTATAGCTATTTAAATAATTTATTATACTGTTATTTATGTTATTCAGTAGCTTGCCTATTTTGTAATTCCGGTGCCCGGTATTTTGGAACTCGGCGTTTGGCTCAGTAGAAATCACAACTTAGTATGCTAGTAGTTTGGGGACGGGTTTTAGACATTGGGAATGTCGGGAATGGCCGGGAATTTAGAATTTCCCAAAAATACCCCTTTAGTGATTTTTATGTGATTTTGTGGTGGAGGGGCAAAATGGTCTTTTTGCCCCATTAGTGTTTTGTCTTATGTGATTTATTAAATGGATTAAATGTTTATTTTAAATGATTATCTTGGCTGAAAT
Source organism: Cannabis sativa (assembly GCF_029168945.1). Classification (NCBI taxonomy): domain Eukaryota; kingdom Viridiplantae; phylum Streptophyta; class Magnoliopsida; order Rosales; family Cannabaceae; genus Cannabis; species Cannabis sativa. Next base: position 38,626,712 of record NC_083609.1, on the reverse strand, counting down.
GAATAATGCTTGGTTAGTTTATTTCATTTTCATTTTTCACAAAAATACTAAGTTTAGAAAAAGAAAGAAAAATTTCAAAAGAACTCTCTCATTCTCTCTCTCTATTTCGGCTGGTGCATGGGGTTTCAAAGGCTGGGTTTTTCCATCAATTTCTAGCTAGATCCTTCCTAACTTTGGGTACTCTTGATTGTGGTATGTATTTCCTAATTGTTCTCCTTTGTTTTTTTGAAAAAAAAAATGGTGAAAAGTTGAGTAAAATGCATGCTTTTGTGGCTGTTGTTATTGCTGTGTTTGGTTGTTGATTTCTGAGGTTTAAAGCATGTTTAATTGATGTTAATTGAGCTGTTTGAAGCATGTTAGTTAGGTTGTTCAAAGCTTTGAATTTTCTATGCAAATATGTGATTTTTGAGAGAAAAGGTTATAGTTTGTTGCTGTGATGTTGAGGATGTTTGCTTGAGTTTCCAGAGCTTATTTTGAGATTGATTATGTAGAATTAAGTTGGTTTGAGTGCTTGTTAGGTGGATTTGCTCAAGTTTGAGTTTAGAACTCAAAGCTTGAGCTCCAATGGTGATTTTTGCTTCTGTGATTTCTGGGTTAGTTTGAGGCCTTAGAAATGTTCTAAGGAAGGTATAGAACAGGTCTGGAAAGTTTGAGGTGATTTGGGGTTGAATTGTGCAAGTTATGAGAATTTGATGTTGCTCGTCGCGAGGAACCGATTCGGTTGTGCATCCCAATTCGGATGAGGGTCCTGAATTTCCCAGAACCGGAATTCCGGTTGGGCAACCGGTCTACCAGTTGGGGAATTTTTCAGAACCCGTGTTTTCCTCGTTTTTATGTTTTTAGGGGTATTGCCATGCTTTTTATTGATAGGGAAACTTTTAGTTCCTAGTTTAAGTCCCCGGGAAGTGATTTAGCGTGTCACTTATAGCGTTGTGATTTTTATGGTTTAGGAGCCGATGTCCGCCGCTCGGCTTCGGTTCCGGTCGGGTTGGCCACACACTGAATTCGGAATCCGGAGTAAGATTAGTATAACAAGATGCATATGTAGATTACATGTTTAGCGTGCATGTAGGAAGCCTATTAGATTACATTAGTTGTATGTTGGCTTCGAACCATCCAACCCCGTCACGTCGGTACGAGTGCAGTATGACCAAGCCGGAGTATGACCGGCTCGACCGATCAGCCGACACTTGGTTGGTGGTTCCGTACTATTGACGTATCCCGTCTGCACAGCCGGAGTATGACCAGCGCCGGAGTATGACCGGTTCGACCGATCAGAGGATATAGTAACACGTCGGTACGAGCCGGAGTATGACCGGGCGGAGTATGGCCGGTTCGACCGATCAGGTTGTTACGTGTCAATAGTACCGTCCCTATGAACGTTCAAAACTCAGTACCATGTTGGACATGGCAGTAGTGGCTCAGTACCATGTTGGACATGGCAGTAGCGGGACTTAGTATCGTGTTGGACACGGCAGTTAGAATTATGTATGATATTATTATGCTTTTCTTACTGAGTCTGTCGACTCACAGTTTACGTTCATGTGTAGGTAAAGGCAAGGCTATAGCTGATGGACCGTGAGCGAGCTTATGAGATTGTACATGTCGGGGCGGTTAGGCATGGAGCGTACGATCCTCGGGGCAGCAAGGCTGATTTTGTAACTGGTCGTTAGACGACCTTTATTTTTATGTAACAGTTAAACAGTTAAACTTTTTGTAAATATTTTTATAATCGGGATCCCGAGTCTTTTGTAATACTGTTTTATAAGTTTAATTAAAAAGCAAAATTTTAATTAATCACGTTTTTCCATAAACCTCGTTGATTAGCAACGAGCTGCACAGTACGTTTAAAAATCACGTAATACGCCTAAGTTAGTTAGGGTGTTACATAGAGCGTTCTATATACTGAGAGTGCAATTCTAAGTTCTATGCGTGGATTTAACGAAGAATTAATAAGTCAGTGAATTTAAGATATAAATTCTTGATCTACTTATTGGAAGCTCGGATATATAGACCCATGGTCCCCATATTAGTTGAGACCATACTGCTTGTAAGACTCAGTTAATTGATTTTGATTAATCAATTATAATTCTAAAGTTAGACTATGTCTACTTTGTGAATTTTCACTAAGCAAGGGCGAAATTGTAAAGAAAAGAGATTCTAGGTTTATTTATTAATTAAGAGACTTTATATGTCTAATTAATAATTAAATTAAATGACAATATTATTTAATAATTAATTTTTAGTTATTAAATAATTAGAATTGGCATTTAAATGGTTGAATTTGAAAATTGGCATTTTTGAGAAAATGAGATGCATAAATGATAAAACAGCAAAATTGCATAAGTGAGGCCCATTATCCAAGGCCCATGGCCGGCCACACTTATAGGCTTTAATCATTTGTTTTTTCATTATTTTAATGCCAAATAATTCTAACCTAAACCTAGGTGGTTACTTATAAATAGATAGTGATGGCTCTCATTCAAACTTAACTTTGTGAACTTTGTCAGATGAAATTGAGCCTCCTATTCTCTATAGCCAAAACCACCTTCTTTCTTCTTTTCTTCTCTAAATTTCAAAATCCTTGAGTGAATGAGTGAGTGCCCACACACATCAAGTGGTATCTCATTCATAGTGTGTAAGACTGTGGAAAATCATCCAACAAGAAGGAGAATCAGCATCAAAGGAAGGAGAGAAAGAGATCCAGGTTCAGATATTGATAATGCTCTGCTACAGAAAGGAATCAAGGGCTATATATCTGAACGGAAGGAGTCATTATATTCTGCTGCACCCAATGTAAGGTTTCCTAAACTTTTTATGTGTTTATTTCATTGTTTTAGAATTCATATTAGGATGTTAATGAAACATACTTGTTAGTAAATCTAGATCCTGGTAAAATATTTCCAACAACTGGCTTCAGAGCCATGGTAATGATTTACTTTCATGAAATATGAATTAAAACGATGTTATGTGTTGATTTGGATGGTTTCATGTGGTTTATGTGCTTATTTGATGATAGTTTAGAAATCACAGTATATGTTACTGATATATTTTTTATTTCGATATTGAATTATTTTTTCTAGAAAGTAGACAAGAAATTAAAAAATTTAGGCTTTTACAGAACCTAATTTGGATTTTTTTATGAATCAGTTATGATTTTTTGAAGTTGAATGAAAATATCTGAAATCGGGTGGCACACACACGCGCGCACGAAGGGATATCTCGGCATTTCCACGCGGTTTCAGATAGCCTAACCGAGGAAACTCGGACACGGGCTGTCTGAAGACACGTCCTGCTGAGCTCCCTTGGTCAAGTAGGCTGCGTGCAGCCTCAAAGCTCGGCCATCCCCTTCATTCCGCGCGCGCAGGGGTATGTAATGCATACCCCTATGCACCAATTTTATTTTCGTCATAACTTTTGATTCAAAAATCGTTTTTCATTGAAACAAAAGCCAAATTTTGGTAGAATTTTTTGTAGAATTAAAAATCTAATTTTTAGAATAAAATTAATTTTTATTAATTTTTTAATTAATTAAAATTATTTTCTGATATTAGTAGGCTTTGAATTTTGAAAATTTGATTTCTCACAAAGGAACCTTATGGTTATTTTTGAAATTTTAGATTATTTTATTTATTTTAATTATAAGATCAGATATTATTAAATTTTAAATGATCTTACTTTGATATTAAAATATAATCTTTTAAAAATAATCTTGTTCAAATTTCAAAATTTCCTAACCATATCATATCTTTTTCAAATTTGTTATTTTCAAAATATATTTTATTAATTAAAATATATTTTATTTTCAAAATATATGTTAGGTTTAACATTCTATCTTATTAGACATTTTTGTAATAAAATTATATTTTGGTAAAAATAACATGAAGATTTGAAAAATTGGTTAGTTTAGTTTGAATAGTTTTTTTTTAGGTTTTCAAACCATAAATTTTTCAAACTTTATTATTTTTTAAAATGTTCTAACCATATAAAATATCTTATTTTTCAATTAGTTTATTTATGTAATATTTAAATTTATTTAATTATAAATTTATTTAAATTTATTTAAATTAAATTTAAAATTCAAGATATTATATTATATTATCTTATTAGAAATTTCAAATAAATTTAAATTTTGAATAAACTTGATATTTGAAAAATTTGTTAGACATTTTTTATTTTTTGTTAGAATTTAAGAAATTTAGGAGTTTGTTGAATTTTGAATTTTTTCAAATATTCTCTAACAACCTAAATTTGAATTCTAGTTAAGATATTTATTTTAAAATTTAATTTTATTTAAAATTTTAAAATTGAGATATTTTAGCTTACTTTCCAGATATTCCAGATCAGTTATTTGTTTGTATTGTTTGATTATATTATTATGTATTCAAAAAAAATTTTACAAACCTATTATTTATTTGATCTAAATTGCTATGATTAACTTGTTGACAGAACCAATGATTTGATTTTAGTCATAGTTCAATTAACAATAGATCTTATAAATAATTTGTAACAGGTAAATTTTGTAATTTCTTTCATCTGTGTAAACCTACTGAGCCTATATGTTTGCTATTGGGCTTAGATGCATATAGGAAGCCCATTTAAGTTTTACTAAGTAAATGGACTAGGTTGCTAAAATAAATTTTGACATAAGTAAATTTATTTAGGCCCAATTAGATTTGGGCTTATTCAATGAATAACAATTGTTTATTTAAAGGTTAAATTCCTCTCTTTTGGGCCTTGTGTGAGAGTTGGGGGCCAATAGAAGTGGGTACGACATACTGAACCCAGCTCCCCCTCACATGAACTACCCCAATTGTGAAGGCCCATTTGCCTTATTTAAATAATTGTATTAGGTTAATTATATTAGTCTAACCTAATTAAAATTGAACTAGCAACATAATTAACTTTTAAAATATATGAAATTTAATTTTTCATTTAATATTTTAAAGTTAATTTTAGAAAAACACTTAGTA